>NC_133934.1:114317058-115746331 GCF_031877795.1 Strix aluco | reverse complement strand
GAAAGGGTACACAGTAAGCCAGAGCCACCATCCAGAGGAATTGCCTGGATGTCTTTGTCAGAGACTGCAAAATGGAGCTCTCTGACATAACCTTGTCGTTGCTTTAACTGATGCTGTGTTTAAATTCCTCATAGGAGAGAAGCAGCAATGAGACCATTTGGTTTTGGCCCATAAAAGATATGGGATAACTGGGTAACTGGAGCTGGCTCCAAGGGGCTCCCTCCTAGAGTGCCTTGACTGATGGTCCCATAAGAAAGATACAGAAGATTTCTGCAAGGTTGATGCCAAGTGGATGGACCCTGAACAGGGCCTGACCACTGCAATTTGTGGCAGGGCTTCCACAGACTTCTGCAGCTCTAGAGCCTGAAAAAAACCCTTCCAAAACACCCCAGTGTCTGAAACAAGATATTTCTCTTGTGCTCTCATTTGGAGAAATCCTTAGATGGTGGCATTTGTTCAGCACTGACTAAGCTGTCTTTCCGTTGCACAGGTAAGATGTAAGAAATGAAAAGACATCAAGATTTCTCTCCCTGTGACCTGGCAGTAAGTGCAATATCAGATCTTGGCCAAACTGCTCATGCGTGATTACTGTCAAAGACCTGAGCTAGATCAGCTCTTTATTCTGTTATAGTGATAGGAAAAGTTAAAGGTCAAGGTTCTGAGAACTGCCTTAGCTTGCAGTCACTTAGAATTATCTAATTCTCCCCTTGAAAAACTCCAACCTATAGCTTGTGTGCATTATCTAAATGGCAAACACCGGGTCTTTGTGAAAAAGAGACAGGTTATCTTAAGCAAAAGAGTAACTTTTCTGACAGTAGCTTAGCTCCACCACACTCTGCTTTCATGCTTTATAAAGAAAGATCTACAGTTTAGTCTCATTTTCTTGCCAAAGCCAGATGCTTCATGTATATTCAAAGCTCAGGAAGGACCATCAGATCAGGTTAGCAGAGCTGCTGTATGAAACAGATTGCAGAACACAGTCACTTCATCCAATATGTCTATTGATATGAGCATATACTGGGTATTCCTAATCCCCCACGTACAACATACAGAGAAATGTGGGAACTTCAGTATTGATTTAGTAAATGAAAGTCATTTAGCCTCCTACCAACAACAGAAAACAGCAGGATAATTCTAAGGAAGATATCCTGTAGTTCACCTACTCCATGAAAATGTGTCTCCTGAAGTCTTCTAACATACTAAACATAGATTAAATACATTAAAACACACTAAAACCACACATAATAAACACAGACTGTTCTTGACTTACATGGTCACTGATTTATATAGTTAATTTTGTATCACTGATTCTCCCTTTATCTCTTCTTATGACTCTTTGGACATTTCTTTTGACTATCTCTCATAGTACTTCATCTTTTTTCCTGGATAGGAATAAATCCAACAAGGTTTCCTCTAGCAGTGGTTGATGCAAATAATGTATTTTGTTGTTTGTCACTGCTCATATATGACATTGCTTCCTTTAGCCCACAAGTTTACTTGCAACAAAGTGCTGAAGAATGACAAAAAACAGGGTTGAAAGGGAGCTAACCCACCTCTGTTTTACAGCAGGATCAATCACACACATGATTCAAACCACAACACTAGTCCTGGGAAGTGGCTTTCTAACCAGTGCCTACAAGTCTCCTTTCTGGAGACTCCATGCTTTTAAAAGGCAATTTATTCCAATGCCTCACTACTGTAACTAAAAAAAGGGTATTTCTAAGCTTCATTGCTGCAAAGTTAAACACACTATTTCTTGTCCTATTCACAATGATCAAGGGAAAGAGCTCCTCCATTCCTTGTTGCAACTACCTTTTACATATATAAAATTCATTGTATCTCTTCTCAGTCTCTTCCCTTTCTAGATCAAAAACTTTTCTGAGACTTCACTCTTTTGTCACTTTTTAGGGAATGGTTCATCACACACCTCTGGATCACAACAGTACAGAAAACTGAGTGTGAAATTACATGTGTATAGGGATGCACATTAACACATGCAAAAGTAAAAAGTAACAGTGTCTGGCTTAGGAAGTGAGTCACATAACATAGGAACAGGGAAACAAGGGGAGGACTGCTTCATCCTGCTGTGATAACAGGGTTAAAATAGTGTTTCAATATTCATTTTTCCTTTCTGAATGAAATGGGGTGACAGAAAGGAGAAGATTAAATACAGCTAGGTTGTGTGTGTCAGTCAATGAGTCCTTCCAACCTGTGGAAGAAGATGGTTCAATTTAAGGGCATAAGGGAAAAAAGACTATTTTTTCCTTTGAATTTGTATTATGATTCATGAAATACTAAATAGAAGAGGGAAGCTAGCACAAGATCTCAAGTAGATAGTACATGAAAAATACAGAAATAGAGAAAAGATTAGGGTGGAGTAAGTGCTTGGGAGTGATGAAAGCCTGGAAAACATATGAACGTTTAGACTAAAGGAACAAAGGGAGGTGGAGAGATTTCCCAGATACTTACAAAGACATTAAGTCTACATGAACACATTTCACCATACATAAAGTAAAGAAAGATTTGTTTCAACACGATAAGCTGTAGTTGTTTTATCTTTTCCTTTTACTCCTTTACATTCATGCTTGGTGCCTGTTTTTATCTGCAACAGTACAATCTTTAAAAAGTGTGACAACAAATTATTAATATTTTAATGTGCCTTGTTTTGTACTTTATTTTTACAAGGAGGAATACCAATTTTTTGAAGGTCTCTGTATTGGAGCACATATCATAAAAAGTGCTAAGGAAGGGCAGTTGAAGGGCAAAAGCGATAAAACAACCAACCATAGAAAGGAAGCAAGTCAACAAATGGTGATTTCAAAATGAAAGCAAACTGGCATGTAAGAAGGAGCCACCAGATTATGAAAAGAAATTGTAGGAGAGGTAGGTTTGGAGATGTCAACATTTGATCAATTTTAACCTTTTTTTTTTTTAGAAAATACAAGGCTGCTTAGAAAAAAATCAGTCTCTTACAGAAAGCGAGTGCAGTATCTCTCACACAAGGCTTGAATTTAATCTCATATAAATGCTTTTCATTATGCATTGAAAAGGCTGACTAATGCACGTGTTCTGTTCCTATTCCATCTTTTATTTATCTTTTCTCTTCCCACCTTTCTATCCTTTCAATGTAGCATTATCCTCTTTGAGAAAATGAGTATCCTGCAAGCCTAAGAATCAGAGCAAGCTAGGACCCAGTCAGCCCTCATCCCCTGGGGGAATGGTACAACCAGTGTCCCACCAAACCAACACACCTTGGTTACTGCAGCCGAATCAGACCGGCAGCATCCCTCCATGTTCAAGCCCTGTAGCCACATAGGGCCCATACTACAAGACCGTGGGCATCAAAATCACGGGGGGGTGCAACAAGCCATGGCAAATGGTTGGGCAGAAGCCCATTTCAGATCTTAGACCAGCTCCTCTGTATTGCTGAGACCTGGTAACAAGAGAAAGGCCCCAGGGAGACAAATGGGAAGAAAAAAGACCCTTCCTTCTGTCAGTATGTTCTAGTCCAGGGTGTAGGTAAGGACCAAGTGGAAGGATGACATTTGAAGAAAGCAAGTGAGGGCTGCAGCAAGTACAAAGTGGTGGCCCAGGGTAGGGAAACGGTGCCTTCCTCTGGCTGGGCATGGATGCCGGTGCTGCAGGGAGGGCAGTGAGGGTGGATGGGCTCCTTACTGTGCTGGGCAATTATTCTCCCCTAGCCTGAGGCAGAGCAGAGACCCCTGGGGACTTGGAAAATGTGGGCACAGGCTGTCAGGCTTTAAGAAGCTGAAGCATAAATATCTCCCAGGAATCTCCCTGCAAGTGTCAGGAGCAGGGAAGACAAGGGAGCTGGAAGCAGAGCTGTGCCAGCAGTGCTCCTTGGGTGCTCAGACCGCCTCAGCAGCCACTGTCATCAGGAGATGCCTTCCCACAGGGCAGCACAGAGTGCCACCCATGTGGGCTCTGAACTGAGTGACAGGGGAAACCTCCTCCAGTTCACCAACTGCCTGACACAGTATTGCCTGGCCACCAGAAGCAAATGAAATAGCTTGTTTACCAAAACATTGGCCTTCATCATAATCGTACCTTAATACTTGGTAGAGACCATCACTTTATTCCTTTGCAAGCCACACTTTTTCCAATAGCTGCCATCTGAGAACTGAATTAGATTTTTAAAAGCAGTACTGTATGTAAAGGATACAGTAATTTTAACAGAAATGCAAAGATATTCACAGATCATGAAAATAATTTAAAGTATGAAATACAAGGTTTAATTCAATTATGAACCAAATTTTAATTAAAAACCTCTGAAAATAATTTGCAAAGATGTTTTCTGGGTATGTTTCTCATTTTGACCTTTCAATACCCTGTGTCTCAATTACTATTCAGTCAATTGCAGCACAAACAACTGAATTGATTTCTTGCCTTTTTAGTTTAAATGCCATCATACATGCATGAGAGTCTGAGCTTCAGTGAGTGCATTTCCAGATCATCATCAACAATTAATTGGAAAATCTAACCATAAGAAATAGACTTTCATTCAAAAAAAAAATACAAAAGCATGACAGAGGATGTACACATAGTTCCATCTATCTGCAGTATACTTAGCATCCCTAAAAATTATTTCTAACATACTTTAAATATAATATTACTGTAATAATTATTTTCAATATTCTATATGGCAACCGGTCTTGTTCTTTTTTAGTTTCCACCAGTGCAAATCAGACTAAGATATCATAGTTGTTAAAAACTTGCAACAGTAAGGAGATAGTACAACCAATGGTAAGTAAAGACAGTAAAATGCAAAATATTTTAGATTTGTTGTTCTCTTTCTTTTTAAATAAATGCTGCTTTACTACAACCTAACCACTAACTGACTAAGGAATGATAAAAGGTTACAGCGTGTGGTTACTAATTGTTGGGTTTGCTCGTACTTTCACAAGTTAGTCGGGAATTAATTTTAATGGATCTGATTCAAATTTCATTTATAGAGAAGTAAACCTCCTACGTTCAATGATTTCAATGAAATCGTCTTTAATTTACATCAGTGTAGCTATTAACAATAGATACATATTAATAACTCTCCATTGCAGAGTTAGCTTCAGTTTAAATTTGCTGTGTACTGGTAACATAGTACTGCTTCCCTTACATCACCCTAACACTAAAAATAGCATTTCAATATAGCTGTATCAAAAATGTGTGCACAAAAATGTGACTACCTGGCTAGCAGCACAACCATATTCACTGCAGAAAATACATATACCAAGTATCTTTTTTCTTTAGAAAAAGAAAACCTGGTAGAAATTAACTTCTTGGCACACAAATGGAACATAAATGAATAATCTCAATTTATTTTAAAAAGGGATATCTTGACTTAAAATGCCATATTGTATAAGCAAGATGCAGTGGCAGTTGTAATTTTTTGGGGGTCATCAATACTGAACACAAGTTACATGCCAAAATGAGTGGTCTGATCCTACTGCTCTGACCTAGGTGGCAAAACACTCCCTGTTTTCTATGGGAAGAGGACTGGGCTCTGTTCTTAGGAGACCAGTCTCAGACAAAAACTGCTTAGCCTATGGCACCAAGTAGAGACAGACTTGCACCCCTAATGCTGCTTAAATAGACTATGCGTACATTAAACCACTCCAGAAGACAGGTACTATTTTCTAGGAGGTGGTGATGTGTTTGCAGTGTCTGTGTTCGAACCAAAATCTCATTAGAAAAACAGTAATCTTGCTGTACAGCCATGTAGTAAGATAGGACATGCAATGCATGAATTCACTGAATCTCAAGGGTGATCATCTGCCTGAAATCCTTTTCTAGATAAGCATGTTCGCACATGGTGAAAAAAAAGCTCTCAAGCAGCAACAGTTATTACTGCTGAATAAATATTCACATTATTTCTCAACAGGCAATATACCCACCGGGCAAAAAAAATAATAGTATGTTAATGAAGGATTAGACAGGCACTGGCTAAATTAGCCCTACTACAGTCTTGTTAAGCTCTTGGGTGTGTATTACATGACATTACTATTTAATACCATAGAACAAAAATTTCTTTCTTTCTCCCCTCCTTTTGTTTTCCTTCTTTTTTATTTTTTTCTTTAATAGAATAGGTGGAGATTTCTTTTCCTGGGTTAACTTCCAAGCATCAAGAAAAGAAACATAACCTGATTATTCATATGATTCACACCTAGAGCTCTTAATTACTATACTACATACAGGACACTGCTAGAACAAACACTGCACAGCAGCCAAAGTAGTCCTAAATATTATTAAATACTGTAAAATGCAGAGTATGAGTGTTGGCACGATACCGCACAAGTACTTGAATAAATGCACTTTGAGGAATTTGACAGAAGCCAGATTTAAGTAACTGCTGGCATTTCTATTCTGAATACCATTATTCTCCAGAATCCCAGTATGTTGACTGGTAAAGCCTTTCAAAACATGATTGTTTATTCTTTGCTTCACAAAAGACTCATCAGCCGGTTTGGTTTGGTTTTCTGTTTGCCACTAGCAGGAGGTATCTTTGTAAGCAGCTTTCTGGTGAAAGTCACTGGGAACAGCTCAGCACGTCCCTGAAGTTCGACAGAGAATGCCCTTTAGCTGGGGGGAAAGCAAACTCTAACAGCCATCTTCAGTCAGGCTCTTTTAAATCATTCTTAAGTAATTACTTACTCCATTGATTCATTTTTTGAAAACTTTACAGATGAATAAAGCACAGGTATTCAGAAGGATTCCTCAGAGCCAACAGTTAAAAGCAAAATATACAAATATAGATCCACAAGGGAGGTACTCCGAAGTATCCCTTCTTAAAAACAAAACAAAACAAAACAAAACTGGCCTAAACGTGTTAACCTTTTATGATATATCTACTTCTTAAATATTCCATTTGTTTTTAAGATTTTGTTTGGTGCTGGTCTCTGTTTAATTAATTAATCACAGTGTTTGCACATCTTGAATGCTTTATTTTAATGTCTCACTCCCTTCTGTGGATTGATCTGCTGTGAGATTTTAATGAGAGCAATTTCTCATGTTTTTATGCAGAATTATTATATGGAGGAGAAAGTGATAATAACTCAGTCTTCTGTTAATTACACATCTAATTATTCTTAGAAGTTTATTTATAATTGTGTCTGCCAGCAGGCTTTGTTTCAATTATCATAGCCAGATTGGAAATGGAGTTTAAATTAATTGCTTTCTGTAAACAACCATATTTTAAAACAAAAAAAAAAAGTATTAATATTTATTTTTTAGCTCAAAATACTCTCTTCTCTGATAGTCACTCTTGTAAACAAATATCTTAGAGAACCATGTAAAATCTTTGCCCTTCAATAATAATAATAATATGTAAGCTAGCAAATGTTCTCAGAGGACAACAAAAAAACTTAATTAAGATAAAAACTATTGATGGTCAAAGGCTCTTTTTTTTTTTTTCCAAATCATAAGCAGGGCTTTTATGTTAAAAGTCTTCAAATAGGAAGCCTCACCTCTAGAGGCACAGCAGTGCCATTATTCAAAGAGAGTAAGTGTTCTTTCAAGGGTGAAAGGGAAAGAAATATCTACTTCTGATGCTGTTACATTCCCACTTGCAAGCTAGGAAACCCCTTGTTTACCACAGTACCTCTACAATGACGCAGAACTCATCTGAAACGTAAGCTGCCCTAAGATATCAGTTCAGGAAATCATGTTTTCAGGGAAAAACTGTTCAACAAAAGTCATCTTTAGAAAGTACAATCCTATACATATTATTGCATTTATCATATAGAATAACATTGTTTTAATCAGAGTAATCAATCTAGAAGTAATTATAGGATGACAGAAAGAGATCTAGACTGAGATATTTCACTGTGCACAGGTGACTGATGTACACATCCTCTTCCAATAGTATATAAATGTATACAATAGTTGCATATGTTAGGGATTAATTTGGAGTGAGATTCAGATCTTGGCTATAGAAAGCAATAATATTTCTTACAGGTAGTGGATTTGCAACCTGACAGACAGAAAATGACAACATGCAATACTGCATATTTAAAATTTAAGAAATACAGTTTGCCTTCATATCGAACACATTTCCCTTCTACACCAGACCCTGTGAGCCCCTGCTCCCTTATCAAAATGAACACTGGATGAGAAGCCCGTGAGACTTACCTGTTTGCCTTACAGGAGACGAAGTTGTTTAAAGCATCAAAGTTCTTGTGACAATCAGCCACTAGCATTTAGCTTATGTGGAAATAATTACATTCTTCCATCTTTTAGCTTTCTCAGTAAGTGAAAGCTGGTGATGGATGCCAGCAGCCTTGTTAAAATATCACTGTAATCCGTGCAAGCTCTGGAGATTGCTTAGAAAACCAAGTCATAAACATGCAGTGTCTATACTTCACAAGCAGCTCAGCATTTTCCAAATGTGTACACGTCTTCCTTTTCCAATACTGTACTTTACAGAGCACTCTACCTATCTTGATTTGAGTAGAAATAAACACAGTTGTTGAAAGTAAAGTCTACGTGAACAAAAGTGTTTTACATGTTTAAGCTTTCTGACATCAAATAGTTATGATTTTAGGAAAGGAGACAGCCTTTAGGTTTTTTGGTTGTTGCTCTTTCCTCTTAAAAAAACCCCAAAGCTTCAAATAGAGAAGCAAGAAGCAAAGAAGAGGATATAGCAGTTCCAGAAGCAGCAGCCAAGGATGGGTGTCTTGTGATTGCTTTGAGTTAATACTCCTCAGGGGGAGATGAAGAAAGCACAAATACAGCAAAATCTGTCTTACAGAGTAAAAATCTGTTGTATAAGCCAGTCTCTGCCAAAGTAAAACAGCATGTGCATTTATTCCATTAATTTCTAACATACCAGAGTGCAAAGGAAATTCAAAGCTTTCTGTTTATTAGAGCTAAACAGGTAGGAAGAGGGAAAGAAAATTCAGTATATGTAACTACTGTAATTGTTTCTGCTCCCCTGAGAAACATATCAGATAGCTCAAAATCTGTCAGAGATGTGTATGTGAAAGCAGCATTTATCAGTACCACAGAACATTTTACCATTACCAGTACTGTCTGGAGTATATGTGGAGAATGAACATTTAATAATGCTGCATCCCCTAGATACAAATAAACACATCTGTGACTGCTCTTTCTATAGCCTTAACACACCAGGTCTTTGGACTCTCTGGAAAATATGACTATGAAGGCTGTTACAAGAATCATAAGTTCTGAACACTTTGGAATAACTGACCCAAATACTGGCACCAAGCAATGTGAACTTCAGCCTAAAAACCCTAATTCAAATCCCACTGAAGCCCACAAAAATAGATTTTGAGAGGCTGTGGTTGAGGACCTTTACCGGCTGGCTCCTGTGTCCCTGGACACCACTACACAACTAGACCACAAAGTCACCAAAAACATCTTGGAAGGAGCTGGTTGAAACCCTGCTCTGACCTGAAGCTCTCCTGGACGCAACAGTGAGATGCTGGGTCTGAATTTGCTTAGATAATGTATGCAGCACAAACACATGCCTGTTCCCTTCAGGGCCAAGAGGAAAACACTCCATTTGATGAGTCCAGTCACAGACCAAAATGCCACTGAGCCAAATGCTATTCAAGCATAAAACAAACTCCCCAGTTGCATGACTTTACAGTCCAGCTGTCACCTTTCATACTTTACACACACACTGCCCACCTGCCATGCCACCAAATCTTGCAGAACACAGGGTTCTTGAATTTAAAGCTTTCTAATTATTAACACTGCCATACTTTGGGTTGCTTTTTTTCCTGATAGCAGAGCTTGATCTAGCCCTTTCCAATCAATGAAAACATCAGATTTTGAAAAAACAAAATTAACCCTATTTCCATTACCCCAGTTGTTACAGAGGCTGGAGTCAATGTGCATTTGTGTGATACACTGAAAATATGAAAAATGAGGGGAAAAAAATGGCCATGTTTCACATTTGAGCTCTGAGGAACTGCACATGCTAGATACAGCAAATCCTACATCCTTGGCGCAGAAGAAATCATTAATAGCTCAGGGATTTGTCTGAAAATGCTGTAGCACTAAGTTTAGTTTGCATATTCCTTTCTTTGCCATATTCACAATTCTGTATTTTGCTGCAGTGCAAGTACCCTATGCTTATATGCGTGTGGAAAACTGCCTGCCCTTTGATAATGCTTTGGCTGCTGATCTTCTTGCAGGGGAAGATCAGCATCATATGTCCCTAACCGTTAAATATGCTGGCAACTCCCTCTCTGTATATAATGCCCAGGTGGAAGGCAAATACTCTTTCTGGATGCTCAGGAACCCCACTGCCTCTGGAAAAGCTGCAGATAGGAAGGCGGGAACAGAGGTTTTTTGAGCATTGCAGAGGAAATCTCAGCCTACCACTCAGTTCAGAAACTTTCAGTGACACCTTGAGTTGTATCAACTCTACTCAGACCCTTCTGTGTCCCTAAAAAGATTTCCCTCTTCCTTGTCAACTCTGCAATTTGGCTGGGTGTTTGCTCCTTTCAGGAGTCTTCCCACTAGCACAGGGCTGCTCTCCAGCCAAGCCTTTGACAGAGCATCACATGCAATACCCCTGCAATAAAAAAGCACTAAAGCAGCTGCATCATCTATCACACCGTATGTAATCAAAGACCAGCGCTTCCACCCAAAAAGAAGCTGCCACTTCCACTGATGCAGCATGCAGTGCTTTCTGCATGCTAACATATATTTCCCAGTGTGCTAGATTAATACCACAGATGAAGGGTTACTCCCAGAACTGTCACTGCAACAAAGTCTCTGATGTTATGTGGCAGAAATCTCAATGTCCATCCTATTTTCAACTCACATTTGACCTCTAAATATGCTTATCGTGCATTCCATCTGTTTAGCATGCCCAGGGTTCCCATTTTGGGTTCCCAGCCTGAGAAATCTTTGAAGAATCACAGAACCGTCTAGGTTGGAAAAGACCTTGAAGATCATCCAGTCAACCATTAACCTAACATTGACAGTTCCCAACTACACCATATCCCTCAGCGCTATGTCAACCCTACTCTTAAACACCTCCAGGGATGGGGACTCCACCACCTCCCTGGGTAGCCTATGAGGTCTGATGCTGAATAGACTTTTGAAAGGCTGGATCATTTTAACATTGGGCAGTAGGAGAAAAAAATTAGAAAGATAGATACAAGACATCAATAGCTTCTTTCAGAAACAGGGGCCAGTGGCCATGAAATTTGTCACTATCTTGTTAAGCATCAAGAACTTAATGTTTTGACACTACAAAGTGCACCTGCCTCTAGAAATTATTTTGAATGTCTGAAATACCCCTCTTCCATCAGGTCCAATAATCCTTGTGTAAAAACGCTTGCCTTCTATTTTGTACAAAATACTTCCAGCACTCAAAGATACATTTTAGGAATAGAGGACAATGTGTGTATGTCCCAAAGCTAGGATATTAATAACACTAGAGGATATATAGTTTTCCATGAGACATGGCATTTCAGCTACTGACTGCAAAATATTGAATTTGTTCCAAGGGTCGTTTTTGCATAGGAAGGTGACACTACCCTTGCAGAGGGCTTATGGGTATCCCCCTCTCATCCTGGGAGAGTCTGAGTGTCCTAGGAAGGACTCTGAGCATCTTCAGCTCCTTTTGAAAGTCAGCAGGAACTGAGTGAGCATATACAGCCCCCCAAGGAGCCAGGATCCTAAGCAAGCATGATATAATGATGTATTGTGTCATTTGGATTTTCCTACATACTATTCTAGCATGAAAAAAGCCTTTGACAGATTGGGATCAATTAATTTCAGATAATACATGCAACTCCCTGAGCACCAAAGACCTCCAAATATACTTTTTCTTCGTATCCTGCTCAGAGAATCCTTACCAAAGCAATTCTTATCTATGCATCTTGGCAAGTTATTTTCACTAAATAATATATCCTGCCCAATTTCCTTGGTGAAATGTAATCAAATGGCAAAATAATCCCAAGACCTAAAAGAAAATGCTAAAAAACTGTAACAGCTACTAAAAGTTAGCACTGTCCAGGGTGCAGAGTCTTGTAAGAAGAAACAATAAACAAGGAACACATAGATAAACAGAGGTGGAAACTGGTGTCTTTAACGATGATGTTACTTTTATTTCTAACCAGAAACATAAATCCCGATGCACTCTGTGCATATCCATATTCATATCCAGAATAAATTTATTTGTGCTTAAAGAACAAGTCCCTGTACATAAGAATAAGGAAGTTGAGTCAGCATGCTTAAGATTCAGTTTTGGCTTAAGTTCAGACACATTTTAAAATAACAGTTTGTGATCACTTCTACTTGTAGCAACAGCAGCAAAAAAATCAAGAACTGTGTTTAGTTTTGATTAAGCTCAAACATTCCTTTACATCAGATATAAAATCGGTTCTAACACTGCAGAGCTGGAGAGGCTGCCACTGGGCTCTATCTTGAGATAGTCCCGTAGAAATCAAAGTATATTATGTTCCCTGCAAAAGAGTACAACATGTATGTAAACATATCTAGAGCATGCTAATGCATGTGACAACATGAATCTAAACTGACAAACAACTTTTTATTTATTGTTCTATGCTCAGTGTTCAGGTGCCCAAATATCTAAGCCAAACTTGAAAATGAAGCAGCTTTTTTTCATGGTCCAGAAAAAGACAGAAACTCCTTCATCCAAGGAAAATTACTCTGATCTTTCAGCTGCTTTAAGAGAAGGTTACAATGCATTTGTTGCGGACATCATGCAAGTGATGAACAGGGGGATACTGTAATAAGCTGTCAGGATACATGGATATAATGCCATTTTTTTTCCTCAGACTTTTATGAACTATATAGGGTTCAAGAGTGCATCACACTCTGAAGTGAGCTAGGTCCATCAGCTCTTGAAAAAAAAACCTCTTAAGGGTTCTATCAGCCCCGTAAAGATAAAAGATAAATTACAAAATGGAGGTGGAACAGAAAGAAGAAAGATGATTGAAGGCCAACTCAAGGATAAAAGTAGTCGTGAAAAGGCTTAGGGCAAAGAAGAAATAGAAATGTCAGGGGGGGAAAAGCTATAGAAAGGGTGTGAGAGAGAACAGAGGTATAGGCTGAGGAGGGCAATATGTGATAGCATTGAAACACATGCAAAAGGACATAGGTATGAAGCAAACCGCCTGGAATCCTGGCAGAAGTAAGAAGATTCCCCAAACTGCAATTTAATCATGTCATGGAATTAGCTACCTCGATCAAATTCTCTTCTGATTTATTCTCCTGGAACCAACCACTGGCAATAATTGAAAAAAGAAGGTGAGCATTATCCTAGTTTGGTTGTTCATCTTTTTAAACAGTTCTAGGCAACCTTTCGGGACTAAGATTTTACTGAAGAGTTTACCTGAAAGCATTTCTTTCAGTTCTTTAGTGTTGGCTACATGACACATAGGTGCCTGGGATCTGGATACTTACAAGTAAATTACTTTCTCACTGAGGACGCAGGTGTGTTCTTGCAAACCAAGCTGGAGCAATTTCAGAAAATACTGCCCCACCCTTTCAATACCATTTATAAACTAAAAGTCACCACCATCAAGCTGCCAAAGGAGCTGTTTAGGCTATGCAGTTTTGCATTGCATTGATATGGATTAGGTATGCCCTTATGGATGGTTGCTGTGACTCGGCTGACTAGAATGGAAATTTCCAACTCACGGCTGCTAAGCAAAATTTGAGAGTAGCAGGTTTTTAACTTCTTTTGACCCACAAAAACATACCAATTTATATTCTTCCTTGCTTCAGTTTTAATATCATACATTGTTTTCCACCAAATGCTGCTCATTCGAGGCCTAGTGAGTGTCAGTGCTGCCCAGCTAGAATCCCAAAGGGATCACAACCCTAGATATAATGGCAACAAATATGGGGTAAAAATGTGTTTGCAAAAAAACATAGGCTTATAGGATAAATTCAGGTTGGAAGGGACCTCAGTCAGCCTTTGACTCTGACCCAGTTTTGCCTGCTTGCCAGAAGCACCCACCTTTCTCTCAAGCATAGCTGTAGGAACTGGTTTTTATTAGTGTACGTGTCTTGAACAGATGTGACAGATTTTGCTGTTCTTTCTTTTCAATTTTTCTCAAATTTTATACCTTCAAGAAAAGACAGAGCTTAAATATTATGGATGTATTATAATCATTCTCACCGTATGCTAGTCTGTAAGCTTGATAAACCACAGATAAATAAAGCACAGATATTTCATATCAGTTTCTGTTTTGATAGCTGCATTGTATGGCAAAGATTTTTGGGTTTGCGAAGAAAAGATCACATATGAAAGATTCGGCCCAGTCATCCATTCATGACAACATTCACATTACAGAGACCCTGTGACCACAGTCCTTTCCCAAGCACTTTGAACAGTACATGGAGCAACATTTTTTGAAGTCCCTTTGAACAAAAAAGAAAGTATGTTTGCATTTCATGTGAATCATTAACTCAACAGAATCATCATATATCAATCAAGCTACATATAAAGAAGAATATAATATCACAGTGAGTCTGTAGTCCTGTTTCTAATTAGCATGGCTTAACCAAACACAATGAGCAGTCTCACTGTGTAAGCACACTCCTGTGACTGTCATATAAAAAATAATCTGGAAAGGTTAAAAGGATTTCAGCCCAAAAACCTTGTTACATTTTTATTATCACAGCTCAATTCCATTTCAACTTGCAGCTTTTGAAGGCAGCAGTTGAGAGCAGTATTTGAAGACCAAGAGCTTAGTGTCATCATTACCCATATGCAAAAGAGCTATAATATTTACTTCCCACAAAAAGACATTGTGATGTTTTCATTATAATTAGTAAAAGGCTTTGCAATCCACAGATGGAAAACACTGCCTAAAGTCAAACAATTCTTATTCATAAGGAAGTTTTCACTTTTCAGTCCACTTCTAGACTGCCATTCACATGTGTTGCTCTTTCTTATTCCTACAAAGTCTTCTGCTGTTTCATCTTTAGTTTGTACTTTGTCCTATTCCTCGGAAGCAAATTACACTGGCTTGAATCAAAGAGCCCCACCATTTTATGAAGTCATTAGGAAGCAAAACTTCAATTTTGTAAATGGTAGTATCATTCACATTACAAAAAAAAAAAGCTTTATGCAATCTTAGCTCTGCATTCCTTAACAACCCCCACTGAAGAGTAACACTGCTTGACTTTAGTCTACCAGATTTCTTGTATAGTCATTCTATTTTTTTAAGAATATGTCTTTTGTTTATCCAAGAACAACAAATACAGAATCTTAAGACAGGCAAGGAATAAATAAATAGTATTGTTGCCCATAACTGTACTGTACCAGCACCATCCTGAATCTTCGGTCCTGAGGTATTAAAGCAAAGGTCACAATAACTTGTGCTCATGAAAGATCCTGTGGCTTTTCCCATAAGCTTCAGGTGACAACTGCAGAACCTTGGACAAAATCCAACTCAGGAAATTGCCTTCTAACTACATCAAATGATTTCTACAGATTCAACTGAGTAATGTATTTTTCTCCACTCTCCATCAAGCTCCTGTTGCTGGGCAGCCTTCAGTAACATGAACATTTTACCCAAGAGTTGTTTCAAATTCCAAACACTCCTAAACAGTTAAATTTCACAAAGTATTTTAGCAACTGGGTTCAAAGGAGCCATAAAAGCTTAAGCTTTTCTATTTGCCATCTTATGCTAAAGAAATGACTTATTGTGCTAACACAGTATTTTTCTAAACTCTCTAAATTCACAGTTGGTAATTTCTTATTTCTTTTTATTTTTCTCCTATAAATGATAAAAAATAATTTATTCTTTAAGCTCTCTTATTAAGAGTCTGATCAAGAATTCTTAGCATAAGGAAAGAAAACACCTATTTGTTTTTAACACAGCAGATCTAACTGACAGAATGTTTTTAGTTGATTACTGTAAACCTGAATTAATTAGAGAAGGACAATGGTCAAAGGCTAGATACTTTCAGCTGCTTGAAAATGCAAGTAGAGACCCTGAATTAGCTTGTAATGTCATTACAAGCCTGAAATTTATGGGGAACATTAGGACCAAGTTTCTATGAATATTATGGCTGAAGGTTTTGGAAAAACTTATCTCAAAGCCATCAGAGAGCACCATGCAGGTCTGCTGTCCCACAGCAATTTCACAGTTGAATGTTACCTGCCTCTCTCCATCAGCAGCCCCTGGGACTGCTTCTGAGGCGGCCCCTCATCTTGACCGGCTCCGTTTGAGTAGCTTGAACAAGATGAGGCTTATTGTCAATGAAGTGGGGTTTGGCCATCATGGTGCACAAGGATTGTCACACTAAATCACTTTTAATAGATTTTGGTTTGCAGACACATGCCTAGACCTGTTGGAAATCTCAAACAGTTCTAGTACAAAGTCATTCAACATTTATGGAAGATATATATTTAAAGGCTATCTTTATAAAAAACACCATGCCCACACTTCACTTGTGAGTTTTCCTCTGTCTTATAATACTAGATGAAAAAGATATTTATATTCTGTGAAGAAAATATCATCTCTTGTGAAGATAAAGCCATTAAGGTTCTTTTGGTCTGCACAGGATTATTTCCTTCTAACTGCATACATTTTTGTGAGCAGTTAGTTTTAGATAATATTATTCTCTGTTAAGTATTTCAAATGATATATCGAGTACTTATTCTATCAAACAACTGCCATAAAATAGTCTTAAAAAGGAAGATTAAGATCCCAAAAGTCAGTCAGTGACAGCATTATAATTGTATATACAATCTTAATACAGCCATGGGCATATGCAGTTTTGAATACCATTTTCATATACTATTTCCTCAATATAGCATCTCCTTATGATCTTAAAAATACATGTGAAACCCAGCATGAAATAAAGACTAGGTAATATTTTCACAGATAAACTACAGGAAAGAGAACAAAGTTTGTCTGTGCATCTTGAAATTCCAGGTATTTAATCAAGTACAGCTTCTAGTATGTGCAAGGGAGTTTTGAGTTTAGTGGGGGAGAGGGAAAACTAGAGGGGTACTTTTTTTCTTTAAATGGGACAATGATTATATTTTAGAGGAGTGATAATCTATGAGGAAGGTCCCATTTGCTAGGAAGCATTAGTGCCTAAATGCAATCCTAATATGATACACAGGAAGTTGCACACTAAACAATCCTCTTTGAGATTATCAGGAACTACAGTATACTGCATGATAATGAATGTTCTTTCATTAATCTTCAATAGTCAAATTTGGGGTTTTCTTCTTTGCAACTTTAATGCTCTTCTAACACTTAGTTTTGTTTTTTTAATGTCATATATTATACACATGCTCATGAAGATGAAGAGAACCAACTACCAATATTTTCCCCAAAATATATTTTGTTTCATAGACTGTGAAATAATTTAACAAGTACACATACATACCAGGAACAATTACCTAGTTCGGCAATATATTTCATCTATTACATTGTATTTCTCTTTCTAAACACCTACTGTACAAACTTCTCCCAGCTGATTCTCATAAAATACAACAGCATTGCATGGGTGATCATTATGAAAAGTTGTATTTCTGATTTAAACTGTTATAAAGCTGAATAAAATAAAGCAAATTCTGTTCTCATTTATACTTTAATGCAAAATTTCCTTAATAAATTTTTATTTAGCAGAATTCCACAAAGCTTTTGTAATGAAATCCAGAACAAGAAGAGAGCCCTCATTCATATCAAATTTACAGAAAGGTTTTTTCTAATATACATTCTTAGAATGCTGTTCATCTCAGTCTTTACACTTTCAGGTGTGTATATATCATAAATGACAGTGGTATTCATAACTAAACCCAAGAAAATAGATATTTTTTCCTCTTCTTTTGTTATCAGGTTTTTCAGCTTTGTCCTTCAGCAAGTTATTTAAAACTTCAACTTTTTCTGCTCTCAGAACTTATTTATTCTTGTCTCTCCTCAGTGAAGTTATAGGGCTAATTTATATGCATCAAACACATAAAATTTCCACAAGAATCTGCATAAATATTTCTCTATACTTTTATACAATATCTCATTGTTACAGTACTTGATTTCTTTACAGTTTTAACAAAATGCATGTTCTATACCTCTTAATAAATCATGAGAGAATACCTATTAGACAAGAAGCAAGAAAGGGTGTAAAAAGTTAAAAATTATGATATTGCCTTCCTAAGGAAAAAAACCAAACAAAAACTCTTTGGAAAAAGAATCCCTTCTATCAATCTAACAATATTAGAGCCCATATTATGCATAGCCCAGCTCAAGACACAACACAGATGTTGTGTCATCAAAACCTGAACGCTGTATGGTTTTCCATCAAAAGGGGATGTTATAAAGGATAAGGCAAGAAGCAAATTTAATTTTAGCAGTTTTGTTGGAGAAAGTTATAACCAATACATCACATTTTCTCCTCAAGTCTGATATTTCCCATGCCCTCAAAAACTATTATATCTGGGCTTTTGCATTAAGAAAAAAAAAAAAAAAAAGGAAAAATATTAATTGATAATTTAGGGAAATATAAAAACTTCTAAATTATTGTAAATTATTACAAGTGTACTAAAAGCACTTTTGGCATACCGACTTTTAGTTTTCCAGTTTCAATGTTAAAATCTAGGGATTAAATTCTTTTCTATTTCCCTCTAGTGACCACTTTCACTGAAACAGGAACTCATTCAGATTTATTGTGAGGTAGCAGAACAGGAGACAACCCCTTAAGGCAGCCATTCATTCCTCTTGTAGCCAATTATGTAATTCTTGAATTTGATTTCCAGTGCACACAAGGCACAAGATGTGCTTTAGGTAAAAAGAACAGGGACAAAGATTAAACATAGAGGAGGGCTGTATTCAAGTGTTCTACAACAAAATTTCCAAAGATACTTGCAGTTTTTGGTATCTGCTGCTCTGTGAACATGGTTTTGGAGATCAACATCTGTGAATGCAAGTGAGACTTATCTTTTTCATCCTGTTAGGATGGGTTTTAAACAATATGAACCAATTACTTCCATAGAAAAAGGTGAAGAAGGCCTATTTGAAAGGCACTTCTGTCTGTTTGAGGTGATGCTTTTGCAGGCACTGGAAATTTTGCTCCAGTTGTATGACCTTTGAGAATATTCCCCTATTTTTTCATTCTTTGGTGTTGGGAATTTATATCTCAGAATAGAAGAATAAAAACCAATTCTAAGCAAAGCATTGCTAGACCTTTCTGCCTGTTTCATTTCATTCCTATTATAGCCCCAAATGTTATTTAAAAAAAAAAAAAAAAAGCGGGGGAAAAAAGGGCTATTACAGGAAAGCAAAGGTGGTATTTCTCTCTTGACAGCAAGACACATTTAGCAATTGCCATATGGAATAAGGGAATACAAGTGATTGTGTGTTCAGGCCTACCATCATTACTAAAGCTAATCTCTGGATGCAGTGAGAAATATCTTTGAGATATTTCATTGAATTTAAAGAAAGAATATTTCTCTATAATTCTTTGCACAAACCCATGATGTGTTATGTGCAAACCCATAAGCCAAGACACCAGCATTGAGTGTGAATACCTTTTCCAAAGCCATAGTAAGTACTAATTCTTAGGTCATTCTTACCATCCGGATAAAACCATGATTCCCGACTTCCAGTCAACAGGTCACTCTCAGCCCTAAAAATTTATCCTTAGGCACCAGGCTCTCTTTTCAAGAAAACTTATTTGAAACAGTATAAAGGTAATACAGAACTAAACTCACCTTCACACAACTTAGTAGACCTTTCCTGATCACCTTTGATATCCAGAAGACACGTTTGATTGATCTTTGTAGGTATAATGCCTCTAATCGCTGTGGCTGGATAATCTTTCTCCTTAGCTAAACAAGTTAACACAGAACTAAAGTATCAGGTTTTTCTTGTTTTGGTTTGGTTTTATACTAACCAGAAAACAGCAACTCCAGGTTGGACACAGAATTTTCAGTCCTTCCTACCCTCGCTGCATTCAGCTTGTCTATAGCCTGAATATATCTTCAGCTATTAGTGAACAAAAAGTGATGTATTCAGGTGCATCTTTTCCTGTCTCTTGTCAGGTGCTCCACTGAAAACAGAATTATAGGAAGCACTTAACAGAAGACCCTTTTGTAGTCAACTCATTATCTTCTGAAATGTCTTTATTTTAGTGCAGCTTCCTTTCCATTCACATGATTTGTATTTCCTGTCACAGTCTAAGGAATTTCTATGTTATTTCCATTTCATAAATCCACCATATGAGATAGGTTTAAGGAAATCAATAATAATTTTTATTTTCTTCATTTGTATTTAGAAAGAACATTTTATTTGAACTTCTACATTAGTGATAAAAAAATTTACTGCAGTTTTGCAGAAGAACTTAGTTATTAAAATCTAAATTAATCGTATAAAAGGGAAATTCTCAATGCCTTTTAATGTAGTATCCCCAAGATCTGAGAAGTGATTCTCTTTGTTCTGGGTTTTGTCTTTGCTCTCATAATCTTGGGTTTTTTTCTCTGAAATACTACTAGTTATGGTCTATGGCTCAGAAAAGATGTCACAAATGTGTTGTGAGTTCTTAAATTCAAATCAAAACTTAACTTCAGATTTTAAGAAAAGAATTGCATATTTTTTCCTCCTTTTCAAGGGGAAAATATAGGTCATTCTCTGCTGGAGAAACTGTATTGAAGTTATTGGAGTTATACCAACAGATAATTTGACTCAGAAGGTATCAGTGTTTGAAGGCTGCAATACTGCCCAATTTAATTATTTAGCAGACGTAAGTCTATATATCTTGTTCAGCTCTCACTGAAAAGTAAAACAAAAGACATGTTTCTGTGTGTATCAAGGTTATACTGATATTCTTCTGAATCTCAGGAGATGGAGGAATAGAAACCTACTAAAATGTTGACGGTAAAAGGATGCTGTCATGTTCTGGGTCTGGTCACAAAGATTAAGCATATGAAGCATTTTCTGGGCAACCAGCAAAAAACATGAAGATCACAGGATAGGTTTGTGGTGGAACTCTTTCATCATCCAGTCAACCACTGGGAAAGGAAGCTAGCAGGAACATATTGGCAGAAAACTCTTGAAATGTCCTGGTGACATTTTCATTTCTATAAAATGTGAAGAAATCACGTAAAGGAAAAAGTCTTCTGGTTGTCTTTCTGGCCAGCCTGGAAGAACTGGTTGAGTACGTGCAGACGCAAAGTAACTTGTCTGAGAGTGACCATGGAATATATGACAAAACTAACCATCTTCAGACAGTTAGAAAGGAGAACACAAACATCATAAATCATGGAGCTTAGGACAGCAGAGTGCAATAAACACTGGGAGGTGGAAGTGCTAGATTTTTACATAATGTCAGTAAAAAGGGGAAAAGGAATTGGGGAGAGCTGGCAGTGCCGTTAAAACAAAAAAAACAGACGAATTAAAAAAAAAAAAAAGGACAACTCATACGCACAAAGTATCCAAACTAGAGTATCCACAGTCTAGGGATAAAATAAGAAAGGCAAAACATAACTTGTGAGAAAATACTCCCTATTTACATTATTATTAGTATAAGTTTAAGAAAAATGCTGGTCTATTCCTCGACAGGAATCTTGAGAAGGTCACAGTGTTAACAACATCTTTGCTTCTGTCTTCACTAAAAATGTCAACTGTGATCTTACAGCTAACAAAATTAGCAGCAGAGAGAGAGAGATGAGTAATAAAACCAGAGCAGTGACAAACAGATTGGAAAATAGGTAAAGGAGAGATTTTATCTTAAAACAGGCTCACTGAAAATTCACTGTAGGTTTTTCCTTCAGCCAGCTTTTTATCCCAAGGATGATAAATTATTATCTTTTGAAAACTTGTCAAAAATAAGTAAGGCTCCACAAAACTGGGAAAAGGCCACTCCTACATCTATTTTTAAAAAAAGGAAAAGAGAGAAGAGACAGGCAAGAGAAAACCACTCAGCTTAATTTCAGTTCCAGAAAAATCTTGAAGCAAAGTGTGCCCAGGTGGCCAAGAAGGCCAATGGCATCCTGGCCTGTATCAGAAATAGCGTGGCCAGCAGGGACAGGGAAGTGATCTTACCCCTGTACTCGGCACTGGTGAGGCTGCACCTCGATTACTGTGTTCAGTTTTGGGCACCTCACTACAAAAAGGACATTGAATTACTCGAGCGTGTCCAAAGAAGGGCAACAAAGCTGGTGAAGGGTCTGGAGCACATGTCGTACGAGGAGCGGCTGAGGGAACTGGGGTTGTTTAGTCTGGAGAAGAGGAGGCTGAGGGGAGACCTCATCACCCTCTACAACTACCTGCAAGGAGGTTGCAGAGAGCTGGGGATGAGTCTCTTTAACCAAGTAACAAGTGATAGGACAAGAGGTAATGGCCTCAAGTTGCGCCAGGGAAGGTTTAGACTAGATGTCAGGAAGTATTTCTTTACAGAACGGGTTATTAGGCAGTGGAATGGATTGCCCAGGGAGGTGGTGGAGTCCCCATCCCTGGAGGTGTTTAAGAGTAGGGTCGACATAGCGCTGAGAGATATGGTGTAGATGGGAACTGGCAATGCTAGGTTAATGGTTGGACTAGATGATCTTCAAGGTCCTTTCCAACCTAGTTGATTCTGTGATTCTGTGAAAGAGTCAATCAAATCATTCACAAACACCTAAAAGACAGCAAAGACATAAGTGACTGCCAACATGGACCTTTCAGTATCAAATCATATTAAATTAATCTAATCCTTTGTATGGGAAAATTATCAGAATTGTTAAGATGTAACAGTGGAAAATAAGTAGACAAAAATAACCAGTCACAAGTGGTGTTCCTCAGGGGTCAGTATCGGGGCCATTTCTGTTTATTATCTTTATCAATGATCTGGATGAGAGGATCGAGTGCACCCTCAGTAAGTTTGCAGATGACACCAAGGTAGTCGGGAGTGTTGATCTGCTTGAGGGTAGGAAGGCTCTACAGAGAGATCGGGACAAGCTGAATAGACCACAGCCAATTGTATGAGGTTCAACAAGGCTGTCAGGTCCTGCACTTGGGTCACAAAAACCCCATGCAACACTACAGGCTTAGAGAAGAGTGGCTGGAAAGCTGCCAGGTGGAAAAGGACCTGGGGGTGTTGGTCAACAGCCAGCTGAATATGAGCCAGCAGTGTGCCCAGATGGCCAAGAAGGCCAATAGCATCCTGGCTTGTGTCAGGAATGGTCTGGCCAGCAGGACTAGGGAAGTGATTGTCCCCCTGTACTTGGCACTCATTGAGGCTGCACCTTAAAAACTGTTGACTTTTGGGCCCCTCACTATAAGACAGACATTGAGGTGCTGGAGCATGTCCAGAGGACAACAAAGCTGGTGAAGGGTCTAGAGCACAAGTCTTATGCAGAGTGGCTGAGGGAACTGGGGTTGTTTAGCCTGGAGAAAAGGAGTCTGAGGGGAGACCTTATCACTCTCTACAACAACCTGAAAGGAGGTTGTAGCGAGGGGGGTGTCAGTCTCTTTTCCCAGGTAACAAGTGATAGGACAAGAGGAAATGGCTTCAAGTTGCACCAGCAGAGGTTTAGATTGGATATTAGGAAAAATTTCTTCACTGAAAGGGTTGTCAAGCATTGGAACAGGCTGCCCAGGGAAGTAGTTGAGTCACCATCCCTGGAGGTGTTTAAAAGACATGGAGATGTGGCGCTTAGGGACATGGTTTAGTTGTGGACTTGGCAGTGTTACGTTAATGGCTGGACTCAATCTTAAAGGTCTTTCCCAACCTAAATGGTGCTATGATTCTATAATAAGTCAAAATGAAATTTGACTGAGCTGAATATCCTTTCTGTGACAGAAACAGGTGTCAGGAAAGAACATGAAAAAATATGGTAAGTATATACTTAACTTTCCTGAGTAGGCTGTCCTGGTTTCAATAAATACACAGTTTAATGACTTTCAGAGCTGGAAGTTGTATCAACAGCTATGTTGGGCTATTCCATTAAAAATGAAGTATATCTTAAATAAAATTTTGCAAAACTTGCTATTATACTATATTTACATAAATATCTTCCATGACATTATAGATATTATTAAATATGGAGATCATGCCAAAATAGGAGGAGTTTCAAGCACTGAACAGTTTAGGACTAAAAGTCCAAATAATCTTAACAGGTTAGAGTACTCTCCTGTAAAACCAGGATTCGTATTGGGAGAAAAAAACGTGAAGTTATTCGCTTAGATTACACTACATAAATAGAGAATGGGGAATGACATATCTGCTCTGCTGTAAAAGGTCTGAGGATTAAAGTGGATCAGATCTGAGCACGTGCCAATAACATTGCCAAAGGCAAACATACTGCCTAAATGAAAGGCTGTCTGCAAAAGTTGGTGCAGCATCCACTGGAGTATGTTTTGTTACAAGAACTGCTCCTCAAGAAGATTCTAAGCCATCTGGAAGAAGTTAAGAGAGCAGGAATAATGATAGAATTCAAGAAAATATTGTTCAAGAAAGGTTGAAGGGGTCATTTAGTCTAAAGGATAGAAATCTGAAAGGAGATTTAACAGTTTTCAGATGTACAAAGGGTAGCTGTAAAGAAGAGACTAGGCAATTCTCCCTCACCACTAGGGACAAAGCAAGAAGTTTCACATTTAAATACCAACAAGGAAAATTCAAAGCCAGGCACTGGAAAAACTTTTGGGCAAACAAAACTGTCCACAAAAGCAGCTCAGTCCCCATCACTGGGGTTTATCAAGGAAAAAGTTAGGCAAGCACATATCAAAAAAGGCTTAGGCATAAATGACACAGCTTCAGGTAAGTGGGGTGGCATCCTGAGCCTCTTCCTGCTTTATTTTCTGTGAACTTATCAGTTGTTTTTCTCTATATTTTTGGATAAAGGCAAGTAACTACTAGAACAAATCACCAATGGATGTAGTAGATTTTCAATTACTTCTAGTTGAATTTGAAGATATGAGTACATGAAATATGAAATATAAAATACAATGTCTTGCATTGATGATTATTTGCCTTTATGTAGAATTACTGACCGTGACTTTATGTTTTTTCTTCTGAAGGAGATTAAACTACATGGTTCTAATGGTTTCTTCTGGCCTTAGCATCTAGGAGACTATAAATAGATCAATTAAAAAATTCACTCAGTGTGCTGTCAAAGATACTACTGAACTTTTCTTTCACAAATGTTGTATCACAATGCAGTACATGAGACTCTGACAAGACAAGAAACGGTCTCAAACTAAAATACAAAAAATTCCATTTAAACTTCAGAAAAAAACTCTTCTACTCTGACAGTGGTACTGCAGCACACTGCCCAGCGATGTTATAGAGTCACCATCCCTGGAGATATTTAAAGCCCTCAGCAACCTGCTATAGTTGACCTTGCTTTGAGCAGGGTTTGGACTGCACAATTTCCAGAGGCCTCTTCTAACCTCAGCCTCCTGTGATTCTGTGAGATCCTGTGAATCCTAGATTGCAGTTACATTAAATGCATCTATCACAGATCAATCAAGCAAAAACTCTGAAGTATTCAAGAACAAAAGCAAAAATACCCCATGTGAACAGCATCTTCTCTCCTGTTGTGGTCTGCATGGATTTTTTTCTGCTACATCCTAATTATTTTCGTTCAAACTGGATGTTTTTTCTAATGAAAATTAGGCTGCTTTCTGCTGTCAAGAGTGTGGGAAATGGATCTGGTGAAAGTTAAGTTACAGGCTTTGTAAGATGCCATCCTATATGTATGCGATAAGCAGTGATGCAAAAAAGTATAAGAAGGCTTGGTAAAAACGGGAACATGTTGAGATGCTCTGCATGAATTGGAAGTTATAAAGACCAGTTGAAGACAATAATTTTGAATAGACAATATGAAATTACAAATTGTCGCAAGGGCATGTAGCAATAGCACAAGGGGTAATGTCTTTAAACTGAGAGTAGATTTAAATTAGATATAAGGAAGAAGTTCTTCACTGTGAGGTTGTGGATGCCCTATACCTGGAAGCGTTCAAGGCCAGGCTGCATGAGGCTTTGAGCACCCTGGTCTAGTGGAAGGTGTCCCTGCCCATGGCAGGGGGGTGAAATTAGGTGATCTTTAAGGTCCCTTCAAACCCAATGATTCTGTGAAATGAGAAAAACAGAAGTTCGTGATGGAATATGCTTAAATGTAAAATGGACAAAATACTAGAAAATGTTCAGTGTGCATAAAAAGACAGGGAATGGAGACAAAACCAGAAGGAATCAGCTTCCACAGCCCAGTGAGGGTTGCTGTCAGATTCTAGACCCTCACCACTGAAATCTGGAGTTTTGCCATATGCAAGTCACATCTTGTGACTGATATAAACCAAATCATCCTGTGACTGAGGGTTCATCAGTAATGGTTCTTTTTAAAGGCTCTCAAAGAAGACTTGTCTTTATCCCCAAGACAGCAGAAACAGGACAACTTAACTAACCCACTTCTCTGACAAGCCCATTTTTTAGAATAAGAATCACCTCCTTTGATTTAACTGATCACTCAGAAGAAACCACAGACATAGATAGTACAAACAAGCTCCTCCCATGATGCAAGGAAGAGTTAGATGCTTCTGAAGAGGAGTGAGAACCACCAGTAAACATAGCGAGCACAGTGCTAATCACAGGTAATAGTAACAAGATGACATGCTGTCCCCTCACTGAAACTGTGCACTAAAAGCTTGTGCGAGTCGGACACTTACAGGCTCGAACTGTTTCTTGGACATTTGTATCAACTATTTTGGAAACAGAAGACTCCTTAATTCACTTAAATGGCTGAAAAATTGAAGTGGTGATTGTAATTTGTGTTATATACTAGAAGTTAAGTGCTGTCATGCAGGAAATAGAAACTGAATACAAGACCTTCTCCAGCCTGCTGGTTCAAACTCAAAAATTCCATCTTCCACCAGCATGGCTTAACATTACTGTCTAAAAGGAAGTTTGTATAGGAATCACTTTCCTGCAGAAGCTCTGTCATCATGCAATAAAGAATTCACTGTTCAGATATACTAATAAATTTACTACTTAAATTTACTAACAAATTGAGAATGCAATTTCATTTGAAAATGAAAAATAAAGGCAAAGTCACTGTTAAAGAGAATTCATCTGTGAATGGCAAATTGCCTTCTGGAGCAAATGCACTCATTATGCTCAAAGAAAGGATGAGATCTCCCACAGTTAAATAAAACTAGTAGGAAAAATAATTGCTTGATAAATCAGAGTAATTAAATTTTGCACATGTGAATGCTACTGCACCTCTGTCTTCAGTGCAGCAAGGCCAGCCCTGTAGCAGAGAAGCAGCATGTAAAGCACAGCCCTTTACTCCCTGAAAAATCTATTACTGAAAGAAATGTCGCACATTTTCCCTGTTAGTGCTTCATTAATGAGGAATGGGAAATCATGCCCCACAAAGCTACTGGGATCAGAGCAGTCAAAACCAGTGGTGATACTATCTAGTTCCTGTTCAGCTTTTGCCAATATTTCACCGATCATTAACGTGTCTTCTAGCATTTTAAAACCATCTTATTTTAAAGCAATAGACTCTGTTTGCCTTTGGGAACCTGTGCAACAGGTCATTTGTTAGTTGGTCTGCCTTATACGTTAATTTTTGTATACAAGGTAAATACCTCTGTTTCCCATTATAACCTTCCATAAACAGATACTTCACCATGAGATGTTTAAACTTTATAGGTACACCAATTGCTCTGTGTTAGTTCTGAAAGAAAGCTTCTGCAGTTATCCTTTCAAATTCTAAAAACTAATTCTTGACCATTCAAAATATTTTGTGTTTAAGCTATCTAAACACAGTTATCTACATGTAGGCATGCACACATGCATCAGTTGTTTATCTGCCTGCTGTACTCAGCAGAAATCTAGTCAATGCAATCTAGAGCACAATTCAGTTCACCCTAACCTAGGGAACCAGCAGCTGCTGAACTGAATCACTCACTCAGCTCCAGTGACTCTGGGCTTGATCTTTATTGACTCTAATAAAGGCTTTGATACTGAGGGCTCAATCCATTGCCCACACAGAGGGAGGCAGTGCCATTTGAGATGAGACAGCATAACCCACCTGTCTTCCCACTGGCAATAGGTCTCCCAGACCCATCAGGTTGTCTTGCACACTCCAGGGCATCTGAAATGACACCAGGTCCTGTGTGTGGGCAACTGAATCAAACCTTTAGCCCACAGACTCCTACAGGTGGGCATAACAAATTTAGCTATCACAGTTGCCAGCTGAATCTCTGTAATTTAGGAGCTTGAACAGGAGCTATATCTGGAAAGGCCATGTTACTGCCACAGTGTATGCAGCACTCATAAGAAGTGGCTTATGATAGTTTCCCTCCTATAATTCAATAGCAGATTAACAGGAGAAAAGCATAGCACAAGCTCATTCATATATGGTTCCTCAAGAGTGCAAGGATGTGTTGCATGCTCTGCCTTCAGAACCAATCAAGCAGAAAGCACCAGTAATCTTTTAAAAAGGCTACATAAGAGTGATCTTGGGGCTTAAGGGTCATTTTAAGTCATACATATATGGTCAGATTTAGATGGTCATGAGTTAACATACTCCACGTTTCATATCACCTCAGGTTTGCAAGCCATCTAGATACATTATCACAGGATAGTATTTGAGCTAAAATCTCCCATCTCTCAGCTTCTTCATCAGGCTCTGTAGATGGTAAACCTGGCTACACTCCAAGCTGGGTCCAGCCTGTGCAGCAGTGTCTCTGAGCACGGATGTCATCAGCTAGTAACCTTTGATCAATTAGATGTATTCAGACACTTTGCTGCTGGCCTCCTTACTGTAAAATCACCAGAATTTTGGTAAATTGAGACGTCAGGCAACAAAAGACCCATGAAGCACTGAGGCAATATATCTACAGAAACACAACTTCATCTTTTGACAGTTCATATTTGACAAAAAAAAAGAGAAGTTGCCTTTCATTAAGAGAATCTAAGCAAAAAATAATAATTTTGCCAATAGCTTGATCTGTAAAAATCAGTTCCTTAAATCAATTTCCCTAAAGAAGTGCAGACAATATTATTGCCCATGTGATCTCTGTGCATTTAGTCTCATCTTAACTTCTCCACTACAGCATTTTTGTAGGAATTGACCATAATAAATGTGATTATGGATGCAGGTTTACACAGGTATAGTTCCCAGAGTAACATATGCACTAGGTGGTTAGCTATTGTATTAGATTAGATACTGATAGATGACTGAGTAAGGTCTCCGAGCTTTTTCCCAACATGTCTCTTGTGTGATGTGTCACGTCTGGCAGAAACTGTAGTGTCCACTGAGAGAAAGAAGACATGCAGCAGATGCTTGACTGGATTTCTTTTCCTGCTTGACTGCAGTGACTGCTCTGAGAAGTAAACAATCCACTCAATAAAATAACTGCTGCAAATGCTCACTATGGGTTGTATCATCCAATTATTACCTTGCTTATTCTCTTTCCCTAACAGCTTTGTTCAAATTCCCCTACCAATCTATATACTCCTGAATTTTTATCAGCTATATCTCTTCTCTCCAGGCAGAGCCCACACTTCTTTTTTGCTACAAGACTGTTTTCCCTCTTTTCCAAAACACTTCTCAATGTCTATATGGAGGATTGTTTTATTGTTTTTGTAAGGCACTTATTCTTGGAATTAGTTCCTGCTTTTTGACTAAGGGATGACATGTTCTATAAAGTATTCAGAGTCTAAATCAGACAGTGAGAGAAAAAACTATGATGTCTCCCATTTTCAGAATCAAAAGAGCAGCTGATGTCAGAAAGCAAAATAATAAAAGGTGACCTTAAAATAATATGGTTCACAGGGACACAGACTTTTAGTCTCAATGTTCAATTCATCTCAGTGCACATGCAGGGTGAGGACTGTAAAGTAAGACTAATGAGCATGGCAGAAACGTACACAGTAATTCATCATCATAACAAAGAGTAGCACAATTATCAGGAATTTCCTGTAGCCTTAACACAGTTACATGGAAACAAATTGTTTGGTCTGCTCAGTTAGAAGTGCAAGAATGTGGGACTGAAAAATAGAAACGGATTGTTGCCACTTATATACAGAAATCATCCTTTTATGATATGACAAATGTACGATTTGGCTTTCTTTTTTGGTTTGCACACTGAAATAGTATTCAGTGCCTGCCCAAATAGGCCTCCATGTTCTGCAACAGGACATGTCACAGAAAACATAGGAAGAGTCAGTTGACTGCAGAGGTAGAGGAGTTAATGACATCTTTCTCATGCTTGCCAAAGACTTTAATACAGCAAGAGTTCTCAAGTAAGACTGGAAGGAAGGAAGGAAAACCTTTAATTAGTTGGGATTTACTTCAAAAAAATTCTCTGCTTGGTGTTTCTTCCCGAGAAAAGACTAACATCAGCATCATCCTGTGAATAATTGGGTTTGGTCCCACTTCTGGTTTTCAGCTATCTAGAGTACAGTTTAGGCTGCTGTTTATTTGACTTTCCTCCCGGAGGACCACTCTTCTGTAGAAAAATTAAAGCTATGCAATGCTTACACAGACATTTTTTGCACTTCTGACAGCAGAGAACAAGACTCATTCTGAGTAAGCACTAATAATAGACAACACTGCAAGTAGATGCTGGGGGCTCACATGGCTGAGAGACATAATACTAGAGGCAAAGTCACTGCTGAAAAAGGCAGATAGATTGCATTTGTTATCACAAATCTCTACTGTGTTTCAGTGATCATGACACTTAGGTAAAGTAGGACTTTGAGAGCAAAAGTCTAATTAAAATAAGTGGGCATTATATAACCATGTTTGGAAGGCAAATTTTCTGCAATATTCCTTAGTGACTAGGAGCTGCCTTTCTTTAAAGCATTTATACAGTTCAGCTCTAGCAATTTAATGGTTGGGAGATGATAAGAAAATAAATTAGATTTTGGTACACAGCGGTCAAATTAATTTCAGGGGTATATGGAACTCTTAGAACTTAGGATCTGTAACCATGCCATGACCCATATCAACATTAAGGTCCCAACTTTTCAGGGAAGGTTGGATAGCACACATCACACAAGTGCTTTTTAGAACACATCATCATGCTGCAGAAATGTACTGTATGCAAATGTCACATTTCAGGGAATGCTTTAGCTCTACCAGGTTATCCATTGTGCTTAGGACTGCACTGGTGAGGCTCCAGGGATGCACCTGGCCCCAAGGAGCAGATTTACCCCTCGGCCCTTTTTTTTTTTTTTTTTAATTGGTTTGTCTCTGTTGCTTTCATGTTTTTCTTCCTCACCTCATTTACTTTATTGATCTTGTCTTTCCTCCTGTTTCTTTCCTTCTAGATTAGCACCAGGATGGGAACTCCCATTCGGAGCCACACTTCACCCCCTTCTGCTGAGTAAAACAGCCAAACTTGGCAAAGGGAAGATACTCTTGTCAGAAGCAATGGGGGAAATTGCTGGGAGAGTCCATCTTGGGTGTCACAGGTTTGGTGATAATCTGTCACACTGCTGCAGAGTCCAGGTAACAGTGCAGCCACTGCCATCACTTCTCTAAACTACACTCATGAAGGAACCATGTAAGGTGCAAAAATACTGGTTTACTCATTATGTCTGAGCCTGGTTTGTCAGCACTGCTTTCTCAAGGAGTGCTGCACAGAATTCAGGTAGTTTCCAGCAAGGAGGAGCCTGCTACAATCAATAAACACCTTATGAGGGAAAATATATCAACCATTAAAAACAGCCTCAAATTAATTTCACTGCATGGGTGAATTCTGCCAAATTCTTTGAATTCTCACAAACCAGTGTCATCTACCCTTAAACTTACAGATGTACTTCTTAAAATGTAAACAACTTTCAAATAAGATTTTATTGCATTTGAATATCATTCTTGTCATGTGCTGTGCTTTCTTATTTCTCTTCCAAAGAATTTTGTAATGATTAACTTATGCATTATGTGGTGCCATGCATAATGCTCTCTTGTGACAATAACTCAAATTGCTGTTTTCATACCATCTTCCTCTCTCTCACTCTTGTTTTGTTTTTACTCCAGTGTAACTAGAAGATCTATACCCTCTCTCATATGAACAGAAATATTTCTGTCTCCTTTTGCCAACTGACTACCAGCTCACATAGACTAGGGCAATGGCTAAGTGAAAGTATCAATCCACTGCAGCTTTGCTTCCAGTTGTTAAAGAGCTCACTTTCCCAGGAATTCTGCTGGACCTTCATTTGCAGAGCTCAGGCATTCATCAAAACAGCAACTCATCAAAACCTGTTCATGAAAATACTCTAAAAAGATTTGTGGGGTATTTTTTTGTTCTTGTATTTGTGATGGGCATCAATGAGTTGTATATGAACTCTTCAAATGACTGGTTAGTCAATAAGGCACACAGCAAGCACTCAGTTCAAACAAGCAAGGAGCAAGCTCAAATCTTTATAGCTTTTTTTAAACAACAGCACATTTTGATAGGGTGACTAATTACGGAGTTTCACCAATACCACTCAAAATAAGATGCAGCCCTATTAAACCTTCATTCTGGATATCAACAGAGAAAGTGAGCTCCTGGAAGTAACTGATCATGGATGGAAGGGAAATAATATGTTAGAACATTAATTATTCTTAACCTGAATAAAGATGCAGACAGATCCATTTCATTTTATCATTTGAGTAGAAGAAATAGGGCTAAAGCCATAAAGTCCTGTAATTCTGACAGTGATATAAGAACACGCATAACATGCATAGAAAACCTACAAGGGGAAATGCTGAAAAATCTAGGAGGGAAGAAAGTGACAGCAAAAGAAATGGAATCAACAGATTGGAGACTTGTCTTGCATTTTAGTTGTCTTCAATCACATCAGTAGTAGCCTGTTACTGTTCACCAACTCCATATCCCAAACCTATCTAGATAATGGTAAGAAAATTCAGGAGAGGAAAATTCAACTAGCAGGAGCAGGCACAGATTACGCACTTATTTTCCACAAAGCATTCTATGCACAAGTGTCCCTACAAACCAAAATCCAGAATGAAAACAGCAAGGTCTATGCAAATGGGGATGTATGAGGTGAATAACTTTGTGGAGCCTGTTTAGCCAGAGCTGGCACTAGAAAACTCTATCATCCTGTAACAAGAAATACAGTCTAAAATGATTTATTAAGAGTATTAAGCCCACCTGCTTGTGAGAGCAGGACTATTCTCAAAATGCTCTGAGCAGCAGTTTCTAGTTTAGCTTTAAATGCATGAAACAATGACTTTTCTACTCCTTGAAATATATCCAAGCTTGGGATTCAGTAATCAGTGGCTTTTGCAGTTCTCCACTTACAGATGCTATATATACAATAGAAAATCACAATTTACATTATCTGGGCAAATACCAGAGTGTGCTAAATCAGTGAAAGTGTTTTCTTATCTGCATTTAGGGGCTATATGGATGCAGACGCAGTAGCTGCCAGACACTAGCATGGAAAAGGCCTTCATTTTTTACATCACAACCTGATCACCTAATTCTTTTATCCTATTACTCCTACAGCCACAGCACCTCGAGGAACATCTCCAGACAGTCTCTTCCTCCTTGCTGTCAAGGTTGCTTATGGATATTTGTAGATATTCACCTATCCTTAGTCAATGATCTGAAAGACTCTTCACTTTCTTTTGTACTTTGTCATCTAATAATATTTCCCTCTGAATTGCCTCCAGTTCACTGTACTGTTAATTAGCTTTTATGCATTACCAGAGATGGATGCGTCTCAGCAGTGACTTCAGTGATTTCTCTATAGCTTCTGTTTCAGTTTCCATTCATAAGATACTTCAATGTATATTAGTCAAATTGTTTCCCCCTTGTAATATTTCAGCATTTACATAATATCTCTTATTCTAAAGTAAAAAAGGGCACAGCCACTGAAGTACTAATGTTTGTCTTTGCCTGAAATACTCAAGTGGCAAGGGCAATATAACATTTCCTGACTGTTTGTCAAGGTAGTATTTTCTACATGTTATTTGGATAATTAAACAAGAATAGCTGAGCCTTGTCTTAAATCCCAATATAATAGCACTTTAGTTGTTTAGCAATATTGTTTTAAGCCCAAGTTTCATATAAAAAAAAAAAATCCCCAACCCTGTAACCACTACAATACCTATATAAGACAGTCATGTGTCACTGTGGCAAAGATTTCTTCAGGCTGTGAATAGCACACATCTTTTCATGCACATCTTAAGGACATATTTATAGCTCACATACACTTTCCATTTTTATTACCTTCTTATTAGAAGCAATTTGCATTAGTAAACAGTTCATACAGTGTCTCAATCTCTTAGCATTACAATCAACATGGCTATAAAATTATTTAGCTACATAATACCAGAATGTATCTGACTTACACAAATGTTGAATAATTTAGAGGTGTAAAGCAGAGGTTTCCCAAACTGGTGGTCCATAGACTCTTGTCAGTGGTCTGCAGCTGAAGGTTTATAGCTGTCTGGTTACATGGTGCTCATTCCCTACGGATAGTGGGGGGAGAAGGTATTAATGAAGAACAAACAAACATCGACAAGGAAAAATATTTCAGTTTATCAATAGCAGTAAAACATTTTTTCTAAAGACTGTAGCCCTACAGTTTCTCCTAATAACTTTTGCATTTGATTATGATTTTGTCAAATAGATTGCTTATACTGAAGTTTTCTCTTTCAGACTGTTTTCTGCTTTCCAATCCATCCATTTCTGAAAAGAAGACTAAATATGTTATTTTAAAGATATTTTTAACAGGCAAAACAGTTAATCTCAGAAACAGGTAAAAAGAGAAGCGTCACCTGGCTTAGGAAGAAGCTTGCTGATGACTAAAATGTAAAAAGTGAGTGTACAAGGAATGGAAGCAAGGAGAAGCAATGAAACAGGAGTATAACTGCATGATTTGGGACAAAGGCAGGAAAGTCAAAGCCATCTGAAGCTCAAATTACAGAGGCTGACACAAGAAGGGATTCTACAGGTCCCTGAGCCTGCAAAAGAAAGCTCAGTGAAAACGTGGGTGTGCTATCAGGGTGAAGAACTAGTAGTGAACAACACTGGAAAGGCTACATGCCTTTTTTGACTTCATCTTCACAGGCAAAGCCTGCTCCTGGACCTCTGCATATAGTATAGTCTGCAAAGGAGAGGGGCAACCAGCAGCGGGGGAGCAATAGGCCAGGAACTGCTTACCGTCTGGACATACTCAAATCTAAGGGGCTGGTTTGGATGCCCACAGAGGTGGCCAGCATGACCGCAAGGCTACTGCCTATCACCTCTGAAAAACTGCAGCAATCAGAGGAGGTCTCTGATAACTAGAAAGAAAGGCTAATATAATGTCCATTTTAGGAGAATGATGGCTACAATAGATACAAAGCCACAATTCAACACACAAGGACCTTAATAAACTCAAGGACTGGAACAGTAGAAACCTCATGAAGTTCATCAAGGAATGGTGCAAAGTTCTGCCCCTGGGGAGGAATGTCACAGTACAGCACAGGAACCTACTGGGCAAGTAGCAGCCCTGCAGAAAAGAACCCAGGAATGACTTATCACAAGAAGTTGTAAAGAAGAATTGTATTTGTACTTCCATTTCACATGTCATCCTCTCATCTCTGTCTCTAAATAATTCTGCTTCTTTCATTCTCCAGTTGCACATGAATAACATCCACTAGGTTCCAGCTCTCCATGCCCTCATTCTTCCCACCTCACATGTTTCACCATCTCCAGCTCTTGCCTCCTGCATCCCAGCCCCATGTTACAAGCCTGAAAACACAAGTCTAAGTACAGTCCTGGGTGCTGTGCAAAAGTCCTGGGTGCAAGCTAAGGAGTCACACAGGAACAAGTTTCTGTTCCTCATCTAATGTACTTCCTACCCTGCTGTCTTCGGGCCACCTTTTAGCTCCATGGCATGCTTGAGATAAAAAGCCAAGTTCTTAACTGGGGAGAGAAACACCTCACACTACCTCATTGTCCCCAAAGGTAAGAGCCTAAATACAAGCAGTGAGGCACAAAGTTACTGTAGTGCAAATATTCTTTGGTTACTGCATATGTATGGACTACTATGCCCAATATCTTCAGAATAATACAAAATAATTTAATCTAAGGTGATTTAGCTTATTCTTAAAGGTGATCTACCTCATTGTGAAAGGTGATTTACCTTGCTGAAGCTAGGTTACCTTCCTTGTGTATTAGAGTACTAACACAATTACTATAGTACTGCTGGTATGTATATCTTGGTAAACATGACAAAAATGAAAAGCATTTGGCAGGACAGGTTTGGACTGCAGGTCCCTGAGGCCCATCCTGCATAGTGGACAGCCATTGGGAGGTCTCCAGTGTTGCCTGTTAAACAGACTGGAATCACATCAGCATGGGAAACTGGGTCCTCCAGCACACCCTGGCAGTGGGGCTGCACAGATAGTAGGGGCTTGAAGTTCTTTTGGGCAGAGGAGACACTTAATTTTGGCCCAAAGATATCTCAGAGGCCAACCCAATCACACAGCCATCAATCAGACAGGAGAGTGGTACCAACCTGGAGTTCCAAGAGAAATAAATGCATATTTTTTCAGCCCATTTTGGCCTAAAAATGTGATTAGTTTCATGATAGCTCCGAGTATGTTTTTTAAATGAATAAAATGTTAAACATTTTTGTTTTGACCTACTCCAGTTAAACATGCCATCATTTCAGTGTACATAATTTCCATAAAGACTTGCTCAATTTGACACGATTATATATGTAGAAGAGTTTTGGCCTTGGTTTTCTTATAACTGTCTCTGTGACTTTTGCAATACCCCTTTACTTCTCTGGCATTGTCTCCTCATCTTACCTAATGTCATTAGTTCTAATTCCCATCCTAATAAACTCACATTAAGAGCCACAGATAAAAAGGGTGCAGAAACAACATATACTACTAGACAGAAAATAGACTTGCAAATTGCTGGTCTCAAAAACACATTTCAAATTAGTTGTTGTTTTTTTTTTTAACCAGTCATGGCTAAAATCAAGTTCAGGAATACATTCAAGAATACTTGTTTATTAAAACATAAAAACTTTTTAATACCACAAAATGGAGACTCAATTACTCACAGATCATGAGCAATTCCAAACTTTCTCAGGTCTAATGAAAAACTGCTCTAACTGTATTAGTTATCCAAGTATTACAACTTGTACTGCAGGATATAAAAGATTCATGCCAGTAGAGATTTAAGATCACGAAAGTAGAACGGTACTTAATGGTTAGTGAACTGCACTGGAATATTCCTTAAAGCAATTTCTCTTCTATGTCTACGTTACAATGCATTTTATTCACCCAACCCATGTGAAAACCACAAATTGTTAAACAAGTTAGGGGCTTACTGCTACCCCAAAATTCAAGGAAAACTTGTGGGCGTCCACATCTAGGCCTGTGCTTCATAGAGCAAACTGGTTTCAGAAAAGCAAGAAATTTTGAGAAATACTGGTTAGTTGTAAGCTTATAAGCAATAATAAAAAATAATAACTCTAATGAAAACAGCAAATTCAGTAAGAAGAACCTTTCCAGAAATGTAATTTTGGATACTGAAATACACTGTAGTGAGAAGCAAACTTCCATGAAGGATACACTGCAGTTCTTTCTAATGCCTCTGTTTTGGTTTTCACTTAGTGAGACACAAATGAACACAGAAACAATAATTATATTGGCTTCCTATATTTCTGGTCTCTCAGCAGTTTCTCCTCTCAAACATGTAAAGCCACATCTGCATTCTCTGAATATTTCAGCTTGATTGTAGACCTCCTGCAACCTGTTTTATATTGTTTGTGCCAGACAAAAACCCAAAAGAACAAAAAGAGGCTAACACTTGAAGAGATGCTGTGAGTATAGCTTCCTAGCCACAGGCATGTAATCAGAATTTGCAGTGCTATTTATGAAATCTCCCACTAATCTAATGCTTGGGAAAGTACAAAAAGCTTGATTTAGCCATTAGTCTTTTGTCTGAGTTTATACCAACTTTCTGTTCTATTTTCTTTAGTTACCTTGCTGTCCACAGGAAAAAAAGCTTGTATTCAGTTGTCCCCTACCCAATTTTTGGGCTGTTCAGACTGTGCTGCAGCTCCTACCTAATATACAGTGGGGTCACGTTAGGTCAAACCTTTCAAAACTGGGGTTTTCTACCAGGTTTGATGGACAACATCATTCCTTTCAAAGCAGACAATTCTGTTTTCCCTAGCCTATGGATTTCCTTTCTCCTGTCTATCACTATGCTTTTCACATATATCACACTTACCCATGTACATTTTCACTTAAGCATACTTGCCTGGGCAATCAGTACATGTCCTGCTTCATCCTCACTCTAACTTTATCCCTGTTGCATATTGTCAGTACCTACCTGTTGGGACTACTGCTCTCACTGTAATTCCAAACTTGTTTTGCTACACACAGCTCCTGCCTTCTGCCACCTCCAAAAAACCAGCATGTTCCTATGTTACTTTATGCTGCCACAAGACTTTGTGCAGCCCCACACCAAATCATGTCTGGAAACCGGTGCAGATTAAAGTTTAGCAAGCAAAAAAGCAGCATGCACCTTTCTTCAGCAGTGCTGCATTATATCATCTTCAAGTATCTGTATGGGATCAGTATTAAGAACTCTAGCTTCAGAAAGTCTGAGCAGCCCTGAAGTATGAACAATTAATATTCTAAATGTCTCTTAACATACTGATCTTGTTAGAGATTGTAGTGTCTGAAGTAGGAAAGCTTAATCTTTCCCAGCTTGTCCCGATGTTTAACTCTCAGGACATGTCTGGGAACAATCACAACTTGTTAGCACAGAGCTAGTGACCTCTTCTCTTGACAGCTCCTTCTCCAAAGGAGAGAGTGACATGTCCAAGACCTGGGAACCCTGGTTAAGCTTAACTTGAAACACCTCAGGAACGTCTCCCATGGGTTCTCAAACTGATCAACATGTTTTAATTTCCCATGTATCGCTTATGTTGTCTGTTCATTTACTGTGAGCTGCAATTTTTAAACATTGTCAAGACAAGCAGGCATCACAGGCCATTTTATTTTTGGGGACCAGTGTGGATGGACACAAGAGACACATATATTGTGATCTTACTATGGACTTAATTTCTGTTTTCCAACATTTTAGTATCCTAGTTTAAATAGATAGATAGATAATTCAAACTTGGAGTGTCTGTTGTCTCACAGAAAAAAACATGATCATCATCACTCTAAATATTCTGCTCACATGTAGTGATCCATACCAGGCCTTACACTTTGGAAAGTTTGCATATCAAAAAGTTAATTAACATATATAGTCCATTTCCGTATGTCTTCCTCTAAAGGTTACTGCGACAACATTTCCTGAATATCCTTTAAAAATTTAATGGCAGCTTGGCAGTGATATCATGACAAATAAATTTAAGTGACATACAGGTTGCAGTGGCAGAATACAAAGTATAATGAAGCAGTGTACGTCTTATGGAGATATGACTTGAAAAACATTGACCTGTGGTCCTAAGTCATTTTCATAAAACAAAAGCTTTCTTGGTAATAAAAACAAATCAGTCAATGTTCTGAAAGACTAATATAATAAACCATCAGGGAAGCTATTCAGCTGTGTTAACTCCATTTAGCGAAACAGGAGTCATTATTATTCCACCTTTGTACTTAAAGTTTGGTGATAACATTAGCTGTACTATGACAAAGTAGCCTTCTTGATTAATGGGAGATACCTCCAAAAATGGCAGTGGGACTCAACTTAGAAACATATGCTACCTTGCTGGTCATATTAAACAAAGCCAACCTGACATTAGGAACACAGGGCTGGACTTAAATGACAGGACAGAATATTAATTGCAGTGAAGCTGAAGACAGTGCAGTGTCCCCACATGAAATATTGCCAACTCAGAGATTGTTTATATTGACTAATGACTAGAACACGAGGTAGATGAAAGAGGGGTCAGGAGTGCAAGTATTTAGCATGGGAAGGAAAAAAAAGGAAAATAAAAAAAATGTACCTTAAAAAAGTACCTTCAGTCCATGAATCCCAAGATGGTTCTCAACAAATGAATACTATTACTGCCTTGCAAGAGAATCAAAGTTCTGCCTTATAATTCCCTTTGCAAGGTAAAAAAGTTATATTGCTATAGGCACTGAGACTAGGAGAAATTAAGTGATTTACAAGAAATTTGTGACGCAGGTAGAAAAAGATCATATGCTATGATTACAAACTGTGCTTTTTAACTGTAAGCTCATCCTTCCATGCACCCTCAGCAGCCGTCACTTCCTGAGGAGCTAAAATGTCATAACAATTCTTTTCTTTATTGGCCCCACTTCCATTCGCAAGTATCTTCATCATTCTGGTTTCTAAATGAGACAGTATTTGGAAATACCAGGGTATCAGAGGTCATCTCATTGAAGTATTTCTGATCCGAACTGGAAATAATCTGCTGGAAGTATTTCAAGAGACCCAGGAGATCTCCTTTATAACCACTCCTTTCCTTATCCTGCAGTAATCTGGGGGGACTTTACACAACAAACCAGTTCTGTCCTAATCTATACCACAAGCAACTCCACTAAACCCAGACAGGATTTTGTCCAGTTGCACAAGGTCCAGTCAAATAAGCCCAAAAGACAATCAAAGGCTATCAGCTGGGACTTTGTGGAATATGCCACAAAAAGTTGTGAACCATTTCAAGTTCTGCACAAATTCAGAAGAGTTGCTCCTGCTGATGCAACATAAACAGCTAATTATGATGGCATAATACTGATATATCCCACTTAAACTCAGGTCTACCAGGCACTGCACAAGCAAATTGGTAGACAATTTCATGCCCTATCAGCTTAACATATGAAATGATAGGAGTAGACAATGAAACAGAACTGAGAAAAAAAACAGTCAATGCCCCTGTTACTAGACCTATGTGTAAAACTAGATTATGAATAAGTCTACCAAGAACAGCAGCAGGTACCACATCAAAATATGTCATGGTAAGAAAATCAAGGACTTCAGCCCTATAGAAGACAAAGCACTCAAGTGTCCTGAACTGTGGGAAAAAAATCCTATCTCAGCAAAGATGAAAAATTACTATCCATCTTTAACTGACCGTAATTTTGACTCCTCTTCAAAATCTGAATGGCTTTTCAAGGGGAGATTTTAAATACTCTAGTATTATTTTCATATCACATGTTTTAAAAAGTAAAATTAAATTCCCAGTGCAAAACTGAATTTACATAATCTAGATAACTGCAGTTTCAATTACCCAGCAAGAATGAATATCAAAAAACACTGTATGATTAAAGGAGTTTACTTTAAGAATTTGTCACTCATGCTAGTTATTATAGTATCTTATGTACTTAGATCAGTTACTACCACTTGGATAGGTTTAAGAGATCCTGTGCTTGTTTCTATTCATTAATCAACCTCACATGAAACATGCATATTTTTCATGAGCTTATGATCTATTAACCTTCAAATGGACTTTCAAAAGGACTCTTAGGATTTACAAAAATAACATATGAGTCTTATATTTTTAAGCCTCATCTTGTGCAGCAGATATACAATTTTTTTAAAAAAATACATTTTTTCTAACCTTTGTAAGATCCTAGTTGAATGCTTTTGTCCCTTACCATCATCCTTAGATCAGCTTCTGTTAAAGACTTGAACATAATACCACAGTGAGATGGTGGAGAACAGCACAGGAATGTCTGCTGTTCCTCAGTCTACACCCAGTGCTGTGCCTTTCATGTAAGTTCATCACAGAAGCTCTCATTAAGAAAGAGGTAATGCAATGATAAGTTTAGACTAGATATTAGGAAGCATTTCTTTCCAGAACGGGTTGTTGGGTGTTGGAATGGGCTGCCCAGGGAGGTGGTGGAGTCCCCATCCCTGGAGGTGTTTAAGAGTAGGGTCGACATAGCGCTGAGGGATATGGTGTAGTTGGGAACTGTCAGTGTTAGGTTAATGGTTGGACTGGATGATCTTCAAGGTCTTTTCCAACCTAGATGATTCTGTGATATTATTGTATTTCTTAGAGGTTGATTGGCTGGGTTGCTCAAAATTATGGTAGCCTGTATAAACTCCCTGTGGGCTGGCTGTTGTGGCTTCTCTTCTAAGGAAATAAGGTGGTGTGACTCCTTCCTAAAGGTCAGCCCTTCATCCTATTCCTCCTGCAGAAGCAAAACCAGCAAATCTGGTTTCCCAGGGCTCATTCTCTCACTGTGCAACATCTCACATATCCTTTCTGCTTACCCCTTTCTTCCCTATGGCAAGAGCGGCCCCAAGCTCCATTTTTGGGGCAGCAAAATTCAGTTTTGCTTACAGTGCTGAGAAGCCTTGTATCAGCTTAATTTAGAAAGATTACACTGTACCTTTCTCCAAAGGGAGCAAAGAAAGTGTGTGATCAGACACACTCTTTCTCTACTCTCCAAAATGAAAAAAAAAACAAACCAAACATTAAGTAGATCTCCTATTTCGGCACTGTCATAATAACTTAGGGAAATTGTATAGATAAACTGAATGTAGACTCACAGTGAATCACTTTGCTCTGGAAGGATTTATTCTCTCTTGATGCCAGCTGAATTTGTCTTGAATGGAAAGAAAGGCAAAAATATCTCATAAAGTCTGATAGTCAGAAATAAACTTAGCAAGATAAAGCAGATGAATGCTTGTCTTGCCCTTTTATTGATTTAGCTTTAACTTCTGCACAAAGACCTCTGCAAAACCTCAGAAAATTCAGCCAAGGGTGGTATAACAGTTGACCCCATTAAGGGAGCACAAGGATTGTAATGCGTTGAAGTGTCTTAATTCCCCAGTCTCCTAGATCATTTGCAGATAGGGAGAGAAGCAGTGGAATGTTCTCTCTCCAGGCGTTAGCTACTCATAGAAGGTGAATCACAGAACCATGGCCCCAGCCACAGTCACTCTGCAGAGATGACTTCCACTGCTTCTCCAAAAACACTTCTCCAAAAACATTCCTTTCTTTCATAACATGACCTTTTGTAAGAACACACAAGTGAGTTAGTCAAAACTACCTATAGGTATAGGGGTAGTTTAGTCAAAACTACCCATAGGCCCTCTAGACCTTTGTGAAGTGCAAGAGGAAAGAAGTGGCCACTGTCATAATAAACAGATGTATTTAACGTATGTTCCAACAGCAGGAGAGCTCTGATCTCTGCACCACAACATTCTCCATCCCCAGGACAAAGCAACAATCTCCTTGGGCCCTACATGGGAGCCATATGACTCCTTCAGCCCAGTCTATAACCAAAAGATCCTATTTTACTTTGCACTGGTTCAAACACTACAAAAACTTTTAAAAATATTTTAAAATCAATCTTAAGTATTCTACTGAATAATTTGACCTAATACCAGACTGATTGACTCCCTTTCCAGAGGTGTCTATGAGATGTTTTGAATTGCCCATATTATAGAGGGGATAGCTGTTTACATGATATTATACATCTAAGCAGTTTTTCTCTTTTAGTCTTAGCTCTGTAAACAGGGCTAGCCCTAAGGCAAAGCCTAAGGCAGAAAGTGAAATACATCTTTTAAAGGCTGTTTGTTAATTGAGCCCTAAACTGCTTTCCTGTTCCTTGCCGGTTTTATCTAACATAAGAACAAATCAATGTTAAGGCACTCTGCCAGATGCTGGGCAACTCAGATTACTCTGAGCCTCCTCTCACTTTCTTGGCAGCTGAGATCTCTCAGCACTATCCAAATTTTGCTCAGCATCTAACAGGATTCATCCCTGAATGGGCTGCAATCTGCATATGAATATTTTAATTACATGCTGCTATTCAGAACAAAAACAACCAGCAATGCACAAACAGCTCAACTAAGAACTTGTAAACTGTGTGACAGCAATGGTTTTATAATTTCAACCTGATTATTATGCTTTGGGCATCTCTCTCTGAAAGGTTGTGATTGAGGGCACTGCCAGCTAGTTGCCTTCTTTGCAAAAGAAAGGTGACAGGAGTTTTGCCAGAACTTTGCTGCCCTCAGTGCAGAAAATGATGAGAAAACGAAGTTTTCTCAAACCACAAGCCCGAAATTCACCCTCTTCCTGAAGGCCATTGGACTGAAGGAGGATGATCAGTAGCTTTTGTGAAAGAAAAAGGCTCCATCTGGCATCAAGAGGAGGAGGAGGGCACAGAATTGGTTGAATGACAGCCAGGCTCTGCTCTCAGACCCACATCAAATGTACTAGAGTGATAAGAGACACCCAACTTCTGCCTTCTTTCCATGGTGGCACTGCACAGGGGAAAAAAACAGGCTCCGCTGAGGATGAGGCCAGCTCCTAAAAGCAGAAACTCTCCAGGCACCATTTTTTGGCATTTCACTTCCCCTTTAGGACACTGTGATTCACTGTGTAGATCAACAGACAGCTTTCAGATCTTCTTTTGACCAGTGAGGCAATGGCTTTTGGCAACTGGCACCTTCTTTGTCACTCCTATTGTCTCCTTGCTCGTTGGTGTCCATGCTGCTACAGTGCTCTGCCAATTGACATCTAACATATTAAAAAAAATAATTTCAATCTTCTCATTTTTTCACACATGGGCCTTTCAATATACTCCCAAGATTTCTGTGTGCCATTACAGCTTCTAATGCAGTTTGATGGCAGGTTTTTCCCAGGTGCATACTCCTGTCCCTGTAGCTCGTCAGCATCCTAGAGCTACTATTTCAGCAGCTCTGTTTCAGCAGTGTCTGGTTGCCATCTGAGAACAGCTGTCTCTGCTGAGAACAGGAGGCCAGGATGATGTCTCCAACCAATGCCAACTAACACTTGTGCCTGTTATTTCAGTGCCAGTATTACCAAGGTTCCAGCATTCAGTAGCTATTCATTTATTGTAATGGGTAGAGTGTAAATATTTAATAGGTAGATTTGTTGCCAGCCTACCTTCTGCTCTTGTCCACGACAGTAAAGGTGAATATATCATCCAGTAAGTATCCAATACATGCAAGGGCTTACTAACTTCGTCTGCTTCTGCACTGGTAGAATTTGGCCTCTGCCATAGAATTGGACTTAAACTTATTTTCACGGTCATGAAGATGAATTACATATAAGCAGTTTTAACGGTGTCTTTCTAAATCAACAGGAGGCTGGAGTGTTATCTTCAGAAACAGATCAAAGCTTACAAATGGGTGAAATCTAAAATCCAATGTCAGCTGCCGGTGCCAGCATAGAAAGACAGTGTTGAGGGCCCAGTTGTTAACATCAGGATGTCAGACAGCCAAGTGGCAGGGGTGCAGGCAGAGTCAGGGAAGCCCAGAAAGGAGTCAATGGGAGGTGGACAATCAGAAGATAAAAAAGGAAGAGACAGGAATAAAATAGTATAGAGGAGCTTTACTGAACAGGCACAGCCTAAGGCATAAAGGTGAGAGGTGAGAGAGAGGTAGTCATGGGGAGTCCACATGGAGATTTGAGCCGCAGTAAGATACAAGGTGACAACAAGGCTGTTAAGATGAACATGAAAAAGAGCAAGGTGACCCTGGCAGAGAGGTCCCTATACTGTGGGTAAATGGCCTCTAAGAAGGAGCTTGATTGAACAGCTGTCCAAATACTTTGACTGAACAGAGAGAAGTTCAGTAATCCAAGAGGAAACAGCCTAAAAGACATTTTCAGTAGTTTCTCCTTGAGTCTCACTCTGCAGAAATAATTTTTTTAAGCATCCTTCATCTCTTCACTAGCCTACCAAACAGCCAGGCAAAGCTGGGAAATAAGCCTGTTTGGAACAACAAACATCAAGGTGATTTAGGGGGAGAGAGAGAACTGCTTGGCTGGCTTTCCTTGTCTTCATTTTTAACTTAGCAATGAAACGGAAGGAAAGTTTCTTGGTAACAAAAATTAAAACATTCATGCCTTTCAGAGCCATTATCACCCATGAAAAGGGGTAAGCCAGAGTGTAGGTAAAAGCTGTGAGATCCCTCAAAAGAGAAGGAATCTGACACTGCCATGACATTTACAGTTTAACATTGACCTCCTACTTCCCTGCTACTGAAAGGTTCATCAGTTCCAGAATCTTTTAAGAGCCTGGGGGAATGAAATGAAATATTATTTTTTGTCTCTAGATGCTCTACTTTAAACCATCTACAATCACACTTTTTTCTCTTAAAAGCCACTGTACTTTGCTTTAAAAAAAGTTCTAAGCTGCAAAACAAAACAAGATAAAAATTCAGTATCATCCTGCTGACATGGCTTGCTTTTCATCAAAATGCTGCTCTATTTCCTAAAAGCTAATGAGAGGGCAAAGGTTGAAACAGAGACCAGGTGAATCTCAAACACTTAGTAAAGTTTCGTTCTCGCACTGAACAAACTGTGAGGGACTTTGCTCTAAGTTTGATGCTCGTTCATGTCACTAATTCAAAGATAATTTCAGAATGTGTGAAGTTACAGACTTCTACGGTCCATTAGTTTTACTAGACTTTATTGCATACACATCATCTCTACACAGAGACATAACAAGATCTAAAGAGCTTCCAAATCTAACATAAATGTGATCAAGTAGAGTAAGACAACAGAGACTTGAATACTAGGATGTCTAACCCAGTGGAGTATTTATGAGCCTGGACTGTGTCCCCATAGTCTTGGTAAACGTACGCCTGATAATCTTTAGCATTATGAAGAATCACGGCATCATCAATTTGACTGTTCCCATCTTGGATAATACATTTTCCCTGGCAAGATCATGACAATGTTTACATAGGTCCTCTGTACTGTTCAAGACATAACCTATTAAAACATCTAAAGAAGTGTTTTTTTGAAATTATAATAAATATATGGCCCTGACATAAGTGCATGGCTGAATTGGCTAAGGACTCTCTTCAAGATGTCAGTATTAAGCCCCTTGAGCAAATTACCTCCTTTGTCCTCACTCTAGAGCCATCAGTTAAGCCCTTGCATTCATCAGCACTAGTAATCAAAAATCATCTAGTACAGTCATAGACAAGCAGACTCCAACTCTGGATTCAGAAGTGTTTGCAGTCCTCACCCAGAGAAGCCTCTCGCTCTAATTTAGCATCAAGTTGCAAAAGAAACTATCAGGCAACATTGCATTTCTCAGCTTGGGCAGTGCAAGCAAAACCCAAATGAATGAATGTTTATTGGAACAAGCTTGGCAAATAGTGACTTCTCACCAGTGGGCTACCCGTGGGTTACCTATGGATCATTATCTGTTAAATCTCCTTAATAATGTACTATGTTATATAGAGATTGTTGACAGGTTCCCTAATGGCAATAGGTGATGACATAAGTGTTCACTGGAAAGGACTTGAAAATGAAAATTTTGACATACATATTTCATCTTCCAAAAAGTCCAACTGATAACAGCACATGCTGGGTTTTGGTTGACATTGTACTTATTAGAACTACATTATAAAGATTAGATTGAGCACATTAAGTTATTTTGCTTTTATTTTAGGTTTTTCTGACAGAATTATCTGAATACAGAACAGCTTCAGTCTTTAAAAGTTGCCTAGACCTGAAGAAAAACAATCTAAAGGTATGTAGAGTTAATAGGCGTTCAGGACTGTAATCTCTCCATCAGCACATATATTCATAACTTTTTGATGATACAGTCAGCATGTTCCAGTATTTGAAGTGAAGCTTGATCAGATATCCTCTTTGCCACAATTCTTCAGCAACTAGTTTATTTCCTTTCATTTGAGGTTTATTTTGTAAATGTTATGGGTTTCCAAGACATCCAGCAACTTGCAACATAGCATTATATTTCTCCATTAAGAATGCTGCAAATTACAACTGTCAGTTAAAATATGTTTTAGAGTCACGTTAACTGGTAATTACATTTGTAACAGGTCACATCTCACTGATCAACGTCATGGTCAATGAACCATGAGTTCACTAGGTCCACAAGGAACAAGTCCCTAAACCCAGAACATTCTGACTGCAGATTGAAAGCAGATGCAAAGAAGAAGAAAAGAACAGCACCATGTGAATACCAGTTTCTCCATGATTATACTATGCTCAGTGTTTTCAAGAGGGAAATTGTTCCAAACACAAACAACAATAAGCTTCAGAAAGGGGAATAGCTAAAACATACAAAAAACTTCCCAGAAAAGCTGCTGTAATTCAAAGTGAGTTGCAATGAACCATGATCTTCACTGAGGACTTTTCTAAAAGCAAAACAACCAAAGACATTCAAGCATCCAGACTGATCTTTGCAAAAAGGCCAGTAACAAAACATAACTGATTTTCTGATTATAACAACAGGACAACTGATTACAACTATGTACAATTCCTGTGAATTTGAAAGAAGTCTGAGACAGAGAAGTTGAAGGAGACAGGGAGCAGTGTCTATTTCTCACCCTGTATTAACTCCTCCACTGACTTTCAGTTGTGGGAGACCTTGAACACTAGAGAGGGATTTATCTTATAGGGATGTCACTGATATGTATACCTTTCTCTAGAAGTGTATCTTGAGCTAGTTGCCTTAAGCACCCCAGAGGAAAGAAGTATTTTTAGGCAGGATTCACCCAACTCATTTTGCACATCTGCTTTAGAATACAGTAAGCACTCAAGAGAGTTCTGTTCCTCTACATTGACTATAAAGGGAATCTCAATGATTCACTCAGAAGCTGAAATTTACACTACAGATCTCTAAGATTAGAAATGCAAAAGCTTATCCCTAGGGTCTATAGAAAAAGCGTGTAAACTTTTCTGGCATGGAGCAAAGAGAAAGCTTTGCCAGAGGACACTGCAGGAGTGCGTCAGAAAAAGAACTATATCGTTTTCTGTTTGATACCTGCGATCAAGGTGATATCTGGCTCATACACTGCAATTTACCTGTTTGACCTGAAGAACTCAGATCCACTTCTTGCAAACCCCAGGCATTTGGTCCCTAAGATGTAAGTCTGAAATAGAAGTTTTTGGAAGGCTGAGAAGGGCAAATCCGAGTCTCCCACTTTCCAGGCAAATGCCGAAACCTCTAGGTAATCCTTTAAGGTGGTGGTGACAGGGACACCACTGTTGGTCATGTAACTGGAAAGAGTCAATACTGATCAGTTTTTTTGAAAGAACAAAAGAAAGGTCCTCGCCCATGAAATCTACGAGGAGACAGCCATCAGTGCTAGAAATTAGGATGGATTTCAGAACTTACAACTTACTGTTACTACTGGGAGCTCCCTTTTTTTTATTTCAGTTTGGATTGCCATGTCTCCCTGGGAAAGCCACTCTGAATCCCACTCTGCAAGCCATTTATCTCACCAAGTATGTTCTCTGAGCCAAGTCCTTTACTGGATGTAGCCAAACCCCATCTGGGGCTTGGACTGTCCCTCACTGACTTCTTGGAAATAAAATGTCTACAGACCTTTGAAAACTGTGTCTTTATACCACATTATGAAGTCAGAAATTTCTGTCAGTAGGTAAACACCATAATACAATCAAATTTTTATTCCCGTCCTCTTTACTTCCCCACAATATATTTAAGCATTCCCTTGAGTACATTATCAAATACACAATAAAACCATAACCGATGATAATGATGAGTGATGAGAGAAAAGTGTCCTGGCAGGTGTCTAATAGAACATAATCACTCAACAGGAAGCTTTCGGTACCATTTAGTAACAATATGTCTCAAGCTCAGTATTTTTTTCAGATTTCAACATCCAGAAGTCATCCATCCCATTTTTTTCCAGTTAATATAATTTTTCTTCCTTTTGTCCACAATTATTGACAAGACCATTATCTAAATGAGTATTAGCTCTTTCTTAATTAGCAGGCAATTCAGCTGTGAATTGCACACAAAACCTTGTCTATTTTAATAAATGGTTACATTGCTTTATCAGTGCTGAGCAATTAATTACTCAGAAACTGCATTCCGTTTTTCATATGGTATTTTCCTCACATTTGCACTGTGTACTAACCCACGCCACTGTCACATAGACCTGGATTTTTATTCCCAATCTAGGTTGCTTATGAAGTATCAAAAACCAGAGCCAATTAACGGCTTGGAACAGGAATTCTTCTGTGCCCCCAGTTTTCCATCCTCTACAAGAGCAGGCAGATGACTCCTATATGCTTCAGTGAAGTACAGTTATCTGTATACATCTCTGGAAACCTGTTCATCTCAAAATAGTATTTGAAGACCTTTACTTTTAGGCCATTCCCCTTGCTTTTCTATGGCTATTTAGTATGTGTAAACAAGGAATGGGACCCCAGACCTGATTCTTCTTTACAGTCATTCACAGCAGTGAATATAATGCAGGTCTAACCCTTCAGAGAAGTTGCCCAGGACATTTGTCAACTTCAGCAGGGGTGTACTAATTTTTTTACCAGTTCCAAACCTTGCTTATGGTATTTTACATTCACTTTGCCATGGCACGCATGATTACACAAGCTGCAGGGCAGGAAAGTGAATAATTCGGCCCCATTCCCTCCTCCACCCACATCTATTATTTGTATGTAAAACACCTACTCCACTTCCAGAGATATATAGATATGCAACATAAGTAAACTAATGAGGTATAGCCTTGAGGCATGTTAACTCTATGTGCCTCACAAGCACCTACCTTTTGAAACGTGGGATTGCTGTTCAAATGCTGTTCCTGGTTTTGTTAATTAGTAGTAAAACCAGATGAAAATATAATACTCTGTCCCCCACTGTTTATAAGGTAAAGCACTTTATACAAGATGACAGTAGCTAGTCTGGGTGGACAGTCTGCACAGTCTGTCCTGGGTACTAAAGCTTTTAGGAATGGCTTTTTATAATGTATCTCAGGAAATATTTGTCTGATCAATGAACACTGTACATAGGCTGTCAGAGCATATTGCAGTCCCCTTTCACATAGGGCTGTTTTGACTGGCCAATTCAAGTAGTAGAACGCAAGTAAAATATATAAGTATTCTGCATTTCGGTATTGAATGCACTCAGGTTTTAATTAGAAGGAACAAGAATTGTTTAGCAACAAGATCTGATAAACCTCTTGCAGCACAAAGGATGTCAAGGTTTCTCACATTAGAAGTGAAGCATTGCAACTGATTCTGATTCATGGCTGCCCACTCTTCCCTGGACCCTTCAGATACCTCATCTGTGAGCTTCCCTTTTATTACCATGACCTGTCTTTCTCCTCTGTCCTTTTTCACATGGCTGCCCAAAACTGGTAGTTTTCTCTCTGCCTCCATTCTGTTGGGCTTGAAGCTTGTTCTGAATCCTTCTGCTTTCTCGGTCTAGGGAAATTCACCCAAAGGCATGCACTTTGCCAAAAGACTCATGTGCACTCAAGTGCTTTGCTCCATCCCTAACTCTGGGCATCAAAGATTTTTACTTAAGTTGAAAGACTTAACATGGGATGTACCCACCAGTAAGGGCTGTCTGTCTTGTAATGGCAACTGCTGTATCTTTATCAATGCCACACAGCAAGCCAATAACAAACAATCAAATAGTGTCTTTCCACTAGGCATTTAAGGGTGCTTCACAAATCACTGCTTACATACAGATGCAAAAACATGCCTGTGAGAGTTTGTAATTTTCAGATAACAACTCTATTAGCTAAGATGTTTAGCGAGATCTTTAAAGTCACATAACAAGACCATAGCAGAGATGGAAATAGAGTGCATACATTCAGCTCCTAACAATGTGTTTGCTACTTAACAGTCTTGTCTTCTTATCCCCAGAAGCTGCCTGGAAGAGCAGCAGGGTGCAACTTCAGTGCTCAGACCCAGTTTTGCTCTAATACGTGTGTCCCTTTACTCATCAGTAAATTGCTAAGAAATCTAGCTCAGAAAAAGCATGAGGCTAGATCCTCAGCAGGTATAAAACACCTGAACTCCATTACAGTCAATAGCTAGCTTGGTCTTCAGCATAAATAAAAAGATTATTATTACATTTTTTTGATCAGACACATAAATATCGTTTAAATCTTTTGTGGAATGCCTTCTTTTATTAGGATGACAAGGACTTTGTATAGATGAAGTCTCCTTCACTAAACTGTCTATTTGCCAGTTAACACAGACATTCTTATCTGACTGATAAAAAATTGATTTAATGGTTTTTTACTTAACCAGCCTATTTTTATTCATATGTTAAATACTGTCTCAATGATAATTTATCTTACACGTAGAGAAACCACTATTTACCATCAGAACATGCTTTTCTAGTAGAAGATTGACATACTGTAGTTCCTGAACTGATAGGTTTGATTGCTGATAAACTGAATAACCTTAGAAATTTTATGGAGGTCTCCAATAAGCCTTATTAAAGTGCTGGTATCAGCATGCACGCATATGTGTGCCTCAACCCCACAGCTGCTACTCAAATGCAATCCTGTTGAAATGATAGCTTCAGTGTTTCATCAAAATGTAAATTACATGACAAAAGACTGCTGTGATAAATGACACGAGCCAAACAGGAAACTCCATAATAAGACCAGGCTAAGGAACTCTGACTCTTTCATTTGTACCTGTTATCAGTACCTAAGGAACAGTACAGAGGTTTGTTAGTCCTATTGTTGGGATAAACTAACAGAGACCAAGAAGTTAGTTGTCTCACCCAAAGCTAGAGAGTCACTGTAGGTTTAGATTAGGATCTTCAGCTTCTGGTCCTGCATTTAAATAAACATTTCTCTTAATTTGGTCACAAGTCTTGAAGCCGCTCTCCGTTACTGAAACGTTGCTTTCATTCCCAGATGCTACTTTAAATCCTGGATTTGGCTGCTATTATGAAGACGGCCAAGAGAGGGCACCCGGCCCTTTTCTACATAGATTCCCCTGCGCGAGCTCCAACCGACTGTACGGGCCCAACCAGCTTCGCTTTTCGGCAAAGCTTCTCACTTGCAGGAGAAACGCACGTGTGCGCTGACCGCGGGAATCAACCAGCCACCTAGAGCGAACGCAGATGCTCTAGGAGAAAGGAATTTCTGGCCTTGTTGCACAGGTGTCCCTCACGAACTGGGACCCATGCAGAACGCCTAAGCACAGAAGAATGGGGACTCAAATTGTTTTCTCTATAAATACCTGTTCTTATTTAAAAGTGAGATGAATCGGAAATAGCCCTGATGATTTTCATGCTTTGCGTATCCCAGGAACCAAGCATGTGTGCTGGTGCTGAGGCTGACAGGACAGGAGTATTTGCTTGCCCTTCTTGATATAGTACGTGGTATGTGGTAAATTGTTGTCAGACCACTGAAATCTAATAACATGGACCACTACAAGATGATTACAGCCCCTGAACACTACTGGCACTATATGAGTGAATAATAACTGTGCCATCTTTGACAAGGGGATATGTAACCCTCAGGGTATTCAGGGACAAGGTGTGATTTCCAAAACTTGGTCAGGAAAGGTGTTCAAAATTATGACACCATTATCCAAAAAGCCCCTTCTGTGGATTTTAAAGATTCGTGACAGTGATAAATAAAATCATTCTCTAAACCAAACCTTTTCAATATCATTTATGATTGCTCTGTTCAAAACTGCATATCATCATAATATAGAAGAACACTGATGTAAAGACACATCTACTTTGATGCATACATACATATTAAAATACAGATATTGCCAGTCCAGGGATGAAGTAAAAAAAAAAAAAAAATCAACATTAATAACATCCACTTAATGGCACTTTAAAGATACAATTTCTTAACACAATGCATCTGCCAAAGTGTTCAACTGATTTTACATCATGTCAGGGAGTAGCTGGCAATGCTTTCAGTTGCACAGGAAAGCTAGTAATCAGTGAGAAAAAATGCAATTCACCATGCTTGATAGGTGAGCTAGTGAGGCAGCAATACTTCTGAGAAAATGTCAAGAGTGACACGTGGGCACCCTCTTTCTGTCTTGAGTGCTGAAGCCAGATCTGCTTTCACAGGCAAACTGGCACTGTAATTACAGGACTTTTCTATTGATATCAGGCAGAAATTATCAATCACAGTCCAGCATAAGGCAGTAACATTGCCCAATAAATATATATTTCTTCATATTTTGAGCTGCAAAAAAGGATATTAAATTTAGACTGGTTTTCACACCTCAAAAACCTTTTCATTTGCAAATAAAAGAAGATACGCACATATGAAGATATTGCCTTCAAAAGAAGCATACCGAAAGTAGCGACTAGATCCAATTATAAATCCTGTTATTTTTTAAATACTGTTCATAGCAGAAGTAATGTAACCACAACGCATTAAGGTGAGAACTGGAATAATCACTAATCTGTACAAGTTCAAGTGCAGAAATCATTGATGTAAAACCTCAACTGTGAGGGTTAGATTTTGCCTGAAGCCATACCTGTCAGCAGTCCCACTGAAAATAGAGCGTGATCTCAGAGAAATGATATTAGGGGAACGACAGGGGAAAGAAAAAAGAAAAAAAAAGCTTGAACTTGAAAGCATCAAGTTTAAAATACTCATCATAGCTTTCATAGATAGCTCCAACTGCTATCAGAAGCTCCCACCACATGCCCCAGCACCTCTTGCCCTTGTTAGCAATGCTGTTCCCTCATCTCAACCGCTACGCCTCCCTGAGATCCAAGACCTGCCCAAATTACCATTCCCATTCAATCATCAGCACCCACCCCATTGCCTCACATCATGCCCCTGAAAACAGTCTCGGCAGTGACTGCACAAACCGAGGACTAATTGTGCTCAGAGAACCAGCCACATCAGGTACTGTTAGTGCTCCATTTAGGACACTGCTTGGTTTTCCTATCACACCCACACAGGCTTTCCAGGTCAGGAGCTCTGCTTTTGTTCCATTCGCACTGTTAACACTAAACAAAGAAATGATTGCAACAAAGGAAGTGTCATTTTGACTAATCATTGTGTGTCTCAGTACCACCACAGAGCAGCAAAATGTCTGATGACTAAATTGTGACTCTAGGGATAGACCTGACCAAAATACAAAGCCCACAACATGCTGACACTGAGAAACCCCTCAAGACATGAAGTCCTCCCCGACAGCTGAGAAAGAAGAGACAAAAAGGCATTTGCCAGCAGCAGATTATGAGGACACAACTGTACTGTTCTCCAGGCCTGTCCTTAACCAAGCCTTATCTCATCCCTATAGTGGCCTATCAAGGTCCCTCTGGCAAAATTTGGCCTCTAGACACCTGTAGACCACCAGTACATCACGGCAGCCTTTCACACAAAGGGAAGGTGCATGGCACAGATGAGGGAGGCAGAAGCAGGTGGAGGCATGGCCTTGCTGAGGGAGGGCAGAGTCAGAGGGAAGCCTGAAGGCCTAGCAGGCCCAGCACAGCGAGGGGACAGGGATCAGGTGGTGGCCTCCCCACAGGTATGATCCTGGCCAGTGCTGGCGCCTCTCCTGAGGAGAAAGAGTCAGGGTGAAGGCACTCACAAGGCTTCTGTCCAGATTTAAGCAGGACCTGAGGAGAAAAACTCTGGGCCCTGGCAGAGACACCTGCAGCAGGCGGAAGATCCTCCCTGGCAATATTTTCAGACATTGGGAGGAGGCAAGCACAGCCCTGGGCATCCCCTGCCCCCTCCAAAGGTGCTCCCTCTCAGGTGCTCCCCTGACCGTTTGGCAATCAGCCCACTCACTGAGGTGGAGAAAAGGTCCTCAGCTGTTCAAATCAGGTGCCTCCATATTTCTGCAACTCTACTATAGATGTATCTGAACCCCTTTATTTAAAAATACCTTGGGTGTTGAAAGAAACCAGCTCAGAACACCTCTATTTTCAGACAAACAGAGGGACGGTCAGCTGCCCTGAGATGTCTGTGGCAGGAGGGCAGAAAGACACTGTTCTAGTAACCAAGTTGAAACTTATTTAGAAAGAAAAAAAAAATCAGCCACATACTGAATTTCTGCAAAGCAATATCTGAAACACACCCAGCTTCTCTGTAAGTATCAATATTATCACTAAACAGTTTCTCCAGAGCTGCCAAGACCATGTTTAAGATCAGTTACAAAGACTATCCAAGTAAGGAAACAGTGACAGCCCCAAGGACAGGAGTATAGGTACTTAGGAATATCATGAAAAGAGGTCATAAGCTAGAGCTGGAAGAGAAGGATAAACACAACTATCTATATTTTGCTTTTATGTTTTCCTAGATAAACACATCTGTAGGTACGTATCAAAAATTGTGTCTGCAAGCTGATGGAAGGTGTGTCCCTGTTGTGTTCACAAGACATAAACAGGCTTCCTTTGCAGGGCTTGCCTTTCCTTTTTATTGAAGTTGAGACAAAAGTTGCAACCTGCTTTATCATGGAGTTAATCACACTCAGGGCTAAAGACGAGTCTTCTGCATCTCCACTGACTGACAGGTATCCAGTACATCAGGAAGGAGAAGGAAAACCTTGTTCTCTTTCTTTTATTCCTCACCAGAGCTCAGAAACAGGTGAGCAGAGCAAGTTCCTTGTCAGCACCTCTCCCTGCCATGCTTCCTGCCATTTTATACCAGTCTAATGCTGAGTCTCATTTCTTTAGGAAAAAGATTAGCTTTGGTGTAGCTTAAGGGTTTTAGATTGCACAAGTGAAGACTGCTGCTGTATTGGCTACATCCACCTAGTGATTCACAACAGTGTCTGATTCTGAACACTGAAAAAGAGAAAGAAAATAAAAATAAAATTTAAAAAAGGTAGTCCTTCAGAAATTCTGGTTACCTGCAGCAGCCAAGCAGATCATTTGAGTGGAAGCAATAAAGGAGCAAAGTCACTAATGGGAAAAAGGAAATGTGCGTGGCCATCTTATACTCTCTGGCCTTCCAAACTGCTCCCCCACAAGCAGCTGCTTCCCTCCAGCACCTGTATGAGAAACATGATGTGGCTAACTCTGCTCTTCAAAACTTCACTGCAGCTGAATGCCTAAGGAAAGCAGTGTAAAATTCCCATACAGCACTGAACAGCTGCTTGCAGACCAGAGGAGGGTGGTCTGTCCACTGGGGCCATTCTAGCTGAGGGTTACTGAGGAACTTTTAGATTTGTTGTAACTGCTACTGTTCTAGAGACAGTAGAATAGCATCCTCACAACATAGCTATTCAGTTCTTCTTTCAGAGGATTTTACTTTAAAGAGGTGCTATTGTACAGGCTAGGTATGAAATGAGAGAACCCACCAATGTTCTGTGAAGTTTACTTTGAAGAGCGTAAGAGGAAAGGAGAACAGCTTCGCATCTGGCTTTAAAAACATTCCCCTGCAGTGTTAGTAGGCCAGCTCAGCACAGCACTAGAACATTTTATTCAGGGACCAAACTGAAGAAGCTGATTTCTTGCTTAGGGAGAACAAAACCAGAATTCTTGGAGGTAAGCAACTAACAACAACAAAAAAGTAACTTTTAATGTACTTTTGGTTTGAGTCATAGATGAGGTACTTTTGATAACAAGGATAGCAGATGTGTGGTGTGTTCTGATCCCTTATCACACCCAGTCTTGGCTGGTACCTGCCAGGAGCACCCCACTCCTGGGGCTGGTTTGTGTCAGCCTGAGGAGGCAGCCCGTGTGCGAGGCTCTCCCAGGGTGGGATTGCCTACATACAGATAGCTGTGCCACAGCAAGCCGGAGGCTGTGCAGACTGAAGCAGGATAAAACCCTGCTACAATACCTCTGAATCTCCAAGAAAAATTGCTCTTCCATTCAACAGACACTGGGAAATAGCAGGGGAAACACATGTCTCATGGTTTTAGTCTTGCTGCATTCTCTTTGAAGGCTCTGAAAAAGGCAAGGAGCTGATCTGTGAACAGACTACCTAATTTCCCTTGTATAATAACTACTCCATTTTTGTTTGACCCAGACAGTTACTTCAGCTTAAAGAAGAGACAGAGTTTTCTCATGGATAGTAAATTTTATATCCATGACAAGCAAGCTGTAGTTTCTATTTTGCATGTTATCTTTTACTAGTTCTTAGAAGCACTGCAAAGAAAAAAAGTCATAAGTGTGGAAGGAAGGAATTCGCCATGAACGGGACACAGTAGTGATTATTCACAGTAGTGCTGTTTACAATGTTTACAATTTATTTTCATTAAACAATGCACAAGGACCTCCTATATCTCAGTGAGTCAGAGCACGTGAGTGTTGCCTGCCCATTCCATCATTTCACTTTTCCTTCATTTCTCTGCAAGCCTCATGCTCTTGGAGGTGAAGCCAAGGCACGGAAGCCCGAACAGGGCCCAGCCCAGCAATGCAGCTGGGCTTGCACATGTCCTCAGCTGCTATCTCTGGGTCCATACTAGACCCACATTCTTCACATTTGCCCTGAAAAAAGTACACTTCCCTTAAAGTATATTAAGCACACTGGACCAATTATTATTTGTCTAAGTTTCCCTGTAGTTTAAGCATCAGTGTCCAGGTTGTGTGAAGTATGAAGTTTGTCTCCTCAGAGGTGGGGGTCCATACATTACACCAATCTCAACTCCAGTTCCAAGATCCCTTCAACCAGCTTTGTGTCCTTTTGCACAGTTGCATAAGCAGGCCTGAGACTTGCCATAACACTAAATGAGGAGGTTTCCCTTTTTAATTAAGTGTAAGCTTCACAAATCTGACTTTGGCACAGAAATGCTGATGTGTTCAGGCAAGCTTTTCCCAAAGATGCAACCTATTCAAATAGTCCAGCTTACCTGTAAGATTTTCAGGGTTATATTTTCCACAGCCTCTTTCAGATGCTTTTGCATCTGAATTGCAGCATAATTCATTAAATGTGATGCTAAGCAACAAACAGAAAAACCCCAAACTAATAAGTTTAAAACACGATGGACATAACAGTTCTCAGTGCAATGCTTTAGCTCCTGCTATGAAATCTAAATTCTACCATGGAGACGTTGTGGTATCAGCTACAGGCAATGGAAGCTTTATAGCCCTCTCAGTACATTAAAATATGATGAAAGCTAGCCATATTTAAAGAAACTTTTCACATACTAGCTGCTATACATTGCTGGCAACACTTATAAAATACTAATTGCTTTATACTAATTTTGTTCTGATTCATATATTGCTTAATTAGGATTTTACTCAGGAGCAGATGGCTGTCTTCATTAAATCATGATATATTCTACCCAAATGGAAGCAGCTGGTTTTTTGAATACACTATAATTTATTTCCTACATGCCAGAAATCACTCTGAAGGGAATCCAGACTATAATCATTCAGTTTGTTTTCATTGGAGCTTATTTACAATAAACTTTGAAAGTTTTTAGCAAACAGAAGTCAAATATAGGTGACGTTTGTTAACAACAAGGGCAGATTTCCACTGTTTAACCTGGTACTAAATCTACAGATTTCCAGATATACGTAGATGATGGTCCTAGCATGCTGCATGTTGTATACAGACATCAGTAAAAGAAGCCAACATGCAAAGAGTTTCCAAAATACATAATAAAACAAAGGACAAGAAAAAAAGTTGGGCTGTTTTTCTCCCATTTCACGATGGGAGAAATTTCTCCTGTTTCACTTTCTAGAGAGGTGTGCTGCTTACCAGTGGCTCATACCAAGGATGTCACTGAGAGACTACCGAGCCTCATACAGTCCACTGACTGTTGTCCGCTGCTGTTGTTTCACGTGGGCACCAATGATACAGCCAGGAGCAGTCTGAGGAGTATCAAGAAGGATTACAGAGCCCTGGAAGTGGCAGTAAGGGACTCTGGAGAGCAGGTACTTTTTTCATCAATCCTCCCAAGTCAAAGGGATTTGAAAGGGCCAGTCGAATCTGGCAAATCAACAATTGGTTACAGGACTGGTGCCACAGCCAGCGGTTTGGCTACTTAGATCATGGGACTTGCTTTCAGAAACCTGGTCTACTGGTGGCTGATGGGTCCATCTGTCAGAGAAGGGGAAGAGCATCTTCAGTCATTGGCTTGCCAAGGTGATGAAGAGGCCTTTGAACTAAAGTTGCCTGGGGAGGGGAATCTCAATTCACCCCACTCCTACCAGCTTGATGCCAGTGCCAGCAAGAGATGCCCAGAGCCTGGAGGGGGATCACAGGTCAGCCTGAGAGCACCTGAAGAGCAGCGCAAAGGAATTCCAGCCACTCCAGACAGCAAGTCAGCTTCATCGGGGTCCTAACTTAAATGCCTCTATGCAAACACACATAGCACGGGGAATAAACAAGAGGAGCTAAAGATGTGCACACATCTGCAGGGCTATGATTTTATTGGCATCATGGAGACATGGTGGGATGGCTCCTATGACTGGAGTGTTGGAATGGAAGGATACAGGCTCTTCAGGAAGAACAGGCAGGGAAGATGAGGTGGGGGTGTCACCCCTCTATGTCAATGACCAGCTGGAGTGCATGGAGCTCTGCCTGGGGAGGGGTGAGGAGCCAACCAAGAGCTCATGGGTCAGGATTAAAGGGAGGGCAGGGACAGGTGACATTATAGTGGGGGTCTGCTACAGGCCACCTGACCAGGATGACTGAGCAGATGAGGCCCTCTATAGACAGATAGGACCAGCCTCACATTCAAAAGCCCTGGTCATCATGGGGGACTTCAACCACCCCGATATCTGTTGGAGAGAGACAACACAGCAGAGCATAAGCAATGCAGGACGCTCCTGGAATGAGTTGATGGTAACTTCCTTCTCCCAGTGATAGAGCAGACAACAAGGAGAGGTACTATGCTGGACCTTGTTCTCACCAACAAGGAGGGGCTGGTGGGGAGTTTGAAGCTTGAGGGCAGCCTTGTGACCATGAAGTGGTGGAGTTCAAGATCCTTAGGGCAGCAAGAAGGGAACACAGCAAGCTCACTACCCTGGACATCGGGAGAACAGACTTTGGCCTCTTCATGAATCTGCTTGACAGAGTAGCATGGGATAAAGCCCTGGAGGGAGGAGGGGCCCAAGAAAGCTGGTTGGTGTTCAAGAATCACCTCCTCCCAGCTCAGGAGCGATGCATCCTGACAAAGAGGAAGTCAGGTAAGAGCACCAGGAGATGTGCATGGATGAACAAGTTGCTCCTGGACAAACTCAAACACAAAAAGGAAACCTACAGAGAGGGTGGAAGCAAGGACAGGTAGCCTTGTCAGAGAAATTGTCTGAGCAGCTAGGGATCAGGTTAGGAAAGATAAAGCCCTGACAGAATTAAATCTGGCCAGGAAGGTCAAAGACAACAAGAAAGGCTTCTATAGGTACATTGGTTTTAAAAGGCAGACTAGGGAAAGGAAGGAAGGAAAAAGGAGACTTGGTTACCTGGAATATGGAGAAGGCTGAGGTACTCAATGACTTTTTTGCCTCAGTCTTCACCACCAAGGGCTCCAGCCATACTGCCAAAGATGCAGAAGGCAAAGGCAGGGACTGGTAGAATGAAGAACCACCCACTGTAGGAGAAGATCAGGTTCAAGACCATCTAAGGAACCTGAAGGTGCACAAACCCCCTGATGAGATGCATCCATGGGTCCCAAGGGAACTGGCAGATGAAGTGGTTAAGCCACTGTCCATCATATTTGAGAAGTCATAGCAGTTCGGTGAAGTTCCCACTGAGTGGAAAAGGGGAAACATATTCCCCATTTTTAAAAAGGGAAATAATGACAGGCCAGTCAGTCTCACCTCTGTGCCTGGCCAGTTCATAGAGCGGATCTTCCTGGAAACTGTGCTAGGGCACATGAAAAATAAGGAGATGATTGGTGACAGCCAACATGGCTAAGGGCAAATCATGCCTGACAAATTTAGTGGTCTTTTACAACAGGGTTACAGCGCTAGTGGATAAGGGAAGAGCAACTGATGTCATCTACCTGGACTTGTGCAAAGCTTTTGACACTGTCCCACATGACATCCTTGTCTCTAAATTGGAGAGACATAGATTTGATGGATGGACCACTCAGTGTATAAGGAATTGGCTGGATGGGACTTGGGGGTATTAGTGGATGGAAAACTGAATACAAGCCAGCATGTGCACTCACAGCCCAGAAAGTCAACTGTATCCTGGGCTGCATCAAAAGAAGTGTGGCCAGCAGGTCATGGGAGGTGATTGTCCCCCTCTACTGTGCTCTTGTGAGACCCCACCTGCAGTGCTGTGTCCAGCTCTGGGGTCCCAAGAGCAAGAAAGACATGGAACTGCTTGAGCAGGTCCAGAGGAGGCCACAAAGATGATCAGGGGGCTGGAGCACTTCCCCTGTGAGGACAGGCTGAGCGAGTTGGTGTCGTTCAGCCTGGAGAAGAGAAGGCTCCAGGGAGACCTTATAGCAGCCTTCCAGTACTTAAAGGGCACTACAGGAAAGGTGGGGAGGGACTCTATCAGGGAGTGTAGTGACAGGATGAGGGGTAATGGTTTTAAACTGAAAGAGGGTAGATTTAGATTAGCTATAAGGAAGAAATTCTTTCCTGTGAGGGTGGTGAGACAGTGGAACAGGTTGCCCAGAGAAGTTGTGGTTGCCCCCTCCCTGACAGTGTTCCAGGCCAGGTTGGACGGGGCTTTGAGCAACCTGGTCTAGTGGAAGGTGTCCCTGCCCATGGCAGGGGGGTGGAACTGGATGATCTTTAAGGTCCTTTCCAACCCAAACCAGTCTCTGATTCTATGGTGCAAAACAGAAAAGAAACTTGGATGATAAAGAATGTTGTCAAAGTCCCAAAGACTTTCTCTGGCAGACAGGAGAATGAACCTGCCTCTGAAATGACCTCTCCTTTTCCTCTTGCAGTTTCACTGAACTGAGCTGGTAGCACAATTGGCAAATGCCACATACACTGATATATTTTGTAATTCTTTTCAGTGCATTAAAAAAAAGAAAGCTTTTCTTAAGAAGGCTTTTCCTTAAATTACTGGGATCCAGTCTTCTTTCTACAAAAGAGAGTAGAGCTGAAGCTCACAGATTATGTTCTTATTGCTTCATTTACCATGCACTGATACGCAGAAGTTAGAAAGCCTGATTGTACAGTCGATTATGATAAGCTCCTGCTCTCCTATGCAGAGAGATTCCTGCAATAGAATCTAAGGTCTCTCTATGCATATAAAATTTCACATGCTCCTCAAAGTCTCTGTTAGTACCAAGGGAGAGCGGGACTCATATGGTAAGTCCCTAAAATATACTGTTTAAATGTGGTTTGGTAACCAGGCACTGATCTTACATTCTCTGTAAAGTGTTACTCTTCATTCTGGATCATTGTTCCACCATCTTTGTTTCCCCTGCCTCCACAGCTCAGCTCTTCTGCATCCTACTTCATGCCTCATGATTCCTTTTTCCCTCTTTTTTGACTGTGTCTGAATTCAAACAAATTCTCCCGCATACCTTTTCATAATAAGTTATACATTATAAAGACAGTAGCTACTCTGTAAACATCTAAGCAGAAATTGTGTATATAGGTATGTGTGAGCTAAACTTATAAATTAGACAATCACAGAATTTTGATTACCCTTGTTAGGAGAGTGCTAGGTGGTCTGGTTTTACCAATGACAAAGTCCATTTAGATTCCAAGTTCCTTTTTTAGATTTGAAAAGGAAGTAGTAGCAACTTATTTCATATGTCTTTGAGAAGTCATATCAAGATTTGTCTAATTTTCCAGAAATAAAACCCCCTCATTATAAAAGCCCAATTTGATTTCAATGAAGGCAGGGCATCTATACACAAGAGTATGTCAGAAAAGTATATACTGTGATTCAATGCAAATAGAGACAAAAAGCCTCTGGAACTAGGAGAGACGTATCAAGGTATGTTTATCCATCAAAAGTTTTCCCCCAAAAAACCACTACTGAGTTGCCTTAGTGTGCTAGCATTTTCCATTTTCCACTCAAATTCAATTTAGAGAGAAAATGTTGTTTCAGCTCCTGTGCTTGTTGGCAAATTGCCTAACCCAAAAGCTAGAAATTCAGTGACTGACTTCTAGGTCAACATACAGAAAAGCTTTTTGAAAAGGATTAGATTTCCTTTTGGAAGCCAATTTGATTTGGAAAAAGTTAAGGGGCTGGAGAGCCTATTAATCTAAAATATAGGACACTAATTATTTGGAGGAAAAAAGTATAGTTCTCAAAACACTGTATGACTATGCCAGCAGTTCACCAAGCCTTTCATCACTTTGTCACCAGTTCTATTAATGTGTTCATTTTATCGTTCATTTTCTCTCAAAATCTGAGAACTAAATTATTCAGACTTACGTACCTAGCACGTCTCTATACCATCCCTTGGGTGGAAGGGAACAGTGCAGATGGACCATGACACCTTGCATTGGTATGAATGGAAATGACAGTAAGCAAGAGTAAGGCCAGAGGATTTTGACTGAGAGATATTCCTGGGAAAAGGAGGCACCCTGAGTATTCAGCAAACAAACAAATATCCTATCACACCCTCCCGTTTGTCTGCATTAGGTCTCATTTATGACACATGTGCCTTCTCAGCTGGTAAGAAAATCATACTTTCCTCCACCCCTGTCAAAACAGCAGAATTGTCTTTCTCAAACTTGCTTTCAAAACAGTTCTTAAAGGAAAGGTGTTACCTCAGGGAAGGTATCGAGCCCAGGAAATTTCTGTTCCCAAGATGACAGTTTCATATACTTACAAACAACTTAAAATCAGAGGGCTGTGCTTTGCAACTGTAACCATAGAAACAGATACCAGCACCTGTATTAATAGAAACCTGGGATTCCACGCTGCCTAAATTACCTCATCCAAGAAATGCTTACCTGCTGAGGCCATGCAATTAAATAGACATTATTCCAGTGTCTCTTACATCAGTGATATGGAGCAGTCTCTTGCTGCCAGAGACAGAAATAGAGCCTCACAAACGTGTGGTTTTCAGAGCCCCTGGATCTGCCTAGCTCAACAGAGAAGCCACCTCCCAGCCACTTTTCCATCACTCTGCGCTTCTTTTACTCCTCTATTTTGTTTTCCCTTATCTTTCTCTCCTTTTTTCTCTTTCCCTTAATCTTTTTAAGCTGTATTCTTCACACTCCTCCTTCCTGCACTTCTCCTGTTTCTCTGCCAGTAATGCCAAGGAATAACGAACCCTCTCAAGGCCAAAACCGATTATGGAGATGGGGCTTGTAAGGTGACTTCCCTACCCAGAACTGCCACTGACTTCATTCCATATCATCTGCACTACCCTCTATCAGAAAGCGAAGACTGATACAATGTGCCATGTCCTGGCATGTGTCTCCCCCCACTTTAATTTTTCCCATCCCCACTACTGGCTGAGACACCAGACTGTCAGTTTTCATGTGTAACAGTGGAACAGCACCACATGCCCTAAAGCTAAGGGCTTCATTAATGAACAATATGCTTTGTTCATTAATTAAAGCACCACATACTTTGTTCAATGAACATTATGTGGTACCTGTAGCACATAGAACATCATTTTGGTCAGTAGAAAAAAGTGGTTATTTTGGATTACTCTTTTTAATAGAGGATGGATGTGAAAATAAATAAGCCCTACTAACTCCTTTCATAGAAAAATTTTCTTATACTTCTTAGTATTAAAAATGTAACTGCATTTTTGAATGCATCTGGCAAACATAGCTAGAGCGATAGTAAAACTGACATGAAGAAGTAGCAGCGATATGCTAAATTTGACATCTTACTCTCCCTAACACATCAGGACACCGGAACCCATCATTAATAAAGTCTCCTTTGAGATGTATGGAGATCAGGTGACAGTCCATGGTTGCCCTCTTACATCTATTGGAATGTAAAGCCAAAAAACCTAAGTGTGCAAATATGGGGAATCTACTAGGCAAATTGTGTTGCAGTGTTAGGTCAACAAAAGCTAAAAATAAATTTAAAATATCACTCATACAATCCTATTTCCAAACAATCAGAACATTGACAAAACATTCATCTTTTGATTTGCTTTTTCATGAAGCCTAATATAATCTCCAGATATTTGTCAGGAAAGAATTAGCTGATATAACTCATTGTATTTTACATTTCATTTTAATTCTTACTGCTGGAAAGAGACTCAGAGAGGGATGGAGAGAAAGGCTGATAAACAGCGTCGACTCTCTCAAGTGAAATAGCTTCACTGTTCATTCCCAGGTCTGTCTGATCATCTTGCTGCATTATATTAATTTACTCCAGGATTTTCTTTTGAAGTGAAACAACTACTTCCCTCCAAAACAAAACTGGAGTGTAGTTCTGAGACTATTTCACTCCAGGGACTGATTGATGAGCAGGACTGTGCCCAGCTGTGATCTCTTCATCCTAAAGAGTCATTCAGACATTTCCCACCAGGCTTTGAACCTCCATGTATTTTAATGCCACCTCCAAGGGAGGCAACATACCCTTTGGGCTTCAAACTACAAGAACATGCCTCTGGCAGACTGTGACACTCCTCAGAGTATTTCAGGAACTCCAGAAAAATTACCTCCAACTCCCTTCTTTCCATCTCCCCCCAAAAAGGACATTTTGGAACAGGAGGAGCATAAAGAAAACTGCTGTGGAAGGAACTGGCAGATATTTATACGGTGTCAGGTACCATTCAGCCCCAACACCTCCTCTCATGTTGTCAATACAGTACCATGCACATGAAAAGATGTTTTTAAGTGTGTGTGTATGTTATTACTGGAAATATCAAGGGGTTACAGACTGCATTAATTATGTTTGTACAGCACTCAGAACAACAAAGGCCCAGTTCTCCCATGACTTCTGAAAGCTGTCTTGATTAACTCATTCTTTAAGTCTCACAACAGCAACAACAAACCCACTGCACAGGAGATGCCCGTTCTTCTCTGTACCACGGGTAAACGGCATCTTCTCCTCTGTACTGCATCCCTATAGCACATTTATAAAAGATGTACTTCTACATAGAATCTTGCCATTTTTCTTTCATAGTGATTGCTACGAGGTCTTTATAAGAAGATATTTTTTAGGACATTTTCTCTTTTCTGAGAGATGGTAATTTTCAAATTACCCTTAGTTACCTGATATTCTTGTCGAATGACAATTCTTGGAAAGGTATGGTTGTGACTACCCCCTAGCATCTCCCACAAGCTCTTGGTACAGATTTAACATGCATGTGAATGTGAAAGACCATATGCAGGGGTAAACAAAGAAAAAAAAAAAAGGTGGGGGGGCGGGGGGAGAGGGGCAAAAAAGTCAACTTTGCCTTTACATTCAAATGGATGCAAAGTTGGAGCAAAATTATCCAGGAAAAGAACATACCAGAAAGATCACCAAAGCCCATCCAAAGCTGACACCATTCTGTTCTTTGGACATGCACTGACCTAACTCATATTAAGCAAACCAGAGTAATAAGGAATGACCCCAGTAGGACAGTGGGATCAGATCAGCAGCAAGAATTTGGGATTATTTTTATTACTATATTTATCAAAGTTGGCTGTCTGAGCTCTATCCAAGTTAATGATGCAAATGCAGTCAATCTTCTTGCAGTTCAGTGCAACACAGGGACTATCCCAATTGGAAAGGCCTCATTTAAAATACGCTAGCTAAGATCTTGTAGCCCTTGGTTGCACTGGGAATGCACAGCTTCAAATTAGCTCCAAAAATGTTGTACAAGAAAGCCAGAATCATCATGTTTACTACTTCAGTTTGCTGAGGCTTCAAGTGACTCTGTACTTGCTCTTACATTTCAAAGCATACTTTGTGGTTGTAAGTCCTTTTTCCTGAACAGATTCTCACGCACTTTCTGCACTGCTGCTAAGTTCAAGTATCTGAGAATTAAGGGATATTTATTACCTTGTGAAACACTAAAGTTTACTTCAGGCTTTTAGAGAAAGAAGCTGAGACCCGAGTTCCTACTGAACACTTCCAAAGGCTGCTGACAATTTGTTTCACATTTCCGAAGCAACTTTTACAAGGCAGCACTTGAAAGTACTATTCTGTTTTCCTTGAGATCTCAGTAAAAATTCATACCAGGCAGCAATAACAAAAGAAATAAGACATGACCGAGCACAATACTGCTTGGTATGCCTTCATTTCCTGCATCACAAACAAATTTTTAATAAGTGCAAGTTTGGTTTGATATAGAAAGAAGGTGATGCCCTTGCTGTTCAGGGTTGCAGACTGAGGGTCAATGGTAATATACTCTACTGTCTGAAATTAAGGACAGTGACCACAAGTAATCACGATACCTGTTCCTAACAGATACTTAATGCATCAGCTAAACCTTGGTAACTGCCCATCTGAGTGTCTCTCATTCACCCCAGCTGCAAATAAAGTGTATTGTGATGGCTTAATTGCTTACCACTTGAGTTGGTACCTGACTATGCATGTGATCTTAAGTGCATACTAATTGTGAATCAAAGTGCATCACCTTAACCCACGACATATCTTGTGACTGCATCAGGCCAGGATGAGGACCTTGGTAGGTTCTGTAGCTCAACTGATGTAGGGTAACTCATCAAGTCGTAGTAACGCCAAGTAGTTTTTGTAAGTTTTTGTCTATATTCTTAAAGTCTATGAAGGCCCTGTGAGACTAACTTGTTTCACACAGGATATTATACGTAATACTTGAGCTGTGTTTCAGCTCAACTTCTGCAAATGAAAACAATTGTGCGAGAGGCACTGCTAACCCAATCCACTCAAAATTCATGGACCAGACTCAAAATAAATCAAAAGACTGCCAAAAAGTTCTGAGATTTCTTACTTGCCTTCTGGGTTTGTTTGTTGTTTTTTTCTGTTGTGGGTTTTTTTTTTCCCTAAATACCCCCTAGAATCTTTTCACTTTTTTCCCCCCAAACCCTACGTACTACAGTCCTGCTCTTTAATGGATCAACATTGAGATGCTTGAAATTTCATTCAAGAACGGGGATTTGCAAAAAGCCATTCATTATCATGAGGCTTTAGGTAAAAATATAGAAGTTATAAACTCAACAAACAAGGCAGCCTTTTAGTAGCATGTACTTCACCAAAGTCATAAGTGAATGAGTATTAGAAAGAGTAGCACTTTAGTACAACAGAAGAGGACCAAAATCCGCAACTAAGCATGAAATTTTCTTGCCTGATTTAAGGGACTAAAAAAATAAAAACAAGGCTGATTTTAAGAGGTTAGGGTTCTAGTTCACAGAAAACTTGTGAAAACATCTTGGGTGAACATTGTCAACTTGTATTTCCACAGAAATAGACAGCAAATCAGTGATAAAAGACAAAGTACAGTTAGCCAGAGGAGAGAAGCCGGTCTCCGACTCTGAGCCATGGTCTGAATTTACATCCATAGACATTCACAAAGGCCAGGTATAGCATCACGAATTTAACTTTCCCAGACAAGAAGAGACACAGGCTCCTTCAGCAGAATCTAACTTAGCAACTCTTTTCAGGCCCTCAGAAATCCTTTTCTGTCGGGAAGGAAGTCTTAGACTACACTTACAAGACAATTAATGATCATCAACTTCTGAGTGCATGATGAGATAACCCTGTTAAAAAAGGCCACCTATTTAACCTTGTTACTTTAATGGTCTGACTGGTTATACATCAGCATAATTGATGCTCTGCCACTTTAACAGTTGCTGTTATTGGAATAAGCAGTGTAATTGATGTATTATTACTTTAATTCTTCTTCATTATGAAGGTTAAGGTGCACTGTAAGTTAGAGTAATTGTACATTTCAGTTAAATGGTTAAGGAGTTTGGAAATAAATAACGCTAGGATCTAGCGCTGCCTTTGAAATTACATCAGATTTACATACATAAAAATGGGTTGGTTTTGGCAGGGGTAGAGAGGTGGAAAGATATGAAAACAAGTGGGTGTTTAGCTTTTTTGATTTTATTTCACCTAAGTTCACAACCCATCTCATTTGTTCTTTTATACACCTCCACAAGTTTCTAAGCACTTCAGAGTTGCATCTCTGAAAGTGTGAAATGGAGATGTACTTTTCCATTTTTCAGAGGAGCTCAGCGCTGAGAGAACTAAGTGTTGCAGTGATTAAGGATCTGCCTCACTTCGCACTGTGAGTAAAGATGACCTTGATCTGTCCATACTCAGACTCACCAAAAGCAGCATGACTATGCATGCCTTACCCAAGGCACCTCACTAATGCAGTCAAAGCTAGTTGTCTTCAGACTTGATCACCGTAACTTCACAACTACCTACACTGCACTATGGTCTCAAATATTTACAATCCTATGTCCCCGAGTGAAGCCACCAGACCTTAATCAGCTATGGAGGTTTCCCCTGCAACATGTGGGAGACCAGATCAGCCATGCATTTTAAATTATTTCCTCAAGAAAGCAGCGAGCTGAGGTGGGAGCAGATCAAGTGGGTGCTGCACAAACCTGACTGAGCACCACAGATCAGTCCAGTCATAAGGATACCACCTGTGTATTGAAGCCACCAAGACTGAGTGTAACAAAAATTATGGTAAACCAGAATGAATCAGCAGTCGTAGTATGAAGGACTGTCAGTAAGGACATCCTTACTGAAAAGTCTAGGTTTTAATCCCATTTCATTTGGAAAAGGAGACTTTACAGGATTATTCTTTTTTGAAGAGACAACCTTGTCATGGGGCATTTCAGTGGCAGCACTGAAGAAGTGAAAGACAGAAAACAATGAGAGAAGCTTCTTGACTGAGAGGTGAAAAACTTTCAAATTAATCATCTTCTGTTGGTGACATTGAACTGGCCAGACTTTCCTGGCTTCTATGTGGTAGAAAGGCAGGGAGAGGGTGGTGTCTTTTCACTGCCCCCTGATTTTTCTGTGCCCCGCTAGTCTTCCTAGACTGTAGGAAAGAGCACAGAAGACAGCTTATTCAGCTAAAGGACACTGGTCATTGTACTGAGAGAAGGTTGTCTCTCAAGAAAAGATGATCACACCTTCACACAAAATGGCTTGTAACAAATACATAATGGGGTTTGATCCCACAAGTAAGATTTTATGTAAGTTACTTGACAATACTAAATGATACATCTCCATCTGCTGCTCTGGGGCATACCATAGCATCTGAGGATGCAGTGAGACTGGATGGAATAAATTAGTCCATATCATAATGCTACTGAAGTCCATCATGAGTCAGGGATTAAGCAGACCAAATGACTATTTTTTGTTCTTCATTCTAAAATAATTGACATGTTAAATCACATATGCAGAGAAAACATTTTCTGCAATGTTCAGTCATAGATGAGAATCTTGGAACTAAACTGTAAGAAATGTTGCTTTTGCACTCAAAGACTAGACTCACACCCTTGCAAATAGCCTGGCCAACCAACAATCTTAGATTCATCATATAGTAAATAAGAACAGTATCTATTGTACAGTATTTCTGTATACTGCACAAACAGATCAATAAGACCACCAGTCTACTGGTGGAGCAATAAGGTATAGGAAGGTACAACATGATGGGCACAGCAGGTCACACAAGTGCAAAAGATAGAGTATACAGATACTTAATGGGCTACATTTAGTATAACCACGTCTTTCCCTCGGAGCTTGCACATCATTGTTACAAAAGGTTCCGTTATTCTCTTATGTGTTTTTAAACATCAGATTGTTAATAATTTTCAGACTATAAATGTAACCTTTAATCTGCATAGTTTAAAGGAACACACACCTACCTCTTTAAAATAAACTCTTTGCAAGATCTTTCATCAACACATACTTCATCTTTTGCAACTGTGAATTTGCATTAACAAATATATTTTAGCGCTGATTAATACCGGTTCTTTGGTCATTTTTGAGGTATTACTCTTCATATCCATTTTTCTGACAGCTCACATAGATGGAAGAGTAGGGATAGGGAAAGCTTTCTCAGAAGATAATTCCCAAATATCCCTCTGTGCAAGTGGTGAGGTTGAGGTGCATTCCAGTTCAGTTGCAACTTGAATCATGTCCTTGTATCACAGGTTTCTGAGCTTGCCAGGATAACATTTAGACTAAGTGATAAATTGCAGAGACAACTAGTTCTCTGTGGCAATGGCTTAGTTGCATAGACAAATTTATTTGAACTGCCTGAAACAGTCTTAACTTAATGTGTGTTAGATGGCCAAGCAGATTGCAACAGCTTTCAATTACTTCCTAATCATTCATGGCTGAATCAGAAACCTGCTGCAACAGAGAAGATGCTTTTTCAAATTTCTTGGTTTAATATTCAGCTCACATGGTTGGAGTATTTGCAGTCATTGTATTTGGGGCTACAAAGGAACATTCCTCTTGCCAAGGTGAGCAGACCCCCTTTTCCACCTTGGTTGTCTTGCCAAGATTATCTCAGCACATCTCATTTTGTGACATTATCTGGGCAGTGGATATTGGTGACAGATTGGTTTTGCCAGTGATTACTCTGCATAAGACTGAAATAGTTCAGGCCAACTGTGATGTTTTTGGCTTAACAGGGATATCTATACTACTATCTTCAGATGACCTTTTAGATGACCAATCAGTCCTGAAAGTATTTGCAATTTTCTGAAAATTTTGGTGCTTAATTTCTGCAAAAATAGAAAGTAAATGTTGGCCACTTCCTGTCAGTCTTCTAAGGAATTCACACAGGATACAATACATCTTCCAGCAATGCACTGAGCAATCACAACTTATAATCATACTAGTGGCAGACTGCATGAAAACAAGAATGTTAACACTGTGAGAGTCTAAGTCAGCTCAAAAACATACTTGTTCTATTCTAGTCAAACTTGATCCAAGGGCTTTTGAAAACAAGGAGATGGCTCTACTTTTTCCTCCCCCCAGGCCAAAGCACACTAAGTGGCTATGTAAATATTTCATTTCATTCTAGAATTAACATCTCCCGCTAAGGATTTCTCTACCTTAAAAAGGCAAATGTGACTGGTCACAAGGATATATTTCTGTCCCATCCTTCATATACAGGCATGCAGACAGAAGATACAGGAAAAAAGAAAATCACGGAAAGCATTCAACACGTAGCTGGGTTCTCCAGTTGTTTGTTATGCACGTTGTAGATTTCTGTGGGTAAATGAGCACATGAAACCACTTCAAGCTCCCCTTTGCCATGACTAGGCATACATTCTGTCTCCCTAAGGACTGCAGATATTTGCATGATGGATTTTCAAAAGAATAACCAGACAATAGATCCATTTCACTAGATCCATTTATCCTGGTTCTCTTTATTCTTTGTACAGTGAGCAATAGCAGATGTTTAGTGTAAGAGCCTAAGAATAACCCTCTGGAGGTGCTGATCTCTCCACACTGACTGCGGAAAAAAACCTAGATGGCACATCAGACTAAACCACTGATTTGAATAGCTAAGAGTTAGGCAAGAAAAACCCTACCCCAAAAACTAGCACAAAAGCAATAAGAGCTGGTGGTTGACTTCAGCTTTTTGTAGTCCTATCGCTCTACTTACTGGGTCAGCTTACACCTTCTGCATACTACAGGAACACTCAGCAAGCAAAAATTCAACTCTCCAGGAAGAGTGATTTACACCACAGGAAAATATTAACCCTAGGTTTACATAAAGCTGGGGTTAGGGATCTGCCCACTCGAGAAAAAAAGAATGTGACAGGAGGTAGCCTTCCCAATAAAGGCCTTTCAATTTGTTTGGATCATCCAAGAATGTTACTATGCAGGCAGCTTTATACATGATATAGATAGTTATACAAGGAAAGAGAAAAAAAAAGAGGCATAAAAGCTATATTAACTGCTTAAGTCTAATACAGACTAATATAACTATCAGAGGAAAACAAAAAATAATCAGATGGTGACCAACAGAGTATATAACAAGACAGAAAAAAAATATTTCCATCTGTGAAATTATAGACCTTTTTGTTAGTTGGCTGGCATTTTTCCCCAACATTTCTATAGCAAATTTCAGATTTTCCTTGAAAATTACATTTGTAAGTTAAACATAATTTTGGTCTACAGTTAATTTGTCCTCAATTTGTCTCACTTCATACCTCAGAGAGCCAAGCCCTCTGCCAGGACTGGGCCAGTGTATGAGGGAGGGGAGAGCACTGGGAGAAGCAACCTCAGAAACACACTCTGCCTTCCTCCTATGGATTTTTCACATTCTGTGGGTGAGGATTTGAAACCACTCTGGCTTTCCAGCATGTGCATATAAGTAGAACCGTGCGGTTCAGGATAAAATGCTTCAAACTGGACTTCATGTCATTTCCCTCTGAAGGGTAAAGGACCAGCAAAATCTTCCAGCATGAGTCAAGACTGGTTTTATAAATGCAGCTAACAAAGGAGTGAATCCTCTCTGACAAGTGCGTGAGGTGTTTGTACTAGACAAATTAGAGGTACAAAGCTGTGTGTTTAATTCTGACTGAAAGCAATTGAGAGGTACAAATTGTACCAGAGGAACTTCCTAAATTGAAGGGAACATAGGAAAGAGAGGGAAAAAAAAACAACACTAAAATGACATCCACACAATGACAGTTGAAAGATGATAAAAATTTAGCAATCTGCAAGTGAGGAACAGAACAAGGAAAGTGGGGGAACAGACAGAGAAGTAGCCTGGAAGTTTTTTATGGTTAATTTGTTTCTGAGAATAGAAAAGCCCTGCTGCCATGCCTCTTTGGATTACTTCCAGTGTTACAGATGAACCCATAGTTTGGTGAATACAAAAGCCAGGGTGGTTTGTTGGTTTGTTTTGGTTTTTTACCCTCTGTTTTGTTTGGGTTTTTTTCCTCGCCTCTCTTTTTTTTTTTTTTTTGTATTAGCACAAAGGAAGACAGCAACCACGTCAGGAAAGATTTGGTGGGTTTAATTGAGCTGCGGTTGTACCCTTTCCTGTTTTTTCTATCATGTCAATTTTCCAAGTGGCCATCAAGTTTTTGTCAGCTGAAGCAACCCAAGTATACAAGGCTGACATTTCAAATAGCTCCAGGATTTGCCTTCCTCCTGGCAGCACTATCAAGAGGGGCTTTAAGCATGCTTAAGTTGACTTTAAATCAAGATGTCAGCTTTGAAATCAGGCTGTCTTTGGTGTTCTTGTCAATAATGCTGAATTTGGCTTAAGCCCTATACACCTTCATCCATTAACCGGCCAGTATTTGAAGCTATGTTCCTCTAATACGTATCACAATCTTTTCTCCTTTACTGAGGATTTGGGACCTTTACAGGTTTGATTGGGTGATTATTTTTTTTTTTTCCCCTTCTTCCTTTAATGGGAAAGAACAAACGTTTTCAGCCTGAGGTTTGGAGAGGGGAGGGAGGAAGGTGTCACAGTGGAGCAAGGGCATAACAAAAAAAGTGAAGACATGAAAGTCTTCGTGTATGTGTGTTTATGTATCTTTGTGTCTATTCTGTAGCAGAGTTGAATGCAAAATGGCTTTCTGTCACCAAACACCCTTGGAGACTGAGGTGCTCATGACACATAAAGGCAAAACTTGCAAATGCACACCGCAGAGGCCAAGATGAAAAAGAGTCAGGGAGCTCTGTAACAAGTAGCTGCTAGATAGCCAAACAAGACAAAGGAACAGGATTATGTCCAAATTTTCCTCTTCCATCAGTTCAGGGCTACTGTGTTATAGAATCCCCAAAGTGTTTTGTCACCACAGGAGTTTTGGGAGGAAGTCCAGCACACAACATCAAGATTTAGCTGTCTAGATCATAGTTCATTCAAAGAGCCAAAGCCCTGACTTTGGGGCATTCTAAGCCAAAGCTTTGGGGGGGGTTCTGCTTCAAACCGTAAGGAATATAGGAGCGCTTTTGAAATGTGGTTGCTTACTTACATTTGCATTTCAGAAGTCAGACGTCTGAAGACCTCAACTATCCAAACTGAGCATTTTGGCTTGTTTCTATACCTTTTGCATTTAACACTATGAAGAAATATTTCAAAGTTTCTCAGATGGCATAAACTGGTATTGAAGTTAATGAAACCAAGACAATTCAGCCTGAACACACAAACTGCACTTTTGACTCACATATGAGAGAAAATTAATCCAGATTAAAGGAGAATAAGGGGGCACAGCACAGTAGCTATTGCAGAATGTCTCCCACATGGATACAGTAAGAGCATTTACAGAGGAGCTATTCTAGAACAGTTGTCCCTGAATACATTTATACTATAATAACTTTTCCAGTTAATTGCATGGTGCAGACAAGTTCCTAAAGCAAGATATTAGTAGTCATTGTGGACAGAACTAGAATATTATTCCTGTCCTGTACTGAAAATGGTGAACTAAGAATATTTGCTTTTCTATACAGTAGTCTCATTCCAGAATACCCAAGAGTATTTCAGGATATATAGAACCTTAGATATAGACATGCACCCTGACAAAACCTTTTTAGAAGGCAAAGAACACCCTAAGAAGTGGAAAAAGGTGAATTTCATAGAATTAAAATCTAACTATGGACAAGATTTAGTCAAAACCATAAAAACCTCATTTTACCCAATCTCATAAGGAAGACAAACACTAGCTTTTCACTAGCATAAAGCAGGATATGAAGAAGAAGAATCTGTAGCCAAACAGAAGTGACTGGGTTATAATATACAGGGTAAAACTTTTAAACAGTAAAGTTAGCATAGCTCTGACATAAAAAGTTCATCACAGTTTCATGGAAATATTGGATGACTTCTCCAGTCACTTCATTTAGTCAATTCCCATTAATATAGTTTTTTTCATCACAACTATTTATGGCAGCTTCTTGCAAAACAACCTGTTGGTATTCTGCAGGAGCTATTATTTAACTATTATGCCAGATCAGCTCTGAAATAATTCATAAGACCCAAAATGCCATTATTATTGGAAAAATAACTTTTCTTTCGAATGCATTTTCCTAACATCCTAACAGGACAAAACCCCATCAAAGCAAAGGAATGAAAGATTAAGCCATCTACTAATACATAGCACAAGTCAGCACATCAGTCTGAACTGAGCCCTCCTATACACTCATGTGTATCATAAGCAGAGGGTTAAAATATCCCAGTTCTACTGGTTGCTGCAGTGTGAAGTATCCAAAGACAGTAGTACCACAAAAAAAAAGGGTTTATCCAGCAACTGTCAAAATTGGCATTGGGAGATCAGCAAATTCAGAGTAATGACTGTAATGTGGTGCTCTATGTACACAAGCAGTCTTTGGTGTGGAAATTTGTACCCAAGGCAGAGCCAAATAGGACTTATTTTCTTCTTGCCTTGCTTACTGGGTTCATGTCATTTACTTAAGAACTTCAACTTCTCTATCATGAAGTTCATTGGGGATTGGAACTGTGGTGAAGGGGTGAACAGTTGAATCTCTGAGAAGGCATGAGCGCAGCTTTTATAAGCAAAGTTTTTGCTTGCCAACAGATCTAAAGGAAAGTCTTATGCGTCAGCTGCTGCACAGGAAACCCTCCTTTGTAATATAATAAAATCTGACAGTAAAGAGTAGCTTGTTCCAGGGAAGACTTTATGTTCTCCTTGCATCTATCACTCATATGGCATACAGCATCACCCACGAGGATATTTTTTTTTTTTGTGCTATAAAAAAACATGAAACTTCACTAAAAGAGCCCTACATTCTACATTGAAAGCCAAATATCCCTCATTTTACTGAAGTAAGTTTTTTGGTGGCCAGAGTGTTTAATACTTCACTGAGCAATGAAAATACCAAACTGAAATTTTAGCAAGTACACAAATCTGAAAGCTGTCTCTAGCAGTACAAGGAGAAACAGCACAAAATCTTCAGAGAATCAGAGACAATTAAAGCCAGAATAATCATGCATGAAGCAAGCACTCGCATTTCGTAAGATCATTAAAAATGTTGGCAGGCAAAGACCTCAAGAGGTTGCCAAGCACACACAAAGACAAGATATAAACCTCATATTATATTAAAACAAACAAAAGTTTGTCTACCTTGCACCTAAAGTTCTCCAGAGATGAAGACTCTGCTGTACTCAGCCACCTACTTCACTACCCTTGCATTAGAAGGAGGTAAAACTTAGAATGAACTTAAATCTTCCTTTGTACAATCAAAACCCATTCCATCTTTTCTTATCCCTCATACATAATCCCTTTTCCTGAAATCTTTAAGCTCGGTTCTGTTGAGAGGCAGCCCTCTGCCCACCTTCCCAATAGAAGTCATCTCTCCTCTCCTCAGTATGAGCTGATATCCCACCTTACATACTCTCAAGGGCTTTTTTTGCTAATTGCAAGGCATCATGTGAGCTGATGGCTCTTTCCCAAGTAATAATAATGCATTCTCTTGCCATTCCTTTTAGCCATTTAACTTTTAACAGACTTTCAAAGTGTCTGGTGTTCTTCTGAGCCATATCAGCAGAGTGAAAACTTTCCTGCCTTAAGAATATAAAGCTGTGTACTTTTCCATTATAAAGTACTGATCCTGCAAACGCCTCCACATTCTACCATACTACTGGGAAAAGTAGGTATATTGTTAATGTGTTTCATTTGGACCATGTGAGCAGTCCTTTTGTAATCTCCTGTATGCATATGAACCCTTTTAAGGGCATTAACTTGATTTACAATAAGCAATAACATAATAGGGATCTGAGATTCTGAAGTTAATGTTTCTTAATACAGTAAATATTAACTCTGATCATAGACAGAGGAAACTGAAGCACAAGATACCCCATCCAAAATGACATAACCAATGCAAGCACTAGAGAAATATGTAATTCTCCAGACTCCTGTTTGCACACCTCCACTGTGTGACATCTCCCCTTTTAAATTAAGAAAATAGGTCTCTTTTTAAAATGTCAAATTAAGGATTCCAAGCAGCACACTTTCATGAGATAAGAGGAAAATGTTGGACTTTAAATTTCAAAAGCACTTTAAAAAATAGCTGAAGTGTTCTCAATTTTGCCAAAAAAAAAATAAATTAAGAGCATCCATTTTCATTAGTTGAGATCCATTTTGACTGGTAATCAACTATAGCACCACTACTGGTTTCTTAAGGATGTTTCTATGACCCTTCAAAATGCAGAAAGCTCCAAGATCAAGCTGTCATTTAATCTCATAATTATATAGATGGGACAAAAATATCAGTGTTCTCCCACGTAAAGATACCATAAGGAAGAGGCATAGCACAGAAGATAACTCTGTACAGCTGGGTAAATATAGATGATATTAGTTCTCAAAAGCAGTCAAAAAATCCTAGGAACAAACACAAAAGCAAAGCACTGCAGTCCTATCAGCCCCAGCTATTCACTAGGGCGTAATCATATTTGCTGGTTCCCACTGGAAGGTGTTGCGTCCCCTCCGTGGGCCCTCCCTGCAGGTTTTCTAAGGCTGACCCATGCAAAAGGATGCAGAGCATGGCTCTCCACACCTCGAGGTGGATGACCTCCCTGGCACACCAGGCAGAAAGCAATCAGCAGTCCTGCTGAATTAGCCCCAGACATGGCCAACCACACATCATACAGCATGAATCAACCATTTCTTACTCCTCCCCCATTCCCTGTTTATCATAGGCCAGAAGTGTCTGAATAGAAATCTTAGTTGGTATGAGATGAAGTGACCAATGCAGAACTAGATTGTTAGGAGAGAAACACGCTGATGTTTTGGAGGAGAAACAGCTCAAATAAGTCAAACATTCCCTCAGAGCTAGAACAAAGAGCAACGACAATTGCTGAAGGAGGGAGGAATAGTTAAAGGATGCTTATGAAAAAAAACCTGGCTATACCACCATGTTTTGGAAGCCATCGCTGCACATGGTTGGAAGCTGGACTGTGGCAGGACCTGTTGGTGCTCAAGTCAGAGAAAGCTAGAAAGAAATTAAGGGAGGCCTTGGTCTCAAGCAGTGGCAGAGGACAGTCTGATAGAGAGCCACTCAGCTTAAAGTATGAAGTATTAGGACTGATCATTTATCTCAATTTAAAAACAAAACCAAATCCAAAGATTTTCTCTATGCAAAAAAATAAACTTCGTTTGAACTGACATCACCTAGAAGACCAGACTGCTTCTGACCTGTACCCATTCTGCAAACCACCAAACAGCAAAATAACTTTGTGACCTTTTCCAAGAAGCAGACAGAAGTCCCTGTCCAGGAACAGTTCAACTGGCAATACCAAAAGGTACACAACTGATAGTTGCTACAAGAAACACAAAATCTGCCAAATGCCACCTGCCTATAAGAAGTGCCAGGACTGGGGCAGAAGCATGCAGTTCAGTGCAACTATAATGATGTAAAGCAACACAAGGCTCCAGAAGTTGGGGGAAGAGATGATCAATGTTGACCACCCCTACAGCATGTGCTGTGGTCTAAAATGGTGGACTGTGAATAAAGTAAAAGCTGCTCTTGCTTTCTGCAAGATCAGATTCTGTAAATCTCAAAGTAATGCTAATGATGATCTAGTTTGTACAAGTAATAAAAACAAATTCCTTGTTCAAATCCCAACCCAGAATCCTTGTTGAAGGCAGAACTGCCACAGAGGCTCTTTGAACTGTTGTCCATCTATAAACAATAATGTGAAAGCTGGTTTAAGCAAGCACCTTGGCCGTATCCAGAGCTGCTCCCATCATGAATGCAAAGGCTAGAAAAACTTTGCACCTCACACAGCATGGTCTGGGAAGGAACTTTCTAAATTCTCTGTGCTAATAAACATTAAAGGCGGTATACGGTTATCTGTATTTGCAGATTTGCAGCAGCAAGTTTCTACCGATGTATGAAATGAGAAATCCCCGCCTCATGCACAAGGAGAATTATACAGACATTGCTATTCATTCAGTGGTGTGCCGTACTCAGGCTTGCTTCACACGTACTGTTCAGCTCATAGAAATGTAGACACACACAAATACATTGTACCCAGAAGTCTCTGAACATAAAAAAAAAAAGTACTTTTGGAAGACTTTAAAAATAAATACAAATTTTAAAGAAAGTCTTATATTCCTTCCCATCCAAAGTGACCCTGTAAACCATTTTCTTTCTACTCCTTTAGGATACCCATACTGCCTTTAAAAGCTCTAGAAAGATGCTGGCTCAGGGTAGTCTTTGGAGGGAAAAAAAAAAAATTAAGAAAACCAGTAACTTAATTTTAAAAAGACATTAGAATGAAGCAACTTCCTGTTGGAAAGAAATTATTATCACTTGATGCTATCATATTGTCCCCAGACCCACATGTTCTTTATTAGTGAGAAAACAATGTCAGAGACTGAATTCTGATGCTAGCCATCAGTGCCTGCTGTTGCACTGGAGCCCAAAAGCCACATGTTGTGAGGGCACAGCAAACCTTCCTCCAAAGGCTGACTCCAAGCAGGTGGGAATTACTTTGTCAAGGTTGCTGTTTGTCAGTGATGACAGTTTAACAGAGCCTAGGTATAGTAGCACATGGGTACAGAGTACTGGACTACTCAACCAGCTTTCCTTGGGAACTACTGGCTAATTCTCAGCCAAGGTTTTCACTTGGTTTTAATTATTTTTGATGAAACCCTGAAACACAGAAGCCTGCCTGTTCTGTGTGGGCATTAGAAGACCTTTTCTAGGATCAGGGGTTTACCCCCAATTCCTTGTACCTTACACATGTGCCCTGCAAACAGATATAGGTGCATGTGGCTATACCACTCTTGAAGGATCCGATTCTCAATTTTCTGTTAATCATAGTCCTTTACATCAGTACAAAATGAATGAAAAGAAGAATTAGACTGTTTCATTTGGTTTGCATTTACTACTATTAACTGTTAGCCCACACCTGATACTGCCATTTTTACTCAGGCCTTAATTTTTCTTCTTCCTATGTCTTTATTGTGTACCAGAAAGACATTTCTTGTTTCAGTTTCCCCTCTAATGCCTATGTTTTCCTTTCTTCTTATAACTCCACATCAGAGCTGGGTAATATTTTTCTTCCCCATGTTTTCCCCACCAAAAGCATACATTTAGTAACATCCCCAGAACCTTTAAATTCAGCTTGTCTCCTTAAATTCCTTAAAGACAAATGACAGCCATTTTAAGAGTCAACATGTTTCATTTTGACATTTTCAAACTTCTGTGCTACAGCTACTGCTCATTTCAGGCTGACGTTCCATTTTGAACACAATAAAACACCTTTTTCAAAGTTCCCATCCAAATTCAAATGTTCCATCCCCCTCACACACACACTTTTTCACAACTCCAAGTGAACTGAAAAATTAATTACTCACTCTACCCCCTAGCCCCGCACAGGACTTGGCACCATCCCACTAACACAAGAGAGGACTAAGGGCACATCTGCACTGGCAAGAGCGGGCAGGGTGACTGCAGGGCCAGGGAAGCTGGAACAGAGGTGCCTGAGGCCAGCGGAGATCTGGATCACTAAAGCCACAGCTCCACGGTGTTCTGCTGAGCTACCAAGCCCTGATTTTGAGCAAGGCTTATCAGGGCAGGCAGACCATTACACAGATGCAGCTATGCCATTTTCCATCCCCAGATGGCAAGCACTCTGTACTGACTTTTAAACGATTAGCAAGTCCTTACTGAAAAGCACAGATTATTAGGGTAAAACTTCCAAGCATGATGCAGAGGTCTGGTTGCTCTGATGAAGTGAGTGTTTACTGAGCTTTGCTTGCCAGGCAGGGCTTGCCATTCTGCATGTACCACTGTTATCTGCTTCAAGTCCTTTTCAGACAGTCTTTTTTGAGGTGGAAATCCCAGAAGGCCAGACTTTGATGTTTTGAATTATACAACTAGTTTCTGCTTTCCACAGTGAGGGGTCAGCTCCCTGCCAGCAAACTCATTTGTAACACTGCACTTGTAAACTCCCGATAAAAGGCTCTGATGGAACCACGCTTCGCTGGGTAGTGGCAATAAAACTGCATGGACTCCTTTTCATTATAACAAGCTTCCAAAAACCTACCACTTCAGACTGAAGCTCAGTGTGTGGATGGATATAAACCCATACAGGTGAGATTTTATAGTAAATCTGAGGTATTTTTAGGTGTTATCAGCCTAAAGGAAAACATCTTAAAAGTCAATCTACAGAAGAATCTCAGTGATAGCATGAAATGTTAAGTACATGTTTCTTTCTATGTTTTTTATGGGATTTCAGTGCATTGATTCTGACCATAGGGGTCAAGAATATCAAAAGAACAGTATGAGGGGAAAGAAAAAAGTTATCTTATTCCAGGGGCTTGCCTTAAATACATGACAGAAGTCATCACAAATAATTAGGCTGATACTTGCTTCGAGTTACAATTGCCTTTTTAAAATTTCTAGTCTTGTTGTAGACTGTTTAATGGGGTGACATATACCACAAAACTGCCCCCGGGACATGTGAGATTGTTTACATTCAGGTGCCAATGCCACCCTGGAAGCAACAAAATAGTAATGACTGATTTGGTTTTGGCTTAAAAAAAAAGATACAAGAAAAGAAAACAAAACAAGTAAAATAATTCTGGCAAAATTTAAAATGAATCAGTGAGAAGGTGAAGAATCAATGGGTAAGTGATTTTGAAGCACTTCTCTTGAAGTTAGCGGACACTCATCATGTTGAGACTCTGTCTGTGCTGAATGCAAGGGAGGCCCTTGAGACATCCTTTGAGACTGGATGCCACAGATCTGTAAGCATGGCCTTGGGTACCACTGGAGCAGGGCTCCCAGTCATGCAGCATCACCAGAAACGCCTGGAGTTTCTACACCAGCACACAGCAGGTGGCTGCTAGCAGGGCCAGCCCATGCCCCTGAGTGTGCACAGTGCTTCGACTTGTACTTAGCGATTGTGAAAGCAGATCTCTGCTTAAGCTGTCACTTGCTATTTCTGCTAAAAGCTAGATTTGGTAATTATATAGATAGAAAAACACACCCCTTCCTTCAGACATCATCATCATCTCCCCACTAGACAAGTCTGACTGACTCTCCTGAGCAGCCAAGTAATTTTCGGGTAGATCATTGTCCCTTGAGTGCAGGAGATTGGTACAATTATACACAAAAAAAGGAAAAAAAAAAAAAGAAAGCTAAGCAATACAGCCAAAAGACATTTATAATGCATATATTTTGCTTCAAGAAATGTGATTTATGGCAGAGAAGGGATAAGAGACAGGCCCTAGAGACAAGACCTCCCTATTCCTTATTTGTAAGCACATTCCCTTAAAGAGATACTGAGAAATCTCAGGTTTTGACTACATTGAATCCTGCACTGCATGTTCAGAGCAAGTGTTTATCTTGTCCTCAGAGTAATGGGAAGACTCCCACTTCAGACTAACAGAAGAGCTTCATCATGTCTCCAAAACTTCATTAGCATCAACTGACACTCACAAATCCTCTTATACTGGGCTAAGTGTCTGCAGGGTCTATGTAATCGTGGATCCACTAGCCACATTCTCACACATGCACATCAAACATTGTCACAGCAAAGAAAAAGCAGCTCAGCAGACACACAGTCAAGCTTCTCCTTTGACTGCCCAGATCCCATTACAAGCCCAGGGAAGCTCATCTGTGTTAGGCCCTGCACACCCCTGGGTGCAATCCACACTATCATCACAACATGGGGATGCCCATCTGTCTAACCCAGGATGGCAATGCAACTGCATTACACAACTAGCTTTCACATCCAGCTCCGTGTGGCACATGAAGGTCTAGTCAGTGTCAGTGCCCTGAGATACAGAAAACATTTATAAACACCAGCTGCCTCAAGATCTGCTAAAGATCATTCTTTCAGGGCAGTTCCTCTGTGTCTGCATTTATACACTGTACATTTTTAAAGATCAGGATTGGTTTGGAAGATCCCAGTAGGAGAGCCTAGCATTTACACAGGGCACACAGGTACCCAGGGGTGACTGTGTATATTAGGAAAAAGTCCTAAAAGCCCTATTTCCTGAGTGCGAACCTGCATCTTGCAGAATGAAACTCAAGCATGGCTCTCATTTAATCTACAAAAACTTTGTAATAGGTGATCCACGCACCTCCAGAGGCAGTATCACCATAGTATAAACAGTGCTTGTTGTGCTGCCTATCTCTCAAATGTCCCTTTGTAGAACCTGCTTTGTGAGTCTGTTTGGGCCATGGAAATTTCCTGATGGGTGTCTGCCTCAGGCTGAATTTTGGAAAATTCCCAGCAAAATCATACAACTGTTCTGTTGTCATCCATGTTAAAAAAAAAAAAATCTCCTTCAAGGTGACACATTCAGAAGTTCTGGTTTCTCAAAAAAAAAAAGTCTGCTCGGTTTTAAAAACGAGCTTGGTTTTGGAAGGGTACTGAGTTTTCCTGTTAGCAGGAGAAACTGCCAAAGTTTTCTCAGTTTGGAAACTGTGAAAAGTCCCATTTTACACATGACCACTAAAGGCTTATTTGAGTTTGGCAGCTGAATAGTTTGCAGATTCCATCTGGACTGAGCATCCCCAGCCCAGAGCCGCAAAGGTTGAGCTAAGCTTCTGCTGAAATCTCTCCCACCAGCTGCTCCAGGTCACTTGCAACACTGGCAGAGTTCCTGTAGGCATTCAATATGCAGCCTTTCACCTAAAAACGGAAGGTATTTGATCTAAAAAAGTGGCAATATGACACACCACCACATATTGCCATGCCTCCAACAGTGACCTTAAAGCTGTATCAAAAAAGCAAGTTTGTGCCTAGCAGGAATTAGAGATATTTATTAACATACCACAAGGCCTTCACAATACTCAGACAGTAAAAATAGTAATCTACAGCCTAGAGAAGTGAAGAGAATGTAAGAGAAGTTAAAGGAAAGGTTGTAAAACATTAGCCTATGACATTGTTTTAGCATAGATATACACCTACTTGAAAGGACTACTTTAACTGGGCCATATAAATAAGGTATCCAAGTAAAGGCCGAAAGTCTTTTGAGTGGGACATGGATGATGGACATCTGGGTGCCTGTTTCCACAGACTCTGCAGAAAGCTTTGGGTGATCGGCTAAGATAGGGCTTGTAATACCACATCTGAAACTAGGGAGAAGAATTGCACTAAAGCAGCTGTCCTGGGTTTCAGTAAGTTTTGGTGGCAGGGGAGGGGGCTACAGCAGTGGCCCTGTGAGAAGCTTCTCAAAGCTCCCCTGGCTCCAAGTCGGACCTGCCTTTGCACCAAGGCTGAATAAATTAGCTGCGCCCCTCCCAGCAAAACCTGGGAGAGTTGGGGGAGTTGTGTGGAGAACATCTGTGTGAACACCGAGGTGAGTGGAAGAAAGGAGAAGGAGGTGCGGGGAGGTGTGCCAGAACAGAGACCCCCCTGCAGCCCGTGGTGAGATGGCAGGGCCACCCCCACCACCACCCATGAGGGTCTATGGTGGAGCAGATGCCAACCTGCAGCTGTGGAGGACCCCACTCTGAACCAGGTGATTGCACCTGAAGAAGACCAGGACCCTGTGGGAAGAAGCTCCCGCTGTTGTAGTTTGGTGCTGGGAGAATTGCAACCTGCAGGGGTGACCCACGCCAGATCAGCTAGGGAAATGCTACGGCCTGTGGGAGCGACTCATGACAGAGTCGGTTGGTGGAGGGATGTCTCCTGTGAGAGGGGAGCTATGTGGAGCAGGGGAGGAATGCCAGAAGTTCCTCCCACCCCTGAGGTGGAAGAAGCAGCAGGACTAACCACACCCCCAATGCTCTGCCCTTTGCGGCGCTCGGGGAAAGGAGGTAGAGATATCGGGAGCAAAACTGAGCTGAGGAAGAAGGAAGGGATGGGGAAAGGTGTTTTCAAGATGTGGTAATGCTTCCCATGGTCCTACTCTGTCTGTTACATGTTGTTGTTGTTAGTGTCTGTATTAAATTTATGATCTTTTTTTCTGCCTTTTGCCCCTGACTGTAATGGGTGAATCATCCCTCCCTCTCCTTATCTTGATTTCTGGACCTTTTGCTTTACTGTCTCCTTCCCAGCGCTGTGGGGGAGAGGGGGGAAATGAGTAGCTGTGTGGTGCCCAGTTGCCCTCTGAGCTCAAACCACCGAGTTTTTTGCTTTATTTTCTCCTTCTCACCACTGGGGGGGAAAGGGGGGAGTGAGCAGCTGCGTGGTGCTTAGTTGCCCTGAGCTCACACCATGACAACAGCCAAAAGAAATGGGGAAAATTAGCAGAAATCTTAAAGATAACCGAAGTAGGAACATTCATTCGCCTTCAATCAAAAGAACAAGTATTGGAGCAAATCTCTCAAGCAATCAAGACTTTCTCCACTCCTGCCCTCCATCCCTTTAGCCTCCGCAATTCAAGTCCCCATGGAAACTTCTAACTTCTCCATCTGTGCTGTTTAGCAAGCACTGAGATGCTTTGGCTCAGGGAAGAGAGTAGTTTTGATTTTTTTTTTTTTTTTTGAGTGCATAAGCACCTAGCTGAGAAAGAGCTTGCTCAGGGCTCTGTAAACATCTAGTTCCCACAGGATATGCTTGGAAGCTCAGCAAGGTATTAACATAATCATTCCTCGTACTGGTAATTTGATATTTTTCTCCTTCCCAGCTTCTTTAATTCCCTTCAAAAGCATTTGCAGCTTTACAACTTAAGCTGCAATCAGTCAAATGATTATTTTAAAACTTTTCAATTACTTATTTTCACCTTTGTGTACATGTCTGACTTTCACCACGATTCACTCCACTGTGTCTGACCATCACCAGGTTTCAGCCAGGTGATTAACAGATGTATCATTGTGCTGCCTGGCAGGGAGCACTCTGGCTATCAGGTTTGACAGATGGTCATGATGGAACAGCAGGGCTATGCAAAGCACCACTACTTCACACCATCCACTCTAAGCGTGCCCTCCAACCCGCAGTGCTAGGGGGAATGCAAGTCTTTACCTTAGAGTAAATCCCCCCCTCATCCTTCAGTATAAGGGTATCTTCTATAGAAGGCCAGGCTTGAGTTTGACTAACAACTGAAATTTGGGGCAGGAGGCATTCCATGTAGTTTAGAGGCTAATCACATAGGCTTCCCCAAAACTAAAGTCTGAATGATATGCTCCTCTGAGAGCATTTCACAGCCTTTATCAGGATCAGTCAAATCACACATATTTTCAAGATATTTTTTAGAGCTTGCAATAAGGACATATTAAAAGAACAATATCTATGTAAGATTTCTTACTGAAGCCAGATAAATATTTCAGAGATGTTCTAGAGTCATAGGTCAAGAAGAGTACAGATACACCTGGAGACTGTGAATCCAATTGCTAATAGCCCCTCCATGAAAATCTAATCAGAGTGATAACCAGACAAGAGCTGGAAGTCTTATTTAACTGACATGTGTTCTGGGTTGCCACTGTGGAAGAAACTGTCAAGCATGAAAGCAGGGCAATATCAGAGACAGTATCTTACCAATATCCGATTAGCAGGAAAGAAAGATACACTGAGAACAGATCCCCTTATCTACAAAAAACCCAAATTAATAGGAGATAAGAAAGAGGGGATTGGATATGGTTCTGAAAGAAAAACTGAATGCAAAGCTTATTTGAAGTCAATACCTTCATACTTGTCCTAGTTTCAGCTGGGATAGAACTAATTTTTTTTCCCCCTTCTTAGTAGTTAGAATAGTGCTGTGTTTTGAATTCAATATGGGATTTGATATGAAAAGAATGTTGATAACATACTGACATTTTTATTTGTTGCTAAGAAATCAAGGACTTTTCAATTTCCCACATCCTGCTAGTGCACATGCACACAAGAAGCTAGGAGGGAGCATAGCCAGAGCAAGGGACCCAGACTGGCCAATGGAATATTCCATATCATGTAATATCATGCTCGGTATATAGATGAGGGTTGGCTGGGAAGTTCTCTTGCTTCCACGACTGTGGTTTCAGGACCTTCTCTGGGATCGCTAGCCAGGAACAGGCTGAGCATCAGTCAGCAGGTGCTGAGCAATCACATTGTGCATTATTAAGGTGTATTTTCTATTATTATTATCATTATTATTTTAATTTTATTTCAATTATTAAATTCTTTTTATCTTAACCTACGAGTGTCCTTACCCTTACCCCTCCAATTCTCTTTCCCATTCCCTGGGGCCGGGGAAGGTGAGTGAGCAGCTGCGTGGTGTTTGGCCACTGGCTGGGTTTAAACCACACAATACTGTAAACACAGAAGTGAGAAACAGGAACTTCCAAGTTCTAATATTTGCTCCACCTACAACCTTGAGCAAGATTTACAATCTCTGTGCCTTCCTTTCACAATCTATAAAATTTAATAGTAATAAAAAAGTTCCTTCCTGGACAGAGATAGCATGAAAATTTTACATTTTCAAGAAAGGATTTTAGAACCATGGATTGGTCTGTACTATTATTTCCATTTTTACCTAAATCACTTGATTGTATGTCTGTGTTTTTTAAAATCATATGCATTACACAATAGGACTAAATATGAATAACTATCTGATCCCTAAACCCTTCATGATTCATTCATTCTTATTTATTAATCATTCTTTCTTATTTATTAAAATGCTTGAAAACAAGTCTACAAAATTTCTGGGTTAGTGAAAGTTTATAGCATTTATTTTTTTCCTAACAATTTCATTGTTGTAATGGCACTGAAATACAGATTTAAAGTTAGAATCCTCCCCCACAGTGAACCTATATTTAAACTTGATACTCTGCTTACTTCTAGAAATCAACAAATAGTGTTATAAGTGGCATAATAGCTGAGATACTTACATATCCCCTGGACCTGATGAGATCAGACATGCATAAAAGCCCCAGAGCAATATTCTTGAGAAGAAAAGCAATTTCAGACATACCATATTAATTCACCCACTTATATTTGTACTATGACAGGTCCAGCACCAGCAAAATAGTCATAACAAGAGCTGGGTGTATTCAACAGGTGACTCAATTTACTTGACTCACTGGGTCTCTTCATGCCTTACAATACGGCTTTGCATTTTAACTTTGCACTTCATGAGAAATTCAGGAGTGTAAGACTAGCTAAGACAGCATGTGTACTAACAACAGACCTCTGTATAACAATAGACCTTTACACAAGTGGAGTTTGAGGAAGTATACAGCAAATATGGTTGACCCAGAGCACTTCCACATTTCGTCTACAAATGCCTTCAGGGAGCACCAACAAATAAGAATTGTGAAAAGATTTGGAATAGATGAGACTTGATTGCTCAGCAAATCTCAGAGGGATATGAAGACAAAAGTTAGAAGCAGAGATCTACTGGAGATGAGAGCAGATCTCTCTATGCAAGAGCTAGCACAAGGATAAAGGGCCACCTTGTTCTTGTCAAAGATCAGATACTGGGATCACAGACCAAGTTCAGTGCACTGAATATCACCCCCGTAGCTATCATAACAAAACAAATCAAAAGGATTTAGTAGTCATCAGGATTTTGATTATTCACCGTAGATATGAATAATTTATGCGATGGGGAAGAAGCTGGTAAGTATATATAATGTGTGGGTAGACCATCCCAGGCAATCTACGTCTACTGATATATCATGAACCAGTGAGTATGGCCCTGTATTAATCTGACAGAAAAAAGTTATAATCAAAAGTGATCTTTGCAATTCATGGTTAAATCACTAATTTGTTTCTAAATAAAAATAAAGATCTTTCTATGAATTTGTCTACCTGCTTAGTTGTTACATCAAAAGAATGCGTAGATGGTGCTTACTGCAGAAGATAACAGCTGAGGAAGAACAGGGCCAACACATACCTTAGAACTTAGTAGTTCAGTAAGAACAAGGAGAAGATAAAAATGCTCTCAAGCCCATACTTGCAAGTCCATGTTTCCACTTTGCAGGTGAAAGTTTCCCAGCTAGTAACTGGCAGCTTCTGTCCTTCCTTACCTGTCCAGGCAAGTTCATTGAGCTGGATAAAGGCTGTTTGGTTTTACCTAGAAAGCTTCTACAAGAACATATGACGGATCAGATAAAGTATATTGCCGTCAGGGAAGTGCAAGCATAGGATTCAAGGGTTTTGGTAGTGGGATATTCTGTGGACACATCAGCCATTTTTTTGCGCAAGTATATTCCACCATACCTCAGAGCCTGGCCAGAATATCATTTAATAATTCCATTCTATGCTAGAAGACCTTTTCTTAGATTATATTTTCCCAGAATTCCCTAGACTTCAAATGCCACATAGTTCACTGGACTCCACCTCACAAGTCAACTCAGTAGGGTCTAATGAACACCAAAAAGATTCTGCCCACACCTGAGCAAGAAACATACAGCTTACCAACATAGCTCAATTATAAACACATATCCTTTCAGAACAGATCCACCAAACTCTCTTCTATATTGACTGTATTTGTGCTTATTTAAAAGTGAGCCCAACTTCCACCCACCCCATACAACATATTATCAGATTGTAATCTGCCTACTTTGTACAGCTGAAACTGGAAGCCTTCCCCAGCTGTATTCATAAACAAGACACACCAGTGTTAAAATATACCTTTCCTACTACTTGGTCCTTCAGCAGGTTCTTTTGCAGATCTATAAACTTCATCTTTGCACTGAGATCATAAATATACGGATCTCTTCAGCCACTGAAATTCAGTCAGATTCACTATTTTCTTTGCAGATGTAACATCTATATTAGAGTAGAAAAAAATTAATAGAGCAACTGGATTCTGCCTTGCCAGATAAATTCCACTAGTGTCCACGTATGCTGCAGGCATACTGTGGTAAATGAAATCAATAATTGGTTTTATAATCCACTTGTCCCAATTTATTAGTCCATTTGGGCCTTTCCCCTTTCTATTGAAGTCAGGGCTATATCCCTCTTTAAAGAGCAGAGCAAATTCACTGGACCTCAGGACCTCTGAACAACACTTGTTGAGCACAGATATTCTAGGATATTATGTTTAAAACAAGTCCAAATAGTCTCTCGTTAATATTTCTAAACGGGAATGCAAGACAGCATTTGACTACACTTAGCATACACTTAAACAATGTGTTTTAGGCATGGAGAAGTCTCCTACAATTTTTACTTGAGTTGTATCTAGAAGAAAATACCTGACTGTTGCACATATGAAGGCTATTCCTTTAGCAGTTATTGAAGAAGGAAATAAAATACTTTAGAAGAACATTTTATTCTTTTCCTGGCACAGGCTGTGCTTCAAATAGAAATTCATTTGTACCATCTTTCTATTTGTTGCCTGTTTTTATTAGTCTGCCTTGGCTTTTCAGAGAGTAAACTCAGTAGAGATCATTGTCTATTCCATATTGCTGCATTGCCTAATGTAATGTCAGCCTTGAGTGAAGCCCTTAGCTATATAATAACTTTAAATTATTAACTGCCATGGCAAACCTTTCAGAAGAAAAATATTTACTGAGAACAGAAACGGTGACAGAAAATACAAGTGCAAATCATTATCTGGCACTTACATTTATGGGCATTTGTATCTTTATTTTATTTTTTTTAAATGATTGCATCTGTCAACAGCACAGTTACAAGTACAGGAGCAGGAGACTGTTAACAGCGTACCTCATCCTTATTAAAGCTTTAACAACTTTATCTGTAGCTTCACCCACATTCCCCCATCCTTGAAGTTAATGCTTCGTTTTTCCTCTGCTGGGGTTGTCAAGATTGGTTTGTCTAGAGTTTAAGAATCTAAATTAACTGTGTTCTCCGTCTCTACTGTTTTTAATCACTCCTTGGTCTCTTTCGAACAAAGCCTGGAAATCTGTTTGTGTTCCACATTATACATAATAGATGAAGAAGCCATTTGAGTTTCTGTTGTACTTGGTTTTGTAATTCCAAGAAGTAATAAGGCATTAACCATTCTATTCAAAGTTACCATATGTGCAGATGAAAAAAAAGGCCCTACACATCTTACAGGTTCAGTGACACAAAAGAAACTTTGCATTTAGCCCAATGTTAGTGTGATCTCCCTCTGAACAAGACATTTATGATATTCACTCAGCAGCCCAGATCAATGTTCATTCTGCCATACTTAAAACCAGCAAGTGAGTCGAGGAGCCTGCAGGGAGCAGTCTCAACATTACTGAACGTGAGCAAAAAAACTGGCCCATTTGATAAGCTAGGAGCAGGCATTATTATCCAGAGGATCAGCCACCATCCTCTAGCAGGCTGGCCTTCTGTTCAAATGTAAACCACAATGCCCATATTACTATCCAAACCCCAACACCCTTGAGCAGAACCACCAACCCCAAGGGAAAGTTCCAGACACAGGAGAAACCTACTCAGAGATGAAAAGCAGGAAAAATTAAAGATCTTTCATCCAAATTTGGTGAAAGAACTATAGCAAACAAACAAAAAAAACCCCAAAGCAGCCAAAAAAAAAAAAAAAAAACAAAACAAAAACAAAACAACAAAGTGTAAGAAAATAAGTAGGCAGGACATGTTTTGACCGAGAGGGGGACAGTGGAGACTGAAGTCAAGACCCACACAGCACAATGATGAATGACCAGAAAATATTTCTAAGTTTGACCCCATATCACTGTAACTCAAGATAGTTTCCATATCAAAACTGAACTCTTAGGTAGAACACAGGGAAAAAAAATTAATGGGCCAATTTTAGCAGACTGCAATTGTTTCTGGGATGTAAATCTATTTCTCTCTCCAGATAACAGAGAAAACAGTCACAGAGAGAACACTTTTAAACACCCATCTTTGGCAGGATAGGTCTCAAGAATAGCTTATTGCATTGAGTCTCAGTGGTGAAAGAAACTAATTATTTCCATCAGGAATCTGTAGGATAATAAACCAACTCCTCATTTAGTAACAAGCTTTAGAAATTCAAGTGAGCATTAAAAAAAAATAATTTATGTTACATTCAATTGCACATAATAATCTTGATAGAAAGATTATTCTGACTTCAGAGTTATTTTGAACATAGTTTGTCTGGTTACAATTGTTATGCAAAGATACATGGAGACTGACTTCCACTATGGACAAGTTTGGCACATACAGAACAGGTTGGAGCAGAGGCAGACTCCCCTTCAGTTCATCTTGTTGCTTACAGACAGAATCATACATAAACTCATGTATCAGCTGTTCTAATATTCACGATATACACAGGCAAAGGAAAATCTACTGGGCACTTAGTTCAGCTGCTCTGGGAAACCATTAAGCTCAAAGACAACTGTGGAAGAATTACACACAAATTCTAGAGTGCAGATTTCAAACAAGCTTCATGATGAATAAACTTCATTGCACAGCTGCAATGTGCACTACTGTTTAACAAACCTTTTGTTTCACCACTTCAAATATGCTGACCACTTTTGCTGTAGTGAGGTATGGTATGTGTCCTCCTTAACATTCACTGCATGATCATGTAAGGAAGTTTTTTCTCCCTCCTGATTTCTTTTTTAAGACTTGTTACTAGAAGAAAAAAAAACAAACACAACCAAAGACTACTTAGGCAAACCACCATGAAGACACAAGCAGTCAGTCAGGCTTGACATCTCGAAGAGCATCAGGTATACCAAGTCCCTGCAGCAGTTGCTGCTGTTGTTGTCAATGTGTGACCAAAGCACACTATATTTCTTGTCTTGTGGTCTTCTACCCCACTTTCCACAACACATTTCTTTGAGGATCAGAACTTTTGACTATCTCAGCAGCTCAGAGGCAAAACTGTAAAATAGTGGCTATATATCAATGTCCTCAACTTCCTTTGTTTACTTTTCCTGACTATGTAGTAGTTTTTCTTGTAGGAAACTCTCTATGCATTGAAGAGTGTCTGACAAAGTAGACACACTATTTGGCTTTAAGTTAGTTCCTTCCCTATATTCTTCCCCAAGTTCTTCAGCAGTCACAAAGGGGTTATTGAGCCACTTCACTGCAGGAAAGGATGGTTCATACTGCAGCCAATGTTAGATGTGGGCAAATGTAGCAAAAGGAACAGCCTGCTCTTTGCCACTAAAACCCACGAACTGTGAGGCTCCTAATCTTGGGTTTTCAGTAAAAGGGAAACCCTCATGAGTGTCATTGAAGAACAAATCTATGAATGCACCAGAAAAAGTTGTGGGTTTGTGTTGGATTTTTTATTTTGTTTAAAAAGATGCAAGAACTATTTCATTAGGATTTGTTTTAAATTATATTTTACTATATGCAAAAACCACTGACCAGCTGCAGGTGCATCTTCTTTTCTTTCCAATACCAACTTCTTGTGTGATTAGGGGCAAATGGTGGTGGAGTTCAGAACATACAAGAACTTGGAGACACCTTAAGACACTTCAGACACTTCCTGCCAGTGGATTCAAAGGTGAGGAGTTCAGGGGGAACTAGTTTCTCCTCACCTTTCTATTAAGTGTCTCTGCTCCTCTGTATGTACCATCACAAGGCAATTAACAACAATAAGCCTTGGCTAATTTTACAAAATTTATTCAAATTACTCTAGCAATTATATAAGCCATGCTTAATTTCAGATTCTGTTGCACTACTGAATCCAGGCTTCAATGTGGTTAGACATTTAAAATATAATTTAAATAAACATTAAGGATTCCAAAATCCCACAGCATCCACTTGTCTCTCATGGCTGATGGATAAGCATGAAGGGGGTCTAAATGAGCTAAGATACCACAGTGACTAAAAGAGGTTTTGAAGGTTCTATAAGCAACTGCAGTTTCTTCCAGTACTTCTATGGTTTACCATATATTTTTGTTTCAAAGAGGGAAATTTGAGACCAAAAATGTTTTAAGTCCATTCTCCTGTATTGTAACATTTTGTTCTGCTCCTCAAGCAGAATCAGAGGGCCCTGTAGTTATCTTAATTCCTGGCTATCATCTAAATAGTTGCAGAAGTCCAAAATCCAGTGCTTTGGATTGCAGCCCATACTAGAAACATTTGTTTCTGATGAGGAGCACATACTTCGCTCTAGAAGAAAAATGTTCTGTGATGGAAAGAAAAGCAACATTTCCTTTCACTACTTTGACTGCTTTTCTATACTGCAGATAGAAATAAATCCTTGCAGCTGGAGGAGAATAAATTGAGCGGAGAAAAAAATTTGGATGCTAAGAACAGCCCTTAAAGTAACCAGAAAGAAAATAACACTCTGTGCAGCAGAACCAAATGGGGATGCAAGATATACAAAACTAGAGGCAGGGTGACACAAGATATTTTAATAAAGGATGTTTCAACATAGCTGCAAAGATTGAGTAAAGTAAAAAGAAAGTCTTCACTAAAAACTATCCCCTGATACGCATCCAATCACGCATATAAATGTGCTTTTAATTTGTAACACTATAGCATTTCAAACATTTCATGAGTTGTGAAATTTAACAAGAGCTATGTTGCTTTAGGCTGAATGCTTCAGTTTTGCCTAAGTTATTGAGCCAAACACAACCTGTGCAGTTTCAACTCAATGCAGTGTTCACGTGCTAACATTTTCCCTGGTGAATGTCTTCTTACGTATGACTCCCTATCAGTGGGAAGTGATTAAACAAGACAATTATTTGTCTGCTACATTTGACTGTTCCTCCTCACCCTTCAGGAACTACCTGAAGTCTGTTGCAACCTCTCCCCTGTAAAATATCTGTCACTTCTGCATGCACACTTCTGTGTGACTCAACCAAAGGAGAGTGAATGGCACCAAACTGCTGTTGTCTTGCATGGATTTGCCAATTGGTGCCTCAAAACTATTTAAGACATTGGGAAGAGGTACTACAATACATTTGGGGTTTTATGCAACAGAAGTAACAAGCTTTGTAGCAGGAAATCACACCATGTCAAAGTTTCAGGCATATATGGTACAGTATCTCCACAGATCTATCAAAGTATTAGAGCCAACGCAGGTAAATCACACTGATGTTCATTAACGCTTCTTTCAACACAGTTTCAGAAACGTATCATTATAGTCTGTAAGAAAAGTGAAGACAAAACAACAAAAATTGCTAGTGGAAAATAAGTTTAAGTCCCTTTCTGTATATTTTGTCACACAGGAAACATAAGAGGGAGTCCCTTTAAGTCTTTAGACTAATGACTATTAGGAGGTAATTGATACGACCTTTATCTCTTATACAAGATGCAGCTAAAAGGAACTATGCTTGGTTAGGCACTCAGAGCAGAAGCCTGCCTGGAAACCCAAACAGTTATAGAAATAAATGCTGGTAAAGCAGTATTCTTAACTGATAGGTATAAATATAGTAACCCAGCACTCTTCCAGAGAGCACAGAGCAAGCTGGGGACCGTAAAACTGCAGTTCAGCCTCACTGCCAGAAAGCCCAGGGAATTGCCCCCATGTTATCATGTTGGTAACTCTGACTCCCTAGCCTATTTTGAAACATTGTCTGAATATTATTCTAACAGTAGTGTTGTTGTTAAGGCCACGGAGATTGAATTTACGGGCAGAAAAAAAAAAAAAAAAAGAAGAAAAAAGCCAAAAATACTAAGACAACATAAGGCCAGGTTCTGATTGGAGCTGTACTGCACACATGCATTAACCCCAGTGACTTCAGAGTAATTACACAAGGTTGCTAAAATTAGCATCTTGCCCATAGCACCAAGCAAATTAGAAATGCATAGACACAGATGAAAGGAGAGACAGGAACTGAGAGCAGCAAGACACTGCCCCCATGAAGTCTTTGCTGTGCTGCTGACAAGCAAAAGGAATTTGGGAGAAAAAGCCATTCTATCCCAACAGCTGCCCGGGAACATGAGCAAGGGGGTGCTGAGGTGGAAGGTACCTTTTAATAAAATAAGGGAGCATAGTGGAGAGCTCAGGAAGCCTTTCAAAAGCAGAGACAGTGAGTTTGCCTGCCAGGCAGGTTTTTGCAAGATCTCATCATTCTATTTATAACACCACATGCCATGTTACATTACATCACACCACGGGAGATGCACACCACATGCAACAAAACGCATTAGAAACACTGTGGGTTCTCTCCAGAATAAGTGCCCACAGCTCGCAGTAATAGCCTAGAGGTAAGTTTTCCAGGAAGGATATGAAATTCCTTGGCAAAAATTTGTACCTATGGCATTCATTTTCACATTCTGACAGCTCAGCACTTGAAAACTCACAGCATCTATCACACCTCCTTGTTTTCCATCCCCACTTTTTTCATTTGTTCAGGGTTTATTCTTGTCTTTTCCTCTGAGAACAAACTGCAGTGAGGTCTTTCTTATATTTAACTGTGTTTTATCTCTCTGTCTACTCAGGAGCTCATTCAGGCATCCTGTTTCATGCCATTAAAGGAAACAGTCACAGGTAACTCCTGCAGGCCTGGGGTGTCCCAGTTGTTCTATGCAATCCACAGGCTTCACTGCACTCAGGACGGTGACCAGACATAGCTTTGGATGGCCTGATGTAGTTAGACAAGTTTTGTGGAGAGGGTTGGCGTGGATAACCTCTGGAGGTCTCTTCCAACCTGAATTATGATTCTATGATTCTCGATATGTTCCCTAATTATGTTGGTACCATTTGCCTACTAAAACCATTAATACAACAACCAATTGTATCACCCAAATTATTTATAGTGTTTGCTTTACTTTGATTTATTAGGGTTGGAGTTCTCTTAAAGTAGAATAGCCAAGATCAGGTAAGACTGACTTCTACAAGTGTTTGCTCTTCACGGGAGGACAACATTGCTAAAAATAAGAATGAGTCCAAGGGCTCATTTTAACTTCCTAAACCTGCAAATATCAATTGCAAAACAACAAGACCAGGAATTGTATAGAAGCAGGGGAACAGCTGCATAAAATGCATCCCAAAAGAAGCTTTAGGAGCTGTGGATTGGTATAGAAGTGAGAAAAGATTGGAATCAACAACTGAAGGAGAAATCTGCCATCTCCTTTTAGGGCTTGTCCACATGCAGACAACTTTGCATTGGTATCAGTTATGTCCTTAGCCAAAATTGAAAATAATCATATAGTTTAAAAAAGAAATCATTGTGAAATCCTTAGGAGATTATGCATGAAAATCCTTATTAAATGTATATTACCAAGTTTTGAAAAAAAGTACTGTGTGAGCACACCATTAATTGAAGACTGCATCATAGCAAATGTGCACAGTGGCACTGAAGAAAGATTGCATGGGACACTCTCAGTTGTTATTCCCTAAATTCTGTATGCTTGACATTGCAAATTTGTTGGTATTTGTTTACTACAGTATTTTTGAAAGAATATTATTATCTGTAGCATGTCAGAACTTGTCCTGGAGCAGGGTCTCCATTTCACTTAAGAGGCAGAAAGCATGGAAGAAGTAGAAGCTTTTGCATGAATTTAGCAAGTGGGATAAGGTTGTTAATACTGCAATATGAAGAAAATTTTAATGAGAGAAAAATCAAGTCCAGAGTTATGCAAGGAAAAACAAACAAACAGATTTTAGAGATACTCTGGAAAATGCAGCAGCAGGATTTCACTCTGGTGTTTTCAGAACATGTGGTATTATCTGTATCTACTTTGGTGAGCCAAGTAGCCAACTGGACTCAGTGCCTATTTAGTTAGCTGTCTGAGATAAGCAGGGTTTAGTGTGCAGTATTTGTTGATTCTAAGCATAAAAGGATCTCATCTCTCCACTTTAGTTAATAGGATTATATACGCTGGGCAATTTGCAGTGTGTCAAATCCCACACTGAAACCTTTACTCAAGTAATTGTTTCATCTCCAGATTTTGAGTCACAATCACAGATAGTTTTTGCACAGAGCTTGTATTATAGAAAAATAAATAATGTCTTAGGCTGCCGAGCAGAGCAAGTGAAAGTAACTTTGTAATCAGTTTGTTTGAAATTTAAACCATCTAAACCTGTATCTGCTTACATTGGATATATTTTTGAGCAACATGCAAAGAAAATAAGTGGTGTCCCCACGACAACAGACAGGATCATGACAGCTTTTGTGAGGAAATGCCCTGGCTCAGTGCCAATTGCCTGGACCTTTCCATCACATCAGGCCTCATACTACAAGTTCTCTGGAGTGGAAGAGCCCCAAGGAAGCGATGATCCATTGATGGGTAAAGCATTAGACAACAGTGAAAATTCAGAAGAGTGTATCGAGTCAAGACTGATGCTTTCTCTTTCTCCTGTTCTCTATACCTTATGAGTATTTTGGAAGAAGACAAGAGAGATGCAGAGGTGCTCTGAACTAAAGGCTGATATCTGAACCTAAGGTTATATGTCACCTATTTTTGTGCAGCAAATGTTGCAGCAAGCCAGTGCCATTTAAACACAACATTCAGGACTCCAACCTACTGCCTGTGTTTGCATCTACATCAGTACCTGAACCCGACAAAGACCCTTTCAGAAAAAAAAAAGCTATAATCTCCAAACAGACATGAAGGAGACTGCAATAGGTGCCTGCTGCATTTTCAGATCCGCACTCTGTGCTATTTCACTATCAGGTGGATGAACACAGATGGGTAGAACAACACACTACCTCCTCCTGCCTCTCCCAATACCAATTTCACCCAAAGCACACACTTCACACGACCAGACGGAGAGCACATACCAGTAAAAGAGCTGTTCCCAGACAGACTTACCCCTCTAGCTCTCCTCACACCTCTCTGAAACAGGGTCCTGCAGACAGAAAGATGAGCATCCCTGACCTGCTTCCTACAGGCTGACCCACCGTCACACTAACTGCTGAAATTTGTAACCAGCTAATGAGACTGCTAGCAACACGAGAGAGCTACTTCTCAGCCCACAAAGCTAGGTTTCCTAGAGGACAGTGAAACGCACAGTACACCTGTAAATGGTTGGGGGTCTTATGGTTTCAGTGTTCAAGGAAAAGGGAAGCGTCCAGCAAAACACACCACAGTTCTCTACCAGCTACACTTTTTCTTTGTTTACAAAAAAAAGAGTTAAGTTGGATTGTTTCTCTTTAATCTCGTCAACATCAACAAAAACTCACTTGCAGCAGGATGCCCTACAAATTCACATGTGTTTCACTGTTTACATCGCTCTTGTTCAGCCACATCTAATCCTTCCACTGGGACTTGTCTGGGGGTGAATCAGAAGCTGGGTTTCTTCTAAAGCACTGGCTTGAAGCCCCTATCTAGAAACCCCACTTTCAAAAGACAAGTAATTTAGCTTGCCAACCAGTACTTAAAAAAAAAAGGGGGGGGGGGGAGAAGTACCACTAACAGTGTAGATAAACACAGTAATATACAATACTTGCTCCCCAAACTATAGTATTAATTTCACAGTCCTTTCATCTAGATAGTTAATTTTACTAGGTCCACCAGTTTAATTTTACCCCTCTTACAGTAACACTGAACTCAGAGGTTTAGATTGCTGAGTTCTGCAGGGTGGCGATGCCCAGTGCAAATTGCCACCAGCCTGGTGACAGGAGCCTCTCCAGCCCCTTGAGCCCTTCCCACACAGGCTCTCTTGCCCTGGGGGGTACCTGGCAATGGAAATTTTGCATTTACTTTTAGCCTGAATCATCAGGTTTGAACACAGCTCTAAGCTACTGGTTGCTTTCACACCCTTCCTCCACATACACAGACTGCAAAGTAAGACAGCGTACAGCATGTCTTTCCAAATGGAGGAAAGCAGTAACAAACCCAGCCTTTGCAGTGAAGCTCACTGGCACAACTCACACATCAGAGCAAGGAGCTGGAAGGTGTCTCGCATAAGGGCTCTTGAAAAGCATCCTCCTACTAGGCAAGCCTAGAGCAACCTCCTACTTCACTCTCGGATCCAGATGTGACAAGAGACAAAGAAAACTGTTGTTGCTGAAGTCAGCAGTTTTGCCTGAGCTCTGTCCTCAAGGACAAGGGACAATATTAAAGTCTGCCAACGTGAGGGGGTATAAAAGTTCACTGGATGCTTGAAAACTGGTGGAAGCCTTCTTACCATTGCAATGCCTGTCTTGGCAGAGTTTACCTGCAGCAATCATTGAATTATTACCTATTTAGACAGAAGTCTGCTTTACTACTGCTTATGTTTAACAGGGGCCAAGATTTACATTTCTATCAGACAGCGTTAAGTGAGAATGAGTCAGGAATACATAAAAAAGTGAAAGGATCAACCCAGCCTTAATTTACATCCACAGGGTCCTAAAACAGAGAATAAAAACTTGCTTTTCTCCACATTGTTCTTGTGCAACAGGATCTGCTTAGCTGCTTGTCATTGGCCACAAATTAAATTATAAAATATAAAGTGAGCTCCTATGGTATTTTTAGTTATTGCAATTGCCATGGAAATTGTAATGGCAATAACCGTTTGGGGAAAGTGTTGAGGCAAATAGGATTTTAAATTTTTCTATCTATCATCCATGGCTGGAGAAAGAATACACTAAATGGTTTAATACATCTTTGCCAGTCAGTGAATAAGCCATGACAAGGTAAGAGAACAGGTTATTTGAGTTGTTGGAAGGTCTTTCCTCTGATCAAACCCAGCTACATCTCTGTCAGAGGCAATATTTTTCCCCAGCAGCTCCTGCACCTACACACATAATTTAATCCCAAGTCTCCCTTTCAAGGCAGTTGTTCCTCTTCAATAACTTCCTAACAACTGTGACTTCATCTTCTGTGTAGTACAACCAGCAGAGAGCAAGCACTGGATGTTCAGTGGGAACATCACCCCTGCAAAGACATGAGTTGATGGAGAGCTTCCCCAGACGCCGCAGTGGCATGTTTTGCCTCTGGTCAGGGAGATGTGGCCACAGGCATAAAGCCAGTGAACTGCGTGGAGAGGTGACTAATAACAAGCTGAACTCAAGCTAGAAAATATTTCGCATGACTAAGTACTACTTCAATAGGAAAATAAACCTTTATCCATAACCACCCAAAACCACTTGTGTCTGGTGTAATATGGCTCCCATCACAGAACACGAGTGCTCTGCATTACAAAGTGGGAAAGGAATATTGTCCCCATTTTGGGACACAGTCAAGTTACCATTACTTGGCAAGGTCCCATTTTCCAGTGAAGCTGCATGTACTGTTATCACCTGTCACACATGCAAAATAAAAGATACATAAAGCCTGATCTTTTTAATTGAAGCTGATACATTTAACCTCTTGCAAGTGTGAAGTAAAAAGCACGAACACACTTGGTTGACTGATGGTAACCTCAGGAAGCAGCAGTTCAGCTGGACATCTGAGCCAGCATTTAGGGAGCCAAGCTACGCAGAGACAGATCACAGGTCCCATAGAAAAATCCACAGGCAAGGAGATAACCCAGCATAAATTTCTTACATTGTCAGTCATTATTCTAACTATATGGTCTCAGCTTGAGGTTTGCAGACACCTTTTAAACAATTACGACACTGACAGTTTTTATTATGTTGTTTATTACTCTGAGGGGTTTATGTTGCACATTTTACTGAATCAGTGTTTCCAATATTGTTCTTCTGGACAGCAACTAGTGTTTTCATAGCCAACAATAACTCTCAAGGTCTCTTAAAAGCCTAAGTATTTATTGATACATAAAGTTATAGTTGCCTAGTACTTTTTAAGTATTTTTTCATGATCCAAATATTAATAAGCTTATTCTTATTTTTCAAAAAACAGCATCACAATATAAACATCAAATATATTTGGAGAATTTTGGGAATGAAAACCTTTTCATTACTTTTATGTTCTTTCATTTCAGTGCATTTGTTTTAGATTTAATCCTACTATAAGCATGAGTGGTATGTGTTTGTTCCCTGCTATAGATTATGTTTAGGACTTGGAACAGTCTAGCCCTGCAACCTCTGACAAAACATTTGCCGCTTTATCATAAGTTCCACTCAAATCTCCTTTTTTAAATTATCGATACTGTGTGGCAAAGAAGTTTGTAGACAAGGGAAAAAAATATCCTGGATGATTTCCTGCCCTGAAACACTGATGTGAACATAGATAGTGCACAAAGTACTCAGTGTTGCACAATAAACCACACATAGTAGGTTCATGATCCCAGATCATCCCACACTCTAAAACCATGGGCACTTGTGTACATAGACAGAAAGGACATTGATAAGCAGTTTGAGACGGACCATCTATTACTAGCTATGTAAAACCTTACAACCCATGTGTGTATAAGCAACAACATTCCACCCAGCAAACCTATTTGAGCATTTTCACTGTTCCACTTCTTTCCCCTTTAAGCTTTAACCCAGGCCCCTGGATATTCAGCCCAATGACCTACCATAGGAGAAATCCCAACTTGCCCAAGGGGTAAACAGGCATTTAAGACAGTATATGTCAGGCATTTTCAGAAATATTCACAATCACCCTGGGTATATTTTTATTATTAAAGTCATGATGCAACCCCACACTGACAGTCTCCTCTCTGCCATTTTTAGGCCTGGAGCTCTTCAGGTGGGAATAGAGGTTGCAAAAGGGGATTCCTGGCTCAATTTAAATTGCAATGTAGATTTCTTTGTAAATGCCAAGATTTTACTTGACCTGTCACACTCCAGTTTCCCTGCTGTCATAATCCAGGTTGCAAAGCCACACACTGCTCTGTTCCAGACATACACACTGTCCCAAGTCTTTGGATCATTGCACCAAAGTGCACAAGTTAGATGAAAAGATGGCTAAAGTCAAGGAAGGGAGATTTATGAATATTGCAGCCTTCTTAAATACCTTTAAAGCAGGCAACTTCCAGAATTAGTACTGGTGTAATCTAAATACTAATGCACCTTGATGCTCTATTCTAACAAAAGACATTAACCACACAGAGAAAATAGATGATTGACCTTAACTCATAGCTTCAGTATGAGATGGGTTTATCCTACAGGCCTGGTCTCCAGATGCATGCCTTTGCCATGTCCTACCTATAAGTCAGGAGGAGAGATGGTGTGATCACCTCTTCTTAGGATCACCGCAGTTCCTTTTGAGAGGAGACTCAGGTATGTTGGGAGGGAAGGAGCTCCCTCATGGTCCAGCCTGACCCTGGGGTTCAGGGAGGAGAGCAGTCCCACTCACATACCAACTCATCACGATTACAAACCCTGTGTTGGTTTTATGTGGACGGATCAAACATGGGACAACCTGATCCACTGTGGCACTGAAACAAGTCCTGTTCAGAGTGACACTCTGGTCATTCATTAATGAAGCAGTTGTTTTGCTATGAGATTATACAGGGTGTTCAACCCAAACAGACTCCAGTTCAAGCTTGCTTTTAATTAGGCTACAGAGACTTTAGTAGCACAGTGGTTATGACTGCTAATGTTTTGTTCTGCAATCAGTTCTTAACAAATTTGTGAAACAAAGTTCCCCGATAAAGAAAAAAAAAATTAGAAATTAAGAAAAAAAAATTAGAAGAGCTTTGAAGACAGACTCAAAAATTATTCACACCCTGAAAAAATCCTGTGTCAGAGAATAAACTGCAAGGTGAAGAGTAACTATACTGTGTTCAGAAGTTAAAGGCTGGATATGACTCTAGGGCTGTATTTAAGAAGTTCAGACAGAAAGCAGATGCTGACAGTAAGGAGGTATAACTCAGATGAGATGGTTTCAAATGGGCCATCTGGCCAGCAGACACACAGACACGGCAATTGGAAAACCTGAAGACACCTCATTATAGCACATCACAACTGAGACTATGACTTTATTTCCTGCTCTGCTTAAGAAAGCTTGCCCATACACATAGAGCCGAGGCAACAGCTACTCCGATTCAGGGCTGACCCAGGAAGGCTCAGGTTTTGGCTGCCTGCACCACCTCTCAGCAGTATGGGAACTTGCAAAGTAAAGGCAGCAGCTGTCTTTATGAGGGAGATCCATCAGGAGCCCTGCATGCTGTCACTACAGTGCTCCCATGCAGACTGGAGCTGAGGCAGGGCTCCAGGCACCAGCACTGCACTTCTGGAGAAAACATCTGCCACAGGTGCTAGGAGGACAATAGGCATTCCTATAGGCAGAGGCTGGTTAATCCTTCCTGGCTGAACTTGGTGCTTACAGATAGTCACCAATGCTTTGGGTCATGGCTAACATTTTTATTCTCTTGCTTCTTTCCCCTCCACATCCTCTTTCATGATACAGAGAGGCCAACAAGGAGGTTGGAAGGAAGACATTCAGAGACCTCAAGGCCATGACTCATACAGAATTCATTCTATTATTTACACTGTGAAGGCATTAAAATATAGTTACCTAAAGTCTTACAGCACACATGCTCTGCTACACTGAAAGATTCCTTAACAGACACATTCACCATCTTCAATAATATAATATGGATTTTTTTTCCACCACTTCTTTCCAGCTGTGATGACTGACACTCAAGCCTCTATTATAAACATTGCAAATAAGTTAAATTCTTACAAGGCAAAAGTTTTTTCCTATGAAACACTACATATAGCATGCACTTAGGTTTTATCTGTTGGGTTGCTTTTTGTCTGTGCCTTTGGGGATGCTTTTTTGTTTAACTGGAAGAGAAAAGGTTATTTTCTTCCTTTTCTTGGCAGGGTAGGGAATGAGGAGGGAGGGAAAAGGGAAGGAATGAAGAAATTAGAGCCCAAAGTTTTCTGTTGTGGAGTCACACAATAAACCCCAAAGCCCTACACACACTCACACAACATTTAAAGGAGCCTACAAAAGTAAAATCATACTGTTCCCTGATACCAAGTGTTAAAGATGGAGAAAAACTCCTTTTTCTTCATCACTAAGAACCAGTTTGAACCAACAGCAAAAGGCTGTTTCTAACACTATCTTTCTCCCATGTTTAATGAATACATCAGATCTCTGCTCCAGCCCTCGTTGTAGTATAAATATGCTTTTTAAGGCGGCAGGTCAGCATTCATTTTAATAACTGCCATTCCTGTGTTCTCTCACATCAGGAATGGGGAAGATGGTAAAGCTGTTTCTGCTGGGATGTGGGGCAGACTGTAGCTCGTATCTCCTGAAGCCTATTTTCTTCCTCAGAAGGCAATCCTGTGCAGAGGGTATTAGCATTCACACTCCAGTATAAATACCTCCCTATTCATTGATAACATCATGGACTAGAATTACCAAGCCACTGACTCTGTTTCTGGCTTCCTGCAAGTCGATGATTTAGCTTTTACCTTGTGGATTAGTTTTAACCAGTGGGAAAAGTGCATCCTAAATATCCTTGAGTAATCTTGTGATGAAATCCAGTTGTTTTTATTTGTGAAGTTTCCTTTGTCTTCACTGTTCTTTCTTTTCATGATTTAATCTCCTTGGATGCTCTTCATATTTTATTTTTAAACTCCAAGCATTTCTACTCCTTCATCAATTTGTATTATATGTAGGATTTATACTTTTTTCTGTCCAATTCAGATGTATAATGCATTAGCTTGGTTGAAAACTTCTGCAAGTTCTCCAAGACTGCACAATGTTTAAAATAAACTGATTTCCCACACTAGTCAGCCCAGAAAATTTAATGCCTCAAGCACTGTAATAACATGGTTTTAAATAGACTGCTGAAATATTAATCTTACCATTCATTATTCTTTCACTCTGCCTCTGTTGTTTGATTTTTTTCCTCATGCCATCCGATGTCCTCTCTGTCTATGTTTCAGTATCCTCTGGACATCATTGCATCTATAGGATGACTCACATGCTGGGAGAGCTATGTGTTTTAAGCCTCACTCTGTTCCAAAGGAACACATTCCTTATGCTTCACATGGAGCCAATTTTCTTTGAAACATCTGACTTGTCTTTCAAAAAAGATCTTCTTTGAGTTTAAAGATCTATTTATATTAAAGTTTGTAATACTGTAGGTATCTTTGGTGACCAAACTGTAGCATTATCTTTTTTCCTTGGGCTTGGCATTCCTCTAGTTGTTCTGCCAAGTCACAAAAAGGCAAATGAGCCCCTCAGCAATTCTCTTGCTGCAGGCTCAGAAGTTGAGCCTCCCACAATTCATCCAGCACAAGCCCTATGCCCTGCTGCAGGAATCTTTTCCTGGGTATAAGCACACAGAGATCATCCTAGCCTTCTCTGAAAGACTGAATTTCATCCAAGTTTAGTGTGCGAGACCTGACCTTGACCTGTGAATTTGATCCCCATGACAAATAAGAGATTCCATGCTTACCACTTGGCTGTCTCACCAGATGTTTCTTCACTCTAAGGACAGGCTGTTTGATGACTGCCAGTTGAAAAAAACCACTATTTTTAGCTACTAAAAATGATCCTTAAGATTCCACTGTGCCTTGGTGAGATGCATGAAAGTATTTCCTCCTTTGCTTGGGGCTTTATGCCCTACAGAGGAGGGAAAGATGAACACAGATATTAATGAAGATGACTATCACTTCTTCCTCAATTACTTACACTCCACACTGCAGTCAGATGCCTGGAAACAGACAATAAAGATTCCAACATAGAGGAAAAGTGCCTTCTTCTAAATTCAGCCACCCACCTTCTGGCATGGCCAGACCACACAGAGACAATGAAGGAATCAGCCAAAAGATATTTTCTTCGACTTTTTCTAAAGAAAATGGAATTAAGTGACTGCACCTGATTATTTTGGTTGAAGTGACTGACATTCATGTTTTCCTCAAAGCAATTTTATTACCTCTGTATACAGGTTTCATAACAACCAGCAGTGAAGACATGAAAGACACCAAGAAAGTTCCAGGTCTAAAAAATTCAATTCACAACTGGCAGCCTGATAGAAAACATCAGGGCTCTTTATATCATTTACTGAGTAAGCTAATTGGTGGAAAGAAAATAGTACACAGACTTAAAAAAAAAATTAAGATAGAGAGGTACAACTTAAAGTTTCCAGCCACAAGCAGACCAGTTCAGTTTTACTTTCAGTCTGCAATTATCTAAGAACTTATCTCATTTATATGGTAATAACTTGTCTCATGTCAACTCAACAAGCAGAGATAGCAGCTATGCAGCGCTGGCCCCCTGAATGCTCTGGCTGGCTAAAGCCTCCCACCGTGGGTGGATGGACCTCCCTGGGCTCAGAGCGCCAATTAGACTTGCCAATGAGCCAAGCCTAGCAGTGCTGTGAAGAGCATAACAAAGGCAGGGAATTTCTTGTCGCTATGAATTTAACTTAACTCTTTGTAGTTTTGCACATACTCAGCATGAAAACATTTTTAGAGATATTTATTTGCCCAGGGGAGACTTACTGCAGCAGTTTGGAAAGAGCTGTTCCTCAGTAAGGAGCAGCAAAATTTCATGGCAAGGTTCAGAAGTTACTCCAGGATGATTACCATAGCTGCAAAGCCGTATATTCTCTAAAATTCCAACTAAATATAGATAAAGTGAGAAAAGAGGCCAGAACAGATCTGGACATTCATGAGAGAAAGGCTTTGGTCTTCGCCGGTTTCAGTGGTAATTCCTAAAGGGTGCCTTATCCCCACACCAAAGCAGAGGGGTGCATGGAGACCTCTGGGTTCCAACTAACCCTATGGATCTCAGATATATTTGAAGTTAGGTAATTTAGGAACAACAAGACAACTGATGTTATTTGGGTGGAAGGGCAGAAAGGAAGACCAGGGTTTGATTTATGACCCTGTTGTAATATTATTATACATTGTGTTGCTTTTTTCTCTTCCAGAAAATACAGGCGGATTTCAGGAGGATCAGGTCTATCCTCACTCCCTCATCCCTTTGCAGAGCATAGGAACAGGCCGCCTGCTCAGATCACACTGCTGATTAAACACTGGGAGTCAGGTGTTTTAGGAACACTGATTTAAAATGCTTTGAATTCAGAACATTAAGTATTATATGGGATTTACTTATTGTATTTAAATATGATTCAGCAATTTGTATTGAAATACTATCATATACATAGGATAACTGATGGTAAAATAAAAGGATTTAACATCAATATGTTTGAGGACTGCATTGTTCTTTTACACAGAGGATGTTACACATGAAAGTCTTAACCCCTACCACATCACGGTAAACCCTGAGCCCCACAGTCCAGAGAAAGTCACTTTAAGATGTCAGTTAGAGTTTCTGACCATCAGGAAGGGTTGGATTTGCATCACTTCATCTCTAAAACCATCCCTTTAGCCACAGTGCTTCAGGTGCATGTTAAGAGTGTGAAATTAAGGTTAGCAGTTCAGAAAAAAACTCTGAAAGGGATCCTAGAAGTTTTATTGTAAGTGCAGCTCTGCTCACCATCCCAGCAATAACAAACCTCATCTATTTCCATCCCAGCATAATCATAATATTCCCAATCTCAGTCATATCACGGACTCATGGAGGTGTAGGATCATGGACTGCTGCACCGGGACAGAGGGAATGAAAATACTTTTGTGAAGCATTGGTACAAAGATGCTAGCCATCAACAGATAAGTCAGTTTGGGACAATCAGTAGACTTGGGAGAAACATGTGAAGATAACACAACACAAACAAGAAATTGTTTTGCCTTAGTTGATACAAGCAGAGCTGAGTTTATAGGCCCAGGTCAGGAGGTTGAGCTTTTAAGCCTGAATGCAGAGGAGTCAGTCTCCTGCCAGCTCAGGAGCCAGGGAGAGTTTTGATAGTGAGCAGCTGCAATCTATGCTATCTTTTAAAAAAGTTAAAATAAAATATAAGCAGGCATAGAACTGCTTCTCAGTTGAGAACAATAGCATCAATAATGAATTTTCACTATTAATAAATCCTGTCTCCAGAGTTTTCCCAGAAAGCTTAATAAATCTTTCATTGTGCTTCATTCTGAGAAGTAATACAAAAGAAGACTCTGAAAATCTTAAGGAGAGGTGAAGGAACTGGTTAAAGTTTTTGAAATGCTAATAGCTATGAGGAAGCATTAGTGCAGTTTAGCTCTGATTTCATCAGGAGTGGAATAGCTATGAGAGAGATTTAATGAGCAAGACATCCAGCACAGTGCTATTAAATGCTTCTCAAGCATAATAGGGTAATATTCCAAAAACACTGCAACTACCACACCATAGTCTTCAGCAGAGAGAGCATTGCCTCAGTAGCATTCCAGAATTCCCCCCCCAGATATTAGAACCCAAATATCACACACACCATGTCCACATAAGGGAATCTTGTACCATGGAGAACGGTCTCTCTTCTGATTCCCATAACACAAGACAAAAGGCCAAGCACTCAGGGCAGAACAAAAAGCCAAGACAAGCATCTTACAGTCTGGAAAGTTAAAAAATAGTGAGGGTAAACCTCATTTGAAGTTGCAATGAAAAGATCAGTCTCTAACGGCTTGAAATGAACATGCTCATACACACACGTAAACATTTTAAATATGTCTTCAAAGTCCCGTTGGATTCTAATGCTCCTCTGATGATTAAAGCTGATTCTCCTCCTCAGTAAATAACTCAATAGCAAAGAACTGCTTGGCCTCAAAGAAAGATGAACAATGGGCCAAGACTTTAGATAGCTGCTCTTTTCTGAGAGATTTTGGCCTTAATTTTGACTTTGTGAGGAGAGGTTTCTGCCAAAGAGGAAGTCACACAAATAAAGTTGAAATGTTTGTATTCACAACAGCAATTTAGAATCAGTGTTTTCTGACCTTTATTCTGTTAGTAGAAGAAACAGCTGATGTCATGAAAAGAGAACCCAGCAACATAATTTATATAAGCAACTGCCACAGGAGAGTAATCTTCTTATTCAAGGACAAAGTACTGTTTTGTTCTAGCTGTGGTCTGACAGGTTCTCCTGTGATACAGTATGCTAGTATCATCTGATACTTGGGAGTACAGATACCCAGGAATGTTGTCTAGAGTATGGTCCAGAAAGCAAAATACTATTCTGTGTTTCCTGGTCTTTTTAGTTTATTTAATGTTAGCACAAAGATACATCTAAGTACTGAAGAGCAATCTGATTAGGAGTGAGATTTCCAGTAATAAAGCACTCCTAAAAAACCAGGCAACTCAAGTTCCCTCCCCCTTAGAAGCAAGCATTTTTAAACTTGAGACTTTAAAGCAGGGTAAAACCTTTCCCAGGTTAATTCTATTAACTCTGATGGGTCAGAATATGGTTTTTCCTAACACACCACTAGGCCTGATCCTAACCCCATGGGAACCTTTTGGATCAGACCCTAATAAGGGACATACTGGACAAACACACATACACACAAAAGATATTAATTCTTTATATAAAAAAAAAATGCATGAACTTGAACCACACATGTTCTCAATATTGCTTTTATCAGATGATTATATAGATCAAGGAAAGATACCACTGAGTCTGCAACAACAGTCACAGAGCAGAAGCCTCTTGGAGTGCACCTGAGTCTTTCTCTCCACACAGCAAAATGCCAACTCAACAAGCTTCTGTGAAAAATTGAGGTATTCACAGGCATTTGCAAACTATTAGCACATGATACTGCAAAGTACTAAAGCTACCCTGAGAGACCACTACTTAGATATATACACACAGACCAAAAGAATATTGCTCTAGCAAAGATGGGATACACAGAGGCACGTTAAAAGACATAACTTTTAGCAACCAGTTCAGAACTACACTTTAAATCTTCCCCCCAAAAAAGAAGCTTTGGGTACCTCTAAAGTTAGGAGGAAACCAAAGACAAGAGCTTCACCTCATTCATGTTATATTTTTTTTTAAGTTTAAGAGTGTTTGCATCCAGTTGTTTCTAGCCAACTTTAAGAAAAACCTTACTTCTAGACAGCACTTTCCACAAATAGCTCTTAAAAAAGGCAATCAAAAAAATGTAACCTCATATTATTTCACAAAGAACTTACTTCCTAAGTCAAGAGAACAAAACTACATATAACTGACCTGTTTTGTTTAGAGCTTTTTCCACAAGCAGTTTGCTTAGCTGCACAGACAAATCTTCATTGGTGATTCCCTTTTGACTGGGATCTCAGTGCTAGAAACAAGGAGTGACACAACAAAATGCTTCAATCTGGAGGCATAATACTTGGCATTTAAAGTCTAAACAGATCAGTTCAAGAACTGTAAGTGCAAAAAAGACTTTAGAAAAAAGTTAATAAAAAGCAGTAGTCACCACAGAGTACCTTCTAACGAAACAATTTTGCAGGAGGGAAGACCACACACAATTACCCACTGCTGGTGCATTTTGTAAATAGAGGCCATCATCAGTTAAATCCTATCAGCCATATCTAAACCCCTTATTTGACAACTTCTGTCCCTAACATTTCCCCTTTATCCCAGCTCCACATCCCATTAAGGGTAAGGCAGGCCGTATCTGCCTCTCAGGGACTAGAGAAAACCTTGCTTGCTTTAGGCCAGCACTACTATATGCTGCTCCATTAGTTGCATTTAAATGCACCACCTGTGGTTTCCCCTGATGACACTGCAGGGTCACACAGCTGAGGTAACTCAGTACAGCTGCCCCCAGCCCTGCAGAAGGGCAGCACTTTACACCAGCTGAACCTCCCTCTTGGATCCTCTTTAGCAGTGGCAACCTCCTTTCATGTGCTTACCCTGTGACTGCCAGGGTGCCACGAAGGGGTGCTCCTGCCAGCTGTGGGACCCCAGACTGGGCTGGTTTTGCTTCTACTGGGTGCTCTTCTTGCAGCCAGCAGCTGCGAGAGGGCACAACATGGCCAGGTGGACAAGGGCAGAGGGGCTGGGGATCCAGGGAGAGTAACACAGTCAGGGTGCCACGTGTCCAACCGACAAACTGGTCTCAAGCGTTTTCCTGCTTAACATTCTTATTAAAACATAGCTATACAGCAACTCCCTCCCCGCTTTTTTTTTTTTTTTTTTTGCATTGCCATATTGTTTAATTTTGTATTTTACTCAGACAGGCTTTCCCCCAGAAAATACCAACTTTTTAGCTGCACCTTCCTTGTGCATTGTGGGGTGGACAGAGTGACAGACGTGGTCTTGGGATATCACAAGTCTATGTCTCTGTACAACTTATTTTTATGAATGAGCAGGTTCAAAGATTCCTTTATTTTTGAGGGGACAAGCGTTCCTGCACAATTTCTTACTGGAACTTCATATACAAAACATTAGAGAAATCCCATCTGGATACTGCATGCAAAAGCTCACATCAAAACAGAGGCATGGAGAGGCTTACGGAAGTGATCAGAGAAGTATTTTTTCATGAAGGATGACTAGTAAAACTTTTCTTGCACAGTAAAACACAGACTGAAAGAGGAGCGAATTGCAGTCTATAAGGTATCCAAGAACTAAATACAAGGAGAGGAAAAGAACTATTTAATTTAATAGAGATACTGACATAAAGATTTTGGATGTAAACTTACCACAACCACATCCATCCTGGAAACTAGAAGGAGGATTCCAGTTATTAGGAGGATGAAGTTCTTCCCAAAAGTCATTTTTTACAAAGAAACAAAAAATTAAGCCCTCTATTCAAGATCATATATAAAGTTTGTGTCAGAGATGGGAATCAGATACCAGAGACTTAAATGCCAGGCTGGGTCCTTTAAAACAGGATCAATTTTCTTATCAGTGAGGGTCAAATGTGTTGAAAAGATGGTTTACTGAGCCAAACTTTGCAATCCAATATAGGTGAAGTGAGAAAAGGAAATTAGTATGAGAAAACAGATTTTGTTTTTATACTATTAAGAAACAATAAATAAATAGGTAGTGGTAAATCAGTACCAGCAATCTTTGGAGTGATTAAAAAAAGATTTTCATCTAAAGAAAAGTTTTGCATTTCTGACACAGCATTACCTCAGGATGCTGCAGAATTAATCAAGATGCTTATGGGCAGTCTTTTTCTTCTTTTGCATGGCAGAGCAAATAATTTATTGATACCTTAGTGTAATCTTTTCTTCTGGGTTATGTTTTTATTTTCCTTTTAAATTTTATTTTTGGAATTATCAATATAGTTGTGTCCTCAGGGAATAACATCCTTGCTTGTAAAGTTCAGTTATAAACAATCAAGCTTAGACAGTTCTCTTTCTTCTGAACTCCTTTTGAGCTGGGATTATTGCCTGACTGTAATTTACTTTTTTCCCCTCACACAGTTCTTGTCAATCTGTTGACCTGGCTTTTTCTTTCTCAGTGTCAGAAGAAATCAATAACGGTTTCCATTTGGGGATTCCCAAGGGTGTTTCCCTTATTATCAATTTCATTGCCATGCCTATTTTATCTCAAGCCCTATACACTACTTACTTCATCAGATTTCTCTAAATCCTAATTCCAGTACTAAAATCCCATACTTGTTATTTCTCAGTTAATCCTCAAATGCTCACTTTATGCAAAGAGAGAGATGTATTTGGTATTCAGGAGCGAAGATTTTTAAAAGTGGTTGTTTGGTTCCTCAGGTTCCAGTTGCCTCTCTCCATGCCAGGAACAGGGACCATGTTCCTGATATAAACATGTTGTCACCATCTCCAGGAGGGAGGCAGTGACACAGGGTCACGCACTCTCTCCAGTGCTCCTTTGAGCTCATATCACCGGTCTTGGGGATCTGGATTCCCAAACAATACTAAAAATGCAGTCCCAACCTTCTTTTCCCCTCGGCCTTACAGAAGGCAGAATCTCGCACATTTTCAGGTAGCCCTAACTTTGTCAAATGTCACCATTATTCTTAGCTTCTCTGAAGCCATTTCTGTCCTCTGGCAGCTCCTACCAGCAACATTTCCAGTTTCCCACAGGAGTTTGGTCTGAATGATGCCGTCTTACAGCTTTTTCTGTTTTTTTCACACAACACCAAGACCCTTCATTTTCCCCTTTTCCAGCAAAATTGAAAGACCAGCTTCTCACATTCAGTCAGTGGGATTGGAATGGCAATTCCTCAAAATAATGCAGTCTTAAGGCAAGTTGTGCAAGGCGGCAGAGGTGAGGGTTATTCCTTTCTTCAGACAGTTGAAGAATTAGTGTGTTCCCCTATCTCCCTGGAAACATGTTTACAACTTCTCTTTCTATCTGCTTGTCTATCAAAGTGCTGCTGTTGACACCCAAACGACCTGCCTCGGCAACTCGTGAACTCCAATGAATTAATAACCATGGCGGCTTTGCAGAGAAAAACACTTGAGAAGAAATACATCAGTAAACCTTAAAAGCTCAGACTTTCAAGAGGTATTTAAGTGGCGTGAGCCATGGAAAGATTCCAGCATGACTTTCACAGTACCCACCTGCCTCACTGTAAACCTACATAGCTTGTATACGTTTCTGCCCAAATATCTTTAGAAAGCTGGAGCAGAAAGGATTTAAATACATCTTGCATTAAGTTCTTAGCTGATTTGGGGCATTTATCTGATACAGTGATGCTGAACTTGGATGTTCCAAGTCAACACATGGAACTGTTAGAGCATCCTTGGATGCTGCACAGCTTTGACCCGGCACAGGGCAGAAGTTACTGAGAACTGCTTAGGGACTGCTGTGCAGAAGCTGGAGCATCTTCCAGAGAGGCAGACTGCACTGGGAGGTACATGACCCGTGTGTGTACATGATGACAGGAGGGACAACAGGAGCAGCTTGCCCTAGGCACTGAGGCGAGGGAGGGCTCCGCATCCTCTGCTGATCCCTGGACCCTGCAAGCTGTGAAGGCACCAGCATTTTTGTTCTCACAAGTGTGTTGTGCAAGCGTGGAGGCAAATTTCACACTGCTGCCTGCAAAACCTGGTGTAATGCTGGTGCAGTACCACAGACGTGGAGCTCCACTGCTCAGCTTGAACTGAGAATTAAACACCGTGCTGGGAGCTGCCACGGGGCATGCTGAGCTGTCTCTCTTCAAAGGGCTTGGGTTGTGTAAGCAGACCAAGGGAACGACTAAACCATACACAATGAAAGCAACTTTAAATGAGAGATTCAATGAAAGGAAAAAAAGTTGTCAAAATGTCAAGGTTAATGTTTTCATAAAACTAACCAGGGAATGTCTAGGCGTTATGAGTGTAAACTTTAAACTTAATTAAAAGTTTGAAAGTGTGAATACAAAACTAACTTCAGTCTAGACAGTCAATAAATCTATCCTCCTTAATGAAATACTGGTCCTTTTGGTAGTTCTGGTCAATTTTCTTCCTCATCCTTGCAACTGTGTGTAATCTTGAAACCTGCACTCCTGTCTGTCAAAACCAGAGGAGCTGTGTGGAGCAGCACCACAGCCTCCTATGGCTCCTGCTCCGTGTCCTCCTGTGGCCCTGGCTGGGCCGGTGGCTCTGCCCCCAGCCCAGCTGCAGCTCTGGGATGGGCAGCAGCATCCAAACATGCAGACCAAGCCAGGGAGTGACAGATCTCTATCCCCACCCCTTAGCTGGACCATGATGGTTTCTGCAGAAGATCTCAGAGGCGGTTTCCTCTGTCTGCAAAGCACCACAGCTCTGCCCGGGCTCTAGAGGCAGGACGGAGGAATGGCACCTCCTTGTCTTACAGCCTCCAGTGGCTCTGCTATTTGGACAGCCAAAGACAGCAGAAAGGGAGCCTGCAGTGCCTCTGAGAAAGCCTGACCCCAGCAGGTCTCTGACAGATTTTAACAGATCATTATAAAGATCTCTGGGATCTTGTTTTCTTGCATTTTGTTGTTAGTGGGCATCATCATCCAGAGGTAGAATTATCTATAAATTGTCTACTTAGCCATTTTCCTGATCTTTCAGGCAGTTTTGTTCTTGAAATAAAATTGCTTTTGAATTGATTTTAAGAAAGAAAGGGAAAATGGTAAGAACTGTCCATGATCTCAAGTTGTTTGGTTATTACTGGCTCAGTACATACTTTTACATCCTATTTGTCCTGGTGAATGCTAGAAGGAATGTATGTGTGCTCCGAAAACACACAGGGCAGTTGTTCTTCCTTCCTTCTTTCCTTCCAAATGTTGCTCATACTTCTTGTGTGCACAAGCAGAGTCTGGTTAAATTGTCAAGAATTTAGTGGAGTCACCACACTTTTTGCTTAGACATTCAAACCTCGCTAGACAACCCCTTTTTCTTCACCTTTCTAACCTTTGCCAAGTCTATCATTGTTTTCCTCAAACAAAAATTCCAATTTTGTGACCAACAGGTACCTTTTTTTCCTCTCTTTTTAAAAGCATGCCTTGTTCAGACACACAGTTTGCAGCCTGTGCTGCCAGAGCACTGAGGCTTTCCCTGGGGCAGGAGCTGGCCTTGCATTGTGCTAAAAAACGGTGGAGTTGGGAAAAAGGTGCAGGGACAATCAGCATGTTGATAACCAAGATTGAAATCACCGGCTCTGCCATCTGCTCCACCTTATAGCCTTAAACTTGGATTGAAATTTGCCTTCATCTGTCTGACTCTACCTCCGCATGAACTCCACTGCTGTACTCCAACTAAGTCCATCAATATCATCTCAGCACTGTGAATAACAGAACACTAAACTAGTGTTATGGCTCTGTAACAAAATAAGGATATTGGAATCTTACATCAAAGCCATTTTGTTAGAAAGCCATAATATTAATTTAGCATTGTTATTCATGGTGCTGAAACAATGCTATTTCACATGGTTGGATCCACAGAGAGCAAACAGACACAACCAGTAAGTACTTCAGCTGTGCATGAGCAAATACGATTCTGGATATTCAGTGAAAATAACTATAACCAGGAAGACTACAGCATTGACAGTTTTATTCAGGAAGGTCACTAACCAAACACATTAGATTGCAGGCTCATGTCTTTTCTATGCAGAAGAGACAATCTGAAGTTTAATTTCATTTTCATAGCACAAAACAAAAAAAATTAACACAGAATATAAAGCCCAGAGCACATTGCAAATATTGCAACTGAAGAAAAGCATAAGCTAAGAGCCAGGATACTTCTGATGAAGTCAAGATTGCGACTTATGTATAGATTTTAAGTTACCAAAGCTACCCCTATTAAAACAATGCAAAGATCTTACTTTCTTCCCAAAACGGCTTCAGCACAAGCCATTATTTTTTTTCCTCCAGTACCTAATATAATGGACTTAATGCGAGTAAATCCTCTCCACTTTTTCTCAGTTACTGGTGAGGAATCTCAGACATGCAACAATGTGTGACAGAGCAGTAAAGAAAAATAATAATCTAACTCTACAGGAGATATGTCCTGGCATAGTAAATCAGCACTGGATGTTCCCAGGGCTACTGCTTGCATTCATGGCTTTCTTTTATTTTACAGTGTTTTGTTAAATTGAAACCTGATGATGATTTTTAATGAAGACCTTTGATCAAAAAGATTTTTTTTCCCTTCCATTTTTTTAAAGATAAAGGTATGCTCTAGATCTGATGACAATTCTATATCATATAATCTGCCTGGATCTGTAGAGCTGAAAATTTTACCCCTGCCACTGAGAGATATTTCTGAAGAAAGGGGTGCAGAGATTCAGAGGTGTCTGTGAAGGTGACTTACTCCAGCCCAAGCACATTGGTTAAAAGGAGAGAGCAATCTCAGAAATACAGAAATAACAATAACTCCTAGAAATTTTGGCCAGAAGGGGAACCAGTGAAGGACACCCAGCAAAACTCCTATGCATATGCATGGCTTTGGGCAGGAGACACCCTGAAAGGACAGGGTTGCTGTTGTGCTGGTTTTGGCATGGGGTCAGAGCTCATCCTAGAAAGGAGATTAAAGCACTGGCACGGATGTTCACCACCCCAAGCCGCCACACCGCAGAAGATCCCCAGTGCCTGACAGTTCTATCACAGTGGATGCTATCCCCACGTGCAGCAGGACAGGTTTCAGAGCCTTGCCCTCCAACCCCAGCATCCCCATCCCCAATGCTGACTGTCAGTTTAACAATGGGCTTGAACCATTAAAAGCAACTGCAGCTTCCTCAGGAATTGCTGCTGCAGTAAGAAAATATCAGAAAGCAGCAATTTGGAGCCAACTTAGTGTTTGCTCAGCTTCTTTACCAGAAGAGCGAGCAGCAGAGCAGTAAAAGCCCATGCACATCTGAGAGACTAGAAGCTCTTGAGTCACTGTTGTTTACCCCCAGCAGGACCTGGCCACAGAGGTGGCTATCAGCTCTGCTTCTGTGACTCACACATACACAAAGCCCTCTCCAGACCAGCCTGGGTTGTAGGCAAGACTCAGTGTTACCCTCCTGATGGAGAAGGACCAGGTAGGGAAAGAGAGGTGGTAGGAGTCAGTAAGCAAGGGAGAGCTTTGGAGAGCTGCCCCAGCGCAGCCCGAGCCAGGGGAGAAGACACCTGCAAGAGATGCCCCAACCTCTCTTTGCCTTCTGGCAGAGTTGATGCGATATCAGGACTGTTTCACCACCTTCAGCATCCTGCTATCCAAAAATTGCCTGTGCTGAGAGCTGGCCTGGGATGCATGATCACTTGTTGGACTGAGTTTCGCATTTTGTTTTACTAAGAATTGCTCAACTTGGGAGAATTTATACTTGGATATTAGAGAGACATAAACAGCCATAAAAATTCCAGCTCTGCTTGTACGAATGATCCACTGATGTGTGTTAAATGCACTCCATTGCTGCACTGAAGTCAATTTGCAATTGATCATATTGCATTTCTAGTGTCAGCAGATATGAAAACATGTCATTTACCAATGTTTAATGAACCTCTATGCTGACAAGACATAAATATCAATAAGCAGCTCTCCAGTTAAGGAGGTTAACCAGCAAAGTACTCAGTGAAAACATTAAAGAGGTAATCATCTGGCAATTGCTGTATAGATGGAGCAGCTGCCCTCAAGGATGACTAAACCTATGCAAAGGACCATTACAGGAAAAAGAAGGGGGGGGAAAAAAAAAAAAAAGAGGCAATTAACTCCATGTTATAAGCTGAAAAATTCTATCTGATTGAAAAAAGTAATTGCCTTCTGGATTGCACTTGTACTCTTTTCCACAAGTACTTGAAGTAATCTATTTATTGGGTTCTTTGACCATGCTGGATGTTTGGAAAGGACAAGATAAAGCAGCAAGTTGCTCCAGTCTTGTTCCTCTTAATTCTTCCTGGTTATGCTGATCCTTCCTTCTCTCTTTTCTGAATCTTTGCATTGCTTTCATGGGTATTTTAATCCTAAAATCTTCCCCCTTTTTTTTAGGACAAAGCTTTCAGTTTCCTGTAAAGTTAAAGGAATGCAATAAAAGGAACATTACCAGTGCTTAGGAGCACTTCATGAAAGTAAAACACAGGAGATTAAACTTTGCTTTATAGTTAATGGAGCAGTTCAACAGCAGCTACGTTCAGCAGTGGACTGAACATAAATTTCAAGTTCAGTTCCAATTTTAAGTAGATGTAAATGGTGTTTATGTTTGATCTATGAAGCCCAAGGCAGCGAGAGTTTTCTGACCAACCACGGGAGTCCAGAAGAGTTTAACCTTTTACAGCTCAGATATACCCACTACTCACGGGACAGGGTACGCACAATGCCCCTTTTGCAGTCAGCTTTGTCCATGAAATGGGCCCATTCTGCACGATCAAGGGAGAGGACAGCACAATTGAGGGTGATGCTACAGAGTCCTGTTGGCAGAAATCACATCTCCTGTGTGAGATTCCCCGACCTGGGAATCCTTTCCTTATTTTACAACCATTTCCCACCCCAGGCAGATACCAACTATCCTCTGCCTGCAGCAACCACTGACCCGTACCCCAGCCACTCTGGAGGCAGCGGTTCCTCTCCTGGCAAGCCCAGACAATCCCAGCAGCTGCCTTGCCACAACCCTGTGTGCTCTGCCCCCACGCTGCTCTGCCCAAGTAGCATGTCACTTCCTGGATCAGGCTCTGAGCTGATATCCCAGCCATGAAGCCTCTTTCTGTAAAAGTCAGAGGGCCACATCCAGCCCACAGATGGCCAGACTGATGCTGCTTATGTAGGGAAGAAAGGCTGACACCTCTCAGAGGTCAAAAGCTTCTGGCTTTGCCAGTGTCCAGTGCCTGAAGTATGTGAATTAAGCATCTTTAAAAAAAAAGAGAAGAGGAAAAAAAAAAAACAAAAAAACCAGTTATATATTTCCATGAAAGAGTAGCAGGCCAGCATGTTTCAACAGTGCATCATTCTGAACCATCACCTCACAACTTGCAGCTGCTTTGGAAAACCACTGAGTTGGTCATATTATAAACAGTTACCCAAGGCAAAAGGAAAACTGTAGTAAAGCTGGAAGAAGAAAAGGAATCTTCCCTTTCTGCAGAAGAAACATAGGGATGTTCTGAGATAGCAGACATTTCATGAAGTTGCTGTCTTTTGTATATTCAGTAACAACCGACTATTCTAGTGACAGAAACTCCCTGATATTTTAATGTATTGTAATGTTAGCTGTGCAAAATCACCACATGCATGAGACAGGAAAAGGGGTCTGTACATCAGAAGAAATGCAATTAGCAGGAAATTGTCTGTACTCTGGTATAACCTTTGCCATACATGCTGACAGGGTACCACATAAATCCTTCTCATTTCAGGCATGCTGTCCAGCAAAAAACTCATCATGTAGACACAATCCTCCTCTCTCCTGTATACTCCTATCCTATTTCAATGCAAATGTGTTGCCCCTTGATAATAACAATTGCCCACAGCTCTCATATCCCATTTTTCATCAGTAGATGTAAAAGCAAACATGAGACCAATTGAGGTCAGTTCATTAACCCCATTTTGCACCTTCAGAAAGTGAAAGAATGGGAGACTTCCCTCCCAGCAGGTTGAAACAGAAGCAAGGCTTTGGTGCCCAGGGATGCTCCCCTGGGATCCTTAACCTCTGTGCTTGCAACCTGGGCTGGACACGAGGTCAAATTCAAATGGCACAGCTGTATTGTGTATGTTCCGGGGAACACCTCTCAAGGCAGTCAGCGGGGCTTCCCCTTTTAGGCACTAGTATTCCCAGGTATCCTCAGAGGAGCTTGTCTGTTTTTTCCTGTAATTACTGCCAGAATCCACACAAAGTTGCACTGATTTCCCTCTACTTGCACCTCTCAACATGCAAATGCCAGTTTTCCATACACAATTAAAGTGAAAACCTTCAAAAATTGAGTTAAAACTCAAATCATTTGCATGGATGCTTTTAAACTACATTTTATATTTTTAAGCATTCTGATAACTTCATGACGGTCAAGCTCCAAACCTCAAGTACCAAACACAAGATGTAAAGGAGATGAGACAGAGGTTTCCAGCATCCCTATAGCTGTACACATTAAGAGTTGGTGATGAAATTAAGTAGGTGTAATTGTAGAAACACTTCTCACAGGCTTTCAAAATGTGCTGAGGAGTGCTGTATACAATAAAACAACATGTCACAGAAGCTTGATTTCCATTGTTAACAGTTAACTGGGTCCCAGCTACTGTTTGGCCAACTGCAATTTGAACCAAACATGAAGAATAACAGAATTAAAATCAGTAGCACAATCTTAATATTGAATTAAATATATCCTCCACATCAACCGCAGTTATGCACAAATAACTCAGGAGCATTCCATGTCACACAGCAGTACTCTAAAAATACATTTGCTTTCAGATAGGATTATGGATGGCCAAGCAGTTTCTTCATAACTCACACCTGAACTTCAGAGTCTTTGCCCACTATGGTAAGCTTTAATCAAATTAAAATATTGCTCCCAGGTATGATTATATCTCAGCCTTATAGAGATATCTTATTATTATTGCTGCTTTGTGTAGAGGAGGAAAAAAAAAAAAGGTTTTATATAACTCTGTGCTTGATTTTTCAGAAATGAAATAAAAGAGGAGGTTTCATTTGCACTGAAGGATGAGATTTCCCTCTGGATTTGCTGCCCTCTAGATATCTTTCAGTATAAAACTGCTGTGCTTTTTAAATAGATTTTGCAATAATCTGCTTTAGCTGAGGATGCAATGGGGAGGGTATAAATGAGTACAAAGGCAGGGAAGAGGTAGTGTTTGAACACTTTGTCAAGATGTTTTTTACAAAGATAAGGTGTCTTCAGGTGATGCCAGTTGTCCAAAGGAAGGGGGGCAGTTATATCTGTCTATGGGGGAGACAAATCAGGGCTAAAGAAGTGCTGGGACTGTTATAGGACAACATGCTCCATTTGCTCTACAGAAGGAGCAGTGAGATTATCAGCACATCATTCCCACATACTGGTCCACCAATGGATGTTAGTGCTGATGTGAGAAAACTGAGATGAAGAGGCATATTTCTTCCCCAGAACAACCTTGCTATGTGTCTCTTGGATAATACAGCTCTGCAAAGTTTTTGTCAAAGATGGCAAGCTCTGGGTTGGTAGTGCCACTTCAGACATTCCAGACTTGTTTGCTTTTCTCTGCAGCAGAGAATAAAAATGTTACAGAGACTTTGACAGAACCCTATTTGCTAAATTCTCAGTTTCCAGCCCTGCAGTAGTTCTGATCCTTTTGGTAGGGATCTCAACAGAAAATTTTTTAGTAGAGGCATGTGCATGGGTGTACAGGCACATAGTGCAATAGAAGTTTAAGAGAAAAATGTCATACAAAACAAAAGCAGTACTGGTGATTCATTATAAGATAATACTAACAAGATACGGATTAGGTAAGCAGGGCAGCATACAAATAAAAGGTAACCATAACTGAATTCTTCAGTTTGTTCAAGGCCGATTGGAAAAAACATGTTGTTCAGACTATCTAGAGAAAAAGACCTCTAAAGGTCCCTCCAAATGAGATGAGACAAATAAATTGTTTCAATTACCTCTCTATTTTGTGTCTTAACCAGGGTGTTTACTTCAGGAAAGACTTTGAAGAAAAAAAAAGAAAAACACTTTATTATTAGATGGACAAAAGAACCACTATTATTTGATGGAGAAAATAAAGCCTGGCTTTTGGAGCCCCAAATCTTTATGTGTGTATCCTACACACCTTTAAAGTAACTTGAGTCATACACAAACATTTGTATAGACTTCCCCCCAGGCCAAATCCTGTAAAAAAAGTACTTTTCTTTTCCCAGTCTAGATGTAAATAGTCCTATTGATCCCAAAGAAACAGCCACTGCAGCAAGTGCTGCTTGCATTTCACTGTCTCCAGGATCGGACCCTGTGATCTGACAGCTTGACAAAATTGTAAGCTGGCATGTAGAAAGCACCATTCATCAAGGCAAACTAAGGGAAAAACCAGTTATTAACTCTCAAGGTCAGTGCATAGTGATCAATATTATTAATTGCATGTGGATAAATTGAGACAAGCAGTTCAACACTTCAGCAATTATCTGAGATTCAATCAAGTATTAAATACTAACAGTATTCAGTCATGGGTGGTTAAGAAAAGAAGCTCCTAATTTGTTCACCTTTTGCAGGTGAAAGAAGAGTTCCTTCAGACTGAAGTATTGCTGGATACCCTCACCCCTGTGCTCAGACCAACTGCATATGGGAGTCGTAAGGTAACATTTTGCTGTTTTGTCTTTCTTGACACTGGAAACAGAAATCTCCAGCTAGCACAAAATGCCCTGCCTTGGTGACATTTCCACCCTTACCATAAACTAAAAGTTCCCAAATCAGCCTGTTGCCAAGAGATTACAGCATGACTTTATCTGTGTTGAAACAGGAATCAGCAAATACATAAGAAAACATGCATGTGGGGAAGAGCAGACTGAAAGGACATACTTGCTTACACAGCACATGGTACCACAGACACTTCTCCTTAGGGTACTACCAATGAGAAGAAATCCCTGCTGAGTTTCCTAACTTTATCACATATCCAATCCCAAATCCAGGTTTCACTTATCTGTTTAATGTCAGTTCTAAATCCTATAATGCTTTTCTACTCAGATAGCAAGAAAACATAAATTCCTAATTTTTAAATTCATGGACATTTAAAATCCTACAATTTTATCACAGTTAAAGTGTTATTTCTGTCTATCATCATGCCTTCAGTTGTTTATGAAGTTAATTATAACTTTATCAGTTTATCTGATTTGATCACTCCGTTCCTGGGCACCAGCTTCTGTGGCTAAATGCTTTCTTATGGACACTTGCTCACTCCACAGCTTTGGGGAACAGCAAGGATGCTGAACCCATGCCCTGTATTTGATCAACCTGGGTCAGCCAAAAGCAGAAAAATTCCCAAAGATAATTTGTATTACATTTTGTAAGTATCCTCAAAAATATCAAACACTTTTTTAAGTCATTGGCTCGAATTACCAGACCTTGGTCATTCTCACCAAAACTGCTGGGAAGAAGGAGTAAGTTCTACATGGTTGTTAATCATGCCACTTGTTGCTTGCCTGAAAAGTGCTAATTTGCTATGGTGATAAGCAGAGATGAGGAACCTGAACAGAATAAAAGTCTTGCTCTTGCTTTGGACCAGAATCTCAGGTGGATATTAATATTTATAAATTCAAAGACTGCCACTGGTTCAGAGCTAAATTTCAGGCATTTATCCAAATTGAACCCAAGGCTCAAACCTTTTGACATGACCTTTCCTCTCCACCAAGCATTTGTGTAATTAATACATCTTTTTCTTTAAAACCCTTAAAAAAAAAAAAAAGAAAAAACAAAAAACAAGCCACCAAAAAAAACCCGCACAAAACTGTATTAAATGAGCTGGAAAAGTACAGAAAAAAGGAGGCATTCAGCGAGAGCCCAGAAGCCATAGCTCTGACTTATGTAAGTGAAGGACAAGCAGTGTCTTCTATATAGGAGAGTTTATTTTCCTGTCTGTCATGATCCAAACTAATAGTGAAGGTGGGTTCACTTGTCAGATGCATTGTTCCAAAGAGGGCTGATGTTTTCTAGCGACAGTTAGCCACCCCCAGTGTGCACGGGACCATGATTTTGATGCAGTTTCACTGCCAACATCAACTGTTCTTTCCACCAGCCTAACCCGAGTGAAATCTCTCCTTCCAGAAAGTAACGCCTGCTAGGGCACCTGCTGCCCTGAAGCAGGATAACTGATTGTTGAGGTTGCCTAAGCTTTGTGCTGACGTATGAAAACTGTGACAGCACCTGGAGGAGTGAAGGGATGGTAAAAATGAACTCAAAGAATTACAAGAAGCAGTAAAAGTGGATGTGAAGGCAAAGGTGCTTTATTTCTGGTCTATTTTAATCCAATTCTGCCTGTGGAAATTTGCAAGTAAGAGACTTTGGTGCTGGTTCAAAGAAAGAAAGATGTACAGAGAGCTGAGCTGAGGGAGGCACAGACATGGAGGGGGGGGGGAAGGGGAACGATTGCTATGGATTCATTAGTAGTATCACATTTTCAGCTATGCTGCACAACCTGGTTATGTTATCTCCCACTTCAGGATGCCAAAAGTATCCCTGTTGCCTTCTCTCTGTGCATTTACCTTCAACAGCTTCTCTAGGACAGGACTTCCTCTCAAGTGTTCCCCCAGGGAACACTGAGAGCTGCTATTCATCCAGCACAATAACCTCTGCTCTATTCAAACCTCCAGGTCATGACAATAAGTTAGAGCCAGGGAACAGAGCTGGGCCCATCACCACATGTGGCTGACCACTGGATGCCAGGGTACCTCCCAACAGCAGATGGCATCTGTCAGGAGAGTATTCCTCAACTGGACACGAGCTCAGTATCTTGGTGACCCCAGATGACAGGAGTTCACTTACGGGTTCATGCTGCAATCATACTCTATCAACCTAGCAGATCTCCAGACCAAGTACTGGCAGCATTACAGTTTATTTGCATAGAGCAAACCTTGATAATAGGTTTAGACAGCACTCTTGACTGCAACAGCCAGCATGTGTAGAGGGAGACCTGGACTGCCTAGGTGACTGCTACAGAGAGCTTTGTCTTTGTGGTATAGAGCTGAGACCCAGGAATCTCAACTCTGTTCTTGCTTTTGCCAGACCGCTCCTGTGCAAATCCCCTGCCAATGATGGACTCCATCAGCCTGGCACTGTTCCTGGCATCATATTTGTTGTGACCCTCTTTTCATTGTGTTCACCTTGTAAGATCATTTAGGATCTTTATAAACCAGGCACCACAGGAATACAGACAGCAAATTGTCAGCGTCATGTTGTTGCTTGGTATCCTTAGAAGTCCATGCAAATACATATGCCCCTCTGCATGGATCTAAGTGCAGAATAGTGACCACGAGGAAACTACTTGCTGCCAAGATCTGCTTGGCTCTTTTATCCCAATAGCTCTATGGACTCTACTTGATAAATAAATGTGCATTTTTCTATATATATGTAAATCGAGAATAAATAAGTGGACTTCATTTGAAGTTCCAGTTATTCTCACCATCTCTATACAGATAAAAAGCTAAACTAATCAAAGCAACTGCAGAACATTACATTTTGGACAATTATGGAGGCAAAATAATTTTGTTTATATCTAGTTGACACTATCACCTTCTCACCAGAGCTATCAGCCTACACTGGTGACAGTTGGGTTCTCGTTGGTGTAAGTAAAATTAATCCCACTGGAGTTAACTCAGTCTACACCCATTGAAGATTTACCTTTTACTTTTCTACAATGACTTCCACTTCCCCATGTCCCCAGGGTGATCAGTGAATTGTGGATTTATACAGTCCCTATGGCACTTTTCAGACATTCATTGCTGCTGCACTTTTTCAGTTGTCCCAGTTTTTCCCTTCCCACCTCCTTTTAAAACTTTGACCATATAATTCACTTAAGCTTCTAAATGAGATATGTCTATAAAGAACATCTGGGTCAGCCAGCCTTAATTTGAAAATGTCATTACTCCCACACTAAACCTCCCCCATCAATCCCACAGCAGCCATCACAGTTTGTATGTCTCCCAGATCAACCTCAGTGAATTTGTGGTCTTTTCATCTTTCAAAAAGGAGAAAAATAGGGGGAGGAGATAAGAAACCACCACTCAGGTGGTGAAGACTGAAATTGTCCAGGGAAATAGAATGAGAAAGTATTCTCATTTCCACAGATTTTTTGGACTGCAAAGGTGTAAAATTTTATCTGGAGAAGGGAAAACAGTAAGCTTTTAGCTTATGCTTAGCTCAATACCAACTATCTTTAAGTCAGTTTCATTTTGCAAAGTTCAGAAATATTCAAGATGCTCCTGAAGTTCAGAATATGATTACCGGGTCTCTCATACAGCCTTTCTTGCAGGTAACTGAAGAAAGCTGTTTCTGATCTGTGGAGTTAAAAGGATTACATCTGAACTAAAGGTGGGATGCTTTTCACTCTTAATGTGAAAGTTAAACAGCTAGTATGCCTAGTGTCTCTCTATAGTCAGTTTGATGAAAGGCACTTTCAGAGGGCAATTAATTTAATCCTATAGTAGGTATTAAAAATACGATGAATATATTGCCTTCTGGAGTTGCTTACCTAGACATTTAACTCTAAATGTCTCCAGGAGCCAGTATCTTTAGCCATAAGAGACTGGATTCACTTGGAGGTGAAGATGCCTCCATCTAGATGCCTCCATGCAAGTGATGCGTCCAGGTTGCAACTGCAGGTAGATTTTGCCAATACAGTCAGCAGACCCTCAAGCAGACAGCTAGGTTTGATTGTGTAAATTGACAGCTGGAGGTGTCTGGTGTGGCCTGCAGCTGCCACTCCATAACAGCAGAAGTCCTGTGCCAAATCTTCAACTCTCTGTGAATGTCCCACTTAGTCCAGGTCATCTCAAATGGCACCAGACACTAAAGTTTAAGCAATTGAACTGAGCCCCTCCCTGGTGCTTGCACACCTCTCTGGACCCCTCTGTCAGTACTGACTGACCATCATCAACTATGATTGGAGCACAGACAGCCATTTCACATGTAGACACCTTCATGCAGATGCCAATGTTTGCCTAACTCTCATGTTAAAACCTACCCAGGTTTTATACACCAGTTGTGACACAGCAGCACCACAGCAAAGTGCTTTTTAGCCTGTGTATCCCACCACATACAGCCCATTTTCCCAAGGAGGACACAGACACAGCACAATCAAACTTAGCATCACTGGTCACTTGTCACTGGTGCTGCAGAAACAGGCTCAAGGGCAAACCCTACTTAGTGGGTTAATCAGTGTTAGTTCATTGATTAAAAAAAATTAGGTTAAGTCATTGATGTAACAGGAGACAGAACCTGAGCCCTGGAGAAAGCATCTTTAGCAGAGTCAGTAACAAAACCTAGAGCCTCACGATTTCTGCTCTGGCATCATGATCACAGCTGCCGTACAAACTGCTGTAAGAGGTCAGGGTCTCCTCCTGAACTGTTTGCTCTATCTAATTACAAGCAGAAGTGAATGCAAGTGCCTCTTTGAATTTCATCTGAAAGTGTACAGGCTTGTATTATCATGAAAATAAAAGTAATACACATTTGTTGAGCTCCAGTGGGGCATATCAACAAAAGCAGCAGCATGTTTTGAAAAACAATAAATCACTTTCTTAACAGCTACACCAAACTTTGGATGCTTTCAGCTACACTTCAGTGTGGTAAAGAAAATAGGTACTTTGGGTTCAAACTTATTATCATTCAACTGCCTGTTTTTATAAAGGAATGGTAGGAGATTTTTAAAATATGAGTGCAAGCAAGGGCTCTTCAATCTCATGAACCAATCTAAAGTTAAGTGAGTGAATCGCTCATATGTGGTCAACTAATAGGAGGAGAAAATGAACTCTGAGAAACCAATTATAGTTCTATACCTCTATCCTCCAGGATGTGATCTCAAAGTCAAGTAAGTCCCCAGAAACCAGTCTCCAGGACTCACTGGGAATGTTTTGCATGCCTGAATAGGATGAACTTATTTTCAGAAGATCTAAATGGAGACGTCCAGACTGAAAAAGCAAGATGGCAACATATTGTGGTCAGCTGGAAGCAGAATTATAAAAACCAGAAGGTAAAATTACAGCAATCAGATTGGCTTCAGCATTTGAAATTCCAATCAAAGCAGGACAGTGAAGAGAATGAAGTATTAACGCAACTACTGATACAGTGAAACAAGGATTTGCCTACCTAATAAATTCAAACTGATAGGTTCCTGTTGTCCTCTCAGGATACCAGCTCCCAGTGCTCTTTAGAGGAGATGTTGTAGACCTCCATGCTGCACTCTTTATTATCTTCACAAGAAAAATGAAGTGTCAAATAATAATCTAGAGGGGGCTCAGATGCAGTGTCCTATTTGGGGCTGCATCATTTTGTGCTGAACTTGGGGAGTGCACTTCCTACTGGAATTCAGTTTACCTCAAAGTGGAAAGGACTTTAAACAGCAAGGTTTCAGTACTTATAATCCCTGAATTCCTTGAAATAAGAAGGTCCCTCCGAAAGGGGGAGCCTCTATTTCATCTTCAGTGCCAGAATTACTATATAAACCATCATGGCCCTTTGCCTGATTTTAGAAACCCTGGGCATGATTTGCAAAGCGACCAAGCACCAAGTTCCAGCTGAACTCAGCAATTCTGGAAAACAAACTCACAGTAACTACCAAACAAAACATAATGCCTCTTCTGAGAAAAATTTGCTTTAATTTTCTTTTAATTTTGGACTCTCCAAGCAGAAAACTATATAGCAATTTCTTCTAGACACAAGGTCTGAAGTTTCACTCTCCCAGTCCAGTTCTTTTGCAGGTAAGAAAAGAAAATCAACTTCTCTGCCAACTCAAAGAGCATACCTTAAGCCATGAAGGGGTGGCAGAAAAAAAAAATTAAAAATTACAAACTGCATAGTTACAATTTGTTTTATTCTGGCAGGATGATCAGAAAACATTTCTATATTTTTCTGCTAGCTGGAGCCCAGCCAAACATTCACAACTTGGACATCTTAGAAGAATTCACAAGATGTTATTGATAATTAACACGAAACTTTTCCCCAACAGTGTGTCTGTAATATCTATTTCCCCACTGCTACTGAGGTAGAAAATGTTCTTTGTCTTAATGATGAATAAAGTGGTTTTGAGAATTGCTCTAGGCAACCATCACCGATATCTTATTGTGTTATCTAGCCCAAAGTAGTTTGGTTATGGGAAGAGATGTCAGAGCTGTCTACTCTTCTGCTGGTGTAGAAGTAACAAGATCATTGCATGTTGGTCTGAGACTCAGACATGGAAACCAGTTCTAAAGAAACATTTGATGATGGCATTGATGTACAGTGGTTCAAGTTTTTTGTAGGGTCTTATTTCTCTTGTGCTTTGACAGTTATGGATGTTTTCCTAAATGGAAAGGAAGGACCCAAACCTAGTGACCTTGAAATGTTAGTGATTCAACTCTCTTGAGGATCTTGCATCTGGAAAAGCCCCCAAGCCTGCATATCATCAAACCGTCACATCACGCAGCTGAATTACTGTGTGATGACATCAGCGACAGCGTCCCATGGCATTAGAGAGGGAGGACTTTTCTCATAGAAAAGAGCACTGAAAAAGCTGAGCAGTGGGACCCCCAGGACTGTTGGGGAGCTGAGTGAATCAGCCATGCTGCTCTGCTCCATGGTGCCATGGCTAAACTGATTGCATCTAAACTAGCTAATTTAAAAGTGTTCTGGGCACCTCTGCACCATCCTTTCCTCCCTTCCATGACTACATAGAAAATTAAAAGGAAAAGGTGAAACAGAGTCTTTCGTTAATTTGTATCACTTAATGTTACTGTAAATCAGTATTTCCTAATCAGCAGAGCACACTGCAATGTTGAGATGTACAGATCTCAAGAGTGAGGCATAGCACCCTATCCCTTCTAATTAGCTTCACTGGGATAATTGACTCTGGCTGGCCACCAGAGTCAGTATAGCTGTGAACTGACAATGCTATGACGAGGCAGGAGCAGGTATAGAGGAACATGGGCAACAGCACCATCACACACCTGGGAGAGGGAGGCAAGGAAGGGGAGATCCTAGGAATGAGGGAAGAATACATGGAAGCAGAGATCAGAAGAAATGGAGGAGGAGGGCTGACAGGCAAAAACAAAGGATAAAGAAGAAGTGGAAACAAGGAGGTAGTAGTTCTGTTGTCTGTCTAAAAGAACAAGGAACCACTGGTTGAAGTTGATGAAAACTGCTGATTTCTACTAACAACGGGTCTGGGCATGAAATATTTGTTGAAGTTTTTTGTTTTGTTTTGTTTTTAAACTGTTCCATAGAATCTTACTGAGATTTTTTTTCCAGGTAACATGGGCAGTTTGTCAGCCTTCTCTCACAACCTGGAAGCAGGTGGGTACCTCTGAAGCAGCATGTGGGAACAAAGAACACAGTGAAGAGGCCACAAGTGATCCCAATTTGCATAAAATTAAGATAGAAAAAAAAACATCGTTAAGGGTAAATGTATGGACTCTGATGACATTTTCCTCTCAGGTAATCCAGAGTATTCATTACAAACATACAGGGATGTTGTTAAATGATGTTGACATTGAAACTGTATCTAAGTCATGCATGGCATTGGGAGGGAATTAATACACTCCCTCTTCTTTCTTCTTCTAAAGTTAGATTCTTTGCCATGTTCATTTTCTATTTCCCTAGTACAAAATTCCTCCTGTTACACAGCTAATTCAAGATAACCTTAAAAACAAAATAGTACTATTCATACCTCTAGTGAGTGACACTGACAGTGTTAAAGAGGATTCAGCCAGACAGCCCCTGGCTTTATCTAACAAGTTGGAGGATCTTAATTTTTTTGTTAGTATATTTCTTTCCCCACACATGATCCACCACAAAGCTGCTATCTTGGTGCTACCTGCAGGAAGAGCTCCCCACCACAGCTGCCACTGATGTTCCTCAGCTCCTAGTTTCTACCCTCCTACAGTTCCCCAGAATGGCTTTTACATCCTCCGTAGGACTTAATATTTAAAACCAGTGTGTCAGCTTTCTTAATAATATTCACCTTTTCAGACTCATAAACCTAACAGATACACAGAAACAACCTTCAGCGAAGAGGCTGGAAACATCACTTGTCCCCTTTATTGGTTTCTCACCTCCCAGGGCAGCTGAAAGCAAGGCTTGGTGTCATGTAGGTAGAATAACACCGTCACAGAGCAGGAACAAGTCATGGGACTGATGCAGCATGGTGATGCCAAGGATGGTCAGGGCTTTTTGGACATGCAGCCTGGCACGATCACATCAGCCAAGAGATATGCAGCAAGCTCCCCTCTCTTTGATTCACAGACTTCCATAGGCCAAAGGTCCTTTGAGGTTTATCTAAATTACAATGGTTGCTTCTTCTTTGTCCATAACAAGACTGATGTCATTGGAGTTATAACAGATTAATGATGAAGCATTGTTTTTCTTTAGAGAAACCTTTCTCTTTAGATCCTATCATGACACCATCTTCCCTTTTTTTGTTGTTTTTTTTTTCCTACTTTACATTCTGTTTTCAACCAGTTTATAAAACAGAAATGTATGTCTGGGTAAAGAGAGTATGTGCTTCCTCAAATTATCTCAATCCCATTTTTAACTTTGGGTATAATTGGTACCCCCACTTCTCCAATGAAATAGCTGTTTCTAATTAGGAGAGGCATATTTTTGCTGCAGATCAGCTATTTCATACTAAGCTCCTTCAGAACTTTTCAATGTACCATCTGGAGCTGATGATTTGCTGCTTTTTAAATTATCGATTTGTTCCAGCTCTTCTTCTGACACATCTTGATTACCAGAAAAGAGCAAGTCCCAGTAGGTATTGCTCTGATATTCTCTGTGCTGAAGAGTGATGCAAAGAAATAATTTAGATTCTCAGCTATGTCTTTATCTTCTTTAATTTCTGTCTTTAATCTTCAGTGATCCAGTTTCTGAAATACCAATTAATTACTCCTACTCTTCTGACTGACAAACCTGAAACATTCTTATTTTATACCTTTAGCTGTTTGCGGTCCACCATATTTCCTTTTAATTTCCCTTTTGTCTAGTCTTTACACTAATTAATAAACCAATGTATTGAAAAGCTAAGGTTAGATTTTCAAATTTGGAAGGATTCCCGTTTGACTCAAAAAAGGTCTCCAGCCCTGCCATTCAGTTGTACTGGTTTCCTCTTTACTTGCCTAGTATTATTTTTGTTAGCAATATACACACTCTCCAGACTTTGTTATTGTTCTTAAGTGGAATTCAAGGCATCTTTAAGGGTTTTTCTTCCTGTACACTTCCCTCAGGAACTTTCTTGACTAACCTCAACGTGAACAAAACCCAGATGTTCTGAAGTTCAAATTTCAGTCACTTCAGTTTAGTCACAAATTTCAGTTTATTTCCCACTAAGCTACTGGACCATATTACATTAATATGTCTGTTAGCGGCTTCAGATGTAGCCTTGTCTTGAATGCCTGCCTGCGTTTTCTTAAGAACCAAAAGTCAGGATATCAGGCTTTAGGCACCTAAAAAGGGAGCATTTTGATCTGAAATTCCATACCTACCTATGGCTCTGGCCCAGGCTGAAAAAAAAGGCACCTACCTCCTGTTTTAGACCTGCCAAAGGCAGAAACTGGGCAGTAACTGGCAAACCTGGCATGTGTAATCTATACCAGTAACTACCTGGTGATAGAAGCTGCTTTTCTGCAACAGCGTAGTGATTATAGCACTTGCTTCTGGACATGGAAAGGCTGCACACAAGGGAGGTCAAGCCAGCATCGCCCATCTCAAACGAAGCACACAGCGACCAGGCAGGGCACCAGGTGCCCGGAGAGAAGAGAGCACACACTCTCTTGCTTGTGGGGCAGGGCTCCTGGCTCAGAAAAAAACGCAAGTGGGATGAAAGGAAGCCTGATGCTATAGGTTAGTGGTTTGGGGTCTCAGAAGAGAGAGGTCTCCTAGGTTTGTGTCATTGTGCACTTCATTTTATCCAAGAGTTCAGTGCAAAATGGTCCCTAAAACAAAATTGTAACTTACTGTCTGGTGCCTGATGAGACTCCCCTTTAACACATAGGAAGAACTTATCTTTCTGAGACAGAGATGTGCAGGACCACATTGATCAAGTTAAAGTCATGGCTAGAGCCCTAAACCATCTCCTGCTCACAGCACACACTCCTGAGGCCTGAGCTGAAGCAACATCCAGCTCCAGCCCTAAAACTTGAGAGTTCTTCAGCAGAGCAAGCTGAACTGTACCTCAAGTTCACATGAAAAGTGAAGGTATTTGAACAAGCTTGCTTCAGGCTACTTTATTTCTGTTATGCTCCTTCCTAAATTGTTCGAAGCTTCTTCAGTATCTTCTTCTGGTTTCCTGCTGCTGACATACCTAATTACTGCTGGACAATAGAGTTCCTCAACCCCTTCCCTACCCAGCTCCCTCCTCATGCACTGCCAAACAATTACTCATGCAGTAAAACTCGCACACACACCCCCCGCCCCCCCCCCCCCCCCCCCAATCAGCTGAGCTTTAAATCATTTATTGTTTGCAAGTAGTGGAAAAAAACCCATCAACCTCTGGCCATTGAATTGCTGTTAATGATTTAGGAAGAGAGGAGATGAAATGCAGCACAACAGACATAATCCTCAAATCCTGATACCACTGGCCTCCCGTTGGGTCCACACCATGTGTGGTTTGGCCATCCTCCCCACAGGTGACCCTCTCCTCACCAACCACTTCACTGCCGCCAGCCACGCTCACTTCAACCATGGAGAGCTGGGTGCAATAAACTCAAAATGGCTTTGTAGCAGAATGGCAGCTTCACTTAACAAGGCCTTGTAAACCATTCAAATACCTGCAGGAGGCTTGCTTTCTGCCTCTGTGCCTGAATGTAGAAAGACCTAATTTTGGTAATACCCGTTCAGATAGAAAACAACTCAGGTACAAGACTTGGGGAATTAGAGCTGCTGATTTATATCACATATAAAACCCTGGCCACTGTCTGGTTACACATGCAGAAACATTCAGAGACATAAGCGCTCCTGCAACTGAGGAAAAGGCCTTTACTGAACTCTTCCATTAAATATTCTGCAAATGCCCAGTCTGGTGACTTCGTGCTGCTACAGCCAAAGCCAGGGCATCTGCTGACCCGTTGCAGCTCCTGCTGTTCATTTCTGGCCAGATCTGAAGCCTCTGAACCCAGCCAGAGGATGCTTATAACACAGCAAATCAACAGAAAACATCACGACAACTATCGACCTCTTGCTCTGCTGAGACACCCCAGACTGAAGGAAACCCAAATTCCCCTTTGCTGCCTCAAATTTTCCCATCCTGAACCAGCTGCAGACCCGCATGCTCGCTGTGGCCCACCAGCACAGGAGGGAGGTGGGTGCCTCGTGCCCCGAGACACAGGGCGAGGGTGCCCCAGTGCTGTGCACCCCATTGGGTGCTTGTGGCACCTCTGCCCGGAACATCCCACACTTGCTCTACACCGGAGGCGAAATGGCATTGCACCCCACGCTTGGCCCCGCTCGAGTCCTCGCCGTGGAGCGACAGAGCCGCCCTTGCGCTTACCTTGCCCAGACACGTGTGTCTTGGGGACAGGCCGCCTCGGAGGATGGCAGAGGGAAGTTGGCAGGCAGTGGGTCCCCGAGCAGCCCCTGCGAGCGGGTGCGCTGCTCCCCACCACTCGCAGCAACGCAGCGGGCACCCGGCAAACGCTTGGCTTTGGCACGGCGCTTCTCAGGCAGTTGCTCAGATGAGGGCAATGAGCTGTGAAGCTGCTCCCAGCCTCGGCATTACCATCTCGCCAGCCACGCAGTCCAAGGAAAAAACATCGCCTTCACGCACTAGCGTCATCTCCATCGAGTGCGTAGGGTTGTCTGTCTGGGAATGGCATTACATACCAGACCGGGATACGCTCCGGGTTTAACACTGACACCTTCTTCTCCCAAAAGAAAACGAGGACCCAAAAGAATAACATGCAACACAGCTGGAAAACAGGGAGGACCGCATTGAAAGATGCTTCTGGGTCAGGGCTGTGCCGCTTACCCGGTTCAACAGCACCATCTCCTGGGTGGCCTCGGCTACTCCGCCTGGCTGCCGGCACCTCACCCCCCCTAGAGCTCCCTCCCCAAGGAGACCCTCTGCAATCCTTCTCTGGAACCCCCTAAAATTTTTAGTTTATTTGCTTTCCTTTCAGGCAGTACCAGTCTTCTTGCATCTGTTTCCTTTAACGTATTTTCCCTTGTCTCTCATGGAGCATCACAGACAGATGAGTAAATACATGAAATACTGAAGAGTCCTAGATTCTGTATATTTTTAAAATCAGCAGTACAAGACATTCTTGAATACCAGCCCTAAAAATGATCTCTTCCAAGCTGTGAAGGTTTGAATATATACCCAGTCTCCATGGACCACATCCTTTTTGAAGTAATCACTGCTTCTCAGAGAATACTTAATTTTTCTTTAAGCAAAAAAAACCCCAAAGCAAAACATAACCCCAAACCAAAACTAAAACACCCCACCTAAATCTACCTGAGGAGCTGTTTAGATTTTAGACAGGCAAAATGGTGGATAAAATCAGAAACATTAGGTTTCATAGTATAACCATTCAGCGGGGAAATCTTGTCCGACAAGTAGTATTTCAAAGATACTCATTGTAGTGTGTGTTCGAAAGCTCTAAAATGCTTGTTGAGATACCCCTGTAAAAGCATGTGTTTTTCACTCACTAGATCACAGGTTTAAGGCTAAAGGCTCCAAAACTTTATTCTTTCTATAGCTGCTATAGTACAAGCAGCAAATCACTTCCCTGTATTTCAGATTATATTAGTCTGCAGAATGAAGATTTGAGTGCCCCACTTCACTGTTTTGAGACTAAATCATACATAAAATCCTTCAGGCTTTGAAGAATGTGCTTATATAACAAGCAAAAAAAGTGTAATTCAATGATTTTTTTTTCTAATTCAACACTCCTCCAAAGCCCCTTTTTAACTCAATTCACTGTTAAATGCCAAGTAAAATTTTACAGAAGCTCATCTTTAAAGATTCTAAGTAAGCTCCCTGTGCAAGGTTTATGTCAGAAGGGACCACATATAACTACAAAAACACAGAAAAACTTGCCACGATCTCAGCATATGTGTAGGAGCAGTATCATGGCTTTTTATGTGTAACAGCTGCAACAACTGAAAAAAAAAAAAAAAGCATTGTCCCTCTGTTGTTTTCTAGAATCAACCACTTTAATTGGCAAAGCTGTTTGAAAATTAATGTTGCATTTGGACCTTGGATTCTTTTGGATTCTTGTAGAGTTCGAGAGCCTTGGGGCAGCGAGGAGGGTGTGCAGCGAGCTCACTACCCTGGACTTCAGGAGAACAGACTTTGGCCTCTTCATGAATCTGCTTGACAGAGTAGCATGGGATAAAGCCCTGGAGGGAGGAGGGGTCCAAGAAAGCTGGTTGGTGTTTAAGAATCACCTCCTCCCAGCTCAGGAGCGATGCATCCTGACAAAGAGGAAGTCAGGTAAGAGCACCAGGAGATGTGCATGGATGAACAAGTTGCTCCTGGACAAACTCAAACACAAAAAGGAAACCTACAGAGAGGGTGGAAGCAAGGACAGGTAGCCTTGTCAGAGAAATTGTCTGAGCAGCCAGGGATCAGGTTAGGAAAGATAAAGCCCTGACAGAATTAAATCTGGCCAGGAAGGTCAAAGACAACAAGAAAGGCTTCTATAGGTATATTGGTGTTAAAAGGCAGACTAGGGAAAGGAAGGAAGGAAAAAGGAGACTTGGTTACCTGGAATATGGAGAAGGCTGAGGTACTCAATGACTTTTTTGCCTCAGTCTTCACCACCAAGGGCTCCAGCCACACCGTGCAAGACACAGAAGGCAAAGGATTGGGAGAATGAAGAACTGCCCATTGTAGAAGATCATGTTCAAGACCACTTAAGGAATCTGAAGGTGCCCAAACCCCCTGATGAGATGCATCCACAGGCCCTGAGAGAACTGGCAGATGAAGTGGTTAAGCCACTGTCCATCATATTTGAGAAGCCATAGCAGTTCGGTGAAGTTCCCACTGAGTGGAAAAGGGGAAACATATTCCCCATTTTTAAAAAGGGAAATAAATAGGACCCAGGGAACTACAGGCCAGACAGTCTCACCTCTGTGCCTGGCAAGATCATGGAGCAGATCCTTCTGGAAACTACACTAGGGCACATGGAAAATAAAGGAGGTGATTGGTGACAGCCAACAAGGCTTCACTAAGGGCAAATCATGCCTGACAAATTTGGTGGCCTTCTACAATGCAGTTACAGCACTGGTGGATAAGGGAAGAGCAACTGATGTCATCTACCTGGACTTGTGCAAAGCTTCCAACACTGTCCTGCATGACATTCTTGTCTCTAAATTGGAGAGACATGGATTTGCTGGATGGACCACTTGGTGGATAAGGAATTGGCTGGATGGACACATTCAAAGAGTTGCCGTCAACAACTTGATATCCAAGTGGAGAATCATGATAAGTGGCATTCCTCAGGGTTTGGTATTGTGAACAGCACTGTTTAACATCTTTGTGGGTGACATGGACAGTGGGATTGAGTGCACCCTCAGCAAATTTGCTTACGACACCAAGGTGTGTGGTGTGGTTGACATGCTGGAGGGAAGGGATGTACCATCCAGAGGGACCTTAACAGGCTTGAGAGGTGGACCTGTGAAAACCTCAGGAAGTTCAACAAGGCCAAGGGCAAGGTCCTGCACATGGGTCACAGCAATCCCAAGCACAAATACAGGCTGAGCAATGAGTGGATTGAGAGCAGCACTGAGGAGAAGGACTTGCAGGTATTAGTGGATGGAAAACTGACTCTGAGCCAGCAATGTGTGCTCGCAGCCCAGAAAGCCAACCGTATCCTGGGCTGCATCAGGAGAAGTGTGACCAGCAGGTCGAGGGAGGTGATTGTCCCCCTCTACTCCGCTCTCATGAGACCCCACCTGCAGTGCTGTGTCCAGCTCTGGGGCCCCAAGAGTAAGAAAGACATGGAACTGCTTGAGCAGGTCCAGAGGAGGCCACAAAGATGATCAGGGGGCTGGAGCACTTCCCCTGTGAGGACAGGCTGAGCGAGTTGTGGTTGTTCAGCCTGGAGAAGAGAAGGCTCCAGGGAGACCTTATAGCAGCCTTCCAGTACTTAAAGGGGGCCTACAGGAAAGATGGAGAAGGACTCTTTGTTGGGGAGCGTAGAGGAGAGTAGGATGAGGGGTAATGGTTTTAAACTGAAAGAGGGTAGATTTAGATAGACAGAAGGAAGAAATTCTTTACTCTGAGCGTAGTGAGACACTGGAATAGGTTGCCCAGAGAAGTTGTAGCTGCCTCCTCCCTGGAAGTGTTCAAGGCCAGGTTGGACGGGGCTTTAAGCAACCTGGTCTAGTGGAAGGTGTCCCTGCCCACGGCAGGGGGGTTGGAACTAGACGATCCCTTCCAACCCAAACCATTCTGTGATTCTTATGTCCTTACAAACCATCACCACCTGCACATATTTAAGGTAAACAAGGTACTTTGGAAATTACAGCGTGTATTTCAACAGCTAGAGAAAAGTTTCTAGTGACTCCCTTCATCTTTAAGGAAGTCTAGTTTGTTTATTTTCTCTGATTCCAAAGGTCTTAAAATATTAAAATCATCTGAGAATAAAAGTCACCCTTAAAAGCTTTTCTTCTTGAGAAGGGAGCACAAGCCAGCAGCCTGCTGTCCTGCAATCATTTTTGCTGTCTGATTAAGAAGTGATCTTCAAAGCTGAAGTCATGAATGCTTGTTGATTATATACAACACCTTATGTTCCTCTCAGCCACAACCTACAACTACCACGAATTTTATACAGTATGATGGTCTTTCTAACTAAAATCTCCTTTGCTCCTGGCCTACTCCCTTACTTCCAGGGAAAGAAGGCATGTGCAAGAAGCTGGATGATAAATTTACAAATCCGAATATCTTCCCTCATTCCTAAATCAATCAGGACATATAAGATTATAATTCTGCTTTTGACACTTTTAGTACATCTTAAATCAGTTAAAGTCTGAACATAAAATGTGAATTTGGCATATACCTTTCAAAAATTTTTGAAAAAATGTTGAAAATAAAACTTGAGTCCACTTAGTTACTTCAGTCTTATTTTCTGTGTAACTAAAACCTGTTTTCCCTAAGAGATTATGTTAGGAAAGGCCTCAAGTAGTTAAATCAGTCAGGAGTTTCTACAGCCATGATCAGCAGTGCTTTAAGACAGAACTACTCAATGAAACAAGCAGCTTCTCAACAAAAAAGTCAAAACCAAATAATGAACAACAGCCTCTCCCAGAGCAGTGTTTTAATCTGAACCCTTTCAGCCAAAAAGCAAACTCAACCCACCACGCAGTACAATTAACAGTCTAAAACCTTCCAACTCTCTTTGCCTTTCTTTATTGTCTTTCCATCTTTGCTCACAGACTCTTTAACAGTTAATGCATATCTTGCAACTAATGAGCTCTTCTTTCTTACATAATCCTATAATACGGATGTTGAAAAACCCTGTGTAAGAAGATCTGGTTTCTGCAGAAGGCATATGCAAACCAGATTAGACAGGGATTTATTGCTCACGCTGCCAGCTCTGCTTTTTAATATTGCCCTTCTTAGATGCAGGCACTGACAGGACCTTGATGGGATTGTTGGTGCTAGCTCAGGAGAGATTTTCCTTGCTACGATTCTTCGATTTCATGTTCCCACACCTGAGTGTTTTCCATGCACTTTGTCAGCATTAACAGACTCCTGGAAAAATCCTGCCAAAGATTTCTAGCCCACTTTTTAAAGAGAATCACAAAACTCAGTCAGAACATGAAAATAAGCCTCCATGTCAGACCCAAATAAAGGCACTTGAAATATTTCAGGGCATTTAAGCTGTATAAACTTTTTTTTTTTTAGAGTAGACAAGCAATTAAGAATATTGACCACATTCAAACATTTGCTAGCAAAACGAAGGCAAGGAAGGGGTCATTAGGGCTGAGAAACACACTTACCATGTAACCCAGCTCATTTTCTCAGGGAAACAACTTTTGGTTTAATTGATGTGAATTCTCCCAAATCAAAACTAGCAGCACAGTAAAAAGTGTTTGTAACCTGCTTCCTTCTGCTCCCCACCAGGACCAGTTCAAGAAGAGCAAAGAAACCCTGCCTCCTCTTTGGTGAAGGTTTAGAACAGCAGATCCATTTTGGAACACGAACACTCTCACTTGATAAATCAAACCACCTTGCTTTATATGTAAGAGGCGAGAAGTGTTAGAAGATGCAAAGGATTATCATAATTTATGATCTGGCGAATAGGGTGATCCACTCAGCTCAGCCTTTTACCACAGCAGCAGCACCAAGGGCATCCTCAGAATAAAATATAAAAAATCATAATGGTTTTCTGTTTGGCAAACATTCATACTACAATCCTACAATAGAGTAACTATCACAGATACTAGTTTACATGCATTCATCTCATTGTAAGCTCTCAGCAGTGCAATACAACCAAAGTGAGTCCAGAAGCATCTCACTGGAGGAGCAGCCAGCCACAACGCCTGCCCAGTACAACACTAAAACACAAATGACAGGAATGGCACTATGCAGTGTTTTGGAGCTGGCAGCACCATACAACAAACCTTGATCTGTAGAAGCCCTGCAGGTGGCAATGCTAATGCACAGCTCTGATGCCTGCCTTATTCTTACCTGAGCAGACCAAACTCAAGACCAGGCAGCTTTGCTTCTTTCTTCACCAAAGATGGCAAGGGCAGCTCCCCATCTTTGCTTTTGGCTGTCCTTCTCAGCAACTTCAGCCAGCCTTCCCAAGCCATGTTCCTGAGCAAAATTACCTCTCTGGTCTCCGTCTTATTGCAGAGTAACCAGGAAAAAACAAGCAGCGGTGCCAGTGTTTTTTCTTCATCATTCCCCTCTCCTCCTGTGACAAGCTGCTCCTCCTGGGGGGACAAAAGTCACCCTTTCCCCTGAAGAACCCTTGGCATCCTCCCAACCAGGGACTCCTCATAGATCTTTCCAGTGAGCACCAGCCCTCCACTACTAGCTCAGCACATCCACCAGTTATCACCCCAGACTCCAATATTATCAGTTGCCTTCCCTCATTGCCAAAGAGCTCGAGAAAAGCAGGTGTAAATCTCTCATCAATGAGAGGCATGATTTTTTCTCCAAAAAATCAGCTCATTTGCAGGAGCATCCTTCTTGAACTTGGAAGCACAATGCTGCCTTTTGCCTCTAGTTTAAGGGACAGCAAAAGCTGACAAGAAGAGTGCAGAATACTGCCCATCTTCTAAAACAATCAACTGAGAACTAGTTTCTCAGGGAAAACACTCTTAGTCAACTCCCAAAATAAGCCTCTTTGCGAGCATCTTTTTCAATTTAAGTAGATGGTGATTTTTCTGTTGCAGTTGGATTAACTTGAACATTTATATAGATGTAATATGCAAAACCACTGCTTGCACATACGGAGCCTGGAAAGATGTGACTGGTATGGGACTGCAGGCAGTAGTCACACTTTATATTCCCACTCTTGTGGATCTGTGAACCAGACTTCATGGTACCACTGTTGTTTTACTTGCTCAATCACAACGTACATTTCAAACAGGCAAAGGACTGCTATAAACACTACTATCTATGTTATGCAAAATTTTAACCAAATAATTATCAACTGAGAAGTCTAAGGAGAATGAAGTTGAGAACACAGAAAAACTTTCATAGTTTTGGTAAAAGTAGGAACTCATGCTGGGAGAAAAATTTTGCTGCTTAGAGGAGAAAGATGACTTGACATGGTAAAGTTACCTTTATGTTAAACTACTAGCAGATGGTACTGAAAAATATTCAACTATCACAGAATAATAAAGAATAGAGCTCTATGAAACAGCAGATTTGGGCTTTTATTTTTTAATAGATTTATTTAGTAGTCAGCCTAAGAGTTAACCATTGAAGCAGAAAATAATTTAATCTTGTTACCTTATTCTTCATTTACTGTGTATATCCCTTTTAGTAGGTCTTTTGACACAAAAAAAACAAAGACTTCTGAAATTCATTTATTTTTCTAAAAAATCATTTTACATTCAGAATGGCAAAAACTACTTGTGAAAGATTAGCCATAAGAAAGCTTACTTAATTTGAATTCATAGAGAGGTAACGCTGAAATGCTCATAACTAACCTTCATCTATACCTAAAGTGCTGCATTTCATGAATGGGATGTGGTAAATGAACAAAGAAATCTTGCACTCGTATCTCCATGCCTAACAGCCACAAGTGACTGCCTCAGAGCACAACTTATTCATACTCAGTGGTCATTCAATCACCTCTGCTGGTACTGGGCAGCTGTCATGAACATGTGAATACACAGAGAACCTACACACTCTATTTAATCCTGGTGATGCTGACTGCATTAAAACTATACAGTAACCAGTTTGGCAAATTCTGTGGAGAATGTACCAGTATAGTTTCTCCACTGGACAGCTTGCTCAAGTGGACAGGAGAGATTTAGAACTGGAACTTGCATCAAATCTCTCATCTACAAGTTCCAGTCCTGATTTCCTCTTCACTGACCAGTCATAATTTTTCCTTTCTCTAGAACACATTTTCTATCCTATGCAGTGGAAAACATTTTAGGTTTCAAATCAAAAGTAGTATCAGTTTCATTAGTCATTTAAAATAAAGAGGAACTATTGTAGACAATCAACATAAAATACAGTTTATTTCCAATCATTTGCCTAATTCACATGCAAACTGATTTATATTAATAAAAGTAAACTGCAGTTAGAAACAGCTTGGTTAGTTTTCAATCTTAGCAGTATTGCTGTACAGCTGAAGCTACACTGGTTAACATAATTTGTTATCACTTAGGGAAACATGCTTAGATAGCTACTGAAGCCTTCAGAGACTTTCCACAAAGAAGCATTTATCTATTCAGTAGCCTCGCTGCTGCACTCATCTTATCTACATGAAACATGTCATCTGTTAATTCCATGTTTGAAGACCACATTCTTCAGAGCACAGCAGTCAGGAGAAAATAATTGGAAATACAATATAAAAAGATAACTTGGTGACTAGCAAATAATACAAGATTACAGTAGTAACTGAAGTACTCCTGTACTATTTCAAGCTAGAATACTGAAGCCTTAAACAATTCCCACATTTTAGCACTGACACAGAACTGCAATACACAAAGTATATAAGCAGGGGAAAAGCTGCTTTGCAAGAGGTAGAAAAGGTTTTATAAAATCTTTAGGCACAATTCTTAGCAATCTTTTAAAAGCCATCAGAAAGTTACAAAGTAATGATGACCATTATACATGTATTTGTACAAGTTTGTTTATTTTACCCTTTGGAATAAAAGTATATTTCATGCACTCTCATATAAACTTTTTTCTCCCCTATTGTTTGAAGACTATTTTTCTCCTATATTGTATGTGATTACAGAAGTTTTACAGGCTCTCAGGAAGTCTTATCACGAGGAGTTATACAGAAAAACTGATGCGCTACTACTAAATACTTTTTCAAGAAGAGCAAGGGAATGCAAACGCTGTCTGCGTAGGTTTGTGTATCAAAGAACAGAGAAACACACACACACAAATCCATAAAAATATTATTAGTTCTTTTTGTTTACTCCTAAGAGTAAGAAGAGACTGCTTTTAGAAGTGAACTTTTTCTTTTTTTAAACACAAATTTCCACAAATGTATGCTTTACAGTGCAGTGGTTATACTCAAATTTTCACAATATCCATAAATCAAAATACCAATATTACTACATTTACCATGAGCTAACAGATATTCACAGATAAATCTTAGTGTCAGTTCAAAAAGATGCCTTCTTTGAGCTAAAGTATGTAAGGCTTTACTGGTAGTAAGTTCTTATCGAAGATCTGCTTTATTCCCATCACAACATCTTTTTTTTTTTTTGCTCATTTTACTTTTTGTCTTGGTCTTTTTCTGCATCCAGAAGTGCTGAACGGATTCCTAGCTTCTTCAGCTCTTCTACAAGATCTCCATTCTGATGCATCTGGAGGAGTATATCACAGCCACCAACAAATTCACCATTGAGGTATACTTGTGGGATGGTCGGCCAGTTAGAATAGTTTTTTATTCCTGCATAAGAAAAAAAAAATATTTAAAAAGTATTAAATGTTTCCCCCCTCTACAAATAGTATGGTATTTTAAACAGAATACATTGATTGCTTCCACCTGACAGCACTACTAATATTTTCATTTCTTTCCCATTGAGGCAAAAATTTATATAGATAACAGGAACACTATCAGAAAAACTACATTAAAGTTAGGTTTGGTTCTCACTCCAGCTCAAAGATGTGGGTTGAAAGATACAGAGTCAGCTCCTATACAGACTTCAAACAGAAGCTGGGAAAACATAGCGTCTCTTTTCCCTCCCAGAAAACAAGCAAATATGACTTTTCAATCAAAGAAATGAGAAGTATTGAAAAATATTAAGAACTGTTTACATTGTTTTCCTTTATATTTCCCAAAGGGACTTTAAAATATTTTATGTTCTTACTGAATTCATATGGTTATACTTACTACTGTAATTTCAATTGCAAGATACATTCACCCCTCTAGAAGCCTTACGAATTTCAAATTGCTTTATCTTTCATTGCCAGACCTTACAGCCCATGGGAGGGGCACAAAGGCTGAACTCTCTTTAAAAGTACTCATTAAACGGAACAGAGCTCAAGTCACAGTTACGAAGTACAGAATTAAAGTTTAAAACTATACTTCATAGAAGACAAATGTAACACCATCCAAAAATATTAACTGATCAGCTGATATAAATTGAATCCCAACTTGCACTTTAAGACATCACACAAAAAATTATACAGAAGAATGATTATATCTATTTTGCCATTTTTTAAATGACCCTTCACACAAAGCCATTATTTCTGAAGCACAGGAAATAGTTACATTCTACACTGGCATGCTCTTACACCAAGTCCACTAGGACTTGCTTAGATACCAAGTTTTGAATTCAACATTTTTATACATCTTCAACATGTAATGCCTGGAATTTTTCTACCAAAGGCATGAAAGCCCATATAGCAAATTTAAGACTACAGAGGAGAGAGGTGTCTTTTCAGATCATTAGAGCCCATTCACCTTGCAAGTCAACCCTCTAAACAAGCACCTGCAAGCTTTAGCATAGGCTGTGAAAGTACTAACAGCAAATATTAGACCTGTATAGCAGAAAACACAAGGGAACTTGCTTTCCCCTTAGAAAACATTTAACCTCTAAAGACTGTAAAGGTAAATCCCAAAATATTTGAGGTAAAAAAATAACCATATAAGCAAACTATGCTTGCTTTATTAGAACTTAAACTTTTTAAAAATAAATATGTGTAAGTGCATAAATACACAATGGGATTATGATTTTAATGCACAAAAGATGAAATAGAGCTAATAATTCCCCTTAGTCAAATAACAGTGTGTTTAAAAAAAAATCCACTAAAATAATAGTAATCTAGAAAAAAAAATTTGTTGCGAAAAAAAAAAGTGTTGCTAACTATGAAGTACAACATCAGCTAGGAGATTTTATTTTGACTTCAGATTTTGTGCATGGACAACCAATGCTTCGGAAGTCCAAAATAACAAGTTTAGCATGTAAATCAAGGACAAAGGGAACCCATAACCATTTAACCTATCTCCAGCACCACCACCTGTAACTTCTTCCTTAGTATTTCATTAAAACCTTGATACAGTTTGCAGAAGTTATAAGCTTTGATATCAACTTATGTTTAGCAGTACTTTTCTTAAACACACCTTGGCCTTTGAGCACTCAGAAGCGCTCAAACCGTACTAAAAATCTTTCAACCCTTAACACTTGCAATGAAAAACTGAGTGCCAACATTAAGACATGCTTAAGGATAACCCTACTCATAGGAGCCACTGCAGATACAAAATAGAGTTTGTTTTTGTTAAGGTATTGTAATGCTAAACATGAATTGAGAACCAAGGGCTCTGCATAAACCTACTCTAATAAGCATTCCAGGCTAATATTTACACCAATTATTCTTTCACTGAAATATTTTCTTCAAGGACCCAACTGCAAATACATACAAGCACTTAGAGTAGTTGTGACTCGAGCATCTCTCCAACTTCAAATAAAAATATAAATACAGTCAAGCTTAGTTGCTCTGTATGCTGCATTTCACATATTGGGCAAGCCTTTGTGCCAGGGCTCAACCAGATTACAAACTGAACTCCTCCTGAACTGGCTGACCAACTCCTAACTTAGTAGAGCAGTTACTGATACTGTTTCAGTAGTGTTAAAGCAAGTTAGCCTGGTCTATGCTTGCTGCACTTGGGATGCACTTCTGTGATGGATCCTTCGGCAGCACAGACACCCCAAGGGATCTCCTTCCCGCTCCCTGCAGGTTAACACTTCCCACTACGCTTCAGAAGCTGCAGATTCTGCTTTGAAGCACTGTTTGCTTTGTAAAACCACACTCCGCAGATCAGGTTTACAGTCTCACAGCTGAGCTAGCACATTTTAAGGTGGCTGTGATACCAAAATCGGTGCAAACTGCTACTGAAAGGGGTACCTAGCACACTCCCACCCCATTTCCCCAAGTCTAGTTACCAATTCTCAGCCTCTCTCTTGCCAGCATTAGCACTAATCAATGATGGGCCACATCAAAGAACTGATTCAAGCAACCACTCTCACTCCTACCACACTTTCTTCAGAAAAGCAACACATTTTCATGGAGATCATTAGTCCTGGTGCAAGCAGGGTTGAGGGAAAGCTAGCCCAAGCGCAGGAGGAACGATCAGGACTACTCTCTCGGCAGCATCCCATACCTACGTAATGTAAAGCACCAGTGAAAATAATCTGAGTGTGAACTACCACAAGTTTAAACCGCTACTTTTCCAGTACACAGTCCCAAGCTTCTCTGCCACATTACTGGCCTGAACCAGCCTAATGCTGTGCATCAGCTCAGAGCAGGACCACTTGTGGTACAGCCAGCTTAGAGAAACTTGAATAACCATGGAACCAGTCCAAGAGAGAGCGCTGAGGTCTCTTAAGCAAGCTTTAATAACAAAGGATCTGTGTCAGGGAAGCATATCCTCAAGCTCAAGTTCAGATAAATCACATGAAGTACCAATAACTATTTAGTTTCACAGATCTGAACGTGCTTTTAGGTGAAGAGACAAGCAGGGGAGTTGTTCTGGTTTTACAGCTTGCCATATTTCAGTGCAGGGCAAGTTTCAGCAGTTGAACAACCTGAAAATAAGCTGTTTCAGTAGATACAGGAAAGAAACCAACCATCACTTCAAACATGCCTGAACCACCATCTCTGCAAAGAGCCAACTCTTACTACACAGATGGTGTAAGCGTACATATATACAAACATTTATGTTCAGCTGAATACAAAGCTGGTGACCAGCTCACATATAGTAATCTCCTTGCAGATCAATCTTTAGTTGAACAGATGTATTAGATATTTTCACAGCTAAAGGCTCAGCATACCCTCGCTAACCCCACATGCATGCAGTGCAGATTATATTCACATAGAGGGCTTCGGAAAGCATCACACGCTGCACATCTAACATTTCAGCACCTGAGAGCAGCTCCCAGAGGAGACTAAGAGGCAGCCACTGCTGAATCACGCTTGGCAACTTGCAGAGCTACAGCTTCCAGCAGCCCTGTCCTCTCTGTCAGACTGCTACCCACAGAAGCAGGCACATACTGGCTTTTTAGGATGCAGTAGGTAATACAGTTGGAAGCAATTGACAGCCGGCTGGCCTTGAAAGCAGCGGTGTCATTCCCCAACTCTTCACTTCAAGACTCCATCCCTGGTGCTGGCTCTGGCACTCATCTCACAGTACAACAAGCTAGTTTAACTTGCACACCCAGTGATCAAGTTAAAAAAATCGAGCTGGCTCTCCATGCAGTCAGACAAGTGCCAAAGCTGGTGCATGGAAGGGAACAGAACAACTTCTTTAAGCACCTGAGAACCAGCAAGTTTTTGCAAGTGTAAGCTCTGTTACTGCATTCAGCGCAGATTAGCCAAACACAACTATTAACTTCAATTTAAAGCTCAGGTAGCCAGGAAGGCAATAACCTCTCAGATCACCTAGCACAACCCAGAGGTCACATGGAGGAAACAGGTATGCTCAGAAGGAAGATGTTCCTGTTACATAAGAAGAAAATACTATATATTCACATAATCAAGTCCCCAAAGATTGCAAGTGACAAACGCGTTGCCTGTTCAAAGGCTCACAAAAGCCCTCTCAACCAAAAGTGAAATGCTGAGAGTTTGATGTCAAGGTTTTTGTTTTCTTTTTTTAGTTTACGAGTTTGCTCTAGTAAATGGTAAGATTATTCAATTTAGATATGTAAATGAAGTTTAGAAAACTACCATGATTTGCTCATCTGCCAAAGGCAGTAGAGGATTTACTTGAACAAAACCAACATTCATTAACAAAGAATGTCATCACACCCAAATTCCAATATTTAAGTTTTTACACCATACCTACTACTATACCTGTGAACTGAAAAGCGAGCAAGGATTGGAAAAATCCGCCTTTTGGCTAAAAGCTAATGAAAAACTGAACTAGTCAGATGACATCAAAAACACAGGAGAAGGAAGTCACCCGATACGTGCCAGCATGTGGCTTTAAAGCACATTTTAGTATATTCCGGACAAGAACTGTTAATGCCATGCACCTTCATGACAAATTTCTATGTACTTTTATCTTTTTGTTTTAGAACTTTCTCAAATAACCACATAACACCTTAACAGTCAGTGATGCACATCAAGGAGGGGAAAAAAGAAATAAAAGCATTACAAGAACAGAGTATAACTTTCTACAATTGGCAAAAAACCTTACAGAGAGTAGTTCCTACCACTTGAGCAGTAACGGTGAAACTATTACTAAATATTTCTTGTGCAAGTGATTAGCATAGCTTTGTACTTTATCAAGAGAGCACCAGCAGGCAGTGCCAGCAGGGAATGCAGTGGTACAAGTCCAAGCCATTAAGTTTCACCATACTGTTCACAGAGAACAAAAATATCTGACTAGATAATGAAGTATCTTAGGAGTCTTTTAATGCAGCTTTGTATCTATTAATTAGGCAAGGCAGCATGGCACAAAAAGCCCGATCTCCAGGGGTTACCCCATAAGCATTACTGTCTTCTGCAGATAACCAAGTCACTCTCGAACACAGAAAGGGTTGGACACAGTAAGGGTTACAGAAATCAAACGGGGACATCCAGGCAAAGTAACCTCAATAGCTCATCTCTGCGATACACTTCAAATCCCTCAAACCCCGGGCTGTAGGCCTGCTTATAAACCAAACCAAAAACCCGAGAGAGCAAGCAAAGGCGAGTTACACCTGCGAGAAGCAAGCAGGGCTGCCAGACGGGCTGGGCGGGGTGCTGCAACCACCCGCCGGGACCCCAGCGGCGTTGAGGCAACCCCGACCTCCCAGGAGGGTCACGCACACCGGAGCCTCCCGAGGGTCTTTCCGACCAGGAAACGGGTACCTCGGGGGTCTGGCTCTGCGCCGGAACAGCGGCGTTTCACAAGGGGAACCCCGGGACCGGCTCGAGCTCTGTGCAAGCTCCGCCGTGGGGGAGGCGGCGCCCAAAGGGGAACCCCGGCAACAGTCGCGCCCGGCCCCGGCCGCAGCCCTGGCCCCGGCCCGCCGCTGACCTTGGCGGAGGTCGGGGTCCTGCAGGACATCGTGGGCGCGGTAGTCCTCCACGCCGTGCAGGCGCAGGATCTGCACGACGGCGTTGCTGAAGCCGCAGAGCGGCTGCGCCGGGCTGCCCTTCATGAACACCACCACCGGGTGCTCCCGCACCAGCCGCTCCACGGCCTCCCGCGACCCCGAGCCGCCACCGCTCTGGGCCCCGCCGCCCTCGGCGTCCCCAGTGGCCGCCTGGCTCAGCGGCCGCCCGGCCCGGCCCCGCGCGGCGGCGGCACCCAACCGCCAGGCCGCACGCACCACCCCGCTCATACTGCCCCGGCCGCCCACCCGCGCTCACTGCTGGGCCCCGCCGCACTCCGCCAGCCCTAAGGCAGCACCGACCGCCTATTGGTGGAGAGCAGGAAAGGTCGCCGGGGAGCTTCTCCTCCACATAGGCGTAGTCACCCGCCAATCAGCACCAACAGCCAGTAGCGTGAAGATACAACAAGCCTTGTCCCACCCAGCAACCCTGAGGCTTTCCTATTTGCGGAGGGAACGGGGCCGCTGCAGTTTCATTGGGAAGAGCAGCTATCAATCTACTATGATTTGGTTAATCCCCGCCCGCTGGGCCGACGCGATTGGTCAGGCTTCCCCGGTGCAGCGTGTTCCTCGGGAAGCCCTGGGGGTGCGTGATTAGTGTGGAGCTTCTTCCGCTTCCGGGTAGCGTGAGGCGCTCGTGGTAGCGGGGCCTGGCGCGCCTCGGCCGCCTTCCGCCTGTCCGGCGGCGGGGGATGGATGTGCTGCTCTTCCTCGCCCCGCCGCGGGGCGCGGAGCCGCCCGCTTTCCCTATGCTTCCACCGCCGATTCCGCGGGGTGGCCGGGGCGCAGGCCTAGCGGCGCGGCGGAGAAGGGAGGGCAGCACAGCGGGGAGTCCGGCCAGGCGGCCGCCGCCGTGCTCAGCCGCTCCCTTCGGACCGGGCGTGCGGGCGGTGGCCCTTCGCGGAGCCGTGAGGGTGGTGCAGAGACGGGGGCTGTGGTGGAGCCGGGGGATGCGCCGACGGGCGGCTGCCCCCGGGGTGGGGTTTGGGTTTAATCCCGACGGCCCTTTGGTGGTGCAGGTTGTGGTGGAGCGCCCTGGGGCTGGGGGGCGAGCCGGGAGTCACAACCCTGTTAACGACTAAATGAAATCCGGGGAGAACGGGGCTGCGGAGGGGCAGGCCGCCCCGGTGGGTCGGCTGCCTGTGCTGAGTGAAGCCCTGCGGTGGTGAAGCGTGTTCAGGTGTGCGAGTTGCAGCGGTGGACGGTGGAAGTGTGTCCTCAAAAGAGCAGCGCCGTGGAGTCGGCGTCTTTTGTCACCGGAGGCAGCGGGGGAGGCAGCGGAGGCGCTGTGTGGGCAGCTGACAAAGCGCCGGATGGGCCTGTCTCCGTGGTAGCTTTGGCTGTAGCTATTTGTAGCTATTTGCATTCACTTGCTGGGTTTTGGTTGAGTTTTAATGGAATGAAGCAGGCGGTTTATATCACTAAGAAATTAGCAGTTCTTTTGCATGCTCTTGCTGGGAGAGGAGACCCGAGTCACCGGTAGTTTTGCACAGCTTGGTCTGTCACTGGAGGAGCTGGCGGGGGTGGCAGCAAGATAGAGAGGTGGGAGCGAGATGGGGCTGGCTGCCTGCCTGTGCGGGGGGCTGGTTCAGCTGGTGCTGGGAGACGCGCAAAGCTGCCCGGCATCAGCCAGGGAAGCGCGGAATTTGGAACATGTCCTGCAAGCGGCCGTGTGTGCAGCCAGCTTTGTTTGAGCTCCTGGGCAGACGCCGGTTTCTTTCCAAGAACTTGGAGCAGAGCGTGGAGGTCTCCTACAGCAGCCGGGTCCGTCCTGTAAGTAGAAGAAAACGTTGAAAAGTTTTCCTCTGTACTAAACCATTCTCTCACAAATAACAAATCAAAGTGAAAATCCGAGTATTAATTTATATTGCAGCTCTAGCATCTGGACTTTTGGTATATTAATGGCCATTTGTATTACTTGCAGAGAAAAGAATTTTTTTCCACCGAGTTCCACTCACATGAGAGCTTCACAAACAACACCAGCTTGTTTTCAGCATTCAGAAGACTATTTGCTAGTTCCTGATTTTTGTGGAATCGAGCTGAATCTTGAATGACAACTCGTTTTTCATTTTCTGTGAAACAACCTTCAGGCATCACTTATGTTGCCTTTTACTTAAATGCAATTAGAACACATTCCAAAGGCAATTGTGGCAAACTTGCTGTTTGTCATCTATGTGAATAGCTTATGAATAAAAAAGTGTTGCTGCAGTGTTTGAAAGTATATATATTTATGAAGAAATACTTTCTATTATGAATCTGAAGGCAAAGTTCGCATACTGTATTGTTGATGAACATTGTGCATTTTGTGTGTGCGTATGTTTTGTTTCAACAGAACATGAAGCCAAGCATAGTCATGCTGATCAAGACACAGAAAAGTTACTGGTTTCTGTGTTGTGATTAACATGGTGCAAGGTTGTGCAATATAACAGTGTAATGTAATATAATATAATAATAGTGCAATATAATAGTATAATAGAAAAAAAATAGTGTCCAGTTCATGCTAGATAAAACTTCAGTAAATTCTGCAAAGCAAAAATGTGTTTTTCAATTTGTTGAACTGGTACAATATACAAAGGCAGAGGCTTAACAGGTGTTAAGTGTAATAGCCCAAGTGGTCTAGTTTGTCATTTTAATCTATCAGAAAGACTCCTGCCACTTTAAGATCCTGGGGAGTCAGAGGAGAATTAAATGAAAATTGAGTAAAAAGAAAGAGAGCTTTCTAAAAGGCAACTAAATGTTGTCTTTCAAAAAAATGTTGGGCTATGAATGGAACTATGTATTTGCCTTCCTAAATTCCATTCTAGCTGTTTTTACAAGGGGATTAGAAATTGTAAGTGAAGTAAGAACATCAACCTGAAGTGTAATAAACCCTTGTGAGGATATGCTCCTTCCAGAATAACACAACCAAGTTGTAGTTTAATCCTCTGTAGTCCAAGAGATGCCCTTGGTTGGTAGTACTCTGGGCATACCAGGCTTGCAGAGAGAGCAGCTGTGTGAGGAAGCCGAGGCATGCCTGTAAGAGTTGCAGCAGCAACATGCGCAATATTCCTCTAACAGTTACGATTCTGTTGCCACGGAGATAATGACTTATCCCATGTCATTATTGATCTATCAACAGTAAGAGCAATTTTGCAGTGTGATATTGTTTAGCAAATAGAGTAACATCTGCTGAACACTGTAAAACTGCTATACATGTTAGCTTCTCTGAAGTCTGTGTATGGGGTTAAATAAAAGTACCTGAATTTGTAGTTATTTGCTGTAGTTTTCTGAGATAATATCAGTTTAACAGAATGCTTTTTAATAATTAGTATGGTCAGATGCTTTTGAATTATGCAGTACGCAGCACAGTGGATAAACACTTTTCCCTACTGGTAAGACTTAGAAAAATTAGTCCATATACACTCTAGAAACAGAGATTTGTTACGTGGTCTAGTCTTCTATCAGTCTAAGTGAAACTTCTTGTATTTTCCAGATAATGATTTAAATCATCTGTTCAGAAGAAATATTAATGGGACTCCCATAAGACTCCTGACACTTTGCTGATGTTCGTGATAGAAGGAAGACCTATCACCTCATTTTGAAATCAGTAATAAAAGCGCCACTATTCAAACTGCAGGGCTTAAATGCGAACAGTCACAAATTAGGTTACTTCCAGGCATTCTGCTGCTGAACAGAATTACTAGTTATGAATCAGTGGTTTGAGGTCCTTATACAGTGCATCAGTAGGTAGATACCTAAGAATGATACTGTCAACAGAAAGTTTTTTATTTGTTTTGTTTTTAAAAAGGGGAGGGCTAAATTAGCTGGTGAGAAAGATAAGAAGAAAAGTCTCATTTCAGCTTATTGTAACAGGACACCTCTTCATGTCCAAGTCAGAGATCTGTGTGTCTTTCTGACTTGCGGTAGTGCCTAGAAATGAAGTCCCTTATTGTGCCTTAACAATTGAGCTCTACTTAGGTGGTTTTATTGTTATCATGAAGCTTTTTAGTGGGATGACTTGAGCTCCAGCCGTTCTGCATGCTAGGTAAATAATTTCAGTGTACCATCAAAGCAACATCTGGCAGTGCCAGCATATCCTCAGTTTTGAGAGTATTAAGAATACTTAAAATATACCTACAGTTCTGGACTGCACCGTTGAAGTTTGCGTGGGATGCCTAAATTGTAAACACTGAAGAAGTGTTTGTGAAAAGTTCCTGGTTATTTTGACGATGTGCTAGTTTGAAAAAGTTGTGCAACAAGCAGCAGAAATGTGGAAGTGCTGTGGGAGTTTTACTGGTATAGAAACTCAGGCCCCATGGAAAATTGACATTTTGGAATCTGAACTGTATCTAACTTCCTGGTTTGGATCTAAGCTGGAGACCTATAAGCAAGCTTGTTTCTGAACTAGATGGGTAATTAAATAATATTTATGGATTTATAGCACATTTCCAAGAGGGTGTTTGTGTTAGCTTTAAAATTCAACAGTCCATTTGACTTAATGACAGAGGCGAAGAATATGTACGAAATGACCGAAGTCAGTTTAACTGATGGGTGATCTGCATGATCTAAGGCAGTGTTCTGACTTAGATGGTGTAAGGATGCCTTTGGCAGAGAGAGGTCCTGCTAATCAAAGGAGAAATGTCTGAGCCCCACATGTAACAAATAGAATGGAAGATCATGTTCAGGCTTGAATGTGGACCTTTAAACAAGACACTTTTAGACTTCAAGCTTGCTGCTTAATGCCACTGATCTCAATATATGCCTCTTTGTAGTAACACGCCGTGAATTGTGAAGCTGCCCTGGAGCAAGGCTGTATAGTATGACCTTTGTAATAGAGGAGTAGAATTATTCTTTGGGATAAGCAAGCTTATTGCAGCCAGTCTGCTTGCTCAAGAGTCTGTTAGGCCCTTGTTCCTTATTTGCAGATTGTAGTGGTGCTTGAGTCTTTCAGTGCTGCAGAGGAAGCATAATTGTATGTACATCTAACTTATATGAAAAGCTAAGAAATGTTACCTCTCATGAGAACACGTCTTGCCTCTTTTCACCCATGAGTTACGAACACCATGATCTTTCATGGGCCTGAAATAAGACTGGGCAGACTCAGGAAAGTAAAATTGATCTTCTGAATACAAAGATACTGTTACTGGATCAAGTGTTGAGGAATAGGAAGCTAGGGAGTAGGATTATAGCTATATACATGTCCTGTTCTTTGCTTCCTGTGTTTTTTGACCAGTGTTGCAGAAACAGGGTCCTGGGCTCTGAGTTTCTGATTTAACTTGGTGTGGTAATTCGTACAAATTGTAATTTACTTAAAATGCTGGAAATGTCATGCCTGTGGGAGGACCCCGGGGCCCCCAGTGCCCGTACGGAGGATTCCTGTGCCGCCGGTCAGTTCCCCCGCCGTGCTGTGGGTGCAGCTGTGGGTGCAGCTCCCGGGGCTTCAGGAAGGGGCAGGTGCCGCCGGGCCCCAAAAGCGCCCGCGGGCGGGTACTTTGTGTCCGCGAGGGGGCGCTGCCCGTCCCGCGTTGGGCGCTTGGCTAAAATGGCGGGCTCTGGGCACGGGCTGCTTGTTGCCGCCGAGAGCGACTACCTCTGTTCTTGTTCAGCGCTTTTGAATTCCCTTACCTCTTCTATATAAAGTTAAAAAAAAAATTACAGTAAGGTAATTTTCTGTGTCATTTCGAGAAATGCAACTTGTGTTACAAAAGCTCGCCTCAGCACTGACAATTTGATCTCTGTGGCAGAAGATGGACAGTACCAGCTGTGAGTTTCAAATGTATGAGATATTCTCCAAGTAAAAATTCAAGAGTTTTGCACGCATCACTGTATTTGTAAACTAGATGTAATTGTTATGGATAATCTTAATTAAAATTTTTATTAAATCCTAGTATTTTTAAACTCGGTACTGCAGTATTTCAATAAAGATTTTATTTTTTTCATCATGCACCCTTTAGTGTTTCAGTTTTTTCTAGGAATGTGTGTACACATTTTAAGACATTTTTAAGTTCTCATAATATTCCTTTGAAAAGGAGCTATAGTCTAGCCAGTGCTATGACCCTAAATCACATGAATTGTTGTTGCTTAATCTTTGACAAATCTGTATTAAAGTAATTCTGCGCAGCCTGGAAGCTTTTTGTTAAAACATTAGTCTTCAGTTGCTAGTGTTAACAGTGTAATTTTATATTACATGTAATATAAATAAGCTGTCATTACTGTAATAATGTTGAGGGTAATTCTCAGCTATGTACTGGATGCTTGTTGAAGTGCAGAAGCAATACTTTAAAGCAGGGATGAAGAAAAGCTTAAGCGAGTACCTAAACTAAAATTAATCATTGCAATCAGTGATATTTGTTGCAAAAAGTGTTGAGCGGAATAAAATGACCCTCATCTTACTTGTTTATATCTTTTCATATGGATTGAAGCCTTCAAGTTTTTATGACAATTGGAGTTGTTTTGACTAAAATTTCCCACAGGAGTTGTGCAATGGTTTATGCTTTGCTAAAGAGACCTTGAATTTGGATGAGGCAGATGTAAAGTGTGATGCTTCTTAGCAGACCTTTGACAGGAATGTGCATGGAAATCTGCCCATGTTTGGCGGTGGTATCAGGTTCTGCAAACTCTTATTTGTATACGTGCAAACTAAATTGAGCTAAAAATCTGTTGTTTTTTTTCCCCACTGTATGTGACACTGTCCCTGTATTTCTGAATTTTTGTGGGCTGGGCTAGAGTCTGTTTCCAGTAATGAAAGTAAGGAGACAGTGTACAAAGGTGTGGAAAGCTGGGACTCAGGCAGAGGGGAACTGTACTTCTCATCTGATGCAGATATCCTGGAGATGGAGAGGACAGTGTCTTCTTTCCAAGCCGATTCCATTCATTGCCTTTCTCCCTTCAGAGTGGGGAGATTCTCAAACCAGATGTGTAACTTGACAAGGGACACTGGGAGCATGGAGGTGAGAGGGATTTGGATTGACTAGGAACCTGGGTAAGGCTGTGGCAACTAGGTCTGATGGCAGAGGCAGCAGAAACTGCTGGGGCAGTGCTCAATAAAGTTAGGAATGGGAGTTCTAGGTAAAAAAATAATAAATTGGGTTCTGCTATGAACAAGATGGAGGGGGATAGGACTGAAAGGGCCAAAGTTGAGTGGCACATGCAAACCAGGCTTTCCCAAGAGCACAGAAATGAAACCTCAAAGCTTTTAGGTGAGAATCTAGTAGCAGCATGTCTCAGCCTTCTGTGCTACTGGTTGGTCACCTTAGTGGCCACCTTATGGTGCCGAATAACTAGCTTGCCATTTTTCAGTCCCTCTCTGCATAAGTTACCAGAGTCGCATTCTGGCCCAAGATGCTTTGTGCAAGGATCAATGTGAATTTGTGTTGTGAAGATACTTGCTGATTGACTTCTAAGGATATAATCATGGATGCAGGTTGTTAAAGGAATATTCTTAAAGTTGCAAAGTCAGATACTTAAGAAATGTTAAATTTAGCTGAGCAACTTTCAAAAGCATATGCTTGGGAGGTCAAGCCAAGGTTTTCATGACATCTTTTTTCCACAGAAACCCTACATACCCGATGCATAGGCATTGGTTTTCTTGGTGTGCCCTGAGGTTCAAACAAAGGAAGGCTGCTTGCAGGAGGACAGTATGAAAGTCTTTAATATGCCCTCCATAGCTGGACATTATTTCAATCTCTGCTATGGAGGGAAACCTGGAAAATTGTTTAAAGCAGAGTCCTTTCTGGCATGGCTACATTGGTGCTGTTCCAGAACATCTAGTCTTTTTCCCCAAGCACCTTTGGACTCCCTAGCAAACTGCCTGCAGTTGGAGGTCTCTGGGTGCTACTGTACTGTAGTTAGTAAACCTTTTTTGGTCCACAGAGTGCACAGCATAAATCAATAATTGCATACAATCTGAGTCTTCCTCAGCTGCTGTCTTAAAAAAGATGAAAAATGATGCTTGTATGTAGGATTATTCATAAACCTAATTAATTTTAATACATTTAAGAAAAGTAGATTTTTTTTTTTCCTGTTAAATAGAGTATAGATCATGCAAAACAGATACCTTTCATTTCAAAGATTGGGGATGAACACATTTGGACTTGTCTTTATTCCTATACCATGGATGTCAAGTCTGTGTTCTTTAATTCCCTTTAAATAATCAAATTCTCATAGATTAATAACATGAAGATTTACAGGTAAGAAATAATATATGGTTCAGACTGTCTTTTTCATCGTTTGTAGGCTCGCATGAGGTTGACAAGTGGTATGTGGTCTGTAAGTGCAGTGCTCCAAACCACACAAGCCTCACCAATCCCACTGCCTTATCTGGGGGGGAGACATGTCGTATGTACAAGCTTCTCTATTTCTATTTACAAGTGGAGAAACAATTATCTTCTTTTCCCTTTCCCCTTCCCCCCCCCCCCCCCCCTCTTTTCTCAAAGACACTTCTATACTCTCCGCCAGTTTGCAGCCGCCTCCTATTTCCATGTTAACTTATCTTCCTAACTTAAATAGGCCACTGAGGGCTGTAAAGACACTTGGGAAGAGAGAACTATGCAGAATAGTGCACTTCAAAATGTATTGTGAGTAAGGTAGCTGAAAGCAGGGGAGATTTCTCAAAGAAACAAAGTAAATTCAATGTTTTGTTCTAGTTGCAAAATGTAGACAAGTTAGATATTTTATTTCCTGCACAGCTGCTAACCTTGCTGATGTCTAGATGTTACAGACAACTTGCAGAAAAAAACCACCTCAAGTCACCCCAGGGGATGGGGGGCACAGAGAGTAAACAGTGTGGGACTTCATAGCCTGCTAGTGAAGATGCTCCTTGGGGAAAGGAGAGTTGTGTCTTGGGGTTCTGCTCCTACCCCATCTGTGCCTCTGACTTGGTCTGTGTTCAGTTGTTCTCAGGTTGCCACTTTTGCTTGAAGAATATTTTTAAAACCAAAATAATTATATTGGTACTCAGATACATAGTCCACTTTTTTCCATATAGAAGCAGTATAAAAAAAGCTTCCTTTTAATAAAGGCAACATAAGGACTTTCAGTAATGCAGATGCATCAGGAAAACCGCACCAGTGTAATTAAGTGTACAACCACCTTTTTCTATTGTTTTTCTGTTCAGTAGCTATGAAGTGATATTGCCTCCAAAGTTCCGGTCTGATCCCTTTATCAGCTTTTAACACCCTTAGCGTACTCTTTTGGATATTGAGTGTTTCTTATATTTAGGGAGAAAAGAAAAGCTTCCTGAGTGCTTTCCGGCTGTTAAAGATGTGTAGGCATCAGACTGAAAACAAGAGCAGAGCCTCCGAGAACCTGCAAAGAAAATAGGTAGAAGTAGTAATGATGCTCAGGAAAGGAAGTTGCTGCTTTGGTCTTGAGACAAAAAGTGTTTGATACCAGCATGGATAGTGAGTGCTATTTATGAATGTTTTGATAGCACTGGGAGGACTCCAGTATCATCAGTGACAACTGTTCCTTTAGAGCGTATGTTCCAAAGAATATGGTGTGAGTGAAGCAAGTGGTGTTTGCATGAAGAATCCTGATATGTCTAGTGTGTGTGATGCAGACAGTCTGGTTTGCTCATAAATAAATGGAGCAGTGCCTCAGCTGGTTTATACTGGCTTAACTCTCTTTGAATTCAGTGGACTTATGTCGGGTTTTGTCTGCTAACCTTGCTCCCACGTGCTTTTCAGTTAGGCTTGCTTCTATCAATTGCAGAAACTGCCGAGATCTGAGGCTTCTTCAGCAGTATCTTGCACCTAACAGAAAACTTGAAACAAATTTCCTCTGTTCCTAACTGCATAAGCTTACAGCAGTTCTGGGAGTGATATTGGGAGTAGTAAGTCCGGATTTAAATATCCTACGTGCTGAAGGCTCCTATTCTCAGAAAAGCATGTGGGTATAAAGGGCTTGATTTACAACAGTTGATTTAATGGATGTTGTTAACACTTTGTGTATTTAACATTGTGCAAACTCCATGTGACTGCAGTCTTCTGTGGTATTTGCTAACTTCCAGTTTGAAATAAAATTCTAAATTTAAAAGCTAATGAACAAGGGGCACCAACTATCCCTTTTCTTCTGTTTATATGGAAGCATACTGGCACAAAAAAAATCCAAAAATCAGTTAATTCAGAACTCTTCCTGTAGAATCTGTGCTTAAATTTCAGGTGTCCTTGGAGTGTTAAAATATCCAAGTCTGCCCAAGAGTTGGAACTCAGGTGAATAGTAAATGCTTAGCTATAGGAGAGTATTTGGGCCAGGGGTGTCAGAACTGATAGGGAGTACAAAGTCCCACTTCCCTGTGGAGGCAGTCGGTCTGTGCCCAGGATGTGGAGCTGAATTAGACAAAAGGTAAATTTTAAAATATGCAGCACGGAGAATGTGAAATGCCAGGTTAAGTCCAGATCATCTCCACAAGAATACAGAGCAGGAAGTTAACCTGGTTTACTGGTGTGATCCTTGCCCTAGTGCTCCTGAAGATACACCCGTTTTGACATTAACGTTTAGAGTTTATGGCTCTTCATTCCCCACTGACTGAGGAGAGAGTTCTGTCGCAACTCCTACCACCACCCACTGAAGCTTTCTGTTAAGCAATGTGCAACTTCTAGTAGCTATAAAACAACACAAAAAATAATCCCTGAGAAGCTCCAATGTTGAAACCTGTCATGCCAAAGACATATGTCACTGGTATGCTGCACAAAATGTTACTCTGCCAACAAATGCTGTTCTTCCCACCCCAAGACTGCCATGTGACTCATTATTTGAATAACAATTTTACATTGCTGTACCCAAGCAAACATAAAGAAAAACATCTTAATATCTTGTAATACTTGTTTGTCATTGGTTATGAGCATGAATAAATGGGCGTGTTACACTAATAAGAGAGAGCAGCTACCCTGCGGCATTATAAGTGCTGCTCTACTGCCCTAAAGATGTCATGCAGATCCTCCTGTGGAGTAAACCGTGCCAACACCATTGTTAATTTTGCAGTATTTGGTGCTTCCCACCCAGTCTCCTGGGTATTCTGCTCAGCACAGGAAGTGTCTGAAAATTCTGTACATGCACTGGCAAATAATCGTGGTTTGGTTTAGAGGCTGAGCCAACTGCTTCTAAAAATATATTCCTTTCTTCCAAGGAAAGAGAGCTAGAGCTGCTGCTCTTTCCTTTTCAGAAGCTCCTCCACCCTTCCACACTGCTTGCAGTCATTCTAACCTCTCCTTTGTTGTTTAGGTGTGGTGTGTGGGTTTTATATTGTTTGGGTAATGCACTAAATGCTCATTTACTTAATGCCTGCTGTTTGCCTGTGTATAGTGGTTTTCCTAACTCAGCATGTACAAAGCTGTTTGAGGTAGTAAAATCAGAGCTATGAAAGCCTCCACATAGGGAAGGGCAGAAGAACTTAATGCGAGCAAATTTTAGACACAGTGATGCATTGTCCAACACCAGCAAGCTTTCTGAATACAAAGGGCTGTTTTTATTTTGGACTTAAAAGGTCTAGGTATACAAAGTAATTTCCTAGGGGGTGGTTTCATAAGGAATTAATTGCTGCCAGTGAGGGTTGCTGATATACCCACTGTGACGACTGAGCCAGTTTTCCCCATTCAAATTCACAGATAGATTTTTCAGTTCTCTACCATCTACCTATTCTAGACACATTCCTTTGGAGTCCAACCCTTTTGGGTTGCCTCCAGTTCCTCACACTGTTCCAAAGGTCATTAAGAGATAATCAGTTTGGAATTACTATGGGGCAAGAGCAGTTGTATAGGCATAGATTCAATTTTATGCACTGGTGATACAAACTTTACTCCAAGTAAATAGTCTGTCAAAATCATGCTAGTGAATAAATTAGATTTTCCAATTTAGATGATAGGCTTGTCCACAAACAGAAGAATACAACATTCACTTTCTCTCTCAGTGACACCTTAAAAGGTCATAGTCACCCCAAACTGTGCCAGTAACAGGACCCACCGTGGGCATTCTGAGCTTCAAGATCAGAACCAGCTATAAAAGTACCCCACCATCAAGTTCTGACAAAAACTCCACTTATCTTTTCTACTACTGGTGAGGGATAGTGATTCCTGATGGTTTGGGAGCAATTTAAATACAGAGCTATTCCAGTTAAGGCTGTGTTGGCACATGGATGGCAGGCTACCCTGAATACCTGGCTGTGGGCAGAAGCGAGCCCATGAGGGCTCCCCTGGCTGATGCCGCCAGCTAACGCTATCGATGTGATCTGGCATTAGAGGGTAGAGAACTGTCGCCCCGGCCTCTCGCAGACTCTGGGAGCTCACCCTCTCTTCACTTCTGAACTACGTATCTCGAGGCTCTTGGCCGCAGTACTGTTATGTGTGGTCAAAGACTTTTATCGCAAATAGCCTGTTTTTCTGCTCATTAGGCAGATGAACCGCACAAGTTCCCAGCAGCAGAGGGCAGCAATATAACCTCTGCCAAAGTACATTTTCGTGCCTTGTGAAATAAAAACCTCTTTACGTGCTCATTCAGTTTGTTTACATTAAATTATTGTTCAAATATGAAGAAGCCGTTCATTCTTTCCTCCTTCCCTCCCTGTGGCTCAATGTACTGGCCTTGACGTGCTTGTAACTTTCTGATGCCACAGACGGAGCACAAGGCATTGACGACTCTTTGGCTTCTCTCGCTGGGCTACAGAACCGACGCTGTGGCTGGCAACACACCACCCCTGCTTTCCATCATAGCCTGAGCATATGCTGTAGACTTTTTGCTAAGATAGGTTAGAGGAAAGAGTCGCCTGAATCAGACTACAGTGGAAACAGGTTTTGTTTCCTAAATTCTTGGTTGGGTGTTTTTTTTTTTTTTTTGTCCAAAATGTCAGTTACAACACTTCCTGCATCCAGACGAGTTCCTGTCCGTACTAACTGCGAGGAGCTGGGGTTGTTTCGTTCACGTGTAACTGCTGAAATGCCGCCTTGCTGTCTGGGCATTCGGAAGAAACAGTAAGAGACCTCCCCACGTGTTGGCACGGATCGCTGGGGCTACCGGCACCTGTAAACACCGCCCGTGGTTTGTCGCCCATCTCCTGCTGTTTGGTGACTCTCACAGCTCCAAGTCCCCCAGAACGTGATATTGTGGGAAACAGCTTTTTCTCTTCTCCCGCATTTTACTCCGCTAGAAACAGCAGAGAGCCGGGGCTCACCCGGTGCCTGTGGCCGCGGCCGCCCGCCTGCCGCCGCGCCAGGACGGCCTGCAGCGCGCCGGGACGCCCCGCCCCGCCGGCCGGGCCAAGCCGGTGCCGGTGCCCGGTCCCGGGGCAGGGTCGGCACCTGCCCGCGCCCCGCTGCCCTCTGAGGGGCTCCGCTCACGGCAGCTCCTCGCAGGGCGGGACAGCGGCGCCGGCCGCGGCCCGGGTTACATAACGCCGCCCGCCGGGCCGCGGCGGTGAGGGCGGGCCCTCCGCGCAGCCCCCGGAGCGCCGGGGCCGGGCGGCCCCGCCGAGGGCGGGTGAGCGCCCGAGCGAGCGGCCGTAGTGCGGCGGGGGAAGAAGCACTCGGCCCCTCGGGCTGCCCGCGGGGGAGGCGGCGGCGGGTGCCGCGACGGTGAGTGGGCGCCAGCCGGCGGGAAGGGGCCTGCGGCGCTGCCGGGGGCCTGTTGCCGTTGCTCGGGAAGCTGGGGAAGGCGGGGGGATAACGGGGAGACGGCGGCGCCCTGGGACTGCGGCGTCCCGTCCCGTCCCGTCCCGCCGGGGAGGGAGGGCGGCGCGGCGCAGCGCACCGCAGGGGAGGCTCGGCTCGGCTGGGCTCGGCTCACTGACAGCCCGCCCGGCGCCCGGACCCGCCTCCCGTTGCTACCCCCCAGCCCCGGCCCGCGCCCCGCCGCCTCCGGGATCGGCGAGGCGGGGTGAAACGCCGCCAAGGCAGCGGGCGCTCGGCCCCGCCGCCCGCCCGCCCGCAGCCGCCGCCGCGCCTTGGCCGGTCCCCGAGCTGGCCGCCCCGGTGCCGTCCCCGCCGCGCAGGTTTGTGGTGCCGCCGCACGGTATAACGGTTGCAACGGGCACAGCAGGAGCGGAGGCAGGGCTTACCCCTGCCGGGGTAGTTCCCTGGGTAGTAGGAGAGTTCCCTATGTGCTACTCACGGATATACTAACGTCGCTGAAGTAATTGCAGCACACCTCCCTAAATAATGTAAGCTAAACGGGTAAAACCTTTTAACTTCTTTTTAAAAAAATCGCATCTGTGAGTGAGTACCAGTCTGGTGGAAGCGTTCAACTGCATTCTGCAACTTTTCCTTCCCAGATGTCAGGCTCTTGCCAAAGCCGGTTGCTCAGCATTACCGTCAAATTTCTTCTTATCTCTGTCCCCACTGCCAGGACTCCACTGCAGTTTGCAAGCTCCTTGTTTCTGTTCTCCTTCCCCAGCCTCTCTCCCCTTCAAATCTATTAAGTGTATCCTAGCTCGGCTCTGATTCCCCTTAAGCCGGTCTGACCTTGTATCCCTTTTTCTTCCGAAACAGAAAGGTTCCCAGTTTTAATATGATAAGAGCTGCTACCCTCGTTTTTAGATTCTGTATGACTTATGTATGTAAACACCCCTACCCCAATGTGTAGTAAGGCTTCGGTTTCTCATACGCTTCTTTCTGCCATCTCTTTTATTCCCAAATCCTTATTGGTTTGACCTGTGTGAAGGTCTTTGTGCAGGCAAACTTTACGTCTTCGTCCAGGCAAACTTTATTCCTAGAAATAGTTCTACTCAAATGGGTTAACAGACTGAAATCTACAGGAATTATGAATGTATTCGTTTTGAAAATGATGGCTGCAAGACAATGCTTTTTTTTTTTTTTTTTGCAAGTTCATCAGAGCAGGATGCCTGTCTTCTCCTTTGCCTCAAATCTAAGCCTGGCTACCTTAAATCATTAATGAAAAAGACTATCACTATGATACTCTTACCAGCTCCTTGTTGCTGGTTTTGGATGTTACTTTTAAGCCCTTGGCATGCTGCGTGCCGTTTGAAAATCTTTGTACACAGTGGTTGTTTTCTGGGGAAAGAATTTAAAAAATGAAACAAAACTTTAAAAGCTGATTGGTTGCTTTCAAGCATGTTCCTTCTTTTTCTAAAAGTGTCTCAGAACTGTGGGTTGTTGAAATGCACATCAGCTCAGCACAGCCTCCATGCTTGCCAAGTGTGTGAGCCAGTTGGATCTCAAGAAAATGTAACTCACTGCAGTCAGTCTTGTGGCGACTTTTATTTCAATAAGAAGCAAACATCTTTTGGTGAGTCACAGGGCATTGTTCCCTACAAACTAGCTGTCAGGAAGTGGAGTCTGACAAAGCTGATGGGCTCTCTATAAAAACAGTTTTCCCCTACACCCAGTGCTGTTTTCACATTCTTCATGAATCATCAGATTCAGAGTCGTTTCAAATTCCCAAGGAAGGCAGAATGAGCTACCATTCGGGGTTGTGGTACCATGGTGCTTGTCCCTCTTCTTGTATTCCTTCTCCTGATAATTCCAGTTCTTTCCCTCAGCCATTTATTTCACTGCTCCTCCTTCCTCTCCCATCCTGGTCAAGGCTTTTACTGTGCTTCCAAGTCTTTTCCTGGTGCATATGTCCTCTGTGTGGCGTTCATGCATTGACCTCATTGAAAAGAGTGTCTAGCTTTTCCTCTTGTGTAAGCCGTTTTTCTGTGTCCCTCCCAAAATCATTCTGTGATTCCCAAATCATCCTGAAAACCTCTGTGTGCACTTGTGGATGGTGGGCCTCAGGATGTGGCTGTGCCTGCATCCACCTGACTTTGAAGAGCAATGCCACTGCCTGAGGGGATGCTCCAAACCTAGCACCTGCATCACAGCTTCAAGAAGATAACTAGCCTTCATCTTTGAGCGTAGCTTCTGTTGGAAACAAGGCTTATGCCATACCTTTATATGTGTATGCACATGCATCTTGGTATTTGTCACTTAAATAGTAGCCATTTCCCAGTTTCAACTGAGCATGACATAAGGAGAACAGCTCCAAGGTAATTAAGTTCTTGCAAATTTTGTAGAAACAGACCAACAGGCAAAAGCAGGTCTAGAGTCAGACACTTGCCAATTTTCCCCAGTTTTTAGCTTAGTGACTGAGTGATGCATTCATATGTGACTGGCTCCATTTGGCAATAAGGTATTTGGTGTAAATGAAGTTGCAGAGAGAAAAGGAGAAGGATTTTCTGGGTGAATGCCCATGAACTGGCATCTCCCTTAAAACTTCAAAGAAGATAAATAACTCTGATTTGCTACACTGCATTTTGAACACGAAAACAGAAAATCTCAGTACAGTTCAGTGTAAACATTTAATCAACTGAGGAACACGGTTCTATAGGAGATCCGATTTCCTGAGTTGTGCTGGTCACAAAGCGCTTTGTTTTTGCGTGTCTGCGTCTCCAGGGCACAGCTCCTGTCTTTGTTCTGCCAGGCACACATTTGCGCAAGTACATCAAGTACAGAAGGGCTGTGATCTCAGCTAGTGTTTTTAGATCTATTTTATTTTGACAGAATTGGCCAACAGTTTCAAGACTTATTGAGTGTCATCATATAAGCATAATTCCATTGAAACCAAGCAAAAGAGATGATCACTCATCCTGACTCAGAATAATGTATTCCTTGATGCGGCTGGTAGGGCAAATTCCAGATCATTTGTAGCAATGACAAGATACTGGATTTTTGTTTTGTTTAGTTTTTAACTGTTAGTCCTTGTAACTGTAGATGGGATTTCGTGGCACAGCTATGACCTGTCCTGGCAAACTTGTTCTACTGTATATACAAGTTGCAATGATGTCCTTAGAAAGGGTCCTTTTACATCTGCATTGTATGCATCTGCTTAAGGATTTCGGCCTAAGTGTGAATCCTGGAAATTCAGGTATGTGAAAGGAAAAAGCAACATGGTAACAGGAAAAGTTCTTGAGCTTCAGAGATGTTAACAGAGGGTGTAACTGGCAAGGGAGTTTTTTACTTGGCACAATTCTATGAAGGCAAAGGTATTTAGGCACCTGGGATCAACAGGAATAAATACCAGGTTCCTAAATGCCTCTTTGAGTCTGGCTAAAAACCTCCCTGCTGTCTTTGGAGTGTAGGCAGTGGAATACTTTTATTCTTCAAGGGAAATATCTCTTAAGGTAGTGCTCACTGATGGTCAGGCTTCATTTGACTGCAATTCTGTGAAATTAAAAAATGCAAAGCAGGTGTTCAGGATCTTTTTTGATCACGTGGGTCTGCTCTGCAAACGACTGAATGGTAGGATTTGTGCCTTTAGTTAATATTGATTAAATAAAAGTACTCTGAAATGACACAAGAAAAACTGAAAAGTATTTAAAACTCAGTGTATAAACTTCAAAACTCAGACTGATACTGATTAGTGATAGGCCCCAAACTACACATCTTTGAATTTTGCTGAAATTTTGGCCTGAAATACAATTACATTGCCTGTATCTGATATTGGCATATGCATTTAGAAAGGCAGAATTTTCTTATAATAATTCTTCCATGACTAGCTGCAGAATTGTCAGCATCAACTTAAATACAATTTTGTTCTTTTCTTTGAAAATTTACTTCCCTTGTTTGTTCTCTAGTGTTTGACTGTTTAGGGCATAACAGAGTTTTAAAGAAGTAGAGTCTTTTTAAATGAAAGTGGAGATCCTTACATTACAATCTCTCCTTACACACTCTTCTCCAGAGCTGGAGTGTCAGTCCTTGCTTTCTACAAGAGTTGATGACTCTGCAACATCCTGACTTGTGACTGGATGAAGGTAGGGCAAGCAGTAAACATGCTCTCTGTCAGACGTTGCTGTTGGATTCACTGCTTCCTAGACTCAAAGTAGCGTGAACTGTTGCTTATCATGATATGTCCCTGTATTGCTAATAAATTGAATCACAGGGCGGTACTGCCTGTATTACAAAAAAATGACACAGAGTTGTGAGCCCTGGGGAATTTAACTTCAGCTATCTGAAGTGGCCCCACCTCAGTGCTGAGATAAAGATGGTAGATCTGGCAGGGAAGGACATTCTCATTGACACCACATGCCAGGTTAATAAGCAATCTTTGATGTCTCTGTGCACACAGCTTAATTGTATTCCAAGGAAAAATGTGTTGATTTTAAAGATGATGTGGACTCATTTGTTTCCCTTTAGCAGAACTGACTTTTTGTGTCTCTATTGGTACAAGCATCTTTTCTGTGTTAAACAGAAGACATGGGCTTGATATGAAGTCCATCATACCAAGGGATTTCAAGGGAATTTCTGTTTTGACTGTAACAGGCTGAGGATTGTCAATCTCAGCCTTGGGATCTCACTGAACAGGTGCATGAAATAAAATACTGGAAGAAATTGAAGGAGATAGCAAGAAACAAGGAGAACCGTGAAACTGTAATTTGCATATCAAGCTGTGGCTTGCTTGTTTTGTTCTTGATTAGTGTTTGTTAAGTGGTATTAAAAGGTGAAATAACTGTTGTTACAGTTGTGCTATGCAGAAAGCCTTTTCAGAAATGTGACAGTGATACTTGGGAGCACAAGATGAATGAGAGGCCCATGTGGGATAGCTTGTGCTGGGGGACTTACTGTTATACTTAATAGATACAGTGCCTGTCACCACGGAATCCTAGAAACACTTTACATAAGGCTACATGCTGCTTCCCTTGCAGTTGATGATGATGATAATAGAATATTTCAGTTGGAAGGGACCTACAATGATCATCTAGTCCAGCTGCCTGACGGCTTCAGGGCTGACCAAAAATTAGAGCATGTTATTATGGGCATTGTCCAAATGCCTCTTAAACACTGACAGGCTTGGGACATTGTCCACCTCTTTAGGAAGCCTGTTTCAGTGTTTGACCACCCTCTCAGTAAAGAGGTGCTTCCTAATGCCAAGTTTGAACCTCCCCTGGCACAGCTCTGAACCCTTCCGATGTGTCCTGTCACTGGATCCCAGGGAGAAGAGCTCAGCACCTCTCTCTCCACTTCCCCTCTTCAGGAAGCTGTAGAGAGCAATGACGTCACCCCTCACACTCCTTTTCTCCAAACTAGACAAACCCGGAGTCCTCAGCCACTCCTCATAGGACATTCCTTCCAGCCCTGTCACCAGCTTTGTTGACCTTCTCTGGACACATCTGAGTACCTTAACATCTTTCTTAAATTGTGGGGCCCAGAACTTCATACAGTACTCAAGGTGAGGCTGCACCAATGCTAAATACAGTGGGATAATTAAAAAAAATGATAAATACAGCAGAATAATACAAAAACTCTATTGGCTTTAGTAGAAGAGCAGTCAGACCCACAAAAACCTTTGGGTTTGAGGCAGGTGGATATTACTGTATTTGTGGGATAGCTGAGCAAAGTGAGACATGCAATACTGTGGTGTTTGCCCAGGTGATGCAGGAATTCATTGGCAGAGTCAGGAACAGCGACGGAAGTCTGACTGCTAGCCCAATTTGCAGGCTTCCTCTCCCAGGCATGTTCTTCCCACTGTTGGAGAGTAGCAGCACCTTGTAACCTCTTTCAGTGTCGTGCCTTGTGGGACTAAATAACAGAATATTCGGGAATGGTGATTGATGGAGTGAGAGATAGTCTTCAAGGCTCCTTGGAAATACTTGATTTTCAAGAATGAGTGTACCTGTAAGTATTGCTTTGATCCAGGCTGGTGTATATAACCAGAGCTCTCATGAATTCTCCTGAAACTGTTTGCATAGTTCTGCTGAGTAAACAGCATATTTGTCAACGCCTTAATCCATGCCTCCCAAACAACATACAAGTTGAGCGCGTATTGTTGAGCACATGGTCATCCTTCTCTTCATGTGTTGGACTGATTCAGAAGAGCTGTGTTCTTTGCCAGAGATTTGCTCTATGATGTTGAAGGAGCAGGAGGTTTAAAATGGGACCAGTGATGTTGGGTGCTTCATGTGTTGTTGAGTCTGGCATTGTCTGTTAGAGGCTACATTTGGAAGACAGATGCTGCTGAGAGCATTAGTGTCTCCAGCTGTGAAATGGGGACACTAACATCTCCTTTCATAGGCACACTTGGTGTGTGTGGCAACTGTGTTGTAGGTACTAGGATGGAGGATGTCATGGGTGAGACAGTAAACCACCCATAGTGCATCTGGATACTTGGGTTTATCTGAAAACCAACAAGATTAGAGCTCTTACTCTACAAGATCATCTCACACACTGACTCACCTACTCGCTCAGCTGGACCGACACAACAGCAATAAAAAAAAATAAGCTGTGAAAAAAGTGTAGGGGTTACTTTTGGCTGTGTTTTCTCTCCGCCTTACATAGAAGTGATACATGATTTAAAGCATTGCATGCTTGTCTTGTTTTCCTACCATTATAATGAGGCTATCCGAGCAGAAAAACACGTGCTGCCTCTGACTGAGGAGTAGTTTGAGATGAAACAGCTGGTCTTTATCCAGGCTTTATACCCCATTGTTGGCCCAGCCTGAAGAAGTTCAGGGAAGCCGAAGGTGGAAAGTGTACAGGCACTGACATACCTGCTGCATTTTTAAGTGTTAGATGGAAAGGCAGGGTCATGTGAGGAAATAGGCCCCTGCCTTGAAGATTTTGTGAGTAAATAAAAGAAAGCAATCTTTGGAGCTGTCAGTTCTTCCCTAGGCTGTGCACTTCCTTTAACTTAGATGACTGATTTTTCTTAATGCAAAAGTCTCTTTGCATGAGTGCTCTTGAGTCTCCGTGGGAATGTGGTAGTGGTTATATGAATGGCAGATGGCAGCGGTTGACATGTGTAGGTGAAGTTTCTTATGTAAGTCAGCAGAATTGGTCTATAGCTGCAGCAGGTTAAGCACAGACTTTGTGTGACGTACGTGGCTAATAACGCTAGCTCAGTAAACACCAGAGAAGCACTTGGGTTAATTTAGATCTCCAGATAAAGAGAGCACCCAAGGAATAATTTTCTTGTTACCTTGTCTTTTAAGTCTGTAGGAGTCAGGGTAGTGCCCTTGGCTTCACCAGAGCCTGAGATTTTCCCTTGTATTCTCAGATTATAGACCTGCCAACTTCATTAGTTGTTCTGTCAGTGGGTACATGCTGCTGGTGTGAGATACCAATCTACAGAAAATGTCTTCAATATGAAAGAAAGGAAAAAATTTCAAGCTTCTCTGGGGTTTCTTTGTTTGGTTTTTTTTGGTTTTTTTTTAATATGCAAGCTTCAAATTCCTGTCTTGTAGAATTTCTCCCCCTCTCCTCGTGTGCTTGTTCCCTAGTTACTACTTAATTTTTTTAAGATGCTTTCAGTGTAGAATTAATTTCTTTATGCAGATTTTCTCAAATCCAAACCCAGGTATGACTGCTTCTCCTCTGAAGCACTTCGGTTGGAAGGCAATGCCATTGGCACTGAGCTCTTGGTCCAGAACTAAAGGTCCTTGTCAGAAGAGTGGCCTCGTTATGGAGATCCCCAAAATGGTTGTTCCCTGTCCTGAGAGAAGCTCATGCATAAGTGTAGAATCAATAAATTAGTAATTAGGGAGACAAAGAAGAAGGAAGAAAGAGAATTATGGCAAAGCAGTAAGAGGAAGTTACTGCAAGGAGGGTGAGGGAGCGGGAGCGTGTCATTGCCTGGCAGCTGCCTGCACCCTAGGCTGCGTGAGGCAATCATAGCTGTGCCACCTCCAGCTGTCCACAAGCTAGCTTTCATCACCACCCACCAGCCTAGATCTCATTGTCCACATCCCTGTTTTGCCTACAACACCATGTACCTTCTCCAGTGCTGTAGAAGACAGGTAAGAACATCTTCTGTTCAACTGCAAAATACCCCTTCTTCAGACACTCTCTTAAAAGCATCCCTTGTCACGATGCTTGTACACCATACCCACCTGATAGCAGTTACCTAGGGGGTGCTTGGAGCGGGGCTACCAGAAACCCTAAAGATGCCTTCAGCATTACTTTATTTCTTCCTTCAGCTATTTGTTTGTCCAGCTATTGTGTATTGTGAGAATATTTAATGATGGAGGAGGGCCGGTAGTGTCATTCTGGTTTGCAGAGCAAAGTAGCATTTGCTGTCTGATGAAAGAGATGAAGGTGTTTATAAAAAACACTTTTTTAAGTAATTACATTTAATCCCAATACTTTAAATGCCATGGCCTTTTTTTTTTTTTTTTTTTTTTAAAGCTCTGCTGGTCTTGAATAGTTGTAGTTACTCAGTGCTGAGGAATTTACCTGGATGTTAACAAGCTGCTTCAGTGCTCCACGTGTACTTGTTTTCTATGGTGCACCCTTCCTGTGTCATCTATCACTCTGGTATTTGTGAAGTGCTTTTAGGTTGTTGCTACCAGCAGGTTACACCTTAGTTTGGGGATTTGCAAATAGTCATTGGTTCTTTTAGTCTTGCTCAAACCAGATCTGACATTTTTCAGGGTTTGGTTGTGTGTGTGGGTTGGGGTTTTATGTTTGGGGTTTTTTTTAATGCTAACTGATAAAGTCAAAATATTTTTGTCTTGTTAAATGGGACAAAGCATAATGATTACCTCAGCCTGATCTTTTCAGGTGCTCAGCTTGCAGTTGGGACACCTGAATCATTAGGCTGTGCCTAATGATTAGGTTCTGCATAATGATTCAGAATTTACACAGAGTGAAATTATACCAGAAAGAGAGACCAAGAACTTGACGCCTGTCTGTGCCACCCCCGCCAGTTACCTCCAAGCCCAGTACTTAGGACAACCTGAATGCTTTGGTGTGGGTGTTCCTTCTCTGAAAAGTCCTTTCACAGCAATTCCAAACCAGATTCTTTGGGGAGTAGCAATTGCATGGACAGTCTCTTTATGCCAATATTATTCTAATTCAGAATTAAAATATAGATAGAAGTATGATCTTTCCCAGAAGATGGAAATTTTGATTCCCATACATCCCCAAACTGCATTTCATTGTTACAGAGAGAGCAGCTTCCATGTCTGGCCAGCCTATGATACCAATCTCCACTACCTCTTGGTAGACTTTCACCTGAGCACTTTCTTGCTTTTTCTCCCAGTCTTGTCCTCACATGTAATCCTTCCCAAATCCATGTCATGACCATCTCTCAGATTCCTCCTTAAAACTCTCTTGCTGCAATGTCTATGGAAATTTGACTGTGGTTAGGCAGCTGCCTCTCTGCCTGTGGCTTTTCATGCTGACTAATACTGCCTCTTTGCTCCTATGTGTGTCCCCTCATCTGTATCCATATTCTGCCTCATCTGTTCTGCCTCAGCAGTAACCTCAGCAAATTGAGGATGCCTTTGCTGCTCTACACATGCTACCTGCAGCATGGTGAAGTGCTGGTTCACAGCTAGGACCTGAGCCTCTTCAGAGTAGTAAGAATGTGTAACACAGTTGTAATGGTCTCCTTGGAAAATAATTTTTTATACTGCTGCTCTGTTTTCTACCTGAGGGGTTTCATAGCTCTTTCTCAAAACTTAGACAAGGCTTTATAGTTTATAACCCTTGTAACCCTACTGGGATGACAACTTCTGTTTCCTAAACAGTTAGTGGTCTGGTACATGACCGGCTGTCCAAAGATGCAGACGATTAGTGGGCAGTGAGGCCAGTCTGTCCAGATTATCACTTAAGTATGGCAGGTTAATCGGTGGGGCAATGTAGTTATTTAACTCCATGGACTGCACTGGGGTTGCAGAAATATGTTTCCTTTGCAGTGCCTACACACTGTCAGGTAATCTAAGATCATCCAACTGGTTTTCTTACAGATGTAATTGAATCCATATTTGAACATAGAAATGTCAGACTAAAGAAGGGGCCATTCAGATGCTTTCCACTACCACAACAGAAATGATAGTTGGCTTGAAGAGTTGGAAAAACACTGTTCAATCCCTCACTGAAACTGAAAATAGTGTTCTTTGTATGGGAAAGAAGGGAATGGCATGTCAGATGTGGGAACATTTGGAATATTGTGCTGAAATTGCAGTTTCCTTTTAGAATATGGAAAAATGTAAAATCAAATTTGGTGTAAAGGGAATTATGCTCAAGTGGTAATCTAGGATTTATGTATTTAAAATATGTTGTGATACTAACTTACTGAAAGTTTTATGGGGAATGCTGCATTTCTGACTGTTAGTTTGATCCTTTTATTGCTGCCTCCAGTTTGTGGCTGTCTGTACTCACGGGAGTAGCTACTGGGCTCCTTTGCTTTCTAGGTTCGTCATCCAAAGAGACCACTTCTTACTGTGTTTTAGAAGCTGCTGTGTATAGCTGATGTTAGCCATATATGCTCTGCTTCCTCAGTACTAGTAGTTTCAGTCCTTTTTTTTTAACAGGACTATGGCAAATTTACAGTGACTATGGGATTTACCACAGGAGAGAGAGAACAGAGGAAAAGCATGCGAAGGGGTTCATTTATAGGCATTTTTAACTCCACCATTCAGGCAGTGGCACAATCCTAAAACAACCCTGACTTGACTATCAGATAAATGGACTGCTCTCCAGTTTACATTCCCCCAGGCACTGTATATTTTAGTCTGCAGGCTGATGTGTTTTGAGATGTTCTTATCGTTTCTAAGGATTATTCATGTTAGCAAAAGGCTAACAAGACAGTTGGAAAATAGCTGGTTTATCAGTTCCCTCTCTAGAGGTACTGACTGCATTGATAACTCCTTAAGATGTTCCTCCTCTTCTGTCCTTTGGCTTTTTTCACCGTTGGTGGCAAAATTCTGTGTTCGGTTGACTGCATTGGGGTCACCGTGGCACATGGGGGTCACAACCTATCTAAGGTCTTCAATTAATCCTCTGTATTAGCAACTTCACACAGTTAGCTTGATCGACAGTTTCTATTCCATTCCTGCTGTGCCACCTAGATTTTTCACCCCATCTTTGTTCCTTTCTTCAGTTTTTCCCAATGCTGTTCACTTGTGCTGCTTGGTTCTGAAATTGGTGGAGAGGTTTTATCCCTGTTTGTATCTGTAACTTCTAATTTGGAAGTAGAATTTGAATTAACTTTTTTCCCCCAAGTTTTGTTTTCACTGATTTCTCCACCTTTTCTCCTTACTTTTATTGTAATGCTAGAAATGCTGTTCAGTGTAGTACAAATTATGATACACAGCAACTGTAAAACTAGAGAGATTGTTGATCATAAGGACTTGCTTTGGATTTATACTAGCTTGAGTGTAAGAGGGATCTGGTTTGGTCTTGGAGTATATTAACTAGATTTATTAGGATGATGCAAATGGCAGTGGGTGGGTAGACCAAACCAGTGGGTTTCATTGAATGTCTAACAGCAGATGTACGCAGCAGGATCATAATTAATTGAGAGAGAATGCTGCTTTATATTTTCCACTAGCTTTGGGGAATCAGGAATGGAGAATTCATCATGTGCTCCATCACGAGAAATAGCTAACGCCTACAAAGTATATTCATTCAGCCAAATTGTGCACAATTGTGGTACTGCGTGAAAATATCAGCTATCCTCTTTTTCACATTGCATGGTTGTAACTGACAACAGAACCTAGATTAGTGTGTCAGTCTGTGAAGGGAATCTCCTGCTAGAGAGTTGAGAGTAAAAAAGAAACAGAAAATAAAGTGGGTAGAAAGGAAAATTATAATTATGTTAGAGGTTGAGCTGATGACTTCTAAAAATCTCAGCTCTGACATGTACCTGTCTGCACTTTTACTTCTTGCTGGTTTTCATGCTGTGTTTTCTGGAGTAATTCCTGTTCAGCAAACATCTGTCAGGCATAATAATTTCAAGCATTAATCCTTACAGGAATTAACCAGCTTGTTAGCTGATGACCTGAACTAGATGATAGTTTCTGGGGATTATAACTATTTAAATCTTACCTACCTTTCAAACAGTGGAAGCATGCCATGCTGGTTTTCTTTTCTTTCTTTTTTTTTTTTTTTTTTGTGGGCTGATGTGTTTTTAGATTGTCATCCCCTTTCACTCCTACCATGCAGTAGGAGGCAGAGAGGAAGTCCTGTGCTGCCTCTGACATGAGTAAGGAGGAAGTCAGCAGTTTCTCTTCGCGCCAGACTTGCTCGTGCTGCCAGTCGTGCCGAACCATTGTCATAATGCCCAGCGGAGGCTAGGCTGGATTGAGTTTGCTGTGCTGGAAACCCCTTGGGGAACTTTGATGAAATCGCCACAGACTTTTACCTGCCCTTTTTTCCAGAATTCCCAGGATTTTGGTAAGGTTTTTGCAAGGTTTGTTACTTTTACTTCATAATGAAGTGAGATGGTGGTGACCATGCAGCTAGTCTGTATCTTTTGGCTCCTAATAACTTTTGGACTCCTTTTTTGCTTTCCATTAAGTTTGCCAGAGAGATGGAAGTGTCAAAGATACTAAGTTCCTTGACATTTCAAGGATTTGAATTATAATGAAAAGGATATAGCAATTGGTGGCCTGCTGGGGGAGGGCAATGGCTGAGGGCTCCGGCAGCACCTGGCTGGTGACACGCGCAAAGACCAGCCCACTTGCACGCTTGTCTCCGGAGAAAGCCCACATCTTGCCTCCTGCTTGGTGCTGGTGCTGCAGGGTGCTGGGGGACAGGTGGGAGGATCCGAGGGCAAGGGCCCTGTGCGTCAAAATAAGGCCCGATAAACTGTTTTGTGAGCAGCAGGCCAGGATAGAAACTCTTTCATGTAAGGCAGGAAAAAAGAAGTGAAAATATCCTACCATGGTGGACACCACAAGGGTTGGAGATAAGGGGCAGCCAGTGAAGTTAATAGAGAGTGTCTGTTGGGAGTTGGGAGTGTTGCTGGCATTCAAGACATGATAACAACTTTTACAGGCCAAAAATGTTCACCAAGTTGGGACTTCTGAGATCCCTTCCCTGAAGTTAGTTAAATAGTGTGGGTATAACGTCCCATAAATGACTGTTGAAACATGACCTGGGTGTATGAAGTAAGTTAAAAAGAGATTAAAGAAACTCAGTATTATTTTTCTAAGTAGGAAGTATAGTTTGCACAAGCATTGTCACTTGTGTTGTGCTCATTGAGCCCAAACGTGGTCATTGAAGGCTCTGCTGTGCTGTGGTTTAGCAGTGGTCCCCTATCACAGAGTCGGATGCGTTTTCCTCCAGGAAGGTAATAACCTGCTTCTCCTGTTTTCTGAATCAACCTTTAGCAAGGTACCTACTAAGCCCTGATCTGTGAATTCAAAGGGGAAATAGCAGGGAAAATCCCAGTGATGTGAAATACCTTTAAAATATAACAAGTGCTTGTGGTATCTTTAAAAGATGGCTTTGGAGACTACTAAGGGAAGATTATTTCTTTTAGATCAAAGTTAAGTTTGTGCCATGATGTATATTACCCCTTGGAGATGAATTATATATTACTTGGGTTATAAAAATCTCTACCTTTACACCTTTTCCTTCTTTCAAGTGTTTGAGACTAATTAGTGCTGTGACACATCTGTCAGGAGATGTTCGTCAAATATGTGTGTGCAAATCCTCAGCTGATATAAACCCCTGTTGCTCTAAATGTATCTCTGCATTGGCTCTCTGGTGGCTGGCAGCCCAAGAGGTATGTCCCATAATATTTAGGATGGGATTTTCAAAGTTGCTGAGAAGTAGGCCCTGAGGTCCCATTGGGGTCTAAATAGAGCTGAGCTGCCTCATGTTTTCAGATGTTCGCAGGAAAAAAAGAGCTTTGGTTTCTTACAGTATTCCATTTCTAAAAGGTAATTAAAAGTGGATGATGTAAGAGTGCAAATAAGCATCGGCTTTACTCTCGCTGCTCAGCATGGTAATTATCTGTGATCACAGGTTTAAATAACTCTCTGGTCCTCCTCACTGGAGGTTGACTGCTGACAAACGTGGCTTACTGCTGAGTTGTGCTGCCACTTTACTCTTTGTTTTAGTTTAGATTAATCTCAGTAGGAGGATGTTCAAATCCCCTTTATGTTCATAAACTATAGGACTTCAGTCCTCAGTCAGGCTAAAAAGACTGCTAAAAAGGCAGTCCTGCTTCATCTTGGAGGTCTTGTTCACCCCTGTTGTCAAATCCTGGGCTACCAGAGTGCTGGAGTAGTGGCGATGCTGGTCTCTTTACAGAACTGAAAGTGTGCTTGTGCTCCAGTGGCTGCTAGGAGGGGTCTCTGCAACTGAAAGCAGAGATGCAATCTTGCTCTCTAAACCGCAGTGCCTGACGAGCACGCACAGTGGGAGGGTGATGAAGACATGGAAACTGCAATAGTTCAGGCAAAAATGAGTCACGGGAAAGCAGCCTGTTTTATTCAATTCCTGGAATGTTCTCAGTCACTCAAAATTAATTTATAGCCACCATTTTGCAGTGGTCTACTTTGTTTCTGAGCTTGGGGATGAGGATGCTGGCTGTTCCAATAGTGTATTTTGTTTGGGACACAGGGAGGCCTTGTTCACCCATGGGTTTGTCTCAACACAAACCAGTGCCGTTTTGCAATATAAAGCCTGTCATTATCAGCTTAATGCAAATATTACGTTAAATTATGTCCAGAGTGCTGGCTGTTTAGGTCTAGCTTTACTTACCCTGCTGTATGTTTTTGACAGCATTTCAAGTGTTTAGTTCTTGCAGTGGTCCTTTTTCTCTTTCTTTATATAAACAGATCTTCCTGTTCTGTACAAATTAAAATCTGCTAATTTTTCCATAATCCTGTGCTTTGATCCCATGAAAATAATTCTTATTTCAATCAACAACTTCAGTATTTAAGATTAGTATTGTCCTACTTGCTAACTACTTTTTTTTTTTAATACCGATGAGTCTCACTTTCACCATATAAATATCTCATTAGCATCATCCTAGTGGTAATGTTTTGAAAGACATATCTGAGAAATCTTATGTTTTGGGGAGTTAGTGCTTCAGCTGTTCTTCTAAAGGGGACAAAAGATACTATGCCCTTAGAGTATACTTGTTAAGTACTTGCAAGTGAGTTTTTCTAATAAATATTTCTAGTAAATACTTGACTTAAAAGGTTTATTACTTTAAAAGCTGTGTGCTTAGTGCTCCCAGGTTGCACACAATCACTCTCAGAGGTGGAGGCATTTTACTGATGGTCAAAAAAGATTTTAACATTGGTTTTGTAAGGGGAAAAAAAAAATGTATGTGCAAAAAACCCCTAGATCCAAATGTGGAAACAGTGATGTGGATGAGGAAAGGATGCAGACTTGGAGACAGATTGACATCCCTTAGCCGTGAGCACCCACATTGTGATTGTAGACCTCTTTAGGACATGGGATTCCTGCACAAAGTAAGTTGTCCCAATTCTGGCATGAATCCTTGCTTGGAAGTGCCCCTCTCTCGCACTGGCTTCCCAGGGAATCGCAGGGCTCCTAGCTCAAGGTGTCCCACTGACAGCCCGAGGTTCAGTGCAATGAATCTTCTCTCCTGGTGTGAGACACACTTCAGAGTCCTAGCATGTTTGTAGACCCCATGATGAGGCCATGTGCTCTAGCAGGGCTTGAGGATCATTTTCTGGGTATCTCTGTCTTCAAGGGGTGGGTGGAGGACATGGCTGGTGGAACCACCACAGCTTGTGCAGAGCACTCGAAATACAGCTGCAGTCTCTAACAGCCCTTTCTCTGTCCGCCACTCCATGTCCCTAAGTACGCACTGACACATTGCTTTCATTGCTGAACCCCTTCCAACATGCCGTTTGTAATCTCTTTGGGACAGAGGTATTATCCTTTTAACTGTAGGGCACTTCTGCTCACCATAGGGTGCTCTGAAAGTACAGTCTTTGTATGGGCTTAACACATCAGGGTCCTGATTATGAAAATGGCCCTTGGGAGTTACCATGTGACAAACGAGAAGAGCAGCTGCCAGCCAGCCAGGGAAGATGGACAATTTCTTACTAGGGTTGTGATGCCAAACCAAAATTACGCAGTGCAACTGGGGTATTAAGAATTGCAAGGAAGAATTATTTGGGAATAGTGTACAGAGCAAAACTAATTTGCAGAATATATTTGGCAAATAATTAGGAATAACCACACCTTTGAGAAAATGAGATTGTCAATATACAATATATGACCAGCGAAAGAGAAATGATTTATCAGATAGATTACTCACTCTGAATTGTTCACTGATCTCTAGCCCAGAGGCAGATATCGCAGAGGTTTATTAGTCAGTATATCAGTGCTGTGACTGGCACCCAGTACTGAGGGATCATACAGTCTGCTGAGGACAAGTGGGAGATAATTAAATACATAAATTCTAGCCTCTAGAGACCATGAGACTAATGCTGTTGGCTTGCAGTGCTTTTTTGTTGGCTGACTGATGGTAAAACTCTTAGGGAGCTGAGCAAAGCTGAAACCTAGCCAACTTCAGCAGCTGGGGACAAGTTCACAAGATGTAGGTTGCTGGTAAGCCTGCAGGTACCTTTCAGGGGCAATTTCCAAAGCAGATTCCCTGGATCTGAAGAATTTCTGTTGAAGTTGTAGAGCAGAGGTGTTTAACCTGTGATTTCCCAAACTAAAGAGTCTGTGAATGGTAACTAGGAAAAGGAAGCCTCTTGGCATTAAGTTTAAAGTCACTAAACGGAGATCTGTATCTCTGTAGAGACACTTGAAGGTGTACATATTAGAAAAGGTTGAAAATCACTCTCTGCAGTGTTTATTAACTGAATTATCAATTCTATTCTTGTCCTTTCAAGTATTTCCTTATTGCCTAGACACAAGAAACAACCTTTGAAGCTGAGGTGTTATCTGTAAAGGGGATAGAGATCATCTTACTCCCAAGGGGAGCTGAGTGAATAGATGCTCTAAAGATTGTTTAATACCTCAATAATGTGGGGATAGAAGATCAAAATCTAAACCAGACAGATATCTAATACAGGTACTCTGTCTCCTTGTTGGTAAAAAGGAATTCTAGACCAGTACTAAAACCTGCATTTTACTTCTCTAATTGAATCATGGTAGACCAGCCTTTCTCCTGGAGTGACTTGGAAATGCTGAAGTGTGTGTGTGTGGAGTGTATGGAGTGGGGAGAGATTTGTAATTAAGAGTCCTCACCTATACTTTTTACTTCCAAATGACTTGAAGATTGAAATATAAAAAATAAAAATGCTGTGGTCAGATCTACTGATTGTCATTCCTGATACTAAAAGGGAAGGTAGCCCCAGGACCCAACTCTGCCTTACTTGCACATGATGATTCCATTCAGATATAAAACTATTTTTAAATTTTAATCTCTTTTTTTAGGAAATGGCTTTTTAGACCTGGGAATTATATATTTTCCACAACAGTCTTAGAAAGCGAAAACATACCCCATTTGCATTGTCTCTCACCAAAGTCTGAAATTAATCTTTAAAAAAATGGTTGGAAAAAATAAGGCTTTTTTGAGAGTTAGCCTGTGCAGAACATGTCTGCTTTTCAGTTTTTTCTATCAAATAGATAGAAAATTGTCAGGTGTGAACATGTTGTGGCAGAATGTCTTGCATTAGCCATAGACTTCCTATGGATTGTTTTGTAAGGGAAAGGAAATGGTTATTGACATGCATGAGTGCTGTACTCATGATGTTAGCATTCCTTGGTTGAAGGGGATGCTTGTAACTAGGATATGGATGTGTTTATTCCAAAAAACTATTTATTCTCTAGCTCACTAATTAGGGCAAACAATCGCTGACTGTCATAAACATTCACTGCAAATAACAGACGAATAGGCTGTGTTGGAAGATGGCCAAGGTGATAGGATTAATGTTTTGAGTCTCTAAAAGATTACACTGGAAATAACTACACCTTTTATTTGAAACCTTGAAGGCTTCTGCACCTACTCAGGCAGTTTAACTCAGTTCTGTGTGGGTGCAGCTACACGGGAGGCTTTCAGCCCCTCGGCGGGTAAAGCATCAGCTACTAGTAACGTGAGTCAAAATAGCTCCTCCTAGACTCGACCAAAAATATTCAGCTTTGGAAAAACAACGGTCAGTGCTTTGCCTCTCTGTGATCTGTGCCAATGATGGACCCTCCGCTCCAGCCTGAAGCAGATGGGTCAGAGCTCCCAGCTCTGCTCCTTCTCAGAGCTATCTTTACAGTAGCCAGGGAAGCCAAGAAGTTATTAAATTATCCCAGGTACAATTCCCAGAACCAAAATTTCTTCCACACTTATGCATTTGTATAAAAATTGACACATTCCAGTGGGTTTTTTTAATTTATTTTTTTTTCACATTCAATGCCAGAACCAAATGGAAGGGGTTATGAAAAGTTTGAAGTATTTCAATAATTGGAAAATGGTCTCCCTGATGGTGAGTGATTTGAATTTCCTGGAGCATTTTTTGACTTTTATTTTTGTAAGAACTGGTTTCTGGAAACTAGTCAATTAGTGCATGAATATAGGAATCCAAGACATATTGAAACCATTTAAAAGCCCGTGCTCTATAAATGTAGGGTTTAAAAAAATGTGTAAAATGGGAGCAGTTGTGAGAAACATTTTTGAGGAGGTTTTTGGGGTTTTTTTTTAAAAAAAAGCAGCATGACTTGGCAAAGATAAAATAGTACGTTAGGAAACATTGCAAAACAATAGGATAATTCTAAAAAAAAGATACTGCACTTGCAAAATAACTTTAAAAGCTCTCAGTAGTGCATTACAAATATTAAAGAAGTAAATCTCATAATACCCTAGTGAGAGTTATTAGGTGCACTAGAAAGATTGATGAAGTAGCTGTATGTAAGTAAGAAGTGCTTAGAGAAATTTGGCCCTGTGAGTGCTGGGTGGGTTGTGTGGAGGATGACCTGTGCCTTTCACTGTGTCGGGGTCTGCTGTGGAGACCCAGGCATCTCCATGTCCCTCAGTGGTGCTGCTATGATGTAGTGGCTCTAAGAGCTATAACGCAGAGCACTCAGCTAATTCATTTATCCGCTCTTTCAGCGAGACAGCTCCAAGACCACAATTGATACAAGACTGCCTCTCTATCTCTTCTCTTCAGCCCAGCCCAGCAACAAACTGGGCACAGCTCAGGAGCTGAGCAGGTTTTATAAGCAAAACCCAGTTTGCTATTGCTTTGGATCTCATTAATTCAGGTTGCGGTATTCAGCCTGTGGCCCGTGGGCAAGCCGGGGGACAGCACGTGTGCCCCCAGCACCCTGCCAGCTGCCCCTTCTCCTCAGGGAGCTTGGGAACACGTGGTGGGTTACAGTCCTCTGACTTCCCTCCTCACTGAATGGCTTTGTGCCTGGATGAGAGAGGGGGAGAGGAGCGGTGCTGACTTGAGTCAGGTGTGTGTTGCCACGGGAGTTCATCTTTCTCTCTTCCAGAGGTACAGCTATTCCATGCATGGTAACTGAGCCACCAGTGGCCCAGTACAAGCCCTGCTTGTGCTGCAGATGTGCAGTGGGTCTGGCAGAGCAACTGGGCAAGGGCTGAGGCATCGGACCCTCTGTGGCACTGAAACACATGTGCCTACCCAGACATTGCCAACCGGTGTTTTCGGGGCCATGGAGGGTGACTCAGATAAGCTAGGAAGACTAGTGTTGTGGGATAGGTTCAGCTAAAGGATTCTGGAATTAATCTGTGTCTTACATTTTCCTGTTCCTGAAATGTGCTTTTTATAACCTCTGGACATGCTGCAGGAGCTGTCCTGGGTTAGTTACGTTCAGCACCCTGAAATACACTTCTTCCTTACCTCTACTAAGTAACTGTGTCATTGCATTTGGACAAATAAAACTTGGTTTTGCTCAGCATCTCATTATCTATGCTAGAGTTTCTTATGCATAGTTATTACCCTCATTTAGTAACATATGTGTAGAGATGCTAAAAGCTTTCTGCAGTATAAATACACCCTCCACAGTATGAATTAATACACCGATTCAAGTGGCATTAAAATGAAGAGCTGTTCTGAACAGCCACATGCATTTGAAAATGGCTAAGAATGAAGATAAAAATAATTTTGTACAAATTGCTCAGAGGATCACACCTGTGAATAAGGTGAGGCTTTCCCTGGCACAGTGGGTCCTAGCAACTAAGCCTGCAGCCTGGGATAGGGGCTGTCTCATGATGGTACAGGTGACCCTGATGGTCTGCTGCCATTGCAGGTTGGTCAGTGAATACTGGCTTTACACAGCTGAACAGCTCAGGGCTGTTCCAGGAGCTGCTATGTCTCCTTTGTATTTCCTGTAGTAATCAGAGCCCTGTATTTTATGTCCAGAAGTATTGCTTGATCATTTAGTCCCAGTGATGCAGCAGAAATGGGGTAAATACTGTTGATTCATTAACACTTACCCAGTAATCATTCATCCCAGCTTTAGGAGTGTTTGCAAAGAAATTACAGATACTGCCAAATTTCAGATAGTCAACAGCTGTTCTTCCTCCCAAGCAGAGAGTAAGTCAGAAAACATAATTCTTCCTTGCAGATATCAACCCATGCCTTTAATTTGAAGTCCTTTGAAGAGGGCTTTAAACGAAAGTTGCTGGAGGAGGGGAACCTCAATCTATCACAGGTCAGCAGGAGAGCACCTGGAGAGCAGCACAAAGGAATTCCAGCCACTCCAGCCAGTGAGTCAGCTTCAGCAGGCGCACAATTTAAATGCCTCTATGCAAACACACATAGCATGGGGAATGAACAAGAGGAGTTAGAGGCGTGCACACACCTGCAGGGCTACGAACTTACTGGCATCAAAGAGACGTGGTGGGATGGCTCCTATGACTGGAGTGTTGGAATGGAAGGATACAGGCTCTTCAGGAAGGACAGGCAGGGGAGTTGAGGAAGGGGTATTGCCCTCAATGTCAGTGACCAGCTGGAGTGCGTGGAGCTCTGCCTGGGGATGGATGAGGAGCCAACTGATAGCTTAGGGATCAAGATTAAAGGGAGGGCAGGGACAGGTGACATTATAGTGGGGGTCTGCTACAGGTCATCTCATCAGGAAGACTGAGCAGATGAGGCCCTCAATAGACAGATAGGACCAGCCTCACGTTCAAAAGCCGTGGTCATCATGGGAGATTTCAACCACCCTGATATCTGTTGGAGAGAGACAACACAGCAGGGCATAAGCAATGCAGGACGCTCCTGGAATGAGTTGATGGTAACTTCCTTCTCCCAGTGATAGAGCAGACAACAAGGAGAGGTACTATGCTGGACCTTGTTCTCACCAACAAGGAGGGGCTGGTGGGGAGTGTGAAGCTTGAGGGCAGCCTTGTGACCATGAAGTGGTGGAGTTCAAGATCCTTAGGGCAGCAAGAAGGGAACACAGCAAGCTCACTACCCTGGACATCAGGAGAACAGACTTTGGCCTCTTCATGAATCTGCTTGACAGGGTAGCATGGGATAAAGCCCTGGAGGGAGGAGGGGCCCAAGAAAGCTGGTTGGTGTTCAAGAATCACCTCCTCCCAGCTCAGGAGCGATGCATCCTGACAAAGAGGAAGTCAGGTAAGAGCACCAGGAGATGTGCATGGATGAACAAGTTGCTCCTGGACAAACTCAAACACAAAAAGGAAACCTACAGAGAGGGTGGAAGCAAGGACAGGTAGCCTTGTCAGAGAAATTGTCTGAGCAGCCAGGGATCAGGTTAGGAAAGATAAAGCCCTGACAGAATTAAATCTGGCCAGGGACATCAAAGGCAATAAGAAAGGCTTCTATAGGTGCATCGGTGATGAAAGGAAGAGTAGGAAAAAAGTGGGCCCTCTCTGGAAGGAAATGGGACACTTGCTTACCCAGGATATGGAGAAGGCTGAGGTAGTCAATGACTTTTTTTCCTCATTCTTCACTGGCAAGTGCTCCAGCCACACTGTCTAAGATGCAGAAGGCAAAGACAGGTATTGGGAGAATGAAGAACCACCCACTGTAGGAGAAGATCAGGTTCGAGACCATCTAAGGAACTTGAAGGTGCACAAGTCCATGGGACCTGATGAGGTGCATCCATGAGCCCTGAGGGAACAAGTGGTTAAGCCACTATCCGTCATATTTGAGAAGTCATGGCAGTCTGGTGAAGTTCCCACTGAGTGGAAAAGGGGAAACATATCCCCCCTTTTTAAAAAGGGAAAAAGGAAGACCCAGGGAACTACAGGCCAGTCAGTCTCACCTCTGTGCCTGGCAAGATCATGGAGCAGATCCTCCTGGAACTGTGCTAAGGCACATGGAAAGTAAGGAGGTGATTGGTGACAGCCAACATGGCTTCACTAAAGGACAAATCATGCCTGGCAAATTTGGTGGCCTCTACAACATGATTACCAGCGTTGGTGGATGAAGAGCAACTGATGTCATCTACCTGGACTTGTGCAAAGCTTTTGACACTGTCCCACATGACGTCGTTGTCTCTAAATTGGAGAGACATGGATTTGATTGATGTACCACTCGGTGGATAAGGAATTAGCTGGATGGTCATGCTCAAAGAGTTGCAGTCAACATCTCAATGTCGAAGTGGAGAACAGTGACAAGTGGTGTTCCTCAGGGCTTGGTATTGTGACTGGTGCTGTTTAACATCTTTGTGGGTGACGTGGACAGTGTGGTTGAGTGCGCCCTCAGCAAGTTTGTCAACACCACCAAGGTGTATGGTGCGGTTCATACACTGGAGGGAAGGGACGCCATTCAGAGGGACCTTCATGGGCTTGGGAGGAGGGCCAGTGCAAACCTCATGAAGTTTAACAAGTGCAAGGTCCTGCACATGGGTCACAGCAATCCCAAGCACACATCAAGGTTGGGCAGAGAACGGATTGAGAGCAGTCCTGAGGAGAAGGACTTGGGGGTTGACGAGAAGCTCAACAAAGCCAACAGTATCCTGGGCTGCATCAAGGGAAGTGTGACCAGGAGGTCAAGGGAGGTGATTGTCCCCCTCTACTCTGCTTTCATGAGACCCCACCTGCAGTGCTGTGTCCAGCTCTGGGGCCCCAAGAGTAAGAAAGACATGGACCTGCTTGAGCAGGTCCAGAGAAGGGCCATGAAGATGATCGGGGGGCTGGAGCATCTCCTTTATGAGGCCTGGCTGAGAGAGTTGGAGTTCTTCAGCCTGGAGAACACTCTGGAGAAACCTTATAGTGGCCTTCCAGTACTTAAAGGGGACCTAAAGAAAGCTGAAGAGGGACTTCTTACAAGGGCATGTAGTGATAGGACGAAGGGTAATGGCTTTAAACTAAAAGAAGGTAGATTTAGATTAGATATAGATATAAGGAAGTTCTTCACTGTGAGGTGGTGAGGCACTGGAACAGGTTGCCAAGAGAAGTTGTGGATGCCCCCTCCCTGGAAGTGTTCAAAAGCAGGTTGGACAGGGCTTTGAGCAACCTGGTCTAGTGGAAGGTGTCCCTGCCCATGGCAGGAGGGTGGAACTAAGGTCCCTTCCAACCAAAACCGCTCTGTGTTTCTATGAACTGTGCCTGGAAATGGTGAGTGGGTTCCAAAACGAAGGGCTCCAGGACACTGTAGCTGATTGCTTCAGCCAGGGTCTGGCTGCCCAGCATGGAGGAAGGAGGGAGGAAGGGATGCAGTCAGTCTCAAGAGGCAGCCCAAAATCCATGTCAGGTATTGCAAGTCATAACTACCATGAAATCCGCCTGAGCATTGGGTCAGAGTCTGTGCTAAATTTAATCATCTTTATGATGCTAGGTGTAGGAATTGCTTGACCAAAATCAGTCAACGATGTTATGAAGGCAGTTGGAGTAGCAAAGTGTTTTTCTTCCTTTGCAAACTGGTGATCTTAATATTGAAATAACACTTTTGTTGGCTTCCTGTGGTGGCTGCTTACGTGGAATGCCTGTGTGTGGGATGGGGGTCTGTGTATCTGTGGGTTTTGGACGTAAAATCCTTGTGCTCAGAGGAGAGCAGCATGAGGGCTGAGTGTGAGTGGGGTTTTCTTCATGTTAGATGACAGTAGGTTTTCCACTGCTTCTTAACCCTGTTTGATTGCCCTCTACTTTTTGTGAGAAATAAGGCTAGGATAATGTAATGTTCTGTATTGGCTACTCCATGACTGGAGTTCTGAAGCCAGTTTTAGATATGATATGGATGTTGCCAGGAATAGAAACCTCTTCTAGGAAATTAATGCCACTCCTCATTAGAGTCTGTCCAGCAAATGTACTGTGAGTTTTTGTTTCACAATAGCATAACTGGAATCTCCACATCTTATACTTGCACATTCAGAAACTGTTTGTCTAGAAATGTATGTATGTAACAATGAAAATTTTAGGGGACAGTCTCTCTACAGCTGCCAGATATAATAAGAAATGTTAATGTGAGAAGGAGTTGATCAGTCAGCTACAAAGAGGTGTGTGCTCTTTTCCGAGCGTTGGATTATTGCAGTTCAGAAACATCAGTTCTGGACCAGTCATAGCTATGTCCTTCTCCAAATATTTAGCAATCCACTGAGAATAACATTACTCCTTTAGCTGGCTTCATCCTTAGGACTCTTGTGATATAAATCAATGATTTTAGCTTTAATTATATATCCTGTCTTATTTTTTTATATTTGGGAGAGGAAGTAGCTGCCCTGTGCCACACCACCCTCACTAAATCCAGTACATCCTGTGCTATTCTTTAATCTTTCCAAGGTGAGTTCACACTTTTTAAAACTGCCCTTTAGCTCTGGGAGTTACAGCTTTGGATTCTGCCCTGTCTGACATCTCTCACTTAGAGATGAATTCCCTCCTGCATGCAAATACAGCTCTGCTTGCCTGTGCATGGAGATCTGACCCATTCTCTGCTCCAGAAATCCCTGTGGGTAGTGCAGTAGCTGGTCTGTAGGTGCAGTTCTGTCCCTCTGTTCTGGGACCTGTTGAGCATAAAGCCTGCTGTAGTCTGGGAAGCAACAATGTTGCCAGACATCAGTGTTGTGAACACTAAGGTCTTGTTTCCTCTGGTTTAATGTGGAAGAAAACGCACTGGGAGCTGCAGGGGGAGGACATCTGATACTGCATGAATCCTTTTACCTCATGAACGTTGCCAGGATGGTGGGAAGCTTTCTGCCAGTGGGCAGAAGAAGAATGGCTCTCCCTTGTAAAGACGAAGCTGCCGAGAGTTGAAGTGGTTACAAACACCACTGGTCCAGCTTTGCCAAGAGCCATGCTTTGCCTCTCGCACCAAGCACTTTCTTCCACATGAATTGTTTCATGCAAACTGAGGGGGCTGCTGTGGAACTGAATTCTGCACAACAAACCTGGGTTCAGTAATTAAGCCTCAAACTTTGCTGCGAAAATATTTGAGTGATGAATAACAAAGCAGAAGAATATTTTAATTTACAAGAGACACTGACCGCTTGGCTGGCAGTAGTTGTAGGATGTGATCCAAAACCATTTAATGTCAATAGCTATCTTTCTGTTCACTTCAGCAGAGCTGACCTACAGGGGGCTTTATTATGATTCATCCTTATTAGTCAAGTTTAGTACAACAGTGCCTAAGGGTGAGCGTAGGATGGCTCTCCTCTACTGTACAGACACAAAGGAGGCCCTGTGGGCAGCAGAGAGCTTATGCTCTACACAGAGAAGACACAAGAACACATCAACAGAGCAACCAACCATCATACCCTCCTGCTGGTTGGGAAGGGGCAACAAGAGAGAGGGAAGGGAAAATTAAAAGCTTGAAGCCTGGTATGGAATAAAAGAGGTGGCAAAAGAAGAAATCCATCAGTGTTGATATTCCCATGTAATAGCTTCTGAGTAGTTTGTCTTGGCAGTTGCTGGCCAATTCCCATTCCTGTGTGTATCCCAGACTCACTGCGTGTGCATTCAGATAACCTCTCCACGGTCTCAGCAGAGCGAATTAACCAAGGGCCTAAGCATCTGATCCTGATCTCATCAGCTTTAAAGGGGTTATATACCTCTAAGTTAAGCATGTGCTGAAGTGTTCTGCTAGCCTGGTGTCAGGTGCTCAATACATGAGCCTGGAAGGGCATAGGAAGAGTTTTGTACTGACTAGACACTAGGAAGAAACAGGAAGTATTCGTGATTGGTGTAGCCAATCTGGAATAGACCACAAACACCAGATTAATCTCATTTGAAAGCTTTGAATTAAATCTGTTTACTGTAATGGAGCCTCCCACAGTTCCCCACCTTCTTTTTGTTTCCTGATATATTTTCATTTGAGAAAGTTGCAGGGTGAATATGTTCTCTGTGCTCAACTGAATCATGTTACTGCTATATTTTTCAGTATTACCATTAAAAAGGAAAGCCACGACATCATTAGCTTTTTTCTCTTGCTCCTTTAGATTGCCTTGAATGTACTCCTGTTTAGGTCTTAACCAAAACCTACTTAGTTCCCTGTTTTTTGTCCTTTCAGCTTCTTTGAATGCAATGACTCAGCAGCTACAGGATGAATTTGACAGTAGCGTGGAGAATGCAGAAGCTTGGATGAAGGCCATCCAAGAGAGACTGAGGATCAATGACAACACCAAGGGACCTCGATCTGCCCTAGAAGCCAGACTGAGAGAGACTGAGGTAAGGGAAGAGTGAATTAGCGGTTCAGAGGTGACTGCCACTGCTGCCATTGTTACAGCAGTTATTGCTGTGAGCTCTGGAGTTTTCAGCTGCCACTGCTTACTGGAAGATTGGTCCTGTGTGGATGGGTTTACATCAGTATTCTTTCTAATTTTTCCCTCTGCAAAATGTTTACAGACATAGAAGAAGAGAATGGCAATCTGATATCACAGGCTTCCAAGCTTTTCAGATTGATTTGGAAGACTAGCAGCAGGTTTGGCAGGTTAAAATTTTTACACTCTCCTATGAGCATGCTCAAACTGAAACTATTGAGTTTCTGCTTGCAATTACCCAATTACCAGGTAGTGATTTGCAGAAGTCCAGCATATGGTACGAGAGAATCAGATCACGTTAGTGTTCCATCTCCCTCAGGACTCTGGCACTAGTGTCCTAGTAATGGGCTGTTCTAGAGTAATCCCCTTGTCCTTTTCCATAAACCCTGCTGATAAGACGGTTTACTTTACAGCTCTGCTTTATAATCTGTCTAATGAAAAGGTAAATGTTTTCGGTTTTTTCTGGTTTTACTTAATCTCTTGTATAACTCTTCTCACAGAGATGCCGTTGCAGATTGTGCCTACTCTGTTACTGTGATTTCACATTCATTAACTTCAGTTTCATTAGATGTTATCTTGTTCTTTTAATCTCTGAAAGTGAAACACTCCTGTTTGTCCCATCTCTGCCATTCATGATTAGAGGGAGTGGTGGTATTTCTATGATTAACATTGAAACTAATTTTTATACTTGTATTACCTTTAATTCCAACTAGTCTGTTCTTTAAATTAAATGGTGAAATCTTTCCCATCATTATTTACCCAAAAGTCTTTCTTTTTGTGTGTCTACTCATGTTTGGAGTGCCTCTTCTGAAGTTTAACAACTCAAAAAAAAAATTGCACGCTTACATGGAGCTGTGGCTCATTGGAGGCTGGATTTTGCCTCTGGCACAATACAGAGACTGTTCATGGAGTGATGGATGATGGGTGGATTTGCATGTCAGTCATGAAAATCTGAAGTATTTCCTCTTGGTCTATAGATTTATTTCTGCCCTTAAATTGTTTTCACCCTTTCCTTTCGTCTGGGAAACTATGATATGTACAGTCTCAAAAAACATGCAAGAAACACAGGAACTTGAGTAGGGAGAGTGGTAGTTTGGCAAAGGAGGGGCATCCATGGCAGAGATAACAAGATGTGTAACATTTAGAGGTTTGTGGTGATTTAATATGGCCTGAACTGAGGCCTGTTGATTTCTGTGGGCTTTGGAGGAGGCCTATAACATGCAAAAAATCATGTTAGACTATTTTTTCAATTCAGACTTTGGAAATTTGTCACTCTGAAGAATAACGAGTGTCTGTTCTCTCTTCTTATGTGTACCTTATCCACGTCCTGCTCCCTCATCCTGCCTCCTTTCTGGGCCTGGCTTCCCTGTCCAGCTCACATGTCCTCGTAATGTGCTTGCTGCTTCACCTATTGGCTGTTTCCAAATCCAGTGATCATTTTTCAGTTCCTTTTTTGCATCTGGCTTGCCTTTTTTTAAATGCTTCCTTCCTGTCGTTTATTTTCTGTTAATTTGTTGATGAAAATGCCAGCCAAAGATCACAATCATGTTAAAAACAAATTTGGAAAAGAAAAATGCCTGTACAGCCTCTGCTTTCTCTCCGACTGTTGTCTGCTTTCACTTGCTGGAAAAATGTCAGGCTTAGAATGCAGCTTTACTCTTAAATTTTTCATGTTGGGTGATAGCTATGGCTTTTATTTTATTTCTCTGCCCTACCCTTTGCCCTGCTTTCCTGGATTCTTTTAATCACACTTTTCATAGTAGATGGTTCATACAAACACCTGTTTATACGTCACATGCAGATGTGCTGTGTACATGCCAAAAGAACAGTCTTTTCCCGATTGTGAAACTAGAAATCCAAAGGCCTGTGATTTGGTGTCACCTTTGCAATAACTGATGTGATTTTTTTTGAACAAATCCCATAGGCCTAATCTTTCCAAAAGGTGTTGGTGATTCTGAACTTCTCCTTGTTTTCATTATAGAAGCTTTTTCCTTCAAACTTGAAAGCCTGAAGTTTGCTAGGAGTTTGTGGAAGAACAGCAAGAAAAGCTAGTCTGATGATATCAGAAGTTTGGATAAAGTGATGCTGAAAGTTGATATCCAAATTGGGACAATCTGTTACATTGTACAGAACTTGTGCTGATTTTCTGGGCAAAGGGAGAGAGTCTACTTAAAATTAGACAGCTTAACTTTCCATTCCTGGCATTCTGATTTGTTTTTAAACCATAACAGTAAGATACATGTTTTCACCAATTCATAAATTAGCAATTTAGGGTCAAAGCAAAATTTGGTAGCAGGCAGAAAATTCCACTAGTTCATTTCTCTTGGCTTGTTTTCTGAGCCAACTTTTATATGCAGTGGGAAGCCTTTTTAATATGCTTCATGATTTCTTATCGTAAAGCTTAAAATTGAGACACTGTAGTGTATCCTGTGAAGATTGCCTCTACGGTCTTTGGCAGGTGGTGGAAAACAACTGGCATGTGGCAACACAGTGCTGTAACTTTATAACAACAATGGAAACACAGCCACAGATATTTGATAGAAGGTGATCCGGTTTTTGTAGCTAACTTAAAAGGTTTTCAACTGCTATATAGTTTTCAATTAAATTCAGTCCTTTAGGATGTTTAAGAATAAACAAGTCTGAAGAAAAGTTCATATTTTCCTTTCAGGAGAAGCTTTGCAGCAGGGACTTCATGATTCCTGGGTAAAAAAAACCTTCTAAATTTCATCAATTATACTCGCTTTCTTTTCATGCTTTCAGTCTCATTTGTTTTTCTCATAGAAAATACGTGCGCTGGAACCAGAAGGCAGCTTGAAAATGGACTTGATTCTTGTAAAGGCAGATGCTGCTCTTCGCAGCATCAGTGAGGATAAGAAGCATGAGGTACTATCTAAACTGAAAGACATTAAAGCCTTGTGGGAAGAGACAGCCATATACATTACTCACTGCCACAGGTAAGACAAACGCTCTTTACACAAGAGTGCTATTATTTGGTGTGTTGAGGCAGTTGTCTCATTCAGTGCTTTCATAAAGTGCTTCCTGCCTCTCTCTGCTGCCTGGATTGTAGATAGCAACAACTGCTAATCCCATTCCTATGAGCATGTTGGGGACTGTGTGGGGAGAGAGGGTCGGTGGGACCTCAGTGCTCTCTGCCTTCACAGCCCAGCCCACCTCATGGTCTGGAATAGATGAGTTTGGCCAGGCACCAGGACCTCGTACAGAATATTTCCTCCCCAGAGCAGGGAGGACCTGGGAAATGAGTCTGGACCCTCTGAAGTCAGAGCAGCTTAAAATTGCTGAGAACCTTGTCCTTTGCTTTGAAGGCCTTTTGAGCTTGCCGGTCGCCACTGCTCCCATCATAATTTCATCTAACTCATCTCTCTTGCTCTCCCCAACAGCCGTATTGAGTGGGTCTGGCTGCACTGGAGTGAGTACCTGAAAGCCCAAGATGAGTTTTACGCATGGATTCACAACATGAGGGTGACCTTGGAGCCTGACATTGAGTTGCAGCTTGGCTTAAAGGAGAAGCAGTGGCAGCTGAGCCATGCTCAGGTTCTGCTGAATGATGTCTTAAATCAGTCAGTCCTGCTGGAAAGGCTGCTAGAGGAAGCTGCTTCCTTGTTCAGCAGGATAGGTGACCCCAGCGTTGATGAGGATGTTCAGAAGAAAATGAGGGTGGCATATGAAGGAATCAGGGAAGAAGCTCAGGTACACCTATAAAGAGTGGGAGGTGTTCAGAGTTCACCAATCTACAGTATTGTTTGCTATCTGCTTCTTGAGTGATGGGGCTTACCTGGTAGGACCGGAAAAAGGAACAGAGCTGAGGACCCCTGTTCTTTCTGTCAGTGGACTGTTTGCAACAGTCCACTGTTAACTGGAATGCTCTTACACTGTGCTTTATAGTATGTTGTAAAGTAACTGCACGGTGCTTGCTGTGACCTAGTGAGTATTGGTTTATGTCATCTCTATATAAACTTTGAATTATTCCTCATCATTCAGCACATTAGTGATCCTTGTATAACCAGATGCAAAGTAACTATTCCTGGAGCCAGGGAATATTACGTGCACATACCCTTGTTGGAGGAAGTAGTGTTAGTCCAGATCCAGAGCTGCACTCTATGCCTGCAGAACTGGGGAACACGGAGGTGGGAGTCAGCTGTGCCCCGACGCTGAGCTCAACTAGCCAATTCCAGTATCTGAGAGATTTTCACTGCACACAGATAATAATTCTTTCCTGATGCTAATCTTCCAGCTCAAACAGTTGTTAGATAGGCTGGGTAAGACATTCTAGTTCATCTTACTAGCCTATAGCAATAGAAATACACAAAGGGATATTTGATATATATATAGACACGTCTATCCCAAGCATATAGAGATTAAAATCTAGTCTTTGTCCCACATTGACTTCCAGGAGTTCCACAGGCTGGAATTACCTGGTGCAGATAGAAATAATTTTCATTATGTTGGTTCTGCTATCTGCCTGTCTCATAATGTTGCCTTCCATATGTTCCCACACCTACACCCCAGTCCAGAACTGGAGCCTGACAGTGATGTATGCTCTCCCTGCCTGGGTGCTGTCATACAAAGTTAACTTCAGAACACACTGGAAGAACAACATTGGGATGCTCATGCCGTTGCTCTGCTTGCTCTACAGATACTCTTTCTGTTTTTTAAAAAAAAAACCACCCCAAACCCCAAAACAATGAAAAAACCCCCAAGCTGGCACCTTTCATGAGCATGAAATTCAGTTATTTTTTAGCCATAAAGATAAAACTAGTGCTAATGTGTCTCTCCAAAAAACAGAGCATATTTGGAAATTCTGTAACTGCAGCTGCCACTAACAGACTTGAGTCTCAATGTTGATTATTTATTTTTAAAGGTCAATCTCTTCATTACAAGGCAACTGGATTTATGAATAAGAAGGTTCCTGGGAATTCAGCTGTTGTCTATCTAGATTGCCATTTAAAATTCTCGTTCACTCTCTTCTAACCAAGATTTGTCTTTGGTTTTGAAGCAGGAGACAGTCATTATTTTAATAAGGCAGTTCTTTCAAACAAGTTGTTTGAATACTCAAAGCCAGAATGTGACCTCTCTGAGACTAGTTTTACATAGCGTAATTTCTCTAACTGACTTGGATACATGCTGGTGTAAATGAGATCAGGAAGTGGCTCATAATAGTTAGACAAAATATGTCTTTATGTCTCTAGCCAACTGAGATGCTAGAAAAAGCTTTTCTTTGGCATTGGTTACAAATACCACATTTCTTAGAAGGATGGAGTGAGAATCCAGCTAAGAAATCCCTCTGTCAGGAGGCATGGAACAAAGAAGGGAGTTGGGAAGCCTTGGATTTTGCAGCTGAAGTAAATGCAGAGTTCATTAGCTAATGCCAAGGTTACAGGCACCTTGGGAATCGTGTTGGAAAGTATAACACTAGTTAGAGAAGCCCTGGCACCTCTTCCAGCAGGAGGGAGAAATGAATGAAAGAGATGCAGGAGTTGTAAGGGATTGCTCCGGCCCCTCACATGATGAGAGGCCAGGCTAAATGTGCAAATGCCAGCTGAATGCCTGAGCTGCCTCCCAAAGAAGGCTCACTGGTGTTTGTAGATTACACTTGTGTTTGAAGAGCATTTTTAGGTCCCGTGCAGTTGTCCAGCTCTATCAGAAGTCAGGCTCTTGGACAGTGTTTCTTAAATGGTTTGCTTGTGACATTGCTTCTCCGGTATGAGCAAATGGTGGGGTTTTTTTTCTTTCTTAGTGCTAACATGTATCCTTATAATTTTCAAATTTTAAAAGCTTGTAATTTTCTTTTAATTACATTGACAGGAATATTTGTAGATTTGGCAGCCATGTCCTACATGCTTTCCCTTGTCTAGTAAAATAGCAATATGCAGAGGTAGATGGCTGTGGGTTTTAGCCTAAGTGGTAACTGAAGATGGTGAGAAAAGTTAGGATATACAGTATGTTGATATTTAGACAAATATATCAAATATGTCTGAGCACATCAGATGCATTTCAGTCCATGTTGTCTCTGTTTACTGAAACCTAGATATTTATAATGCCAACCCTCATGTACCCTGGAGCTAAGACTAAAAGCACCAGGAAGGGCTACAGGAGCTTTCTGTACTCTACTTGAGATGCCACAGAGGGATTTAAAGCGGGAACTTCCTTTATGTGCTGTAGATTGCCTTCCAGAGGAGGCTTGTTTGCCTTTGACTGTAAGGGGAGCTTAGGGGAGAGGCATTAGTTTCCTATGCCTCTGTCCACCCTCCTTGAGTACCCAGGGCTGGGCATATCCTGCCCAGACACATCTCTTCCTCTGCAGTCCATAGCAAACCCATTCTTTTCATGTCAGTGCTCTCACTCTTTCCAGAGCTATGTCTTTGCTTAATGTCTCCTCACATTAACCAAGTGCATCTGGAGATGGAGTTTAACATGGTCCTGCTCCCTGAACAGCTAACCTAACAGAAACAAGTGATACCATATTTTTCATCATTAGAAAGTTTCCCTGCCTAACCTCCTGGGGCAGGGGGGGCTCAGCCACCTCTTTGTAAGTCTTTTGTTTGGCAGCTAGCACAGTCTATCCAGATCCATGGCACCTCCTCCTTGACCTCACGGACCAGCAGGAGTATCCAAACTGTGCGTTCCTTTGTTTTGACTGAATAGTCTGTCCAGGGGTGGGTCATTTGGACTTCCTTTTTAACCCTCTATATACTAGTGTAAGACTTCTGAGTTTAATAATAGCTCTGCTTTGTTATTCTGACTTCCTGCCTTTGGAGCTTCTGTGAGCACAAGAAATTATCTTAATTCCCTGGAATCAATCAGCTTAGGCTGACTTATTTCACTTTGATGTTTGGCCCATTTACGCCTCTCTAAGATTGCATTCTTCAAGTCCCTAACTTGAGGTGAAGGTGAGAATCATTTATCCTGCATGCACCTCTGCAGATTTGAGAATCAAGGCAAGGGGATTTAGCAAACAAGTGAGGTGTTCTGCTGGATACATCTTGGCCACAGATGTCTGCAGTCATAATTCTGCTTATTGGTCTCATCCAAACCCATGTTTGCATAGGTGGTGCTATTAAAGGTCCTGCCCTAATAAGTGAATAGCATTTCTTCTTCCTTGGGAAGCAGTTGTCCCTTAGCTGTCCCTCTTTTGTCCCAAAGAAAGTCAACTAACTTCAGGGGAGTCACTCTTGATTTGCACAAGTCAGCAGAGATTGCAGTGGCAGAGTGGAAAACAGACTGATGTGGTGCCAACTGGAGAGTGGTGACTTTGTACTGCATCATGGGCATAACCTATCACAAAGGTGAAGGGTGGAGTCCCAGAGGAACGACCACTCCACAGCACATGGGAGATCCCATGGTGACTGATGCTTATGGCACCCTTCTGCTGGCCTGGCTGGGGAAAAGCTGACAGGACCATGATGGCCCACTGCCAGCTCAGGCAGGTTGATGGGTGTGGGGACATGCCCAGAGCCTCACAGAGACAAGGGAAACGCAGAGGGGACTTTGAAACTCTGCTCAGCATTGCAGCTATCACCCTACTCTCTGTGGAGGGCAGCTGGGATGAAGCTCTGCTCAGGATGCGTCCCATGATACGCAAAATGAAATTCAGCCTGATGTCTATGACAGCAAAGTCTTTCAAGGGTGCTGCAAGCACTAAATGGATTGCAGAAGGAACAATTTTTTTCTAACGTAGCCATAGTGTACCTCAATTGCTCTCCATGCCAACTGGTGAAGGGCAAGAAAAAATCAGTCTGACTTTTTAGGAAATAATACTTAGGTTGGACATTATGATATTATGATATTATACTAGTGAAACAACAGAGCAGGATTCCTCATGATTCGTGTAAAATTTCCTTCAGCAAGACCTAAACTTCAGCTGACAAAAAGGGTAGTCTGAGCAAATGCGATTCTGCCTTGTTGTGAGGAGTGCCAGACTGGATCAGTGGGAAGCAACTCATGATGTGCAGGACTCTGTGCAGGGATTGTTGGTTACAGGGTGCACACAAAATAACTCAGAAAATGAAGCCTGTTCCCCATAGGCTTAAATTTGATTCCAAGGTCTGTGATACCACCACAGGATAGTTTGTGATCTGATAGTTAAATAAGTATTAAAGTTCCCGGGCTACATGATTGAAGGTGATGGTCCCTTTCTATACAGCCTGCTTAAATAATGAACGCTCTCAAACAATTTGCATGCCCCTAGCACAGTCCCTCTTATTCTCATTTTCAGATAGGCAAAGTCAATCTGCTGTGTGCTCATCTTTATTTTAACCAGCATAGGGAACGTAACTGCTTGTCTCCCACATTAAAACCAGAAACAAACTTCTGTCTCTTTTTCTAATGAGAGAATAGGAAGTTTTGGAAATGAGAGGCTAAAAATTCACCTGAGAGGACCTTGCAGTTTTTCTCCTCATAGACCTGCATCACGACCCAGATGGGCACAAGCCTTTATGTACTTTTGTGTTCTGTTTCTTGAGGTGAACTGTGAATTCCTGTGGAGGCCAAGTGCTATCGGGGCTCGCAGACAGGGACTCTTGTTTATAAATTCTGGGTTACAGTGTAAAGGAAAAAGAGCCAGATAAGCACTGTCCTCACTGCTTCTGATGTCTCTTGTTACAGAGGAGAGTGGAACTGCTTGAAAAGATAACCAAGGAACATGAGCAGTACAGCGCTAACATCAACCAGTTTCAATCGTGGCTGAATGGTGTGACAGAAAGATTAAACTGCTGCATTGGAGAAGCAACCAAGTCTTCAACAGAGGACAAGTTAAAGGCACTGAAGGTCCTTAAACGATACAATTCTAATAAGGAGCTAGGATTGTGTGTTCTTCATGCCTGTATATGATTCTCAAACCACACAAGGGTGTACTTGAGAAAAGAATTACACAAAGTAAGGTGGTGATTGTAATATGGACTAGGGGAGAAGAGTTGTATCAGGTCCTAAAGCTGTTAGTACATATGGTTCTCCCAACTGTGGCGTGAGTCACAGGCTGGTCTGTTTTGTTTTTCTTAAAGCCTGATCCCCTACGGTTATGTGATTCTTTGAGAATCTTGCCCTTTAAACTTGTTTAAATGAATGATATTTGGTAAACATGATCCAGCTAGAGCCTGAAAGCTCACAGGGTTTGAGAGTTTAGAGCTGCTGATAAAAATACCATTGTTGAGAACAGTATCCAGTATTTTGGTGCCACTGCTTAAACTATTTAGCTTTAAATCTCTCAGAGATCTGACTATTAGTATTTCTTAGTGCCTGCAGCTTCTGTTTTCTTTGGCAGAGACCTCAGGTGACAAGCATTTGTGAAAATCAAGCCAATATTTTCAGAATCATGGCAGTTAGTATGACTCAGAAGGCAGTTAAATTACCAACCCTGGCTTCTGATCATTTGAAAAAAGACATACTTTGAAATAAGAAGTGAAGAACAAAATATGTATAACCAGGAGAGGTGGTCTTTTTTCCTACTGCTTTCAGCTTTTCCCCAACTTCCCATTCCTGCCGCTCATCTTTATTTAACTCCTTCCTGCAGGAAATTGCCAAAAACATTAGGAGTGGTGGAAAGAAATGGAAGCACCTTGAAAATCAGAGTGCAGAGGTGATTCAGAATACCTCCCCACTCGGAGCTGAGAGAATGAAGGATGAACTCGAAAAGCTAAGAAAAGCCTTGGAGAAGTTGAAACTGCTGAGTAAGGAGGAGGAGGAGAGATTGCTCAAGATCCAGCAGTCAGAAAGTGCCTATGAGTCTCAGGCCAGACAATTAGAAGCAGGCATCCAGGAGTTGAGAAAAGATTTACAGAGACTAGAAAATGACCTAGACCCTGGTGAAGGTGGAAAGACTGAAGATGACTTTGTAACTCTGTGGAGAAAATGCAATGTAAGTTGTTACACTTTGTATGCCTAAAACCAGCAGGATCAAGTGCAGTCATAGATTGAACACGCATAGTCACATCCAACAGGTGCCTGTCCCATTGGTTAAAGGTGACAAGTATGAGTATGAGTGTGTTTGAAACAGACTGAGGAAAATGTGAATAGTAACAATGGAGTCAACTGTTCTAACCTTTATCTCACTCTGCACAGAGGGAGTAGGGTTGGAGTTTGTGTCCTGAGTTCAAAGAGACCATATGCAAAAAGAGCACGATACAGAGCAAACACCAGTTTGCTCTACTTAAAAAGAAGCAGAAAAATAATGCCTCACTATATATACAAATACATACATACATACACACACAAATACACATATTTCTGGGGTATCTGGTAAGGCCATTTCTATATTATAGCCTTCATCTGTGTAAGGTGGGTACCTGTATTACTTTACCAGCAGAGACATCTTCATTCCGAAGAAGTCCCAAGTTTGTAGCAATCTAGTATTTACACCAAAATCAGTATGTTGCAAAAATCAGTGCAAAAAGTTTGTCACACATAAAGTAGATAAGAATCTTTACCACTCACTTCCTCTTGAGGGCTGGTTTTGCATTTATTATTTCTTCTCAAAATGCCTTCATTGCTATTTGTATGTCTAGGACTTAGCAGCTAGCTGGGAAAAGTATATGCAAAAAGGATCCATAAAATACAGACCGGTTCAATCCAGCTATATTTGCATGTTTTTTCTCTTGTTTTTGTTTCCCCACGTCACCCTAGAATTAACATTCTGCATATATGAGTCTTTGAGAAAGATCTGTTCATGCAAACAGACACAGTTAAGACTGCTCCAAAAATGCATCTCATGTTATATACTGCAGTCAGTGAACTGAAACTGGGCCTGTTTGTGATTCACTCTGTTCAAACAGAGAACCCTGCAGATCAGATGCAGTGGCTAGGCAGTGTGAAGAGAGGAGAGAGCCTGCAGGAACAAAACTGTTCCGGAGAATGATGTCTGCCTTAGCAAAGTCCATATTCCTTACAACCAGGAAAAAAGGCAGCAGAAAGGGGACTTGTGAATACCCTGAGAGACAGCCTTACCTCTTCATTTCATGTGCCAGATACTACCTAAGGTGTGATCTGTTCCTTACTTTTATGATTAAGGCAATGAGAGCATCTCTAGCTGCAGAAGAGTCCAAGGTTGAGAGGCTGAAGGTTCAGCTTAAGGAACTGCTACGGTTTTCTCAAGATGTGCAGCCACACGCTGAGAGTGTTGTCTCTGCAATACAGCAGTATCAAAGGTAGTGGGAAGTCTGATTATGCTGGGGGGGTGTGGGGGGAATCTTCTTTCAGACATTGAAGGGATTAACAGGGGCCTAAAACAAAAGTGATATGCCATCCGATTGTAGGTGATGGGTAGAAAACAAAGGCTTTTGCTAATTACATCCACATTTCAGTAAACCTGTAATTTTAGACATTTGCTAGGAGCTGTAGGCTGCTGGCCATTTTCAAGCAATGATCTTGCATCATTAGTGTTGTGTGTGGTTTGAAGAAAATTAGATTGTTGGCAGCTAATTTGATCTTCTTAGCATTTTATAATAATAATTTATGTATTTTGCTTGCCTTTCATGACAGCAACTAGAAAATCAGGACAGGAGCTGTAGTAGTAAACGGTTCAGAAGAATTACGGCCCTCCCTTGTTGAGTTTGTTGTGGTGACTCATCAGCCTTAGCAATTATTTGGCAGAGTTTATTCCCCTTCTCCTGGCGGCATGGATGCATAATCCTGTTTTCAACTTGCCTTGGGTTGGAAACTCTGAAAGTTTAGCCTCTCCCCAGACTTCAGTGTTTCCGTTTCCAGGCTGCCTGGAATCAGGAAGTAAAGAAGCTGCAGCAAATTTTGCAAACTAGAAGGAAGGATCTTTTTTTTAAGGAAAAAGAAAGGTCAGTTTTTTTACTGTATCCAAGCTTATTTTCCTCTGTCCAGTGCACAGTATGCTGTGCTGCTGGAAGGGTTATAGGTCATTAAGGGAAAGGATTTCAGTTTAAAAACTTAACAAGTAAACAATGTCGAAAGAGAAGCAGAGAAGGCAGGGAACTTGCCTCCGAGTAGAAAATGGCAGCTGCCCTTTGCCAGCTTCTCTCCAAAGCTGCTTTGCGAAGTCTGGCAGCCTCACGCTGAGCCTGGCAGGGGCAGCAGAGCAAATGGCAAAGGACATGTAATATCAGAACTCTCTATTTGCGGAGCTTTTGGCCCCTGCAAGCTTGCCTTTGTCTAGCTCTGTAAGGTCCCAGTGACACAGGTAAGATTATTGTTTCTGTTTTTATAGAAAGGCAGTATTAATCTTGGTTGGCATTGCTCTTGCCTGCCTGTCTTGTGAATTTGCAGGATACTGTTCCCATATGAACATACATTTTGGGCTGCATTCTGCCATATCAAATAGGATTTTGCAAACTGGGAGGTCAGGAAAGCTGAGAAAAACAGGAGACAGCTGCATGGGGTGTGTCTCTGCTAGGCCTTGTTACTCAGCTGTATTTTGGATAAACCTTTGTAAAAGAAGCCTAGATATTTAATGAATGTGTGCTGATTTTTTTTTTTTTTTCAGTATATGCACTCACATGAATATATAGCTGTGCATGTGTGTGTATACATATATCTAAAATACAAAGCTTTTATCAGAATCACTTCTATATATTAATATAAATACAAGTGGTTCTACAAAATTTTAAAATTTATATCTGAAAAAATAGGTATTTTTCTCTTTTTCTAGATAACATAGGGTGGTCAAAGATTTCTTAATGTAATTTTTGTGATCAAAGATTTCTTAATGTAATTTTTTAAAGGAACAAAGACTCAATAATTTGTAAAACAATACAGGCAACTGCAGTTAAATTCTAGACACTCTTGGCTTGCTCCTCCCATCAGTCAGTGAGACTGCTCCAATAATATGATTCGTTAAATCATGCTGGTGATAGCAGCCAAGATCACATACAAGGAGAGACTGCTGGCTTCTAGGAAGGAACAGTAATTCCTGATACACAGTTGCACAAGAGACAAATGTGTTTTACAGCGTCTAAATAAAGTTTTGTCGGATGTCTGACTGACAGAGCAGCTGTCAGCACGCAGCACCAGGCTCAGACAGTAAAAAAGACTGAGGCTTTTGTGTTGGATAGAGTTTACACACAAATATTGTGTTAATTCATGCCTTGAATAGGATGTTTGGACTTGAATTTCTTTGTAATCCTTCTCTCGGCTGTCACTTTAACCTTGCAGTGTTAGAGGCAAGACATCTAAAATGAGCACTGATACAGAAACCCAACTGAGAAGACTCTTCCAAAATCCCCTGCAAGATTTTGAACAGTGGAAGCCATCAGTCCAGATGCTCCTGGAGACTCCGGAGCCAGAGCTGGCTCACATTGAGGTAGCAAACCTGTTACTAAGTTCAGACACTGATACTTGGTTTGTGTTTGCCCAAGTGATACCAGCAGCTGCCTGCATACAGCTGCCACACAGCAGCAGCTGGAAGGGCCTTTCCAGTATGGCAGGAAACTCCACAGTGTGGAGGTTAATACTTAGCTCTAGCTGTAGCACAATGTCTTACTTTCTGCCCTCCATTTGGTTAACTGGAGTTGTCAACTGAATAGGCTGACTTAAGATGCTACATACCTTTAACAATAATGATAATATTGTTTAGCATTAGCCCAGATCTCCACTTCATAGTGAGTAGTAATGTAGTTGTGGGATTTTAATGCGTGGTTTCTGCACGTGCCCAGCAAGGTGTGTTTGTTACTTTGTCATCCCTGTGATCTCCAGAATAAACGTGTCTGTGAACAGGGATGGAGTTTATCCTTGGGATGAGCATTCAAGCTGTCCTTTCTGTTGGTTGTTTAGGCCTCTCCTCTGCACAGACAACTCTTTCCATAGTACAGCTTTCCTCTATTTCTGTTCACAAAATGGATGCAGCCCTGGTGCTTCTAACATTATCAGGAAGACTTTTCCTTTAACTGGGCGCTGTCCAGGTACCTTCTGTTACCCCTTTGTCAGCCCAGCATGCTGTTTTTATCTGACTTTGTCATACCGCTTTGGTTGTGTGATTTGTGTGAGGATAGTATGGTTATATGATTTTTATTTTTTTTGGTGTGATTTCACTGGAAGAATTTTCCTCCTTTAGACTGCTCTAGCTGAAAGCTCCCAGTTCAAAGAGAAGTTGATGACATTACAGATGAAGAAAGATTTGCTAAACAATGTCCTTGGTGAGGAAAGAGCGAAGTCTTTCCTGCAAGAAGTAGCTCAAGCTTCAAAGGAGAGAGAAATTCTACACAGAAGTCTGCTGCAAAGCAAGAGCAAAGTCCAGGTGAGCTTCAAAGCCCATATATAGTTTTTGCCTGTGACAATGATCAATCTTTTACTAAGCCAGTTTTATAGATATAAATTTAGTACTAATGAGCTATGCCAGATCCCTTTTTCTAGGTTGATCAAATATGGAAATAAATTTGTGGTCTGTTGCATAATGTAGCTTGGTGTTTGTTCTGACTGTGAACTGGACATTGAGAAAAGATAATGCCAAGGGATATATGTGGAATGCTGGATCTTTTTTCTTCTTCTTTCTCCATCTAGAATTTGATATCGCAACATAAGGACTTTGATGCTGGTTTTGCACCTTTGCAGAAGAAATTATCTGCCATCAAAGCCGAATTAGATCTAGAGAAGGAACCGCGACCTGACCTCTTGGGTAAAAAGACACAACTCCAGAGACTCCAGGTACCTTACAGTAATTTGACCGTGATAGCCTCGGTTAATTGTGGTTCTGTTCATTCATATTTTATTAGCATTAGGTACGCAGTACCTTGTCCCCTCAATTGGTTGTGTTAGATAATTTCATTTGGTTCAGTTATAGCATGGAGTAGATGAAATTGAAGCAATGCAGTCGAAGAACTGGCAAACTGGGCTTGAGAGAAGGAACAAGAAGCTGGAAGCTGTTGGTGCCACACCTTCTTGGGCTAGTTTTATTGCTAAAGAAAATGTATCCTGATACCTCCCACTAGGAGTGAAACTGCACAAGATAACTTGAACCAATCTAACTCCCTTCAAAAGCAGGGAGTTCCCATTGTCCCACCTCCTTCTGCATTCCTCCCCCCCGCCCCCCCCCCCCCCTTTCCTGCTCTTCCCCTTGTCACAGCTTTGACACATGCTGGATTTACCCCACAGGCTAATTCAGCTGGCCAAGATAAGAAAAAATAATCAGCATAAAAAGATGATAATTTTCGACTAGGTAGTGTTTTGAGCTGGTTCAGCAAAGGGTCCAACATACAGTAGAGCCTGCTCAAGGCTCTACAGTGGGACGGGAGAGGGGAGAGAAGGGCAGGAGGAGAAGGGAGGGGATGTGACTCTTCCTTTTTGCCATGGTGAGCTATGATGATTCAGGTATATGGTGCCACTTCACCCTTGGTGACCACAGGGGTGTTATCACCATAGTTCTTTGCAGCACTTAGCTAATTATTCTATGTCTCCTGTGGCAGCTTCTCAGCAACTTGTCTTCTTTGTTATCAACTGGTAACATGTAAGAACGTCCAACCATTTATTTCAGAAACATTTACTTCTAGACATCAAAAAAAATATTTTCTTAATGACAGTGATTGTTCCTTTTTTTTTTTTTTTCCCCTCACACTGTCAAATGAAACTACTTTTAGTGTATGTTTTGTGGAGGTCCTTGCCACATCTAGCACATTACCCATATGGAATCTGTCTTTTCCTCTGCAGATGATGCAAGATGACTTGTCAGAGCTTATGATTCAAATGGAGGAGGTAGAGAAGCTTGTTCAGTCAAATACCACACACAGGCATGAAATGAATCAACTTTCATCTGACTCTCAAGCCCTGAAGAGATCATTGGAGGTAACATAAAGAAGAGTTTTTAGTTGCCTGAGGAGTTGTCAGTTCCCACTATTTAAAAATATTTTAAAAAATCTTTGAGTGCACGAGATTATATGCTTTGAGTGACAGATACTTTCATTTCAGGGGAAGAAGGCATGAATTCTTATGACTTTGATAACTCTTCTAGGATTCTCTGATTATCTGTAATGTGATTTCCCTTTGGGATAGGATACCATCCACACAGATTTTATATCTATATAAATTGTTTCTGGAGTGGGCCTGAGATTTCTGACCAAAAGACCTCATATTATCGTGGAGGTGCTTGGACTTCTTCACAGATTCCTGGATAGTGTTTTTGTATCAAACTATTTGGTTTTTTTATAGCTTTGTGACAAAAAAGTTAATGAGAGAAAAGTGTTGCAATTGCATAATTACTTATTTTGACCTGAGGCATTTTGTAGCTTGTAAACATAGCTATAAAAGGACCTTCCAAAGCAGTCTCAGATGAAGAGCTTATAAAATTACCTTAGTTATGCAGGTCACCATAAAAATATGTATGATTAAGTGTTACCCTAATATGCACTGTGAAATTCTAGTTTCAATCTCAGTAATTCCATTTATTGCTGAACTGGACTCTTGCCAAAAAGGTTTGTACAGTCATTTCTGATTCAGGGAGTATAAGATGTATTTAATATTGACTGGGGTATAAAAACCCCCACCATATTATTTATTCTGTTTCAGCTGAAAAGGAAGGAAGCTATTCTAGTGCTTAATGCCCCCCCATGTGGTTGAATTCAGGCCTGCAGGAGTTTGTAGGTGTTTTCTATGCCACTGATTCTAAAGGATAAAGTTTTTTGTGTCTCATTAACAGCTGTTTTTTTCCTTTTTGCCCATGAGATTCTGTGCCAGTAATCACAATGTTAGATCCGGTAATGAAACTGCTTTTTGTCTGTGTTTAGTTGCTAACATATTTTTATCATTTGTAGGTGATGATTCAGCAGAGTGAAGAGCACGTTCAGAAGCATTGGACATATAATGACAAGCTCTCTGACCTCCAGCAATGGATCACAGTAACCACGGAGAAGATTGACTCCTACCAGGGTGCTGATGGAGAGCAGAACACCGAGGGCAGGGTGGCAGACCTTGAGGTGAGAAAATCATCTTAGTCTAAGATGTTAATTACTCACTTTGCAGCATTCAGGCATTAAGGGCGGGGGTTTTCTAGTGAGGGTTTCCTGATTGGGGAGAGTAATGATGGTTTGTTCCTCCTGCGATAACTGTTGGTTGCTGCTCCCTCCCTGCTTTGCCCTGTGCTGTGGGATGTGGAGCTAAGTAAAAGACAGGAACAGTGAGAAATGGGTAAGAACTGTTGAGATGGATAAAGTATTATCAAAAGATAGGTGGTTTGAAAAAGAGTTCCTCCTGCTGGGGTGATCTCTGTGGACAATACCTACCTTTGCCTGTATATGTACTCATCAATACACTGAACATTATTACCCTGTTAGCTAACCCTATTCCGTGTTGAACTGAGCCGTTCCTCAGCTGCTAGCTTTTCCCCATGTAGCAATACTTTACATGCCAGATTCACTCTGGCAGGTTACTGCAGCTGGCAGCTTTTGCCTTCATACAGGAAACCAAGATATCTCATAAGAAGGCTACAGGAGGGGTGCATTGACAGCTTGCACTCTTTAAGTTTTGCTATCTCTTTGCAAGTATCCACAGCATTTTTTTTTTCCCGCTAGGTATTTTCTAGCTAGTGCCAACAGAATCAGCATAGTCCTGGACTGAATATGGCCTTCAGTCTGACATAGCCTCTGCTTTACCCAGGATACCTAGAAGTAACTGTAAGGGCTGTACATTTCAGAGATGGCTAGCTGAGTTTCCAGATAAGGAGATCCAGCTGTACCTTGTGGAAGCTCATGGCCAGCTGCTCATGGAGAATTCTTCCCCAGAGGAGACTGCCCATGTCCAGGCAGAACTGGATCAGCTGAAGGAGTCATGGATGTCACTGAAGGAGATGGCAGCTGGGTAAGTGTTCATGTACATCTTTCTCATGTCCCTTCAAGGGGATGCTCTTTGCTGCTATATGACCAGACACACTTGATGCTTTATGCTCTGTGCTCTGAAAGTCAAGAGCTATGTTACAATGCTAGGAGCAAGATGAGATTTTATTCAGTCATTTGTAAGCTGGAAATCATTACTTTTAAGAAAACCATTTTAGAGAATCCGGGGACCAGAGTAGCCTGTGAAGCTGCCTTTACCTCGTGGTTGGAGAACAGGCAGTATCTCCTTAGGACCTGAATCACCCTTCTACCGCCAGTCCGTATCAGGAAATAGGACATAGGCTGGGTGACTTCTGCTGTTCTGCCTCACCTTCCTGTTCTCCTTGCTGTCTGATCTGGAGATACCACCAAGGAGGCTATATCTGCACTGGGTTTTGTGCCTTGTGCAAGCCTGCAAGAGTATGAATAGCTAAAATCCCCTCTTAGCTGACGATGTGGGCTTAATTTATTTTGCCCTCACTGTGCATTGTCAAACTGCTGCTCATATTTTCGAGTCTGTATTAAAATTTAATACTGTGTGGGTATATTCATACATAGTGTCAGAATAGGCATAAAAATTGAATGACTAAATTGAGGAAGGCTTGATTATACTGCCTGCTGTTACCAGACTGGAAGGTATATTGTCAAGGTAGGATTTCTTTTGGTCGCTCACTCCCCTGAATAAAAGAAGCCAAAATACTTGGAAATGTTAGAACTAGAGGACTGTGCTGCTTTGAGACACTCCTGTCTTGATCTTACTTTGTTAAAAAGATGTTGGAAATAACTTGTAACAGTACTATTAATAGTAATAATAGTATAATAATAATAGTGCTATTTCACCAGAGGTGTCCCCCATAGCCCTGGTCAAATTGTGGATGTCTCATCATTAGATGTTTCACTGAACTGATGTCTTCGGTTTTGTGTTTTCAAGTCTTCTCAAAAAGTGGCAGTTAAATAGACCAGTGGCTGACAAGAAGAAAAGAGCATTTGTGGACAGCAGATGGATGTCTGGACCTGCCTTCCATCTTTTAGACGTAGAGCCCAACCATAAGCAGGTGAGAGGGGGACTCTGTATCTGCCATCGTATTAGCTTCACAAGAACAATTTTATTGGCTTCATCTGATACTATGGGTTACAAGGTTGGAGGTTAAGATCTTGCAATCAGGGCTTCAGAGGAAACATCTGACACAACAGTAAGGGCTTTTTTGTTCCTGTTGTTCTGTAACCTAGGAGAGGATAGGAGAAGGGCAAAATACGAGCAGCCACTTGAAGCTCCTACGTGACTTTGAAGAGTGGTTACAAGGAGAAAACACCAAACTGACCAAAATTGTTGCTGTGACTTCATCTTCCACAGAGGAAATTAAGGCACGTCAGAGCAAACTGGAGGTTAGTTTTCAGGGAATGAAGGTGAAGACAAAGATTGCAGTAAGTGCAAATTCTTTCAGAATTAAAAAGAAAAACAAACACCCCCAACCAACCAACAAAAAACCCCACAAAACAAACCAAAAAAACCCTAACATTCAAACACTACGCTCTTGGCTTTAGGAGACTCTAGAGTAGATGAAGCTTGGGAATTTAGGACAAATATTTCACCCATTCTACTAAGAAAGGTCTGCTAGAGCTGGAGTGATAGAAGGGAAGGGAGCAGCCTGGCATCTAGCTGTTGGACTGGACTTTTCCAGTGTGGTATGGCAAAGGTGTTCATTAAAAGAAGCTGATAAAAATCATTGTCTGGTATTTGGCCTCACTCTTTCTCTTTTTGTTGAATATAGCCAGATGCAATGACAATGGATGCTGTAAGAAAATGAACAAACAGAAATATCCAAGGCTACAGGAGTCCTGTGGATGAGTGGACCCTTTTATATCATTTCAGGCCAAAAAAGTGATAACAAATAGTCTATTCCAGAGTACCTAGTAGTTTGATTTAGTACCACTGTTCTTTCGAATGCTAGGTTTAAAAAGTGGGGCCTTCTTGAATTTTGAGTTGCTGCTGACTTTGTCTTTGCCTGCAGGAGCTGCAATCTCATGTGCCTTATGGTCAGCATCTCTTTGAGGACCTTCTTCATCTTCATCCTGTCGTTGGAAACTCTGAAGATCTGGAGGACCTGCGGTACCGATGGATGCTCTACAAATCTAAACTGAAAGAGTCCATGAGTTCACCGGTAGGTGACAGCACTCAATTCACAGTTGCTGATCTCTGCCATTGCTCTTTTAGGCTGCTTCACATTGCTAGTCATAATTCAACAGTAGATGTGTGTGTGTCTGCTTAATTAAAACCTCCGTAATGTAAATGCCATCAAAGACAGAACAAACATAGCAATGTTTTAAACTGAAAGAGGGTAGATTTAGATTAGATATAAAGAAGAAATTCTTTCCTGTGAGCGTGGTGAGACAGTGGAACAGGTTGCCAAGACAAGCTGTGGCTGCCCCCTCCCTGGCAGTGTTCCAGGCCAGGTCAGACGGGGTTTGAGCACCCTGGTCTAGTGGGAGGTGTCCCTGCCCATGGCAGGGGGGTTGGAACTAGGTAGTCTTTAAGGTCCCTTCCAATCCAAACCATTCTATGATTCTATGTAGTTATAAATACAAACACAAATATTCTTGCATTAAAATAAGAGTTGTACGCTATCTTTTTCCTTTTGTAAGCAATGCTCAGAATATTTCTTAAAATGATTCAAAACAGAATGACAATTTGCTGTTGTCAAAGGTGCATGCAGTTGGGAACTGTGAGATGTTTGTGTGTGTGAATATTTTGGATATACACACAGTTCTGGGCGCATGGATTTTTAGGGTTTTTTTTTGCTTTCTCCACACGACTTTCTTCATTGTATTATTTTTTGATAGTTCCTGCAGTAAGAATATGTTTACTGTTCATTATTTGTGCCTCCTGCTGTGAGACAGGGTGATTAGAATAGCCACTGACTGAACTAATTCAGAAAGTAACTGTGCACAGAAGGACCTAGTCCTTTTTGAAATTGTCTTTATGTGCTAAGGATTTGGAATGAAATAAAGAGGAAGTATTTTAATGCACGAACCAAATGATTAAAGAAGTTAACAAGTTGTTAGATATAAGACATGCTAAAGGATGACAGAATTCATCCCCATATATAAGATATTCCAGGGCATGCTAAAGGTATTCCCATGTTCTTAGTGTAAACATACATAATTAAGATTTTTCTAGTTTAACTACTTACATTATGGGTTCAACTTCAAGATACCTTAATTGGAGGATTAGACTGCAGGTGTGCATTTGGTACTTTCTGTATGCAAGTGCTTTGGAAGGTATCTGAACTCCACCTAAAATTTGAGGTACCTGAAAATTTTCTCATTTAGGAAACCTTGTCTTCAAATCCAAGCTTACTTAGAATACTGTAGAGTGCATGGAAGGTAAGCATGACCTCTGTTAATAAAGAGTTTATTTCTAAGAATTGTTTGCCATTGATTGTAATGAGTTATGCTTTGTTGACCAAAACCTTGTGTAAGCAAGCATGAATACAGTCAATAGGTGTCAGTAAAGTCAAAGCTATTGCTGGGAGAGCTGCTCATCTGATTCAAATGGTCAAGAACCTGAAAACATATCAGCTTTCTGCCTAATGTGTGTTTAAAAGCTCATTAAAAAAAAATCTCCTACTGGTTCACTCTATCCAGGTGACCATGAATTTGAAAGAAACATCCCCTGTGAAGTGAATACTCATTTATAGGCTCCAGTCTCCACTGGGATCTTAAGTTCATGCTGCCTTTTTCTTTTTTCTTTTAAACAGAGTCCTGGATCTTCAGAAGAACCAGACACATTCAGAAAGGTATGACAGTTTCCTATCATTAAGCTAAAAAATGTTTAATCAGACATTTTGCAGATAATTATTTTAAATTAAACTTTTCTAAATATTATTGAGATTAATTTGCTTATTAAGAGCCTCTCTTAAAGAAGTTTATTTTCTCCAGATTTTAAAAGGAAAAATATTACAGAGTTTTAACTCTTGAGATATGCTTACTGTATCTCTAGAAGCTAAATATCCATCTCCTAGGAAAGCAGGGGAACTGGTTTTTAACATCTACATGCTATATGAACTTAATTAATTTTTCAAAAGAGACAAAGGAAGAGCCCAAATCTCTCTAAAGGATTTAGGGGCCAAGTCCCTAAAATAATTTTGAAAATGGACTTCTAATTCTTTAGGCACTTCTGAAAAAAATTGCTCTGGGTCATTCAGCCAATCTTCTTCCTAATGCAGAACAACACAGAAAGTCAAGAGTTTTGTCTCATGTTATTAGACTAGTCGTTATTCTAAGCAGCAGAATTCCTCCTATGAAGGATTTTCTTTTGGAAGTGATGACATAAGAAACAGAAGCAGTACAGGAGACGATAAGGAGAAGCTTAAAGAAAACAAAACGCTGCCAGTTTCTTGTTAAACCCGAACAGCATTTCTGATCCCATTTTCATAAAGTCAGCGAGTTTTTCTGTTGACCTGAGCAGTGTTGAACTGAGTCTTTTCTTTTTGTCACAATTTGCTTTGTTTACAGACACTGTTAGCTTCTACTTTGTACTGTGATCTCACTTTCGGTTTGTTTTCAGAAGGAATAGAATAAGGCTTTATTTGCCCAACACAAAGTAGATTGGATGAATAACATGTTGCAGGAACATAATTGCATAATCATCTTAAGGTAAATCAAACCCTTGATTTCTCCAGTTGCAACGTCTCTTTAGAAGAGACCAATGTTTAAAGGGTGCAGTACAGTGCGCTTCTGGTATGGCCAGAAATCAATTTCCTCATTCCAATGACATATTCCTCTGGTACTCCACATTTGAGTAACATCTCCAGTATTTTTCCCCAGTGGAATACCGACCAATTTAAGGTAGTTTTCACACATCCCCTGAAGAGTTTTGGCCGCAGTTCACCCTTCCTGAAAACCCCCAAAGAGTTTCTGTTGTTGCCTGTCTGGCTCAGCATTTGGTACTGTTGGTCATCCAGTAAAGTCACCAGAGTTTTTCAGGCTGGAAAAACAATATGACACTTTAATACTTGGTGTAGAGGCAGCCAAACACTTAGTAGCGCTGCTTTTCCCTAGAAGAGGCCTAAAGGGATATTCTGGAAGACCAACCACGGAATTCTCTGCTTTTTTGTCGATTGTAGGGGAAGACAAAACAAGAAGTCTAGGCATAAGCACATCTCCACTGCACAATTAGATATAATTTTTTAATTCATCTGTCCCACCTGTCTCAGAGTAGGTGGTATTTATTCTTCCTTAACTTCTCCCAAGGAAACAAGTCTTCAGTTAATTTTCAAGGATATTGGAATAACATAATGGCAAGCAGCAAACGTTTGTCAATTAGGCCTACAGGAAGAGCACAATATAAAGCATTCTATGAGTTTTTAATAGCTACTGAACACAAACAAAGAGAAACAGCTCAGGAAGGAATGAAGAACTGAAATACCTCATAAGCATGAAGGAAATGGCTCCCATTGCACCAAGTGATTTGCAGTTTCCCTTCAGCCAGTACAAATGTTGCAGTAATTTACACCTTGCTCACTTCAGTGTGATTTTGCTGACTTCAGAGCATTCATTCCCTATTTAAACAGTGTCACTACAATGAGAATCCAAGTGTTGTAAGCAGAGGTGTCTTTTTTCCATTCAGACTAAGGCTTTTATCAGGATGTGAGCCTGTGGTGCCATAAGATTGTTGAGCACCACTTAAGAGAACCAGAAAATAATGTTGATCCCTTTTGGGTGCGTTGCTGTTCAGGCTGAGAGAAGAGGAAAAGCAAACTAACTGCAGAATTCGTGGCTTTACAGTTTCTTTTAAATTCATATTTAACACCTAAAGTGTGGCTAGAAATTCCAGAAGGATTAGGGAGAATATTTTTGTATGATATGAATATCCTTTCAAAACCCTGATGAAGGAAACAAACTACCGCAGAAAGTACACATGATTGGGGGCTGCATCACTGTACTTGCAACATCCAGTGAGTCTGCATGCAATGGGATCAGGTTATCTAATTTGTCAGCTCCCTCATGATTTTGGGTCACACAAAATCAGCAGAGGTGAGAGAATTTCAGCTATTTTTGGACTGATGTCTGCTCTCTGCAACAGAAGGTCCCTGGTGACTCTGCTTGTCTCTCCTGTTTGAACTGTGAATATTTTGCAGCAGCAGCAGATCAACCTGGAGAAGGGAAAGACCCAGCTGCAACCAGTCTCATTCCATTACCTTCTGTTTTTATTCCGTTTCTAGCTTGCATCACCAAATGTTGGGCAGAATAGAGCCTGCTCCATGTATATTAATGTGCTTTTTTTTCTGATCATTCATCCTTTGCTGAGGGCATGCCCCCTAGCCACTGGTGCCCTTAGGAACAGTATGGGCTAATGATTGTGATGTGAGCAACTTCTTGTTGATTAACAAAAAACAGTTGCAGGAAATTGCACTGGCTGCAGTGAATTTTTAGCAGGTGCCAGTGACAGGGCAATGTAGATGGATATTTCTGCAGGGCACCTAGCACACTCAAAGACATAATCAAGCAAATGCTCAATAACTATGATAAATGTTACTTTCAAAGGTTGGCTCCCAGCTACCTGAAAATAGTCCATGAGCATTCTTAGCATAAATAGGAAGTCAAAGGCTCATTATTTACAGGTCTAGGTAGCACTGTTTGATTTATTTTCTTGAGTGCTCAGAGTAATTACACTTCCTTGCTAAACAAATGATTCTGGCTTTATTGTTTGTACAAACAAAATAGTTGGGATTCATTACATCAGTGGTCAGCTAATTGCTTCCTTTGAGATTCTGCTAAGAGTAATCTCCTATAACACAGAAGGAATGTGTAATTTAATCTTACTTAGAGACACCATTGATCAGGAGTCAATCAAATTAATGCAGTCATTCAGGAAACTGTGCAAAGCAAGAGCTGCCATAGCTTGCTAGAAGGAAAACAGTAATGCACTCTGCTCTGCCCAGGTGCAGGTATGACAAGAATTCTTCATGGCAGAAAGTCACATTACAAAAATGCACAGCATCGTGTGTACATGCCTGTGTTAGTGGTGCCTCTCTATTGAAAGTACATGGCCTGTTTGTCTTCCTGAAGTCCTGCTGTGTGCTAGCCACTTGGAATCTTCTGTACAATTACATTCTTAGTAAAATGGAAAAGACTCATTAAAAGGTATCTTTCCCTCAGTTTTCAATATCTGTTTTATAGATATAGAGAATATGTCTTCGTATTTTTCCCATCACAGAGCCTATAAACCTGTGCCTACCTGCTTTAGAAATTACACCATGGTCCAAACACAGGAAGAAGGGCATCTTACCATTCAAAAATAGCAGATAGACTTATTTTCCCTCAGCAGTGATGTTTGTTCAGAAAGGAAACTTAGGCAAAAAAATAGAAAGCTGAAGAATCCTGGCTGCCTCTTCCTAACTCTGACCTACTGTTAAGTATTCTGTGACAGACAGCATCATCCCCTTACTTCTGCAGCAGGCCCACGAGCTTCCCTTCACGTTACTGCACCTGTGAGACTGCCTGCCTGTCTGCTCTTCTTTCTGTAGGTTTCGTGTTGTTTACCAGTCTACGTTACAGCTTTCCCAAATGCTAGAAAAAAGGGACTCTTTGTTTGTCTTTTATCTGGTTCTGCCACTTCTATGCCTTGCCAATGCTCTTCCTCTACAGCAGTGCTGGTGCAAGATGGAGAAGACATCTTGCTTCCCAGGACACCTTGTTACTTTCTGTTAACGTGGTATTAGCTAGGTATGTGGTTGGTGGTCCCTCCTTTTTTTGTTGAAAAGATGCATCCTTTAGTAGCCTACCATGTTGTGAAGTATTTGCAGATTTTCACCAGTGAGATACCTTAGAATGATTTTTCTCAGCAGATAGTTTTACCTCCTAATTAAAAGGTAACAAGAGAGAGATTTGTTGACCAATAGCAGAATGAAACCGATTTCCAGTATATACTTGAAAAATGTTTTTAACACTACTGTAAGAAGCACGGTAGGCAATAATCTTGTAATCAATACTTCAAATTGTATATGTATTAGTTTTTTTAAAAGTAAGCCATCACATTTTTAAATTATTTAAATAAAATGCAAATCATATTCAAATTACATATGGTGACTGCTGAAGTTTAAGAAAAGTTTAATCTTGACTTTAGAGAAGTCACTGGTAAAGCAGCTGGAAACATACATTGTTGATGTGATAAACCAGCTTTTGGTATCAGTAGCTTCTCCTACAGGTTCCAGAACATGTCTTTGTTTCAGTTTTTTTTCTTTCTATGTCAAATTTAATTAGTTAACTTCAAATTGCAAGGCTGAGTGGAAGCTGGAAATTGGGAGAAGTTGTTTTACTTCTCTGCTTTCCTGAGTAAATGTACAACACTGGTGTCTTCTACTAAATTTCAGATACATGGACTGAAAAGTCATCCAGCTACTAGCTGCCGGTAACTCTTCTTCTAAAAGTAGTGCAGCATTGCTCTTAAGTAGAAAATATATTTATTGGGATAAATTGCATTGCTTATGAGTGTATTAAAGCTGGTAGAGTATTCCTGTGTTTTTAATTGAATTCAGTTAAATTCAGTGAGCAGCTCAGCCCCTCACAGCTGCTCACTCTCCCCACAGTGGGATGTGGGGGAGAAGTGGTAGGGTAAAAGTGAGAAAACTTGTGGGTTGAGATAAAGGCAGTTTAGTAAGTAAAAGAAGGAAACAAAACCAAGGAAAGCAAGTGATATAAAAAACCCCCAGTGGCTCATCACCAGCAAACCAATGCCCAACCAGTCCCCAAGTAACAGCATCCTTGGTAAAACTCACACTCACACATCCCCAACCCCCCGACCCCAATTTTTTTTTTATGACCATAATGCCATATGGTATGGAATATCTCTTTGGTCGGCTGGGGTCAGCTGTCCCAGCTGTGTCCCCTCCCAACATCTTGTGCACCCGTGCCAGCCTCCTCACTGGTGGGGTGGGGTGAGAAGCAGAAAGGGCCTTAACTCACTGTTAGCACTGCTCAGCAAGAACTAAAACATGGGTGTGTTATCAACATTTTTTCATCACAAATCCAAAACATAGCTCCATACAAGCTACACTTGAAGAAAGCTAACTATCCCAGCCAAAACCAGTACAACTGGTTTAAAAACCTCTTACCCTCTTCTGAACCTTTTGTAAATACTTCACTTATGACACTTAAGAAACTAAGAGTAACTCATTGCCTGCTGTTGGATATGAAAATGTGCTTCAAAATTACCTCACTGGAAGTTTGACTTTTCATTTTCTTGTAACATGGAAGTACGATATTTTTAGCTACCCATCCTACCTACCACTTTACTAATCTTCCACAGTACTTCCTAACTTTTATCACATATCAAACACTTTCCAGATGAAAGTTGTTTCCACTACTTATGTGCTGAAGATGTGATTTTTTTTTCTGCTTGCTTAGGCCTGGAGAATTCTAGAAATCAGTGCTACTTTAACAGATCAGGCTGTAGCCCTTGTCCTGTGGCATGTTTCTCCTAAAAGCATGTCATGTTGTATATGCACACAGAAGCTAACCTTTATAAATCCATTTGTGTCACAGTAGCATATGGCACAGTATTTAAGTTCTAAGTGACTTTGCAGCAGAAAGTCTGAAGTATCTGCCATATGTGACTGCTGAAATCTCAGATACAAACTCCTGACTTTTCCTTGTTTTCTGTTTCTTTTAAATGAAACCTTCATCAAAGATTCTAGTTTATCATCCAGCCATGTTGAGGTACTCCAGAATCTGCCCTAAGGGAGAAAACAAAGCCTGTAATTTGCCAGTATACTTACTTATTTATGTACATACACTTATGCTCTCCAGAATTGAAAAGAACGTTAAGGTTGCAAAGTCAAGCAATCTGAAGATAGAAAATGTCAGAGCTAAAATTGCTTGTGTGACCTCAGTTAACCTCCCTTCAGCACATTCATTCTGGTAGCTCTTTATGAGATGGAGAATGATAAGCACAGGACTCAGAAGAGTCCCAACCATCCTTACTCATTCCTTGCTGCCGGTTGCCTAACCTGGGAAGTGTTTGCATTTAGGAAAGTACAGTTCTGAACCCAGTGGCTCACTGTCCTTTTGCAGAGGCCACATAAACTCTGACTGACAGTAATCAACTCTTAATTGCTGCTGTGGTGTATAGGAATGAGCCACAGCTTTGCCCAAGAGCATGTTGGATGCTCAGTTCTATGGCAACAGTAGTGACCAGCTCCCCCAGATTATTTCGTTTTTGAAAAGACCAGCTGTGATTTGCAGTATGTTGTTTATCTTAGAGAGGGATGCTCGTGGCTCTGAGTTGAGAACTGATGAGGAGCCCAGCTCCAAACTATCTCACATTGAGGTAAAAACCCAATTTGCTTTAGTTTGAGAGAGCAGCCTGTGCTTCTCCTGGAACTGATCTCTTGTTGGCAATAACCTGCCTCTGTGAGTGGCAACTGAATTAGTACCCGGTGGGATCTCAAGTGGCAGAAGTCCAGGGCCTCTCAGAACCAAAATATCACTCATAAGGCTTTACCGAAAAAAGTGATGATGCTTGATGATGGCATGCTCCTATTCAGAATTAAAGGGACGTATGGTAAGCTGCTGTTGCAGCCTTCCTGGCAGCTCTGTTTATTCTCAGAGGAATAATGAAGTGGTAGAATTCATACCTATGTAGGTGATTCTTTCCAAGGCCTGTCTGTTCTTCCTATTAAGGTGCACTTCCTCTGTCCCTATTGCTATAGTTTAAGCCCATTATGTTGTGATCTTCCCACTGTGGAGAGAGGCCTGAATTCATCCTGCCTAAGCATTTAACTCAGGGGTTTACAAAATCATGCATGGTGCAGAGAGTATAGACGCGGGTTGACTCTCCATCTCTTCCACAAGAAAGAACTAGGGGTCAGGTTCAAAGCTAACAAAAGGATTTGTTCTCCATGCCAGTTGGTTGACCTGTGGAACAGCTTACTAAAGGATATTGGGGACTTTGTGTAGTTTGTATAGGTGCAAGAGGAAACTAGACAAGTGTCTGGAAGAAAGATTCACTGAGTGTTGACTAGACGGACAAGCTACATCAGGGTCAGGAAGCTGCCTGAGATGGAAGCAATTAGAGGCTGAGAATATTAAGGAGAAAATATTTATGCTTGCTTTAGTACCTACGCATCTGTGCCGACTGCTGTAGAACACAGGATACTTGGACTGGGTACAGCACTGGTATGAAGCAGCATGGCTGCTGGGGTCTTTGTGTAGTGTCTGTCAGACACTGTGGCATTGGGCCCTTTATCCATGGAGAGAGCAGGAGTTTTCAGGCAGCAGTGCATTTCCCAGGATAGTCTCTCAGTGAAATGCTCTAAGGTAAGAGGAATGAGTTCAGACTGAATTTCTTTCTCTGCTGGATCACTGATTCAGTGGTGCAGGTATGATTTTTGTCAGGCATGCTGGTGACATACAAGCAGCAGCAAAAATGCACTAATGAGCATGGCATAAGATGTTATATTCCTCTGCTCCCTCAAATAGCAAGATTAACTGTGTGTTTTCATATATCCTGGAACGTGGTCAATAGCAAACCAGGGAGTGCACTGATTTTTAGTAAAACACTTCAGCAGCTTACACAGGAATATTATGTAGCAAGTTCTAAAGTGCTTTTCTGCTGTTTCCCATCCAAGTGATTTTTCATGGTGCATTTGGTAAGGAGTTATTAACTGCAAACAGATTTAAGTGCTGAGGACTCCCTAGATCTAAACCAATGCTTGTCATTCAAACGCCCCAACATGAATCAAGTACAAATGTGAATGTTCACAGCCAGTGCAGTTCATTTGGTAACAAGCATGCATTTAGCATTACACAAAACACAGCCGTCTACCCCTTGACAGTCCTTGCTTGTCCTGGTATTTTGAGGGAGAAGGGGGAGGACATTTATCCTTGATGGTGAACTTTAAAAGTATATTTTCTTTTTAAATGTCAACCTATTCCTTTTCCATGTGTGTTTCAAAAATGTCTCTGACACTTTGGCTCAATACCCAGGTATTCCAGCTGTTATTCTAAGATGGTGGAAATTAAAGTTCTGTTGACTTCACTGGAGCTTTGCCAGTTTTCCTCAGAGGAAGATTTGATTTCAGAATATTTTGTGGAGCCTAGATCTGACACACGCACTGCAGGCACTGTGGGTGCTGGGTAGTAGCTGTACTGATGCCAGTAGCTGGAGTGATTGGGGAAGGGGAATTCCAGTCTGTAGCAAGGGTTGTGGTTCCCACCTTTGATCTCATATGGAAATCAAATGTTCAAACTCTCTTTTGCAAAGGTAAGACTGTGTCAGACTGTCCTTTTCTAACCCAAAATGATGTGCTAAAGGGTTTGGAGTGTGGTCCTGACTCCAAGTAGATTTGTACAGCCCTGATCACTCTTGAGCCCAGCAGAGCAGAGGTTTGAACCTCATCCTCCTGAATTCCCTATTGGTGCCATAGTCTCAGGTCATCACAGCCTGAAAGCATCTCTCTCACAGCACAGACCTAAAAAAGCCTTGACATAGTCTTACTAAAATTGAAGTGCTGCTTTTTTCACACTTGGAGAAGGAGTCACTGCCCAAAACCTTGCCTGCTTTTTCCAACTGTATCATCTCCCTATTAAAAGTTACTGTGTCTCCTTCAAAATTTTCTATCCTTTAACACCTCTAGTAGTACTACCACCAAAAAAAAAAAAAAAAATCATATCACCAATTGTTCCAACAAGCACAAAGCCACAGAACTAATGTAGGTTTCATGTATACAAGAATCTGGGCATATAAGTAATGAATCCATTTGTAAGGGTATCTGCTGAACTCTCTGAATAAGTAGTTCGCAATCCTGACTTTATTTAGTTGTCTCTGTGCGTAATCCTGCTGCAGACGCTGAAGTTAATGGTAAATCTCCCATGGATTTCAGTGTGTGCAGGTTGGGGCCCTCATATATTAAGGGTTTATCATTGCAAATTTGCTGAAAGCACCAAACCCTTAGAGCTCCTGTGTGCCTCCTCTTCAGTCCTGCAGAGACATCATAATACCATGTTTGTGACAGCAGAGTCATTCCCATGGCAACAAATGGAGTCAGAAATGCAAGATTCTGACCTTGCTGTGTGATCAAACAAAACAGAGAAGCTGAGCAGCAAAGGCAAAAGTTCATCAAACACAAATGCCTATAAGCCCAGCAAGCAGGTGGGAGAGAAGCGACAGATAAAGAAAAAATATTTCTCCTTCTCTGAAGTTCTGCCCCCAGGCAAATGACCCTCCACAGATTTTTCTAATGTTAGGGTCTGCTATGATTAGCCTGAGTATCTTACCCTGCAGAAAGCTCCAAGGAGAGCAAACGATAGTGTTAATAAAGCCATTTCACATTAATTCTTTCTGGAGGATGAGCTTTGAAAAGCAATACTATTTTAAAGCTCCTTCCAGTAGATCTAAAAACAAGGCACTTTTAATAAGTAACATTTCAACCTCATCCCATTTCTTAGAGTTGCATTAATAGTCTTTGCTTTAGAGATCAGGACAAAGTCAGTGACCTGCTCTAAATCAAATGCTGGATTGGTAAAAGAATTGGGGTAGGAACAACATGAGTGGCTAGTTGGCAGTGTGGTCATCATAGGAAGGCAACGACAAACCTGAGCGACCATAAGACACCTGCTCCCTGGGCTGTGGCAGGAACAGAGATGAGGCACAACTGGAAAAGCTCACTATTTCCCACCAGTTCATAGGCAGAAGGAGATAACTGGGAAGACAGGTGTTCCAGCTGGTCTGGCAATGAAAGAATAGTTTCAGATTGAAGTAGCTTTCAAAAGCAGTGCTAAAGGATTGACAGCTGTAAAGCAAAAGCTTTAGATGCTGCTAGGAACACTAGCAGTCCTTCTCCCAACTGTGTCAGTGAGGGGTAGAGTTTGTGAGACTTCCAGATATAATGAACTATTGAACAGTCAGTCACAAGATCTTATCCGTTAACAACATCAGCATTAAGTCTTACTATGTCTTAGTGGTTTGAATTGTCCCAAGGCAAAGGTAACTCTATCTGATCTTCCACGAACAGAACTAAATCTGTTAACACATACAAACTTGTCATGGCTTCACCTGGAAAGGGCTTTTTTCCTTATACATGGGACACAATAATAAATGTATTTGTCATATTTCTGCATGTTATGGATGCAATTGAGAATTAAGAAGCGGTCAATGAAAACAGAAGGTGTCAGTGACAGTCCATTGGTTTATACTGATTATACCAAGGAGTGACTATTTCATGGCATTACAGAGACAAGTCCAGAAAGCTCTGACCAAGAGTTGTGGCTGCTGCCTTTATGCATAACGGTTTTAGCATTGACTATAAACACAGAAGTCCTGCAGGTTTTGTTCAGCCCATAGGCTGATGAAGTCCAGGGGAAATGAATGATTTCAGGTCAGGACTCCAGGACTAGAGAAGGGAAAGTCCCATTAGTACAGCTACTTATGCTTAGTGCTTTGGCTGGTGTTTGAGAACAGGTCACAGTAGGAGCAGATGACTCCTGTGGTGCAGCCAGGTTGGTGAACCTTTGGTTTTGTGGGTACCCAGGGAAGTTGCCCAGTGGTGCTTAAAGTCAGAGTCCCACTTACACCTTGACATGTACTCATTGCCCACTAACCACTGACAGTTCCAGTGTCCAGGGACCTACCTGAATTTTCATTGGCCTCAGTGAGTGATTTATAACTCAGATACTGCAGGCCAGCTGTTGCTCTGCTGCCTTTACATCTGCTGACAGTAATTAAATCTCATCGGCCATTCACTATAATGGAAGCAAACCAACTACAACAGAAGAAGGATTTCACAGCACAACTGTCTCATGATCTGTAACTGCAGCTACATATTTGCCTTCATAATTAATTCTGTAAGCATTTATACAGAGCTACAAGAGACTGAGAAATTTAGAAAGCAGTGGAAGGGATCCTTAAAAAATAGCAAAGGGTGTAATTACTTTCCTCTACCATCATTCTGCTCCTTAGCTTCTCTGCTGATGTTTCCCACAGACTACTCATGGTGGTGCTGTAGTGGGACAAAGGCATTGCCTGTTAAGTCAAGCATCCAGTAGAGGCCAGAAGCCCTAATTTTGCTGCAGCACTGACATTGCCTGTGGCGTGAACAAAGCAAGTTAACTTCCTCTTGTGAAAAATGTGGGTGTTCAGTGGATGTTCTGTGGATGTTCTGTGTTGATATTTGTGATGTAGGTTGGTACCTAATGTAGCTGCGTTAAGCATTATTTCTGTGTTCTGAGTATAAATCCATGTTTGATAAATTTAATGGATTTTGTTGAGAATTGAGAAATATTGAGCCTTCATTTTGAGGACTCCACTACAGATAGTTGACTTGGCCTTTTTTTTTGTGAAACATGTACAGTTCAGCTCATTGGCAGGAGATATCCAGGAATCTTGCCAGTGGAAATCTCACTTCTTAATTAATCTTTTCTGAATTCTGTAGCCCCAAATATGTTCTCTCCTGGTCATGCTAATCCAAATTAGAGTCATGAGTTTGACTGAGCTACTCTAGATTTGCACCAGCATAAAGAAAAGCGTAATGGGACTTCTTTGTGTGTCCCTTCCATGGCTGCTCAGCAATAAATGTGACTTTAATGTCTTCTTCACCGTCAGTGTTGTGTTTTCTCTCATTCTCTTGCATCACATAAAAGTTTAGGATGGGCCTGGTAAGGTGTAAGAGGTATTGAGGCAGGCTGCACTGCAGGGCCTTTTTTCTGACCTTGAGCCTCTTGCACCCCAAAGTCAAGATCCAAAGAGCACGTTGCAGCTGCAGAGATGACTATGAGCTGGATGAGCTGCAAACGAAGCTCCTTTCTGCTGACAGAGAGCAGAAGGCTGGCTCCTCTCTTCCAGGCATCAGCACTCTCATTTTACTGACAGAAGAGTTAGTAATGCAGACCTTCTGTGCCTTATGTTGGTGGTGAGGAGACCAGTCAGCAGCTTTGGTGTGAGCACCACTTTGTAATTGGAAAATGGACTTGGAGGCAGTTGTTGTCTCCTGCTAGAAAGTCAGCAGAGTTTTCCTTCTAGAAGACAACAGTTTGCAGCACTGATTCTTGAAGAGAGTGAAATATTCTCCTAAAAGATATCGTTTAAGCACCGGCTTCAGTCAGCTGCAGTGTACCAAGCACCCAGGCTGGATCCTAGGGCAAGGACAACATGGGTTGTTCTGCCCCTCTACCTGGCAGTTTGATGTATTTGAAATACACCTCTCCAGGTCTTTATTTTTCTGAGTTGCTCTTTGGTTTGTGTCTTTCAGAAGCGCTCTGGAGGTGTGTGCTCATTCCTGCATCGAGTGTGCTGGGCAGCACTACCATTCCAGCTACTCCTCTTGCTCCTCCTGCTCCTGGCCTTCCTCCTGCCCCTGGTAGAGGAGACCCACAGCTGCACGCTGGCCAACAACTTCGCTTCGTCCTTCCACCTGATGCTGAGATACGAGGGCCCACCTCCAACCTAACTTCTTGTCATGGCATGAGGTGACTGTCAGAAATTATGACTCTTTGTTTTTAGCAATTGCAAGTATTGTAGATTTTAGTGCTTCTAACAAGCTGGACAGGTCACATAAATGCAACATAAGATTAGTCCACTTTAATCAGGTATTTGAGCAAAATTAATATTTTTACAATATTTTATTATGATATTTATAATGTGTATATAGAGATTCTGTATGTGTATGTATGTACATATATATAAAAATGCCTATCTGTGGTCAAACTAACATCCACCATCCACTCATCCACTGTTTAAGGATAATCCTGCAATGTTTTTGTTTCTACCATCTTTCAGCAATGATTATTGAATTATTTTTAAAATCAGATTCTTATTGTTTACAACCGAAGTCAGAGCAAATATGAGAAGAACTGGACATGCACCAGAGTGTAAACTGGAGAGCAGGCACAATAGAATCATGTTTGAATACAGTGGTTGACATTCAGTGCAAGGAAAATTGGGACTATTCTGTTTGAAATCTTGAACTGTTTTTACAGTATCTGGATGCAGGGATTGCAGAAGGTAATGGAAATGTTTCTACTGACTTCAGTGGGAGTGGGGGTGGGCCTCCTCTTGTGCTTATTTTTTAACAGATTTCTTTTCCAATTACTGTGTTCTCCAGCCCACCTGAATCAGGAGAGTTAGAATACAGTAGGAAGAGAGCTGGGAAGAAAATAATATATATATTTTTAGCATCTCTATAGCAGGAGAACTTTTAAAATCAGGTCATAATTTTCTGAACAAATTCGTGAGCACTGAACAAAACCTTGTATCAGTGATCTTGTCTGTAAAAAGCAGTGGGGTTTTTTGTTTGTTTGTGGGGTTTTGTGGTTTGGTTTGTTGGGTTTTTTACTTCATAAAGAGGCATTTGGTAATGGATCATAAAGCCTGAACAGTGGGATGCAGCCTGGCTCAGTGTCAGCAAAGCAAAAGTTGGAAGTACTTTAATAATACCACCCTGGAAGCAAGATTCCTTCCTAGGATGTTTTTATATTAATGGTTTGTTAAACTGATGTAAACTGATTGTGTCAAAGACAGTCAAGCATAGATTTCTGTATAGTCTAAACTTTAAGATGATGACAACTTATCATTTATTTACCTAACCTTATGCCTGATTTACCAAATTTTTGAATGTACATTTTAACATTGCCTTTTAATGTAAAAGTAATTCTCACTTTACTGTGATGAAACCATTCTTAGTGGTGTTTTAAGTTATAGGGTCCAGAAAGAAAAGGTAATTTCTAAATTTTTGTGCCATTTCTGAGCACTATCCCTTATTGTTTCCTGTTTTAGTCACAGTAGTAATCATGCAAAAAAAAAATTAACAGAAGAAACAGTTATTTTTCCCATCCTGGCTATGTTGCAGGAGGAACTTGTCTTCTGGGTATCAGTATGGCATATTCACTGTCATTTTCCAAATAAGTTCCAAAATAATATTAAATTTGTTGTTCAGGTAAATTATGTAGTAGCTGAGAGACTGATGGAGGAAGTCATGCTTCTTTAACAAAAGCATGTAAGTTTTGCTGAAGAAGCAAACTTGGGTAGAATAGGGAGTTGTAGCAGCAAGGAGCTCATTATAGGCACAGAATGAGGGAGAACAAGCTGATGTGAAAGAGGACTAGCTAAAGATAGGGAAGAGAGGTGTCCAGCAATTTATAAAGCCTAAGAAAAGGAGTCACAATGAACACAGAGGACAAGAATACACACTCTATAGAAGAAAAATCTGAATCTTTTTGGTTCCTTCTCCCTGCTACAGTACTGGTACTATTGCATATTAAACAGCTTTTCTTCAGTAAGGTTTAAAATGGGGTAAGTAACAGGGACTCTACCAGTGTTCTGAGGACACTCTTCCACTGCCAGGACTCTGTCAGTGTTCCTAATAATGCTTCCAACTATACTGGGTTTGTTAGAGTTGGATAAAAAAGCCAAAATTCTGCTAAAAGTGAAAAGGAGAGTGGAAATTAGAGGAGAGAGAGCAGGGATGGTAAACGTATTCAGGTGGAGTGCAAGGGGAGCATGAAGAGGAGCTGAACTGATGCGGATTAAAACCTGTCAGGAGGTAGCAGAAGAGCTCTAGAGAGCAGGCAGAGGGGGACTGAAAGCAGAAAGGTGAGGAGAGAGGATGTATGCTCAGCGATAAGACATTCATATCTAAATGGGAATCAAAGGAAGGCCTGTGATTTCTTTCATGAAGGAACCAGATGGAGAGGAGCTATAATTTGTCAGAGAAGGGGGCAAATTAATTCCTTCTTCGCAACGGTTCTTTCTAGGGGCAGAGGACATACCTCCTCCTCTCCTCTGATTAGCTGTGCAAGAGCCATGCACTCCCACAATGTTCCTTTAAAAATTGCTGCCAGCCCCGAGGGAAGAAACCCCCATGGCTGCGCAGCAAGGAGCTAATTATCACACACATCTCCATTTCAAATTAAATGCTCCACTAGAAAAGAAGTGAGGGGGAAGAAGGGCAGTAACAAAACCTGCTTTGTGTGGTTGTGGATATGTGTACTTGTGCACACACTTTTCTGTGACATAGCTACATTGCACTTCTCTGGGTTTTGCTGAGCTGTTCCAGGTAAAATGCCAATGAGAAGGTAAAAATAATGAGGAATAATATAGCCGCAAGTGAAAATGAGTAGGGAGATAGACAAATTTTTTCTCTGAAAGCACAAAATCTCACATCAAATTTCTTTCTGCCCAACCTTTCTGATCTGGATGATTTCTATGGGTTCACAAATGCATTTGTCACCACAGAAGTATGCAACTGGAGGAGAAAATTTATACAGAGGACCATAACAGAACAAATGCATCGTCACCTTGATGTTTCAGTGTTGTGGCAGATTTAAAAAAAAAAAAAACAAACTAAATTAGAAACACACTTTTGTTGCTGGGTTTGCATTCAATTTATTCTGTATGTCCCCTGTCTGTAATCTTGGAATTTTTGCTTTAAATCTCAGCAAATCCATTCTCATTAACTCAAGTAATCTAATTATCTCACATAAGTGATGAATCTTTCTACTTCTTTGCAATGGAAACTATCCAAAGCACAGGACTTTGATGTTCATCTCACTTAGAATTATTTAACTCTTCCATAATGTCATTGACCTTACCTGTCCAATGCAGGTGTGAGATTTTTCTAAAAAAGAAAGAAAGAAAAAAATCACAAAAGTCAGCTTGAAATGTAAATTCAAAATTTACTTCCTTTTTTATTCTCTTGTTTTTTTCTGATAAGTTTGTGATACTGATTCCCGGAAGTGTGTGTAAATATTAGTCAAGTCAGTAACTGGAATAATGAAAACAAACTGCCCAGTTCAACTTCCAGGAAACTGAACAAAGCTTATATTCCTCGAAATATAAATGAAATCATATCATTTCCAAATCAGTCCTTAAAATCTTGAGCACTGTTTTTCATGCCTAAATCTTTGCTTACACATGATTTGAGGTTACACCCTCACTTTTGTGCCTATAAAATCCCCAGCTCATACATCTCTGACATCCAAATGTAACTGAGATTTGTTATAGCTCAGCTTCAGATTGGGGCCACTGCCTTAAGACGTCCTTTGCCAAAAAACTAGGATGCACAAAACAGATAAGCGTCCACAACTGAGGGCTCGCACTACTTTAATCCAGATCCAGATCCAACCACTGTCAAAGGGTACTAAAACCATCTAAAATAGATTGAATATGTTTGAGTTTGTAAATTGTTTGTGCAGCTGGCTCAGGCTGTGTAGCCTATACTGCATGCAGATACCCAGCCTGTTCACAGAGCAGAGCTCTTGTGCATCTCTCTTAAGCTCTTTTGCCTGCACTATTGGACACAGTATTTGATTGACCACATTAATGACCCTTCAGTGTTGAAGACAAAATCCTGCACTCCAGTGCCCATGCATTAAAGTAAGAATTCTGCACAGCCCCAAAGGCACACTTCAAACCCAACCTTTGGAGTGAAAGCAAGCCTAATTTATAAATTGTAATTGATTTTGTAGCCAGATGCTTTCAACAGAACTTTCCATGACTACGATACAGTGAGGTAGAAAATTGCTATTCTGCCACATGTCTATTTTCTCTGATTCCAGCTAGCAGTTTAGATTGTATTATTATTTATATATGCCCTCTCCAGAAATCTCTTTATGAAAAACGTGTTCAGTTCTATGCACACACATTAAAGATGTTGTACTGCCCTGTTAGCTCTAGAGCAATCATGATTTCTACCAACTACTAGCTTATTTGCCCTGACTGAGATACTTACTAAACTCAAGCATTTGGGCCTGAAAAGAAAGCTGCTAGCCTAACTAATAAAACCAGCTAATGATCAGTGAATAATTTGAAGAGCTTTTAGAATGGCTTTCTGCTTCTCCTTAATCCTTTTCATTGGAATAGTTGAAGACCTCAGAGAGAAGAAATTTCTCTAAAAAATGGCCGTCACTAGGTAAGCAGATGGTAATCTCTACGCATCAGAAGAAATAGTATGTTCTCTTTACTTCTCTAGGACCTCAGGAGTTTGCTCCATCTTATCTCCTCTTCAGTATTAAATAGGAAATGTTTTACTTTAATGTGTGTGCATACACATCTCATTAGTACTAAAGAGATTTCAAGAGTTAATTGATATACAGGAATTATTTTAACTTGTGTTGACAAGAGAGTACATTGTCATCTTTTCTCCAGAAAAAATAAAACCACAGAGATACCCAGAGCAAACAAAACCTTTTGGAATAATTGAAGATTACAGACTGAAATTAAATTATTCACCCAAGTAAACTGGAGAAATAGTTTTGCCTTTCAAGAAATGATATCTTTGCCAGGCATCATATGTGTGTTTCGGGTCATAGGTTATATACCCAGCTGGCTGTAAGAACTGCTTTTGGAGGCTTTACTATCTGTTGGACAGTATCAGTTGCTAGTCTGCAGCTGAAAACATGTTTGCCCAATGAACTATATCAACTTCTTCCAGAGTCACTGGGGGCTGTCAAGCATATTCTTAGTTGTTCTCAGATCATTGACTTGCTCTGAGCCATTATAAGTTTATTGCATTAATCTATCTGTCAGCAGTTGGCATCTCTCAGAAACCAGTTTATTAAAATACTAAAGATAATATTGTTGGTATAGATATCATGATTCACTCAGAAACCAATCTTATTATTTTTACCATATTTAAATATAATTACCTATTGGTTATACTGAATTATAAACAGATTAGTTAGGTGCTGGGTAACTGTGGCATGTTTTAGGCATGAGGTTTTTTGACTTGTACACATATATTTAAGAACTGTGGGTTCATTTCACAGTCACTTAATGGTAAAACAAAACAAAACAAAGATTCTTAAATGTAGCATTTTCAAAAAAAATATAAAGCAGTATGGAATAATCTATCATACAGATTTTTTAATTATCTCTTGTCTGTCCAATTTAAAATATGAATATGTGTCTACCAGAGATTCATCAGTAGATCTGGAAAGAAAAGGAATATATATGAGGAATATACCAATTCAAGCAGTAGCCTGAATGGCACCTCTGTTACCTAATCTACTTCAGCAGTTGCCAGATTTTAGCTCATTGTACCTGTGAGCTAACCACCCTCCTCCTAGTAAAGTGTGGGTAAGATGAAACTGCTCTGGTTAAGGTACAACATCCCCGTGGAAGCAGCAGGAGACAGTAGGTCCTCAAAAGGCAGCCTGATAATCTCAATGCAAGAGATGAACATGTAGGTTTGGCATAATGAGAGCAACCCAGGACTAATGACACGGGAACAAGGGTTTGCCATCTTGCTCTGCCAGACAAAATTCTGACAGTGGCCGTCAACACGGTCCAGTTTCACATCCCTGACTGTGGAAGGAGGTTCCCCTCAGGGTGATTCATTCTAAATGAGATTTGAGCCTTGGGAGTGTTTTTTTCTTTTCATTAAATACAGGATAAACTGCTAAATCAAACCCCTCAGTGACAGATTAATGGTAGGTGGTAGACACTGATGCTCCAGGAAAAGATGCAGGAAATGCTCTTGTAGATAGAAAGATAGTTATGAAGGTCTCTGTTCAGTCCTTAAGAATTAGAGATTCATTACAGAACTGAAGTAGGAGGTTTTCTGTTCCTTTGCAAGTAAATGCCAGGTGTTGACTTCAATCTTCTGGATTTTGGGGTCGAGCCTGTTCAGTGCCTTACTGAATGCTAGTGGCTTTCTGGCTTCAGAGCTGTTTACAGCAGTGAGTTCCACATCCTTCCTACGAGTTGTGTGAAAAAGGTATTCCCCAGAATTGGTTTCGAATCAGAAACCTTTTGTGTAGGGAGTGGAGGTTGTTTGATTTTCCTTCTTTGAACCCTGTGTGTTGAATCCAAGGAGGCAGAAGGACCAGCACTACCCTCTCCAGACCATGCTTTGTCTTTCCTTCTTTTATCAGAGCAGAGGAGATTTGGCTTTGTCTCCTTCCTAAAGTAAATGATCCCAGTCTTTTCTGCTTCTTTTGATGTTGCAGTTCTTCCACACCCTTGATCATTCCTGTCACCTTTCTCTTAACTGTTTCCAGTGCCACTTCTTCCTTCATACGTAGAGCAAAGAATCTGATCCTGTTTCAATAAACAGAAATTCAGTAACTTTCTCCCTTGTTGCAGTTCCTCCTGCAGATGCTCTGCCTGTTTCTGTTGTCCCTTGTGTTAAAACAGCCTTCATCGCTATCGGAGGGGACTCTGGTCATTGCCAGCCATCTCTCCCAAGTCTCCTGACCAAGTCCTACCCTCATCTGCCTTCCGTGTTAGCTCAGAGACTGCCCTTAATATTCACACCTGCAGATGGGAGTACGAGGGTGTCATTTGACAATTATTAATAATTAAAGTCTTGCCATTAGCATTGTTCATAGCCTGCCCAGACCCTTTTCTCTCTAAGCAGGTTTTGATGTGTAATCCATGCAGAAAATTGCCCCTTAATCAGCACGGAAGGCTGGTGTTTTAGTTTCAGCTCTATTACCCTCACGTTGTCACTGCCTGTGTAAGCGCTCCCATGTGCTACTGGGCCCGGGGCTGGATGCTCCTGGGTGTGTGCCCTTGAGTTGCCAGGAGTGTTTGAATGTTGCTGTTATACACCCTAATAAGCCAGGACCCTTTTTTTGAGCTGGAAAAAAAAAGAAAAAATGGTTGCTTTTAACAAACTGATTTCACAACTCATTTATCAAGCCCTATAGCAAGCCATTTATTTTAGGTCCTTTTTGCTCCATCAAAAGCTGTATGTTAAAAGCGAGAGGTGAATTTTGAGAGGCTGGGAACTGAAGGCAGGCTCCAGTGCCACCCACCATCACCAGCACTTTGCTGGGAGGCCTCCAGCTAGAATTCAGGGGTAGGAGCTGTTATTTTTCCTGAAGTGACTCCCGCCTTCAAAATCAAATTATTTCTTTTGTCAAGTCCAATAAGCATTGAACACCACAGACTTGGTTTCACTACAGATATGAATGAACACCTCTGTATGGTTCTTTCCATTGCCATGAAGTATATATCTTTGTATATATATATATGTAATGGGGAGTTCAATTATTGTTCTACTTAAAGAAAGGTGACATTCTACTTCAATGTAACTTTCAAGTGCAGCTTTTAGGAGAAACTGTGTCTTAAAGGGAAGCTAGAAGATTTAGAGGTATGTGTTTTAATAAGTTTTAATGAATTTTAATAAGATTTGAGTTAAGGCTTCAGTCTCTAAGGCAAAAAGCACACAAGATGATTTTCCCATCACCTTCCCAGATCAGACCCTGTAAGAGTTTAACCTGGGAGTCACAGCTTGAGCACTGGCTATTCCTGAAGGTATTTGGATGCTGCATGTACTAACTGTGTGTCTGTCCTCCTTTTTGTACATGTGATTGACTGGAAGGCAGAAGACACACCTTTGTCTTGCTCCAAGACCCTGACGGTCATTTTTGTCTTGGCGGATGTATTCCTTTTGAACAGTGTCACTCTTTCCATTTTTTTTTTCCTTTTAACTTGTGCTAATTGAGTTTATTGGGTGATTCCAGGAAGGCACCACCCCACCTGCCCAGCCTCAGAGCTTCCATTCCAGCAAAATACCTTCTCCTCATTTGTTTACTTGGGTGTACTGGACCACTGTGAAGCAATTACACAAGCAATAATGCACGTATTGCATTTTTTCTGTCATTGCCTTTTGTAAGATGTAACACTCCATTGACACTGAAAAGTGGTAGGAGACCCAGAAGCTACATTGTTGTTTACTAGCAATATAACCCATGTACAGTGCTTCTACAGGGGACCTGTCCTCACTCATCAAAGCAACTGGCTGACTCAGGCCCAATTTAATTCACAAGGCTGGATTATAAACAATCTTGAATCCTTTCACCAACACTCCATCAATCTTGCTTCCATCACTCTTTGTGCTTTTGTTTAGTTTCAAACTAGAAGAAACTTTAAAGAAATGTGCTAAGACTCCCATATAGAGTGAGTAAATATCCCATATATTTCACAAAAATTACAACAAAATGAAGGGATTTACTTGCACATTGAATAGAATTATTAAGAAGTTCTAACTGATGTATTATAAAGTTATTAAAAACAGCCTGGGGTGAAGTTTTTGCAATCAAACCATTCTCTGCTTTTAATTTAAAATCAGCAAATGTTGAGGTACATTTTGCCACCTTCTTTTAGACATGCCCTCAAACTAAAATGTGAATCCTCCTGAATGGGAGGTTTATTGATGCAGATCTAAATGTCACCAGTATGTTCCGTGTTAGACCACCTGCCTCTGGGCAGAGAGGAAACCTAAGGCTGTTCACAAGAGAAACTCGTATTGTGAATGGTTTTAAAATTCTTCAGAACTTCTATCCACTTCCAAACGTCTGTAATGGAGAGGATCAGAAACCTTCTCATGAACCCTTTGCATTTTGCATGTTGAAATCCTGGCTTGAATTCAGGTCTCCACCTCAGCTTCTTGTAAATGTTAATATTCAAGTAGAACAGAAATGTTAGATGCAATTACAGCATGAACATCTCTTCTTGTTTATGTATAGTAGCTGATAGCAGAGTCTGTAATAATAATCTGTGTTTATACATGTGCTGTTCAATGTAACAGTTGGGTACAAAATACCTTTCAACTGTCACAAGAAAATAACTGGATTGATGTCACTTTTTGCTTGTATGAATATAATTATTTGCCTTGCAGGGACCAGTTCCACTTTTGTCATGTTATTTATAATTTTTAAATACATTTGTGATAAATTAGGCTCATTTCTAAGGTAAACAATATTGGAGCCAAGCAGCTGTCTCTGTACATGTGCATGTTATCACAGCTGATATCAAGTCCAAGTCAGACTCCTTGTCTTGCTTGGACTTTTCCTTAACCTTTCTGGCTTATTCAGGGAAATGCGGACCAGTCTATTTTCTTATTAAAGATACGGCTTTTTGAAAAGCTGAACTTATTTTTTAAATCCTTTCTTGTTACAATTATTGATTCAGAAAGACTGTAACAATCATATTTTTCTAAACTGCCAGTTGCTTGTGTTGGGAAATGATATATTCATATATATTTTATTCTACAGATTTCCATGTAGTTTTGAAACTCTGTTTTCATATATATGCTCCTATTTCCTAGAATTATCTCAAAAAGCTGTAAGCTTCTGTATACTGACTCTATGAAATTGTGTAAAAATGCAGCTGCATAAAAAGACTGACTTTATTTTTTATTTAAATTGTTAGAGCTAAGTCATCCTTAACGTTATGCCACGCAAGATGTATGGAAAGAAATCAAGTCATTGTTTTGAAAGGCTGGACAGTGTTATGTGACACTTCCTAAAAAGTCTTGACTGAGTCAGGAGAATTCACCCTAGAAATGGTGCCATTTCGGGGACTGATTCTATAGATTATACTCACTGTGTAGGACCTTATTTCCCAAGTGCTCCTATGAAATTTCACAGGAAATATTAAAAATAAGAGGCTATGATTTGTGAATAGTAGTGATAGAATAAGACCCTTTTCTAATGAAGAATGGGGGCTTTTAACTAGCTAAGAGGCTATATTTTGAGTATATCAGGACAACTTTTTGTGTTCTTTTCTGCGCTGTGGACCCCTCCTGTGTATTCTGGATTTATTTCATAGCTGAAATGCCAGATTAACTCAATTGAAGCCCCATGCACAATGAACATGATAGAAAGCTGCAGTGAAATATTTCAGAAAATGGCCTGATTTCATTCTTCAGAACAATAGTTAAAGTAACTGACAGCCTAAGCTTCTGTCCACCTGTGAAACAGAGGCCCTTGCTTTGTACCTTGGCTGTGGTGTAACGTGGAAGGATTTCTGCTCTCTGCCTGGAAAATACTGTCTATTCCTCAACCTTGTCAGAAGCATAATATTTTCTCAAGTAAAAACAAAAAATCTCATTCTGCAAGACACATCGAGGAGTTAAGGGGCAGCTGGAAACTTCTGCGATCAGGCCACATTATTCCAGAAGTTTATCCCTCGATGACAAATAAAAAACGATGCAGCTTTGCTGTTTGCAAGTAGGATAAAGAGACTGGAAATGTGTCACCCCAAGCCCTAGCCTCGTGACTGTTTTGTGATGCTCCACTGTTACCAATGAACTATGTTGAATCAGATTATAAAATCAGAGTATTTTATTGCATGTGGGGTTTTTTTTGTAATGAAAATATAGTTGTATTTGATGTTGCAGTTATAATGCAGTAAATAAATACATGCGTATTTCTTTTTAAGGACTGTTAAATTATTCTGGGGGTGGTTTTGCATTTTTGCTATGCTTTTTTCTTACCATCAGAGTATTTGGGCTGACCTAGAAACACCAAGAACAAATGAAGCAAGGATAAAATTTGCTGCTGCCTGCCTCTTTGCTCATGTACTACTGGAAGAAGGTTGTGCTGCATGTACCTATTTCACTTCAGCCCTGTAAGATTCAATAGAAAATGTCAGCTTTTCTGTAACACTGGGGAGTTGTTTGAATAGAATTCTACTGGACCCAAAGAAAATGTGTATTTGTTAAATCATATTATGATTCAGTATGATTTCTTACAACATTGGCCTCTGACACTCTCTCTGTGGGGTTCCCTTCAATTCCAAACCTGCTAAGACAAAGGGGAATTTTTTTAGGACCTCAGATTTGAAGTTAACGCCAATCACATGTAGGGAGTGAGCAGTGTATTGCTTTAACTGCTGCTGATTTCTCTGAAGGGTAATCACTGTATGTGTGGATTCACAACTCTCATTAGTGTCCAGGTAATTGCTGGTTTCTTTCCTGAATCTTTATGAGATAGAGTCTGCCAGGATCTCTGACATCAAAGGGCTCCACAGGCAGTTACTTTTGGAGGAGTGGAAAACTAGTATGATTTTTTTGTGAACCTGTGGGCTAAGTTCCCTGTTGCTTTTATGAACACACTGAGCTTTATCCAGGTCTTTGACTTCTCTCAGATATTTGGACCATGTGGTCCTGTGCCTTCCTATGAGCTGTCTCCTGCTAAGTCCCCAAAAGTACAAATGCAACCACTTCTGCTGATCATAGCTGGGTCAAGATCAAAGCAGCAGCTCGAATCTCTCCAGGAAGAGAATGGGGTAAAACAAGTCCAGGGCTCTAGGAACAGCAGACTTATCATGGTGGGACAGTTACATTCTCCTAAGGGCTACAATCAGTGCACAAAAGAAATTTCTGTTCTTACTTTGGGGTTTTTTGTCATTTGCAATGCATTTTTTCATCTTGCAGTTTATTTTTTGTGGAGCCAGAAAGTAGGCTTCTTCGTGTATATCAGGCCTGTTCTTCTGGAACTAGCAAAGAAACTTGGGACTTGATTTTGTCCCAGACATTGTACATAGACCAGGAAAGTCTGTCATCCACCAAGGAGGAGAGAAAAGTGCCTAAGAATGGATAAAACAGCTCATGCTTGTACGGTGAATGAATATTTTGTTGACCAGGTTCAGGCTGCAAACAACTCTACAGCTGATCGGTGGTTGTTGAGACAGTCAACAAGAATTATTATAAACACTTTTAGAGGACAATGAAATACTCCAGGCAGTTACAAATCTCTTAAGTCATATATTACTGGAGAAACACCTGTTTTAGATAGCAACCCTGCTGCTAGAGGATGGAAGTATCTGTTTAGGTTGTAGCAGCAAAAGGTGGCAAGTTCAATAAGTAGAAATAATAGGGTAAGACCCTCAAGTGGAGTAAATCAGGGTAGCTTCATTGAAGCTGTTGGAACTAAGTCAATTTACAGCAGTAAGAATCTGGCTTGTAGTCAACAGGGATTTTATGGAATGCTTAAAACCTCTCAATTTGGAGAGTTCTCCTCCGCCTTACGCCTGTGCACTAAATCGTATCCGCACAAAAGTCCTTGCCGGTATAATGAGGTCATTTCGGATGTGAGTGTTCATTATATGCTTAGGTAAATTAAGGGGAAAAAAAAATACATCATTAGCAAAGTCTTAAATAAAGAACGGAGCAAGGTTAGCGAGTGAGAACCATTTAAATAAAATCAATCTCAGTCCTGGAGAGTTAATGGGGAGTGGCTTTCTATGGAAAAAGGCTGATGGTGTGTTGATGCTGCACATAGAATCTGAGCGCTACGGCCATGAGAGATTAAAAGCAGGGACTGAGGTTTTTTCTGGGTTAGTATTTCAAGCTTTTAAAATTTCGTTCTTTAACATGCTATGAATGCAGCCTCGGTTTCCAACTGCAGAAAACGCTCTGATAAACACATATTGCTGGAGCAAATGAAACTGAAGGCTCATCCGGTTTTACCATAGCACTCGGGTATTAAGAGGGATTGTAATATAATCCTCTTCAATGAATAACCCTAACAGATGTTATCAGGGTTGCTCTGTACGAGCTGTGGACCTCTTGCTAGAACTCCCTCTGTGGAAGTCCAGTTCATAAATTGTCCTAATGGGCTGCCTGCCTTGTCCCGCTGCTGCAGCAGCATGAAAGGGAGGTGGTTAGCAGCAGCCTTGAAAGCCAGCATTATTCCCATCTGGTTTGCATTACAATACTGCTAAATATTTCATGCTTTTTGTTTTACAAACAAATAAGAGCAGAACTAATCTTTTTGTTTAATGTTTCTTGATTGACATTTCAGTGAGGAAAAAAAGTTTTGGGTTTGTTTTGATTTTTTTTTTCTTTACTTCAGATCTTAACATGGCTCTGCAAAAGCTTTTAATGGAAGATAGAGCAGATTGCCGTCAACTTTTCTGGTGGGCTTTATATGTCACCATTGATAGAGGAAAAGATACGGGGCAAATCCAGATGATGAATGTGCTGCTCAATCAGCTGGGATTTCTTTGCTTGCAAGGAGATAACTCGATGAAGTGCAAACAGAGACGGGGAGCAGACGTTGACTGCTTGTCAGCTATATGCAGAACTATCTCTGGCTGGGGCTGCTGGAAAACACAGCAGCTATTAGTACCCCTTTGCCCTTTCACAGCGCCCTGTCAGAGGGTCCCCAAGCACTGCAGCAAGAGCCATCCATTAAACTGAAGAGCAGCCAGCCTGTTTAATCACTGCTGCTTTACAGGGAGGGGAACGGCAGCCCTGGGAGCATCCAGCTGGCATTTTTAACCTCCTGGTTCCCTAAATTCCTGCTGAGGTGGATAAGCGAAGGCATTCCCGCCCGGCACTCAGCATCTCCAGCAGCGGGTGCTGCCTCAGCCCCAGTGTAAGGCAGGTGACCCACCTCCACGCTGGGACTGCCATCCATGGGGCAGAGGTCACAGGGGGGTCAGGACCCCCCTTGGGATGCGCAGCCTCTCCTGAGGCGCCCACCTGTGGAAATGCCGGCAAAAGGTTTTGGGCGGTTTCCTTCCAACCCAAAGCAAGTGCTGGCACAGAGCAGGGCCCCTCAGCTGATACTGCTCTGCTCCAGCGGCCACATCAGCTGGTTTATGTGGTGTTTGAACAAGTATCTTCATTAGGGCACCCGCTGGGCTGCGTTAGCTGTGAGGCCTAATCACAAGGTGGGATGAAAGGTATGAAATGTCACTCAGAAAGGGCTAAATATTGAGAAAAGATACATATTCACTCAGCCTGTTGCAGCTTGGCCCTGCAACAGGGTGACAGTGTGTCAGTGTGGATAGTTAAATCATCATACTACATTTGACCATGTAATAATTTTTTTATATCATTGCACAAACAGAAACGAGTTTGTCCAATTCAGTCGAGATGAATCTGCAGTTACTGCAGGATGAATTTTCCCCCGTTGGCTGATGCATCAACCATCCCATCCCTTCCTCTCGTAACCGCTGGCCTGAATTCAGAGGCAGAAGTGAGTCTCAGGGACTGACCCTAAGCTTGCCTGCAAATAGGCTTGATGATTTATGCTGAACAAGACACCCAAGCAGTAAAATTATATACTGCTTTCTACAGTATGTTTCTGATTTTTCTAGCATTTTCCACCCAAGGATCTCAAGGCCCACTACAAGGTTTAACTAATTCTCAACAGTCATCTGTGAATTAAGTTATTTTTGCTAATTACAGTTGAAATGCTATTGGCGGAGCAGAAGATTGCCGTTCTTGAGTATCTCTCCACAACAGCACACAATAGTTCCACTCAGGATTGTAAAAATAAATGGTAACTGCCGCAGTTCCTTGCATTCAATCATTTTCATTGTGGATTTTGACGTTCCACTTAAAAAATTTCAAATCCAGGAATAGTAAATGCCGAGTCATAAAAGCTTAGGAAATGGGTCGAATCCAGAGTGCAAGGCACCATTACAGTGTCTGATCTGCTGTCTCTGATAATACCCTCACAAGACAAAGGTCTCTTTTTTTTTCCATTCCCGAACAAATGAATTGCAGCATGTATGAAATCTCCAGAGGCCATCTGTGACTGTAATTCATTTACCCACCGTATTATGGAACAGATTTTCCAGTGAGTTCAAAACTCGGGAAAGGGGGGAAGGGAATAGTATGATGAGAAGGATCTGTGATCTATATCTAAAAATAAAAATATTATTCAATTGTCATATTTGATGGATAAAGTGTCTGACGCACCAGGCGAAGCCATAGCAACTAGATAAATATGTTTAAAACATTTAATTTTGATACATTAAGAATGAGTTGGAGCAGGGGCTTATCGACACTGAAATTAAGCAGACATTTCTAAGTTCCTAAAAGCCTCTGATTTTGTTTAGTTTGGAAGAAATTTTGCTGTAGATAACTTGGAAGTGTAAGGGGAAGTTGGACTTGGTACACAAAGGAGCAGCTCTGACAGGTCAGGACTAGCAATTACCTTTCTTCTTCATCTGTTACTTTCCCAGTGCCAGCAGCCCCTACCTGATTTGTGTTAAACCACACGAGGCCCCTCAGCAAACCTACAGACCCTTGGCTTCTGCTTTTAAATTGAAATTAGTACATTCATTTATGACCTTAGCTGCTACAAAAATATTTTTATATATAGGGCGCTCTCAATATTTCTGTAGTGCTGTTTTAACATTCAGTAATTGTAATTAGTAACACATCCTCATGAACAGCCAATTGGTTATGTGGCTGTAAGCATCAGATTTCCTTCCCTGAGTAATTCCAAGGATGTCCCTGAAGTTGTAACAGGAATTAATTCAGTCCACAGTGGCTGGCAGGGTTAGTGTTTACACTGTGTGTCATGTTGGTACCCACTGAAGAGTTTTATGTTCTCCACCAGGTCCTGTGTTTCTTCATATAGTGATACCATGCAGAAGAGGGAAACTGCAAACTTCTAAAAACTGTTTTCTGTAGACATCTGACCAAGAGTTATGGCTGAAGGAGGAAAATGTTCACTTCCACACAGTAATTATGAGACTGTATCTAAGCAGAGAGGGGTGGAAAGGAAGGCAAGAGAAGGAGTGACACCCAGGAGGAGCAATTTAACTTGCCGTCAGGCTGAAATCAATGAAGGGTGCTGCGCCGAGCCTTTCACCCACAGGCCCTGGCACTTGTAAGCACCAGCATCAACTTTTTCCTCCTAATGCATCAGGGCCTGAAATATCTTTCTTCTGAGCCACTGCAGAAGTGAAGAAGACACATGCAGCCATTTTCTTTTCCCTCCTCTTCAATGGATTGCAAACGCACTAATCTCACCTAACTCACAGGGGTGCTGTGGGGCACAGACTGAGAAGGGATTTGGGAACAGCAGGCACAGCTGAGCGTTAGCAGCCCGGCTTCCAGACTCTGGAGAAGGATTCGCAGCTCTTCAGTTGTGCAAAGCAAGCCAAGTGTGCTTTCTTGGGGGACTGAATGTAGTCTAATACTGCTAATACTTCTACATTACTGCTTTCAACATGACCATCATAGCCCATTAAAGATGAAGTAGCTGCAGATTGTATTTCTTTTTTGCTCGTGTCTTCACATCTATAGCAGATAAAATACTTCATAGAGTGCCCATAATTCTCAGTGTAGCTTTTTGACTGGAGTGATACAATACTGGCCAAACATTCAATGACAGGACATGGTTTACAGCAGGAAAACTGCATCTTTTTAACAACAGTATTTATTTTTCCAGTGAAGAACTAAGACATATTGACAGAAATATGCTTTTACTGGTACAACTAAATCTATGCAACAGGCTTTTTTTTACATGCCTATATATATATATATACACCATGATACTCATGATCAGCAACATTTGTAGTGTTGGGCTTGTCTTAGTGAATGCAGACACTAGGCAAGAGGTCGGTAAGTAAAAGTGGCTCCTCTTCATCTCAGCTCTGCTCCTTACTCTTCAAAAAACTGAGGAAGATGATGAGAAACATGATCGCTTTGGGTTTATTGCTTAATTTACACAGGATGGCAATTTGGTCCCAGAAAACTAAAATCAAATTCAAAGAAAAAAATCATTCAAAACCCAAACTCTCCAAGGCAAAACTGAGGAAATAGAAATAAAGGAAAGATGCGGCAGCAAGGTTTAAAAAAAAAAAATAGCACTTACCTATGGAAGATAAAAAAAAGTAAATGACAAATGAAGTGACAACTTTCTAACAAAGGGAAGAGGAAAGTGGGGTGAGCTGCAGATGGAAAGGCTGTGCCGGAGGGAAGAGGAGGCACCCGGCAGAGAGCGAGCGGGAGCGGGAGTGGGCAGGGAGGAGGGGGCTACACGCAATGCAGAGCGCAGGGCTGGCCCAGCGGGAGGGTGACACAGAGGTAACGGCTTAATGCCACAACGGGCCTTTTGCAGAGGCACCCGACGGGGCTGAGATCTCTGTTCTGCCTCCGGCTCCTCTGCAGGGGATGGGGCATCCCCCTGCGCCAGCAGCACTCCTCCCCGGCTAGCTGCCAGAAGAGAGCTGGAGAGCCAAACACAGCAAGACAGCGACAATGTGGAAGAAGATCAGTTTGGAATTTCTTACCACAAGCAATGTGACTCCTGATTGGAAATGTTATTAAAAAGTATCTCTAGACATGATTTTTAGCAGAAGGTATTTTGCTTTTCTGCTCAGCTCTGAGGAAACAGGCTGCAGTGCAGGCAGCAGATCCCCAGCATGGCTGTGCCCCTCCAGGCTGACAGCTGTGCCCAGGCTAGGGCCTGACTGCCTGGAACGCTGTCCTGCTGTCTCCTCTCCCCTTGGGAAACCCAGCGCTGCTTCAGGGCACACCTCAGGGTATGTCAGGCAGGCTGGCAGGGAACCAACGAGGCTGGTCACCATCAGACATTTGGCAGAATTAACCCATACCCACAGAATCCTTATAACCAGCAGTTTTCTAATGGCTCCATTTTCCCTCCAAAACCATCTTTGGCAGTGTTGTACTGCAAGGCTGAGGCCAACAGAAATCGGCTTCTGACCATGCCTGCTGCCAGACGGCACCCACACGATGTGTCTTTGCCTCCTGGGCTGTCTCCAGCCTCCTTGGATAGTCCCAGCCCTTCCTTCAGCCCCTGCCATGGGGTGCTGGTGAGGGGCAGCGCAGCTGCGTGCCAGCAGCACAGTTCCTCTGCAGAGGGCACCTGGCAAAACTTGGGAAAACCTAGAGGGAAAGGGTTTTTTGAGAGTAAGGTTAAATTTCTGCATGAATGCAATCTACCTCTGCTAGTGCCTGCCTGCCATGCTGGAAGGGCAGCCGGTGAGTCTGGCTATCTCCTTTGCTTCAGAGCAGTCCTGAAACTTGAGGTTTCATCCCGAGATGAGCAAGCGTGGCCACTCTTGTCTTCCTGGGGCCTAATTTTGAGAAGAGCTGTTCCTGCTCTTGTATGCAGCGCCGTTCCTAACAAAGATGAGCAATTCGTATTTGTCCTTCATAGAAGCCTTTCCTTGCCTGGGTTATTTTTATGGTACTTCAACTACTAGCCATCCACCTTGGTTTTGCTGTAGGAAGAGCTAAATGCAGCAATTAGAAAGAACTGGCACAATGCCACAGTATTTTGTGGTGTGTTTGGCAGCCCTGTCCCCTACCCGCCTGATGTAGCAGAGTGTGTTACCCTGTGAGATGGCAGGGGTAATGCAGATGGGCACGGGAAATATATGCATTGCTGGGTGATTCCTCTAGGACAGCAAAAAGATGTTTAATTTCTTATGACAGAAAACAGGGTTGTGAGAAGAAGACTCATGTTAAGCACAAGGAGGAGAAATGTAAGCACTTCCTTTGGTGCCAGTTACTTCCCAGCCTCTGAAAATGGAAGTCAATGTCTTGGAGATCTGTGTTGGATCAAGTTGGTAACCCAAGGTAGCACCCCACACTACTGTGAACACAGGTTTCATGCTATCAGTATGTAGAGCTGGATGTCACATTGCTCTGGATGTCTTTGCCTAAACTTGAGGAAGAACTTGAGTTCAATAAAAATTGACACTAGTCGTGTTAGGGCACTGGCAGCTCTTGTTTGCATTTGTGCAAATGCATTGATATTAGAGGGAAAAGAAGGCCAGAATATTTCTACTGGCACCTAACAAGTATCTAACATCTAACAAAAATCACACTCAGGCGTGCATGCCGTGCTGCTCACTCTCTGCTCAGATGAGCACAGAATTGCCAGCAGCTAGCAGAAGAAGGATTGCTTCTATTTTTAAAGCCATTCATGCTAGCATCTTACCTGTGAGGAGCCCGGGCACCCAGGCAGAAGTGAGACAAGCTGGGCAGTTTCACAAGCAGAGAAGTCTGCCAGGTCTGCGGGCCAGTGCCACCTGCCTGGGACCCTCACAGAGAGGCATATTCCCGTAGTGCTGGACACACACTCAGTAGAAAGGTGCCAGATGAGAGAAGCTGGGACTGGACTACAATCTGCAGAAAGACAGATTATCTGATTTTTTATTTTATTGTAATTTTTGGAGGACTTGGCTGATAAGACCCTCCTTGGAGACCCCATGGACACCCCACATGGAGACCCCATGTGCTGACTTTGGATGCAATCAAGTTTATATCTCCAATTTGCACTGTTGCTATGGGAAGCTCTTTTGGGGGCACATGTGTGTACATGCACACATGAGGCTGTGAATGCTTCTCAAGGGAAGGGGGCAGGCTCCATTTCCTCTGCCCCTTTCATACCATGGCCTGAAACATTTGTGTTTAAATTCCATGACATTGTGCAAAACCTCTTCTGTTTCGACTGGCCAAAACCAGCTGCTATGTCTTCTTTTGTTTGAAATAGTGAACCCAAACAGTGTTTACTTTAATTCTTAAGTGTCACAGATAATCTGTGGGATGGAGTCCTCATTTTCCATGCACTCCAAAACCACCGAGTGTCACGCACAGCTGTCAGTAGTACAAAAAATGAAATCAAGTTGCTCAGCTCAGACAAAAGCAGATAAAAGTTCTGTGTGCGTTTTCCTGTAAGAAAAAAGAGGAGGAAGGAATGAAGAAAAGAATCTTAATAGAAAAGAAATGTGAGGATTTTAGAGACTCACAGGAGGATAAAAGAATCTGAAATCTGCCAGTAAAGAGGGATCTATTGCCTTCCTGAAGTATGGGGATCTAATTACTCTTTTCTTTCCCCCTTCATTATAAAGCAACTATTGCAGAACATAAATGACCTTGTAGACTCACTAGATATTCCTGCCAAAAAGCGTATCCATTATCAAGTAATACATTTTCTGCTTGTGTAGTTCCAGTGTGCTCTTTTGAAAAGCAGTAAGTTCTCTTCTGACTCCCTTATCACATTTCAGGATGCCTTTAGTCATGGGACTCTGCTTTTTCAGTAGTTCATGTCAAATTTACTTCAGTAAGCAAAACTCAGAGTTCTTTGAGAATTGCTTTCCTGTTCCCCAGTGAGGGAGGTGTTGGGCTTGCTCCTTCTCTCACTAAAATACGTTTGAGGTTTACTATTGATTTCATGGAGGCCACGAAGGCACGAAACTATACTTCTTGAGTCTCTCTGGAGCTATGCTAATTCACACCATCTGAAGTGTCTTTTTGCAAGAAATTATCAGCGAAAAGAAAATCAGTGTTTGGGACAAGCACTTCAAAAAGTTAGAAACTAATTTTAAAATGCATCATAGTACAAATCATCCTGGCTGGCTGTATTGCTACACAACTTGTATATCATGAAACCTGGGTTTCTGATAGGCAATAACTTTAGATTGAAGTCACACAACAAGCTGCACCCCAGTGTGTTCAGGGGACAGTCGTGGGCAGCCCTTCCTCCTGAGCTGTTCCCAGCAGCAGCTCAGGCCTGTGATGGTTGGCATTGGCTGCAACCAGGCCATGGACGATCCCAACAAGTTAACCACATAGATGGCCACACAGTGGGAATGGTCACTACAAAAAGTAGTACTATAAATGCATTTTAGAATTCCAAGTTCAGGTAAGTACGTTGGCCTCTGATGCCAAAGCCTGGTTTTGAGTGCTTTTCTTTGTGATACATGAAGTGCCAGAATAATAAAAGATTTGTTAAGAGTGAAAAATTATCCACTCTTTTTGGCTTAGAGAGTGAGCCTTTTGTTTGCTCAAAATAACTCATAAATGAGAGTTGTGCCCTTAAGAATATAGCTACTTGCTTTCATTTAAGACAAATTAAAATTGCTATTGTTATTGTGTCCCACATTGTAGTCAGCCATAATGGTACTCGGGTTTTTATTGTTATTGTAAAGTATTTGGCATTTCAGTTCCATGGGGGATGAAACACCAACCGTCCATGTGTGATGCATCTTCTGTCTGCAGGTTTGCCACAAAAGGAAGAAAAACCAACTGAATAAGGATTTGCAATAAAGGAGTCCCAGAAATGCGGAAAATTGTTCTGATATTTTTTTAAGATGTTTCTTGTTAGGACCTGTCAGTTATGATAGCCTCCCCAGCGTGCTGGAATACTGAGTGTCCACATACACACCATGGTCATTAACAGCTGTCCCACACACTGCTTGCACCCAGAGGAAGACACGTTATCTCTGTCATTTTGTGGTTTCCCCAAATTCTCACACAAAGAAAGATGGACTTGCTCCATTCTGCATGTACTCACATTAGATATTTCAGGCTTTTATTGACCTAAGAAGGCTGGTATCATCACCAGGCTGATGTTCATGGCTCTTCCCAACTCCAGTCTCACCTTCCACCCATCATCTTGACACATGGAAAGAGGGAAACATCTGAGCATGCTTTAGTACAAGTCCAAGCCATTGCTCAACAGGCTAGACAAATGAAGCTTCATGTGGATGAATAGTCCACTTCAGCAGCAGGTACTTTGGCTTTGGCATGGTTATGACTACTCTTTAACTTCTCATGGCAGATGGGGCCAGAAAGTTCTTTTTGCAGGATCTGGAGTGACCCATATCTAGCCCATTATGTTCCTGAAAATAATAGTTAATACTTGAAAGAAGGTCCCCTTCAAGGTTTGTGTCGTTGTCCCTGCTTACAGAGGGACAAGGAGGGGCTGTGGTCTGTCTTGCATGGGGTTACCTGGCAAGGGCCTCAGGATGACAAGGTTGGTGTGATGGGTCCTTCACGAGAAATCCAGTTTTGGGAGTGGGAGATCTTCTCCTGAGCCTGGCAACCCTCTTGACCCAGCGTCACCCCAGGGAGCTGTGCAGTTCATGCTCTAGGGAGAGAGATGCCTGGGATGGCACCTGGATACTGCACCCTCCTGCCCTCTGTGCTGTGCTGGAGCCTGTGGCTCCCCCAGCCATGGCCACAATGAACCTGGTTTCTGGCTCATTTGAAGGAAGCAAGGGGCAACGCCCATTGCTTCTGCAGGAATAGGGCTTCTGGCAAAACGTTCAAGAGCCACTGATTTATTGCGCTGAGCAGTCTCTAACAGCTCATCACAAAGTTCTCCATGTTGATCTGAATAGAGTGGATAAAAATTAAGTATATACAACTTCTGTTTTAATTTCTGTCAATCAGTTCAACTTTTTCTTCTTGTTTGCAAAATAGGCAAATTAATTATTTTTAATTAGCTTTTTCCCTACTGGGAGTGTCCCAGTAGCTTCATCTGCATGGATGTGACCCCTGGGATCCTTCCAGTCTCGCTGCTGACCTGGGAATGGTTCAGTCAGGTCACATGTAGACTCCAGGCAAGTCAAGGCTATCAGTCTCACTGTGCTCTAGTTTTCCCTTTCTGAGGTAAATTACAGTGTATCATTAGATAGTTCTACCTTTCTCTGTCACCAGAAAACAGCTTCATGCTGGTGGAGAAATGGTCTTCTAGGTGAGGCAGTGGACTCATTTGATACGGACTGTCTTCATTGCTCTGCCATCAATTTCTTATGTCATCTGGGACAAATTCCCCGGTCCCAAAATACAAATTTTCCCTCGCATATATAAGGATATTAATTGGCACATTAAATGGAAAAAATATATTGACATTTTTGAGACTACTAATAAAATAAATGCCATAGAACAGCTTTATAACTAGTTCTAAGCAAATATCCACATCTATCAGCATCAGAAGTAGCAGATCCTGTTTACAAGTGAATTTGCATCTTGTAGTTGATTTTTTTTTTTAAACTCAGTTAGGTTAAAGCTGCAGCATGTGTTTGTGAGATCAGATAGGACTTTATGAATGCCCTTAGCACTGGAAAAAGCTCAATCAGAATTACCTTTTATTACACACAGGATAGGTTCTTCATCTGGGAAAGACAACTTGAATGATGGGTGGATTTTTATGTCTAATAAAGCATTAACCATGATCTAAACTTTTCCTGCAGTTAAAGTATTTAGAATGGCTCTTTCCTGTGTGGATTCTCTGATGTCTCTCTCCTCTATCTGGCTGCTTATTTAACATAGAAATTGCAGGAATATCAGATATTTGTGATTTCTTCTCCTCAATCAAATCTGGTTGAAACTGGTCCATGAGCTCAAAAGTTATTACTGCAAGGGCAGACAGAGACGTACAAACACACACGGAGTGTGATCATATAAGCCTTTTATTCAAGCTAAAAATAGAAAATCAATGAAATATCCCAAAATTTTGCTGTCTACTCTCAGTGTGCCTATGGGGTGCATGGTAGCCCACTGGACCCAGCAGTGGTTTCTGTGATGTCAACACTGGGCAGTTGTACCACAACCTCATCACCTGAAGGGCTAGTATGTGGGTGCAATTGTCACCTTTGGGGAGGAAAAGCTGCTGGTCCTAGGCTGCATAACTGGGTTGTCAAATCATCCTTTCTACATGAGCCTTTCCACGGAATGCCATTGCCCCCTAACTTACATATTTCGATATCACAAATAACCATGGAAATGGCATTAAGACAAGAGCCAGAGGGGAATTTCTGCAGAAATTTGGAACAAAATCCTCATGGCGGGGCCCCGGCAGGGCTGGAAGACTCCAGCATCAATACCTTGCTGACATGCCTGCGAGGGTACACCAGTCCTTCCCCATAGGACCTTCCCCAGGACAACAAACCCACCAGTCTGTAAGACACTAAATCCATCTCTCTTAATGAAGACGATGTACCCTGATGTATCCCAGTGGAGCATGGCTTACCCAAGCAAAAACCATCAGGTCAGTTTATCAGAGAGTAGCTTTTTGCAGGCATGCGACCTGCTTTTCTTTGTCTATCCAAAGCCTAGGATTTCTCGGTTTTGCAGAGAACCATTTCCATTCCACCTGCTGCCTGCCACAAAGGTGTAGTTGTGCTGCCACACAAAACGGAGACGGCTGCAGAAAAGCACCAGACTGCCTCTACAAAAGGCCCTAAACGTGAGGGAAACATCAAAAAAAAAAAAAGCAGGAGATGTAGCTTAGCCAATGCAAACATGTAAGAAACTGTGCAAGGGCTCAGAAGAGAAACCAGATTGCTGTTGAAATAGCTGGTTAACATTTTGTCTGGAAGCACAGCTTCAATAAAATAGGTAAGGAAACCACCTAAGGACCCCCAATGGCAAACATATTTATTGAGAATCCAATAAAAGTCTCAGAACAAATAGCCTGAAGGACCTGTAGACACAGCCTCTGCTGTAATAAAAATGCAATACAAGGCATCAGGGAAATGGTAAGGGAAAAGGGCTGCTCCATGAGAAAACCAAACAAGAATCCCAGAGCACGAGGCCTGGAGACACAGGCTGGGATGTAATAAAATAACTGCCATTGGGGAAAAAGAAAGAAAAACAAAACATCTAACAAAGGCACAAAGAAGCCCCAGATACCCCATCTAGTCTAGAAAATCACCAGGAGTTGCCGTAAAAACACATGGGAAAATAGGAAAAGAATAATGGCTGCAAAGTGATCGACTCCTGCAGGTACCTAAAGGCAGCGCATAGGCGAAAGTCCACAGGAAGCCATGTCAGCTGCAGTAAACTCTGAGAGTACCTAGGAGACAAACCTGTAAAAGGTGACAAAACAGTGGCCTCGGAGGGGCTAAATCTCTGTATTGGAGACAGATTTACATTAAATGCAAACCCCCACATTGCATGGAGCTGTGGTTTTTGATTTATCTTGGTCAGCAAAACTTTACAGTAGGTACAAAAAGTTGCTCTAGAACTTCTATTATAAGTGCACAGGAAAAATTAGTTTTGAAGACATCTGCTGGCTCAAAGGGTTCAGTCTGTACCTGCTTATTGTGAACTTTCATGTACCATAAAAGCAGCCAGAAAAATGGGCAATTATTTGTTGTCAAAGTCATTGTCATGATAAGTACTGGTAATGAAAATGACATAAAATAGGGGTTATTAGGAATAAGCAAGTTTTTTTTTATTAAGACAAATGAGTAAATTAAGAATGAAGTTGATTTTCATTTCCTGGCTTCAGTCGCACGCTGCCCATCATGGCCATAAAAGAGTGTTTGGCTGTCACATGGCAAGGACCCACATTCTCAGGCTGCACTGCTGCCTGCACCTCTGCCCTGCTAGCAGGAAGCGTGCACGAACAGGACAGGTCTAGGCTGGCATCTCAGCAGCACATCCTCCTGGCTGATGGTAATTTAGCATGCCTTGCTGCAGAGAGATGCTTCAATGTAAGCAGGTCTGCCATAGATGTCTCTCATCGCTCCCCCTGGTTTTACCATCAGTGAGTAAAGGCAGTATATGACAGTTCTGCCTGGGTTTGGGCAAGGCAAGGATGCCCTCAGGACAACTCAAGGTGCAGATGTCACCTGATTTTCTCCAGATAAATGCCAGCCTTGGAGGAGCTGTGGCACACACTTGTGCTACAAATGACACAGCTCTGCAGTTGGGATCTTTGAGACTCTTCGAAAACACATTCAACCCAGGCCCAGAGGTTTTGCTTTTTTTAAAAAAAATACATGTACTTCTCCCGGAAAAAAACACAGAGTTAATTTGCTTAGAAATGTGCTAGAAGTTGGCTGTAACAAAGTATTTTTTTGTTTACAAGCCTCTGAATTAGGAAACCTAACACTGACTGTGTTGTTAGACACCATGAATCCACTTGTCAAGTTTTACTTTACATTGCTGGCAAAGAAGTATGTGCTTTTTCAACAACTCTCCTTCCACCTGTTTGTCAGCTCTGTTGCTTGCACCAATCGTTCTAAATGGCCTACTCTCCTGAAATTGTCCTTCCTGAACTGGGCTTCCTGGCCTGCAATGGTCCTAGGGTTTGCTGAGCACATGGTTTAATGGTAGAGGATGGTATTTTTAAGATTTCTGAATGACTCTTCAGCTGAGCAGGTAGCAGGCTGTTCCTCACAGCCTAGAGCTCTCAGGTTATTCACAGTGTCACTCTCTGCCAAGAAGACTTCAAGTTATGGCCACTTCTTCCAGTTGTCAGGCCACCCAATGTGGATTTATCCATCACTACTTGAGTAGTTTCCATCTGCTGCTATGCCATGAAGTGCTCTGAGGACACAGCAGTGTCTGCAGTTCGCAAAGCCATACGTGCAGGGGTGCTCTCATCACGCGGCAGGTCTGGAAGGAAGAAAACCCGAAAAGACCAGTTACAGCAAAAAGTTTAAGCTGTTATGTCTGTGGTCCAGAAGAGTGGTGAGCTGAGCTCATTCCACCAACTCTCTTGCTAATCTGGTGCTCTCATGGGTGTGAAATATTATCAGCTGTTAGAGTTATTAACCAGTGTTAACCAGGTAGTGCGTGCACTGAGCTATGTTTGAGGTTAACTGTGCCATTAAGGGCTTACAAACTCAATTAAAGATTTTAGTGCTCAACAGTTAATGGTTAATTTCTGCAGATGTCCTGTTTCCAATTACTATTCATATATAATGTAAGCAGCATGGCATCACACTTCAACTCAGACAGACCAATTTTTTTTTTAATATATTTTATACCAGCAGAAGGTTTCAGTTAATTGCATAATACCCAATATTTAGTATTCCTCAAGCATCTTTGAAATCACTTTTAAATCCCAAGTATTATCACCTTTCTTTTTCTATTATTATCACTGCTCCCCACTTCAGTAGTGCTTGTCTGATTCCGCAAGGGTATGGAGGTGTCCTCCACGTTGTGCCACGACTCTGCTGCCCGATGTGGAGGAAGGCACGCTGAGAAATGGCCCTCCTGCTGCCTGCAGCCACAGGAAGAGGCTCAGAGATTTTCTTTTTTCTCTCTCATTGGAAATTACGTGGGAGGCTCGCAACCCCTGAAGTGTTTTGAAGAGCTCAAATGCAGATATAAAAGCCTACGTTTAGGCCTGCTGAGTTTGGAAAATTTTAAGCAACAAAACCCCTATTGTAAGACCAACTCTGATAAGGGAGCTTTTGACTAAATCTGCAGATGGAGTCAACTGGAAAGTTCTGAGTCCTGGAGTTATACCCAGGTGGAAGGAAACCTGCTACTGTCAGTAAAGAGAATGAGTGAATAAATCAGCTCTCAACTAATGAGACAAATAAATTCATAACTGGAAGCTGCATTCTTACCAACTCACCAATGAGGAAAACCAATTCCTTTCTATACACGCAATTGTGATATTCCTCCTGAGAAATACTCTCAGTTCACCGAAGAACATGAACACATACCTAACTCTGCACATGCAAGTAAATCTATGCTTATCATTAAACTTAAGAATATAATTAAATTGAAATTAAATATGAAATGCCTTGGGAATTACTCACGAGCTTGAAATTCAGTCATTTAAATGCAATGTTGAACTGGGGCCTCTGAGAGAAAAGGACACAGGGAGATGCACACTGCGCTAGGGTTGCAAAACCCTCTGAGATGGTTTCACAAACATTTTCAGCCATCTGATGATTGTGCTGTAACTAAAAAGGCATGTCCCACCTCTTGCCCTTGCCATGCTTCCTCAGTACAGCAATCATCCAGGTTGTTTTGCTAACTGAATCAGCAAACTGATCTGGACAAAAAACAATCCTACAAAAATACTAATAATTTTCAGATGGGTCTGTTCTCCAATTGCTCTAACTGTGCAGCCACGCAACTGCAGGTGCTGGCTCATGAGACACAGGGGTGAGGGGACAGGGTGATCCCACCTCTTCAGGTGGCTGCACAGCTTTCAGCCAGTCAAGCTGACAAGGAAACTCTATGTGCTCTGACAGCCTGTTACAAAGTTCACGTTATTTGGAAAGTCTTTGCAGTCACTTCTGATCTGTTCTATCGCATGTGAAATCATGGCTCTTCAAGTCACTCTTTCAGGTAGAGGAGGTTTTCTGGAGGACATATAGGGAGATAATGTTCTTTCAAATTCACAGAGGTGCGGCATCAATGCCTCCTATCGCTATACAGGCTATAGTTAGTCTCTGCAGAAAAGGTGTGAGCCACCCAATGGTAGACATTTCTTTTTTTCTAAAAGAAACATCAACAGGAGTCATTAACCCCAGCGGCATAAGTGTGCTCAACCATTGTAAACTGGGGAAGATCAGAACAAGAGATTAACAGAAGAGAGACCCAACTTCAGCTATTAAATACAAAAGAGGCAATGCTAAGTTCATGTCATTGCGTATCTAAAAAATATGGATGGAGATAACAGACAGTTGGGGCACAGAATTTGTCCAGATGTCTCCAAAGTTTTGGGGTGAGATCCATCCTTCTCAGGTATACAGAGGTTTTAGTGCGCGTAGAGCTGCTCTGGGCAGAAGTTGCCACTCTGGTTGTTGTTCAAAAGCTGTGGGAGAAACTCCAGCGAGATGTAAAGCCCATTCCAATGTTCAATGCCTCTTGCTTCAAATGTTAGGGGCACTTTTTAACCTTGTTGTCCCCACAGAAATACAGACTATCAGGCACGTCTAAATGCTCCCCACTGGTTCCCCAAAGGAGAGAGACCAGCCCACACAAGTCTGTCAATGGAGAGCAGGTGAGAGGAGGAATGAAGCATCTAGGACAGATAGTCATGATGCCCTTCATGGCATCTGGATTAGGTTCACACTGGCCAAGCAAGTACAAGCAGTGTAGAACAGATCTGAAAACACAGGATATATCTATTAAAAGACAATACGTGGCTGACTTTTTCCTTCATTTAAGCTAGTGAAAATGGAGATACAGACATGTTTCCACTTAGTTCTGAGCACCTCACTGAAGACATCTATTTTTATCAGGCATTTATTTTACAATAGCGGTGACACTTTTAACTGAGACCAGGCCACCAGCATAGAGAATAACCCCAGTTCCCTACAAAGAGACAAAATCAACTGATGAGTTGCAAGGGTTTCTCAGACCTCATAGGATTTTTCTTTGCTTTTTTTTTTTTTTTTTTCCCATCACTGGAAACTCATAAAAGCACTCAAGTGGATGGCAAAGTGTCTCAGAAATATCTTGTGTAATTTGGCAAACACCATGTTCCACATCTAATTTCATTACAGCACATTGAATGTTTTGGGGTTTTTTACAATGGTTTTTGCACCTTTAACAACATGTTGATTATTGCGTTTTGAAATAACTCACTTCTTTAAGAATAACTTAAGTGAAAATTTCATTTAGAATTGCAACACCTGGAGAAAATCAACATCATGTGACTTGTAGGCACTTCTAAACAGGAAATACTCCATTTATTTTTTTAGCTGTGTTTGTGTAATAAAGTCTAGCATCCAAGTGTGAGCAACACATTTTCTTGTTTTATTAAACAGCATGAAAGGATTTATTACTTCTCCACTGGCACCAAATGGAGCTGGACAATAATTGTCAGGCACTGAGTTTAACATTACGAGAAAACACCTTTGGTGGAGTTCAGAGTTTATTGTATAATGAAAAATACACCTAGATGGTGAGGCTTCCTTTGAGAATTTGCTTGGTGAGTGTAATCTCAGGTACTGCTGGTTAATAAATTGGATTCTTTGAAATAGAAATTAAAGTACTGAAATAGTATCTAAGAAGGTTATTTTTCTTTTTCTCCTCCAGCTATGTGAAGTTCCTTCAGAAGAAAAACAAAAATAGAGGGAACGGAGAACATTTCTTCTACCACTCAACAGGTTAGGGCTGTGAGATGCTCTCAAGAGCCCTCTACCCCTCTCAGAACTTTTCTCCCCCTCTCCTCTGATCTTTCTCAACTGCACTGGTTGCTCCTGACCCACCTCTGACCGGAGCCAGGAGTGAAAGACCTTCCTCCCTCTCTTTGTGTTACTCCCTGTATTGCAAGAGAGAGGCGCCCAAGGCAGGGCAGGAGCCTTGAAGATGGGCTTAGCTGGAGAGAAGTCACTGGGTGTTTTGCAGGTTTGCAGCGTTCTTGTACCCTCAGGAGTTCCCCAGAAATTGAGAATAATGAGAAGAGGGAGAGATGTGGTTAAAGTCAAAGTCCTGCTTTTGAGGATGAGCAGAGGGGACCAATCTGTAGTGCTCTGTCACGAGTTACTTGCACCTCATACAGGCAAAGGCGCCTGTGCAGAGCATCTGGAAAACACAGGCAGCAGAGCTTTATGCTCTCTTGACACTGTCACAGTGTCGAAATAAGAAAAAGACCCTATATATCTCTGTGGTCCTGGGCTGACAAATTCTCCCCAAGGTCTCAGTGAAGCATTGCAACAGCATATGATTCGTTCTCCACCGAGAGTGGCGGTGCATGTGTTAGAGGTTTCGGGTTAACTACAGGAATGGGAAAATGCTTTACACAATCCCCAAATTAGGGGTTCTGACTAATGAAAAAGCTCTCCCATTAACTGCCTTCCTTGGTGCAGGGCAGCAGGCTCTGGCACGTCCCACCCCGGCTGCCCTGGTGGGGAAGGCAGGAAAATGGGGAGCACTGGAGGGCCTGGTCCCCCAACGCAGGGAAACACTGAAAAGCTGCTTTCTGAGCATTACCACCGCCTTTGTCTTTAATAACCCCCACCCCCCCATCCCCTCTAGTGATCTGTAAATGAGTAAGTTGGGCTATAACCAGGAAACCTCACTTTTCCCTGTGCCGTGCCCTGCGTATCCCCGGATTTAACGCGCCCGCCGAGATGCAGCCGGGCGCCGGGAGAGGGCAGCGGTGCCCAGGGCCGAGCGGCCTGCGGGGGGGAACCCGCAACTCGACCTGCCCCCCCCAAACAGGGAGGGGACTGCACTCAGGCGGTCACGAAGGGCGATTTTCTCCATCAACCATTGGGACGACAGGTTTGCTTCTCGGCTGAGGTTCCTTGCGTCCTTTGACGGTCAGATGGAGCATTAATCATCAGACATATAGAAATTCATCTTGCAATCGCCCGACTGTAGCACAGGCGATTTCTTAAGGAGTTGTAGGTTTTAATGCCAGAAGGGACCTTTACAGTGAGACGGTCTGATCTCTAGTCTGAAATGAGCCTTGCATCATGCTGCCTGCAAACGGCACAGATCCCTGCGGAGGCCTCTCCTGCGTGTTCGTAACGGGGAGCGTGGTGGATGTGTGGTGGGAAAGAGGGGTTCTCCTCTGATGGCATCTCCTCTGTTCTCTTAGGGCGGGCTCCCACAGGCTTGGCCTGGCCCTTCCTATCCTGGGGATGCATGTGCACGGGTAGAGCAGGGAAAGGAGCATCAGAGGAGCAAAGGAGAAAAAAAATGGCCTTTAGCCAACATGGAGACCACCCTCCCAGAAAAGCTACCAGGCTGACAGCCAAAGGGTTACAGGGCAGACATAAAGATATCTACAGATCGGGACTGTTGCCAGAGTGCTGTTTTTCCCCATCTTGTAATATCAGAAAAGAGAGCCTTGCCTGAAAAGTGAAGGTGGTGAAAATCAAATTAGTCATTCTTCTTCACACAACCAGGCAGCACAAAAGCTGCTCCAAGGACAAACTCAAAAGTTCTCCATTGCCCAGTTTAACCTGTTATCAGATCTGTGCATAGGTTAACACTAATACCCAGAATTGCATTAGTTAGCATTGATCAAAAAAAATCAGAAGCAACATTAAACATAATACGTCAGTTTTTATGCCAATCTCTGTTTAAGGAACCAGGAAGGCTTCCAACACAGGACAGACTAATTCACATCTGCTTAGCAAGAGGTTCTTGTGTCTTTTGATTCTCGTAGTGCTAGTCATGGTTCCAGGAGAGGACATCAGACAAGATACCCATCCTGGCTGACACTGTCTGACCAACCTGTGCTCCCATCTTCTATAGTGAAGAAGAGCTGCCATGTATGTTTTCTTGCACAGGCAAACTGGTTACACTGGACGAGGAGAAGGCTGGGGTACTCAGCAACTTTTTTGCTGGCAATTTCTCTTCCCACACCTCTCAAGTGGATGAACTGCAAGATGGGGACTGGAGGAGCAAAGTCCCTCTCACTGTAGGAAAAGATCAGTTTCGTGACCACTTGAGGAACGTGAACATACATATGTCTATAGGACCTGACGAGATGCATCCCAGAGTCCTGAGGGAACTGGCTGGTAGATGCCAAGCCCCTCTCCATGATATTTGAAAAGTCATGGCAGTCAAGTGAAGTCCCTGGTGACTGGAAAAAGGGAAATATTGCACCATTTTTAAAAAGAGTAAAGAGGAGGACCCTGGGAACTACCGACCTGTCAACCTCACCTCTGTGCCTGGGAAGATCATGGAACAGATCCTAGAAGCTATGCTAAGGCACATGGAGGACAGGGAAGTGATTCAAGACAGCCAGCATGGCTTCACCAAGAGCAAGTCCTGTTTCACCAACCTAGTGGCCTCCTATGATGGACTGATTATATCAGTGGACAAGGGAAGAGGTACCAATGTTGTCTATCTGGACTTCTCTAAGGCCTTTGACATGGTCCCCCACAACATCCTTCTCTCTAAATTGTATTTGATGGGTGGACTGTTAAGTGGATAAGAAATTGGTTGGAAGGTTTCATCCAGAGGGTAGTGGTCAACAGCTCAATGTCCAGATGGAGATCAGTGACGAGTGGTGTCCCTCAGGGGCCCCTACTGGGACAAGTACTGTTTAATATCTTCATCAGTGACACAGACAGCAGGATCTAGTGCACCCTCAGCAAGTTTGCAGATAACACCAAGCTGAGTGGTGTAGTTGATGTGTCTGAGGGAAGGGATGCCATCCAGAGGGACCTGGACAAGCTCAAGAAGTGGGCCCATGTGAACCTCATGAGGTTCAACAAGGCCAAGTGCAGGGTCCTGCACATGGTTTGGGGCAACTCCCAGTATCAGTACAGGCTGGAGGGTGAAGGGATTGAGAGCAGCTCTGTGGAGAAGGACTTGGGGGTACTGGTGGATGAAAAGCTGGACACTACCCAGCAATGTGTGCTTGCAGCCCAAAAGGCCAACCGTACCCTGGGCTGCATCAAAACAAGTGTGACCAGCAGATTGAGGGAGGTGATTCTTCCCCTCTATGAGGGGGCTCTGGTGAGACCCCACCTGGAATACTGCAGCCAGTTCTGGAACTCTTAGCACAGGAAAGACATGGACCTGTTGGAGTGGGTCAAGAGTTGGGCCACAAAAATTTTCAGAGGGATGGAACACCTCTCCTATGAGGAAAGTCTGGGAGAGTTGTAGTTGTTCAGCCTGGAGAAGAGAAGGCTCCACAGGGAGACCTTGTTGCACCTTTCAGTACTTAAAAGGGGCTTATAAGAAAGATGGCGACAAACTTTTAGCAGGGCCTGTTGCGATAGGACAACAGGTAATGGGTTTAAACTAAAAGAGGATAGATTTAGACTAGATATAAGGAAGAGATTTTTTACTATGAGGGTAGTGAAAAATTGGAACAGGTTTCCCAGAGAGGTGGTAGATGCCCCATCCCGGGAAACATTCAAGGTTGGGTTGGAGGTTGGATGGGGCTCTGAGCAACTTGCTCAAGTTGAAGATGTCCCTGCTTATTGCAGGGGGGTTGGACTAGATAAACTTTAAAGGTCCCTTCCAACCCAAACTATTCTATGATTCTATGATTCTAAATAGTGTTTATTGGTTACTTTCAGTTGCTTCTTGTAAGTTTAAATGATCCTTTTCATTTGGGTGTACTGCAGATCTCATTGGCAATGCGTGAAAACCACAGGTGAAGCAAACTGGAAACAAAAGAAAAACCTGTCTATTAGTCTATGCTTCTTGCACTCACTGAAGGAAATACAGAAAATTACAGCTGGTAAACATAGTTAAAAATAAGATAAATCTCAAAAATTGTTTATGCTTTTACATACTAATGTCTTGATGCAGAAAACAGTTATGCATGTCCTTAATCTTACCACCATGATAATCCCATCGTATATTTGCTGTAGGTATTTGCATTTAATAGAACCAGAAGCCACAATAAGATCTTTCATTTCTACCTCAGTTATGCAAGTTGCAGGATATTACATCCTTATGAACATGTGGATAAATGACATTTTGAGGAAAATTATTATAATTAACAGATATTGTAGGATCAAGACCTGATTATAAATAACAAGGTCATTGCTAAAATGGGGATACTTTCCAACCAGTTTTAAAATTTGTCTGGCAAAAATAGGTCAGGCCACTCTAAATGGTATTTGCAGTATGGTTCTAGGCAGTTCTGAAATAAATATGGAGGAACTGATTTAAAACTTACATGAGTTGTATCACATAAATTGCAACATTGAGGAACTCATATTGTATTTACATGACTCTGATCTGAAAATGAAACTTTGGTTTCAAAAAGAATAATACCTGAAGCTAAGAAATCAAATGTGAGAGGCGGTCAGAAAATGTCCTGAAAACAGTCTTTTGCTTATGCTATAGGTATGTATGGGAAATGAATAGTGAATTTTCAATGCAGTTCTTAGGGCCATCCTCATTACCTTCATAATCTTCATTCCTCAGAGATCATAGATGTCTCCTTGCAATCAGACCCTGGGGTCGCTGATCCAGGGCATGAAACCCTCATTTGGCTGCGAAATTACTCCTGAGTACCGCAGTTGCACACACACAAATGTACACACTGTATGAAGGCCTGTTCCTATGAAAAAATGCAGCTGGGATTTGAGCCATTGTTTATATTTATACTTGGTCTGTTTTTTCGTAAGAGGTCTATCAGTATCTGTGTGATACTGATGATAATTCTCGGGTGACTAGACAGCCCCATGCCTGGAGACTGTTTCCACAGACAGAAAAACCTAGCCTGATAACTCATATTGGTGAAACTGAAGTCTGGTAAGAGTAAAAATAAAATGTGTAAAAATAAAAGAGTAAAAATAAAGAGTAAATTTTTAAATGTGCACAAAAATCTAGAGCTGGCACTCTTATCTCAAGTTAACAGACAGGACATTGTTCCTGTCTGACGATTCAGCAAAGCAGCTAAGCATGTGCTTAGATATGAATGATGGCAGGGATGGAGGGAGGAAGAAAAACATCATCAAAGGTAATAGTTCTTTCTAGGTGGGCCTGGGCCCTGGAGGTATCTTGGGATGAGGAGATAGTCATTAGAAATCAAGGTAATTACATCAGGGTTAGCCAGAAAAGATTACCTCTCTAGAGGAGAGCGAATCGCAAAGACCCACATAGCATCAACAAAATGTATGACAATCTAAACCCAAGCCAATAAATACACAGCCAGCCTCCAAGTCAAGTCATCTGCAGCATCACCCCCATGAAACGCATGCACGTGGCAATAATTCCATCACCTCAGTGTCTGGGATCTGTGCAGGAAGAGGTTAATTCTCTCTCAGCCTTTATGGCACAAAGTAAATGCTCTTGTTATTTTTGTTTTGTTTTTTTAAAAATTGTGTGGAGAAAGAAGCAGGCTTTAAATATTTTCGTAGGCTGCTTGGCAACAAATTGCATGTGATCTTTATAAAAACAATGAGTTCTCATAGAATTTACACTGTGTTTGAACTGGGTGCTAATGGCTCCTGACCAGTGCTCAATGGCTGGTTTGTGAGAAGAAACAGGGAGAGACTGTTATATTGTGCATTGTGTGCTGCTACTCCAGCCCTCTGAGAAAGATGGAGCCGTCAGAAGTTGAGGACCAGGGCAGGAATAAAGCTGTGGCTTTCACAGTACATAAAATGCATTAGGTGAGACCTGACACTGGTTGTGGTTGTGCACTTAAGGCCACTGCTGTGGAGTGTAATCCACACACATGACATGCTGCTCCCAAATACAACTGATGGCTTCAGGCCTGTCTCCTTCGGTCTCAGGAAATTAGCTGCATACCCAATATTTTTCCTTCAGAAATGATGTCTACTTGTCTGTGGTAAGGCTATTAAACAGATTGTAATCCTTTCCCTATCAGCTGAGAACTGATTTAAAACTGATATATCGTCTGTTCAGCTGTGCAGCAAAGGCAGAGCATACCTGCACTTGCAGCTGCTCAAAGATCATTGAAATCAGCTCAGAAATCATGGGATTTCTCAAAACAATATGCACTAGTTTTTTTCTTTTTCTTGATTTTTTTTCCTTTTCTTGATTTTTTTTCCCCCCTCCATTTTGGCCCTTTCATCTTTAGGATACAACTGAAGCACGTTTTCTTAGGTTTCCTCCAAAGCCAAAAACATACTTCACACCCCCCACACCCCACACCCCCCCAAATTCTCTTCCTGGCAGGAAAATTGATTTCTAAGTGAATATCATTTGCAACAGCAGTGAGAGGAAAACAATTAGGATTTCTGGTACTGGGTTTGCAACCCCTTCCATAATCTGGGGAAGTTACACCATTTCCCTGCCCTGTTGGCCTTAGGTTAGGATGTTTTGAACCGTTTCTGGTGAGGGTAGAGGTGTTAAGCACGTGCAGAGCCAACTGTGTTGCTCTAAAAGAGGATATAAAAAGGAGTTGAACATGGCTGTATCTGATACCCTATCTTAAAATATGCATTAATAAAACTCTGATCACTGTTGCTTCACTTTTACCAGTCAAAATACAGCCATTGCTTTCTGTTTACAAAGGTAATCATAAAACCACACGGCTTTCCTGAAACTTCCTCTATGTGAAGACATGTGAGTAGCAGCTCACAAGAGCTGGGAGAAGTAGGGCATGGTAAGCAAACAGCATCCAGTCCTGTAAATAAGATAATATGAATTCAGAGAAATTCAGCGACTTACATATGATCATGTATGCCCTAAACCAGAGCCAAAGCCAAACTAATGTCCAGATTTTCCAAATTCAGGTGCTCTGAATTCAGTGAACGATGAAGATCACTTCAAGTAGGTGTGTAGCTATTTGTATTTTAACTCTCAGAACATACCTAAACAGGGAAAAGGAGCTCTTGAAAAGTGTCACCCAGTAGCAGGGCACCCACTGATTATCTGAGCCTCTCTCTGCAGGTGTCATGTGAATGTTATGAGTCTTTGTGAAGTTGCATGAGAGGAGAACAAGGCAGCAGCTCCTTGTGCGTGGATGCATACAACTGGTAGAGATGGTGCTGAATGAACACAGACATGTTCACATATTGATCTTCCCACAACAACACTCTTCTGTTTACTCCCATATTCATTAATTCCATATATATGTGTACGTATATGTACATACATAGAAAATTTTATACACACCCATGGCAGAAAGGCCATACAGGCTACATACACACACAGGTATGAAATGTACTATAACAAATATCCAGCAACATGTGTTTTCAAACATTGTGGCAATGGTTTTGTCTATAAATGCAGGATAACCTCATAAAAAACAGAGTGTGTTTTAGTGGTTGTCTTGCTGAATTGATAGCAAAGGATTAAATTATGACTATCAAACCACTCACCTTTGTCAATGGATCTAATCACAATCTGTTTGATAGTGACAAAAAAATGCTGTCTGAGGGCAGCTTTGTAGCTTTGTGAATGAGTGAATTAGTTCCCACTGGCTGAGCACTAACTGCAAACTGTTATCACTTCGCAGTTGCTGTTACTACTTTTGCTTTACTCAATGGCTTCATTTTCCAAGGTAGAAATCTGTAAGGAATGGAATTAAAACTCTTTGACCTAGTCTGTGTAAGAGCTGGAAAAATGAAAAGAAAAACAATACCCTTTTAAGATGAACCTCACAAAACTAAAGGCAAAGGGCCATTAGACAGATCCTCTGATATGGCTTTTATATTACAGGCCATTACACTTTGCACAATTAACCCACTTTTGAATAAACCGTACTGTGTTTGAGTATGGCACATCTTCTAGAAAGGCATGCTCTCTCTCTGAAGACAGTAAGAGTTGGCAAATTGTCATCTCTCTGGATGACTGACTCACTATTAAAATCTCCTCATTTGGATTCGTCTTGGCTTCAGCTTCTGGCCATTGGTTTTTGTCTTTCTTGTCCCCAGTGCATTTAAAAACCCCTTGATGCCTGGTGTTTTCTTCTTAAGAAGAAAATTAACTATGTGTGTGAAGAGCCGTAAACACTTTGCCTCTTCATGAAACACTTCAGCAGTATTTCACCAATCATCATAAGAAAGATGTCTTGGACAGATACATATTTTTTCAACCAATTGTGCAATAAAATGCAACAAGATGTGTAAAAGCAGACAAAAATCACTGAATACAAAAGGCAGAACTGTCCAGTGCGATGACATGTGGTCACACTTTCACCTTATCCTAGAATCTCAAAAAGCTCCCGTAAAAGTTTGTTGAATCAAATGGGTTAAGCCATTGTCTTGTATAAAAACACGTGAGATATAACAAGGAAAATCTTTGATTGTTCAAGCTCTGGGTAGTTGGGCAGCCTTACCAGATCTTACCAAAGCTAGGAGATTTGGCAGATCTTTACATCGGCAGTTCTACAGTCTTGGAAACAGTTATTGCTGTTGGGACTTCCATTCAAACCCATCACTCGTTACTGCGTTGGTTTTGGCAAGTAGGAGATTGCACCAAATGTCTTTTCTATTTTTACCAGTTCTTCTAAGGGGAGAATTACAGAGTGTTTTTCATCCCCAAACTTTCTTTTCAAATTACACCAGTTGAATTTTGTACTATGATATCGGCTGCCAATTCAAGTCAAGGGAGTTACAATATAAATGGATATATTCCTAAGCCTTTCTCAGAAGCAAAGTACAAACATTTCCATCAAAGCTGACTTAAGAATATTTGCCAAGTGATGATGCCTCATACTCTTGCCTTCCTCCTTAACTGCTGTTCATTTTTGAAAAGTTGTTAAACCAGGGAAAACAATGCTTAAATACATATAAACCCATCAATTTCTTAGCCCCTCAACACTCATATCTGTGATCCAGGCACGACTGGGCAATGCAGGGGGAGGTTAGAAATGGGGAGAGGCAACTTTAATGAAATCCCCATGCTGAACCATTGGCAAGTTATCCCTTCAGCCTGTATTTCTCTGGTCATGCACACACAAATACCTACAAACAGAGCGGAGGAAGTTCTTTTGGGGACCCCATACCCCACAGATATCACTGTTTTCTCTCCAGATTTTTCTGTTTAAAGGATGTGTTTGAAAGCCAGAGCTTGATTCTCATCTGTTTTCATCCCCTTTTACCAAATGCACAGTGATAGGAAGCAGGCAGCCACCTCTCACTAAAACACGTTCTTACTGGTGTGCTGCTCTCCAGCCCGACACTGAGGGCCCTGTTGACCCCAGCGAAGCAGTGATGTCAAAATTTGCTTAAGCTGTGTGTTCTCTAACATGCCTTTTAAAGTGATTAGTCTTCAATGACATATTGCTTAGAGGTTGATAAACCCTGATAGATGCTTGAAGTCAACTGTGGTTAGGTGAAGTATCACCAACCATGACTTCTAAACTGCTATCTACAGCAACCACAAGGACATGTCTGACATTGGTAGCACCACTCCTCAAGGTCACTCTTTGAAACATGGTAAAGAGAAACTTTTGAAATCATCAACCTCCTTCTGCTAAGGAATGACTGCCGGGTTTTAATTCTCCCTATTTTCAGAGACTTCTGGCAGAACTGTGACATTAAATATTCAGTGAAATACAAGTAAGGTTTGAAAATGCCTGCTCTGAAAGAGCTTGGAACCATTAGTGCATCTCATCCTGCAAAAGCCTCCACCTGGCAGGATATGCATCAGAGTCAGCCACTTTTTACCTCAAAAAATGATCAGTTTATTTATCAGCTATGGGGAACTGCCCCTCCATTTGAAACATTTATATATTTCTGTTACTTGCAAAGCTAATGTTGTTTGGGAAGGCCAGGGAAAGAATCTCTTCCCACATCTCTTTCACAGTCAAGCTGATTTGACATTGGATGTAAAATTGAAACCATTTCTTCAAATAGAAACAAACAAATAAGAGAAAGGTTGAATTACTTCTAAAGGGAGATGCATCGACAGGCAGTTTAGCTGAATGTTGCATTTGGAGAATATTTGACATCTCCAGTGCTGTGAAAATGGTCAGGCAGTTCAAAAGGAGCCTTCTTCCTTGCTTGCTTATAAGAAACTAATTCATTTTGTTATAATGATGAAGTACGCAGAATAGATCACACGTAACTCATTCTTCCACAAACATTGCATTGCAAAAATAGGCAGGTTGTTTTCTGTAATATAAAATATTCTTTCAGGGCTTGTAGATTTTCTTTCAAGCAGGTTAAGCCAGGAAATTACAGAAAATTGCAATATACAAGAGATTTGAGATCTGCAGATGGAAAGCTGTGTATAAAAGCCAGCAATGTTATCATTATTTTTATAGCATCTGCAACTGCAGTGATTAAACAGTGTAATAACTACCTGCTGCCCTGCTTCCAATCCTAGTATTCATGGGGTAAAAACCAGACCATGTAATCTTCATTTTCTACTTGAAGCATTCACTTCTAGTTGGTGTTGGAGACAGCTGATTTCTAATTTACACTGTGTTAAATATTTGTAGCTATGTCCAGAAATAGTCCTTGCCAGTGAATATTATTGCAGAAGCCTTGACTTATATCTATTGGGTATACAGCAAAAGTACCCCAAGTTTCTCTAATCAAGATAATTCAGGCAGAAGAAGGTAACCTGGCTAGCTAGGGTCACCTGAAGCTGAACATTGTGCAGCAGAGTGAGTTGGCCTGCCCTGAGCAACGTTCAGTTGTGGCTGGATTGCTTCTTCGTGAACAACTTCACCAGCTTACATAGCTCTACAGGATCTTACCGTCAGGCATCATCATCTACAGAAATATCCACCATACTAAATCACTGCTGTGTTGTCCCTCTCTCCGTCCATGAAGTAAGCCCCTACACTGCACAGGCTCCTCCATTCTTGGGTCATTGTTTAAACTGCTCCTTGCACTAGGCTGGCATCTCTATCTTTGCATAGAGATCAGATAGGATGAAACTCATGTCATCACAGCGGGTTATGAAGAGTTGGAAACTTCTAGGAGACACTAAGATGCTCTCAAGATGAAAGTCTTACTTCATGGGTCTTTTTCCTGGCCTTTAGGGTTCTAAACAACATCTATAGCTGGAAAAAATATCCCCTTACTGCCACGTATTGCAACCTTTGTTCAGTATCTACTGAGGCAACAAATCTTCACAGCATGCTGGAGCATACAGAAGGGAATCCTGAATTCAGTTGGTCACAGATGACTGACAGCAAGTCAGGCTCAAAGGGGCAGAATTACACAATACCGTCACATGGATGAGACTGACTGCATCCTGCATCCATCATAAACAGAGGAAAAATAGGAAGGGGAAAAACAGGGGAAAATAACTAACAAGTTTCCAAAAACTAGATTGAATTTTTACTGTGTCAAGTCCTCTCTGAATCAAGAAAGGGTTTTGCCCTAGTAAAGGGGGTGATTTTGAATGAAAGGCCCATGGCAACATAAACAAATCAGCTACACAAGTACATAATATTCAAATGAGTTTTACATAACTACTCTCCTTTTCTTCCAACCTTCAGACTCCACGAAAGAATGGCAGAAAACCAAACTGAATGTAAGAAAACCAGCCTGCAGGCCAGGGAAGGGCCTTTCCCATTGCCTCTGTCAAATAAAGCATGCATGTTCTTAATAAATCACACCTTAAAATAAACCACGCTCACCAAAGCAAATAAAAAGCAACAACAGAGGAAGGACTGGGAGTGGCTCACACAACCCTGCTCCCACCACAGCATCTGCCCCAGTGAAGAATCAGAAGGACCTCACCTGCACACGTCTTGCACGTGGAAGCTGTCCCTGATGTGACACCACCACACCAAAACACCCAGTCTTGAAAATGCCACTGCTCACTGGGAAGTACATTTTGCTACTAAGTTGGTACAAACAAACTTCACCTTGGTAGCAAGAAAATAAAAGAAATCCAGCTGAATTTGTCCAAGTTAGAAGCCACTGTAAATCCAGGCATTATTCACAGACTGTGTGATGAAACTTACAGCACACAGAGACATTCTAGCAAGCCCCATAGTCTACTTATTGCCATTACATGGCAACAGTTGTCGTGATTCAGTGTGACTCACCAGTGTGGCCTATGTGGTGGACTTCTGGGAGTCAAGGAAGGAGGCACAACAGAGTAAAAGAAGGGAGGCTGATCAACATCTAGAGTTTGTACTTATGCTCAGCGGCACATTGAGGCAGGGCCAACACACACCACACCTCTTCCTCTGTTGGCATGTGAAAGGGACCAAGGGAAGGACTGCTTTAGTGGGGCACAACACTCCTCTTTCTAAGCTGGTATTCATTTCATTGATTATATAAATTTTGTAAATTAATTCATTGCTTGCTACTGAACTTTGTTTGGGGAAGTAGAACACAAATTTTAGTGTAGTCTCCCTTGCCTCTAAAGGAAAAGTCATAAAGCACTATTTAATAGCTTTTTTTTTTTTTTTGCACATCCTCCAGCTGCTTAATCCTCTTATTACAGTATCTTTCATTCCTTTTGTACCTTTTCCTGAGTGTCTTCTGTTTACTTGGTTGAATTAGACTGTCTTTTTTCTCATGAATTTTCTGGTGTTTTGCATTGAAAGTCTATTTTACATGGTACCCCTCCCATTGTTTACATGTGTGTGGGCAGAGGAGCCAGACTAAGGGGTGGCTGCTGTCGGACAAGGCAATAGAAATGAAATCTTCACTTAGCTATTCATCTGGCACAGATAATGAGTCTTTTCTCATGGTTGGCACTCCTTGGTGTTTCAGATATGGGCTAAACAAGGAAAATGAAGTGTTGATGAGACCTACAGTGGCATGGTTATTGCCTTGAAATGGAGTCAACATTCAGGTCAGTTTGTAGTGTATCTGTAAAATATGAGAGTTAAATAAGACTTTCTGTATTATAGACTTCTACTTTCCTCCCTTTTCCCCATTCAGCTATAGTGTAAGAAAGCCTCTGTTCTCAGTCCTCTTCCAGGAAGACTTCAGAAAAACTAAACAAATTAAAAATTGAGCAACATCCTCACCTTCTCTGCAGCCCCTTTAACAAGCTAGAAGAGCCTGCAAAGACTCGAGGGCTATGGCAGTAGTGTAGGAGCAGGACCCAAATGCCCACCACCTTTCCAGAAACACTATTTGTTGTGGGCAGAGGAGCACCTTGCAGGCCTGCGGTGTTCAACAAGGATGTTTTGGGAATGTGGGCAGAGGGAGGTCTAGCAGGGATCGGTGTGGAGTTATTTATGTAGCTCTTTGGCCAGAGCAGTCAGGGATGGCTAAGGCATGCCTGGATAGGAAGTTACACTTCTCTGAGGTTAGGGTTGAATATACACAAAGTCCTCACACGGACATACCTATTGCAAGATAGACATCTTTTTCTGGTTACTGTTGGTCTGGAACTTGTTTAAACAAAGCCAGAAAATAATCCATTCCTGGAACGACTGTTCATGTGGGGAACGGTTTATAAATTCAAAGCAATTTAGCTACAATAGCATAAATATCTTCCTTAATTCCACAAATAGCTTGCTTTGTGTCAGCCACCTTCCCTTGTCAGTTTAGCAGAAGCCACAAGGCACCCTCCATCTGGACAGGCACAAAGCCTAGCTGTAGGATTTGAGGGGTTTTGTTGCTACTATCAGACAATCTTCAAGTGTAAATTTGCTTCTCAAACTGAGAATTCAACTCATTAAATCACTCACAGGTAGGATATGCAAAGGATGGTAAACTAAAAGCTTTTTAACATCTTTATTCTGCATACACTAAAAAGAAAAAAGATGAAGGTGATGTGGAACAGTGGTAAGTTCCCCATGATCTTCCTATTAGCCTCCCTGCCTTCTCATATGTGACCAAAATCTTTTTTTAATAAACCTGTTATTACAGTTCAGAGTCTCTGCCAAGTGTTTACAGTGTTGCCCTAAGTAACAAGTCTGAGCCAAGGGACTTAATTAAATGTAACCTGCTTTTTCAGTTATAGAATTGTCCTTAAACATCAAAAGGCAAGTGAACTTTAATAATAAAATCTGAAATAACTTTTTGTTTAAGAGAAGTTCTTTACTCCTCACTGTATATAATCAGTTACTTCTTAGAAGGCATATAGTATTTTCACAGATAATTTCTCACAAGCATTTACAGATTTTATGACAAGCAACATAACGTATGGTGTTCTGACTTTATGTGAGAATCTCAGATTTCATACTTTCTTCTTGAGCTGATTCATAGACCACATGGTTGCAAGGAAGAAAGTAAAAACTTAAAGAAAAATGTTTATAAAGGATGCCTCTTTTGATCTCACAATTTTTTAGTGTCCTTACAATTTCAGAGGCTTAGCTTTTCATTTTGGAGCACTCAGTTCTGCATATATTGCAATTTTTTTTACAACCATCTCAGTGGAGGTTCTACCTATGAGAGCTTCTGTTAGTTTGGGGAAGGTGCTGAAGAGCTATCTGAAAGTCTCAGATGCGCAAACGCAGGCGACACGGCTGCTGTCTCCCTTGACAGAGCTGCACACCTGCTAAGTGAAACTGGACCAGTGTACATTCACAGTAACTCATGGCCCAGTGTATTAATGTAAGATGAGGTCAGTGCATCTTATATTGATGTGCTGGGCTAGAAACTGGGGTGGCCAAACCTGCCAGATGGGCCTGGACCCCAGGCCAATGTTGAGGCCCTGCCTGACTCACAGGCAGGTGAGGGCAGGCTGCAGTGATGCTCTCGCCTCCCCTCGGTGCAGGAAGAGCAGGCAGTCCCAGCCCGTGCTGCCTGCTGGACCACACTAGCCAGTGCTGTTTTGCCTTCAGAGGATGGGGCTGTACAGAGCAGATGCTTTCTCAGGTGAGAAAGGTTTAATGCCTTTCTCCTCTTCCTAAGCAGAGGTTTTAACTTGCCTGTGCCCACAATGTTAATCATTTACAACATCTTAAACCCAACCTGACCCTGAAACCCAGACTGTGCAGGTCAAATGCAGCTACCCAGCAGGCCTCAAGATGTCCGAGGTACCAGGCCTGCACCCTCAGCCACCCTGGTGATAGTGGAGCTGGGCAGCTCTCACACAGGGGCAGGGAGCAGCGTGAAGGCAGTAATTAGCCCCAGAAAAATGTGCAGAGAGCAATGAATCACAGCTGTAACATCACACGTCAGGTGGGGCTGGCAGTGAGGAGTTACTGCATTGCTTCCTCTGACCTTTGCTCCTGCTGCACCTCAGTGTCCACCTTCTGTGTCAGGAATGGTGTGGCCAGCAGGACTGGGGAAGTGATCATCTCCCTGTACTCGGCACTGGTGAGGCTGCACCTTGAATACTGTGTTCAGTTTTGGGCCCCTCACTACAAGACAGACATTGAGGTGCTGAAGCATGTCCAGAGAAGGGCAACGAAGCTGGTGAAGGGTCTAGAGCACAAGTCTTATGCAGAGTGGCTGAGGGAACTGGGGTTGTTTATCTTGGAGAAAAGGAGGCTCAGGGGAGACCTTATCACTCTCTACAACTGCCTGAAAGGAGGTTGTAGCGAGGTGGGTGTTGGTCTCTCCTCCCAAGTAGCAAGTGATAGGATGAGAGGAAACAGCCTCAAGTTGCACCAAGAAAGGCTTAGATTGGATATTAGGAAACATTTCTTCACTGAAAGGTTCAAGCATTGCAACAGGCTGCACCATTATGTGACACTTAGGGACATGGTTTAGTGCTGGACTTGGCAGTGCTAGGTTGGACTCGATGATCTTAAAGGTCTTTTCCAACCTGCGATTCTATGATTTTATGATGCTGCTGCTGAAGGTTGCAGACTGTTCCACTTCTCCTCATGCATTCACCTGCATGCCATACCAACTCCCTTTCTTCAGCTGGCATACTGACCACAGCAAGTGGCCACTGGGAGGTCTTGCAAGCAGGCCAGTGCAGACTGGGACAGGCTATCTAGAGAGCTCATGAAACCCCTGGAGGGTGTCCACACATGACGAGGGAAAGCTCAGCTGTCCCCACCCGGCATTGGCAGCAGTCCTGCTTTGAGCAGCAGCGTGGAGTAAGGACCTCTGGCTGTCCCTTGTGGACAGTATTTCACCAATGCTGTGAAGTCATTCACCTGCTTTTCCCACAGCCACACTGGCTCAGTTTGCTTCTCCACCTCTAAACGCAGTACTGATGCATTCAGCCCACTCAGATAACTCCTAGAAAAGACAGGTCCTCTCAGCGCAAAATGAAGTCAAAGCCCGGCATTGTGATTTGTGCAAATCTGGCTGAGTTCAGGTGTATTTTCCTATTCACAATCTGTTTATTCTGCTCCCTGCATGCAGGTTTAAAACCTCTCTGGCATGGCATTCATCTGTCCTTACATTTGTGCAAAACTTTTGAGCCTTGATATGTAAACTCTGGGTTTTGGGATAGTTGACTGGTGCGTGTCATAGAGGTGATGAATAGTTCGCCTATTAGATAGGTTATGGATGCCTTTGCCTTCTCACCATCTTCATCTGATTTTGAGTCATAATAAGAGAAATCACCAGAGCAGGCTGTGGGAAAGCACTGCATTCCTGAGCTGGGTGAAACAACTGGTTGTGTGGAGTGAGCGTTTACCTGGGATCACATAAACACTTTCCAACTTGAAAGGGCCACAATCTCTAGATCCCACTTTGTTTATATTTAACTTTGTAGATCTCGGCTTGTGTGTTTTGCTAGTCTAACTAATGATGCTATACTAGTCTGACTGGATTGCGTCAAAATTTGCTGTTTACATTATACAGTCTTCATGGTTTGAAAACAGGTACAAAAGTACAGTGGTATATTGTAATGAAATGCCTTGTATGTAAAGGAAATGCTCATGCTCTTCACCGAGTTTGTAGAGCACGGATCGTAGCGATACTGAAGAGCCTTGATAACAATTACTGCTCAGTTTTGATGAAAAATGGTGTAACTGAAGGTATTCGATGTGACAATTCACCACAAAGGAAATTTGACAGCCTGAACAGACTAGCAAGAGCAGGCTAAATGAATATGCATCGGCACGTTAGCGCTTTTAATTTACAGTGGCGCTCATTTCATCTCCAGGAGGAAAACCCCTCTGCCCTTCACACTTGCTTCTTCCATTTCTGCCGTGGACGCGTGACACTGATTCGCGGGGGCGACACTTCTCCCGTCCCCACGCGCAGCTCGAGAAAGCGGCTCGGTGTTGTTTGCAGCCCCCCTGCTGCCTCAGCAAGAGAAAGCGATTTATTTAGCGTGCCAACGGGCCGCTCCCGCGCGGGACGGGACGAGGGGCAGCGGGGCAGCCGCTCCGCGGGGGGCAGCCCCCGCCGCCGGGCCGGGGCCGCGGGGGGCTCCGCAGCGCCGGGGCCGGGCCCGCCCGCGCCCGAGGGGGCGGCCGGTGCGCGGGGCGCGGCTGCCCACGCCGCTCCGCGGGGAGGCGATGCGGGAGCCCCGCCGCGCTGGCGAGGGGAGGAGGGGGGCGGCTGGCGGGGAGCTGCCCCCGGCAGGGGGACACGGCCGGACCCCCCGCCCCGCTCCGCCCCGCTGCGGGCGGGCTGGCGGGCGGAGAGAGGGAGGGAGGCGGGAAGGGGAGGGGAGGGCCGCGGGGCGGGCACAGCGCGGTGCGGAGAGGGGCCGCCCCCCCACTCCGCTCCGCGCCCGCCGTCGGTGCCGGTGAAGGCGGCGGTGCCGCCGGCTCCCGCCGCCCCCCCCCCCCCCGGCCCCGCGTCCCCATGGCCGGGCAGGAGTGGGACTGGTTCCAGCGCGAGGAGCTCATCGGGCACATCAGCGACATCCGAGTGCAGAACCTCCAAGGTAAACCAACCCCCCCGGAGAAACCCCTCCCTCCGCCCCCGCGCCGCCCCGCTCCCCTGCCTCTCCCGGTCCCTGCGCCGGTCCTTCCGCCCCCGCCTCTCCCGCCGCTCCGGCGTGGGGCTGCCGCGGACTCCCCAGCCCGCCCCCCCGGGCCGCCCCGTGCGGGCTCCCCGGCTCCCCGAAACGGGGGTGGCGGGGCTGCGGAGCCGCAGGAGGAGGAGGAGGAGGAGGAGGAAGACGGCGGCGGCGGTGGGGCCAAAGTTTCCCCTCGGCGCGGCGACGTGCCCGCCCGGCCCGCGGAGAGCCCCGGCGCCGGGGAGGGACGGGGCGCGGGGGCTCCGCGGGTGCTGGGGGTGCAGCAGCGGCGGCGGGGGGCGGTGCAGCCCGGACCCGCCTCGGGGGGCCGCTGCCCCCAAGAGCCTTCTCCGGAGGGCCGTCGGGGAGGGGACTGGGGCCGCCGGCTCACCTCGCTCCCCCTCGGGGGGACCTGGCCAGCTGCGGGGTGCCGGGGCTCCCCTGCCTGTGCGGGTAACGGGGCTTTGCCTTTTGTGCACCGCGGAGCCTGGCAAAGGCGCCCCACAGGCCAGGGGGCAGAGCCCGCCCTGCGACTCCGACCTGGGGATGTGGCGGAACTCGGCCGCGGTCAGGGAGCGGCTCTGGGTCCGCACCGCGCCGTCTGGAGGGAAGCCGATGGCTCTCCAAGTGCTCAGTTTAATGTACCTTCTCATAAGGTACTGTTGAATAAACATGGGCAGAGCTTTTGGGTAAATCATCTATGAGATGCTCTCCTGCCACAGGCAGTGCTGGCGGAAGGGATGCAAATACCTAGGTTTCAGTGTAGTTCGTTATCAATGTAGTAGTTCCTCCAAAGTTACATTTGCCCCTCACCAGCTAACTCTGTGCAATTGGCAAAGGATAGGAAGAATCAATCGAAGAAGAAAAAACAGCAGTGGTTTATGGGAGAACAATCTGTTTAATGTAACATACCAATCTTAATCAACAGCTCACATTATACTGCAATGTATCTTCATGTTCCATAAAAATAATAGACTTGAATTATAGGTCATTATCTCTTCCTGTTTATGCATAATGATATTAAGGCACTGTCTACTGGCAGAGGCAGTGCAGTTGCTGGAAATTAGTTTTGGTTTGGCTTGATTATAGGAGATGTATAATTTATCAGAAAAGAGTCTCAAATTAGCCATTCTTTCAGCTCTGGTGTTGTATTAATGCAGTTAACTGCTGATGGGGTCACCCCACAACATTTTGACCTGCATCATCATAACCTCCAAGATGCAGATTTTGAGCACAGCCAGGGCTGTTGATTCCAGGTTGAACTCCCCTTGGGTTTTGACAGTCTCTCATTACAGTGTAGTTCCACGTTTCTGACTCCTGGCTCTGCCTCTTTGAGTTCTGTGTGTTAGCATGGATGGCCTGCCTCTGATCTCTTGTTGCTCAAAACTATAGTAATTAAACCAGGGTTAATCCTTAATTCATGGGCATTTTTTGAGAAGGAATATAAAAGAAATCCGTTCTTAAAAAGAGTAATATGTTTTTGGCTTAGCCTCTCAGTCCTTTGTGTAAGAAGGAGTTAAACTTTCTGGAACTTAAGATGCATTTACACAGATGCTCGCAGCCTTCTCTAAAATTCCTATAGTCCTGTAGGAGAATGTCATCCTACAGGGTAAATTCCTTTGAATAACATTATGTTCATGAAAAAAGCCTCCTGTTCTCTTCTTGCCATACAAGAAGAATTTTGAGAGAGATATTAGTTGTCATCTTGCTTGCACTGCTAAATAGGGTTTTAAGAAGTTTTATGCCCCATGTGGGCTCTTATAGGGGAGAAAAGGCATTTGTTCTAAGGTGATGCTCCAAAGCAAGTGATAGTATCTATCACTTACAGTATATAGAATTTGTAACACATAGTTCTCACATTGTCTTCTAGAGATGAAAAACATTTTACAGATGGTGAGTCTGATACTCGGGAGAGTGTGATTTTTTTGTCACTCAGGAGCTCAGTGGCAAAGCATGGTGATTCTCTTCAGGATAGTTTTTTATAAAATGGCAGCATATGCTCTATGTTCATATGTAGTAATTAAACTTGCTCCTGCTTTATAATTCAAAATTAATTCTCTCCTCTCAAAACAATGCGATCTGAATCACCACTAGTATCATTGTCTATCAGTTGCAGAATCCATAATAGTTTTGATGTGCTAGGAAGTCCTGAGTCTAGGATAAAAAAACAGCCGAGAATGATGCAGAGTTTCCAGCAGCATCGGCAGAGCTTCTGCAGGGCCTTGCTGCTCAGGGCCACACAGAGAACCTTGGGTGGTGAGGGTCCCCATCTGCTGCTGCATCTCCTGCTCCTGCAACGCTGTCTTGCAAGACCAAGTATGTTTAGGGTAGGTGCTATGAAGTTGATGGTTTGTCTTATTCCAGAATGCTTCCTTTCAGTGGGACATTTTACATATGGGAAGGTGCTTCCCGGTCTCGGGGGATCCCATGACATGAATATAGACCCAAGAGGGAGTATGTTGTAAGGAGAGGGTGGGAGGCAGCAGCTAAATATTTGCAGATATGAACAACACATGAAAACACTGGCATGTCCGCATCCAGAGATGGAGACTTCTGTTGATGCGCATAGCCAGCCAAATATGAGGCCTTTCAGGTCTGGAAGGCAGATAGAGACATTACTGTCATGCTGTGACCAAGCCATCCTACCCAGCAGTCACCGGAAGAGCCCAAGGAGATGAGCCCAAGTGGTGATGACCATGAGAAATGGTACCACTAGCACCTGAGTAGCCTAGCTGGTATTAAACTTTCTACAGGCATCATACAGCCATCTGCTGTAGCAGTTTTCCATACCCTTTCTGCCTCCTTTTTTAAAAGCTAAAATTATTCATTTCTCTTGGAAAGTTCTTCATTATATCTTAGCTAAGCTATAGAGCACTGCTGACGTAAAATACTATTTGAAGATGGCATATGCTGTTTCAGTCTGTTGCATCTTCCCTCTCTAGTTTGGTAGTTCCACATCCAGAAAGGATCCAGGGTGCCGGTTACTGGGAAGTGTCTGCTCTCACGGGGATGCTTTTGCCATGGTGTGATCCCACCGAATTCAGGAGTTGTTCTAGGTGCACATGCTGGGTACAGAAGTAGCCCTAGAAACTATATATTCTGTCATGTAACTGATGGGTGAAATTATGGCATGCATGAGGTTTTCAGCTTTTTTACAGGGAGACTAAAACTGGCAGCTGGGGTGAAATTTGCTAAACAGACTGGACATAGGGGAAAAAAAAGGATGGTTTTAAAAATGGAGTTACATCTGGATAACATAGGCATATGATGATGGGCTTTTATTTTCCCTTTCCATCAAGATCTGAGATTTTCCATTTTGTTTTTTCAATGAAGGAAGTGATAGTTCAAAGCTGTTGCAGGTAAGTGATGTTAAAAGCCCAGCGCATTGCTTCTGTTCTCGACAGAGGTAATTCAAGAGAAGCAAAAGTGACAATCTGATGGAGAAGAGGAGAGGGGAATGTAAAGATGGATTAAGCACCAGGTGTGGTGATGCACAAACCAAGTTCCTCACTCCAGGTCTGTTCGGTTTCTAAATGCATTTAATAAACTGATAGCCTTGTGCTCTTTTTTCTGTTTGTATGTTCTCCATAGTGAATTTCTCCGCATACTGAAAGAGAGAAATGGAAAGCCTGCGCAGAATGTAGGAGCACATCATCAAGCGGTGGAATACTCAATAATTAATTTCCTGCCAGGAGATTTTTTTTTTTTCTTTCTTTCGTTCTTTCTTTCTTTCATTACAACACCAGCGGGAACATTTTGTTACAACACAAGAATATTTTAAAATCTTCCCTACTGGAAGCTTGATTTAGGATCATCGAAAATATACTCCCTTATGTGGTGAACTGCACTCACTAGAAAGTGGCAACATCCTCAGCAGGAATTACTCTCTTTTAGATGATATTTTGGTTCTGTGCTTTGCAATAGTCTGAATGTATATTTAGTAGTATGTATCATTCCTTACATTCCTTGGAATGAAATATGTGGAGATGAATACTTGTGCAGTCAGATGTTTTGTCCATCTCTGGCAAGCAAGTGCTGTTACCACCATTTAAAAATTATTATGATTTGAATGTTCATTTCATATATTTATAATAGAGTACATGGGCTGGGATGGTAGGACTCTAGTATTCTTCTATCAGAGGACTAGACAAGGAGCCCAAAGTCCTGCTACTTGTCATTTTGCTACTCACTGAGGGTTTGATCCAGAACCAACAGAAATCCATAGATGTATATTCCTTAATTTCACTTGATGTAAATACTTTCCCGAGTCTCAGGCTTGCTCTGCTGAGGGTTACATGGCCTTCAAACCTATTTAGAGGGCTACGCAGGAATATTTCGTCGTGTTGTCAGAAATAATGCAAAAAAAAAAAAGTAGTGGTGACAGCCTGTAAGAAATAAACTCAACAATACCAGCCCCTTTGGTTCCTGGTCCTTGCCCTAGTTTTTACCTTTGGCTGAATCACTTAGTCATAAACTCCCAGCACTCTCTGACTTTGCTTGTCTTGCTGTTTGGATCCTTAAGATGTAGATTTTACAAGCTTTGAACAGCAGTAACTGTAGTTGTCACTGATACAAACCTCAGCTTCCTTTGAGGTAACAGGTTCCAAAGCCTATGGCTTAAGAGGGAATACGGATGCTTAACTCATAAAAGTTGACTCTGGCAGTGAAAGTATGTATGTATCTTCACTTTGGGGGGCTTAGGCGTCTCTGATGGACAACCAAAAGTCAGTCTTGAAAGTGTTTCTCTGTATTTTTGTTTATCCATTTATGTATGAAGCATAATTCTTAGAACCTTTGCACTTAACTAGAGAGAGTAATAATTTTTTTTTAATTACAAGCTACAACAGCATTCAACCCGTTTGCTATCATTTGACATGCCTTTCAAACACATGGAAATTTTACAAATAGAAGGAAACCTTATTTAATGTATCTATTCTTTCTGACAAAAGTAAGGTGCTGTAACTGTTCATTACTTTAACTCTTCCATAACTTGTCGCCATACTCATCAGGATTTCATTCTGCCTGTAGACATGTTAATTTCAGTGGAGCTCTTTGTAGATTAGAGTGACATTTGGAAAGATTAAATTGCCTGGAGAACCTTAGACAAAGCCCTGTAGAACCACAAAGTGATCTTATTCTATATAAAAGTGAAATTAAATAGGCCTGAGAGTTATAAATGTGAACCCCCAAAATAAAGATTCAGATCCAGGTATAACAAACCAAAGATCGTGCTGGAAATGTGTCTTCTGGTGGGGATGGTCTTTGTAAGGGCACTCTCATACGTGACAGTATTTGTCAGCAATGGGAGGAAGACTTACCTGCTCCAGACATAGGAAACCCTGGCAGTGAAATACGGGAGCAGTGAGAGGTAAGGCAAAGTACACACTGCATGTTTTGGCATGCAGTTTTAACAAGGTCAGTGCCTAATTTCTCTAACAAATTAGAAGTCTGGGCTTTCTATCCCATTGCATGGATGAAATTACACCAAATTCAAATCATGCCCAGTAGCTCCACAGTCAAATGAACTCTTACACCAGCGTATTGACACTTCATTGTAAGAGAGACTGTGTTTGGCATCCAAGCATGGACCTGACTCGAGGCATGGGGTTGATCTGCTACCACTCACCAACATCACCTTCTCTGTCTTTCCTTGGTGAGCTGTTGTTCAAGCACTGACCAGCCTCAGCGTTAGGAGAGCTGGTGACATCTCAGGCCATATCACTTGCCTGAAGTTGAATGGCATTAGTTTAAAAATGGCAGTCTTCAAAACACTGTGTTAAATCTAGTGCCAATTTAAAAATATAATGTACTTCTCATAGTTTCTCCTGCTTGTTTTTTGTTTTGTCCCCTGAGCTTGGACAGAAATTCAAACAATTTTCTTTCCTCTAAAGACAATTTCAAGGTTATGTCACTTGCATCCTGAAGTATGTGTAGCAGGTACTTTGAAATTATTACAAAGGGATGACTTGGTTTCCTTTTTCTGTTTTAAAGACAGCTTTCTATTGGACTAGACCTTGGGCATTTTGGCTTGTCAGTGTCCATTTAAACATTATTTGTTTATGTCCTATGCTGTTTAAACTTCCTGTTGTTGCAGAATGGTTGTTAAGGGCATATGTCTAAAGGGGGAGAGCCAAATGTCTGTCTTGTCATGTAGAAGTCAAAAAGATTCTCAAAATTATGTATTCAGGAGAAGAAATTGCCAGATAAGCAGCCACATTTGTGTCAGTGCTGGGGTGGTGAAGGGCATCACAGCACCTTTTAAGCAGTAAGTGTCTTTTTCTACATGTCTCTCTACCTGCTATTCTATTTTTATCTTTCCCCAACCAGTTAGGGAGGGTAGGTGGAGGGTAGGGACTGTAGGTGGAGGATTGCAGGATGGATTTTACTTCATTATAATTGCTGCATATTTCTGTGCAAACAGCTGAGCTATGTTTTAGCTGTAGTTTGAGGCTTTATAGCCGCAAACAGAAGTTTAAATCGACAACTTTAAAGAGGCTCATAATAGCAACAGCACAGATGTCTACAGCATGAATGCCTGTGGACATGTAACCTGCAAGCAGAGAGGATTTCTTTATAAAACCAGAAATCCCACTGAATCTGAAAAGAATTTATCAAAAACACTTAAAAGATAACTCTCATCTGTATGCCTATTACTTAATTGGATGGTGTGATTCAAAACATAATTGTTGAAATAGTGTAATGATTCAAGGGATTCTGTTAATTATTTTCCACTAATTCAGACATATATAAAAACATATTTTATGCTATAGTATCTTGAAAGTTACTCCTGATATTTATCAGTGTAATTCAGATCCAGTGAATCTATGAACAACAAGTTACCCTATTTTTTATACTTTTTATGTTGGCATCTTTTACTGTTTGTAGTCAGAAATGAGGCCTTTCCAGACCAGTGTTGTTGATCTGCTTCATTATGGCAATTTTTAAGTTTTTCTCTTTTGGTAGTATAACTAGTTGTTTGCAAAATAAATACTCACTAGCTATGTATCACAGGATTAATTTCAAATAGAAACACTTATATTCCAGTTGTTGTTTTTAATGAATGTATCCCTTTGGATCTTCATCCTATCCTAATTAAGAATGGGGATGAATGCATTTGGTAGAGTCCCAAGGTGGACAAAGAAGTCTCAGCTCTTGCTCAGTGTCCATTACCAGGAAACACATCTGTTTAGTGGTGTGTTTAGATTTACATGCCAGCCAGACCCAGCCCTGCAATGCAGATCCCTCAGGCTGTGGTGCTGCCTTGTTCACTCTGGTGGTGCTCCATACATCTGAGTCTATCCAGAGCCCTGCTAAAGCCAGGGATGCTCTACCCATACCCATGAGATGGCCCAGCTAGATCAGACTGTGTCAGCAGACCCTTCATGTTCATAGGGATTATAAGTAGAAGACCAAATCTTGTCTGAAGGAAGTAAATCATATTCTGCTTGTCTGTACTGATGGGTTTGTGGCTTTCTGGGCAACTGGACTTCTCAGTCTTCTATTTTGCATTTGGGTTGGGTTGAAGACCCTTGTAGTTACCTAGTTGTGAAACAAGTCTCGAGTGCATAATTAACCTCCATCACAGTGGATGGCATGGTGCTCCTGTTCTTATACTGGGACCCCAGGGCATGCGCTCCATGTTTTAGCCAGACTTAATGGAAGCTCAGACAGGTCTTGCACCCAGGATTGTCCCTCAGAGGGTTTGCAGCTCTCTGAAGCAGTTGGTGTTCACAGTGGCTCAGCAGTTGAAGTCTCCATGTTAACAAAGAGCCCTTAAAAAGAAGCATTTCATATGTTGCACCAGGAAGAAGGTATTTGCAGGGGAGAAAATGAACTTCAAGTAAACTGCCTACATGCATTTTTTCCCTCCTCACCCAGCTCACCATCACTGTCAGAAGTAACATGGCAGGTCTTACTGTTCTGGACCTGTCTGTCAGAATAATTCACTTGTTAGCACTTCTGAAACCTGTGAAAGGTCTCTGATGTGCACTAATCTTGCTGTTGCCTTGTAACTCTCAAGGGCTTATGGTAAGTCACACTTCTATTCTTCCAGCCTGTTTTTCCTACATTTTCTTCAAGAAACCCAAATAACAGTACAATAAACCCTTCAGTGGTCCAGTGGCCATGCATTATTCATATGTTGTGAGAGCCATATCACAGCCTGAACTGTCCATTTCACAGGACTTCAGCTAAAGCTCTAAATTGTTGCCATAGCAGAGGGACTGGTTACGTGTATGGGCTGTCTTTCTGTTGTGCACTAATGGTCAGACAGAAGTACTTTGTCATTTTGTTTTAGTTTTTGCAAAGAACCCCCCAGTGTATATCAGTAGGTGTTTTGTATATGCAGTCAGAGTAGTTCACAGCTAAGGGCTGATTATGCTTCTCTTGGCTTTGTGAAAAATGGGAAGGACAAGAGAGTCCTGGCAACATCACAAATTAATGCAATGCCAATGAAGATAACTTTGTTAAAAACTGATCCTTCATATGACTGCATCTGGACATGTGATTAAAGCTTTCTGGCTCTTACTGATGTTCATGATAAACACGAACTGCAGTTATAACTTAATAAAGATACAGTATTTATAAATAACTTATATATATCTGGGATGTTTGCCCAGGGAGAGTAACAAAGCAAACAATTGGGCAAATGGGGAAGAGCGTGGTCCTGAGAAACCTAATGATAGTGCAGGAGGGACTGTGGCCAGCATCTTCATGTGATACTTAAAAGTGGTGAATCATACAAATCCTGCCCAAATGAGAAGATAAGGTTTCAGAGGCAAAATTCCCATTGACTCTCCCTTTTTGACAAGGTACTCAGTAGGCCTATTTCTGGTACAAATCCTGAGCGATTCCAGCAGTTACTGTTCAGAGTAGCTGGGAAGCATTCGGTCCCTGTCCTTGTTCTCAGGTTCCACGCCAAGTAGGGGACTTCCTGGCCCTGATGATTAATGCCACTCAACAACATTCAGTTCCTGTTACTCTCAGTTTTTTTTGTTGTTGTTGTTGTTTTTTTTTAAAAAAAAAAAAAACAAAAACCAAAACATCTCCCTGGATACAGGACAAGGAGTGATTTGAAATTATAGGGACTCTTGTGTGAGTTTTTCCATTTCTGTCCATTATAAAGAAAGAAGTTGTTAAGGGACCTAATGTTCGTTAAAAAGAACTTGTGCTCAGCCTTTTTCCAGAAGTTAATACAATTATTGACCTTGGCTAAAAGAAGACAGAGTTTGAATTTGCTGCTGCATTTCTTCTTTTAAAGGTAGATGGTCTTTTTGATGTATTCAGTGTTGGCCTTTCAAAACTTTAAAACATTGTATGTTTGTCGGAAGGATCAAAGAAGATAGGAAATTTAATTGTCTCAAAAACTGCATGTATCAAGAGGAAGCACCATGTTTTGGTTGCTAGTACAGCTGAAGGACTCTATAAAATCCTTCGTCTGTAATGCTGCAGTTGACAGTATCACTCATCATGAGTTTATTTTCATTTAAGAACTTGTGAGGTCACACCAGTGTGATTACTCTGAAGTCAGGAAGCGGTTGTGACCCTGGTGATGGTAGCCAGTGTCTGCAGAAGAAGGGCAGTGCATGCTTCCCGTCCAGTCCCGGACGTCACTGAGAGGGGCTGTCCTCAGGCGCCGAGAGATCCAGATGTAGCTGTGGAGGTCTGGAAAGCTGATACCCATCTGTCTCTCAAGACACTTTGGAAACTGATTAATGCACCAAGTTATATTCAGATTTTGTTTCAACTGCTCAGATCTTGGGTACCTTTCAAGTCCTTGACTTTAATTTTGGGGGAGGTCTAAACATTGTTTTATTGCCTATCCCACAGATGGCTCTAGAGCAAATTTTTCTCATGCAGGATCCCAATTTGTTCAATGCATATTGAGTCCTTTGCTTTTATGCTGAGACTGATCAGAAGCCAATTGCAGAGGTGGTCTGGATGCCTACAGCAAGCTCAGATCAGACCCCTTATGTTGGGTCACTCAAGTCAGTAGACAGCTTTGTCATTCAGGCACTTAATTATAAACTGAATGTTCACTTGACCTCTTATATTATCATTTCATTAGTGAACCAAAACTTCGGAAGAGTGACTGACTGCAGAGCTGCTGCAGTTTGGGCTCTTCAAGCCAAAGTTTCCGCTCATTTCATTTATCACACTATTGATCAGTTTTGGAGCCTAAACAGGAGCTGCATGGAAGACAGCTTAATGTGCTAATATGATGTCCATGTGACAGAAAGATTGGTGTGGGCTGCCCACATCATATTGGCTTGCCAATCCTCCTACACGTGTGTGTTCTTGCATGCGGCTGTTACAGATGTGGAAGTAGCATTTAATAACTGTGATTTTACAAAGAGAGTCCAAGCTTGAGTTCTGGTACCCAGATAATATTGATGCCCATAGGCTTTCTTTCCCACTGTTTTGCATTTGTCTTGACTAAAATTTAAATGTGTTCTTAGTACAGTCTAGCAGGGATTTATTTCTAATTCTTTAGTATTTGAGTGTCTCATGGTTTTGATTTATTTCTCTAGACACCCTTATGTTAGGGTTGGGGATCAGAAGCACATGAAAGCCAGAGGATTTGTTTCAGAGTTATCCAGACAGCTTAATGACATACTTTTCTGTGTGTGAATACGGAAAGTTTTCCAGAACAGGGACAGAACACTGAATAGGCCTTGAACCTTGGTATTCTCTTTTCAAGGTGACCATTGTAACTACCTGACCAAATTTCTCTGTTCACACCTTCTTTTTCTCTCCTTCACCATCTGACAGCAAAAGCTAACAATATCATCTAACAATTCACATGAACTGTAATACATATATGCTGCCTTCTCTATTGCAAACTTATACAACTTGATAATTCACATGAAGCTACAAACCTAGCTTTCGATCTGGCATGTGGTGTTCCCATGTTTGGTGGCAGGTGGTTTCCTTCTGGATTTGCTTGTGCTTGTCGGTGTTCTCTCCAGCACATACCACTTGGTGTGAAGGCTTATTGAGTGCAATCAGACTTCATTTTGGCTTGGTTTAGGGTTCTTTTAATTCAAGAAGAACATAATGTTTGTGGAATGGAATCAACCTGGTTTTTTCTCCCTATTTGTGAAGATGTATTTTTTGAAGTCTCATGTTGATCGTCTTTATGAGTTACTGCTTATCATCTTCAGGTAAAACCTTTTTTCTCCAAGTGCTTTGGAGTTGTGCTCCCTCTGTCTCTTCTTACTATGCTTTCAGTTCTCTGAGTTTGTTCCAGGAGTTTTGTTTGCTTTGGTTTGAGTATATATTGCTAGAAAGGAGATAAAGTGGAGCTTGAGAAGGAAGAAAACTTGCTACTAGAGGCTGGAAGAGGATAATTCATGATGAACATCTCCAGGAACTATAATTTGTTTTCTTTGAGAAATATATGCTAATAAAAGCTTTCTGTTTGCATGCATCAATGAATCAGATTAAATTTTATCTTGGCCTGAACTTGCTGTCAAATCATGCTCTTCAGTTCAGTTCTCAGAATCATCCAAATGTTATTTTAACAGAGAGCAGTGCTGTATCCACTGTCCTGAAACCCTGTCTCCCTTGTGCACGGGTCTGAAAGAGCTCAGTGAGGTAGAGAGGAAGAACAAGGGAGAGCTTGCTTAGGGCATGGATGAGACATATTTATCTTGCCTGAATGTAGAGAGATACCTACCTAAAGATGTCTGTTTGCCCTGGATGATTATAAGGATATGTTCTGCAAGAGAAGGAAGTCAGAGAGTTAACAGAAACAAAATTAGAAATAGGAGAGCAATCAGATTCTGTTTTTCCTTGCTGCAAAGGTCATAATTTTATTAATTGCCTCACCTTGAAATGTAGTTTATAATGGAAGCTCTGTGATACCTGAGAGCGTAAGCTGCCTTCACTTGAAGCCAGTTGAAGCCAGTGTCTTGTGGAGTTACAGCTTGATAAATAAGCCATTCTGACCTGCTTCTGGAAGACTCCTTTTATTCTTTGTTTTCTTTTCCCAGTTTCTCAAGCTCCTTGGTATTTGTCTGGTGATCTCCATCTAGGCTTGGCTTCGTGGCATGAGCAGAGGAAAGCATTGCTATTTAGTCTCATGATTCTTAGAGATGAGTTATTAATACTTAAAGGAATGAATAGATGACAGGTGCTTTGCTGAGCACTTTCCCCCCACTTTCTCAATCTTTCCTCCCACTGGAGCATGGGAAGTGCTGAGACCTGGTAACTTCTGAAATAGCCTTGAGTCTTCCCTGGGCAGGGCCTCCCCACTGTGCACGGGCACTGACTTGAGATCGGAATGTGCGTAGGAGCTGACCCATTGCTTAAGGCTTCTTTGGGAACCCCAAAGAACAATAATATCCTGTTGACTAGGATTTTACTATTTATATCCATCAGCTGAGTAGCCGCCTCCTCTGCCTGCTCCCTAGTTACCAGTCTCTAAATTGCTCTTTGGACCATGTTGTCTGTTGCTTGGTTGACGATATGATTTCTAATTTCAAGATGAATTTGCTTGAGACACTTAAAAGGGCAAATGAATTGATGAAGAAAGGCATCAGCTTTTCTTGCTTTGTTAACCTGTTAGCTTTCTGGACATCAGGCAAAGAGACTGGCAGAAAGCTAACCTAAAAATAAGAGGTATCATTAGAAAACAGTACAAACCTATAGCAATGCAAAGAGGGAAACAATTAGATCCCTCATAGGTATGTTTGTGGAGAAGTGCTGACATACACTGATCAGATTAAAGATTGAATCCTGCCACCCACATACTCTCCCAGCAGTTCATGCCTTTCTTTTTTCTTTTTTTTCCCCCCATTTTTTTCTGCAGCAGATTTTCAATCCACTTGAGTAGCAAAGGTGTCATCTTCTTCCAGAAAAACCCTTCCCTGGCTTTGAAACATAGGGAAAAACATGTCAAATTTAGCCTGGTATTTTCTAGGCTGCTTTTTTAAAGGTGAGCCTTTTAAGAGAGACTGTACAATTTACTTTGAAGAGAAAAAAACAGTCAAACCTGTGGGAGTCTGCTAGGGTGAAGTGAAAAGAAAGCAATTATTTCACTGCGAGCTTTTATGAAGATTTTTGAGGCTCCTATCAGAAATGAAAGTATGTTAATAATGGGACTTAGTTATAAAGCCCAATTGCTTTGGCTCCAATATGGATAAACCCTGTCACAGGGGGAGGGGGTTAAACCTGATCTGAATCAGAAGCAGCCACTGCTCCTCGGTGGAGCTATTTTTAACTGTATGAACATGGATCACATAGTTCCCTAGTTTGGATTTGGTGCCATCCTGCATGACCAGAGACCAGGTCTTTTCTAAAGACCTTGCTAGTGTATCCACCAGGGAAGCACCATATAGCTCTCGGCTCCCCGGTTCCTTCTCCGCACTTTGGGAATGTGATGTTCTGCACAGCTCCCCTTGCCTGCCTTTTGATGTTTTCTAGTGCATATACATCTTCCCTGTTAAAGCACTGCAAGCAAAATACAGGGCATGTTCAGCAGTTAAAAGTGAACTGGGAATACTCTGAGAAACAAGTATATTTTCTGAAACCATTTTTAATTATAGTGAAAGCTTTGTGCTTATAGAAAGTTTGGAGTATTTCTGGTACCATCTGGTTACCTAAGCTTAGACAACAAATCACTTCTGACATAATGACGACAGTGTATAATACTGTGTTCTTCTAACCCGTGTCTCATTAATGTGGAAGCACATGGATTTTCCTGCAAAATGTTGATTCACCATCTGTGCTAGTATTCTTTCTAGTAAGTGAAAGACTGCCCTTTGTGTTGCGATCGCAGTGGACCCATTCTTCTTTTACTGACTTCTCTCTCTTGGACCAAATGGGTAGGTGACAGAACAAAATAAAACTACACCAAAGAGTACTTACTCCTAATGCTTATTTACCTTATTTCCAATGTGGGAGCTATCAAAATTTGTTAGAGGTGGAACTCTCAAGTTTAAGTGACCTTTTTCTGTTGTTTTCACTTTCCCTTTTCCATGCTTTAACTTTAATTTGCTTATTTGGGCTGTAAACCCCCAGTTTTAAGGAAACTGTGAATTGCTTGTATGCCTCTGGTAGATGTCAAAACCTAAATCAGAGAGTGTGTAAAGGACAGTAACATTGCTAGAGTTAAAATGGTATAGGTAGATTTAAAATGGTGTAGGTGAGAGTTGCCCATTGAATGGGTTGCAGCTTGGTTTGAGTCATGTTGCACCTCAATTATAAAGTAGCTTAGAGGTTATTTTACCTTCAGGGCTGGGCATTAGCATTTTGAGTCTGATCTAAGTCTGGAGATCCTCAGCTTCATTGTAGTTCCCTGACTTTTGAATTGCTCTTTAAATTCTTCTGCTTTCATTGTGAGACCTTTTATGTTTACAGATTAATAGTTAAGTTTCTTATATAGAAGGTGTTGCAAAGCAATCTGTCTCTTCACCATCACGTGATTTGAAGTATCACAAAAAAGATGTTTTACTTGCTCTGAAAATTTATTCTGCTATTATATAATTGGTAGCTTCATTCATACTCACAAGCCAGTACTGATGGTTTCCACATGAAACCCATCAAACCCAGGGATCTTCAACCATCTTATTTTTTCTTCATCTCTCTCGAGTCCTTCTGCTTTTTCATGTTCTTGACCCCGAGAAATAGGTGGAACATCTTGAAGTAAGTAAATAAGTATATTAGCAGTAAAAATTTAATCTGCTTCAGTAAATTCATCAATGCAGTATGACTTACACTAAATCAATTAAGGGACAGATTTTGTTTTCTTTCACTTTCAGTAGTTTTACTTCTGCAACCTTGTGGAGATAAGCTGCTTTATGAAAGATACTGATATGCATTTTATTAGTGAGTTTTTAAGGTAATTTTGATACATCAGTAAATAATACCAAATAATACCAAAGGGGAAGGAAAGGGACTAAAAAGAGATTCTTTCTGATGTGTTGTGACAAGGGATGCAGAGCATCAGTTGCAGGTCAGACTTCTCTAAGGACACTGCAGGGGAAGACAGTTACAACAGGACAGCAAGGAGAAGAGGGGCTGGAGCCAGACAAGCTGGCAGAGCAGGAAGGCGACTGATCCCCGTGCTTTAGAGGCAAATCCATCACAGTGAATGGCTTGAACTGGCTTCAGTAACAAATTGGAAACAGCAATAGCAAAGCCTTTCTTAGCTCCTTGAGGCAAGCTTCTGGTGGGGTCTAACAAAGGAGAAGCAGCAGTGACTGGCAGTGGTCAGCAGCATATTATCAGGGAGTTGGCTGGAATAGCATTTTCTAAAATGAGAGACTGTGAATAGGAGAGCCTTGAACATGTAGACAGATAAAAGCCTACGATTTGCCCACTGGGATGAGAAAATCCAAGGGTGTTCACTGGGAACATAGAGGGGGAGGTGGTTATGGCATAGGAAGCTAAAAGGTATTTTGATGCATTTTCATGACTTAGATCCATCAAATTATGCACCTGCGCAACCCTCTGTAACTATAAGCTGTTACCCTTGACTTCATCCTCCCTACTTGTCAAATTAATATATTTGCCTACGACTGGGATCTGATCTTGCACCCACTGAATTTTTTGCCATTGAGTTCAGTGGGGCTAAATCTGGCTACTGCAGTGGAGGAGCTGCCCATCTCTGCCGGTCTCACGTGCACAGAGTTGCATGCTAAGGCTCTAAGCACACAGTGAGGGTCCTCCAAGGGCTACAGTATGGCTGCAGGCAGTTTATATAAATGTATCTGCCAGCAGTCCAAAAACCTGACTATAGAGAAATACATACCAGAATTAAATCCAGATTCTCGGAGCAGCCTGATATCCCATGCACTTGTCCTTGGTTGGCATGTTGTCAGATGAGCAAGCAGCACATCTGTGCAAGAGGGGTGATGTGGAAGCCCCTAGGTGGATGTTACAACAGCTTTATGTGTATATTTGCCTAGGTGTAGGAGTCTTTATTATGGCTTCTGGCCTACTTCTCAGCAAAGCAATTAGCAAGTCCGAAAGGTCTTGCCTCAAGGCTCTCACAAGCCATGAATTATGCATTTAATTCTGTATCTCGCTTTCCATTTCTCTAACACGCTCTTTCAGAAGATTGTGTAATGTCTTATTTTCCCCTCACATAAAAATTCGACAGCCTGGTGCCCAGAGCAGGGGAACAGGAAAGCCTTTTCGTCATCTCTTCACAACATTTAACTTTTTTTTTTTTCCCAGGTTGTGTTTATGAAATAAAATGCTTGTTGCCAGACAATAATATCTTTAGGCTATTCAGTACATTCCCTGATGAGAGTCCTGAGAGCCATAGCAATCTGCTGGGCATTCAGCAGCAACAGCTGCTGCCTGACTGATACCATTAAAACACAGATTTAGTATTTATTTACTGTACCACGGAGCAACGAGCCTGGCCACTGCCACTCTGATATGGTGTAGCTAAGAAGTAACGAACGTAGCATGCATCTACATGAGCGCACTCAAAAGTTAATCCAAATTAACTTTCTTGAAAGTTAATTAACTGAACCACTCTTGAGGCTGCTGTGATGGTTCCTCTTCAGAACAAAGGTGGCTCTACCTCAGCTGTTTCTAGTTAAGTGTAAACTGAACTAAGGATGCTTTTCTTCCTCTGCTGGTGTGTTACTTGAGACAGGCTGTTGGCAGCACAGGTCTATTGCTGCCTGTTTGACCAAAGTCCTGGCAGTGGAGGTGGATGCAGAGCAAGCAGTGAGGGTGGCAGAGGAGAGGACCCTGACCTCTGAGTTCGGATGGTCGGGCCAAGCATGTGCTTTGTACCAGGGTCAATATGTTTGGAGCTGAGCTCAGTCACAGCCGCTGGTGCTGGAGGCTGTGCCGGGAGAGGCAGGCAGAGGAGCGGTTTAGCTGGAAAGGCTGAACAACAGAGCCCTGCCTGTCCTGCCGGAGCGGTGGGGCTGAGGCTAATTTGTGTGTCATTCTGGCTTTTGCTTTTGTCATCGCCTTGAGGCAGTGAGGAGGAGTTATGTGGCTACTCTAAACAAAAATAGACTAGGAAAGAAATTCATGAGTATTTCCCTGCATGTCTGTCTCAACAAGAAGCTCACTGGGGATGCCTGGGCTCTATTTAATAACAAGGATGCTGAAAAAGGGCCACATCTGTGTGTGTGGGTATGTTTACTGTACAGCTGACAAGGCACGGTTACATACCTTAATGTGCTTGGTTCCTGGAAGCAGTTTATTAGTCCTCTCCAGACTTTGGGATGCTTCCCTAAACCCTCCTGGGTATCCCTACACAGCCCCATGGCTATACATTACCTGTTCATCTGCTGATCGTGGGATACAATTATTCCTCCAGCCTTGCAGAAAATGCTCTCCTAATTCAGTGCCGTGACAGTGAACGTGGAATGAAAAATGGCTTTCAGCCACTTCAGGAGCTTGCTGCTGCCTCTTAGGAGTCCCCGAGGAATCCTGCACGCCTGCAAAGGAGCCAGCTCGTCTCTCAGATCAGTTATTTGGGATACAGACCCACCCACACTAGCGATGGTAATTCAGGGCAGTGTCAGCTGAGAGGTAATTTGGTCCCAAGGCCCATCGCTTTGCTGCTGGGGATTCTCTGCGGATGCTGGGATTGCAGCATGTGGGGGTGGAGGAACTCGCAGATCCAGTGCCCACGCTGGCAAAATTATACAAGCTTCGTTTCCAGTACTGGTGTTCCTGTGCTTTCTTTGCCCTTCTGCACTGAAAATCTTGTTTAGTTACAAAAGTCAAGCATAAACTGAGGCTGGAAGTCAGAGACTTCCAGCAAATATAAAATGTGTTAGGTTGAGAAATATTTGGCTAGTGAAGTTGCTCCCGTGATGTAAACAAGGCAAGGTTTGTAGGGAAAGGTAATGTCTTTTATTAGGCTGGCTGATAAACTGCTTTGTTGTTTCTCCAACTCCTGTTTGTTGGCCTAATAAAAGCTACTACCTCACCTCAGACTTTTTTTGTGGCATGCTTATCTGAGTAGTAGAAATCGATGAAGTTAGCCTAGTGCAAGTGGTCATGTTTTTAGACTGCAAACTAAGAAACAAACAAATTCAAGGTTAATTTGTATAAATACAGATTATTTATTGCCTTGCTTATGTTGCTTTTGTTCTCTAATTTGTGGCCATTGAGAAAAAAATATTTTCTTTCATTTATACAGAATAATCTCTTGAAAATACATCATTGCTTCAATAGCATGACTACAAATAAACAAGATTACAGCAGTGACTGACTAAGAATGACAGGTAACCAAAAAGCACAGCCTGACTGCAGTTGAAAAAATGTGAAATTTGACAGATAGCAAATGGTTTAAACTAAAATGGTAGGCAGGAGAACATTGTTTATCTATACTGCCATAAACTGAGTTTTCCAGGGTCTGCCTGGTCCCTCCACAAAGTCGCCCAGCACTGTTTCATGATAAAAAGCAATGCATAAAATGCACGTATCCAGTCTGCAGTCTTGTTAGTAATTCCAGCATGTATAATGTATCAAAACAAGAAGTTTCATTGCTTAAAATGTAAATAATACAATTCATACATACGTTTTCCCTAGCTTATTTGACTGTGTAGGGTGAGGCCTATTTGAAGTTCATCCTACCTTAGTTTACCTATGCATGGAAAGGACTTGAGGAGTACTCCAGGGAGGGGGTACGAGCAAAGGCTGAGAGATGCTGAGTATTTTCCAAGCCTTTAACAGGTTGTTCCAGGATCGGATGTTCCCAGGAGCAGCCACAGCACTCAATTCACCTTTTCTGTTCTTGTGATGGCTAGCAAAGCAAAATGGAAATCTGCTTTAATTTACTAAAACAAGATTCGATTTACTAATGAGAGCGCCACATTTGGGAGAGCTTTGATGTAAACAGCAGGGAGGTTGTTTGGACTGCTCGCTTCGAAACTATTTTGGCAAATGTTTCCTTGATGAAAATACAGTCTACTCCTATCTGCGGTCACTGTAACTGCTGGTATTACACGCCTGGAAGGTCCCTCGTGTTGACTTAGCCCTCATTAAAGCTGTGCATTTCTCATAGCTGCAACTCTTAATGACAAACACCTTGAGTCATGGCACTTTGCAGTGGCTGGATGGGATTCCTGAACCTAGCTGTCCTGTCTCATAAGACCCCAGGGACTCTTCTTTACAGTTTTGGCTTAATGGGTGGCATTTCCCTCTCTTAAGCACTAGCTGTCTGGAAGTTGGACCTCCTCAGCCAGTCGTGTAGACTTCCTCTGGAGCCATGATTTTTCCCTGGTTTTGGTGGTTGTTTGCAGTACATGAGAAGGTGAAATGCTAAATGCTGGGCTGCTAAAGAACTCTCATTTGCTGTGAGAGAATTAGGCTCAATTTCTGCCTCTGCTGTGACTCCACAGACACAGAAGATGATTGGGGGCCAGCAATGTAAACACTGCAAACTACAGTGTAAGCCCTGCTGCGGCAGGGATAGCGGGAGCAGCAGCAGGGAGGCAGAGGTCACCCCAATTTCCTTTTGACAGAGTTAGCAAACACTAATCCTTCTCTGCCAAAGGAAGGTTGCCCCCCTTACTTGTGGGGAGCCCTCGGTCATGTCAGCCCATGTTTACGTGCCGCACATAGTACTAGAGCAAATAAAAGAGCAGAGTGTTCTCAGCTGAGCCCCCCCGTCCTACATAAATGCCCTTGTTTAGGCAGTTTAGCTAGGCATTTTTATTTCATTTTGCCAGCATAAAATCCTTTCCTTTTCCTCCTGTGGTGTTTATGGAAGAGTGTGGTTCATCTATTAATTGCATGCGGTCCTTGCTCCCTGTGCCTGCTTTCGAAACCTCCAGGTTTGCACATCTGCACCGTCCTGGATGAAGACTGTAATGCCACTGCGTATTCTGAATTCAGTCTTATCTCCTTACCTACATCCCTTGTTTTCTTTCCTAATGCAGATTGAATATCAAGTGCTTACACACAGGTAAAACTGTGTTTGTTAGAATTGAGTCAATCAGGTTAATGCTGAATTAAGAGCACAATTAAGTGAAAAAAACCCTGGGTATGGTTGGGATGTTCGTCTCTGGAGCAAGGCAGAGTGCTCTGACTTACTTGGCAGAGATCCACCATGTTTCACATGAATCCACCATGTTTCATCCACCAAAGAGCATTTTGCTGTGGAAAAGAACAACTCTACTAAAGCTGAGTTTCTGTTAATCTAAAAAAAAAAAAAAAAAAAAAGCTTGTCAGGTGATTTCAGTGTTTGGTCTTTTTTCCATGTTGCTACTTTGTTCCCTTGGCCTCTTCTAGCCCATCTCACCAGCCTGAAATCATAACATATCATTAAATAACTTCTAACAAAACCAGAGCTCTGATAGTTGCAAACCTGTCCTTGCAGAGGACATTGCTTTTAATAGCAAAGCATGGAAGTGTGGAGCAGAAGGCAACTCTAGTCTTTCCTCTCTGAAAAAAAATTTTCCCAGGTCAAAGAGAGAATTTTCATGTGCAGAACTTAAATAATACTCAAAACATAACTTCCTTCTAGTGATATTAACTGTTTTTAAAGAACTACTGAAGTGGTATTGCAAAAAAACCCAGTGAAGAGCTCCCACAACACCCACTCCCATAGGTGCTAACTCTTATCAAGAGCTGCCTGGCTACAGTCTCCCTGTCACTTCTACTTTAGCATGGTGTGCCACCCTGTACATGTCTAAACGATGTTGAGCTTGTCTGGAAAGAGACTGGAAGTGCTTCAGGGTAATAGCTTTGTGTGTGTTTGTATAACTATGCAGTCTGGATCAAACTCTCTTTGATTTTAAGCTCTGCTAATAATTAACCCCGTGCTTGTAATAACTATCCAACATAATGATAACCACACCACTGGCTCTTGTTCACAAGGTGTTAGGTATGTACTACACAGCATATCTCTTCTACTCCGTGTCTGAGAGCTGATGTCTCTGAATGTGAACGGATGTGAAATCATCTAAATTAGTGACACTTCCCAGTATCTTCTTTTGAATTCTGTTACTTTATAGGCAGATGTCAATTCATCTGTATTTTGACCTGTTATGTCAGGCTTGGAGAGCTTGCTTCTTGCAAAGACTTCATTAAAACTCGTGAGCACACATTGTGGATTACGCTCTCATGTTTGCATTAGTGATGGTGCTCTTTCATGTTAAACTGGTTTGACCGAAAACTATGTGCGATTTAAGTCCACATCTGTTTTATCTAGATCATTTTTTCCTATTTCCATGTTATGTGAAGGTGGGTAAGCAAAGCAGTAAATTGGGTCCCTGTGTTTCTCATCAGTCTTTCTCTCTGACTCATTGAGGTATGGAAGATGCAAACAGTCAGCAAGCGTATTTATTGCTGCCGATCACCAATGCTTTGGCAGCTCACATAGAAAACATTACGAAGAGGTGCAGAAATTAATGTAATTTTTGCTTAAAATATCATCTGCTTTAAATAGCAGATGCTCTTTCTTGTCAGATGTTTATTTCCTTTGCCCTAGCTGCATTCCCTCAACTGATTGTCATCAGAGCCAAAATCCTGGCACAGGCGATTCGGCTGTGGAGCTGCATGATTGACTCTCATTCTGACAGCTGAAACTCAGCGAGGAGAAACTTTTTGTTGCAAACCAAAGGGAGCTCACACAGCCCTGCCCGCTGCCTGACCCAGTGCGGTGACCCCATGTCTTGCTCCGCAGAGGCTCTGTCCCGAGTCTCCCAAGTAGTCAATTTACAGCCTCTCCTTAAGTGCATGTGGGAAGCAAGGGGAAAACTGAGCTGTAGTTAATCTCATGTTTCTAAGCAACCAGGTAATTCTCTGCAGCCGATCCCTAAAGGGAAATTCCTGTTTTCCTGCACCCCTACTCAGCTGTGGCAGAGGACACCTCCCTCTACCTTCTCCAGCTCCTGGGACATGGGGACCTGGGGCAGTGGAGTCCAAGGACGGTTACAGCTTTCCAGCATTTCTCTAAATGTCGTGAGGGAGGGTGAGGAAGCACAAAATGGGAGCTTTGTTAATGGTCTGTAACAGGTAAGGGGATGTTCATTGCAAAATCAGTAGAATAGAGGGAGTGCGAAAAGTTTAAATGTTTACCCAGAGCTAAATCGAAAATCAGTCATAAGTGAGGGCTTCCTTTTCTCCAAAAAGCATCAAAATGTCTGAATAATGTATTGCAAATCCTGTTTACAGTGAAACCTCTGTTTGCTGGGAAGTTTTGGTGATAAAAATGACTGAATTCTGGTTTGAGTCTGAGCCCCTTGGAGTGACTATAAGCCTTTTATTAATAAAAGATTCGTGAACCTGAGGACTGTAGAAATAGAGGAAATAGAGATGAAATGAGATCTCTGAGCTTCTCCACTGTGTGAAGAATGTGGATGCCTGGTTGGGGCTCCAGAATAATTATTAAACCTTCTTTTTAAGGAAGCCACATGAACCATACACATGCAGTTATACTGCAGGGACTTAAATCCGCTCAGCTCCACTAGTGAAGGTGACATGTGGTGAACCCAGAGGTGTGCTGGAATGGTGCAGAAAACTGGGCAATTAACCCGAGTCCCAGCTCCAGCCCCAGCGGGGAACCTCAGCGCCTGCTCAGTGAAGCGGGGCTGCAGAACTTGAGAAGTGCTCCTGTGGGTCCAGGGATGTTTCTCTCTTGCTGAACACTGCCCATTCAATCAAATATAGATGCTGGTTAGACCGGGGGATAAAAAACAAGGAATGCAATAGTAGTCAACAGGAGGGAATATAGTTAAGGGAAATGGGCATGCCTTGGCCAGATGCATCACTGTCTTGGGGTTTGGGGTTTTTGACTTGCCTGGTGTTTGATAATCTGAAGCTCAACTGAGAACCAGTCCCTGTTACCCTTTGTCCTGTACACTGACAAATACATGCTATTGGCCACTGTTGCAGATGAGATTCTGGGTCAGATGGACATTTAGGTCTGATCCAGCCTTATCACTGTCCAGCAAAATCCATACTAAGCCACTCTGCATGAGGGTTTTACAGCTTGGGAGCACATTTCTTTAGAAGAAGTCTACAAGCCTGATGCATTTAAGCCTGTAACAGGCACGCGCTTTTACAGGGTGGAGTATTGGAGCAGGTAAACTTCTGACAATATTGTTTCAAAGTGCGTAGTTTTCTGAGTTGTAACTTGTGGGAAGGGTACTCATGAAATGGACTTGCCTTTGTCTGAAGTGCTGAGCAGGCATGGCACCACATGTCGTGTACCTCTTCACTGACCCCAGGAGAGCCACAGAGACACGCTTCTGTAATGGCCAAGTAGCTTCCTGCACATCACCCCGGCACTTTGCTGGTTTGCCTACTTGTAACACAACTGGAGGTTCACCTAGACGCAACCAACCGAATGGCTGCCCTGCCCATCATGCAGCCTGCGCGCGGGCTTGCCTCGCACAGCCATGCGCGGAGGAACACAACCACGGCTGCCTGGAACGGGATGGTTTTTGTTTCAAGGCAGGAAATGTTGTCAGGGCAGATTACGTGAAATGGCCAGGAAATCTTCCAGCAAACTCATTTTAATCTTGTGTCTGGATATGTTATCTCTTTTTATATAGCCATAGAAGAGCATGTACCGCAGGGCAGTGCGGTTCACAGGCTTCTGCTCCAAGCTCAGTTGTGCAACTAACATGAGGGCAGCAGGTCCTGTGCCGTGATGTGAGGCTGTGGGTGGATACCAAGGAGTAGTGTCTGGCTGGTATTTGGCAGCATGTGCAGAGTAGTAGGAAGTACAATGAGTTTCTTCCTCTCTTGTACCTTTGTTGAGGATCTGACCATGGGCAAAGGGAAAGATTAATGGGAGGAAGTGCCTGAGAAGACAGAGAGATTAAAGCTGTTGTAATTTTGGTTTGGGAACATGGCAGAAATATTCTAGCTGATACCACCAGAGCTGCATTCGAGGTAGCTGTTTTCTGTCAGGCATGTCTCCTCTCAGCACCAACATGGGCTTTCATCTGTCCTTAAATTAGTGTTAATTACAAGTTATTACTTTTTTTTTAAACAGCAAAATGCAGCTGAAAGCAATTACCCCTAATTGCTAATTTGTGTACGTACACCCAAAGTGGTAATCTCTTCATCTGAACACCCAGTTCTCACTGGAGTCAGTCAGTGTGTTTTTGCTACCATTTTTTACTTCAATTTTGGATCGCGTGATAGTTATTCTTTTTAGTGGCTTCTCTGCAGCTATAAAATCTCTTCCTACAAGTGCTGTGATCTTCCTGAAAGCGTGATTTTGTTAACTGTTAACAAGGCCTCAGTAAAGAGAAGATGTTCTTTGGTTTTGGAAGTAAAGCTTAAATGGCAGCCGTTGACACTGGGAATTACTCAATTCTTGCAAGTTGTGCCTAAAATGCACTTGAATTTCTGTTGGATTTCGATTTCATCTGTGAACAACAACATCCTTTTTCAGTACACTAAAGGCCACACAGACTGCTGTTCTTGTACTGATAAATTCATGATACAGTTCAGTGCTGACCTCTGCAATCCTAGGTCTCAGATTATTTTGGACTTGAAAAATTTACTTCAGAGATATCATGGCTTCTCTTTCCATCTGCGTATTTTCATCCTTGCCAGTGTAGGAAAGATTTAAAGCTGCCAAATTCTGCCAGTGGGAAATGACCTTTCTGAAACTGTAGACACAATCTGGTGGAACAGATTGTTAACTTGGGTTGAAAACTGATGGGACCACCTTTGACTGGATTCCAGGAGATCAAAGGGCTGACATCCAGCTGGCATCAGGTAGTGAGCAGAGTAGTCAGGGCTCGATGCTGGGGTCCGTGTTTCTCAACACTGTCATCAGGAGGCTGGTGAAGACACAGAGTGTGCCTTCCCCAGATGTGTTGATGGCACTAATTTAGGGGGAGCAACAGACATGGCAAATGGGAGAACGTAAATCCAGAGGGATAAACCTGGGAACTAGGCCAACATGAAGCTTGTGGAATTCAGTAAAAAAAAGCAAAACGGTCTTCACCTTGGCCAGAACAACCCCTTGCATTGGTAGAGGCTGGGAAGTGACTGTATGACTTGCAACCCAGCTGATATGGATGTGGGTATTACCATGGATGCCAAAAGATGCCAGTAGATAGTAAAGTTGCAAACAACCCAGCAGTGCACCCTGATTGTGAATAAGGCAAACCCTCTACTAGGCTTCATTGAGAAGGTCACTGCCAGCAGATTGTGGGAAGTTATAATGCCCCTCTACTTGGTTACTGGGGAGGCCACAGATGGAGTGCTATTTCCAGTTTTGCTCCTCACCCCAGGTCAGGAGGGATGTGGACAGTGTCCAGTGGAGGACTACAAAGATAGTAAGATGACTAGAGCACATCCTAGGAAAATATATTGTGGGATGGGGGCTTCCAGAGGTCCCTTCCATCCAGCATGCCTGTGACTGCATGAGGAGTGACCCAGTGTGCATTTGCATGGTCTGTGTTTTCACACAGTTCTTGAACTCTGCCTGTTTGCAGATCCAAAGGAGGCCTGAAAAAATATTAGTATGCTAAGGCAGGAGAAATGTTAATGGGTAATTACCAATCGTTAAAACAATGACTTCTCTTTGTCTAAAATAGCCCAGATTTTAAAAATAACTGATGGAGGAAATACAAGTGATTTTTATGTCACCTAATCTTAGTGATGTTACAGAACTGTTTGAAAGAAATGCAATGTTGCAAGTGCTCAGGAATTTCTTTCCAGAGGCCCAAATGTGCACCTGAGCCCAGTACCTGCTCTGCACACTGCCCCTCGGGCTGCCGTTCCCACAGCCAGCAAAATCCACCTGCAGTGTGATCACTCCTTGGAGAATATTGGTTGTGACTGACATGACACTTCATCCTACGATAGCAAGGACTCACTGTTAAGTGGATGTGGACAGGGGACTCTTACATGATCTGTCTTCAGGTGTTTTAGTTCAGTTTAGTAAGCTGAGTATTCAAAGAGACGTTGTCTTCAAAAGCTGTTCTCTGATTTTTTTTCTTGTTTTCATGTCCTTGCCTCAAATGATAGATCCATCTCTTAGCCTGAGGTATATCCATAGTACTTTTCCTCCCACTAATAAGGATAAGAGGACTTCTGACTGTGCCACTGGCACTTCAAAGCTGTCAGGCTGTTTAAGGAGGAAAGCGCAGCTGCCAGCTCTACTACAGACCTTCCACGTGTCTGTGGGCAGCAGAGCCAGCCCCTGTCACCGGGCTGTAACACAGAGATTGTTGGAGCAGAGAAGCATTTGTTCCACCTCTTGTCCTGCCTGGGTAGATGTGGATCATGCTGTGTGTGCCCAGCCGATCTCAGTGAGCCCTGGCAGAGCTGGCAGCACTGAGCCCCCTTGGAGGGGCTGCCAGGGATGGCAGCTAGCAGCAAGCTTTGCAGGTTCAGTAAGAGCAGGGATTTTAGTAGGCTTCACATATGGAAAGTGATTTGGCAGGCATGGTCTATATTTAGCCAGCTTCTGTTTGTGCAGCATTAAGTCATTGGAACAAGATAAGTTTATTGTTTCATTTCCACCGATGCGGCATCTTGTAGCTAATGCAAGTCAAATCCCATACCTTGAGCACAGCTCTTGTTTAACCATGTGGCACGTTTCATCCTGGAGTGGCTTGTAAAATTAAGCTGAAAAAGAGGTAATCTTCATCTGCCTATAACATGCCACCAGCGTGGGAAAAACAGGACAGTTGTGTGAGTCCTGTGCAAGGCAGGGATGTGCTTGTGAGATGAACGCATTGCCTATCTGAGAGTCAGTGACTCAGGACCAGTGGTGTGTGCTTTGCACGTCCAAACTCCGCTGTCAGCCTGCTCTGCATATGTCTGAGTGATTGATCTTTGACTCTTCTAAGCTTTTTCTTATATATGAAAATCATGATCTGTTACATGTTCTGCTCCTGAAGATTTAGTTTTGTGCAGAACACCTACTGCCTTTTAATTATTAATTCCTTCAGATATGAAATAACCAATATAGAGGATCCTTTTATGGTTATCTGGAATTAGAGGGTAGCAGCCCCTTGTGATTCTGATATTTAATGCATGAGCAGGGACTGAATCCTGCTCTCAGGCCTCCTGAGATGGTGCATCAGCTGCTGCCTTTGGGCAGTGTAATGCATGGATGCCTGAGGGGCATTTTGTTCATTTTGTCCTGACCTGAAATGTTATAGCTGGAGTGACTAGGTATGTGTAACGCTTCTCTAACCACAGCTATCTCAGAGCAGCATCAGAAATGGGTTATGCACTGTTCTGGTTTTCTAACTTGTCTGGTAAGGAAGGGAACTACCTCTGTAGATCTGTGCCACTTTATCTGCCCTGAGACGGAAAGAACGAGCTGAGAAGGGAAGAGGAACAGATAACTGTGTATCAAGATTACAGACAGGATCAAAGACTGAATGGGGATATCAGCACCAGCAAAACGGGGGGGTAGGAATGGTAAATGCAAAGAAGGCAGGGAGGAAGGTGGTTCTTGATCCTTATGTCTTCAGCCACTTGTGCAAAACAAGTTCCTCCATTTACATCATTGGGAGTAGGATTGGGATGAGCAGCTAATAAAATCTGTATTTTAATTGTTCTAAATCAACAGTATGTATACTTTATTCTGTGGCTTATCACAGGATAGGTAGAGGCAAGGATTAGGGACAGAAGAGAGAGAGAAAATGAATGAACTCTTAAGATAAGAACTTCTCTTGTAGTGCAAGCATGCTGTCTTGGAGCACCCCTGCAAATACACAGGAGAGAATGGGCAGCCACCCTGTTAACGTACAATTACACTTACTTGGTTTGTATCACAGCTCTATGTTACATTTTTTAAGAATCTCAAGAATCTTAAGTTTTTGTCAGTTATTTTTTCATAGACCAGCAATCAAAAGATTAGCTCTCATCCTGAAACCTTATGAAGTGCTTATGAAAGGTGGTGACACTAGGACACGGAGACGAATTTGTTTGCTTCTCATGTTGGTGGCATATCTCAGCAATCCTCTGCTCTAACTACCGGACTACAAATATTTCTGAAAATACAACCATTACATACAGCCATGGGGTCACTGAATATTTGATTAGACATATCATAATTTTCCATCCTCTGTGAGGACTCATGTTTTGTTTATGAAATGTCTCCAGTCTGGACAGCAGCAAAAATCTGGGTGATGTATGTGTGACTCAGGAGACTAAATAAAATGGCTCAAGGGCTATTAAGACATACTTTTACATACAGTTTAAATAGAAATAAGCCAGGGCTGCTGCCAAGACAGGCAGAGCTATAACACACCCTTTTCCCCCTTGGCTCGTACAGGCACAAGTGTTTGTGTGACTGTGCAGTGAATTGGATCGAGTGACCAAGTTAAAATAAACCCTTTTGTCCACCAGGTTAATTTTAGCTGGCATCAAATCCTGCATCTGGTTTCCCATAGAGTCACAGAAGGATTTAGACCGCTTTTCCGTATCTCCCAGTTTGTGCAGGCCATTTAAGTTTGTGAACTGCTGGAGAACATTAAGCAAATCTCTGCTCAAGGGCTATCTGCATGCCCTCGTCAGGTATGCAAACTATGAATCCGTGATAAAGGTAGGGAAAAACAGATGTGGCACTACACGTCGACTTCAGTCATGTAGTACTAAAGGACAAAAAAGAAAGCAAATCGTCATTCTGTTGGGTCTTTTCCTACTGATGAGATGCCTGATTGGTATTGCAGACTTGCAGTTGTGAAACGAGATACGTATTATGTGGCTGATGAAGCCTGTGGTAGGCAGTTATTTCTCCGCTTCTGCTTTTGATTGCTTCCCAGGATGAAGATTTGAATCCATCTACATTAACATTTCTAAGTTAGAGAGATAGTTTAATGTTTTAGTTACAACCACTGTTTCCAAGACCAGGTAATAATGAATGACATGTGATTGAGTCATGCACCTATTCAAATATGATATGCCTATTAAAAGTAGTAGATAAAACTTCTTTGCTTTTGAAGACTTTCACTACCTTCCATGAGAGTACCCCATCCCTTGCGAATAAGCTCTGATCCAGGCCCTCCCCAGCCAGTATATTTACAGGGCTTTAGTTTACTTCCAGACCTTCATTGGCAAGGAATTGAGGGCAAAGTGGGACAGACAGAATCTGCTCTTCTTGCTCTGCATTTGAATGTCCTTACTGAGTATCAAAGGAGGTCTGAGGCTGTCCTGAGTTGGATCTCAACTGGCTGTACAAGGTGAACCAAGAGCAGACCTGACATTAAATTTTTCCATCCTTCTGTTTGATGCCAGGACATGGTGCACAGGTTAATGGGTGACAGCCTAACTCATGAAGGAAGTGCTTCCTAATGCCCCCCTCTGTAAAACCAGAGGTTATTTTAGCACTGCCAAGCCCATAGCTGTTAATACTGAATATATGTTGTTACTGTATGATAAAGTAACACAGAGGTGATGGAGATCACATGTGGGCTCACAGTTACTTCTCTGCTGAAGTCACCAGAACATGCCATGAGGAGTTTGGCAGCTCTACGCTTACATGCCAGCTGCAGGAGACCAGGTAGTAACTGATGTGGTCTAAAACTTGGTGGTACAAAGTTAACTTGTAACTTGTTTTAAATAATAAAGCTGCTAGGTTAAATTTATATTAGTTCAGCATTTTGTATGATGTGGGTTTTAAAAAAAAATCTGGTTCTACAAGCTTGAGGATAGATTTACTGTACTGTTGAACTACAGTGTTGTTCTTTGCTGCTTATGCTATTAAGTTACTATGTTTATCTCTGAAGATAATGAAAATGAACTCAAAATTGACTTTGCTTTGCAAAGCTTTTAGGAGGCAAACTCTTGGCTAAGGAAACAAGCCTCAACCCAGCGTTTTTGAATGATTTTCTGGAAAAATTATAAAACCTACATTTGGGACCCAAATTACTGTGAAAAATAGAAATTGAATGCATTTGGGGAAAAATCACACTGTCTCTAATAGCTTTTCTTGTCATGTGTCTTGGAACATCAAGAAATGTTTAAAAAAAATGACATTTTTTTAAGGGTAGAGGTGCATTTTTCTGAAAGCATTAAGCAAATACTTCAGCTGTTGCAGAATGCAGCATAAAAACTAAGCTGGCAAAGGAATAAAAAATGATGGAAGTCATCCTATTAAAAAAACATGTCCAGAAAACACTGGCGGCTTACTAAAGAAATACCCAGTGAGTCATTTCAACAGTTTGTTAAACAGCAGGTCTGTTGTTTGGGCTCCTAACATGTAGGTGACCTGAAATCTCCAAATAATGCTTCAGGCTCCAGAGGTGCACCAGAATATCTGTCTTTTCCCATGGAGTCTCCCTGTGGCACCTTCTTATCTCATTCTTTTCCTGCTTCTGTGCCAGGAGAGGAGTCTAAGGTGTCTTTCTGCCAATGTGGCTGCAGGGCTTACATCCTCTTCACAGTTTAAAGATATTTTGCAACTAGCAGGATTAGATTTTGGGTTTTGTAATAAAAAAGCTTCTTCTGAAAGGTGGAGAGAATAAACTATTTCTAAATAGAATAAACTAAATTCAACAGATTTTTTCATTTCTTATGATTCAGTAAAACTCTGCATTAAAAACTTTGCATTAAAACAAAAAAACCAATCTGCAACGCAGTATGACTTTAACCAAAACTCGCAGCTTCAGTAAACTTCATTTGGATTGGATAATCTTCTTTGAAGGTACAAAAGTATCTGAGATGCTGACACCAATATAAAGATAAAATCTAGAGACTGATATATGCTTAATAATGTGCATAAATCTTTCCTTTTCTTTCTTCCTTCCTTTCACCCAGAATCCTTTTGGCCTGGAAAGTGTTATTTTCCATCACTTTGCAATTGCATGGCTCTGTTTGATGCATCACACTTGCACACTTTCCACAAACTCTGAGCTGCTGATTAATCTTAATAAGGAGTTGTACCCAAATTATACAACAGGAGTCAGTGCTCCTTTTGGAAATCTTAATAAATAGCATTTAGTCAGCTGAAGAATAACTTCAGTACTTATTGATGAGAGTGATGCTGTTAAAAGGAAGTGGCAGACATAAGCTGTTTTGTAATTGTTGAAAAAAATGTAAACTGAAAGCAGTTTAAAACATAATGATGTGTCTGTGGATGCTTCTGTAGATGAACCTTTCATGTCCCTGAATTATTTACAACACTGGTCTGATGTGCTTGCTTTTCTATCTGCTTTTCATATGTATGTAGAAAAAATGAAATATAAAAAGCTTGTGATTTGCATCTACAGTTTTTCCTTGCCCTTGAATAAAAAGAGATGATTTTTTTGTCACAATGGTGTAAAGGGCCATTCGTGCTGGGGGTCAAATTATCAAACCTGGAGAAACAGCCAGAGAAGTAGTATGTCTATGAGGAACCACAAGAACTGCTAAAAAGCAAGATGGAGCAACTTGCGTTCAACTTCAGGGAAGAATCACAGGTTACAGAGGGGAGGGGTTTGGAAAGCACTAGCAAGAGTCTGTGTGTGCTTAGTGAGATACAAGTAGTATCCTTGCAATGCTTCCACAAGCTGGTCTTGGGGTTAGCCCAGGTCTTTCTGAAACCAACCTTTTCTGATCTTTTCTGAAACGCTATATTTTCTGGTACTTGGTGTGTGTAATAGAGTTGAAGTTGTCAATTTAGCAAATAAGGAACAGAAAGAGAAGGCAAGGTAGTAATAAGTAGAAAGACTATACATCTGGCAGAAACTACTTGGAAAAAGGAACTTCTTGGTAAAAAATGCTTGTGTGCACGTGGAATCAAGAACAGAGCCTGAGTGCAGAGGGGATCATAGGAAAAAAAAAAAAAAAGAATTAAAAAGCATTACTTAATTTTATTGTCTAGTGATAGATTGGTGGAGCAGATGACAAGCTGGTAAATCTGCAGTATTTCTGCTGTTTGAAGTATATGTTGCGTCAGTTTTTAATGGGATAGAATGTACTTTTTGGGGAGAGAGAAGTATGCAGGCTGTTTTTTCTTTTCTGACTTCATTCAAGAAGCAGAAGAGGGATGGATGGTGGGATAATCTGTGGAACATGTGACTTTATATCCCAGGAAAAACTGACATTCAAACCTAGAGAAATGCCTGTAAATAGCAAAGGCAGCTGAACTCTTCAGGGAAAGGATAAAATAATACCAGCCACTAGTGTGGAAAAAGCTTCCAGGCTGTAATTAAAGGAGCTCAAAGAGATTAGCAAAGACAGAAGAAGTAGCATTTTATCCACTGTGTGTATTTTAGACAGTAGCACGCAAAGTATGAAGTAAAACTCCTCATTGCAGGTGGGGGTGAGAAAGGGAGGGAGGGAGAGAGGGAGGGAGGGAAGGCAGCACCACATGTGTCTCAGGCTGGCAGAAATCCCTGCAGGGCAGCAGGGGTTGTCTGTAGGGTCTGGGGAACCCGGCCCTGGGCAGAGGTGATGCTTCTGCCATGGCATTGCTGCTTCTGGGGCTCTGCCTTGCCGCCCTGCTGTGTGCCTGGGACCTCCTGTCATGACTCTGCCACTGTGGTTGCACAGGTGGTTTAGCAAATGGGGATTGTTTCAACAGAACTGGGTTAGGAGTGAGTTTTTCCGCAGTTTTGAGGAGAATTGGCAAGAGAGTACAAATCTGGGATGGTAATCTGGGACGCTGACGGTAGTGATGTGGAGCACAGGGTCATGCGTCTATGAAGGGGCACTCAGAAGACATGTGGATAGTTGAATTAGGTCTCACTGGGTCTGTAAATTCATAATGAGGAAGAAACTTACTTTTCTGTCTAAAATGACCAAGTAAGGGACAGAAATTACCCATTTCTGAGGACTGATATGCCTGATATTAATCACACCACCAACTCTATTCAGGGCAGAGGGTTTCACTGTTTTAAACCAGGAATGAGAATACTGGTTTGCAGAGCTGGCTGAAACACCTGATACCACTTATGAACCTCTTCAGTACAGACAACTGCAGACATTAACAGTTTCATGGATGTTTTGGTACAATTTGAAGCAACAACTAGAGGGGCATCTAAGGGAAAAGCAGGAGTCGGTGCTTCCAAACTGAAGGTGAAAATTCAGGTGTGCCATACTGGCCACTGACTTCTCATTGATCCTTATTACAACCTGAGAAACTGTAAGCTGTCTTCTCCAGAATATGTGGGTTGCTAACAGCATTCCTCGGTATGAAATAATCCACGTTGTCCTCTATGTCTGAAGTGGATACAACGTCTCAAAGCCTTAAGAAACTGCTGATGAGTGTGTCCAGACTGATGCAGATCATTTGAGGTTTAAGGACTACAGTGAGAAGTTCCTGCCAAGAAACTGCAAGTGGTGGCAGATACACTGAAGAGGACATGTCCTTGGGAGTGCAGCGCAGGTGGATTTGTGTAAAAAGTGCTTGGATGTACACCTTATGTGTAGGTCATGAGATGGGTAGTTGCAGCGCTTGGGGTCTGAATTGCTTCCTCAGTAAGAACACAGTCCTTTTTGATAACTGTGGGGTTCTTCTCTTTTGCTCCAGGTGCAATTCCTGAAAAAATACCAGTTAAGAAATACTTCCCCCCCCCCTCAGAAAAGAACAGAGGCAGCAATGAGATGCTTTAAATTGAAAGAGCATTCTCAAATAGCACCACACTGGCAGAATTTATCAGTCAAATTCTTAGCTTGGTATTTGACTGATAGCTTATCTGCTCAGAGTTTATTCCAAAATCCCAGGATAGTCTTATGGGCCGAAGGCAAATTGGACCATAGGTGCTGGCCCTCCAAGAGGCCGCAGGTTTCTTTAAAAACAGTCAGTTGATATTGTAATGTTTCCTTTGTAAAGCAAGTAGATACAATGGTAACCTTGTCTGTCAAGTGATTACATTGATAGGAAAACCTTTAATAGCATCATTTTCCATATCCCTAGCTATTTAGCAAACCTACACTTTAGTGCAAGAAGCTCTCCTGTTGAAGGAAGAGGACGAAGAGGGGTGTTCATACAGCCTAGTCAGCTCAAGGCAAAGCAGGCAAAAGTAGCATTTTCTGATCTCCAAGATGCAATTAAGGGGTATGTTGAACTAGATAGATCTACAAGGGGATGGAGAAATAAATCCCCTGAGGGTGTTGGCATCAGTGAAATAGTGCTCGCTATGAGGGTAAGAGAAAGTAACTGCTCTTTGCATTCTAGTCCACATCAAGCAGACTAAAAATATGCTCTGTGGTGACCTCTCTGAGAATAATTTTGTATCACTTTCCTGACTTTATTTTTGGCTTTTGATTTCCCGTAGAGATCTGGAGTCTGATGGATTAGACCTGTTTCTGGGAGTAATTGTGGCAGTCCTGTCTTGGCAAGGAAGGGCCCCCTATCTGCAATGTGCTTTCCTTGGCAAGTGCTGGGTGGTGGCAACCTTCAGGGTGTGACAGGAGACCTGTTTGTTTACTTTGGTTCTTATGCTTACTGTAGGGGTTTTTCTGTGTGTGTCCAACTTCGGATGCCAATACTTCTCTCCCACCCATGGGCTCAGTGATAGCTACGCCCTGTAAGACACACACTGCAGAAATTTTTCATGGCTGTTTTTTTAACAGATGGCTGTTTTAACAAGGCCAGCTGTTTTAGAAATAGGGTAATACATTTTAAATTAATTAAGTAATTTGTTAAAGCAGTTGACTTTAACAAGGCATGTTACTTTTTACCAGTAAAAGTGAGTGAAAAGCTTTCGGGGCAGGTAGCCAAAAGGATTGTCTTATCCAGGTCCTTTCCCCTCCCTGCCTTTTTTTGAAAAATGTTTCTGTCCATCTAAAGGTGGGGCCATCCAACATCACTCAAAGGCTGTAAATTGATGTGAATTGGTAACAGTCATCTACTTATCTGCAGTGGTGGAACTGCTACTGTATATTGGACAGTGGTCAATAGTAAAAAAGAAAACCAAACCCAAACTCCTCCCTCCCCACGAGCACATGGATTGCTATACAAGCATGAAACTACAAAGGTTTCTCACCACTTCTCTGCCTCCCAGGACCTTTTAACCAAAGTGATCTTTGCTTCAGCCTAGGCATATGACAGAGTGCCTTCAGCCCAGGTTCTTTCTGGCTTGTCCCACAGCTGACTTGTTCACTGTAATACCTGATAGGAGAATGTACTGGAGGCCATGTAGTCACACCAAAGGTCTGTCTAGCCAAGTATTTATCAGACGGTGGCCAAAAGGGGGTACCTAGTATAAGAACAGGGCAAGCAGTTTTCACAGTTTCCTCATCTAGTCTGCAATTATTTACAAACCAGGTACTTCCAGAGCCAGAAGGGAGTTCATTGTAGTTAATATGGGTGGATTTCCCTTCTGTGAATGTGCCTCCCCTTAAGCTCTCACTAAATGTGTTGAATGGCTGTGAGGACTTCCACAACACAGCTATGTTGTGTGTGAAGAGGCAATTCCCTTAATTTTGTTTATAAACCTGCATCCTGATATTTTCATTTGATGTTCCCTAGTTCTTTTGCTTGGAGAGACAACAAATTAGTCTCTCTCAGTGCCACTCATGACAGACCTCACACAAAGAGAAAAAAATACTCTGTTAAATCTGAAGTCTTCCTTTCTTCAGATCAAATAATCTTTCTCTTGCCACCTCTCTTGTATCAAAAGAAAAAATAATTATTTGTCACCAAAAAACCCCATCTGCCAGTTAGGTAGTCACAAGAGATTAGCATGATGCGTTCGAGCACCTCTGTTCTGGTAAGGCATAAATAAGACAGGGCAAAGGCTGGTATCACCCACCCACTTTCTTTCAGAGCTGGATCTTCCTAGGCAGAGACACAAAACAGCAAACACTCTGCCAAACCCACTGCAACTTGGAGATCTTGTTAGGAAACATGCCAGGACCAGCGCTGCCTCCTAGTTGTAGGTGGATATTGGCAAGAAGTTCAACACAGGGTAACCAGAAGGGATGCTGGAAATATGCAGCTCCTTCTTCTTCTTGCACTCTAACAGTGAAGTATTCACCAGTATTTATGCTTTATCCTTGAAGAAACTAAGGCTAATGCTTACATTAGTGCCTGGGCAAGGAGAGAACCCATCTCCTGAAACCAAACACCATGGTGACTTCACAGATTTCCTCTGGTTCCCGGGAGCTCCTCAGAAATGTGTATTTCATCCTAGATTAGCTGGGGCAGCTCTGGATCCTTCTTTTATAAGTGATTGGTGCTCCAGTGTGCCAGGCATGGTACAAAGTCAGGGAACGGTCCCTTTCTTGGAGTGCCTGCAGTGCCTGCTCAAGCACCAGCTGTCTCAGATTTGAAGAGTGTTTAGCAGTAGTGCATCTCTATTTTTATGCCAGAGATCAAAAATTCATTAGCGCTTCTCCTAATGCATGAGGACTTGCATCCACAGACTTTTGGAAATAACTTGGACCATAGGTTACTGTTGTTGCTCTCTCAGTTAATAAAAGTAGATGGATTCTGAAAAATTATGAGATTTGACTACAAGTTTCAGGGATACTAACTCAGCACTGATTAGCCCGTCTCTGTACTTGAGGAACAAACTGTTAGTACAAGACATGAGTGGAGCAACTGTATTTAGAAACATGTTTCCAGGGAAACATTAGTTTCTCCGGAAGACAACCCTGAGACATGAAATTTTATGTGACTCTTGGGACAAATGTATAAGTTTGAAGACTTCTTTTTTCCCCCCGTACTTTTTATAGCAAGTACATTCTGCTCCAGATTTATCTGTTTCAGACCTGTATGGTAAAACCTATTTTAACCATGGAGTCCAGTATCTCAGTGGATTTCATTAAGAAAAGGGCCCACACAAGCTGCTCTTTAAAGATCTGTCGCTTGCATAGCAACTGAATTCAAATCAGCACTTTCTAAGCATATCCTTACATACCATGCAAGGTGTGACCTCAAGAGCAAGGCTCAAGATGTAAGTTGGCTTCTTGTGTGACTTTAGACAAGTCAATTAACTGTAACTTTTTTCAGTATAGTGATAACTTCTTACTTTTGCCCCCAAAATAGCGAGGATCCATTTATTAAGCCTCTACAAATGCAGAGAAAAAGGGCCACTTTATATGGGCTGAAAGTTTTTCCTTTAACTAGCTCTTCCTTCTGAAACGAGATAGTTTCATCTCTTAACCCCTTGGCAGCTTCCTTTCCAGGCAACTTCTCTAGTGGACTGTTTGCTCTCACAAAGTTTTTACCAAGGAGGTTTCTGTTGAAACCACAAATACTGTGAACTTGTATAAATATTTTTTGTCGTTATTTTGTAAATTGTAATTTACTTATTCAGAAACCCAGGTTTTTCTTGCTTGCATGTTGTCTGTGACAAAAATATGTCCTTTGCTATATAGTTGTACTTTTATACTAGATTGTATAATTATTTTTAAAAATTTTTTTTAATGGAGAGAGTGGTCTGGAAATATGTAAGTGGAAGGAATTATACAATTAAGCTTTAAAATCCTATGTTCAGCAGATACAGAAGCAAATCAGTCTGTTATTCTTTTTCTAACAGAGACATATGAGCCAGTGCTGGCATTTGTAAAAGTCAGCATTTATCTCTTTTTTTTAGTTTTCTGGCCAAGGTAGGAGAGGGCAGATAAAGTTTGTCTTGTGAGTTTGAAAGGCCCATGGTCCTTGCTCCTCATCTGTTAATGTCAAAGAGTCTTTGTTTGCTTACACATGTGAGGTTTAATATGAACATGTAAAACAGCTATAAAACTAAACCTTTTCAGTATTGAAAGAACAGAGTAACTGTTGTTTATGTGTAATAAAATGGACTACAGATTAAATCTGTTTGTTTTAGAAGACAAATAAAAGCTAAATCCTGATGCCTATCTTTAGCTGTGGGTACTGTCAAGGAAGAGTCTGTGTGGGACATGGCTGTGCCCAGAGCGCTGCAGGATGTGAGATGAGTGGGGGATGAAGGCTCTCCAGACCTCAGAAGAGGTGTGCAGCATGTTGTGGTATCATAGCATCAAATCCTGAGTAAATTATGTTCTTAAGGATTTCTGACAAGCTTTTCGTACTTAATTGCCACCCACATGTTTCATCTGGCATAGAATTGTAATTATATTGCAGTCTTTGGTCCATACTTACTTTCTTTGCTTTTATCACCTGCTGATCTCTAGCAAAGCAGGAGAAGCCCTCTTCTGATGACCTGTCTCAGTCAGATGGTTCCCACCTCCTCTGCACACACCACAGAATGTGAAAATAAAGAGTGTGCATGGTATTGGTATTACTAGTGCTGACCATCTGAAAACAAACAAAAAGTGAAATAACTGGTCTGGCAGCCAGACGCAGCTGTAGTCAATAGCGTGAGCTGACTGGCAGTAAAGCAACATGGAGTGAAGTTATTTTTCAATCAAGTTAGGCTTTACCATACTAATCCACTGAAACTGCGAAGGCTGTTTTCAGTAAACTCGTCACTTTATTAAATGGGAGCCAAAGCCAAAGGAAATCTACTTAAGAAAGAAAAGTTAAACAATATAATTCTGCAGCTGTGGAAATAAACTGAAATAGAGACAATATATTTTCAAAGCCATTCTTGCAACTAAATTGCAGTCATTATTATTAATGCAGAAATAAACTAAAAGATAATAATTAAAAGTTTCATTCTCTTCTTCCACGGGAAGTTACACCAAACAGAATTCCCATCCTGATTTTTCCGGTGACTTGCTTATGAAGATAGTGTTGGTGAGCAAGGGAAGAATGGTCTGCTGAATGAAGTTCAGTTGTAACTTTTTCTCCTTGGTTACTTCCAGTATCAGGGTTAGTAGGTAAAAGGTGTTGCTGTCTTCGCAATTTTACTGCACTGGGGTCGAACTTTATAGAGGTGCAAACAAAACTAGTACAAGAGTGGCACACTGTTGTATCAAGTCCTGTTGGCATTCTTTTCTTGGCTGTGTAAATGATGTTGTTGATCAACAATTGTGTTATTATTAGATAGATCCATCACAGAAATCATCTTATGAATTGATTATTTTCTAAACATTAGGGCCTAACTATGTACTTGTCACTGAAGTATCTGACTGCCTTGCAGTCAGTGTTTGTGGATTTAATTTCAACATCCTTTCAAAACATGAATGGTTCCACTGTTAAAGATGAGAAGCACAGAGATCATGGAAGTATGCCCAACGTCTGAAAGATATTCCTTCAGACATTTAAGACTTCTCCTCACCATCTTCTACATAGTAGGTTTTAATAGAGGTCATGCTCTGGTATCCACGACCTTCCTAGCGGTATGTTGTAACAAAGTCTAAATGCTGTTTAGCATCTAGAGTCCTTGTTTGTTTGGGTTTTTTTTAATGATACCTCAGTTTCAAAGTAGCATCTTTTGTTTAAAGACTTAGTGTTTCCCTGTTGCCATGCAAAAGGCTGCAATCAGGTAGTTGCATTCCTGATTTTTTTTTTTCTCTATGAAGATTTCATTGTGTTTCTAATCCTGAGGGGAACTGACTGTATGATCATGTTTTAGTCATGATTACTCAGTTCTCTGTCTGACTTTGCTTGTACCCTGTGTGCTGTGAGTGCTTTGATGAAGCTCATTGCCATGCACACTTCAAGCCTGCCAGAGTCCTTGGAATACTTAATAATGTCTTTCCATGACCCCAAAATGACAGACATCGGGGATATATGAACTCAGGCTCTTGAAATCCATGAGTCAGGTCTCATATTCCTGAAATGTTTGGTTTGCCTTAGGTCATTTCATACAGCTGTAAAGAGTAGAAACTCTTCACAAGAGTTAAGCTTCTCACCTTAAAACCAAGCTCTCAGGGCTAAGCAGTTGCTGAATGGTATGAGCAAGGCAAGGCACTGATTGCTGCACAGGACCTTGGCCATCTGTAAAAGCTTCTCAGCTTAAAGCACCATGCAAAGACAGAATGGCTCTGACGTGGCTCTGATACGGCTCTGGGAGTTACATGGAGTTTTTTATAAGAATTGTACACAAGTCTGATACAAATAGTACTAAACCAGCTTTGAAGTCTCTAGGTCTAAACATAGGCACGGCCTTAGAGAAGAGAACATCTCGTCATCCTCCGTCACCCAGAATTCAGTGTCCATGCTTGTACTAGCTCAGCTGATCACAGTGGTGGTGTTAAGGTGTTGCTGACATCAGAGGCTGCGTGCAATGGAGCCTTCCTGGTGTTTTTGGTGTCTTTTCCTGTTTTGCTGGATTGTCCAGCTGAGTTGCCATAAGGAACTGGAGTGTGTAGTCCCAAAAGCAGCAGTGTCCTCACTGTCCTCTTCCATTGTTCATCCATCCATGTCTCATCCTAGAGATGAAGAAAAATGGAAGGCCGAATAGTGATTTTCCTGTTGGAGAGCATGCACGTTCCAGCTCTGTAAGTACCTGCAGGCCTAAGGAAGGTGGATGTATCACCTATTAACCATATCCAGCACATACCAGCGGTCCTCTGTGCTGAAATTGGCAGGTGTGCCTGCCAGAGTGGGAAGAAGAGGCAGAGCAGTAGCTGACTGATTAGAGCTCTTCTGACTCCTACGGCAGTAGGAATGCTGTCAGTCCTCATGCTCCGCGTTATTCCCATTGCACAACATTCATGATTTGATGTGGCAAATGGATTAAAAAAAAGCGAGGAAGACACATTAATCAAAATCCTGTTGTTTGAGCTTGGGGTGAGAGATGCAAGGCAGTGCAAGAGCACTGTGATGGGGAAGAGTGAACTAATGTGATAGTGTTTAGACATATAAGCACTCTCAGGCCAAGGGCTGATGTACACAGTAGGCCAGCTCTGCTGCCAAAACACCATTTGATGCCCTCCCTTGTGCTGGCTAAAGTGTTTGCTAAGCCTGCTAGTGGCAGTGTGGATCTGTACTGGGTTAATGGGTATGTGAAACTACGCTTCCACGTGGTGCAACTTTGAAGTCCCACCAAGCAGGCTGCAGTGACTGAACAGTTCCTTGTCTTCATCTCTCTAATAGTCCTGGGGAGTGGCCAAGAGCACCAGGAAGCTTGGAAAAAATAATTTTAATTGGCATTAAAAGAAAAATAAAAGTAGAGAACTGATTCAAAGGACTGTGGAAACCAGACCCTCTGACAGAAGTTCCCTCTCTTTCCAAAGTGTCTTTATTCCTCTTGTGCTATGGACTATGACATGTATTTGGAGGTCCACCTTTCTCTGGAATGCCTGATTGCCATTCTTCTGAGTGCAAGCTAACATAGCAAATAAAATGGCTTACGTCCTGTTTTGAAGTATATCTCTTAAATCCATCTCGGGAGGGATCGTTATGCATGTTGAACACAGTTCAGAGCAACAAAATACGTGTTCTTTCCATGAGCTTTTTTTTTAAACTTGCCTTTTGGAAAGATGTGATGCCATATGAGCACCATTGAGTGTATTAAAGGGAGGGATTGTTGCTTGCATGATAATTAGTCCCTGAAGTTCTTGGTGCTCCCAGTTTCTCCTTTGTAACAGGAGACAATGATATGTCTTGTCCCCAAGGATGTGGAAGTCCGATAAGGAGGATCACAGAGCTCATTGGGTTGAAGGTACTGTGCAAATACAGAGTATAGCTATGTAGTAACGGGTTTTTGCTTGAAAGAAGATTGTTTTGCTATGAGTAATACTGTACATGAGGAATGTATCTCTGCTAAGTTTTGTTTCTGGAAATGTCCATAAATAACACAAATATTTTCTTGGCACTTAAGTCCAAATCCTTTTATGTTTGCTTTTTCTTCGGGGCGGATGTTCCTTGTGGGCTGTGAAGGGAGAAAGGATGAGTTTTCATGGTTCCTGCCATGTTCTTGTTTGAATTCTAGAAAAGAGTTGCAAAAAATAGAGAAGTAGAAAAGTGGTTGTTGTCCTGGAGGTTACAGGTGAACTATTTAATGACAGAGTCGGGAGGCATGACAGTGTCTGTGTTGAAGAGGCATGCAGTGTCTATAGCTCATTGTGCTCTAGTCTTTTGATGGCATTGGTTTAATGCCATAAAATGGTACTATTTTAGTGTTGGATCCTCAAAACAAGAGAATCGGTACACACATTTCTTTTCCTTGGGTTTTCATCCTGGCAGATTAGCTGAAACCTGGCTTCAGGCATACAGCTAAAAACGTGGAGCCACTTGAGGGCTGCATTGCCACATTCTGGGAGACTTAGGAAGAACTGGGATCCTGAGTGTTACAGCAGGCCTCAATCCAAGCCCAGTCCAAGATTTTGTCTGACACCTTCTAGTTTTGATTAATTGGTAAGCTGTGCCAATGCTATTTCTGAACAATCTTCACATGTTATAGCCTGGTTTCAAAGCCTGCCAGAGCAAAGGAAAGACTGCTACTGAGTGCAGAAAAATAATTTCTCTGCTAGCTTTTGGCAGCTGGATAGCATTACTGACAATAATGCCCAGGACTTCCAACTCATGGTTCCCTGTGCTCACCCGCGTGCAGAGGGGACCAGGCTTTCTGCTGTGCTGTCCACAAAGCCTGTGTTAAGGTTAGAGGGGGGACAGAGTTAGGGTCAGAGTCTTGTGGGAGAGGCTACATGATTGACTTAGCTGAACACTCAGAAGTTTGCCTTCCTTGATCTGCATGGTCCGTAACTTATTCAGTGGCAGCTACCCTTTTCTTAGAAAATCAGGTGTAACTTTCTTGAAGCATACCTCCTAGAAAGTCATTTAAGACAAACGGCAACTCCTCAGGGGTATCCACTGGTCACTGCTAGGCTCTTGCATTTTATAACGCATCTTAAAAAAGACCTCTACTTCAGTTCAGCTTTTTAGCCATTTTGGTCTAACTTCATCTATTTTTAAATGGCAGTTGCCTTGTTCTGTGACAATGCAACTTACAGCGTAGCTCCCATCTCTTACATTGTGGTTTTGGTTTTGTTTTCCTCTCCATTCCTCCAAGAACACTGTCATACCCTCTACTTCAGATCATGTGTCTGGCCCACAATGGACAAAGCATCTACTTATTCCTCCAAAGCCACAGGATTTTGCGCTAGTTAATATTAATCTCCATAAATCTCTGATCTTTTGCTCTTAGAGTAGCGTGTATTTCTGCATGTTTCTAATATTCATCTGGCTGCCGTGCTCCTCACTATTTCTTCTGTGCTGCTTAATGACCATGATAAGGGACATTAAAGGGATGGATAAGTGGGAGAGAGGCAGAATGCAGTGTGTTTCTGTACATTTTTCACTAGGGAGACCCATCTGAGCTGCTCCCCTTTTTGAGCATACCAGTAGGTTTAGGTGGTCCATGCAGTGGGTTACTCTTTCTGACTTTTAATACTGTTCTTGCAGTACTGCACATTAATTAAGTTTTACTTTTGAATCTCTTCTAGTGCTTCAGTGTCCTGTTCAGAAGACTTCATAAGCAGTTCTGGGTTTGGATAACATACTGGCGTGGTAATGTCCCTGAGTTGTTTGGGGACAAAGGGGGGAGCACAAAAGAGAAATCCAGAAGCCACAGGCACCCCAACAGTTAATTCTTTGTGATTTCATGGCTTCTGCAAGGTAGTTCTTTGTCATACCATGATTGTGGTTGCATTTCCTTATCTGATTTTAGAAAATGAAACTACTGTCTTCTAAGTACAAGTTTTCCACAGGTAAAGCCAAATTCCAAAGAAGATTATATGTCTCTGGCTGTTGTCTCCTCAGCCCTTCTGTACCACCCTGTAGTTCTTTGAAGGTCCTGGTTACTAATTGTAAGAGTTCAAATTTTGTGTTAAAGACTGACTCCTGTAAAGAAGCTCAGGAAGCTGCCCGGGACTTTTGTTGGAAGAGGATGTGCTGTTGGTCTCCTGCACATGCACAAATTCAGCTACAATGTTTTAAAATACATAGAAGTACACTTAACCACCAACCTGTTAACATTGATGGATGAATATAGGAAACAGAGGCACTCTGGGCACACCGTAGTTTTCATCTGACACTGAATGTAAAGAAATAGCCCTGACACATAGTGTGGGTTTTGTTGGGCTTCTTTGCTCATCTCAAATTATTCAGGCTTTAGCACTCTTGTCAGAACTCCTGTAAATCAGAGTATCTTACTGCATTTCAGCTTTTGATGTCTCAACAAAATTAACCAGCCAGAAGGAATTTTTTTTCTTTCTGGAAGAAAAAAACATAAACAATAAGGAATGTTTCACTGTCTAGGCTTTCTAGGTTTGCCACAGCTACTAAGGGTAGATGCAGAGCCAGTGGAGACGAAACAGACTGGACTTTGTGACCAGCCCTTAATTGGTTGAAGGAGGATGGCTTTGGGAAGATGTTCTTTTCTTAGATGCTACAGGATGAGCACTGAGATCTTCAGTTAGGAATGCTATATAGATACTGGTGCAGATATTGGTATAGGCAAGGGGCATTCTCCATGTGGGAGGGGAACAGCTGTGCTAGTGCTAGTAAAACCATGTTGATGTGAATTTGATTCAAGAGCCATTCCTCTAACTAACAAGAAGATAGGTCTCACTGGTACCTGGCTGAATGCAGTGACTATAATTTTGTTAGCTTCGGAAGGGCACTTCTGATTTTATTTTTAAGCAAGTGAAGAGAATCAGACCTGATATACTCAAGTAGGTAGAAAAAGTGCAAGAAGAGGTTGAAATTGAAGTTAAGCATTGCCATTTGAAGCAGAGTTCAACACTCTGGCAAGGGCAAGGGTTGGACATTTTGCCCACTGCAGGGCTGGGGACATAAATATCTCCAAGAAATAGCAGCAGTCCCAAGAGGTGAACTGTTTGTAGAAACCAGTAGCAGTGCAACAAACAGCACTGGAACACAGTGAACCCCAGACTAGGAGCAACTCTTGAACCAAGACGTTGTAAAAGTGCATTGCTTCTAATGGCCATTGCTGGTAATAGCAAATCCTGTTTATTTTCGTGTACGGAAAGAGGTATTATGCTCCTTGTACAGAAATATACAACAAGAGGTGGTGTGCACAGTCTGAACACCCCTTGCTGGATCAACGCTGAAATTGCTTGTTAGATCAATTCGAAACCCATTCAGTTTAACCTAATTACTACTTTGTTGGGTCCAGTAACCTTCTCTGTAAACACTGATGTTTGTTTCATTTGAAGTGTTCAGAACAGAATTGTATTTCTCTTTTTTAAAATTGTCAAATTATGTTTCATAAGAACATTCCCGGTATGTAAATGAGAAATTTTGTTAATCTGTTCAATAACATTTTCCATGTGTATAAAAAGTCATGAGAACAAAGATGTTTGCTTTGTGATTGAAGGGTACAGGGAGGGGAATCTTCACCATCTGCCACTACCAAATTAGTTTTCAAGGGGGAATAATAAATCTCTCTCATTGGAAGCTATTTTGATCGGCTCTAATAGTAATATTTTATGTAGGATTTCTCTTCCAGAGCCCAGTAGAATTTACAAGTAAATTCATCTTTCTAATGCTTTGGTAAGAGGAACATCTGTCTCAGACATTGTGAGGATTGAAGTACTAAGAGTGTTCTGGAAATCTCATATTCATCCTGCAATATTTGTCTGGTGTATGTAATCCTAATATACCAATTGCAGCAGTAAATATTTTGCTATAACCAGACACTGAACTCCAAAAGAAACCTGTTTAGCTGCAGCTAATGAAAATGTAATGCCTGTGATCCTGCGATGTTTGTGTTCTGCAGCACCAACCTGAGTTTTAAAGAATTTTGAACCAGTAAGACTCAGACTGCAACTTTGATGGAATGAAAAAGCCTCAAGCTTTCAACACCTGCCATAGGAATTTAATAAGGACCCTAATAAATGGGTCAGTTTCAACAAACAATTAACTTAACAACTTCATCTGGAAGGCTTAGAGGCCCTATTTCATAGGAGGTAACTTGAGAGCGGTCTCATGTTATATAGTGTAGTTAATGTTTCCTTTAGAAAACCAGAGTTTTTAAGATTTAATATTTCATGTGCTCCAAATTACATCAAATTGGCATATGGTACACAACAAAGCCTTCAACCCCTGTATAGATCAAAAAGAAAATTTGTATTAATCTTCTAAGCTGTTTGAGGGCTTCTTAAGCACAAGGAAAATAAACAATTCCCAGGAATTCAGAAGCTTATAAAATGGATTTTGTAGGCAATTTGGATAAAATTATTCCTTATACTTTGATTATGCCATTAAAATTCACACTCCTACAAATATGGAGATTTTCTTCTAAGCAGTGTAGCTGGACTGCACCATATAAACTGGGGGGGGAATGTATTTTCCTACATGTTGTCTTATATTGTGAGCTATTTTTTCAGCCTCTTGTGAAAATATATAGTAGAGATTAGGTCTCTGAGCGTTCATACTTCAATGTGTTTAATGTAACTCAGTTGAGATGAAGCAAAAGTAGAAAATTTAATTGTACTTTTCCCTGCCCTGCTTTACACTTTTCATCTTAAACTCTCCATTTATTCTACTGTCAGTTGCTACCCTCCACCCAGTCTCCCTTTCTCACCCCCCCCTTTTTTTTTTTTGATACAGCTCACCTCTGATCACCCTTCCCATGGCAGATATGTTGCTTACATGTGCCCTGTCTTTTATCTTTTAATTTGAACTTTGTCCCACATGTTGTGTTTGAACAGTAAAAGGTTTCCTGGACCAGGATCTGTGCTTCCTTACAGCTGTCGATATCCTGTATCTAACACCTACATCCTGTATCTAATGCCTGACTACTTATTGTAACTAATGGTATGACCTTTATTTGCCTGTATGGCATATGCAATTACTTGCATCTTTATAGGCAAAAAAGGGTATAACAACATGCTGGGATTCATGTGTCCCAGCTGCACTGTATACTGAAGCTTATTGAGGTAGATCTTAGTCAGATGTAACCTTCTTTTTGCTGGTTTGACACCAAAATTCATCTGGCTACTCAGTATCATTGGTCTGGGTCTATGCAAAGATACAACCACCTCATTAAAACAAAAACTTAAGAAGTTCTCTTTAGCTAATGGTATTGCTGCCTTGTCATGAACTGTAAAAACAATGTGGACTTTCATGTGTTTCGGACATAGTAGCACAAACTTGGAACACTGCAGGCCGCAAATGAGCAGTTTTAGGTAAAATCCATTTTCCAAGATGTCAGTCTGGCTTCCTTCATGAACATGAAGTTTGCAGAGAAAACAGTATTCAGACTTGATAGTATGATGAGTAGTAATCAGAAATACCTAGGCTGAGTCACAGTGTAGAAACACCATGAAGCCCAGTTTAAAATCGAGTTCTCATTTTAGTGTCCTGGAGCTTGGGTAGTTCAAAAGTAGATTGTTCAATGTGTGTTCATTAGAGATCGACTGATTGCTTGGCTGTATGAACTGGGGTTTTGGCGTGAGGAAGGCAGAAGGAGAGGAATTTGCATTTCCCAAGACTTAGGATGTCTGAACCACATGTTTCATTTTGTAGTTAGGTTGTAGTATTTAAATATCATACATTTGCCTGTATATTTTTGTTGTGTAATAAGAAGTGCTATTTCCTCCTGATCTAACCTCCAAAGCCATACACATTATGAGCTGGTGGCTGTCGTTGGTTACGGATGAAGTGGAAGTGGGATGATTCTCCTGGCAAGTTATTGACTCTTGAAGTCAAGGGTCAAAGCATCCTCTTTCACAGTTAGGTGGCCAACACCACCATTTCTGCTTGAAAACTTGCTTAATGTTAATAACAGGTATATCTTGTATCTATAGAAGTTATAACTTGTGGTAGACACAAGGAAGCTGGCTTTTTTGTGTGTTATAAAACTAGCAGTTAGCAAGATGTCTTGAAGGTAATTTGCAAGTGGGTCTAAAAACCAGCTTGGCCTATTGTGAAGGTTTTAACGTCATCTGATGATGATATCCTGGATGAAATGCTAATAGCTTTGGAAACAAATTTAAGTGACCTTCTGCTTTGCTTTGGGAGTAATATCCATACATGCAAATCAAGCAGTTTTCTGAAGCTATGTAATTACACACTGACAAGTGTTCCACTCAAATCAGCTTCCATGTTTCATAGTTCCTTCATGTGCCCAGCCCCATGGTGATGTGCCTCAGAGGATTATTCATAACTGGTTCTACAACAACAGAATAAATAGTATTTAAAAGCAAATTAATATTTGCTATCTCCAATTTGCTGTTGAACGTAGAGGCTGTTAGGGGATTGGCTTCTTGTAGGTATTGCAACAGTAGTGACCTTTGAGGAGATCTGAAGGAGGAAGAAATGACATTAGCAGTAAATGCCTGAGGAATTTCTAGGCGGGTGGGGAAGGAAATAGTGCCACAAAGGGAAGCAGCCAAACGTTAACATTGTCCATTAACAGCTTAACCTTCAATTTGCCCAAGTGGTTTTTGTGACAAATTAGTCGCCTTTGCCATAAGATTTGACAAACCAGAATATGTATCTTTGTGAATATTTGCAAACTGACTAGGATGCAGGTACTTTGACTGAGCCAATTTCTGCCAAATTCTGTTGGCCTTTAGGACACAGCTGTGGGTCAGAGAACTGTGTGGGTTACACAGTAGGTTCATCATCCTATCAGTACACCTTTTCCTTCTCTAGGGATTTCTTTTCCTCTAAATTATTGCAGCTGATGCCTATCAGTGCCTTACCTGTGTACTTTGATGTAAATACTGTGCCTCTGCAACGTCTTAGACCCTACTGTGAAAGCATGTTGCAGTTGAGCTTATTGGAGGAGTATGGAAGACCCAGCTTCTGTGTGGTGGTCAGAATTTCTTATAAAAGTTTTCGCTTACGTCAAGGTCTGAGCTGAGCTGAACCAAAATGGCAATTCCTAACTTTTTACTACCTTCCAGCATTACATCTTTGAATCCAACCCTCACAGCAGGCATCCTTCTTTTCCAGCATAGGATTTGTGTGCAGGCCAGCCATATGGTGTGTGTAATTATTAGTTTATAATGGTGTTATTGCTCTCTAGCTGCCCAGTAAACCCAGTGCAGTTTCAGTAAACTATATTCATAAGCATAGGAACTTTAGACTTGAATGATTTTCTTCGCTTTTATACAATAGTAGGTGTGAAGGAGAAAAAAAGATTCCATTTAATTTATAGAAACTGTATAAAGTTTATAGAGTCTCTACAATCATCTCAGATGAAAAGGTTGTGGAAAAGAGGGGCTATACCAAAACTGGGAGGTCCACAAAGCTGGAGAATAATGGTTAAAGGCACACATCGGTAAATACCTGTGCTGAACTTTTCCCATTAACTACCGTTGAGCATATGGACTGCATTAGGGTTTTGTCTGCCTTAGGGATTTTATAAACACATTTCCTCCCCTTTCCTCTTCCCTATCCAGTTATTATTGCTTTAGACTATTACAGAATCAAATAGCGTCCATTCTGGGATCATCGTTCTTACTGGAAGGACGCTGTTTGCTGTAGAAACATTCACTGATTAGTGTCAGAAACCTATGTATATATGCAAGTGCTTTCTTGAATGTGCCTTGTTTTGGTTTTTTTTTTTGGTATGAGCTTCCTGAAGCAGGAATACCATCTTGGCTCGCCCATCCTTTGAGGCATATGTGCAACTCTAATTTGCATCTATGGCAGAATTTCTGCAGCAAAATTAGGAGCCAATGTGTACTCAGTTTTATGGATGATCTGTAAATAAACACAGCTCTCTTTTGCATCCATCCTTACTCTGAAAATGAAGGTTGCCGAAGTGACTGGTGAAAAATAGCACCCGAAACCAAGAATCGAAGTCTCTGATGAAATAAAAAAACATTAATTTTGCTTCTGTGTACCCTTCTGTGTTTCCTCTTTGATCTTGGTCGACATTGGAAGTTTGTATATCCAGCCCATTTGATAAGGTCTCCTGTCCTCCCCGAAACCTGGCACTGCCCATCTGAGCATTCCTGAGCATTTCAGAGAAGGTGGCCCTGTTGCCTGCCACTAGCTCCTGCACCCGTTCTGCTTTCCCCTTTGCACAAACACATGTGTTTGAACAAAAAGCACTGTATCTGGGAACAGATCTGGCTTAAGATTAACCTCCACCCACCCTCAAAAGTTAATTTTAACAGATCAGTTGTGGAAGTTACACCCCAGGTGACACATAGCACTTCTGCTGCTCCGCCGTGGTTGTGAGTACATGGAAAGCCAGTTCTGGGTTCAAGGTGCTGAAGGAAGGGAAGCCCAAGAAAGATGTGACACATCTCTTAGTTTATTGTACTTTGAGACTTGTAGGTGGTAAATGCTGTGGGTTTTTTACAGATATTCTGGAACTCTAATATAATTTACAGTTTCATTTGTAGAGAGCTGTTTCAAATCTGTGCACATTCTTCTAACATATTTTAAAAGAAAAGCCAATAGCAATAATTAGTTTGGCTTTTTCCATGTATTCTAAAGCACTTAAGGGGTAATGCCTTTTTTTAACCAATCTTACATAAAATCAGGTTTTACAGGAATAAGAGGACTTAAAAGGCCCGAATGGCCGTCAGTGACAGATGTAATTCATGCTGAAAGCTCTATTCCGATACATCAAAATAAGGAAAACAATTATACATATGATTAGAGGCTGCTGACCCTTCAGTTAAAATGATCAAAAAGAACAATATTAAAATTTGATTTACAGAAGCTACTACTTAGCCTATAATTACTCTGACCAATAAAAACAAACCAGACTTTTACAGAATGTGATTTCCCAGTAGATAGGTTGGCTATTTTTGTAGGGCTGAAGAAACACAAAATGGTTTTAAAATATATTTGATATGCTCTATGAGTAAATTGAAATACAGCATAAAACTAGTTTTAATGTTTTTTGTTCATAAATTGCCAGATTTCCTTAATTCAAGTGAAATTTGAGAACCACTTGAGAATAATTGTCTCTAAAATGAAATACTACTTTGTCAGTCTACTTCGTTTATATTAAATATATGGTTTACTTTTTTATATTGGAAGGTAAATGAAAGTTGGTCAGTAATAGGATTCCTCTTGCACTTTTACTGTAGTTCACTATGGAAATGGATTCAGGAAATGGCAGATGTGATTAAAAACTCTTCAGCTGGCCCAAGAGCTGTTTGTACAGCACCTAGCATACAGCACTTCTGGCAAGGAACAAGCACTCCTCATCTTACTGCAATATAAATATAATGATTCTTAAATGCAGAAACTTGGAATTTTGATTTTAAATGCACTAGTTAGGAGAGCAGGAAGATGAGATTTGATGAGGCTTTTCCATTCATAAAAACGAAGACAAAATTGTTGTGTCGGCTAATGCAGTCTGTCTCCTGTGCATGCAAGTAAGTACATTGGAATCCACACCAGCCCAATTTACATGAGGGTGTCAGAGCAATACTCCTATAAATTGACATATAAGGGTCAAGCTGCCTGCTCAGAGGCTAACATCACTGGAGAGCTGTGCACAACACATAAATGTTCACCTCTCAAAAGTTACATTGACGATTGAAAAACTGAGATTTTTTCCTACTTCTTTAGAATGCATCGACAAGGGTACAGCTCACGTCTGGGCAAAGAAATTGAATAAAACACCATAGTTCAACCTTATATATCCTGATTTGGAATATATTTGTTTTATTCACAGGGCTCTCATGAGTTCTGACTTTTTTGTGCATCGGTTTTTGAAATTTCCTACTAGCTTTCCCTGTTTTGAAAGCTTAAGTGCTGTTTTTTGTTTCTGGTATTTCTAGTGGAACGGGAAAATGTGCAGAAGAGGACCTTTACCAGATGGATAAACCTACATTTGGGAAAGGTAAGACTGACAAACAGTCTTGATGTTGAGATACAGGGATGCAATCATAGACAGACTGCAATTAATTCCTTTTAAACAGGTTAAAATTTGGAAACAAAGTTGACTTCTGTGCATATGGGGATGTTTGAAGGAGAGTGAGGGGAAGCTGAAAGCATGTTTCTGGGTAAATGAAAAATGCTTTTCAGGTGCACCAAATGCTTGGCTGGCTTTAGTTTCTCTCAGGTGCATTTAAGTCTTTAATGCTACTGACTGTTATCATGAGGCTAGAATTTCCCATAGAACATACCCACATAAAATCAAATGTGATTGAGGCTGCTCTGAGGTGACAATGCCTGTGTTCTTCCCTGGACTGCAAGTTCAAACATCTGAGGTATCATTCCCAAAGATGGGTGTTCTTCAGAACCTGGCTTTATCCCAGATCTGCAGATGGGAAACATTAATTCCTCGTCAGTCATGTTTGGGGGGGGCTGTATGATGGGATCTTTACAAATCCACTTTATGTTAGAGAAATAATTTTTGGACATCATATTTTTAAAATGTAATTGTTTCTTAATCACACCATAATATGGTTGTTAAACCTAATTTACTGTTCTTATTGCTAGTAGATAAGTACTAACTCTCCTAAGTAGTCTGCCATCCAGAGAACCATCTTCCTGCTCTTGAGGATGAAAAGAGGAAAAAAAATCTTGGTCTTACTGAGACAGCAGCAATGCTTAGTGCAGGATGAAGGAATGAGACCAGCTTCCTGAGCTAGACAAAGTCCTAATTTGGACTGGAGTTTGAGCTTCACAGTGCTTTTAGTATATGTGGCTAAATTTAATAAAGTACAGACTGGGACTAAGTTTGGGCTACAAGCTGACTCCCAGTTTAACTCCTGTAGTTCTTGGGAAGTGATTTCATTTCAGACAACAGTAAAGTAAAGGGATTTTATAAGAAAGGCATCACATATATAGTTGCTTAAGTCCACTACTCTGCAGTGAGTGTTGCTGAAGGAATAAAGGGATCCTCTTAAATCTCACTGGAAAATCAGAATAAGGCTAGTTGGAAATGTTTTGACTAGCAATTGCTCCCAAAGGTCTCTCAGAATGAAGACAGTGTTACGTGATGCCTTTGTGAATCAGGCTCTAGGGCTTTAAACTAACTGCAATTTTGAAAGTTGTCAAAAAGGGTTGTCAAATATGTGACTGTGGGGAAGGTCTTTGATTTACAGAAGGAACTAGATCATGAAAAAGGCTGTAGGGTGCTGTTAATTCTGCCATGCCAAGCATATGAAGTCTTAGAAACTTTGTGGGCAGGTGAACTGTTTTCTCTGGAGTGCACAGATATTTTTTTCCTCTCTGATTCAACAAAGAAAAATACTTTTCTTAAGAAAGGGAAAAAGTTTGCTGCTCATTAATGTTTTTCCTGAAAGTGGCATAATAAACAGCCGTGTAAATAACAAGAGCTTTGCTAAAGCTCGCTCTAATTACAGGTGATTCCCCGAGGACACCCACTGAGGAAGATGGCTTCTGTCTTTATCCTCAAAGAATCACTTCTTACAGAGTGGCTTCTTTCTTTTAAAGGCAGCAGTGAAGTCGTCTTCTTGTACTTCCTCAGGAAACTTATGTTGTGGTGTGTCCCCTTTTGGAGCAGACCATCCCATTTGTGAGACTCTGCTGGTCATGGCGTAATTGGGAATAGTCTGCATCTTCCAAGTTCTGGTTCCTGTCTTAAGTACTGAAAGAATAAAAAAGGTTTGGGTTTGAGGCTTTCAGATAGGTTATTTAATTTTGAAATGAATGATACTTTGCTTTCTTTCAGTATGGAGCATTGTTTAGTACTGTTGGCTAGATTAAAGACTAGTAATGAAAATGTATGGTCCCAGTTTGCCAGAAGCAGTGCTTAATCAAACAGTAGTGCATTGCCCGACCAAAGATAAAAAGATTGGGCTCTTTAGGGACACATTAGTGAGTGACACCTGAACAGAGTGTAATTGCTGCAGCTGAGACTACCCCTAAAGGCTCTGCTGACTTGGCTGCATGCCTCCACACATCATCAGACACCTCAGCGAAGCAAGGAGATCGTACCCTTTGGAGAAGTTTGCTGAGGAGAGGGAGACACAATACAAGAAGTTGCTATTTAAAGTACTTAGAAAGTACTGGGAAACAGAATGGCACCACCAGAAACCTTGCAAAGGAGACAGGACATTGTGGCCAGCTGGATCATGGGCTTATTTCAGTGTAAAGTGGGATTTGCATCTGCTGGACTTGTCTTAGTCTGAGGGATCCGCACCCAACCCTTGGGTGGTCACTTCCTAGACAGAATATTTAGGGTGAGATTCTGTTACGGGAAATCTAGAATAAGTCGTTGTCTGACCTCAACTACATGAGTACTGTATCTCAGTTTTAGCTCCAACATTCCTAGGACAGACTTGCCACTGACATGAAGAACAGTCAGCCCTTTCTTCCTGCAGGCTAAGATTTGCTTCTAGTATCTCTGTCTTGTAAAAGTCTCCTTCTTACTCTCTAAAATCATGGTGACTTACCAAGCATTAAAACCTCTAAAAGCTACCTGGTTTCTTTTCTTCACAGTGCAAGCCTCCTCTGAAAGTGAAAGACTTGTTTATTGATATACAAGATGGCAAAATCTTGATGGCACTACTGGAAGTCCTGTCAGGACAAAAGCTGGTATGTATAAAGAGGGAGAAACCTCCGTAGGTATGGAGCTCTGTATGTTAGAAGCAACAATGTATGGACATCCAAGGAATAAGGGTGAACTTGGTCCCATGTCTTGGGTACAGTAATAAGAATTTCAGTAACTTTGTTGTGATTTTCTTATGTTATAGGCCAGTGTCCTGAGCTGTAGCTTAGATTTCAAGGAAATGTATAACAATGAGGTGTAAATGGTATGTGATCAGTGTAAATGTTCCTACCGCCCAGGTTTTTTAAGGCTTTAATACATTCATGCTCCTATTTGGAGATCACCCAAGTCACATTACCAAGAAAAGATACATTTGCTGTATTATTTTTTAATAAATTCTGTTTCTATTTTTTCTAAGATCATTATGACACTTAATAGGTCTGCTGATGCTTGGTGTAGTTGTGAGTTTAGTTCTGGTATCCTGGCTCAGGTTTCATTGGTGTTACTGATATGGTCTAAATCAGAAGGGTAAAGTTTCACTTATCAGAATCTTTTTCTCTCCTCCTTTCTTTGTAAGAGCTGTATAAAGTTCCATATACTAGAAATGGAAACACCTAATGCAAATATAAATGACCAATTACAGTTGACTTTAATGTTTTCCTTCTACATCAGTCTTGTCAGCAAGTACTCTCCTGTGTGGGTATCACACTTGGGTAAGAGGAGAGACCTGTTCTGCAGCCGTCTCACCATTACAGATGCACTTGCAATCACCTGGTGATGCTCTGAAGTGACTGGACCATCTGCATACTGCAGCATGAAAGGCCACTGTGGTCACATACTCAGAACTACCTCTTTTTTAATATTCTTGCAGTTTTGGTGAGCTGTAGCAGAAGCAGCAGTGTCTCTGTGTACATTCACACAGATTGCATTGAGAGCCAGGCTGGAAAGGAATTGAAGGGGGAGACACAGGGTAAATGGGGAATATGCATCATAAACCCTGCACTATGCCCTGGAAGGTCAGGGGGGAGGGCAAGGAAGGACGTAAAGTCAGCTGGCCAAACTTGTTGCGCTGGCAGTTAGGTGTTCCTGCACATGTGATAAAAACAGTGTGCCAAAGTGGAATTGCAGGGAGACAGGCATGCAACAAATTTGTTTCATTTCTGCCAGAGTGAAGGTTTCTGCCCTCCTACCTGCCTGTGCCTGCTATGAAAACTACTCACGCTTCCTAATTAGGATCATTTAATTTAATTCAAGACAAAAAAAAATCTATTATTACGAATTTTCAGGTAATATTGATCCTGTGACTGAACATGGTTGGGGAGTGATTACATAAATAAATAATCAACGTGGCAGGTCCAGGAGAGTGATAACATCTGGAGAGCAGGAAAGCTGGTTGTAAACCCTACAGCAAAGGCAGATCATGTAGTTGAAGGACTTATCAGAAAAGATGGCAATAATTTTACATAGGTAGATTTCCTTAGCTTTATTTTGCCTCTGTGTTTGTGGGTTTTTAAGCGTTGCATGACATGGTGAATAATCCCACCATTTTTAAAACAGTGTGGCTCTTAATTTTTCTAGATGCATGAATACAAATCTTCAACCCATCGCATTTTTCGTTTGAACAACATAGCCAAAGCACTTAAGTTCTTGGAGGACAGTAATGTGAGTATTTGCAAAGGCTGGTCTTAATATCTTCTCTTGATGTATGTTGCAAATTGTCCTAATTGTAACTAGTCTGATGTGCTACATGTACTTAAGAGGAAAGTACTGCTTAAAGGCACTGGGACTTCAGCAGCAAGGCTGAAAAGCCACATAAAAATGCACAACGAGAACACCTACAGAGTCTAAAATAAGGATTATTTGTTCATTTTATAATGTAAAAGTTCAACAGGATTAAAGGATCAGGGACCCAATATTAAAAGAAAAAAAAAAAAAAGAAATGCAAGTAATTTTTATGAACTGGGTCTTAGTGGCATTACTTCAGTTACACTGAAGGTAGATGACATTCTTTCGTCAGAAATATTTGCAGTATTACAAATCATGTATTTATCTGGTAAACTGCTGCAGCAGCTGATCATGAGTCAAAGGCAAGAGAAAATTAGATCTGGGAACATGACATAAATGCATAATTACAGGAATCAAAACCTTATAAGGATATAACTTCCCTCATAGTCAGTGTGGCACTACTGCAACATCACTTCCTAAAAGTTGTAAGTGACCAAGCAAGATCAGATTCTGTAGCTTGAAATGGTTCATTCCTTTTTTTATTTCTCCCATTAGGGCTTTATTCCAAAGCCCTATGGATGTGGCCTGTGTCTTGAAAACTCTCTGCTCTTGAAAACTCTTGAGAAGTAATGGGGTCAAGAGAAGTCCCAACCATGTAACAACTCATATATATGGTATACCTAAATCTTTCAGAAAGAGAAAATAAATATTGGACTATGTCCTATAAAGGACTGCAGCAGGGTTTTAACTTTATGGATGAGGAGGGATCTGGTGTGTGCATAGGGGCAAAACCCTGCCTTGCATGGAATGCCGCAACAGCAACTGATGTCACTTTGCTGCTTCCCTGCAGCAGTGCTGGTCGTGCAGGAGAGTCACTTCAAACCCCTGTGCAGGAATGAGCATGATGTGAGGTCTTAGTGGATCTCTTACAACCTCGTGGATGTGGGAGGTTTGACCTCCTTTGCCTTTTTCCCCAGGAGAAGATGTGAAAGTTGAAGAAGTTGTCCAGCAACTTCCAGGTGTTCCAGTTTCCTTCTGGAATCTCCACCAGTAGGGGCTGATCCGGCCCTAAATGTGTATGTCTACGTGCCCTGATACAGAACTGCTAAGAAGTATTGTACATGTTCACGTACTTCTTAACAGTTTCACAGTTGATGCTTTCTACCCAAATCTAGCTAAGGCCCATCGGCAGATGAGATTTTTTCTCTCTGTTGATAAATCAACATATTGCAGCTGAGGCATATCTCGTTGCTAGGACCTCACTAGGGGACAACCTAGAAACCTCAGTGAGCAAGGCCAGTCAGGAGGATCCTTGGACACAGGCAGCCTTTTAATTAATAGTGCTAAGACACCTACTTTTCTATGGATTTCTTGTTTCCTTAAGAGTAAGCAGCCAGTATATTCTAGCTGGGTATCTTTACTAGGCTGGGTGACAAACATAAGCAGCAGTAAGAGGACAGAGCTGACACTGACAGCAGTCTAATGATAAATGCCACTTGTTCCCCATTTTGGAGAAGCTGCTATGGAAGTGTACTAGGTCTTAAAGGTTTTCCCATGCCAAATACCTTGGAGCTAGCAAGAAATCTGAGCTTTGAAATATGACAGCTAGAGGTGTCTTCTTGCTAAGATTGAAAACTGTTGTGCGAACCACTAGATAAAAAGTTATTTTGCTTTCCTTTTTTCACTTTTACCAAACCGGTTAGTGAAGGGTGGTGATGAAAGTGTTGGCAAAATGCCTTGGCTGCCAAGAGCTTCAGGGTTAGATATTAAACCACAGTGGGTGGAACCCATAAGAATACGCTTCTGTGGAACTGGGGCAGCAGGGTAAAGCACTGTTAAGTGATTCATCATGTACAGGATTTCTAAGTGATAAATGTATGCTGGGCTTTAACTTGGTCTGCGTGCCATGCGCAGTACTGACAGCTTCCTTGCTTCCTCCCTTCTCCATGACCTTTGCCAAAACCAAGTCTGTATTGTCTAAGATAATAACATCCTGGTGTTATCAGGTGGAAGAAACCTCAGTGTGGGAAAGTCTAGAGTTTGCTTGGATTAGGCAACCCTATCCTTTGCTAACTGATTTAATCAGAACTCTGTCACAAGCTGTGTAAGGTGAGATTAGCAAGGAGAAAGGAGATGCATAGCAAAACAGAAGAAAGCTGATCTTACTAGGATTTTAATTTTTGTACAAGAAGTGACTCTGCCTTTTAAGAATAGGATCCACTAGTGGGGGCATCATCTTGTTCCATTTTTGTATGGAGGAAATGCATTTGTGGTCCTGAGGATGCAGAAATGGGCTCATTTCTGTTCTGCAGACTATGCTGGGGGCTTGAAATAAGAGTTCCATGAGCAGGGTGGTTGTGGTCAGGGCAAATTGTCACTAACACAAGATTTCAGTCTTGCTTTTTGACTGGCCAGTCAGAATTCAGTCTTGCTTTTTGACTGGCCAGTCAGTGGCAGAAGTGTTCTGGACATATGCAATAGTCTCAGTGCATTTTTTGCATTCACCTTGTTTCTTTGAATTTGGCTCTGAATTTATGATCTCTTCTACAGGTAAAGCTTGTTAGCATTGATGCAGCAGAAATAGCAGATGGAAATTCCTCTCTGGTACTTGGACTAATATGGAATATAATCTTGTTTTTTCAGGTAATAAAACTTGAATACTTTAATCATAAGTGAACAATCTTGATGGTGTCAATGTATTCCAGCTGAATACTGATTTTTTAATTGATTTTTAATCCTAAAAAACATAATTAAGCATGCTAAACCTGAGCTTTTCCATCTTAATATACACTAATTTTATACCTGCAGCTGCTTTCATTTTACTTCACTGGACATATTTTGGTGTAAATAGGAGACAGTTTAAACCCTCATTTGACTTGGACCAGAATTAGAGCTTCAGATTACTACTTTCCCTTCTCTCCTGTGCCTTCTTATAGTTCTGCTCCAGATTCCCTGGATCTGAACCAATGTCTTGGGTTAGTTTCCAGGTCACAGCTTATTTTTAATAACCTTTTCTGGATTTGGTCCAATGTGGTGGGAAACTACATGTAGAATCAGTCACCTCCAGAGACTTACTCAACATGGCAAAAATTTGCAACTGATGTAGATGGCCAGATGAAAGGTCTTGAAGGGCCTGGAACTGATAAAACTGATTTGAACCTGAAAATTGATTTAGCCTCAGCCTTAGATTAAAACTGCTCCCTAATCTACGCTTATTTTGAAAATGACCTCCTAGACAATACAAAACTCTAATGAACAAAGAGAGATGGAGGGAGGGTCCTGCAACTATCATAAGACTATAAGGCTCTTTCATCCTCTTGGGTTCATTTAAAAAACGGCTAAAGGTTTAAAAAATAATCTCGAAGTTGCCGTGGGGTTCCTCTCCTTGGCTGAGCTTCTCAAGCTGCACAGCACCAGTTTGGCCAGATGGACTAGCAGGCAGAGATGGTGCGCTGGAATCTGTTGCCCCAGCAGCAGAGGGCATGGGGGACCTGAAAGCAGCAGAGTGGATAATTTGGACTCAAATACCAATGCTGACCAAGGACAGGAGAGCTGCTGCAGGTCACCATTTCTTGACTAACAATATTTCACTCAAGCAAGTCCTATGAGAAGAACAATTTCAGTTATACTAACTTTTCTTTCAAGGACATGTTTCTTTGCCTGTTGTTTAATATGAATTTGCTCAGTTCAGCCTGAACTGATACCTTGCCCTTTCTGTTTCCTGGGGCTGCCAGCTGGGCTGCTGCTGGCTGTCACGCCTATGCAATACAAATTGAGAGTTATAATGGATAGGTCTATAATTACCTCTTAAAATTCAGTTCTGGCACTGTTACATTTAAAGTTTGCGTGAAAACAAGCACTGAGTTCTCCATGCAGCCGGTGTTAAACCAGAGCACTGTGTGTTTTGCCTTTTATTGCAGATTAAGGAGCTGACAGGCAACCTCAACAGGAACTCCTCCTCCTCCAGCCTGTCCTCTGGGCCCAGTGGTCCAGAGTCAGACACATCCCACCCCAGCACTCCCAGTGTGGAAAGAAACATATCCATTACAGTGAAGGATCAGCGGAAAGCCATCAGAGCCCTTCTAATCTGGGTTCAGAGGAAAACCAGAAAGTAAGCTGACAAACCCTTGTATAAAACTGTGTTTTCCCACCTGCTCTTTTCTTTCTCCTGCCCTGTGTGTGTGTTACCATGTGCTATGGCTTCTGCTTTTGAAGTTTGCAGGCGCAGAGTCTCTGCAGGGGGGTATATCACTACAGCCGTGTCTCAACAGTGGCCATCTGACCTTGAAGCCATGTGCATTGCTGGCTTCATGATTTGAGTGTTAAATGTTAACTTGCACTAATCTGCTTGGCACTGTTTAAAACAGGATTGTTCCCTCCTCGCCCTACCCCCTGGCTTCCATGTAGTTTATTTGATATCTTTTGCTACTTAAAGGGTAGGCATAAATAAGGGGTGAACTGAAAAAATAAATATATTGAAGGACTTTAGCAACAGGCTTTTAAATTAAGCAGCAGCCCTGGGGGAGTTTCTCTGTGTGCTGCAGAGTGCCTTGAAGGACAGAGCCCCCGTTAGAGTCCCTCTTTCCTCAGGAAGGGAGTGAATCTTAAGTTGCTTCTCATGCAGGTAACATTTGGAGTCCATTTCCATTGCTCAGCACATCTCTCTCCTCTTTAATAAAAAAGCAGTTCTTTCACCAAAGCATTTTGTCTAGTAGTGCTTTAACCTGGCAGGGCTACTGTTAGGTTAAAAATCTTCAGTGTAAGATGTCTAGTGCACATGTAAATGCTTGGAGTGTATTTTACTTATATTATTATCTGAAGTGATGACTGCTAGAGAGTTTTAAAGAAGGCATGGGTCAAACTTACTTATACAAGCTGGATAGCGGAATATTTGGCATTTTTGCCTATTGATAGATTTATATGTCCAAATCTGCCTCTGAACACAAATGTTCTGTGTCTAGTGTTGAAGATACAAATTTGTATCTTAAATACTTGGTCCTGTGGGCCACATCATCCCTTGGTTATCTCCAGTGAAGCTAAGGGTGCTTGTTGTGCAGATAAACTTGTCCCATTGAGAGCACTGCTGCTAGTGCAGACTGTAGAGAAAGCAGAGTTTTAGTCCCAAAATAATGCTGATATTGTCACTAACAGAGAGGTGGTACAAGGAGAGTGAGAAGTAAAGGCCATAGACTTTTTGGTCCAGTCAAAGAGTACAAATTGAAAACATCTAGTAGGAGAAAATTGTCCTTGCAACTGCACTATTAAAAACATAATAGTGTCATTATAATCATGTTATCCAATGAGCTGTGCAGAATTTTCTATTCTATTGCAAGTTTGATGGTTGTTTTTTCCTCCAAAACTTTGGGCATCTAATACACTTGTCATTTATACATATACTGACACCATTTGCATTTGGCAAAGCACAATTCTCTGCTATAGAAGGCCAAGTACACAGGAATGTGAATCATTTATGCTTATGTTTTTAAGTATTTAAGTGTTGGCAGTCTTCCCAAGCTATGGCATTAAAATGCTGGAGAGCACAGAAACAGGAATCACAGAGACATTTGGTTTTGTGAATGTTAAATGTGGTTTCTGAGTTCTTGAGGGCTTTGTTTTTGCTAACTACTTCCTACAAGCAGGTTGATGTCAGCTGTTAGCCACACTGATCCAGTTTGTGAATCTTTGTGTTTTATGGATGTATTTTTTGCATTTCAAAATCCAAAAAGATCTCAAATGTGTCTAGTGCAACTCAGCAACCTTACTTTTAACTTTCAGGAGTCTTTGAAAAAGGTGATGTCTTTACCAAGTTGGCAACCTTACTTTTAACTTTCAGGTGTCTTTGAAAATGATGATGCCTTTACTTTGGATTTTTGTAACACAACCACCCATGTAAACTGTATGTAATTCTGTTCAGGTATGGTGTTGCAGTTCAGGACTTTGCCAGCAGTTGGAGGAGTGGCCTTGCTTTCTTAGCTATCATAAAAGCAATAGACTCTACTTTAGTAGACATGAAGCAAGCACTGGAGAAATCGTCTCGAGAGAACCTGGAGGATGCTTTCAGCATAGCACAAAATAAGCTGGGTGTTCCTCGGCTCCTAGAACCAGAAGGTAAAACGCCTACATCAACTTTGTTGGGTAACGTTCAAACTATAATGAATTCATGAGTATTGCATTGTAACACCTACCAAAAACCTCTCAGTGATTAGACTGTTGATGTGATCAGTGTGTTGGGCTGATTGCTAAGAAAAATAAAAATGAATTGGTCACTGGCTTGTAGTTGTATGCTTCCAGTCATATTTGTGAGCTCCTTGGGGGCAGAGATCTTACCATAGTTATAGCTATGTACACTGGTCCTGGCTAATGTTTAGATGCTGTGTGACATCTGCATTACTAGTGGGCATTAATCACTATCCTGTTGTGCTGAGAGGTGTCTCAGTGCATTAGCACCATTTCATAATGCCTAAAGCCTGCAGAGACTAAATGTCACTCCTGGATGAAATGTGCAGGTCTGCCATACCAGAACATGGGTAGATACCTATTCAAATGTATTTGCATCTCACAGTTTTTCCTTTACATTGCATTTATACACATATATATACTTATACGTGTGAACATATAAATATATGTGTGTATATAAATATATGTATATAAATGGAGATTCTTGTGGTGTTTTTTACTGAACTCTACTAGAGAGGCGTTAGGCCTTGATTTTATGATTGAAAGCACAGAATGGTTATTTTTGCTTTCATGGGTCACCTCTTAGAAGACTGGGCCATCATGCTAAAAATAAACTTCTGTGCTGTCACTCAACAAGATCACTGTCTAGTGACAACAGCATAAATGACAGTATGAAGGTGGATGTAAAGGGACCCCGATCAGGGTTTGGAATTTGTTTGGAAATAGGAAAAAATTAGTGTGAATAATGTTGAGAAATCTTTCGAGTACCATCAACAGTGAAAGCATTTCTCTTATCTGACAGAAAGAGAGAAGTGTTTGTAGCTGTTATTTCTCTCATCATAAAGGCAGGATAAATGTCTGATGAACTGTTCCTCTGCAAGAGTGTTTTAAAGCCATGTGTGCTCAAGCCCCTTGTGTCTGTCTCCATAGATATCATGGTGGAATCACCTGATGAACAGTCAATTGTGACATATGTGGCGCAATTTCTGGAACACTTCCCAGAGCTGGAAGGGGTATGTGTTTACTCCTACATCACATCATTTTTTTAATTTGCTTAATAAAGTCAAATGTTGCTGTATTTATCTTTTAGGTTTCTTCCTAAGCTATTTAAAATAAGCCACAAATAATTTTTCACATTTTTGTTAAATCCAGTCAAATGGGCTTTCATTGGCAATTGCTAAAATGCTTTTTTGGGCTTTTAAACATTCACATCCAATTACAACTTTCAGAGGTTAGAACTGGTTACATAGGGCTCTACTACTTTGATATACTAGTCTTAAATAAGGCTGAAATTTATCCCTTCACCTATGATGATTCATTGGACTTTGAATTTCATTTTGAATTCTATCTTCTCAAGTTTGAGAGCTACAGTCAATCTGAATTTAGCAGGTATCAGACATAAGATACCAGAGGCTGAATCTTGGCAATGCAGCATTCAAAAGCACTCACTGTAAACATGAAGTAAACTGCCGCTTAAAGGACCAGGACTTTTTTGCAGACTTTATAAAATATAAAGAATTGAGGAGCAAGCAGGGACTGACAGTGTCAGGGATTGACGAAGGTCTTTTTGAGAAACAGATAAACTTACAGAGGAACTAAAGAACAGGAGACAGAAAACTCGAGGGAAAATGTGAAGACCCAGGAACCAGAGGAGAGGTTCTGCATAAGTTGAAAACTGTTCTGGAGGCTGCTTTGTACTTCTAGACAAACCTAGTTCAATAATAGTCCTTCTGGTTTGAAAGGGTCCCCAAGGGACTCAGTGTCCCTCAAGTATCTGCATTAAGTTTTTGTGCTAGAGTACATGCACATAAATGATGGTTCCTACACCTCTCATTTCTTGACTGAAGGTTCCAGTTGGTGTGTACTTTGTAGCTTATAAAATTGGTGTGCATTACTAAATTCACTGGAATTAAAATTATTATAATAATCTAATTTTTATTAGATTTGATGAGCAATAAGGATTGTTGGCATTAATACTTGTGGGCATTTAAATAGACAAAGAAAAAGCCTTCTTTTTTTTTTTAATACAGTCTGTTGGAATGGAATAATCTAGTATATTAATATATTTCACGGTGGATTTAGTGGACTTGCTAGATTTATTTTATTCCCAGGGTTTGGGATTGTGTCAAAAAGCCAAGTCAGTTGTCTCCAGAGGTGCAGCAGGGAGAGATGAATACATTAATAACTGAGGAGTAGGCTTGTCTGCATTCTAATCTGCCTGTACAAGTGGCTTCTTGATGTTGAGATTTGTTCAAGTCACTTGACTTGCCAAATTGGTTTCCCTACTTTCAAAATAAGTGAGTCATTAATTGGCCATTCACAAGGTGATGGGCTAGGTAGTTATTCTTTCCCTAGTGTTTGGGAAAAGTAAAATGGTACCTGAGATATGAATTGTCTTTTAATGGTGTATCATCACTTACAGGAAGACTTTACAGATCCTGACAAGGAGCTTCCAATTGAGTCCACATATGTCCACATCAAAGACACACCTTCAGAAAAGGAAGGCAAAATCTTGATTTTAAGTGAAAGTGAAGAGAACATGTATACTGTTAATCACGAAAGGAGTCATCCTGCTCCTCCAAAGGTTCACATTCATGACGCCCCTGAGAGAATCCTATCAGAAGCTGTTCCTGAAAAATGTAATGGGAAATTGAGTCAAGTGTTAGGTGATTCACAGGAAATGTCTGAAGAGAATGACTTAGTGAGGCCTACCTCACTGAAAATTACAGGATCTGTCAGTTTTGAATCCAATTCCTCTTGGGAGGTTCTAAGTGATAAATTCATGCCAGGTGAAGGGGGCATATCCGATGATCCACTGAAACAGGATGATGACCTTTCTCCAGCTGTTCTGACAGATCAGAAGAATTCTGCTGACTCTTTTGAAGACTACTCTGAAGAATTAACTAAAGAAACCTCTACTGAATATGACAATGAAACTAAGAGCCTTTCAGCCAATACTTCTTCTTTGAGTCCATTATCCTGGACTTCAGGTATACTTACAGATGAATCTATAAATAAAGTAGAAGAGAGCAAACCCCAGACTTCAATTCTTTTACCAGAGGTTACCTCAAAACAAGAAGATACACATAAGTATGTTCTTGATCTTCTAAATGAGGAAATACTGAAACTTCCACAAAATGAACATACAAAGCAATCACCTGTCTTTGAGACAATAGAGACTAACCACTGTTCACTGAATGGTTCTAATCCCAAAGGCCAAGAACCATCTACACAGCATGAAATATCAGATGACTCTCTCTCAGATGAACCTAAAAATCCAGAGGACCTGGACAGCTGTGATGAAGTTGAGTCTTCAGCTGAAGTGCTACCCAGTTCTTCGAAAGTATCTGTAATACCCCACGATCTCTTTTATTATCCACATTATAATGTTCCCATATCAGCAGTTTTGAATGCTTACCTTGAGCCTTGTATTGAAGGTTATGATACTGGAAATGACAGTGCTTCTTCTGAAACAGTAACAGATGTTTTACAAGAGAAGGGGTTACCAGAACAGACCTACAAGGAAGATGCTCCGGAGCCAGACTTAGGGAATAAGCTAGGTGTCCCTCCGTCAGAAATAGATACTGAGAATGGCAAGGAGGAAGTGGCAGATCTTAACAGTCACATGAATTCTTCCGATGAAAAAGAAGTACCATTACTAGTAGGAGAAGAGTTAGAAATTGAAAAAGGTGGCAAGAAGGCCACCAACTGTCAAGATTCCACTATTCCACAACATCCTGAGGTATTTTATTTTTTTACCACCAGCATTTCTTTGTGTATATATGGGGGATTAGCATCTGACCTCAGTGGTTTTAATTTGCTTTCATTTTGCAAAGTTTTAGAGAAATATGTAAAATGTATTTGGTTTCCTGTCCTGTAACACTGGTTGCCACAGCCCTCTACTGGAATGAATTGAATTGCAGATTGTGAGAAGATCTGACATTAAAAGAGAAAATGAGCCCTAATACTAATAATACTGCAAAAATGTGAATTTTAATTATGTTTTAAAGTAGTTTGAGGCTCCTGTATAATCCCTAGGCATAAAAGATTATCACAGAGGGTGTTTTTAATAATTTGTAATGAGATGAACAGAAGGTAGTATTGCTGATATAGAAAGGATACAGGCAAAGATAATTTTTGTCTGAATCCAAAGAAATTTGCCTACAAAACGTTAAACCAATTTGAGTAGGATAAGTTATGTGGGTAAAATGGAGGCTTGTCTACACTGAAGGAGGAGAAAGACAGGGGGGATTTTTGGTAGTTATTCTGTGTATTGGACTTAGGCAATTTCACAGAATCACAGAACCTTCAAGGTTGGAAAAGACCTTGAAGATCATCCAGTCCAACCATTAACCTAACACTGACAGTTCCCAACTACACCATATCCCTCAGCGCTATGTCAACCCGACTCTTAAACACCTCCAGGGATGGGGACTCCACCACCTCCCTGGGCAGCCCATTCCAACGCCTAACAACCCATTCTGTAAAGAAATGCTTCCTAATATCCAGTCTAAACCTTCTCTGGTGCAACTTGAGGCCATTACCTCTTGTCCTATTGCTTATTCCTTGGTTAAAGAGACTCATCCCCAGCTCTCTGCAACCTCCTTTCAGGTAGTTGTAGAGGGCGATGAGGTCTCCCCTCAGCCTCCTCTTCTCCAGACTAATCAGCCCCAGTTCCCTCAGCCGCTCCTTGTACGACATGTGCTCCAGACCCTGCGCCAGCTTCGTTGCCCTTCTCTGGACACGCTCGAGTAATTCAATGCCCTTTTTGTAGTGAGGGGCCCAAAACTGAACCCAGTAATTGAGGTGCAGCCTCACCAGTGCCAAGTACAGGGGCAAGATCACCTCCCTGTCCCTGCTGGCCATGCTAAAGATGCTGTATTTGCTACAGCATCTCTTCTTGCAGACACTGATTTTAAATTGTCTTACACATTTTCCAGCGCAGTAATTTTAGACAGTGTTTTTCAGGAATGAGTGTCCATTTAATGTTACTCTACACGTTGCTTAGACAGGTTGCTTGGACGTGTTTTGGTCCTGACACTTACTAGAGTAATGAAGTCAATTTGCTGTTAGCTTCAAAGACTAATTGGGGATAGATTAAAAAAAGTCTTAGTGGATTACTTCAAAGAGCCATGTCATGTCATGACTTCTTATATAAAAAGAACTGGCAGCTAATTGTATGTATGTTGAACTGATGATACTTTATAGTTCAATGTATCCCAAATTATTTTCAATAAATAAATTGCTTTTTATTCTCTTTAGTGAGACTTTCAGTCTCGTACTACATGCAATTTAGCATCTGAGTAGGCTGCACCACTAAGATATTTGGAAGGGTGGGGAATCAGTCTTGTTGTCTAATGCAAAATGTTTCTTAATTTCACCAGGCCATAGTAGAACATCTAGAGGATTTATCAACAGCCATAAAGAGACCAGAAAAAAGTAGTAATAGGGAGGAAGAAGGGAAAAATATGATCAAAGCGGAAGACTTGCAGATCTCAGAAGTTGCCACTACCACTCTGTCACAAGATAAACTGGAAGAAATTGCTGATTGTCAGGAATTTACCAGGTATTTCACATTAACTTTGTCCTAAATACACCTAACTGGTATGAATGCCTGGTCTTTTGAAGAGTGCCCTGTCCGTTGGATGTTTCTTGTAGAGTTCTTTTAGGAGCAGCATTTTGGGACACGTTGGCTTCTTCGTGTGTTTCTTTTAAACATGTCAAGTGATGCAGTGCCAATGGGACTTGATTTGACTTTGGTATACAAACTTTGCTACACAAAACCCAACTGGAACCCCAATGCATTTTGAACATGGCAGTGTTATAACTTTTTCCAACAAAAAATTTTGTAATGTAGATTAAATAATTTATCTGCATTGTGACACTATGTGGAAGTGTGACACTGCTTCATTCCAACAGATATTTGTTGGCCTTTTTTTATGTCTGTGAACAAGTGAACGAGATTGTGGTAGGTTGACCTCATCTGGCCACCAGGTGCCCACAAAGCCACTCTCTCACTCCCCATCTTCAGTAGGATGGGGGGAGAAATAAGATGTAAAACTCATGGGTCGAGGTAAGGCAGTCTAATGAAAAAAGCAAAGGCTACATGTGAAAGCAAAGCAAAAGGAGACACAAAAAGGAGACACAAAAAAAAAAAAAAAAAAAAAGAAAAAAAAAGATTTATTCTCTACTTCCCATCAGCAGGTGACATCCAGCCACTTCCTGGGAAGCAGGGGCTCTTGTAGGCATAGTGGTTGCTTTAGAAGACAGATGCCTTAATAACAAGTGTGTGTGTGTCCCTCTGCCAGCTTCATCCTTTCTCTTAGTTTTTATTGCTGAGCACAACATCATATGGTATGCAATATCCCTTTGGTCAGTTTGGGTCAGCTATCCCAGCTGCGTCCCCTCTCAACCTCTTGCCAGTCCATATTCTAATACATGCAATAATGTATGTTTGTGGTTTTGCATAGCTTAAAACTAGCATGTGCAATTGCAGTGGCTATCTTTGAAGTCAAAACAAAACTTAGCTTTATGAATTTAAAACTGCTTTTACATACATTTCAGAACCACTGACAGTGATTCCAACATTTGTCTCCGGAAAAGATCTCTTAATACTTCTGAGGAGGTAAGTATGTGGAAATTTACCTATCACTGTTTCTCTGTTTCTCTTAAACTTCAAAAGTTCACATACTGTAAAGGGTCTATTCTCTGTATAAAGCTCTGTGATAATACAAAAGCCCTGTGACTACTAATAATTTTAGTGCCAAAACTAGGCATAGCTGAAAAGCTTTACTGAACTCTCCTAAATATATGGAACTGAACCTTACTGAACCTCAAACAAACCCAGAAAGGAGTACCTTATACTACAATTAAATCTATTGTAACTTTGAGGCTTATTTTATCATAACTGTATAGCTGCAACATTTCACTTATTTAAAGCTGCCTTTCTTTGCTGCTGCAGTTTCTTTTAGTTTGTGCATTCTCTGTATGTATGTTGGTGTCCTGGTCACAGCCCTGCAAAAATGCTGTGTGTCTCTTGAAGTGCACTTTTTATGAAAGAGTGGGCTCTTTTCCTCTCCTTCATTGTAGCGGTGTATTATATAATCTCAATAACAGCAGCTAACCCTAAAAGAATTTTAGCTGTAATGTGAAACTGCATTCTTAATGGCAGATGTAATTCATACTGGTTTCTTGAGAGCACACTACACAACTGAGCTCTGGATTTTTATTTTTTAAGTCAGAAGGAAGGGACAGCATCAGCAATCTGGGCACACTGAGCATGATAGGAATATGGCTCTTTTCAGCACGAAATAAAATCTTGGCCGTCTTGGGGTTTTAAAGAAATGCTGCCACCAATGTTCAATGAAAAGGAGGTTTCACACAGATGTTTTAGTTTTGCAATGCTGTCAGAGCTACTAGAAATATATATGAATGAAGGGAGCTTTATTCAACTGAATGAAAGCAACTAAAAGCAAAAAAATCTTATTTCACAACTTTTTTCCTTTTCTGTGTGTGTACCAGACTGCAGTGGTGGATGTGCTGGCAGGGAATAAATTTATAAGCAACTTTCATTTTATTTGAGCAAACGTTAAGACATACTCTGCATAAAATACACGCACAATTACCATCTTTGCAAGATGCTGGATTTTATTTTTTTTATATAATCTATTCCTGGTTTGTTTAAGGAAACCTATGGTGTAAATGCGCAGAAGATGACAGATATGGGTGAAAATCCATTAATCATCAGGTGAGTCATTCTTATTCAGACAAAGCCTTTTGCAAGGTATCCCTAACTCCTAGGTACTTCTAACAATGTTACAAAGGGAAATTAAAACCAACTGTAGCGGTAGAGACTGACTGGATGTCGTGTAATGGCTTGCAGTCTGTATTTCCCATAGGTGTAAGATACAAAACTTCTTCATTTGTCAATCTCCTCCTTGACTAAAATGCTTTTTCTTGACTTGAAAGATTCAGCTATTTAAGCAAGATTGTGAGCAGTTTCCACACGTGGTGAATATTTCAGACCAAGAAAAGAGTGGGAAGACTTCAAATATAAGGCCCTCTGGCAGTGATGACTCTTTCCAGCTTTGGAAGACTGTCAGGACACTGTTTAGTGTGCTCAGTACTAAGGAAAGATGATACTTAGTAGAGTTCTGGCCTCTGTTAGAGCACCCATGAGTTTTTATACTGTGTTTAGTTTAGATTTAGGGTGATGGACCCTGAACGTAGAGCATATATCCCTCTGGTATTAGAGTCTACATATCTATAAGAAACAACTTATTAAAACAGGCCAAAAACCAGTTTTCTCCACAAGTAGATTAAAAAAAAAGTCTACCAGAGGGTGATTCATATAGTAGTATGAACTTATAAAATGAGTGTACTATCGTATGCCTTTTAAAATATGACTTTTCCTTGGCTTTGTGAGGGCTCAGTGGTGCTGGCAGAGCCCATCAAGCTTTGCCCTTATGAACTGCAGCTGAGAGTTTGGAAAGTTGGAATTTTGGAGTTCTCCTACAAACCCCCAACTGCTAGTTGGTTTCTGGAAGTCTTGGGCTTTTTCTGTTTAATGTTCTGGTGTCTGGCATGAGAAGCTCTGAAAGTAGATGATTTGGGGAAAGTATATCAAGTCAGATACAGTGTATAAGTAAAATTGTGAAAGTGTGATACATATTGCCCAGAACTACATTTACTGTTCGGAATATAAAAGGGCATCTTTTTGACTGATGGAAATCACCTTACATCAAAGGACTGTACTGTAACAGCATGTATTTAAACTACCTGACAATTTGTCCAGAGTTTTCAGAGGATTAATTGCTATGTACGTTGGCTTCTAAGGGAGCGCACTGCTACAGCCCATTATGCACCTCCTGTTTAGCTTGGACTCCGACTGACTAGATTGAAATGGTTCATTAAACTGCTGTCTTTTAGTCTGCCCTCTGATCTTTACAGTAAATATTAACAATGAGCGTTTCTTCTTTTTCCTGCCTCTTATCAAATTCTCTCCTGTTTTCAGGAAGAAAAAGGACTCGGAAGCAAGTGAGACTCCAGCACAAACTCACGAGATTACAATTGTTGAGCAGTCAGAGCTACTCTACTTCATCATTTTTTTCTGGGTGCTGGTCTACTGCCTTTTACTCCTTCCACAGCTTCTTAGAAACAAAGTTTGATTTCTGTGAGGTGTGAAAAAACAAAGGACGGTGGCTGGATTGCTTTGTGTATCTGCATATGAATATGTTCCTTCAGGTGAAGCACAAACAGAAATGTAGGACCTGATATTTGTGTTTATTATCAGGTTGTCCTCAATTCCTCTACTGTTGTGCTATGACAGTGTCTAAGCACATTTTCTATTATGGTAATTGTATAAATATATATAAAAATTACCTGATTTAGTAGACGCAATTTTGTACATTTGTGCCTTGCTTTATAAGATGCTAAATAAAACCAGATAATTATCAGTAGAAATATAAACAATTCAGAGCTCTAGTCTTCAAAAATTATTCTTTTGGCTTCATTTACTTACGTAGGGCCTGACAGCTGTGGAAGAGGGATGGTGTTGACTTGCCCATGAATCTGGCCCACCTGCAAGGGCAAGGCTAGAAATGTTTTTTCACATGCAATTCTTTGAGAGGGCTGGAGGCAGAGCAGAGCTGCAGGGGGTGGAACATGCTGACTCCAGGAATTGATTACAATTCCAATGGCAATTCAGTCAAGCAACAAAATCAGATTGAGGGTTTTTTGGGTAGGGGAGTTTGCTTTTTTAGGATTTAAATTAATTTTTATCCTGCACCTTTTGTTATGTTTAATTTGCAGGAATAAATTGGGTGTGGAGAAGTGTGAAGAACATACATGTTAGCTGCTTCTTAGGAGGGATCATATGGGAAATCTTAGTTCAGAAACTTCTGTAGAGAATACCTGAAGAAATACACTTTTTATACGTTACTGATGGTGGCCATCTTTGAAAAAGACGTTCAAGAAGCTTAACAATTTTATCAGAACAGATACCATTTGGGTTTTTTTTTAAAAAGTACCTTGCTGCTTCTGAGGCTGATTCTGCTTCCTTTTCTTTGCTGCTTTTACTTACCAGATGGTGTAAAGATTTCTCTTTATGGAGATACAAAAAATAATAGGTAACTTAACTTATGCATGGTAAAAGGATTAGAAATATCCTTTAAGTGCCCAAATCAATAGAGAAAGAAATTACAGATGTAAAACTAAATACAGAGAAATGTTGAAGGCCGGTATTGACTTTCTAGTACAACTGCAGAGACTTGTCTTGTCCATAGACACAGTTGAGCCATTTCTGCATCTTGTAATTTTTGTCCACACCAGTGATCACTATAGGGTATTTGATTTAGAATTTTTGCCAGAGGTGATGTACCTGTGCATTACAGAACAAAAGAGAAGTCTTCAAATTCAATTTAATAGCAGTAACTTTTCTCTGTGTGACTTTTAGTGAAGTCACTATTTTTCATTGGCACATTTTTCGTTTCATAGTATGCTTTATGAGATTACGTCGTGTTGCTGCTTCCACCTGAAAATTCATAAGGTTGACTGCAATGTGCTTCATAAAACAAGGGGTTTCATAATTTACATAGAGTGAAAGTTACAACATGTGGCTATAAGTTTTACATATTTTGTTTTAGCATAAGGTGTATCTCTCTGCCCTGGCTTAGTTTTCAGCTGACCTAACAGTACCTGTGATCAGGACACACCAGAATACATAGCAATTTATTTGCAGGTATTTAAAACCTGTTTACAGTCATGTTATCTGCTAGGGTAATCTTAATCATCCATCACACTTCATTCTTCTTTATAAGCTTTTTGTTTCCCTGGGATTTTTCTTCCAAGCTGCAGTCAGAATTCACTAGCAGCAGTGCACAGCAGGAGGTGTTAAACATTGCAGATAAAATTCTGAACCTCTTTCAGTCAGCAGAAAGCTGAAATCTTTCCTGTTCTGTACTGTCATCATTGAATACTGCTGGATTCACCCCATGAAACTAAAAATAAGGTCCTTTGTGCTTGGTGAGGAACAGATCCAAACTTCCCAAGTTAATTCAGTGTACATCAACATAAGTAAAAAAAAAAAAAATAGTGTTTCATCTTGCTGATGAAAATGTTCAACATTTTGAGTCATCTGATTTTGTGATGCCTGAACCTGTTTGTGCTTGTTGATGAAGACAGTGATACTTTCTTCCAAAAGAAAACCTATACTAGAATTTTTGAAGATGCTTTCTTGAGGTAGGCTAAAATATAACATTGAAGAGCTAGTGCATTTTCTCTGAAACAAAAGAAGTTAAGAAGGATTACAGTTTCTTCATAGAATTTTACAGCTATCAAAGTTCAATCAAGTAAACTAAGCACCCTTCTGTCTTCTCCCCTTCCTCCTAAGGAAATTAATCAGAATGAGGAGGTCTTTGGATGTCTCATCTAAACAACTGACACCCATAAAGAATGAAAAAATTGCACTGATGCTGGCAACTTCACTACACAGTATTTTCTTTCTTGCCTCCCACTGATGAACAGTGACTGAAACAGTGAAGTGAGCAGTTTAAGTGTTAAACAGCATCCAGCAATTGTCTTGATCATCTCACCTGATCTTTAAACTGATGTATGCTTTCCAGCCTATCCCATTAAGAGATAGAGATTCTTTCTTCCTTGCAAAATAGATGAAAAAAATACTAAATTACTCCATGATACTTGGTATTAAGTTGCTTTCCATATTTGGGTTTGTTTGGTTGTGTTTTTCTATAACAAAAGCAGTTTACTTTACTGAGCCATTACCTGGGTAAGAAGATCCCTAGGGTAAAGAGTTAAGAGTGATTATACTGGTATGGTCAACTGTGCATGAAGAGACTGAGCTCTTCAGGAGTTCTGCCATTACTTGGAACTGCAAAAAATGACATCTGCATAAGCAGCACTTCCCCCACTTAAATTGACTTGTAAGCCTGCATCTCTTCTTCCACAGCGCAAGATCCAATCCCTCCATGCAAGTGCCCTATTGTGGAAACATTGCTTGCTGTTAGACTTTGTGTCCTATTCTGAGTTTACAGTCTAAAAAGCCTGATTGTGAAGCAGTCACTATGGCAAAGCCTGTTTTAACTTGCTGGCTAGAGGACTGGCTTGAGGTAGCAGAAGTTTTAAAGGCTTGTGGGCAGTCTCTCATCCAGCTGTTTTCCAACAGATATGTCGATGGTCTGAATAAGGAAGTTTTTCTTGAATATTTGTCTGTTTTTTTGAAAAATGCTAAGCTTGAACTGACTGCATTTGGTATTTTGATTTAGCAGCAGGATTCAGATACACACGGGTATCAATCTATTAAGACCATTTTTAAAACCCATTGTTGTTGAGCAGATGTGTGGGTAGCAGAGTATTGTGAAGTGTAAGTGTCTGGAAGTGCTTGAGGATCACTGGATAAAGGATGTTTGGTGTTCACAGAAGCACCATTAAAAATGGAGAGACAATTATAATAGGATGGTTCAGTATAATTGTAGTCCTGTAACTTAATTGCAAAATGTTTCATTGTGATTTTATAGAAGGTGCAAGGAAAGATACGCTATTGAAGACAGAACCCTGGTAAACATTTATTGGTAGATGTCTTAGAGTTGAAGAATTGAGTTAAACAGTCACATAATTTACAAACTGAATTGAATATAGCCTTTGCCAAATTGTAGGAAATGATCAGTGCAACGATAGGGCAAGCACAGATTACAGTAAAAAAAATGACAATCACTTTTCAATGCCATGAATATTTTTGATGGATTGAGCTCTAAAATGTATTTTTATTGAGTTTCTAGATTGTAATGAATGTGTCTACAGAATTTTATGCAAAGCTTGAGAGTTCAGCTGTTTTAAAATGATTTTTTTATATAGCAGTTATTATTTTATCTATATATTTAATAGAACTGTAAAACCATTTTAAGAGTACCTATAAAATTCTATGTATGTGATATGATTATTTATTAATTATGACTCATGAGAATGAACATTAAGCTATGCATCAGTTGTGTCATCCTTTTGAAAACTGGAAACTGCAAACAGAGGAAGAGTTTTTAATGAACAGTAGACTTGAAAAACATAGGAAATGATTGAATACAATTGTGTAATTCTTAAAGCTGCATAGCAATGTCATTTTGTGATGTTAAACTTTCAGCTAAAGTTGCAAGATATACTGAGTGATTAAGCTACTTTCTTCCATTAAAACTTTCTGAGGCTGAAATTTCTACATGTTGGTATCTGGTGTCTAAACATACTTAAATCCTCTACATCTTCTGGAGATTCTCAATTTACTCCAGCTCAGTATGACTAACTTCTTTACCCAGATAGGGCTCCATTGAGTTTACAGGGATACCATGCAATACCCAGTGGGTTTTTTTAGGGTTTTCTGCACCGATCCCCACAGAATCAGAGCTTCAGAAGGTTAATTTGGCCAGTGTATGTGGTATCATATTTAGCCTTCTAACAAGATAATAGTTATAATGTATTATCTCTTATGCTAGCTTTATGTACTTCAAGTCCCTTCTTGCCAAGCCAAACTTGAATGCATCCAGTGATGTGTCAGTTCCTCTACTTCTGTGGAAGTCAATGCAACACATCTGTGTGCTAAGCACACACTACAGGATCTGGTCCTGAGGGGACTTAAATCAACGTTAATCACATAGGCCAGGAAGTAGCTGAAGCCTATGCATTGCCCTTAGCACTGGATCCCCTGAAATCTAATGTACACAAACAATGCCACTGACTTCAGTTAACCCCATTGTACACATAACATTTGTTTGCCTAAATTCTGCAGGATCAGTCCTCTCTTTCTTTGAGGAAGTTAACATCCACTTCCATTTTGATTTAGAGATCAGCAGCAGGAACAAATGGCTGAAAGACGAGGGTGAGGTTACAAGCTGGAATGTGGCTGTGAAACTTCCCAAACCGCTACAGCTGAAAGCTCTCACCCTAACAATAGGTTGCCCACTGTTTTCCATTGAGCTAATAGGTAGTGGATCTGAATGGAGGTAAAAAGCCCCTAAGTTTTTGTATTTCCACATTGTGCATTTTTTTGTCAGGTAAATAACATTTCTTCCCTTTAGCATACCACTAATAACACTGATTTACAGCTGCCAGACTTACAATTGTTCACGGTCCAGGTTCGTACCTACACAGGACTTGCTGTATGGCTTGTTCCCACCCACGCTGCCCCAAGATCGTGAAGCTATTCATGCAGGAGGATGGGAGGTATATGCACATTAAATGATGTGGAAAAGTCATACTATGAATGGGATAGCGTGCTTACTCTGTCCATCGCTTGACACAACTCTAGAGCTCACACAGGGTGAAAAATTAACGCTTTTAATTTCAAATGCCATGTCTATTTCAGGGTTATCTTAACTGAAATTGTGGAACATCAAATTATTTCTTTCCTCCTCTAAAAGTGAGATGTGGTAAACTTCCTTCCACCTCAGTTGCACTTTTGATGACTCCTTTCCAGGCAGCTGCTACTGTTGATATTGGAAAACAAGAACGGTGTTATTTTCTCACCATGAGGGGAATGTCTTAAGTTTATGTCTCTGGAACATAAAATTGGCCCCTGGGTGATTAATACACTTCTTTCTTCATGAAAAGGTTAGAAGGGGCAATAAAAGTAATTAATTTTACCTTGGTGAGAAATACTAAAACTTACCATTCCAAGAAAGGCTAGATCCTGGCCTTCACTGCTGTGTTCAGGTCAGGTAATATTTTATTCCCAAAGTAGTTTCATTAGTTTCACTGGGCCTTCCTGGAATCTCCTTGATTCATGGAATAGAATTTCTCTGTGTCCAAGGACCAATTTGTACAGGGGGGTCCTGATCCACGGCCGTTATTTGATTGTAACAGAAAATCATCATTGTTTAGTTAGAAATCACTGGTCTGATTTAAATCACATAACTTTCAAATTATATGCTGCTCATTTTTTGAGAGATACAATGCAGTCATTTTTTAATGCCAAGTAACTTACACAAGTCAAATATGTCTATTTTTATTGTAATAAGAAAATTCAACTTCTGCTTTTGTCTTGAACAAAACATATTTCAGTAGGCATACCACTTTATGCTATTGTATTCTGCTGTGTAAAAAGCTGAAGAAAGTGTTCTACCCTTCTTGTTAAAATTCTCCAGTTTAAAATGCAATCTGTAAAGTGCTAGTTTGCTAAAGAGTTAATGATGGACTTTTCTCCTGAAGAAATCATTTGTAAGTAGGGAATGTAATATTTAAAATACATGTTTCTCTTTGGCAAGTGGTGAGGAATGATGGTTATTTAAATGAGAACAAATGCTGGGAGGATTTGAGTGGTATCAAAAGATATATTGAAGAAGATGCATTTTTGTGTACTTTCAAATACATTTCTTCTGAATGCTTTCAATCGGTATGTATTGAATGTTTGCACTTGTTGCTCAAAGCTAATTTTTGTGAGAAAGAAATATATTCTTCTGTATAGTTGGTACATTAGAAAATAAAATGTTTTTAGAAACTTATACTGTAATAAGAATAGTATTTACTAGTGAATAGTTCTACTTTATTTTATAAAATCTCCAATTTTGAAATAAATGGACAGGCTTCCTGTATATAATCTGTTATCTGTGGGTTTGTCCTTGTCCTCCCAAGAAAATACCTTCAAACATCTCATTTCAGGAGAAATCAACATTTTGTTCTTATTTATTCATTATCATTATATCTGTTATTATAGATTATTTTTATTTATTCATTTTCATGCCCAGAGATGATACTCACTTTTTAACAGAGAAGATCTCAGTAAACACAGCAAATTCATGAAGTGTGTTATCTTCCCACCTACCCAAAAAGTGACTTTTAGTTTTGGAAAAAGAATCTAAACTTTTATTCTAGTCAACAAAAAATTAATTATAAATTTTTATAAAGGTGAAGATTTATTCATGCATAGAAATTGGTATTATAAAGACAACCTATGGAAAAGCTTACAAAAACAGTTGTGCTGAATTACATACTGTTCTTACAATTCAATTCTGGCCTGTTTCTATGTAAATGTTTAGACTTGTACATTAGTAAATTACTAGGTGCAGTAGTATTTACTTGCAGTAGTATGTATTTACTACGGTCCTTCCCCCTACACCTTAATTCCCTTTGCAGTATATGAGAAGATGAAAACAAAGTGTGACAGAGATGCAGCACAGTTCAGAATCAGCCCCATGATCTGTCTCCTGAAAAAGACACCCAAACTGGATAAACACAGAATGAAAACAGTATATGGGGAATGGAGTAGGAGTGCTGCTTCACCAATTAAACATGAAGTTTGATGCGTATCACACTTCAGGAATTGTAAATGTTCCTCTGTTCCTTCTACAAAATCAAATAATCTCACATGCTTTCAATGTATTTCTCACTCCCCCTGGAGTAGCTGGTACCTGCCTATTAGACCATGCCCTGCACCTAGTCCTTGAATATTCATAATGCTGTTGAGAATTTGGGATGTTTGGGTCCAGTCCTGGAGCAGCATTGACTTACAGAATCATAGAATGGTTTGGATTGGAAGGGACTGTTAAAGGTCAATCTAGTCCAAACCCCTGCAGTAAGCAGGGACATCTTCAACTAGACCAGGTTGCTCAGAGCCCCGTCCAACCTGACCTTGAATGCTTCCAGGGATGGGGCATCTACAGCCTCTTCATTACTATAACTTTAAAATCTCTAGCTACAATTTGAGACCAGTAGCTTTTACTGGTGTCATGAATGATACTTAAGTAGAGAATAAAAAGGTTGTGATTTAATTGGGTTAATTTTTTGCAACTGGCGCTGTGATTAGGAATTTGCAAGTGGACTGAGGGGCAGGGGGGAAGTTCAAATGTGCAAGATGGGTCAGCTCAGAATGTGGAATAGAAGTAAGCTTTTACAGAGTATGGGATCCAAACTTTAGTTCATATCCAACAGTAAGAACAGGAATTGTTGGACTTGATTTCTTTTCACTGTTCTGGGACAAAAGTCATTCTGATAGAAACTGCAAAAATAATCTTCCTTATCCCTGCTGTGTAAACACAATTTTTGTAGCTTAAAGAAGATGCAAATGCAGCAGAGGAAATAAATCCATCTGGATCATGGCAGCGATAAATACAAACACAGGGTTCATTTCAGATAAGGAACCATATGCAAGTATGCACACTTGGGTTGTGTATGAGCCCAGACCTCCTAAAGGATGACCTGTGGACCTCATGTGTGTATTCTGGTTGGCAGTGTATACTGAAACCATCAGTCTCGCTTCAGTGCTTATTTTACCTGATTGGTAAACAGAAGCCAGCAGGGGCAGGGGTACCTTCAAATTGGTGGGTGGGCAGATATTACAAAGCCTTAGACTTGAGCTGTGATTTCTATTAAGACACCAATATACAGCAATAATCTTTTCTTGAGTTGCTATTTCTATTGATGTTACAAGGACTATTTCTAGGTAAGTTAATTGCAGTAATTTATGAAACGCTTTCTAGTGACTAACTCTATTCCTTTGTTAGCCAGTAGCACTGGCAGTTTTCTGTCCTTGTCAAACTGTACAGTTTACCTTGAAATATCATGTAAGATATGATCAAAGCAAAATGTATAGCTCCATCTGCTGTAAATACTTTGAATTGATTATTTTTGCATTACTTTTTTTATGGCTGATCTGTACCCTGGGGAACTGATTTATCACTTTGCTGATATGTATTTTCTGCATGTTAGCAAGAATCAGCATAAATACAGCAGCTAAGTACATTTATACATTGCAAAGTGGTATTTCTCAGCTCTCAGGCAAAAAGGAGTGTAAAAAGTGTATATTTCAACATCAGGAACTTTTGTTAATTATTCTATGATAGATCTATTGTACTGTGTCATTGCAGCTGCTTGTAAAATCCAGAAATCACATGACTTGCAAGTCAGTGATGGATGGGAAGAGATTCCCAGTTAGGCTTCTGCTAAGTGATGGCTTTCCACAATCAAGATCAGCAACATTTTTTTTTTAGGCAGTAGTCATCAATGCCAAGTCTCTGCACAGGAAGAGTAAGTTGCTATCCCATTTTTTATACTGATTTTATAAGGTAGACCAGCAGTTTAAAGAGGTCAAAAAAACCACTAAAGCAGTTAAAAATATGGAAGTTTCTTTTGCACTAGGGGAAACATCCTTCTTTGGAGTTACGAAGTCTGGGTCACTGAAGTGTGAAAGCATGCCAAAAACCATTTTTAAATAGCATCTTAGGGGGGAACAAAAAGGTTGTGCAACCTACCACCTTTTCAAAATCTCAGTTCCAGTTTTAGGAATGGAATCTGTTCAAAGTAAGTTCATTCTTTCTTCCAACTTCCTCCTCCATAATCATACCTGCAGCTTTTTCTCAGAATGCATTGCAGGTGTTATTATTAGCAAAGTGGTTTAAAATGTTTGCCACTGCTCTTCTCTGCAGTGATTCACAGCTATGAACTGAAAAACCTGGTAGCCAGACTAGGGGCTGTTTGAGAGAAAAGTCTCAAGTTAGTTTTTCTCAAGTGGAGTGTAGAATAGACACATTCTTTCCTGGCCACAAACTTGAATACAACACTCTGGCCCATATTTTCTCATTAACTGCCAGCTTGTCTCAAAGTGCATCACTGAAACAGTGTGTGACGCAATGACAAAACAGCATCATGGCTGGTATCAACAGGAAGGAACAACAGAGGTCACCATTGTCTCACGGGAAGGAATCTCTTCAGTGTCCATTTGAGTACCTATGTGTAGACCCAAACAGCACAAAGTCTGGTTTTCTCTGGTGTGATTACACAGTTCTATAGCATGAACAAAGACAATTACTCATGACAGTTTGGTGTTTTTTTTTTTTCAATTGCAATTTTCTAATCCAAACACAATTTTCTTCACTCTTAACCCAACAGGAAAAAAACAGAAATAACCCCTCCATCCCTTACTGATACGATTTTTTTTAAAAGGGGAAGGGAGATAAATGTCTCTGTTTTCTTGTTGTCTTACAACAGTTATCCCATAGAGTAAAACATCAGTATTTCCAGTACTAAAGATATGGAGAAAGCTGTAATTTGGTACATTATTACTTATTCTGTTGTGGATTTTAATTAGTTGGGCTAAACAGTTTGAAATAAGTGGAAATTTTTAACATTGTGTATCACACTGATGACTTCATCTTACTTTAAAAATCTTTGTAAGAAATTTGTGAAATCAACATAAAAGTCAAATTTTTATTTGGGCTTAAACTCTGAAGTTTAGTTGTCATTAAACAAATATATGACATAAAATATCCATTTCTTACAACAGAGAGAGGATAGTGGTGATAGACTAGCACAAATTTTATCCTAACTGTGCTTCTAAATCAAAAACTCCTGTCAGCAGGCAGGCTCAATGAGGAAGTAGCTGTGGAGAAAGACACCCTTTTTTTATATGAAAATAACTTCCAGAATTCTCATGGCATTCATGTGTTCTGTTTTCTGTGTTTTAAGTATTCTGCTTGCCTTCTCTTTGAACCTACTTGAATTGGATAAAATTCATTATTTAATCATAGCCTGCAGAGGATTAGGGAGGGTTTCTTTCTGCTCTATTTTATGTTAGAAATAATCAAGAATGCCAATTTCCTTCAGTACTTCAGCTAAAATTGGAAAAATAGACCCATATGTTCTGACAGCTCCCACTGGATAAGACTGAACAGCTGCTCCTCTTCCTAAGCTTTTGTCACGGGATATAATTATTCTTCCATCCATAAAAAACCAGAAGGATGCCCCTTCAATGCTATAAAAATACCTAATACTGTAAAATTTAACAACATGGGCATTACAGAAGATGTGCTCTAAATAGCAACAGAGGTTTGAGCCAAGAAAACACTTAATTTGCTAATACCCTAGGCCTATATATCACTTTTAATCTGAAATAATTTTATTAAGGTTGGTAGGGACAGTTATATTAAGGAAGATGGTAAATCCCTGCTAGAGTGCAGATGGAACGAAGGAGGCTGGGGCTCCAGTGACAGATCTACTGTTGCATACACACTGCCTTCAGCACGACCTAACAGGGGAGCGGCTGGCCAGAAGTGGCTTTGCATGGTATTTACGGTGTCGTCGTCTTCTTTATTAGGCAACAAGGATGATCTCCAGTCCTTGTGCAAGTATACGTGATCCTAGGAGACTCTAACTTGGTCACCTGGCCTAACACAAGTGTAACTGGTTCTGTACCTGCACTCCTTGCAGGGTTTTGCAACAGAGTAAACAGGATCAGCAAGATACAGCACACAACCAAATCCATCCACCGTGGAAAGGAGGTGCCAGGAGGAGGCAGAATGGGGCCAGCAATGTATATTTACATTATTTAAATATTCCCTTCCACAAGAGTGACCACGTTGCCCACATGTGTCTATATCTTTACATTTTTGGTGTGGTGTGGTGACTTGTATGAGTCCATAGATCTGGCCACTCATCAGTGCTATAGGTAGGCCTGTTCCTCTGAGTGTGTGTACCCCACCACCATGGTAAATGATGGTAAAATACAGTATTTTTTTTTCTTGCACAAAGAGTAAGAAAGCTACTGAAAAGTAATAGAGCTTTTGGACATGTGTGTGAGTGGAGGACGGTGAGGAAGAGTTCAGCTTGAAAACTGAATTGTGCATTTAGCAGTTAAAATGACATCAAAGCAAATGGGCGTCCCTGACTGTAAAGATTTTCATCACTTATGCCCATCTTTTGGCCCATCTTCCATGCTCAGAAAAAAAAAACCAACAAAACCAACCCACAACCAAACCCTTGTTGGTCAGCAATTTCATGACTCCATAATGTAATGAAACCTTGAGAAAGGCATCAAGGTACAAAGGATGAGCGATTAACTCCATGGAGAGCAACAGGATAATCTGAACAGCTGAATATTGACACTGACAAACATTCACTGACATTGCAAAAGATGAGTGCAATGCATTGAAGAACAGGCAGGGTGATTTGGGCCAGATGCAGCTTTTTCATGGTCACTTCCAGACACAGCTCTGCGGGAGTGAAGCAGAAATTTTGTGCTCCACCACTATTGTAATCGATGACTAGGTATTCAGCAGGGTAATTCCTCTCTGGTTCCATAAAACTGCCATTCATTTGGGGATGTGACCAGGCGCGAGTGGGATGTGATTATTGCCTTCAGCTCTCTGACGATCCATTGGGACCTATACTAGGCCAGGGGACTTTCAAACTCCAAATTTGAATTTACAAGAATTATCCATTTCATTACCTGTCCTAAGCATCTATCTGATCCAGGCTGTGGCTACGGATCTAAGCCATGCAGTAATCAAGCCTGGAGGTTTGGTTATTAGCTACATCTCCGGGAGGAGAGTTAGGTCTTCACACTAGTCACAAAGAGACCAGCATTGGCAGGCGATGCCATGGGAGGTGGGACGAGGGAATTAACTGAGACTGGCATTAAAATAAACTGTAAGGTAGCTCCAAATGTGCTAGTTGTTGCAAACTGATTCATTTCAGTCCTATGTCCTACTTTAGGGATCGGTTATTCACATTTACAACTGAACCTTCCACATCAGGCACTGTATGGTAGATAATTTGTTCAGAGCTTTCTTATTGTCTTATGTTTTCCCCCAGTTTTCCAAGGACACAGCTTACAGATTTTTATGTCATTTGTAATGAAAATAGAAGCTGGAAAACAGCAGCATGGGAGGCACGAGAGAAACCGTATTCCTATGTTTCAGCACCACACATTTCCCTTCTGTTCTTCATCTGTGGCTGAAGGGTTTTGATGGTGGGAGAGTTACCCTACATCAGCTGTTTAATCCAAGAAATTTCAGGGCACTTTTAAAAAAATTTAGTAGTAGCTGGTAATATCACTCAAGCAAAGTGAGCGTTGACAAGAAACTGGAGATCAGTGGTCTGGCTAGTCAACAATCTGCCTTAAGCAACGGCAAAAGGAGATGCTCCTTAGGGAGTACACATACACCCAACCACCTTCAGTAGTCCTTTCTTCCACCTCCTGGGCCTAGCACCAGCAAGGGCTGCGGGCGCCAGCTCCCTTGAGGAAAAGCAGCACTGTGCCTTTGGCAGAAAGGACAATCCTGATGGAAACGACCGTCTGTGTGTATGGAAAGGTGTGATTTCGCTACACAGTGATGAGAGAGCTCAGTGCTGCCAAAAGGACTGCCTTTCTCCCAGGGCTTGCCTGGACCCGCACGACAGGACAACCCCATTCCCTGAGATCCACCCCTCCATGACCAGCCTTGTCTCAGTGGGAAGACGGGTGCCCTGGAGGCGGCCTCGGGCAGCTCCACTCCCAGCCCTGGCCGGCCTCCCCACCAAGATGGCGGGAGCCGCCCTCGCCCCAACGCTGCCGCCCACCGCCGCCCGCGCGCGCGAGACCCGCCCAAGCGCGTGCGCGGCGGCGGAGCGCCAGGGCCGAGCGCCTCGCAGTCCTCCGGCGGGGGGAGGGGAGCGCGCACACACGTGAGCCATTGGACCACCCGGCGGCTCCCGGGCCGTTGCTGTATCCCGCTATCGCATTGGCTGCCCTGTGAACCTTTCACCTTTTACGCGGCTTTCGCCGCCAATCGCCTGGTTTCTTTCATAGCGTGGGGCCGTGGAGCGTGTGAGCTGCGCAGGGTGGAATTCTCGGAGCGGACTTGCGTTGCGGGCGTTGGGCGGCCCTCGTTGGTATGGGTGGGAGGGGTGGGGGAGGTGCTCCGTTTGCGTAGTGCCGGCAGCGCAGGGGGAAGGGAGGGGGAGGAGGCTGTCCCGGGCCCAGGTGAATGGAGGAACCTGACAGTTGGGGGGAGTGAGGCGGCGGCGGCGGGGAAATGGCGGCGGCGGCGGCGGCAGCAACACAATGAGACGCGGCCTGTAGTGGGGGGAAGCGCTGGGCTGGGTCCCGTCCGAGCAGGTAGGAGATGGCGGCCCGGGCGCGCCTGCCCCTCGCCCCGGGAGCTGCATGGCGGCTGAGCACGGGTGCCGGAGCCCGCCGCCCGCGCCGGCCTGAGCGCCCGCAACCCCGGCGCCGCCGCCGAGCGGGGTGGGATGGCGGCGGTAGCTCCCTCCCCGCCCTCCCGGCGCTGCGGCCCGGTTAGGTCTGCCCCGCCTCCGTCCCAGCGACCGTCCCTGTCCCTGCGGGTCCCGGGGCGGCACCGGCCTCCGGGCCGCGGGATCGGCCTCGGAAACTTCCCGCGGGCCCCGACGCCGGCAGGGCCGGGGCCCCGCGTGTGGGGCGGCGGCAGGGCCCGCACGGCGGGGGCCGCGCTCTGGCCCCTCTCGGCTTTTGTCTGCTCTGGCTCCGCGCCCCCCGGCCAGCCGTGCTGGAGGCCTGCCTGCCGGCGGGGGCTCTGCCTCCCGGGGCTGGGCGCCTCTGGAGCCCTTCTGCCGTGTCGTGATGGGCTTGGGGAAGGCGGTGTAGGATAGTAAAAGACTTTCCGGTCTGAAGTGCTCATGCTAAAGGCGGTATGAGAAACTTAGCTCTTCTCGCTGCTTCCTTTCCGTCCTCTTCCAGTTTAAATGAAGGCAGCGCGTGGAGTGGAAAAACGTAGTGGCAGCGTGATGAAGGCAGGCCTTGTGCTGTGTGATCTGAAGTTAAAAACAAAGGGTTAAAAAGACAAATATTTTTGCACTGGAGTTTGTTGCTGTGTTAGGTAATCTAAAAAGAAACCCGAATGAGTAGAAAAGGGATTGTGGTACTGACATCTGAAAAAAGGGGATATTTTTTTGTGTAATATTATTAACCAGAAATCATTGTTTCAAAAAGGTGAATCTCTTAGTGGTTCAGTTAACTTTAGCTGCTAAAAGTCTGGAGGATATTTGGCGCTTCAGATCATCAGTTATGAGTATTTTTGGCGTTAGGATTTTTGAACTTCCAAGTTATGTGGTGGGCTCAAGTGGTGAAAGTGTAGGTTGGGAGATGATTACCACGTTTAGAGCAACAAAACGGAAAATCAAAACAACTTTGCAGACAGTTAACCCTGTTTTACACTTCTTATTAAGCCATTTTGAGTGCTCTATTGAAGTGCAAACTGCATATGTAAGTTCAGTAGGTTGGGTGGTGTTTGTTTTAACAAGTTGATATAGACACAAACTGAAATTGATTTCTATTATTCCATGATTATTCTCATAAATCCTTCTCTTGAGGGTCTTCTCATCTGTCTCTACATGATACATTGTAGTCTATTTAAAAGCTTTGAAGATGCTACTAGAAGTTTTCAGCTGGAAGGTGCTTTTACATGTATAATCATTGGATTGTTACTTTATTATTTATTAATCCATAGGATTGAGTTGTAGCTCAGTGCTCAGCAGTCAAAAAATGAATAATGCTAGAATTAACAATTAACTGAGGAGAAAATGGCATCAGTATGCTACTGTATAAATCCTTTCTGGGGCCATACATTTAATACTAATTGCAGTTTGGGTATTTTCCCTTTATCTCTCTTCTACCTCAAAGAGATTGTATTAGGCTAAGAGAAAGGTGGATTGAAAATTGGCTGGGGCTTTTCACCCAGGGAAAGATACCAGTGGAGGGATAAGAGACATTATGAAACTTAGTCATGAAGAAAGTACGTAGGGAGCTCTCGGGTTTTTTTGTTTTGTTTCCCCTGTTTTTGAAAGATTTCTGTAGTCTACAGATTCAAAACAAATGAGATACTCCTTTACACTGTGTGTAACTAAAAGACCTGGTGCAGCAGCGTATTGGGAATACCAAAAGTTAGCAAGGAAGTTGAAGCAATTAATTTGTGGGGAAATCATCAGAGACTATCAAACACAGGAGTATCTTCTCAGATGCAGCAAACATCAAGGTGACTGGTCAATGGAAGGTTTTCCTGCTTGCCTTGTCTTGCCCTGCTCCTTCATACGTGTCCTCCATTGGTTACTACTAGAGGGAGGCTAATAAGCTAGAAAGCTATTTTGCCTGATGTAGTATTACACTAACGTTTTTATGGAAGTTACACTTCTTTTTTTTGAGAAATACCTTGATCTTCTGTAGCCTATGAGAAGAAAAAAAGCAGAACCTGCAGTTCAAAAAAACTTGTCATGTTTTTTGTGTACTCCTTAGATGTTTCTTATTTCCCACTTCAAAAATTTGTACTTTTCCTGTTTTTCAGAAAAGTTAATGGATTGCACAAAGTTCCTTTAGCACAGCTGATTAGAGTCTGAGTATCACTACTTCACCCATGTTCACTTTCAGTATGAACTGGCTAAATGTGCATTGACCTGTAGCTGAATGCAAATTACTGGCAAAACCAAATACAAAAACGTGTATCCTTCTTAGAAGAGCAAGGAGCCATTTAGTAAAACAGATATGGTGAACTTGGAGATGAAATACTCTTGATTTCTCTTCGGATAAGCTGTAGAACATAAGTGAGAGCAAGAGTTCAGGAAGATTTTGAAAGGGATTGTACACTTCAGCAATGATGAGCGTTACAGTAAGTGCTAAGACTACAGACAGGCATTCTATTTCAGGGCATAATCTAGTCTATCAGGCAGCAGGTGGAACACCAAAACATTCTTTGAGATGGGTTGTTCCATTATTCAGTAATTCTCTGTGAGGAAATCCAGGGTTTTTTTATCTCATGTAGATGGTACAAACTAGGGAATATACTGAGCTTGATAGGTTGTTGGCAGAACAGCGCGATGGTTATGATGTCCTAATGCCTCGCTGTGTAACCACTGACCATCTGTATCCCATCACCTTCATATTTTCAACAGTAATTTTTTCATACTGATAGCACAGAAGCTTGATTTTTATTTTTTTTTTTTCCAGGAAGTGGTTCCCTTTAAAGAAAGTAAAAGTATAATTATAGTATTGTGTAGAACAAGAACCTCTATGTAATTGTATGCAATATGTTTTTAGAACCCTGAAGGCTAAGAATGATTAGAGTAGAGGAGAAAGCATGATTTTTCTTCACACCATCCAGATGTATTTCTTCATCCTTTAGCCTTTCATGACTTCCATATGTATCGTGATAAACCAGAAGAAACGTGGCATACAGTAAAACTAAAAGTTCACTTTTAGCTGAAGTTACAGCTGTCTTTGGTTGGGATTTCAAGGTTTGGTGTTCAAGCTGTGTTGATTGTTTGGGGGGGTGGTGGGTGTAGGAATGTAGTTAAAGTAAGCATTCTAAAAGACTTAATTTACAGGACAAAGCCGTGCCCACTTTAATGAATGCCATGATATTCTATTAGGTGAACTCTTGGTTTTGGTAGTTCTTGTATGCCTTACCTAATAATGTAATAATTTTTCAAGTTTGAATGTTGAGCAGTATATCTTAAATACCCTTGTTATCTCTGCTCTATATCGCAGACTGCATTAGTTAAGTAAACTTTCTCTGACATTTGTCACCTTCAAATTCCTGCAGCTTTTGGAGTCATGAAGCAGAGAACTGAAACTACTATCGAGGAATTTACTTGCATTGTTGCACAGCTGGAAGTGTTGAAATGCCCTTCTATGGTGGGAAAGGAAGGAAGAGCAATATTCTCCAGCTTCTCCTTGCATAAATACTCTTGAATCCAAGAGACTTTAGTACAGCTTGTTGTGGCTTTTACTTAAGTGCCACACAGTCATGAATCTGTGATCCTTGTTTTGGTAGGCACAGGTGTTACTTTTGGGTCCCTTCTTACTAAGGGAAAAGAACCAAAAGTGCTCTCTTTTGATCCTTGCTAATACATGATAGCATTGTAGAAAAACTTGTTTTGCTCTGCTTTTTTTCTCTTTATGTCTGTCGCTCAGTACTTATGCTGTGTAAGCTGACATGATCAGTTTCTGCCCATGTTTTGCATCTTCTATTACTCTTCATAAAGGATCAGTTCCTTTGGGTTCATTGAATAAGTGTGCATTTATATCTGAGATGCAGCACGGTGGCTGCTGACTTGAGGGATTGGTTGCTGGAAACAGAGGTGGTCAGGTTGGGCATTGGGGGGTTTTCTTGTTTTGTTTTTAAATCGCTCATCAGTATTCTCATGTTTTTTCATTTGTACACAAAAAAACCCAACCAACGAACAACCTTTACTGTTAATTATTAAAACCTGGTTTCCAGTGCCCGTCTCCTTTTTTGGAATCTGATTCCTGATAAATTGTGAAGCCATGTAGTGGCCTTTTCCTCATCAGAGATGCTAAGTAGCTGGGCAGTAGTAAAAAAAAATCAGTTTCCTTGAAAACTTAAGAATTTAGGATCTTTATTTAGTCTTTGATTTTTTGAAAACTGGTTTGGAGTTTTAGACCTGCTCACTTACTGATGGCATAAATTTCCTTTCCTTAGGAAGTGAGGCGAATACAGCTTGCTTTTTAAAGTTAATTTGTTTGACTCCATTGAGATGATTTGGCTATGCAGGCATGTCTGGGCTGGCTTAACTTTGCAATTCATGTTTCTCTTTTGTTTGCAAAGTCTGCTTTGTTTCTGGTCTAGATCAGGTTTCTTACAGCTTTCTTGCAACTGTTACTGGCCTTTTATGATGACTTTGGCTCTATATTTTCTTGTTCAAGAAGAAGTGAGCAAGGCTTATCTATCTAAAGGTGAAGTTGCTTCTTAGTTGATAGTAAAAACTAGAGGTGATCTAGTGGTTAGGATGTTGTCTAGGATTCAGAAGCCCTAACTTCTCTCACTGACTCATGAGTTTGGCAAGTTAATTCAGGCATTTCTCTTTTCACCCCCTCCTTTGAATTTAACTTTCAAGTGCTTAAATTAAAGACAGTTTTTTAGATGTTTATTTTCTGCCTCTGTACATAAAGACATTTAAATGTATTTAAGCTGATTTATTAGTTGTGGCTTTATGAATTCTTAATATTCATTTATTATATTTAATCATCTTTAATCAGGATGTTAGTGCCGTGCCTGGGATCAATCTCAAGTAAGACTTTTAGCTCCTCACTTAAGCTTTGTATTTCTGAGCAGACAAACCTGTCTGCCTTGCTACCTTCATGGTCAATGGCTAATAGGTTTTCATTTTTGGAAGAGGACATAAAATGAAAGATAGTGCTTACTATACAACCAAAAGCTTTGGCATCTGATTCTTTCAATGACCCACAACTTTTTGCCATCTTTCCACTAAAGTTAAATGTCTATATTGAGAAGTTACTGTGTACACTTGATATGAGGTCTGTGAAAATATTTTGGGGGGGGGGGGGGGGGGGGAAGACTTCCCCCCCCCCCCCCCCCCCCCCAGTTACTGAAGATCATTTTTGGTTACTTTTGCTGTCTAACATAGTGCTGTCTTGGTGATCTCCAAGACTTTAAAAACCAAGTTACTGTTGGAGGTGGATAATGGTCATGAAAAACTATAGTACTTCAAAAAAAAAAAAAAATTTAACCTCTGTTTCTGCTGTATGTTCTGTGAGTCCCCAAGAAGATGTGTGTGTATTCTTCATTTATTCTTCTTGCTACTTATGCTTTCCTGTTTCTGTGAGGCAAAATAAGAGGGAAATTGACCCTAGTAAATGAATATTTTCTACTAGTGTAGTGGACAGAGTCAGCATGACTGACAGCGTCTGTAAGAGGAAAGTGACAGAAGCGTGTTACTAAACCATGGGATTATCCTTCTCTCTTTCTCATTATTTCTATAGTTATTGTAAGCAAGGTCTGCATTTTCTGTTAGCTTATGAAAATTAAACAAAATCCTGTGGACTGCCTTATAATTTTTTAGTACTTCTGAAGAAGGGGGGAAGTTTTTTTTTCTTTCTTGTTTCCAAAGAACATTGAACTCTGTCAGCATCAGCCTCCTGAGTTGTATTATTTTGACACTAAAGAAACAGCAAGCTGTAAGTGATAGGGCAAGAAGCAGCTGTCTGTCTGTATACTTTCAAAGATCATAAATAAAAAATTAAGAAATGTATACCCAGGCATTCAAGTCCATAGGTTTATATGCTGAATAGATCAGTTGATTTTTTTTAATTTTTTTTTTTACTGTGCAATCAGAAAGACTATGATTTAGTGAAATCTTTCTCTGAAGAAGTGGCTATACCATCTACTGCGGGATTTGAGAGGAAAGAGTTTGAGCTGTGACAGGTGACAAAGCTCTGGAGGAGTATGTGTATGTTTTATGAATGTAATGGGCAACGTAGGCCCGCATTTTTACCTTGAAGTAGTTCATTGAAAAAGGACTGTAAGAATGCAAAAAACATTTATGAGCTCCCTTGGTCTTTTAAAGACATATGATCAACTGCCAGGAGATGAGTAATTTTCCCTTGGTAATCTTTGCATAGTTAGTGCTCTGCTATGTAGAAGTTGAGAAGTGAAACCTGCCTTGATTAATACTAAATTGTCTGGAAAATGGTCTTCTCAAGGCTCTATGTTGCCTAAACTGAGTAGACGGTGAGTTTTCAGTGACAAAATTCATGATTTGTAAAACTGTCTACTGACTGGTTATTATATCAGTGGATGAGGATCTACAAGGAATTACTGGATGATTTTAGGGCATGTAGTGACTGGCATAATGATGAAGCAGGTGCTGACTTCTGGCAAGCATTTTGAATAGCATGCCAATAATGCTACTAATGTATACATTGACTGCCAACTATTAACAGTTGTTAAAATCTTATCGGTTCATCCTGTTATTGCTGGCTGCTGCCACTAGGTGTTTCCTTTTGCTGCATTCAAATAGTTTTGGACTAGACAGCAAGAAGTTTTGTTTCTGGAATTTTTATGTTTATTGTCATTAGTGTAACACAGTTCAGCAACAGTTGGTGATAGAGAAGCTGGTGTCTGGTTTTGAGTGAGTCAAATCCTGTTGAATACAGTTTGCTTGTTTTCTGTAATGTAAGCAGTGTGTAGTGGCTGTCAAAGTGGATGACAGCTGTCTCATGCCAGCTCTAATATTCATCTGATCCCCATGAACTACTTAATTCAACTTGCAAAACCAGAAGAAAACTTGCCTAGGTGAAGGAAAAAAAAGTCACTTCGTTAGTGTCTGGCTCTTTGGGAGAAAAATAGTTCAGCACAAGTGTCAAAGCTGTTTAGAAAAGGGAAGGAGCAGTGAAAGTGGGGCTGCTTCATTTAGCACTAGGTTGCCATAGGATTGGATCCGCAGTCTCATGAAATCTAAGCCCAACATACTACTTTCCACTTGATTGCCGCCTTTTATGAATATTGATTTATCTCCTCACCTCTTAATTAAAATAACTGTTTCATATTTTTCTCAACTTTCTACTTTCTCACTTAATAGCTGTTGTTATAAACAGGTGTATTATTACAGTAAATTTGTGGGTTTGTATATGAAAATCAGCTGTGGTAAATCCAGAATTTGAACCAAAGTGGTGGAAAAAGCTTATAGAGTATTATGAAAATGGAATAAAAATGCAACTGGATTTAATGACATTTCTTTAGTGAGTGTTATTCTGAGGTTTTAACAGCTTTTTTAGAAATGTAACAACTATCAGAAAGTGCAGTAATCAAGATGGAACACTTTAGCTATTAGCTTGGGAAATTCAGATCTGAAGTTATGCCTAGTTTAAAACCTCTCATTTTTATCTAGTGGTAATTTGTAGTTGTGACTCCATAATTAGGGAGCTGTGCAAGAAACTGCATAAAATTTTAGGACATCTTCTGCGGTTTTCCTGAAATGTAGTGATTATAGATAATAAGATAATAATACAATCAAATACAAATCAGAGCCTAATAATCTAAAAAATGTATGTTTTCCTCTATCCAGTTTTCCATTTTTTAAAAGTGATGGGGTGAATTTTTTGTAATTGTGTGTTCTCAGGCATACTTTGATTAACTTTAAAAGCTCTTGAAAGCAGAGTGGTTAGGCTTCAGTGAAGAAAGGACAAATCATTGTCCTCATTTTAAAAAACCCAAACCAAACAAAAAACCCTTTTAAATCCCAAAGCCAGCCAAGCCCCTCCATGGAAACAAACCCCAAAACAAACAAACAACTACCTAGCTTGTTTACCACCAACGTTGTAGAGATTTGTAATTCTTAATTTGAAATCAAAGCTTTAGGGCCTCATGCTATCCACAACAGAATTCTTTAAATAAATTCTTTAAATATGTGGGAAATTCAAAAGTAACAAGTTGGGCTACTTGAGAGAGGCAAGTCACCTTTATAAATCAGGAAAACTTTATGATTTTTTTTTTTCCCCAACTTGAGTAAGGTTCTGTTTCTCCCCACCCCATAAATTTGCCTTCAGAATAGAACTGGGGGTGGGGTTAGGCTATACAAATTTTCCAGATTTTTTTTTTTTTATAGGCTAAACTTGGTTTTATGGTGAAAATTGCAGTTTTTGTTAAAATATGTAATTGAATGGTGATACATTAAGATACATTCGATCTTATAGCAAGAATATTCAAAATGTAAACAATGTGCCTTTCAATGTTAGGAGTTCAGCACTTGGGCTAAACTTTTGTAATCTGTTGGGATTTATGGGATAAACAATATTTACAAGTTTCAATTTGCAGATGTACTTCTAAGAATATTAGCTGACTGTATATATAATTTTCATATGAAACAGTAGCCAATACTTAATGCAGGAGTATTTGGAATTGATATTATGGTACTGCATAGAGGGTTAATTAAGAGAAAAGCAGAAAAGTTTAACATAAATACACATATTCTTTTGAAGTTTGCATTCTAATTAGGGGATATATGTTCATGGAGGTACTACTCAAAACAGTAAATCCTTTTTCCTGTTAGGCATCCACGGTGCATAGGCTGTATCTTAGGCTATAGTTTGACAGGCATAGAAAGAAAATACCTGTGTATCCCCAGGTAGTGGTATTTGTTGTTAGGCTTTATTGGTGCAAGCATTTCTGAAATTGTATGGTAAAGTGGATTAAGGAGACAAAATCATCTAAGAATGAATTATTTTGTGTGGTTTCTTTATTCTGTTACGGTCTGTCTCTAGATGTGGTCACAAATTACCTGGAAACAGTTGGGCCACCATAAGAGAGGGCTGGAAGCAGCATGTATGTATGTATAGCAGTACCATATTCAATGCATGTTAAGCTGTGATATGGGTGCCTTTATCATACAGCGTTTTGTCTCTGCTGAGTGAAAACGAAGGAAAAGTGATGAAATACAAAGTGACTTTCCTGGGTTTTGTCTACACCAGAAATATATTATTTCTTCTGTGATTATTTTAGAAAACTTTGTACAACCAGACACAGATTTTTATGAGCATATTTGAGAGGGCTAAAATGAAATACCAATCTGGTGAAATTATGATATGTTAAACCTCTGCATATGCTCTGTTTAATCCTACTAGAAAGGGAGTAATAAGGTCACCCTTCTCAGTGACAGCTTGCCCATAAGGGTTTAACACACTTTTACTTTCTGAATGAACTTCATTGCCTTAGTTGATTAGTCTTCGTTTCTCTAAGCACTTGTCTGTGCAGCGAAGTCAAATTTCTAAAAAGGATATACCTTTAAAATTTCATTTCAAAACTATTTTTATATTACAAGTCTTAAAGGCCTTAATTTATAGCCTGGGATTTTTTTGTTTTGATCTGGTTTTTGTTTCACCAGTTAGTTTTAGTATGTGTTTGAAAGATGCTGAAGTAACTTGAATTGTAAATTATGAGAATGGCCATTTTTGGATGAATTATATGTAGTCATGGAGAAAAGGAAAGTTTTCAAGTGTTGGAATTGTATCCTACCTTCAGTAAATATCTGTCTATTCAGTCTTTAAAATGGTGAAAGCTAACTATGCATTTTTCTAAATAATAGTACTTCTGATTTTTGTTGTGCGAGAAAGGTGGTGTAATTAATCTGTTAACCAAAGAGAAGTGAAAGTTTTCCAGTTGTTCAGGGTTGAGAAAGCAATGCTGAGGAAGAAGGGGGAAATCTTTCAAATCTCCATTGACAGTTAGGCATGTAATCTGCTTAAATCATTCTGAAAGTCATACCAATCCGTTATCTGCCTCTTTAGCCATCTTAAAGCATCTGTTTATGCCTACTCAACTAAGACAGCTCATTAGCTGATAAAAACAAATGATTAGTCAATGAAATTGAAACCCAGTTCTATTTAAATATTAATTTTGCAGAATTTAAAGTTTTATTTATTATTATAACTAAGATATGTTTGCGTTAACTGAGTTGTATATTTTTTTAAAATACACTGTAATATGCATAATAGGCAAGGGAAACAATTGTTCTACATAATGGAATATACCAGTTAATAAACTAAATGATGTAATTACTTAAACGTTGTTAATGGCTGTGATGCTACCCTCCACCCTCCTAATTAATCAGATGCCTGTATTTGATAGTTGCAAATCAAGATAAATAATATCAATATGGAAGCACTTGTTTCTAAAGAAAACTACAAAACCAAAGTAAGTTTCTAACTGATAGAAGGTTAGTTATAGAAGAAACCTTGTATGTGAGGTTTTCCAATATAAATAAAGATTAAATTAAGGAGTGTTAATGTCTTCAATTTAATCAAATTTGCTGTATTGAGATATTAATGGTGGAGTAATTTACCTTAAAATGCTTGATTATTCCCCTGCTTTTAAACCAAGTTTGGTATCTTAAGGCTTTTAGTAAGGTGTTGGGTTTTTTAAAAGCAGAAGTATCTCTACTTTTCCAAGACTTTTCTGGTTTGCTTCTAAAAAGTTGCTCCTTTCCTTTGATTCCCTCATAAGTGGATTGAGTTCTTTGTCGTTTAAAGGCTGGCAGTGTTTCTTCTGATCCTACCTAAAAGGTTACATACTCATTACAGCTGTTCTGCTCTCCTTTCTCTTCAGTGCTACTTCATGGATGTCTTCAGAGAGTCTGGATTTGATTGACCTCTGAAGAATTACTTGGGCAGTCTGACTTGCTGGAATTGGTCATCTGCAGGGTACTGTGAGGATAAATGTGGGCAAGAAAGTAACTTCTAATCCAGTACTCATTGCTAAGTGAAAGTACTGAAGTGTTTGCAGTTGCCCAGATTGGAAGAAAGATATGGTGATAACTGCAAAGGATTGTGTGTGAATCTGTATTTTCTTTTCCCAAATTCAAAATGGTGGAGTTGTGTTCTACTGCTTTGCAGATTCTCCTGTCATCTCTTCTTGTCAATCACCAGGATTTCTGCAGTGAATGTACCTGCCAGGCTGTCACTTTTTTTTTTTTTTGTAGATTTCAATGTATCCAGAGTAGAAGTTGAGGACACCAGCAGAAAGGGGAGATAGTCCAGGCTCTGCTGATGTAGCTGTTGGGTAGACCTCACAGAATTTGGCTGCATTTTTTCTGAAAACTCAGAACTAATGAAATAGTAAAACACCTCAGAGTTTTTGCTCATGGTTGCTTGATGTTGGCTGCATAATGTTGCTGCAGTCAAGCAACTTGTAAAACGTCTGCTATTATACTTCTGGTAATTGGATGATATTAGGCATAATGATGAGTAGTTTGACAACTTCCATGCAAACTAAAACTGATGTGGTAAGAACAGGATGGAATTCTTTCTTTTGGTACATATTTTCTATTTTTTGATACTACTGTTATTTGATGACCAGTGCTGTGGAGCTGGTAATTCCAAGTAAAGCAAAATCTACAGTGGTATTTTTAGAAAAGAGGCTCTACTGAAACTAGTATATTTGTGTTCTGCTCTGAAAATGCAGTTCACAACTGATTGAATTACAGGACTATATTTTAGGTTACAGAAGAGAGGAACTCCCTTCAACTGATGGCTGTGGATCAGGATCCTGTAGGTATGTCTGTCTTTCCAGTGCAGTATTGTGCCAGCTATTCAGACATGGTCTGGAATTGAAAGAACCAGAGGCATATGTTAATTCAGAGTTGTGCTCAGCAGAAGATTAATTGGCAGCTGCAGTACTGTATTAGTTTAGTTATATTGCTTCCAGAACCCTAACTAGTGTCAGAAACCCTCAACTGCACCATTTACAGGGATTTAACTCTCTTAAAATGTTATTTCTCAGCCCTGAGTCGTTTTAGATAATATAGAAAAAGTGGAATTGTTTAGCAATAGTCCATTATCTTTCCTTCTAACCTGTCTCAATAATTATTAAATGAGTAATGCTATATTCAGTATACCACAACTGCTTTCATGTCTGGAACCATCCTCTCATTTCCATAGCTGGGAATGCTTTTGCTTATATGCAGGAATAGCTTTCACTCCGTCCTGAGAAACAAAGGGTGAAAAATTATTCCCCTCCCCCCCCCCCTTTTTTTTTTTAATGGTGGCTCTAGCAAAACAGTTTATTCAATTTTTGAAGCTTTTTTTTTATCATTTGACAAGGAGGAGCAACATGGATACTTTTTTTTAGCCACATAGTATGAGTATCCATTACTATATATGTAGTGTGAAAAATTGGACTAATGCTGCACTGGACTGAAAAGATTCTTAACTTTGTATTAGGCAAAGATATCTATTAATATACATTCAGAGAAGTCTCTCAAGAATACCTATTTTATCTTCAATTATTCTTTTTCATCTTGTATTCATTCTGCTACTGTGGAAGATTGACAGATGATTGAATCAGGAATGGGTCTGTGTTCCAATGCACAGACAGAAATCAGAAGTGTTACTGGTGCTTAGTTGCATCAGTACTGGAGCTAAGGGACCCTTATGAATGGGTTACTTCACAACTCTAACATGGGAGGCTGTTTATCTGACCTTGTGCTAGCTTTTGTAGTTGATCAGAATGTGAAAAGCTTTCAAAGGAGGGAAAAAAAAGCTTTAAAATTTAAAGCTTCTCAGTCAATGTTTAGATACCTGCAATCCCATATATTGGGGCTAAAGGTTTTTTTTTTTCCTTCAATTAAAACTTTTTAAGTTATACAGCAGAAGATGAAGTCCTCAAATCTTTGCAAACTCTTCCAGTTTTTCTTACTGATAGTTCAGGACTGAGAATACACAAAGCAAACGTGTCTCATCACATACTGTTATTTTTTGCCACTTTACCTCAGATAAGGACTTCAGCTCTCCCATCACTACCTATTCACCAAGTGAATTCTTGACAATATCTGAATCAGTTTCAGTATCATGTCAGTTGTTCTTGAAGGTCAACAGTGCTACAGATAACCTGTGATACAAAAATATTACATGAAGCTTATAGCTTTATACTGTTAAAATGTAATATTTGTGGCTTCTCACCAGTTTTGAACCCCAGGCAGTATGTAAATATGTGTGCTTTATTGGACAATATTGAAAAGTGAAGATCGATGCATTAAAATAAATTGTTAACTGATACGACCTGCTGAAGTCTTCTATTAGTTTGTTTAACTGTAAAGAATGTAGAGGAATGATCATGTTCTATTTGAAATGCATATATTTACATGAACGGAAATAACAGTATCTATAAAATGCTGCAGCTTTTTAGCATGGTGTTCATTGTATTCAACTAGTTATGTATGATCTAAGTAGGTGCTGCTATGCTGAAGCCTAACACTTCAGTAGGGTATGAAAGCCTCTGCCTTAAAGATGGCAGTTCTTTTCAGTTTGACTCAAATAGAAAGCATTAATTACTGCTGTTAAGTTAAAGGCTATTTTAATTTTTATAAATAGAAAATCCAGTGCAACCTGTGTAAAGTGCTTCATGGTGCGCAGAATCCTGCAGAAATGCACTACACTTGTAACTATTGCACAGATATTAACACTGACCTGGTTGATTCTTAGCTCTTAGAACAAGAAATGGCTCAACATAAAAGCCTTTTCTGGCTGCTCTCTGCACAGTAAGTTGGTTAGTCAGATAGGTATGGTAAGATACTAAAAATTTCCTCTTCTGTTTTGGAATTAGTTCAGATCATTTTACAATCAGCCACATATATTCTTTTTTTACAATCATGAACAGAATTTGCCACATTCTCATCTTGTGTGAGAGCTCTTGCAACACTATTTGTATCCCACAGAGCGTTTTCATCTGCACCTTTACACATTCTTACATATTCTGAAAAAAAAATTGGTGAGCCTGTGGAAATGTCTTGCCAATGATTCAGTTTTTTCTTTAATAAAATGAAAGAATCAAGGAAATACGGTGTGGTTTGTTCAGATTTCTTGTTTTTTTTCCTCCTCTGCTGTTATCTCTCTGGAGACTGGGTTCTATGGCATCTGAGCAACTTTGAATATCTTCTGAATTTGAGAGCAAAAGTAGTCTCTTTATACTTCATGTTTTTATGAACGGAATCTTGACTTCATCCCTGTTTCACATAAAAGAAAACTTCAGGTTCTTTGCAGGGAAAGAACATGTGCAGACACATAGTGTAACTGGTGGGAAGGCTTTCTATTTCAGGAAGACAGATTAAAAACTACAAAGGCCAAAATGTAATTGGAGTAAATAATGGCCAACCGGTACATAATACTTCCCTATTTTAAGGTATTTTAAGGTTGCATTTGGATGAGTTAGTTTAATTCATCGTTAATAATAAACACATTCTTATTTGAAACCAAGCCTATCATTTCTACACTGATTCTTGGGTGATAACATAAATTAATATTATGACCAACTACAGGAGATTTGAACTCTCATTTTAGACTTGGTGGGTGACTTAAACCCCAAATATCTGCAGGTCTTACATCATAGAATTACTGAGTTCATAAGCATTTTGTAATGTAGGACGCTTAGTAATTTTGGATGTTCTGGCACAGAGATAACAGAAAAGTGTCAAACACCCATGTTTTGGGGAGCTTGACTTTTTGCCACATGGAGAGAAAGGATTTATGTTTATGCAAATAATGGGATTAAAATCCCCACATGGTGTTATATTCAGGGGGCAGCTGCTGCTTTTACTTATCATAAGCAAGAATAATTGATGTTTTGGAACTGTACTTGCCTCACAGCTTGCCCCCAGATTGGGGAGGAGAGAAATCCCTGCCCTAATGTCTGCTTAATTGCCTTCCTGTCGAAAGACATAGGTGCCTGAAAGGCTTGAATATAACTTTTAAATAAACTCAGAAGTAATGATTTGGTACTCAAGTAAAGGACCAACTGTTAAATAAATTCACAGATATGGTCAGTTATCCCTTTTTGTGTTATTGATACAATAATAGCATAGTTACCTACATAAATAAGGATCTACAAACTTAGCTGATTTTTCTGTGGGTTAGTTTTCAAGCAGAGCTTGAAAAAAAAATCGAATTAAATATTACATGGAGTAATTTAATTCTAGTTGCCGTTAAATCTATTAAATGTGTTTCAGAGTGTTCATATAGCTCAGATTTTTTTATTTAGAGAGATGTGTTCTGAGTGTAATTTTTTTTTTCCTGAATTCATTGGAGAAGGCTTAGTTCCTTGGGTGCTAAGAGTATTTTGTTTCAGAGTTAGTCTGAGGCAGTAGGGAGTTTGTACTGTGGTTTCTGACTAACTTTACTGTTTATACCGTAATAAACCAAAAAAAAATATTTGAAATATATGGTTGCTGGATTACACATGGAAGAGAAGGATGAGCCCTGTTTTATAGTCACCCTCTCTGGCCCACCCCCCCAGCATCTGCGACCAGCTGTAGTTGTAGAGAGACAGGATGTCAGCCCAGATGGACTTTTTCCTCTCAATCATAATGGTAGTTTTTACCTTACCCCCTCTGATGCTGCAGGACTTTGATTCAGGCTGTAATTCATTTGTATTCGCATGAAGATAATTTGCTTCATCATAGCTCTATTGTGAGCTTAAGAGTCCAGTTGCATAGATCTTGCAAGATAAGAACTTCATTTTCAAGTTGTTAACAGTTTGAATAATGGTTTAATTTAATATTAACATTATTATTGGGATGGAGGGAATAGTTAATTAATTTCAGACTGCAGAAGATGTTGGAGAGCAAGAACACTGATAATGTGTGTTTCAGATTCAGCCTGTTGCCTGTAGTGTGTTGGTAGGTCTTTTACTGTCAATGTCAGTCCTTTTTCTGAAAATCTTTTTTTAATAACAACAATTAGAGATCATATTAACGTGATTATTTCCAAATACTGAATTACAAAACCAGGAAGTAAAAATAAAGCCTGTTGATATATTCCTCTGTATACTCTTTGATATATTTGGATACTTGTTTTTTATATTAGCAAATGTTTAAGTAGGAAATAGCCCAGATACTTGAAGATCTTGGCTGAGATTTGCAGAAGTAACTAGTGGTTGCTTGCAGATTTCTAGAGCGCTGGAGATTTGCAGAAGTGACTGGTGAGTGTCACATCTTGGATGCTTCTCTTGATGTCTTTATAGGAACTGGGTTTTTTGTTTTGTGTTTTTTTCCAGGTTGCTGCTTTATTCTTTGAGTATTTGATGTGTTTGTGGTGTGTCTAGTTAGACACTCCACATGGCTAGTTATCTTGGAACGCTCGCCTTCTACCATTTGACAATTATGAATGTTGAGCTCTTAATAGAAAACTTTAAAAAAAATTATGGTGGCATTACTGTTCAATAGAAGACGTTCTAGAAATCTAATTTTTAGCAATGTCATTAATTTTCCCTTTTTGTCCCTTTTGCTTTCTTTTAACAAGTTCCCCAGTCACTGTAGAGTGTATGTGTATATATATGTTTTTTTTAAAATGTGGTAAGAAAATCTTGTCGGATTGGCCTCCAGTGTTACGGTTAATACATGCTGGAGGGGTTGGTTATGTTACTTGCGGTGGTAACCCCTAGCTGTGTCCATTGTGTGGCTGGGACCATTGGCAAGCTGCGATGCCTTTGGCCTGCAGACTGGAAGGACTGGCCGTCTACCGCAACAAGCTTTTGTCTAAGTGGGTGCACCAACACCATTTAGATGCTAATGTGATATAAGCTCGCTGTTTTGTACTAGAACTTGACTGCATCTCAGGAATGTGGCCTGTCTGGTTTTATGTTGGCTTCGGCATTAAAAGGGCCTACTGTAATTCGTGTCTGCCGATCGATTAAAGCTGCAATCTTCTGTTTTACAGCTTTGATGTGCCAAAGGAAATTGTTGGGGTTGGTGGAGAATTACATACTTTTTTTTGGTCCTCCAGATCTTACCTGTGGATCTGTATGCTTTTTGTTTGCCATCTATGATTTGGGAATAAAGTAAATTTGCTATGTGAAGCCATATATGGCATTAGCTTTACTGAAAGATTTGAGTCCTTTTTTTCCCTCTTCAGGTTTTGTTATTTGTTGGGGTAGCTAAATGATATGTTGTTCCTTTCTGCTTTTCTTACAGATATAAAGTGGAGTATATTTCTGTATTTTTACCAGAGATGTGACAATTTTCTGTTGTTTTCTGGTTCAGTGGAATACAGATTGTGGTTCAAGTTTTAGAGGTGGTGAATAAATGAATAACCTAGGCATAACAGAGACGTGTTATAATAAATTTAAGTTCTAGTCACTGCATCTTAGCTGCAATTTGCTGTATTTTGTGTAGAAAAAAAGGATGTGTGTATGGTGCAAACATGAATTGCAAAAGTAACCCTGGGAATAAAATTTTTATAGGTCTATTTTGTACATGAACACAGTACTCATCAGGTCTTTGCTGCACTCCCTACATGGAGTTATAAAATAAAACAATAGCTGTTTGTTTACTTTCTTAAAGAATGTATGTGTTTTGAGAAAATATGTATTTTTTTAAATGTGTTGAATGATAAGTTTCTTCAAGATTTCACTACTTTATTACGTGAAACGTGTGGAGGGAGCACAGGGGAGGAAAACTGTAAATCTAGTTGGACTCAGCTAGCAATTACTTTAGCAGATAAAACAAAATATGCAAATATATCCTGAGTGCTCTAAGGCAGATCTTTCAGACACTGACTGTCTGTATCCCTAGCCAAAAAAGGACATATGATAATTAGATTTTGAAGGACCATGTGCTGTTGCTACAGAGCTAAATATTAAAATGCAAGAAAGCAGACTACCACATGGCACAATTGATTTTTATGGCAGTTCATGTTAAAATGCTCTCTTTTTATATTGCCTTTTAGGTTACCTAGGGTGAAACAAAATTACAGGCTTGGAGACTCTGGAAAAGCTCAGCATCAGCATTTGAGGTAAAAATGAACATACTGAAGTAATCTTGGGAGTGTCCTTCTTGTTAACTTTATGGAACTGATTGGAGTAGAAATTTTCATCAAGATCCATTTTGCATTTAAGTTTTCAGTATTGATTTAAAAAAAAATTACTTCAAAATCTCTCTTTTTAGATCTGGGAAAACTCATACTTCAGGTGAATATATCGTGTAAATTTTTTTTATTTTAGAACTTTGAGAACATTGTAGATCTGCTTAGATATGGTATTTTTCTTTTAAGTTGTAGATTTATAGAATGGCTAATATATTATGAAATTCTTTGTCTTTCCTAATTTTACTTGTATAGTTAAATGTATTTTTATGCAAATCACCATTTTAATTGTACAATATTTTTACCGTTATTAAAAAACACATGTATTAATGTACTTAGGAAGAAATTGTTGCTTTTTCATGAGTTTACTGTATTGTGCTTCAAATTGAAATATTTAAAAGAAGTTTGAATTCCGAATTTATTTTTTTAATGTTTAACTCAAGTGAAATGAAAATACATGTGCATGGAAAAAGGAGTACAATTATATAAAACATAGTAAAATTATGTAGAACATACCACTACTGTATTTCTCACATGAGCCAGTTATATTAATATTAATCATTGTAACCTGTAAATAGCGTTAAGGAAGTATGCTTTCGTTGCACAGTTAAACTACCAAAAATTAGCTTTTAAATCACTCTAACATTTTTATTTCTAATAGTAATCTAAAATAATTCATGTTCAGGATGGATTTAAATAGCTCATTTTATGTCAGCCAGTTATAGTGTAGGGTTGACACGTTATAGCGTTTATAAGCAACTGAATTGCCAAAATTAACCCTGCTATTGTAGTTCTCTTTTCAAACCATTTTTATAGTTGATAGGTTTTGTTGTTGTTCTTTTTAAGAGCCGAAGCTTGCAAATTATGTGATTAATCTACAAGCTGATATCATGATGTCAAAATGCAGTTCGGGAAGCATAAACACAGAGACTGTGGAAATTAAAACGGTAAGACTGTGCTTTGTAGTATGGGAGAAGCTGGTTTTTATGTATCACTTCACTGTATTCTCCTTTTTTATATTTATTCTTCAGGATCTTAGCATAAAGTAACTTCTGTGTGTGAGGTTATAGAAATTTAGTGTGAATTTATTCAGCAAGAACAGTGAAAGGAGCTACTTTATTTTATCCATAGATGGTTAGATACAGCAATGGTGTAGATAAGATGTTTATCATGAAACACGTGCTTTGATATTTTCTATGAGGCTGAATATGATTAGAAATGTATTATTTTTTTTAAAAAGGGGTGTGTGTGTGTTTAAATATATTTTTTGTAGATTTTATATTCAAATGTGGTTGTGTTGGTGAAGTACAATAAATTAAAAAAAGTGGGAAGAGAGGAGGTAAGAAGGATTGGAATTAGAATTGGATTTTTAAGTTGTTCCAGATAGGAGGTACAAAGTAAATGACAGGTAAATTGTTAAGGCCTTAGTTTCGATAGTATGCTTCACTTTGAATTATGAGTTCAGCAAAAACAGGAAAAGCGGCTATCCAATTTAAGTTATGTTAGAAGAAAGATTGACACGTAGTTTGATAACATAGGGAAGACAGAAATGTATCTAGTCCTCACCTTGCCTCGCATCTCAGGTGCCATACACTTCACAGTTTAGCTTTTGTCCTCTGTGTTAAGGAGGTAAAAGAAATCTGTATAGCACCTCTTCTGCACCACTGATTAAGCAACTGCGTAGTTAGAGGACTGTTGCACAGGGCCATATAGACATCAGTTTTGAAAATGAAATAGTTTGTTCCAGCATCTGACTGCATGTCTGTACTTGTTAAAGGAAAAGCATCCCCTTTCTAAACTTCTATTCTGAATCCCTCATGTACTGGTGTCACTATAGATATGCTAGAAAACTGATTTTTATTTTCATGTTTTACTTCTGGTAAATGCCCTACAGCTCATGTATGTTATGCTGATATATAGTGGTATATAATTTTTTTTTTAGAAACTGTTAAAATGTACAGCAGCATAACTTTGTTGATGTGAACTGTGTCTTGCTGGCTCTGATAGAGCTAGATTAATTGCAACAGAAAGTGTTTATTAGGCTTTTGCCTCAAATCCAGGTTTGGTCATTCTAGTGACTGAACACTAGATGAAGGACTTAAGGGGTTGTGGGTTTTTCTGAGTCTGCTAAATGTCATGTTGTACTCCATTTCTCTCTGATACAAAGACATCTAGGAGGAGTCTGCCAGGAATTCCAGCTGTTAACTATACTGTATTGCTTGTAGAAATGCTTCAGAAGCAGCTCATTCAAATGTAGAGTCTTAGTGTAATCTTAATTTAATAAGCTCTTTAATGAAACTTTTCTGAACAGAAAGCAGCCTTTGCTGCTTTGGTATGTCTTGGTGTGCTATTAGAGACCAATGTCCTGCCTTTGCTGTTAGACTGGTTCTGTATCAGAAAAAGAGAAGAAAATTCTTCTAGTTCAAGATGAATGGTTCACAATGAATATTGATGATTGTGCTAGGGAAACTAGGGAAGCAGGTTCTCATAGGAATGCTTCCATTTGAGCTTTGTAAGCACTTACGTGTTCTGTTTGCCTTTCTTGAAAGGGAACTGCTCCGAAATACGTTTTCTTTTTGGTTTTGGTTTTTTTTTTCCCTTTAAGAATATTGTAAGACCAAATATAAAAATGGCCATTAGGCAATGCATTTGGTGAAGGTCTTTGAAGGATAACGGGTAAGGAGTGTCTTGTGCAGCTGTGTTGTATGTTAAAGATAGCATGATATAAAAGAGCTTTGTGATTCATCTAATCCTTTGACAGTACTTCCTTACTTTAGACCTTCTGAGCCAAATGATGTTGGTTAGAAACTTTGAATTTTGAGTTGGGAGCAGAAATCTCAATGCTTAATTTTCAAAGTATCCTAGATGTTATCTGCTAAATGAAAGGGAAAAAACCTTTTTCCCATGAAAATGAAATTTTTCACGTGTTTCTGAGATGCTTGAGTTTGGGGCACTTTTTTTTTCCAAATAAAAACTGAGTGTGTTTGTTTTGGTCTTTAAGTTCTCTAGGAGAACTGAAGTTACAGGAGTAATATTCACAAAATACGCTTTTGTAATGCTTTTGGACTATCATGGAAAAGTCAAATCCTTTTAGAAAGTATACTTTTAAAAGCAGATTTAGAAACCAGACAATATTTGAATCTTGTATCTTGACCTTCACTTGGGCAAAACAATTGCCACTGAATGCTTATAGTGTAAGTCACGTTGCTGTAGACTTCTGCAATAGTTGGTATAGAACACCCTCAATGAATATTTTACATTTTGTAAATTAACATTTACATTAATTTTCTACTTTGTATTTTATATTTGTAATAATTTATGTTTTTATTTGTTCCTCCATTACCCAAATAAGAATTTTCTGTGTTAGATCTTTCAGCAAGATAATGTTTCATGTAGCATTTGGATGTAAAACTTACTATAAAGAATGTGATATTCAGACTCTTCAGGTGTTCATGTAAGAGAATATTCAAGCAGCAAGTTTCACTTAATATTTTTTGTGTAGCTTGTGGTTTATTTACTTTAGACTAAGTGGATTTTTTTTTTCACCCCTTAAGGCTAACTTTTTTCTTGGCTGATGCTAAGAGTGTTTTTAGAGAATAAATTCGACATTCCTGGACAAAGATGAAAACCTACAGCATTAGAAATAATTTTTGTATCACAAGGATTATATTGTGTACAAATTTACAAATCAACATTAGTGAAGAAAGCAGATGAAATATATTGTGTATGGCAGTAATAAATTTTTGTTGTTAGTAGGAGATAGTTGTAGTTTTACGTTAACTTGGTGTGAATATAACACATGCTATGCCCACAAATAGTGGTAAAAACTTGAAGGATGTATCCCCAGGGCTCTAGTCTCTTCTCTGTGACCTTCAGAGCATCATTCCATAAATGTTTTAAATGGTCCTTGGAGCAGGACTAGGTCCAGGATGCCTTATTCCAGGTGAGTGCCCTCCTTGGTTTGGCTTGTATTCCTTAGTGTTTCCTTGATATATTTTTGTGCACTAAGGGAATGCTTCAAGTTGGAAATAGTCCTTGAAAAACCTACACCACAATTCCAGAATGATTGTAGACTGGAAGAAACTGCTATTAAATGTTGCTGTCTGTTCATGCCCAACCTTGTGCCCTTCTGAAATAAAGTTCTTTAAATGGTATAACAAGGGTTTAGTTTTAGCTCTGCAGTTCACTGTCCATTCACATAAATGTGCATTAAAATAAGAACATCAAGTTGTGGATTTTGCTCTTAAAACTATCAAGATTGGCCATAAAACTGGGCCTTTCAGTATTATTTTACTAGAACAAATAAGCTTGGGCACTGTGCTGCTTTGTCCAGCTTCTGTAACCTAGTCTAAAGGCACAGGAAACAGGACTTGTTTCCTGTGTTTCTCCCTCCAAATTCAGTTTCAGCAGGTTCTTACAGTTTCTTGTTCTAGCATTTTTCAAAATAATGCAGTGGATAAAGATGGAACATCTTGGCAGGTATCTTTGTTACTCACAGTGGCTGAGCAGGACGGATTTGGTTTTTTTCTGCTTCTCTGTTAGCTAGTTTGTTAGCTAGGTTCAGTTGACTTCTGTCCATAAACTCTGAACACATGTACTTACATCTCAAATGTTTTCAATTTAAAACCTGTTCTTCAAGTATGTGTGTTTTTTCCCTCTTTATTTCTAGAGGATCCTGTACTGCTTTTCTTTCATTGAAGAACTTGATATTTTTCCTTGCTATTGAAATAGAGACTTGGAATGATACAATTACTTCATTATTCTGGCTTACTCCCATAATAACATTGACATTGATCTTGTCAGATCTTATATACTTCCAATACAAATAATACAAATGAAGGCCAGGACTAGGAGACTTCAGCACAGCAGGAAGTAGTATTGATGGTTTAGGGAGAACTTTTTCTTTTTACCTGAGTTTGCATACTGTGGGAGGGAATTTAAGCTATTTCAAGTGTGTTCTGCCTCATGAGAGCTTAACTGTTATTTTGCTAATTACTCATGCAGTTTATTGTAACTAAATTATCTTTTTTTTTTTTTTATTAGATTGCAGGGTAATAATGGCATGGTTAACGGTGGCAGGCAATGTTGTTTTGCTTGTGCTTACTTTTCAAGTTACAAATGTGCATTTGCTGTTCCTTTGCACTTCAGAAGGTTTTTTAAGAATGCTTTTTGATCTCGATGAGATGATTGTACTTAGGGCAGGTCCTTCATGAAGAGACACAGAAACTAAAATCGTAGTTTAGCGTATATGTTGTTTCACAGCTCTTCCAGATCAAACTGGAACGATACATAAGTATAAATCCCCTTTCTTTTTGCAGTGGGGTAGCTAACCTAGTATCACTGTCATGAAGTGTGTAGCAAAGGAGATACGCTTATTTGTGAATATTGGATCCTGTGCTTGTTTTTTATTAGCAATCTTCTCAAATAAGGTTGGTTTTCCTTCCTTAATTCCCTCCTGGTGATGTGATATAGCTATTTCATATGTTCCCAAAGTTGTATTTATGATTTGGAAAAGAAACACAAAATATGTGGAATAGTAAACAAAGAGGAGGCACTGCTGATCTAAAGTGATTTATAAAACTGAAGTGGCTAGGCTTAGACGCAAGAATGATTGGGGAATCTGCTTTAGCTTTTATTATGTGAAAGGTTTGGGTTTTATTCCTGGATCTTTCTAGCCTTGAGCAATTACGATGGCTGTGAGCAGGTCTCATTCTAAACAAAGCAAGCACTGATTGTGTTTTCACATGGGTTACTGTATATAAGTAGAAAAATATGCCTGAGACCATTTCAACAAAATAGTTAGTCATGATAGCCTTTTGGTTTTCTTCAAAGGATTTTTTTGTACACGTTGCCAACTAGCATGATACTCATTGGAATATAAAAAGAGAAGGTAGACATATTAAGGGGGACCTTCATCTATAAGCTTGGGGGGGAAGTGGGGCGGGGGGTGGGGACAACATACCTTTCCCTACGTTTTCTCTGTTCTCCCCAGCTCTCATACACCTAAGTTGTCAGTTCATACAAATGAAAAATGTGATACTTGTTTATGCCTGTGCTGTAGAAAATCAATCTTTTTCTTTCTTGAAGTAAAGCTAAACCAGCTTTATTTTTCTAAATTTGTTCTTAAAGACATTTTAAATGGGATTCTGTCAGAACATGAATGGAACTTTATTCTGCAATGTACGTGCATAAACCCAAATGCGTAGAATGAGCTTTACCCATAAAGTACAGCTCCTTTCACATTTCTTTGATACTTAGATAAAAAATATCTTTAAGTGTAAAAGTGCCTGTAAATTTAAAATTAACGCTTTCTGCTGAAAATAGTATGAGACTTAGCACATAGTGGAAGTAAAATCAAGTAATGTCCTTAGAATAAATTTTCTCTTCTTGCTTTATATTGTGACTGTATCTAATACTGTTTCTTTTTTCTTCTCATAGTAGGCTGTGCTGGAACAAAAATGCAATGAAAGAAACACTGGATGAATGAATGAAAAGCCCTGCTTTGCAATCCCTCAGCATGGCGGGACTGCAGCTCATGACCCCTGCTTCCTCCCCAATGGGTCCATTTTTTGGACTACCATGGCAACAAGAAGCAATTCATGATAACATTTACACGCCAAGAAAATATCAGGTACTAGTGATAATACTAATATAGTAATGTCAGAAAAAAGTACAATTAAATTCATTAACTTAATGGAAAAAAAAACAGAGCAGCTGGAGAGTGTGCAGTGTTGCACACAGTCTAGGCATGTCTCTCTCACAGCTCCATCTGTTGGGAGTCAGTTGTGTCTCTTATTTTTTAGCTTGGCTGTGTTCTACATTTGTAATATCCTCTGTTCCCTCTTCTCAGTTTGCTCTGACGAGCAGAACAACTTTTAAGCTGAGCATTCTCTTGCTGCTCTCTGCAAAATGCTGTTGGGGACATATACAGTAAGCACTATGCTGTGCGTCTCGATTGTATACATACAATCATGTCTCCTTCCTCCTCTGACCTTCTGTCTTCTACATGGTAAATGTTGATTTTTGGTTTACATACTGGTCAAAGCAGCTCAGTAATGTCAGAAACCCCATCGGGGCACTCTGGTTTTCATTTCTTTTTAAGGAAACCTATTTCTGAGTTCTAGAATTTCAGTTCTCTTTGTACTGCAGAGGTGCCTGAAAGTTGGCATTTGGTTAGTGTTACTGAAAAGCTTAGATCACCTTGAGCTAATATACTTGCTTATTTGGCTGAATTGATGTATACAGTTAGATAGAAAAAAGCTAGAGCTTTTAAAAACAGAATCATCTGTTAAAAAGATAGAAAGCTACTTAAAAATAGCAAATTATGATACTAAAGGCTTTAGATTTAGAAGATAGACTATATATAGTCTGTTTTTTTTTTTTTTCTTTAAGGACTGTGACAATACATTGGTATGAAAGAGATGTATTCTATGGCACTGGAAAGATCTCTAGAGATACTACTGACTTATCTGTCGTTTATTTACCACTGTGTTATTTTTTGTCAGCTTTTTCACTGCATTGCTGCGAGTAAGGACATTATTATTATTTTTTTAACCTAGGTTGAACTGCTTGAAGCAGCTTTGGATCATAATACAATAGTCTGCTTAAACACTGGCTCAGGGAAGACTTTTATTGCAGTACTACTCACTAAAGAGCTGTCCTATCAGATCAGGGGAGATTTCAACAAAAATGGAAAAAGAACTGTGTTCTTGGTCAACTCGGGTAAGAGGAAAAGTATACTAAGTTCTTAAAAGTGCTGCTAATATTTCCATGAAATATTCCTTAACAGAAGCTGTGTGAAAGCAAAGTTGGGAGAAACCTCTGCATAAAGTCTTCAACAGCAAGGATGCTAAACTGATTAAAGAATGTGATACCTTTCATCTTTTGCTTATAAACCATTTAATACAACCTGTTTATGACATCTTCTGTTTTCTGGTTTAAAATTAAGGCATTGAATCTGAAGTACAGTTTAGTTACCAGTCTGTTTCCTTGCTGTGGTTTTACATGGAGGCAGTTGCCCTGTACACCTGGTTTAAGATTCGTCTAAGCTAAAGATCATGTTATAGAACATGGTGCTAGGTAATACAGCACACATCTTGAAAATTAGTGTATGAAAAGATCTTTATGTGATTGAGATTGTTTTGTTTTGTTTTTTTCTTAAGCAAATCAAGTTGCTCAACAAGTGTCAGCTGTCAGGACACATTCAGATCTTAAAGTGGGAGAGTATTCAAGTTTAGAGGTAACTGAATCATGGACAAAAGAGAAGTGGAGTCAGGAATTCTCTAAGCATCAGGTAATGTATTAAATATAAACTATAAGCAGAGTCTGCAATAAGTTAGGCTTGCTCAGAAGTGATAATTTCTTCCAATTATACATTAACTTTTCTAACAGAAATTCAGCATATTGGTATTATTTATATATGAATTTTGAGGCAAAATAAGTATAGGGCTTCGCACGTTGTTTTGAAAAAGCTGTCCTTTTTAATCCCTTGTTTTCAGTCTCCCTGATTTATGGCTCATCGTGATTGTGATTGCAGAAGAAATTTTGAGTGTGCATAGTGTACTTTAGTTTAAATATTAGGTAATAAAAAAAGATTATAAAATTGAATGTTCTCTGGGGATGCAGCACATTGTCTTTGGCATACATTTTACTTCTGCCTTTTTGGGTACATTATTTCTGTATAGTTCTCTTTTTAGATGGAAAATAATTAGGTTTAATGGTAACATTTTCCTTGGTGGTTCGTGGACCATTTCTGTTACAATTTTTTTCCATGCTGTTTTTTGCAGTAATGCAAATAGTTGTAATTTCTGGGTTTTTCTCTCCAGCATTTAGTAGTGGCCTATGAAATACTGTCTGAGGTACTCTTGACAAGTGAAAGGGTTACTATACTTAGTGCAAAGTTAGTGTAAAAATAGTGCATAAATTTATCAAAAAACTCAACTTTTTATCTGTGATAATGTACAAGAAATGAGTTTTCCTTTAAAAAGAATTGTGATGACATCCTGCTTTTCTGTTACAGCTGCAGGTGGTTATGAGTTTATAAAGAATTACCTTTTTTTTTCAGAGACACGATGATGGGACACATGAGGGACACTAACTTGTTATGGATTTAATGACATTTGTTCTGTGTAGTCTGGCTGGTGTTGATATCATCTGTTTGTTGTATTCATTTTTTTTCCTAGGCATGTGACTGGAGATGTATATAAAACCTTCAGACAGATTATTTTCTCAAGTAGGGAATGTTTTATTCTCTCTTGTCCTTACCTGGTGTATGTAGATGAATAGGAGTCAATATTTGCTAATATTGTCTAGCAAAACCTGCAGAAGCATTTCTGACTTCACCTTGACCTAAGACACTTTTCTTATATTGACACTTTTTTTTCTTACATTCAATCTAGGTTCTGGTTATGACATGTCATGTTGCTTTGACTGTTTTGAGAAATGAGTATTTATCCCTGTCAAATATTAATCTTCTGGTGTTTGATGAGTGCCATCTTGCAATCCAGGATCACCCCTACCGTGAAATTATGAAGGTGGGTTTCCATTGCATGAATGTTCAAATACTTGGTTGAGGAGGAGAAGTCTGGTGAGAGTGCTGGAGAAGTGGGAACTATTTAAGGCAGCTTTTGCTACCAGGTTAAAATATCAGCGGAATCATATTTTAGCAAGTTCTGGGACTGTGAAATTACTGTAATGAATTAAGACTTCAGCGATATTATGAGATAGAAAATAGTATATTTACTGTATTTTACAGTGGAGATTAAAGAAAAATCTGGCATTAACAGAGAAGAGAAGCTAAATTTATGGAATGAGGAGAATTTTTCAAATTCAATGGTAAAATACTTGGGTTTGGGAATGGGATGCATTGGTTTTTATTGTTTTTAAAATACTGATTTCTAAAGATGCTTGTGGGGCTCTTTTGGGATATTCTTGGCTCCATGTGGTATTTGGCTTATACAATGCGAGAAACCTGTATAATGTCTTTCTAAATCTTTCTTCAAGTTTAACCAGAGAATGTGTCTTGCAGTTTTTTAGATGATACTTTAGTTTTTACATGGTGTGGAAATATTATGGTGGATGTGTTGTAAATGTGGCAAAGCTATTCTGTGCAATGCTAACTGTTTATTTCTTTGTATTTTTCCACGTTGTAAATATTTGCCTTTAAAGATGATTGCTGTTAAGTTTCTAGTTTGACTTCCAGTGTTTGTTTCCTTTTCCAACACCTACTATTGAAATACTAGTTTCAAACTAAGCATCTAAGTTTTCAGTCTGTTAGCTTGATGGTAGATTTGCAATAACTAAGGTATTCATTCTGTTTTACTTCACAGATCTGTGAGGAGTATCCATCATGTCCTCGAATCTTGGGATTAACAGCTTCCATTTTAAATGGGAAATGTGATCCTACTGAGTTAGAGGAGAAGATCCAGAAACTGGAGAAAATTTTAAAGAGCAATGCTGAAACTGCAACTGATTTGGTGGTCTTAGACAGGTATGTTGTACAATTACGGCTATTAAATTGATGCCTGTGTTTTCATTTTGGGTAGAGGAATAAACCAGCAGAAATATTTCCTCTTTTAAAATGCAGGAAAGTTTGTATGTATGTGATGCCGTTACTTCTATTTGGGGTGGGGACGGAATGTTAAATGGGTTTTTGAGTAAACAGTGTTGAAGTACATCTTTCCTTAAAGTTGGGTCAAAGGCTGATTGGCCTTGATATTCAGAGATTTTCTGTAGTTGTTAAAAAAACCAAACCAAAACAGACCCAACAAAACAACTAAAAAAACCCCACCCCAAAATCAAAACAAACAAAAAAACCCTAACCAACCAAAAAAACCCCACCAAACTAGCCTAAAAAATTCATATTATACAATACATTTCTGAACTTGTAAAATGCACCGTCTTATGTTTGGAGAGTAACTGGTTCATGTTCAGTGTATGCCATAATGTTGTTATTTAGTTTAGAAAAATGTTGCAATATCCACACTGCAAGATGTTCTCAATGCCAGAAAAGTTGTCTCCTTTTTTTTTTTTCCCCCACTCTCCCAAATGAGTCACCTGGGTTTAGAGGTTGATGAAAGACAGAGGGAGATGTGAGGAAGCAGTAAAAACAATACCAAAGTAGCAGAGCTACTTACAGAATGTAGAGTTCTGTGAATGATGTTTATTTGTAGAGGAAAATTGATGTGAAATGATTCATATGTAGCCTGTTGTCTTGCATCAGATGTACTGTGTTGTATGAACTGATTTTCAGACAAAGTCAAAGATGATTATTTCATATTCAGGAACAGGTGTTTTGTGGGTGTGTTTTTTAAATGCATTTTTCTGAACTTGTGTGAACCATTTGCTTTTAAGAATTTCTTGCTCATAGCTCTGCCATTCAAGAAGAGTAATTACTTGTGTAAGTGCATATATAGAGACCAAAATTGGCACTATGTGGATTGTGTTTGGCATATCCAAAAAGCATGATTTGGAAAACCAAAAGTGAAGATGGTGCTCAAATAAATTCAATTTGCTTTGCCTTAAATTGTCCAATATCTGAAATGAAGATAGTGATATTAACCTCCTTTTTAGGGAGTGTATTAGAAAGAACAGTATTTTAGAATGAAGTGTTTGAGTTGTGGAGGGTTTTTTACTTCATTTAACTGTGTAACTATTCATCATTATTAATTCATGGTGGGAGAGTCAATGTACTTGAATACACTTAATGTTGCTGTTATTTGCTGTATAACCTTAACAGGCTGAAATAGCTCTGACTTTCAGAAGCTGTGTTTAACTTGATCTTTGCCCTCAATTAAGATATACTTCTCAGCCATGTGAGATTGTTGTAGACTGTGGACCATATACTGACAAAAGTGGGTTGTATGGAAGATTATTAAAGGAATTGGATGAAGCACTTGCTTTTCTAAATGACTGCAACATATCTGTACATTCAAAAGAAAGAGATTCTACCTTAATTTCTAAGCAGGTAAGGACATTAAGCTATGTGAAAAACCTGGGGAATAGAAATCTTACTACTGTTTCTCCTTGCCGTGTATGTTACATTACTGAAACTTTCTAAGCTAGCCGTCCTAGACTATCTGAGCAAAAAGACTTCTGATTTTTGTTCTTAATAACAGTGCAGGTCTTTACACAAATGAGTGGGGCTTGAACGACAACCATTAATTAGAACTTCATCTAGTTTGAGATTCAGATTTGCTTAAGGCAGTAAAATAATTCTGCACCCTGACGTTGTGGGTCCTTATTCCTGAAGTCAAGAATTTGACATCCTTGTGATCTCCCATGACCTTTGAATAATTCAGTACGGAAGAGGAAGTAATGCCTCAGGAATTATTTGAAAAAACTGTACCCAGGTGTATTAAAAGATGATAAAGAATTCAGGAAAAAATTCCAGCCATAGATCTACGATTTCTACAATTTATCTTAGAACAATATTGGACTAGTGCCACACCTTGCTGGAATGGAATTTGAACCTTAGGCTTGCCCCTAACTTTGTATGTGTTTGTTGTCATGTCAGATGGCAGAGTAGAACCCAGAAAGCAGTGGTGCATTGAGCAGGCACCTGTCACATGTGGGGTCCAGGCAGTTGCTTTTTCCTCTTGGGCTTTGTGGTTTGGAATTGCCTCCTGAGGTACAACTATGTAGATACGTATAAGTCTTTGTTTAACAAGAAGTTGGTAGTGAGTCACATTTCTATAATAATTTATGAGTAAGTTGGAGAATGTATTTCTTTCTTCAGCCCAAAGTATTCCAGTTTCCTTTAACATTCTTAGAAAGCCAGCACTCTGATGCTGTCCAGAAAAAGGTTATTTGGGCTAAAGTTAAGGACGATACATAAGACAGCCTATCACAGGTGCATGGGAAAAGGAAGTCCTGGTTACTTTTGTGCTAAATTTAGAATGTAATGGGCTGAAATATATAAGGAATGCTGGTAGCTGGGGACAGTTGTCAGGATTTGCATAGTCCCAAAGAGTGGATTAACTGCTATGCTTCTAATGCACGTAACCTTCTGTGCTTGATTTCTCATCCAGTAGCTCTCCAAGAAGATGGAGGCACCCATATTAAGAAAAAGAAATCAATTTTCAAACTGAGGTGCCTTTTGTCTTGGCACTGGAGAGCATCAAGCCTCTGCATGCAGTTACAATTAATTTACATAAATTTTGCCCTTAATTAAGTCTTACAGCTGACAAACTTAAGGGAAGATAGTGTGAAGATGATAACCTGTTCTTCACTTCCCCCCAGAAGGGAAGAAGGAAGAGAAATTAAAGCAGCAACTGAAAACTGTATTCTTCTGACTGTTGTTACAGTTCTATCGTAGTTCTTCTGTTGTAATAGTAAATCCAAATCCTGAGTCTTTTTAATAGTATTATCAATGTACCTCATTTGTGGATTCCTAGTTTATTGTTTGACCACTTGACTCTTCAGGTGGAAACAACTTGCCATCAGATAAGATGTTGATGGTACTCAAGTGCCTATGCTGTGTTGTCTGAGTAAGATGTAGTTCTCTGTTTTTCCTATTCCACCCACACATACAAACCCCTAATTTTTTGCCTTGGAGAGGCTAGTCTTGCTAAGATCTCGCTAGGGCCATTGGTTATATAGTTTTGAAACCGTGGCAAGTATCAGTAACAAATAAAGTAAAAATGCCCAGTAAAGTGTTTATTTTATTAGTTCTCTGTTAAATATAAGGGATAATAACTTCTGCTTTATTTATCTAGCTGCCTCGAAGTATTCTCCTTTTTAGTATAATTATCTTAAGGTAAATTTCAAATACAATTCCACAAAATTGTAAAATACCCTTTTAACTTGTTTTTTTGAGATTCAGAAATGTACAAAGTTTGGTTGTAGTAATTGAGGGGGGAGGGGGAAACTTGCTCTTTTACAAACACCAAAGCTCCCAAGGTCATCTAAATAGCAAAAGCAGACTTCTAAATATTTTTATAATAGAGCCATTATCATAATCCTTACAAAGATTGCTATATGAGAAACAAGATCCCATTCTTAAATGAATAAATAGTTCATGAATGTACTATCTGAACTGATATTTGAATTCATGTGTTGTAGATATTGTCAGACTGTCGAGCTGTGTTGGTTGTTCTGGGACCCTGGTGTGCAGATAAGGTAGCTGGGATGATGGTGAGAGAGCTACAGAAGTATATCAAACACGAACAAGAGGAGCTGCACAGGAAATTTTTATTGTTTACAGACACTTTCCTAAGGAAAATACATGCACTCTGTGAAGAGCACTTCTCGCCTGCCTCACTTGACCTGAAATTTGTAACCCCAAAAGTAATAAAGCTGCTTGAAATCTTGCGCAAATATAAACCATATGAACGGCAGCAGTTTGAAAGTGTTGAATGGTATAACAATAGGAATCAGGATAATTACGTATCTTGGAGTGATTCTGAAGATGATGATGAGGATGAAGAAATTGAGGAGAAAGAGAAGCCAGAGACTAATTTCCCATCTCCCTTTACTAATATTTTGTGTGGAATTATTTTTGTGGAAAGAAGATACACAGCAGTTGTTCTAAATAGGTAAAGCTTTTTATTTAAAAAAAAGAAAAAAAAAAAAAAGGCAGACTCAGCTGCCAGCACATGATTGTTAATATAATGAATATAGAGGAGGTTGTCTTGTATTTTCAGAACTTTATTTTAAAGTTGGTTCAAGAGATCATACTGGATCTGTGTAAAGAATAACACACAAAAAAAAAAATTCAGGCTATGTATATATGGAGTGGATGGGAAGAGCATGCATCTTTGAAAATTTTACTCAAGGGCATGTTTTGGGCCCGAGTTTGTAATTTGATTCCTGTAGAAGGCACAATGTGAAATACTGCATTTAACCTGTAAAATAGCCATATACTGATTTGTGTTAATCAGTCTTTAAATTTATGTTTGCAATGGGTGCTGGAAACATCTCTAACCTACTGAGTGCAATACTTCTGGAAATTTTACCGTTACCTTGCTAAATCACATTATCATATGATCCAAGTCTACAGAAAATCAAATTTGCCCTTGCACAAATATCTCTTAAAATTTACCAGTGCTACTGTAGCAGTTGGTGTTTTTAAAACACCTATTCAGTCAAACACTAAGCGCTTTCTTACAGTCTCTACTAAGAAAAATACAAACCCTGGAGTATTTGCCAGTATATACTATGCAGTACTCTAGTTCCTTATTAGTTCTTATTCCTGAACGTGATCCACGTTAGTTATACATAACACTTAATTGTTAAATCCTATTTGTCACAAACCATAAATGACATCTGATTTATTCACCTATCTTGATTTGGGGTTTTTGGTTGGTTTTTTTGATAGTGTGATAAATGTCCTGTGCAGTTTGGTTTTTGCATTCTGGATACCTTGGAATCTGACTCTTCTGTTGTTACCTTTTTGCTTGAGTCAGTAGTTTGAGTGTATAATATATTCTTTGATCTGCAGACTTGCCAGTATGTTTTTTTTGAACTTCATATTTTTTCTTTACCTTTTTTTGCATTTTTAAATATGTTTACATAAATGTGCAATATGAGGCAAACTAAGCCATTCAGTGAAATGAACATGTTCTGTTAATAACCTCTGAAGCAATAACATTAACAGATTCTGATAAATTTTTGCTGAACTGAAATGAGTATTTCATTATCCTATAGGGATTGAACAGAATTGTGAACATTTTTTTTCTTCTAAATTATGAATGTGATTTAAATTATATTCTGTGCATTCTTGTAGACTGATTTATACACTATACTATATCCTAACTGCTGTTGAACCTGACAGAATATGATGTCTAGATGAAATAGGTAACCGAATTCTGCCATCTTTAAGTTTTAGGCACCTTTGGTACAAGTTATTGGCAGCAAAGAGTAAAACTATATGTAACTTTTCACTTCTGAAAGTTAGGTAGCAGATTCTCAAAATGCTCCTTTACCTCATGTAACACACCTGGTCTTAAAATACCTGGATGATAAGCAGACCTGAGCTGTTGGAATTAAGACTGAAAGCTCTCAGTGGAGAACCTCACTGCAGGCTGACTTCAGTTGAGTGGATTTAGTTCAAGGGCCTCTGCTTGATTGTAGCTATACTTATGCTGCATATATAGGTGGAAAGACTGTCTCCTGAATTAGGAAGTCATGAGTGTTTGAATTAGTATATCAAAACCACTCAAGCTTCCGGTAATCCGGTATGGATTGTTATACAGAACTAAGTTAAAGCAGAAATACAATTTTTCTTAAACATATTTATTGTAGTATTTAGAGACTTAGAATCCCATTTTCTGAGGTCCATGATGACTAAGGAAGGCCAAAATTCATGGCATATGTTGTACTTTCTGGGAGAAATAGGTAAGAATTTTCTCTGAAGCAGTGATCTCTTTCTTTAAAGAACTTTAGCAACAGCCACTGCACATACTGTAAATACTACAAATTAGAAAAAAACAAAAAAACCCACACCAAACTTATTCTTTGATCGTTATTATTACAAAGAACTGATGAAGTGGCTGACTTACTGGGTTTTTTTGGTGTTGAGTTCAGGTGCCTATAAGCTTTTCGGAAGAGAAAACGTTTTCTAAAGCCCAGTTTCCTTCCATTTTCATTGCAGTGCCTTTCAACTCCCTTAGAGAGGGGTCTGAAAGCAGAAGTTTTTTTATCTGTTTGAAAAACAACACCTGTTACCTACCTCTAATAATACTTTTTTAAGCACAAAGTTGAAGTCTTGAATGTTTCTTAAGAACTTGCCAAAGATGTACACAGTGAAATGTTTGTTCAGATGTTTTTAATTGTTTAATTCTGTAATAAGTGAGATACAGTAAGAATGTTTGAGATGCTTAGTAGGTACTCAGACTGAAGCTGTATGACTTGACAGAAATACCATGTGGAAAAATAAATATAAAAAAATAATGAGGATTTTTTGTCCAATTATTAACCGATATTTCCTTAGTATGTCTGTCTCAAGAGCCTAGACTGCATACAGAAACGTGAATCCGTTCAGCCTTGAACTAACAAATACGCATTTTAGTACAGGAGGATCCTTCTAGTCTGTTTCCATAAATATAGCAAGCAATTTGCCCCTTTCCCATTCTCTTGCCTATACTCCCTGTCCATTCCAGTTTTAACAGACTGCAAAGGAAGTCAGTCTTCAAGGTGTGCTGTGTTCCCATAAATCTTGTTAAAAACAGCAACCAGGTAAAGGTGAGAGACTTCAGTAGTTTTCCAAGGGTAGAAAGGGCAGGGAGAACGTCACCATTTTCCATCTGGTTTGGCAGTAGCTTGCGGGGCAGGCGGTAGGCACATAGCTGGGGACTGGCACAGCACCCATCTTCTTATATGTGAGACAGAACTGCTAGAGATGTAATTGAGAAAGGTTTGAATTACTGTTGGAGGTATACAGAGGCAGGCTGTCCTTTGGATATGAAGAGCACGATGGATGTACTGTGAGCAGAGTGATACTGGGATGGCTATAGCAAGACATGCAAGGGATGTAATTTTTTGTATATGATCCCTTGATTTTTATTGGCTCTGCTGCTCCAAAACCTGTTAGGGTTGAGAAATCCCAGGTTCTATCCATGCTGAGAACAGATTAACTAAGGATGCTACAGCATACTTCAATTACACAATGTAGTTATGCTTTTAAATCCATAAATGACTAGTTCTAGATTCAGTGCATTATTTATATAAGCTGTCTTCTACCTTGTGAAATTAAAACTGCAGAAGCCAGCCTTTTCTGCTTCTGTAACCTAAAGAAGGACAGGGCAGTAAGAACATGGATGATCCTCACCTCCCTGTTCAGTTTTCCTTTTAAAGAATCAGATTAAATCCTCCAATTGTAGATACATTTGGGTTAATTTCAAATATAGTAAACATCTCACTGGGTAAGCTGAGCATTGCTCTTTAGAAAGGCAGGTCAGCATTTTGTTATTAGTATGCCTGAACAGATTATGTATTTTAATATCAAGGAGAATAAAAATCTATGTTTTAACCTAAAAATTAACATACTTTGAGGGAGCAGTTACAAGTCTTTCTGTTAAAATCAGTCATAATTTACAGAAAATGAGATTAATTAAAGTGATTGTGAGTAGGGTGCCTTAACAACAGGAAACCTTAGAGTAATAGATTGGTTTCAAATTATCTGGTTTTACCATGATAGACCTGAAATGTGTGTGATGCATGCTGTGTATGTATGCAGTCTGTCTTTTATTATCCTTACAGAGGTTTTCACTAGGAGTAGTGTTTTTAGAGAAGACTAAGGTCAGTTTATGTGTTAGCATGGCTTAATTGTCATGCTTCCATTTTTTTCTTTTAACATAGGTCTTGCAAACAAAAGATTGTATTCCATTTTCTGAGTTGTGTGGCTTCTAAAAATGCATGTAATATTTTTAGGTTGATAAAAGAAGCTGGGAAGCAAGATCCAGAACTGGCTTACATCAGTAGCAATTTTATAACTGGACATGGCATTGGCAAGAACCAGCCCCGTAACAAGCAGATGGAAGTAGAATTCAGAAAGCAGGAAGAGGTAACTTCAAGAAAAATAATTGAAACTAGCAGTACCTTCAGAACCTTTTTTTTTTTTTGATGTGTGTGTCTTTAAAAACAAAACCCAACAGGCAGAGTCTGGAGCACAGCCATTGGAAGTTCAGGGAATACCCTTGGTTTAACAAATATGCATACTTATTGGAGACACAGATGTAAAATAAAAAAACCCAACAAACATGTTTGGAGACATTGGTATGTCATATTATACAAACAGAAATTAAAACTTCATGTAAAATCATGTTTGTGTCCAGTTAGATCATCAACCATCTAATTCTGCATTTGGGTTAGTAGCACAGTAATACTGTAAAGAAAATCAAGGTTTCTGACATTTTCAACAGTTAAGCTGGTTTTAATATTCATCTTTGCTAAAAGTGAATTTGGTAAGTCATTAAATGACGTAAATATAAAGCCCCATGATTTTGACCTCACTTAAAGCACGTGAATTATTTTGGAAGCAAATGCATTTATTCCTCACACCTGTCTGGGTTGTCCTTCTGACCTCCCCCCATCTCCTTCCCTACTGCCCTGCCCCTCAAAACCTTCCTTAGTGTTGTATGGTAAATAGCATAAAGATTGGAAGTACCAGCTCTAGAATGTGCTCCACCAGCCAAGGATTTTAGACTAGATGTCAGGAAGTATTTCTTTACAGAACGGGTTATTAGGCAGTGGAATGGATTGCCCAGGGAGGTGGTGGAGTCCCCATCCCTGGAGGTGTTTAAGAGTAGGGTCGACATAGCGCTGAGAGATATGGTGTAGATGGGAACTGGCAATGCTAGGTTAATGGTTGGACTAGATGATCTTCAAGGTCCTTTCCAACCTAGATGATTCTGTGATTCTGTGATGTTTCAACCTCAGAAATGGTTGACAAAGGTGTTGTCCTGAAAGCAGCTTTTTTTTTTTTTTATACTACAGCTGAAAAATTGTAAATTAATAGGTGGGATCCTCTCCATTTCTAGAGATGTACTAGCTTCTTGGACTCATGTAATTCCACATACCAGATTTGATTCCTAGAAATCTATCTGTTCTAATAAATAGACTTGCTGTGTTCCTGAAAAGATTTTTTTGTAATAGTTTTATATCTGCATATTTAGACAAGTTTTTAGAATGTCTGATCCACTCTCCTTATTTTTATTAGCTTTTGGTGAATCTAGTGATGGAAACAGATCTCAGACTAATCTCTCAAATTTGTCTCAATTACTTTTGCAGGTTCTTAGAAAATTTCGAGCACATGAGACCAACCTACTTATTGCTACTAGTATTGTAGAAGAGGGTGTTGACATACCAAAATGCAACTTGGTGGTGCGTTTTGATCTGCCCACAGAATACCGTTCCTATGTACAGTCAAAAGGAAGAGCTAGAGCACCAATTTCCAATTACATTATGTTAGCAGATACAGACAAAATCAAAAGTTTTGAAGAAGATCTTAAGACATACAAAGCAATTGAGAAGGTATGAGGTCAAAGAATTTTGCCTGGTTTTGTTAAATATATCCTAGTATTTTTTAAGAGAAAAATCTCTCATCACGTTCTGTTCTTGAAATGTTAAGATCCTCAGAAACAAATGCTCAAAATCTGTTGATACCAATGAAACTGATGCTGAACCCATTGTTGATGATGATGATGTATTTCCACCCTATGTGTTGAGGCCAGATGAGAACAGCCCAAGAGTTACTATTAACACTGCTATTGGACACATAAATAGGTAAGAGACATATTTACTTTTTACCCTGTGTTTGAATAAAAAATTTCTTAGACTGTCTTGCAACATGGAGGCATAGGCAGGGGCATTGTACACATTTCCTCTTAGAACTCTTATCAGAATCTTCTAAAGAAGGCAGTCACAGCTGTATGAAAGGTTAATTTGGTTTTTGTCTCTTTATCCTACAGAGGTTCTATCCCTGATAATAACTGTAGTGATATTGATTGCTGTTGAATTAAAAGCTACCCTGAAAACATGCAGTTTCAAAATGGGTAGTAAGATTATTTTTTTGTTTTTTTGCTCTTGACAAGCTAACTTTAAATAAATGAAGTGGCTTGTCAAAACTGTGGTAAGATCTTCCACTTCTAATATTCACATATGTAATAGCAATCTGTTGTTGTGTTTAAAAACAAAAGCATAGTGAATAAGCTGAACATAATACAAGTCCACAAGACAGGATAGTGTGCTTCTAAGGGAGCTAGCCAAATACCATCTTTGTAAGGCCATGGCAATTAGAGGAGGTCCTCAGTGACAGGAGAAGGTAAATGTTATGATACTTCAAAAAATGCAGGATCCAGGGAGCTACAGTCTGGTCAATTTTACCTTAGTCATATGGAATATTATGTATCAAGTCCTTATGGAAGCAATTTCCAGGCACGTAAAGGAAAAGGGGGTTGGCATCAGCCCGACCAGCCTTGTTGCCTTCTGTGTGATGAAGTAATTGACAGTAGAAAATCAGTGAATGTCATTTCCTTAAGTGAAGCTTTTGATGCAGTTGCCATAGTACCTTAGTAGCCAAATTCTTGAGATGCAGACCATTTTGGTGGACTGCCGAGTAAATAAAACCTGGCAAATCAGTCAGATTCGAAGGGTGTAACGGTAGATGGTTCAAAGAGCTGACAGCTGGTTATATGTGGCATTAGGAGGTCCAGTACAGTTTAACATCAGCACATTTGCATTTGACACAAAGTTGGGAGAGGGAGAAGTGAGTGCAGTGGAGGAGCCATAACAAATTGAAGGAATAGGATAACAGTAAACTCAGATTGAACAAAGACAAAATGCAAACTCTGGGACCTGAGGTGAAGCAGTCTTTTGCGTCATTACAACCTTGGAACCACCTTGCTGGAGACCAGCTTTGCGGTGAAGGACTTGGAGGTCTTCTGCTTGATAGTTAGTTGACTACAAGTCAGCAGTGTACCCTTGTAGTGCTCAGAATGACCTGAAATCATCTTGTGTAGTGTTTACACCAGTAAGGCAAGATTCCACTGAAATGTGTTTAGATTTCAATTTGCAGGTTTTGATGATTTGTAAAATGTTTTGTCAATTTAGGTACTGCGCTAGATTACCAAGTGATCCATTTACACACCTAGCTCCCAAGTGTAAAACCCGAGAACTACCTGATCATACGTTTTACTCTATTCTCTACCTGCCAATCAACTCACCTCTTCGAGCTTCAATTGTTGTAGGTATTTGGGGAAGGAAAAGCATGGAAATAAGTAAATATGTTGGTATAGATGTGTCTGTGCCATTTTGAGAATTAGTTTCGTTGTTATTAATGAAAATCACTTTTTCTTTTCCTGTATTGTGTTCTGTAACTGTCTTTAGATCACTGTTTGATTCCGTTATAATCTGTTTTCCAGCAGTTACTGTTTATTCTAAAGGCAAAAATATTTAGATATTCTTACCAGTGCTTGTTTTTTCACACATGTATGTATCAGTTGTAGCAAAATGTCCTTTATTGGTTTTGATCAACAGTATGTTGAATTCTTGTAATTTTGGCTTCTGTGGGAAAAGAGCATAAGCCTGAACATTTTCACAAAACTGTCATCAATATATTTTTGTTTTTAAAGTTTTGCTTACCTAATATGTTTGTGTTAAATTAAACTAATTAAACATTTATAATAAGTAATGTGCTAATCAAACAAAGTTTTTAAGACGTACTTAAATGTTTATAGGGTCCTCCAATGAGTTGTGCAAGACTGGCTGAGAGAGTTGTAGCTCTTATTTGCTGTGAAAAACTGCACAAAATTGGTAAGAACTGGAGAAGCAACACCTCTTTGGTAAAGAATATTCTATAATTGAGAAATTGAACATGGTACAGATGTTATGCATATACATGCATTTCTGCTCTAGCCATCTACTATAGCTTCCTTTCTCTTACCTTGTTTTGTGATATGATCATGTACTGACTAATTTAGCTTACACCTTATAAGCTAAAGTAAAGTTTTCCAGGGGAATCTTGTTACTTAACATATTTTGTCTTAAATAGCAAATGCAACGTTAATACAAGACACGGAGATTTGACATTGAATATACTTAATAAATGGGGAAGAGAGTCTTGTTCTCTAGATGTTGATTATACGTCAGGGACTACATCCTGCAGCCAAAAAATAACTTGTTTTTTTTAAAGTGAATTGTAACAAATTAAAATATAAAATATCCTAAATTTATTGTATTCTCTATCGTAAGTCATGTTCCAAAAATAGGACATTGTAGGATTACTTCAGCTGTCTTGTCTCTAATAAGTGTAATGGAGCATAATCTTTATTGTGGATTGTTTTAAAGAGAATTCTGTGTTATGGGTGCTTTGATGAAGTACAGAAGTATTTATGTCTTTTTTAAGGAAAAAAATTTGTAGGTCTGGGGTTTATATTTTTTTTTTTGCCTGAGTTAAACCTTTTTGATCACTGAATTCATACAAATAAATGTATCCAAGAATAACACCATGATGGCTCAACTCAGTGTTGAGAGTGCACATTCAACAGTAGTAATTTCCTTTTTAGAATGATACAGAAATATAACTTTCTTGGCATAACTCCATGTGAGTGATTTTTAAATGAGTATTTCAGTCACTGGTTGTTTTTTATGGGCAAAAAAGAGTTTATTTTTTCTTTATAGAATTTAATTTTTTAATTAAAATTTCAGAGGTTTTTACTATAAATAAGTATTTTTGCCAAAAATGCAACCTTTATCACTCTTTCCCCAAAGTTACACTTTCAGAGCCTTGCAGCAGTAAGTGTATTTTAAAAACTTAGGTGAGGTGTTTTCATGAGCAGCTATATCTACTGCATAGTATTTGAAGGAACCGAGATTTGGTTGCTCATAATGGTATTTCTTTCTACTCTTTTATAATATTCAGGTGAACTGGATGATCATTTGATGCCAGTTGGTAAAGAAACGGTTAAATATGAGGAGGAGCTTGATTTACATGATGAAGAAGAAACCAGTGTTCCAGGAAGGCCAGGCTCTACAAAAAGAAGACAGTGCTATCCTAAAGCTGTTAGTATCGCTTACTGCTGTCCACATCTCTGATCAAATGCTTTATGGACTGATCAGACAAAATTGCCAACTCCTAATCTTATCTGATAAGACTCTTTTACAACAAGGCTTGCATTTGCAGTGGAAATATTTTGCCGTTTTAACTGTATGGAAACTTGCACTATTACCTGAATGAGCTTATGGGACCATATGCTTTGGAAGCATGCCTGTAGTTCAAAGAATGTACACTTTCTGTAAAGCTTGTTGACTGTATTTGCCTAGTATAGAAATAACTGGGAGGAAGAATTCTCCTGCATTAATATTCTGTATATTTACCAGAGAACTTAAAGATTTTACTAGAGCAAAGGAAGAATTACTGGCTTTCTAGACAAATAATTGAAGATTGAAGGAGATGCCCAGGGGGTCAGAGTTACCTGCCAGGTGCTAAAGACAAAAATTTTTTTTTTTTTTTTAATTGGATGCTTGGTTTAGTTTGACTTTACTGGTTGAACACAGAATTTTGTAATTTTTGGTTTAAATCTAAGAATACCAAGTAAGTGTATTTTTAATATTTTTTTACTTTAGTTTTAAATATTATACTTAATATTTAAAATAAAGGGGATCACATAAGATACTTAGTGTAGCTCTGCATTGTTAAGTAACTTATCCATAGATCCGTTACAAGTTTCAGCCACATCATTTTGTAGAATTGTACTTAGTATTTATGGGGGAATGTCAAATACTTTAAAAGTAATAGAAAATGGAGAAAAGAAGCTTTGTCAGATTATTTTGCAACTATTCCAGAATCTTCCTTCTCCTGCAGTTTTTATAGGTTCTGTCTTAAGGTCCTTTGACTAGGACAGGTAACTCATTCAGTAGATTGCATAGCAGCTTCTGATAACCTTTGCATTTCACAGAGAAGCCCATAGCCTTTGATCACATGTAGGAATGTCAGCATATATGCCTACTGTAGTATGCTACAGTGCTGTGTTGTACGTTCATGTGCAGCGTCAGTTATGGTGATAGCTCTTAAGTAATTCCATTCTTGGCATCCTCCAAATGCCCCAGTTTGAAATAATTGGTTATTAGGAGAGCTTAGGAAAGGATGCCATGGCATCACAGAGTATATTACAGAGGGAACAACAGATGAGAACTTTTTTCTTGCAAGACTTCATAAATAGTTTGAATCTTTGCACAGTGTTTCTTGGTGCTTCTTGTTACAAGCACCTTTCTTAGTTCTCTTACCTCACTAGTGATTGTTGGAATAGGGATGACTCGTAAAATGCACAATTATGGTATCTTTCATTCAGAAGAGTTGATTTGTCAAATGATGCATCATTCTTTCTCAGTTGTTTTTTTAATGCAGAATCCAAGAATACTTTCCCTTGCTTTTGTACCAACTTTTCACATCTGGAAAAGAAGCTTTGGCAAATGTTGAAGGTCTACAGGATCCTCTTGGGCTTAATATAGCTATTAAACTTATAAGTAATTTTCCATTAAGCCAAGGCCATAGTTTTGCTACAGTGTAATTTTACAATCCAGGACTACATATGTTGCAATTTAGTTTTCAATAAACAGGAGGATGATTTTTGAGACCTACAAAGTAATGAACTCCTACCAAATAGAAAGCATGGTTTCTTAAGGTCTATGACAGATATGAGCAGCAGAGTTAAAAGTCTTGTGGCTGTTGTGAATATTTGCATCTGCAGGCTAGAATTGTTATTAGAAAACTTCTATAGTGTAGTGCCTGGGCAAAGGGTCATTGTATTGAATTTTGTTCTGTGTGTTTGTCCCAAGTATATAAAAAAAAATTTTTGATACTTAAACAGTTCTGCTTGGGAAAAGAGTCCGTGTTAATGAAGCTGTAAGTTCAGCCAACCTTACATGAAACTTGAATTACTGGGATTTTTTTCGTCTGCATGCACATTTTTTCTTTCCTTTTTTTTTTTCTTTTTCCCTTCTACTGTTAAGGTCCAAAGACCTTGGCCATAAAGCGTGCTCCACAGTTACTGGCTAAATACGGAAATTGGCATCAAAACTTCAGTTGTATTTATGGTGAAGTGCTGTCTGTGTTCTACAGTTAGTCTTGCATTTATAACACAGCGTGGATACAGAGGAAGTTTAGGGATGTAATGGAAATTGCCTCTTGGCAAACAAGAAGATCTGGGAGCGTTGTGCTCCCTTAATGTAAGTGTTTGGGCAGATCTCATGGCTGCCAGGCCAGACTGCTGACCAAACGTTTTTGGTTCAGAAAGAAAATGTTACTTAAGTCCAGATTTTTTTTTTTGATTCCTTGTTTTTAGCAATAACTTTCCAAATAAACGTGTGAAACCTTGTTGAAAGAATAATATTTAGGTGAATTTTGCTGATTTTTATCATGTTAATGTTTTTTTTCTTTTTTTGATTTTTAGATTCCAGAATGTTTGAGGGATAGTTATCCCAAACCTGAACAGCCATGTTACCTGTATGTAATAGGAATGGTGTTAACGACTCCTCTACCTGATGAGCTCAACTTCAGGAGACGAAAGCTATATCCTCCTGAAGATACAACAAGATGCTTTGGCATATTGACAGCCAAACCTATACCTCAGGTAGAATCTCACTTCTTTTCTTATTCTGCATGCCTTACAACCTGTCATTTTCCCTTATTCTCCACCCCCAGACTGAAGACTTGGAAATAACCATAAATGCTGCTTGTATCAAGTAGCCTCCAGAAATAAGCAATAATTATCCATCCAGTCCAGTCACCACTTCATTTTGTGTCTTTAGTGATGGAACACTCTGTTCTATTTTTGCCAAACTTTTGTTTTACAATTTTATTATTTTTCAGTGGCAAGTTCAAAACGCTCTTCCTTTTTTGTATGAGGTATGATAGGAGTGGTGTATCAGCTACAGAGATGGCCTGCAGCGCTACCTTATCTATATGAAAGCTATGGTTACGAGTCCTCTCAGCACTCTGATCTGCAGCAACAGAAAAACTAGGCCATATTAATTGAAATTAGCACTTCTTGCTTTGAAAATTTTTAATAGAAAGGCATTTTCTGTGGATGAGACTCAGCTGAGGAAGATTTCTTCAAATTATATTTTCATTGTCCACAGAAGAAAACCTTTCAGGACTATTGCTGGTTTTCACATTTGTTCCTCCATAATGGAAAAGACTTCCATTTTCACTTGATCTGATATAAAGAGAAGAGCTGTAAAACACAAGGAGAACTATTAAAAAAAAAAAGAAAAAAACCAAAAACGCCCCAACAAAAACCAAAACAAAACCAGTCATTCTTTAAGCCTTCAAAATCTCATCTATAGTTGAAGGTCATCAAAGGTAAAAATTCTGATTCGGTTTGCTGTGGGGTCAGGCAAGCACTACCTCAGTATCTGAATTAATCGGTACTCTGTAGAGACATCCTACTCTGGATTTTCTCACTTGATTTCTTTTGGGTTTTTTTCTTACTTAGATTCCCCACTTTCCTGTGTATACTCGCTCTGGAGAGGTTACGATATCTATTGAGCTTAAGAAATCTGGTTTTACTCTGTCTCTGCAAATGCTTGAGCTGATAACACGACTCCATCAGTACATTTTTTCACATATTCTTCGTCTTGAGAAACCTGCACTAGAGTTCAAACCCACAGAAGCTGATTCAGCCTATTGTGTTCTACCTCTTAATGTTGGTAAGAACAGAGCTCTTGTTTTTTAAATATTTGTCTTGAATTCCTTTAGCAACGTGTTTGTTAATGTTTATGTTAAATTTCAAGTGTTAGCTGTAGTAATAATATCACATGTGGTAGTATGAAAGTTTGTCAGTTATATTTTTATTACTTCTTCACAATTTCAAATTAGTTCTAACGTGGTGATGTGAGTTGATTTATAGTAGGTTTCAGCTGATGCCATAAGAGTCTAAAATCATATATATGTGTCCTTTGAAATTTTTTTTAAATAATCAAGTCTGTGTATAGAATAAGCAAAAAATTTTGTAATTTACAACTCCCAAGAAAAATTCAGCCTGGAAAACTCTCCCCTGAATAACTGAGTTATGCATTTTCCTTTTTAAGTTGATGACTCCAGCACTTTGGACATTGACTTTAAGTTTATGGAAGACATTGAGAAATCTGAGGCGCGTACAGGCATTCCCAGTACACAATATACAAAAGAAATGCCTTTTATTTTCAAGTTAGAAGATTACCAGGATGCAGTTATCATTCCACGGTGAGTACTGTACACATACTTTAGGTATGTGCCCACTGTACTTATACGAACACTTCTAATAAGGGGATGTTACTAACTGCAACAGAATTGTCTGTAAGAAACGTATGCTATTAATCTGAAGATATCTGGTGGTGTCTCAAATAATTTAAAGGTATTTTTTTAGTCAACAGTTAATCTTATGTAGTAGGATTTAAGTGTTTAGACCTCCCAAGACTCATTACCTTTTATTAGGAATAGTAGAGTTGACCACAAGACTTACATAGTATTCTGATAAAATGTGTCAACTTCATAAAGAACTGGCTCGCTGAAACCAATTTTAATTTGGAAGACTGAGTGGGAGTCCTGTTCTCTGGTTGATGCTTATTCACACCAAAGGCCTGCTAAAGGAAGGTATGCTGTTGGTAGATGGAAAAATTAACAAGTGAAAAAGACCAGTTAAAAAAGTCTTTCTACTGAGTGGTATTTAGAGGAGAATTTTACATCATTTTATGTACTAGATATGCAAAGGTTCTCTGGAATTGGTAGGTTTTGTGGAGACTTAGTTATTTCCTATGTCATGTTTGGTATGATGTGAAAAAAGAAAATGGACTGACTGGCTTGTGCTTGTACCTGGTATATTGTAAACAATGGTAATTGCAGAATATATATGGAAGATAAATATTAGTATTTTGTTTTGGCCTTATCTGTGGTAGACTTTTTCTTTAAATGTCTTCCTACCAGTGCTGATGAATACTGTGGTAAAACTGCTAGTGTTAAAACATGGTGACGGACCATCACTGTGTATAAGCATAACTTCATGTGATTGGTTTACACTGTAGAAGCAGCTCACAGGTGGTGCAGATTAGCACAGTTGCTGGACTTCAGTGGAGTTCTGGTATTTCACCTGTCTGAAGATCTGGCCACAGTGACTAAACCAGTATTATTATTCCCCCTTCCCTCTCTTTTCTTCTGACTGCGGTGGGGCTGGGATAGGTGGCTGAATACATCTCTTTTATGAGAATTATTAGTTGTCATCTGATAATGTTCAGGCTTGGGAGAAACCAAAAAAATTTTTGACCTTGTTTTATACACTAAGAAATCTCAGAATGTCAGGTACTTCTGTTTTTAGTCAACAGAAAAATGGTGGAAATACATACTTGTCTTTCTCTATCCTACTTGGTTGTAAGCTCCTCAGGGGAAGCATAATACAGTAACTGTGTATTGGTACAGTTCTGATTTAATTTTTCAGAATAGGCATGATTGTGAATAAGATAAGAAAAAAGGATTTCCTGAAAGCTCCTTTAACTAGCATGTTCTTCAGTGAAGAAGTTCTGACAGCCTGGGAATATGATTTTCTTGATTTTTGGCTTTGGAAGAAAGCTGAAAAGACTCATTAATAGCATGTTAATTTTAGAGATGTCGATTTAGATATTTGAATAGAAGCTTAAAATGATAGATGCAGCAGATCAAAGTACAAAATAAGCTAATATACAAAGCTAAATATTGAATGTTGATTTCATTATTATTATTATTTTCCTGTGCATGTTTATCACCATAGTATCCAATGAGCATCAGTAGCCACAATAAAGCTGTTGGTAGCATTCTGGCTTTATTTTTCTAATATTTTGTCTGTATTACAAGAACTGCATTGTCCTTGGAAGGCTTGTGAATTTACCTTACTACATATTTGGGGTTTTGTATTTTAACTTCATTTGGAGGAGGATTTGGTTAAAATGCCGGTTTAGACGTGAGGTAGTACAATCTTTGTGTACAGTAGAATTCCATTTCTACTGGTTGTAGCACATAGGAGACTAGACATTAAAAAGCCGAATTGTCAAGTTTAGTTCTTAGATATTTGGAATTAAGAAATTATCATTTGCAGCATTAATCTTGGAGATTGTTGTCCAGAGCTTGATTTTATATTAGATAGTGAAGACATAATCCTGCATTTAATTTAAATGTTTCTGTAGAGGGCATTACATATATTATAGGTTGACTTTATTCTTCCTTATGTTATAGCACACTTCTCATTTAATATTTGAGTTAACTAAACAAATGGTTTCTGCAACAAAAAACTCACCAGCCAAAAACTCAAGGGAGCTATTTAGCAGTTTATCACCTGATCACATTAGAACACGAAGAATTTCGCACAAGCTTTACTCTAATGCTATAACATATGCCAAAATATTTGTTATTTTTTAGGTATCGAAATTTTGATCAGCCTCATCGATTCTATGTAGCTGATGTGTACACTGATCTTACTCCACTCAGTAAATTCCCTTCCCCTGAATATGAAACTTTTGCTGAGTATTATAAAACAAAGTATAATCTTGACCTTACCAATCTCAACCAGCCACTGCTGGATGTGGACCACACATCTTCAAGGTAACAACAGTCATATTTGTGTCCAATGTTTGCAGTTTGACAATTAAAGTGCATTTTGTCTTTCTGTTTTTTAAAAAAAAAAATTATGAGATAAAGATGAGGGCTTGTGTTTTCCAAAATAATTAACTGATTTTTTTTTTTCTTGAGGGGAACTTAATTTATAACAACTGTAAGTTGAGTCTGTTTTTTTCCAGAAGTGTCACTTCACAATGCATTAAGGTTGAGTACTAAGAATAGGTCATCGCTTCAGAAAGTTTAGACTAGTAAGTTCTATTCATTAATTACATACTTACGTTAAAGTATTTTCACATGGTTTTTAGACTTAATCTTTTGACTCCTCGCCATTTGAATCAGAAGGGGAAAGCACTTCCGCTAAGCAGTGCTGAGAAGAGGAAAGCAAAGTGGGAAAGTCTGCAGAATAAGCAGGTAAAATAGAAGTATCTAATTGAAGTTGCCCCTCTCTTAAAAGTGATCTGGCGACTGGCCTTCCAGGTAAAATTCTTTTCTTCCCCACTCCTCTCCCCAGATACTGGTTCCAGAGCTCTGTGCTATACATCCTATTCCAGCATCATTGTGGAGAAAAGCAGTTTGCCTCCCCAGCATACTTTACCGCCTGCACTGCCTTTTGACAGCAGAGGAACTAAGAGCTCAAACAGCCACTGATGCTGGTGTAGGGGTTAAATCACTTCCTGCAGATTTCAGGCATGTATTTTTTAAATATGTATTTTTCAATATGATATCTGACTTCACTGGAAAACAAGGTGGAAACTTAGTCATTAGTGCATGAATTGAAAACTGATACCCTTTGTTTAACTGGTCAGTTTTCAGTGAAACATAGTTTTAAAAGACTTGTGAATGGTGAAGTTAGATGCTGCAGTCATTGTTCTTTTCAGAAGAACATGACTTTTTTTCAAATGTGTATGTGCATGTAGAGTTGCCTTGTGATAATATTTTTTGTTAACAAAATCAGCATGTATCTTTACAGATATCCTAACTTGGACTTCGGATGGAAAAAGTCTATTGACAGCAAATCCTTCATCTCTATTCCTAACTCCTCTTTAGTAGAGAACGAAAATTACTGTAAGCACAGCACAATTGTAGTCCCTGAAAATGCTGCACATCAAGGTGCTAATAGAACCTCTTCTGCAGAAAACCATGACCAAATGTCTGTGAGTTACAGAACACTGCTCAATGAGTCACCCAGTAAACTCCAAATTGATGTCTCGGCAGAACTTGCAGCAATTAATGGTGTTTCTTATAATAAAAATCTTGCCAATGGCAATTGTGATTTAGTTAACAGAGACTTTTGCCAAGGAAATCAGCTGAATTACTGCAGGCAGGAAATACCTGTACAACCAACTACCTCATATCCCATTCAGAATTTATACAACAGTGAGAACCAGCCCAAGCCCAGCAATGAATGTACTCTACTGAGTAATAAATACCTTGATGGAAATGCTAACAGATCTACCTCAGATGGATGCCCCAAAATGGCAGTGACCACCAGTACTTCAAAAGCTATTAATCTTTCAAAAGACAGAGCAGATTCTGGAAACAACCCTTCCAGTGGGTACTCCTCAAAAACTCTTGGTCCTAATCCTGGTCTCATTCTTCAAGCTTTGACTCTTTCAAATGCTAGTGATGGATTTAATCTGGAGCGGCTAGAAATGCTTGGTGATTCATTTTTAAAGCATGCCATCACTACATACTTGTTTTGCACTTACCCTGATGCTCATGAGGGACGGCTGTCATATATGAGAAGCAAAAAAGTAAGTACTAACAATCCAATGATACTATGTAAAAGGCATACTGTAACAAGCCATATATATATACAAAAATTTTTTTTTCTAGAAGATTGAATGGCAACAGGTTGATATAATTCCACAGCTTTACTGATTATGCATTGGGTAGCATGTGTATTAGGAATAAGAATACGGGACTACAGGATTAATGTTGCCATAACTGTGATTGAAACTGTTTTCTGCAGTTCATTTTGAAATCTAAACCAGCTGAATACCAGCCTAAGAAAGGACAGGACTGAATAGAACTAAGAATTTTGGGTTCATAAAAACCTTTGTTGGACTGATCACTAGAGCTGTATCGAGTAGAAACTCTTTTAACAGAAGTGCTTGAATGAAGGATTGAGTTAGCAGCACAGAGCCTTAGGTAGTAGCTTTATTTGATTTTTTCCTTTTTTTCCTCAATAAGTTACTTTCCTTGAAAACTTTTAGCATGACCTTACAGGAACACTAAAAATGAAACAACAAAGATTCTTACAGAACTGTTGCTTCAAAACTTTTGAAAGTATTTTAAAGTAAATGTAAACAGTAGGGAGCAGAGTCGTCAGTTCTACTGCTGCTGTTTTTAAATTCTGGAATAATCAATCATGTGAAAGTTTGTTTTGTTTGGGGTTTTTTTCCCACATAATGTGATAACTTGAATTCAGTGCTAAGGATGTGATTGTCTACCTCTAATAAGATGCATCACCCTGAGAATTAAGTGATTGGGTAGTTTAATCATGGAAAATAAGGAGGGCTAAATAAATTGCACAGTTCAAGTAAACGAAGTGATTGAATATTCAAAATCAAATTTCAAGACTTTAAAAACAAACACAGAAAGTGTGTTTAAAATGAGAAACAAAGATCAGAAGTTGATAGTTGAAAAGGAAGTATGTTTGTGTATGTGACAGTGCTTTTTTCCCTTCCAAGTATTTAAAAGAATTTTAGAGGCTAAGAAAATAACATCTGGATTGTGAGTTAATAAGATTTTCTTATATGGAATTGTTTTAACACTTTCTGCTGCCAAGATTTGGGTCAATCTACCAATATAGCAGTCATTTTTCATTCCAAATCTAGTCAGAATGTTGATTATTAATGACACTTTTACAGGTTATATTTACTGTTGTTTTAAAAGTAGCATTAATTTTGTTTTGCAAAGAGAATTTAATCTATCAGATTTCTTTAAGTGAAATTGTCACCCCTAATATGCTTGGCCTTAGAAAAAACCAAACCAACCAACCAACCAAAAACCAAAACCAAGCCAAAAATTAAAAAAATCTGTACCTTGCTGTGAACTGGTTGTACCGTAGGAAGAAAGCTGAACTGCCTTTTGAGAACTAGAGAAGATGCATAATGGTACAAGATCTGGCTTGACATGTAAAATTGTTTTGCTCCTTTTTCATTTTAACCTCTTTCAATGTAAATGTATGTCCAGAGGTTTATCAGAATGTTTTTCTTTAAGGTCAGCAACTGTAACTTGTATCGCCTTGGAAAAAAGAAAGGACTGCCTAGTCGTATGGTGGTATCGATTTTTGATCCCCCTGTGAACTGGCTTCCTCCTGGATACATAGTAAACCAGGACAAGAGCAACACTGATAAGTGGGAGAAAGATGAAATGGTAAGACTTTATTTAACTATGTTGAGGAATAATTATTCACGTGTCTGTATTCTGACCCCAACCTTCAGCTCCCTGGGTATTTTGCTATGTTTTCAGCAAAAAAAGGTAAACTTGTATCTTTGTTTCCTTTCTAAAACTTCCCTATAACTTAGGGAAAATGAGAGGAAAACTGATCCTGAATAGAACCTGAAGTAAGGAAATTTATGGAACATCATCCAATAATGAGTGTATATATTAATGGAAAAGCAGAGAAGAACAGCTTTTTTGCTTGTAGTTAGAGTGCTCTCAGGAGTTTTTCTGAAATTTTTGTTGGAAATTTTAAATGGAATTATCATTACTGGTTTTGCTGTAATACATATAGGCAGAAGACTTTTTTAATACATAATGGGTTCAGCCTTATATATGAAAAGGGAGTTGCTGTTTTTCACAGGGCTGAGGCAGAATGAAGATTAGAGCTAGCTTGACACAATGTTCAATATTAGTTGCTGTTAGCAGTGGTGTAGCTGTTAGCTACACCATGGAGAGCTACCTGTCATCCAAAATACAGTGCTGGTTTAGACACCCTCCTCACTGTCTATTACCAAAAGCTTCAGAATGGCAAATCTTAATGAGGAATGATTCAGATTATTTTTCTGACTAAACTCATTGTATGTCGAGAGTAGAAGTGCGTGTATAAGAAATATCACTGATCACAGCAGTCAGTAACGTAATCTTTAAGTGTTTGAGACTGGTTTGGAGGTCGGGGAAGGAGGTGGAGGGATTTTTTTCTTTTCTCCCAAATCTGAAGACCACACTCGGGTTGTAGAACCACCAGAGGGCATATGAGAGGACTGTTAGGTAGATGTACTGTGCAAATAAATGTTTATTGCAGAATAAAACAACCTGATTATTGTGGTTCTGTACTGTGCCAAGATTTCCTTTCAAAGAGACTTACTGCTATACCCTTCTAAAAATAAGATAGCACGTTTGGGACAGGAGCTAATCATTGGTTTTAACAAGCTTTCAGTTCTTCATAACTTCTCAGTGGCCTCTTCCCCTTTGCTAGTCACTGTTTATTTGAAAATAAAACACACAATTTCAGACCAAAATGCAGGCAGTGATGCAACTAAGTGGGTTTTTTGTGCCAAGGAGATATTTTGCTTTCAGCTGTAAATTTCGTTCTCCATCCATGGGCTGCTAGAAATCTCTTATCATTATGACAAATTACTACTAAAACATCCTAGACAAATGTTGGTATTTTTTGTGTTATCAAGCTTTATTAAGGGGAAGGGTCTTCCTTTGTTCATTTGATCAAATAGCTGATTTCCAAAAAGCGTGAAAAAAGCACTTACATGTATTTATCGTCAGGTTGTAAGTGGCCATAACTTATTCAAAATCAGATATTCTTTAAGAAGAGGTTCTTTCTTCTGGGGTTCATTGTTGATTTATTTTTGAAATGCTGTCTAATGACAAAAAAAATCAACTATCAGAATCGCTTTCTGGCTCCTTTACCTACTGTTCATTCTTATCACTTAGAATTTTATTTTTTTTTACACAAAAAGCGATATGCAGACAATGTTAGGGTAGTTCATGTGGCTGTCCTGCTAACTGAAATTAATTTCATTTAAGAAACCTGTGGATGAAATTGTTGTAAAAATGAAATTTATCATTTGTTAAATCTTTGCAAAAACGGACACGAAAATGTGTTTTGCATCATCCATATAGACATGTCTCATTCAGAGAGTGTATTTTTATTTCAGTGACAGATATGACAGGTGTGTAACAAGAAAAAAATCAGTATTAGCTTTAGTTGGGACTGGTTAAATTAGTCTTATTTTGAGCATTATACTGCTACTAGTAACCAAGATAACTATTTCAAATCAAATTTTGCTATCTCTTTCTGATCAGTTAAAGTTACAGAAACCCCTGCTGTGTATATGTGAGATGGGTAATTACAGCAGAAGAAATTCTTTTGGCAAAATGTCTAAACTATGAATTTCTATAGCTGCTTTTTTTTCTTTTTATTTCATTACTAAACCTGACTAACCCTGCTCCATCCTGATGAGGAACATGGTGATGTGTTTTATCCTTAGATGGTTTCAGGTGCTGCCTAGCGCACCTTACACCTGCCACCCATCTACACCTCTAGGGAGTTGTGTATTTGGCCCAAAGGGAGAGGTCCCCAGTTGGTAGCATGTGGTTCACAGATTGGCAAGATAAAGTGACTGAGATCCACAGTATGACATACATAGATTGAAGGCAAATAGAGGCTGTTTTACTTGATTCAAAATGGTGTTGGCTTTCAGGACCCAATCCAGAAAAGCACTTTGAATCTGATCTTGTGCCTATCAAATTCAGTGGCAGAATTCCTGCTGATATCAGTGATGCTGGGTTGAGCCTCTGAATAGTCCTTTTGATGTTGGGAAGACTACTTGTGCATTTAGCTAATATGTTTAAGTGCTTTCCTGGATTGGGGCCATGGCAATGTATAGCTTGGGCATATCTGTGTTCAATTTATAATTTACATCAGTCCGTAACTATTTGCTCAATATGAGCAGGGAAAAGACATGAGACATCATTAGTTTTGCTGTTGTGGGTATGTACATAAGTATTAGAAAATTGGTGACAATTTTAACCTTTTAATTCGTTAAGGCTGTAAGTATAGCCTGAAATAAAAACTTTTTAAAAAAAGTAGTTGTTTAAAGGATAGGATTAATACTAGTTGCCTTTGCACTGAGTTGTTATCCTGCTTCATGTATATGTTAATATTCGGTTTAAAAACAAACAACAAAAACCTGTATTACAGAAGTGTGCCATTTGTTCTGCTTTTCCATTTTTAGACGGGCTATATTGATTCACTAAATTTACTTTCTACTAATTTGCCAAATAGACTGGATTAATTTGCAGCTAACTGTGTTTGAGAGCATAGATATTTTGCTGCTTTGAGTGATTATTATTGAATAATTAGGGTAAAGAAGTCTACAGTTATTTCTCCATTTGTGTGTCCTGAAACTGAGGTGATTGTGACTATAGTAAACCCTGCAAGTCCCTTAGTGTTTGCCATAGAAGGATGTAGAAAGAATCTTCAAAATTTCATTGATTCAATATTTGTAATAGCCTTACTTGGCAGATAGAAAGAAGGATGCACCTAGAGCTGTTTCTTGTACTTCTCTAAATTTGTTAGTTTAGAATTCTTTGTTTTGTTTACTTTGGTGTGCAAGTGTAATGTTTAGTGGATTTAAAGTTAATTGTATGTGCATCACATTCAAATATAAGCGTGAATTCCTATGAAATGCGGCATGTGTTATATGTAGAACATGTGCTATTATATGTTACTAATAAAGGATTTGTATTCCAAGACAATTATTCTAGTCTTAGAATGCTAGTACTAATTGAGGTTGTATTGTACATCTGATCAGACAGTGTAGTCAGGAACATAAAAAAAATCAGTCTCATTATTAGCAGACACTTCTTAAATCCTACTCTTCTGACCGTTCTGGCATAAAAGTTTTTCATTTCCCTCTTAAAGTACTGTATTTTCTGCATTCTTTCATAGACAAAGGAGAACTTGTTGGCTAATGGTAAACTTGATGATTATGATGATGATGAAGAGGATGAAGACCTAATGTGGAGGTTACCCAAGGAAGAAACAGACTTTGAAGATGATTTTCTGGAGTATGATCAGGAGCATATCAAATTCATTGATAATATGTTAATGGGATCAGGGGCTTTTGTGAAGAAAATTTCTCTCTCACACTTTTCAACCACTGATTCAAACTATGAATGGAAAGCACCCAAAAAGTCATCCCTGGGTAATGTTCCATTTTCATCAGATTTTGATGATTTTGACTACAGCTCTTGGGATGCTATGTGCTATCTGGATCCTAGCAAGGCTGTTGAAGAGGATGATTTTGTAGTGGGCTTCTGGAATCCATCAGAAGAAAACTGTGGTGTTGATGCAGGAAAACAGTCTATCTCATATGACTTACATACAGAGCAGTGTATTGCTGACAAAAGCATTGCAGACTGTGTGGAAGCCCTGTTGGGCTGCTATCTGACCAGCTGTGGTGAAAGAGCTGCTCAGCTTTTCCTGTGTTCACTGGGGCTGAAGGTGCTCCCTGTAATTAAAAAGACTGATTGGGAAGGCACTTTGTGTGCTACCAGAGAGAATTGTAACAGTGAGCAGAAAAACCTTTCACCAAACTCTGTTTCTGCTTCTGTAGCTAATTCAGAGCCTTCCCTGTATAAAGACCTGGAGTATGGCTGTTTGAAGATTCCACCAAGGTGTATGTTTGATCACCCAGATGCTGAAAAAACCCTAAATCACCTTATTTCTGGTTTTGAAAACTTTGAGAAGAAAATAAACTACAGTTTTAAGAACAAGGCTTATCTTCTTCAGGCATTTACTCATGCCTCGTACCATTATAATACCATTACTGGTAAGTTGTCTTAAAGAAACTAGGGTTTTTTCCCGTATTGTAAATACAAGAGAAGCAGTATACGTTGTGTTTCCATATGTAGTCTTTTTTTAGACATCACATACACTTTAAGAAATCAATAGTTTCTGAATACAAAATCTTAGAAAATAATATCTTGCCCCTTGATTAGAGGGGGATGGACACTTGTTAAAGCTGTATCTCAATAATTATTCATATTTTGACTTGACACAGATAGAAGATTTACTGAAGCCTAACCAAATTTTGGCAAAGAGCAGCATTTTTCATCTCTGATGTTGTATTGCTAGTTGTATATGACTGACATTAGATCCTCATTTAGCTGAAATAAGTTCTTGTAGAACTCTGGAAAGTTGCAGCGTACTTCTAGAAGTAGCGATCATATTTTGCAAGTGTATTTAGCAAATTTGTCCCATATTTTAGTACCAAGAATATACCCTTTGACTGTACTTCTGAAGATTAAAAGTAGAGCATACAACTTCTGCTAGCTAACTTGTCTGTAGGATAGCAAAATATGGAGACTTCCTTTTGAAGTTGTGAATTGGAAGGCTTAATTTAAGTCTAGGCATTTTATTGAGTAAATATTTAAAGTCAAAGTTTGAAGCAGTTGACTAAATCAGACTAAATATTAGTTTCAGGTTAACTACTTAATGTTTCTGTACATGATCTCGAAGATTTTACAGCAGTACAAATTTGTATTTCTGTAATCTTGAATTACTTTTGCTTATACTAATTAATTTAGTATTCATTCTAAAACTTTAAATATTTTCCTATGATAATACACAATTAAAACCAAACCATGGTAAAGTTCCAACCCTATTTAAAGTGAATGGCAAATTCCTATACAGTCAGCAGTCTGAATTTTTCCCCATAGTGAATTGGTTCCTTATTCCAAGGAGTAAGAAGTCTCTGCTTTAATTAAAGAAATAAGTCATTCTGAAATGTTAGGACATTGAGAAACAGTTCTGACAAAACACTGGAACACACTCCTTTGATTTTTCATTCTAGGTAATATTATCCACATACATATTTACTTTTTACAAATATTTCACAAAACATAGTAGATGATTTCTTTTTATATATGTACTAGCAAATAGAAACCTTGAAGCATAGTGTCTAGATGAAATTACATTGTTGGTAGCAGAAACTTTTGATTCTGTTTCTATGTATTAGGACAAACAACTGTGAATTGCTGTTACCTGTAACTTTTAGAGTAGCTAGCAGTTGAGATCTGGCATCTTAGGTTCAGCTGCTATAAAAGAAACTTAGTAGGAGCCATTTCACTCTCATGTTACTTTTGTAGTAATTTTGTCTTCTCTACCCATGTATCCCTGTTTGCCTTCAAGAGGGTTTTTTGCTTTTGTTTATATTCTAAAAATAGGTCTCCATAGCTTTCCATTCCCATGTCCTGTCAATTTTCCGAGTGGCAAAGTCTTGGCAATTTTAGTTTCCAGTTTAAAAGACCCATTCTGAATGGGAATCTTTGTCAGTGCTTTTTGAAAAATCTAAATGTGTGCAGATTAGATGAAAAATCTCAGAACGTGTGTTTCCCCTGCTTTTAATACACTTATATTAATTTTTTTGAGGTTTAATTGTTGTTTTCAAATCAGTGTGCTGGTGGAATCGCTTGATTTTACTTTTTTGATGTTTCTTAGCACAATGTGAAGATCCGGAGTAAAAGCATTAATTGATTATAAACAAGTGTTTTGCTGACCTGACAAATTACCATTCGGTTCAAAAGTGGATTTATTATTAGATATAACTTCTGCTTTTTCTGATTTTTTTAAATTTTTTTTTTTTCTAATTCAGTAACAATCTCTTTAAACGCAAAGATACCTGTTTTAAAAAACAGATTGTCTTCTCTGAGCATTGGTTAGTTTGTGGAATTTACATGGCAGTGTACCAAACCTCTTATCCAGAAAGGCCTGGAAAGAATGTGTGTGTTAAACTTAATTGTGGTGTTATACATTCTTTTATTTCCAACGCTTTAAGATTGTTACCAGCGCTTAGAATTCCTGGGAGATGCAATTTTGGACTACCTCATAACCAAGCACCTTTATGAAGACCCACGGCAACACTCTCCAGGAGTTCTTACTGACCTACGATCTGCTCTAGTCAATAATACCATTTTTGCATCATTAGCTGTAAAGTATGACTACCACAAGTACTTCAAAGCTGTCTCTCCTGAACTGTTTCATGTTATTGATGACTTTGTGCAGTTTCAAATGGAAAAGAATGAAATGCAAGGAATGGATTCTGAGGTTAGTGGAAGTAGAAGAAATGTGTTCGGTATCTGATTTGAAGGATGTCACTGGATTTCTTAGCGTGATGCGCATTTTTGTAATGTTTTAGTTTTATGCACACAGCAACTAAAGAAGCAAGCTTCCAGTAATAAAGCATGCAATATGCAAAGTAAAATACAGTCTTCAGAAAGTATGAAGTCAATAAGAACATTCAGAAAATAATTAAATTGAAAACAGTTTGCCTCCAGATTTTTCTGTGACACTTTATTTCAGTCGCTATTTTGCTTTTGTGTTGTTGTTAGAACAACATGGGGGGAGGGGGGAGGGGGGAAACACTTAGCTTCACTGCTTGATTGGAAGCACTACTATACCATAAAATTGTGATGGAGAGTTACTGAGTCACATAATGCTGACTCAGGAAAGGATATCCATGCAACATCATGAACAGTACTACCTTGGCACAGTGCTAGTATTATTTAATGTAGCACACCAACAGAGATTTCCACTGTTTTCCTTCTGATGATTTCTGCTGGATCATGTGTTATTGCACTGTACTCAAGTGTGTTTGACATGCTCCTAAAGGCTTTATATCTGATAGCCAGGGAAACATTATATGCATCTTTCAAATAAGCCACTTGAAAAACAGTTTAACTGAAGATGTGCAAACACAGATCGTACCCGTGCTATGCAGGAAGGCTAATGATAATGAACATCTATTTGCTGGAGAATGTACTAAAACTAATTCATTTAGAGAAGCTGCTCAGAAAAATGTATGAGAGCAAGGACCTTGTGAGTCAAGTTCTAATCAGGGTCCTGGAAGAGAGAGACTTTCTCATTATCCTTTCTTTAAAAGTTTTATCCAGTAGATATCCCTAATAGTTTGTCTTCTGGAAAACTGTGATCAATCTCTTAGAAAATACTTTGAGGATACTCCAGCACCAAATAAACATGTTAGCTTTGTCTTTAGTAATTTCTTCTTTCTGATACACAATTTAAAAGCTTGGGAATTAAAATACTTCAGTTATGTATATGTGTTTACAGCCCTTGCACTCTGTTGCAGAGTGAAATCCATATGTTTTATGGGAAGATTCAGAAAACATTGACTAAGAAATTTGTCACTGAAATTTAGATAATATAAATTATTTTACATCAGAGGATCAAACTCTGGTTTATCTGTCTTGTTTTCTTCACAATATGAGTGAAAAGGCTAAAAACTTTAAGAGCTCATACTAGTGATTTTTAGCTTTGTTCGGCTTTTGCTAGTATGCAGAAAGATTGCCTGCAAACTTCCACCAAAGCTGTAACCAAATTGTGTGATAGCTGTTTCAAATAAAATTCTTGTTTCACTCTCCCTACGCCTGCTCCCTATCTTGGTCTGGCACTGAATTACTGAAACTCTTATTTCATCAGAGTTAATGCAAGAGTCTTTGTTTCTGCAGTTCATGCCAGCTAGACTGGTTTCCATGTGTGTCTCCACGTCATCTGCTTTTCTTTTTTCAAATCTCACTTCTGAAACATCTGTTGTCCCTTGCCTTATAGCTCTTAGTTTCTCTCTCCTTCTGTTATTTCAGTATAACTCAAAAGTGCTTCAGTTTGCACTTGGTATGAAATACGCTATTCAAAACGGTTGAATTTGTTTTTTAACATCAAAATTCCCATTTGGAGTGTGTACACATCAGGTCTGACTTCTTGTTTGATTTATTTTAGGTAGAAATATTGGGTGGGACTAGTTTATGAAGTATTAAGGTGACTCTTAAGAGGACTGAATTGGGTTTTAAACCCCAAATAGAGACCAAATGGAGTGAGAGGGTAGCTGCTGGGGAAAAAGACTGACAGAAACTTACTTCCCTTTAGGCAGAGGAGAGTAATGGTCAAAAACATTGTTTTCAGGTTACTTTATTTTGACTTAGGTGAATGTATATTATATATTTGAGGTATTTTTAAAGAAGTATTAGATTAATTTAAAACTTTTAAGACATACTGAAAGTTTAGTTTTAATAATGAGAGTAGACTGTTGTCCTAAATTAATAGCATAGAAGGAAACACTGCCTGCTACATTTAAATAATACGGAAGTGTGCCTGTTAGCTCAGTCTGGTGTTGCTGGTTATCAGTTATTAATGGCTTATTTTACTAGTGCTTGTTTCATGCTTGTCTTCTGAGGTAAATGAGGTAAGGAAAGGTACATCCAACTTCCATCCAGAGATTGGATTTACAGATTTTAAAGTCTCCTCCTAGGAGATGTTTAATGTATGAACTCTTCCTTTGTTATGAGTAGCTTTCTAGTATTAACTGATAGAGGCAAGTCTGTTTCTTATTGGGAAAAACAGACCCATGGTGAAATCCTACAGAATTATTACAGGAGGAATTCACAAAGCATATAAGGTCTCTGTACACAATAGTGTTTAGGATTTTTTTTTCACATTTGAAAAATGATATATCCAGCAACTTGGTTTCATTGGGGAATAAAAGAACAATTTCACTGTGGAAAGTTGTCAATGGAAAACTTAAAAGGAAGCAGCTCAGGAGAGGATGTAAGAGAGCGTACATTGCGAAGATCTTTGCTTTATTTTAAAAGAAGCAATTGTTTCTTTCTTTCTCCGCCCCTTCTCTCTCCCTCCCCCCCCCACCCCCCCCCCCACCCTGGCTTTTTTAATTGCAAACAGCTCAGAAGATCTGAAGAAGATGAAGAAAAAGAGGAAGACATTGAAGTACCAAAGGCCATGGGGGATATATTTGAGTCCCTTGCTGGTGCCATTTATATGGATAGTGGAATGTCCTTGGAAATGGTTTGGCAAGTGTACTATCCAATGATGAGGCCATTAATAGGTATTGTCAGCTTTCAGAAAGAAATTAATAATTAAGTGCCATCTGCTATGAAGAGAAAAAAGCTAATTTTTTTTTTTCCCCAAATAGAAAAATTTTCTGCTAATGTGCCCCGTTCCCCAGTGCGAGAGCTGCTGGAGATGGAGCCAGAGACAGCCAAATTTAGGTAAGAATACTCTTCCTTTGGTATGCACTGCCATAAAATATTTTTAAGCTGTGCTTCATAAACTACTGAGGATTTTTAAATGTTATGAATTACTTTTTCTTTTGCACCAAGCAGCTATCATGATGATTGTGTTCACTGATTTTAATTTTTTTTCCTTGCATAACTTTCTGAGAAAAGTAATTATTTCTGTTTAGCTATACTGCTTTAACTTCTGTAGAAAAGAGAATGTAGGTCTCTTATTTCATATTAACTTGCCTAGGCAGTAAGTAATTCTTGTGTATATTTTTGCAGTCCTGCAGAAAGAACTTACGATGGAAAGGTCAGAGTAACAGTGGAAGTTGTAGGAAAGGGAAAGTTTAAAGGTGTTGGCAGAAGCTACAGGATTGCCAAATCTGCAGCTGCGAGAAGAGCACTACGAAGCCTCAAAGCAAATCAACCTCAGGTCCCAAACAGCTGAGACTCCTCTTAAAAATAAATAAAATGGGGGAAAAAACACATACAAATAAAGCAAATTTTTAAAAATGTTGATGTTGAGAGGAACAAATTGGAAGACAGAATTTAAAGTTTGTTTGATAACAGAATAGATAACAAAACATTTAACATGTATAAAATTTTGGAACTAATTGTAGTTATAGTTTTTTGCGCAAACACAATCTTGTCTTCTTTCCTCACTTCTGCTTTGTTTAATCACGAGAGTGCTTTAATGATGACATTTAGCAAGTGTTCAGAATAATTGTTGTCAGGTCTTTTGGTTTACTTTTATTGTCAGTACAGCTTTGCTTAGTGTTAGAAGGCCAGGGAGCTTATGCCTAATGCAGTTGCTAGATTTATATATAGTAATCTTGAAATTCTTCAATCTGTGCACTAGTGCCAGTCATAAAGCAGTTGATAAACTGTACTGGATGATTGGGTATAAGAAAGAATAAGTGTGCCAGTATTCTCCTTTTTTTTTCTTTTTTTTTTCCTTTTTTTTTTTTTTTTTTAATTTTTCCCCTCTCCATGTCATCTTTTTACATTAAGATGGCATTCCCAATCATTATTGCACTTATTTGTTAGGGACAGATTTTAATTGAAATGGCTGGCATACTGGTAGAATGAAACTTCAGTTTCCTTATGCCACACAGTCTTGCATAAAAAAAGGTTCTTGCCTTAAAAAATAAATAAACCCTCATTAATAATCTTTCATTTTTGATCTTTTTTGGAACAAACTGTTTTACATTCCCTTCATTTTGTTATGCATTTTACAATGATACAGCTCTATATTTACAGTACAACTCATTACTATAGCTGTGACTTATTACAGGATTATAATAGAAAATGTATTCATATATATGTAATTAGGTTATTTTTAACAATTCTGAGGAGGTGGTTAGTCTACAGTTTTTTTTATACCATAAATAAAATATGGTCTTTGGCTAAAATTCCAATTTTACACAAACCTGCAAGCTAGATAGTTCAAATACTGGAAACAGTAATGAATAATTGCACAGTGCAAACTGTCACTCTAACGAAATAACCTTAGACATATCACACCTAAAATATGCTGCAGATTTTATAGTCAATTGGTTACGTATTTAACAGACAGAGCACCTTTACACTTAGAGATATTTCCACGTAAATTTCTTACTGTACTTTTCAGAGTTGCATGCATATTTCACCTACCAAAGCTGTGCTGTTAAATAACATGAAAGTTGATGTTTGAGATATAACTGCCGTACTTTTGATACATCTGTGATTTAGGTCCTTAATTTAGAGAAACTAGCTCATTGGTGTTTTGGTCTACTGGGGGTGGGGGGGAAATCATACTTTTATTTTTTAGGCTTTGCCTATACTTCTTTAATTAGGTTTTTGTAGGCACTCTTCACTTAAATACCTCAGTTCTTTTTTTTCTTTTCTTTTCCTTCTTTTTTTGCATGCATTGTTTTTTTCTGTTTTGGTGCTATGTTTATATATTATGCTTGAAATTTTAATTTTTTGCACTGTAACTATAATACCTCTTAATTTACCTTTTAAAAAAGCTGTGGGTCTCGTATTCCCACCAATATCAGTAGAGGTTTGCTGCAATTTTGCCCTGTTAATTATGCTTGAAGTTTGAGAAAGCAGAGCAAGGTGTTTTAACGTTTTCCAGCACAATAGTTTGAACTTGATGCTGTGTCTTATGTATTAAATTACAAATAAATACTGTATTTCCTGCTTTTAAACCCTATTCCTTTCCTCACAAATGCACACTAAAACAAAACAAAAACTGTCAGCTCTTGCTTTCTTAACACAAAATAAAATAAATGCCTTAGTGACAAGGGATAGACATTAAGCTTTTCTGAAATACAGTTTTCAAAAGTTCATATATTTTCTATATCAGTCATTTTTCATTCTGCAAAAAGAACCATTCTTGAATTTAAAAGCAACATTGTTATAGTAGCCAGAACAAGAATTAAAATACTAGCTTTTAAAAAATTCTAGCATTTGCTTGGTACTTCAGCCATGAAAATATAACGGGGAGGTACAAGACCTGCAAGCCTTGATGTGCATAAAGCAAATGTAAATGAGATGGAACAGTAAAAATATGCAGTCTAAATTTTCAAACGTAAATTGCTTTAACTGTTTAAAAAAAAAAAAAAGTCACCAATTTAAGTTATAGCTCTTTCTTTGTGGTAGGAGTGAAGTTTCTTAGATAAAATATATGATCACTAATATTAACAATTCTGTGTTTCTGGCTGGACACCAATCAGCAGATAAAATCAGAACATCTAGAAACTCTTTAAGTAGTTTTAACTGCATTATGAAAAACTAAAATTTAAGTTAGTTTTTGAATGCCTAAAATTTCTTACTAATTGTTACAATGTTATAGATTCTCAGGGGTTTCAGGTAATTGTTAGCAGTAAAGTGCTACAGAGTTTTAATGAAAAGAAAATTAACTGAACTTGCTCTGTGTTTCAGAATAGTTTAATGATCACTTTGTTACTAGATAAAGTCTATGAATTGGAAATCTGAAATGTGTAGTGGCTGACTATAAAGTAGTTTCTGCTGCTGATGCTTTTTAAATGCGTTTTAAATGCCGTAATTTTTTCCAGTGTGACCTCATTGAAATATTTTTTTATCCTTTGAGATAGAAAATTCATATTAGTTTCCATGTTATACATCTGTGTGTTTTACCCTACAGTTGATATTATTTTGATATTGGACAGTGTATGCTATTAAAGACCTAAATCTGATCATTTGAAGGTTGGGATAGAAATCACTTGACATGCTATAAGCACAAGTGTAAGCGGACTGTTGCAACCCATCTTCAAAAACAACCACACAGGCTCATCATAAATAGTGTGGGGGTTAGTTGGCATGAACCTTGTTTTTTTTATCTAAGTCCTGTTATACTGTACTTTAAACAGTCCTCCTAACTATGCTGCGTTTTTATTTTTATGGCTTTTTTTGCGCTGTTCTGTTCATGTAGCACAAATAAGCATTGCACTTGGTACCATGCTTTACCTCATTTCAAGGAAAAAATGCTTAACAGAGAGGAAAAATGTGGTTTGGCCTTGCTGCTGTTCTGATTTACTGAATTTGAAAAAGATAATTATTAATGCCTGCAATGTGTCATTTACTTGCACAACTTAAATAGGTCATTTGTAATGTCTGTGGCATTTTTACTGTATGTGGAAAAATACAACAAAGATGTGTAACAACTCTTGATTGTATTTTAAAGCTATTGTTTTTTCTACTACATCGTTTTACTGTTATGTGAAGTAATTAAAATTAGAATGACCTCTGACACTCCAGTAATTATCTCTGAACCAAACGAACATATTATGTGTATAACGTAGTTTTTGCGAGAAGACAGCCCCTGGTAATTTGGTCAACCTCAACTAAATCTCTGCTCAGTCTGAATATTGAGTGCCCAGTAGTGACTTCTGAAGTGTTTGTTCAGCTTGATGCTGCTAAAGTCCGTGCAGAAAAAAAGCCTACTATTTTTAAATCTCATTACACAATAGTATGTTGTGACTGCAGAGTACAGAATTTGGACAAGAAACAGTTTCCGTGCTGGGGAGGAATATAGTGGTAGCCCAGGGAGGAGGTGCCAGATCCTCAGCTAGTGCAAATTGATGTGGTATCATTTCAGTCAATGGAACTGCATTCTTTTACATACCTGAAGATCTTGTGCTTATATGTATGTTGCAGAGTTTGGGTTTTCCTCCTTGTAAGCAACTATAGAACCATAAACTGGAAAATGTGGGTTTTATGTTACCTTGTATGACATAACTATGCTACATGCATTTATCTTTATAGAAAGTGAAATCTTTGTATCCCAGTCACAGCAGCACATGCAATCCGAAAATGACAAATAGCAGCGTGGTCTGCTGTGATACTACACTTGCCTCTGTCTGACAGTACTCTGGGTTTGTATGTTTTGGGTGGGGTTCCCTACAAAAACATTCTAATGGAAATTCCTGTCTTTATTACATGAGTGAAGCGAGAAGGATTTTGGGTTTTGATACTTAATTACTGACATTGATCCTTTTCCAGTTGCTCTAATTTTCAAGAAGTTAATTTCTTTCATACTAGGTTTAAAACTTAAAACACTACAGTTCATGACCATGAAACGTAATCTAAATATCAACTGTAACTCAATCTGAATTATGTTAGCAAATATCTAGAGGTCATTGTAGTATACTCCACTATCAGTTAAAATTAACTTCTGTCAAAGCTAACTGCATTTCTTAAAAACAAATTTTATCCAATAAAGTCCTTGGGTTTTTTCCCTCTTATTTGAATGGCAACCACAGACTACTTTAATTGCTTTGTAGATGCACTCAGAATTTACTGCAGCAGCAAGTTGGAGAGAAGAATGTTTGTGAACAAGAATTGGAAATTGCAGGCATTTTTATTGTAAATAGTTTGACTGAAAAGATGGTTAAAATCAAGTAGAAAGAATAACAAATATAATTTGATGGACAATAAAATATTTACCATCACATGCTGCAGCTGTCTTTAAGGGACATAAAATGTAATTCATTCATACTGTAATCATGCTGCAGAAGTTTGCAATCTGCACCTTATGGATCACAATTACCTTTAATAGTTTTTTGTAATAATTGTAGCTGAGTATATCTCCAATAAAGTTATGGTCTGTTCACCTTGTATTGTCTTTTTGCTTTTGTTTTTAGTTCCTCTTAATCTTTTCATAAATGTTAGCGTTTACAAAAAATTACATTTCACTCTCAGTCTAAATAAAATAATTTGTGAAAACGTTATTTCTTGACGTTGTTTGAAGACAAGTCTGCTTGTCTCCTCCTTTGATGAATGAACTGTCTTCATAGCTATGTGAAGACTCTTAAGGGACACTCAGGTTAAAAATGATGGTGTACGTGCTACAATTTGATCTCTGTGTTGACCATTATACCTCCAAAATTTCTGTTGGAGCTGAGAGGCCCCAGAGCACAAGGGTTCAATAACACAGGTTTGCACAATTCAGCACATGTTTTAAGAATAACATGTTAATATTAGCTAATAGTCTCAACATTAATAACATTGATTTTAATTTTTTTCCATTTGTTTTCTGTTACTGTTTCACTTACCCTGAATATTGGAAGCATGTTTGTAGTGTGTTCTGACTGGCATACCAGTATCGTGTCTATGTTTTACAGAGGTGAGATAGACCTGCCAGTCAAAGATTGGGAGTCTTCCATTTTGAAAACTGCCCAGTGCAGCAGTCAGTTTCTTGGCATCTGCAGTGGGCAACTTCTACTACACATTTTGTCTTGGGTTGTAGAGAAAAGCCTGCCGAACTGCTGATAGGCACGGCGGTACCTTTTTCTGGGACTTGGAGGAGGGCCGAATCACTTAAGTCTTTCTTTCAACAGTGTCAGTTTGTTCCTTGTCTCAGCTGTAACGAAGCAGGCAGTTCTCAGCTGTGAATCCTGAGGAATCTTGTGGATCTTCTGTGGCTTTCTAGTTCTTTTTTCCCCCCTCTAGGTTCCACCCTGACACTGATGGCACTGGTAAGTAAGGCCCTTTAAGCTCCAGCGCATAGGCTAGTAAGCTGTCGTAGGGAATGACAACACAGCCCCCAGCCCCCAAGTTCTAGCAAGTGCATCAAATCAGAAAACTTTCTCCAAATTTTCTACAGGGCCTGAAAAATAATGATTTTAGAAAAAAAAAAGTTGAAGATACAATTACCTTCCTGTTCATCACGGAGGAATGAGATGAGTGATGGCCATTAAACCTGAGTCTCCAAGGAAGTGGTCCATCCCTCGCTGGGTAGTAATGTGAAGCATCCAGAGTTCTCCAGAAAATCAGAGTGTAAAATCAGTAAAGGTTCTGCTTCAAAGGAAGATAACTGCAATTTTTGCCACTATGGGAGCATCATCTACTTACTGTAGATTTTGAGTATAGCTTATTTGCAATGGTGTTGAAACTGCATAACATAAAGGTAATTTTATTTTTTAAAATTTAAGCTGTTCAGAATGCCCCCCGAAGGAACGTCAGGCTAGTCTTAAGAGGAATACTTACCTGTAGTAATGCTATAACATCAAGACACAAATTTTCAGGATAGTTACCGTTGGTCATCCTGACAAACCTCAATGCCCACTTCATAGGAATTGAATATGTCTACCTGAAGAATTTACAGGTACTGGTTTCTCATCTTATTATAAGAATAAATGTGTTTCATAATTGCATCAATAGAGCTGAGATGTATTTTTGTAACTGCTATTCTTCTTAAATAAAACCATATAGAAAAAGGAATTTGAGTGAAAACTGAGGGGACTTTTTGAAAATGCTTGCCCTGAAAAGAAGTAGTAACAAAGCTAATCATAGCTTCAAGTCCAGAAAGAGAGGAGCAGATTTGGTGCTTGGCTGGGCTTCCCTCAACACTTGTGCTAGGGTCCAGGTGCAGGTTCTGTTCCTTAGAGGAAATCTCCATGTCAGTGGACACAGGCAGTAATGACATGTAAGTGGGTTTTATTTTTCTCATAGCTGTGATTATGTCCTTCCTTATTGTAGAATGTGAACAATACTTTCATTTTGGCGAGTAAAATAACCAAGGACTTTTCATATGTTACGAAAATAGTATAATTTACTTTGCAGCTTAACCACCTCCACTTACCTGGCTTATATTCTTTTTTTTAACATTACTTTTTTGTATATATATTATTGAAAGCCTCATGCTAACTCTTAAATTGACGTAATTTTCTTCTGTTAACTTGAAAATTTCCTGTAGTTTTGGGTTCCTGTCCAGCTCCTACTGAAATCACTGTGAAGACATCCACTTGGGCTCTGTAATTTGTGTGCATTTGAACTTAACAGAAAAGTCCTTCAGATATAATAAGTGTAAGTTCCAGACATCAAGTAAAAGTTGAGAAATGCAGTGGGGTACAAAGGCAGCCTCTTCTGTTCTGCTTCTGTTTTTGAGGGTCTTAAGTAAAAAGGGTGGCACGTTTGCTGGCTACCTACTTTTGAGATAGCCCACCTATTGGGGTGAATATCCAACTGCTTGCTCCATTTTCTTTTGCCAGGTGGGCAAGATTTAAAGGGGAGGAATGAGGGCAATCTTCCTCACAGCTTTTAGTAATGTCTAGGATGCCTCAGCTAACTTCAGGCATGTGCTCTGCAGACAGCTGCATCTGGGCTAACTCCCACCCATTTCTGCTTTCAGTGGAGCCACATCAGCAACCACAGGGCACCGTTTGGTTTTCCTGCCCTTAGATCACCCTTTCAACATGAGAGAGGGGCCCCTTCCTCCCCACCCAGGGCTGGCACTCAGCTGATGAGATGGATCCCACACTAGCTTGAAGCTGGAAATGTTCGTTCGGGGAAAGTGATGGGGCAAGGAGAAGAGATGATTTCATCTAGCTGCAGCATGACCAGGGAGTCACTAGTTGCTCCAGAGTCACGCTCATCTCTTGCTGAGGTGAGGATGATCCCCTCTTTATTGCCACTTGGCCTGAAGCAGGGGAGTGAGTATGAACTGTTGCAGCTGTTTCAGCATTTGTAATAAAACAATTCTAAGTTTGCAGACTTCACTTACGTAACTCTGAAGCACCGAGCTACAGGAGGGGACTGTGGGATCACCAGTCCAGTCTTCAACTACATATTCCTTTAAGAAAGTAGTTTTCACAGAAGTACTTGAGTGGCCCTTTGCCATCAATTTTAGGGTAAAGTTTTTAACTTTGTTTTATAAATGAGAATTAAGTAACAGAGAGGAGCAGTGCTATGGTTGTACGAGTTGCCTATTGCACAACTACTAGTATTAGCACAAGCATCAGTGAACACAGATATCATTAAGCATAGATGTCCACTTCCATGTTTTTATACCACAGCTGTTTACACTAGCCAATTTTGCTTTCATATATTCACTCTCCAGTCACCTGAATTTAGACCCTGGTCTCAGAACAAAACCGTCCCTGCATTCAGTCAAGCATCAGTATCTTGATAGCTAAGATCTGTCCTATTCTCACACATCTATAGCAATTAACAGTATTTTGCAGCACCAATTTTAAGTTAAGAAATTATTGCTTTCAGGGCGATTGTAGCTGGAATAGCAGAGCATTATGTTCCTGCCAGCAGCACTCATCACCTTTCTCCCAGCTTTATATAATACATGTGCTCCAGGCAAAAGAGATCTCATTATACAAACAAGTATGGCACAGGCAACCGTACTCTCTGTCTCGCCAACCGGCTGCTGTGCAGGGCCATGCCAGCAAAAATCTTGCTTAAAGCAAGGGCAAAAGTTCCTGGGACTCTGCCTCAACAACAGTGTTGAAGTTGCTGGTGGTGGAGATGGGAAGGGATTGTGGAAGCTGTAGTAACTGTTTTTTCCTGGACCAAATGCCTTTGTTGGTCTTTAAAAAGTTCCCCTTTCTGCTGGAATTCATCAGCTAGAAGGGTCCTGAGCACTGCCTGCTGTGGAGGGCTGAATTGCCAGAGTACCACTGTCCCCAGCAGGTACAGCAAGGCAGAGGACAGAGACAAGTGAGACCTTCCTGACACCTTGCAGAGCAGAATCAAGCACGCATCCTTGTGCGTGTGCATTTCAAGGGTGCTCCTTATTTTACTTAATGTCTGGTTGCAAGCCAGATTAATGTGTAATTAGTGTAAATTAGTGTAAAATAACCATACAGCAACCTCCGTGGAAGATTTCTGGTAATGTTGGTTTATCGGCAGTTTAGCTAAGGTGAAGGGTTACTTAATGCAGCAGCTAAATAAATCGCAACAGGGCCTATGGCCCATCAACTGCAGGAACTAAACTAAACATGAGTATATAATCTATGCTAGATATATAGCAGCTGCTTTTTGTATAGGATATGGTGTGTTGATGCATGTCAGAAAACCCAAGAAAGTGCAGTGACTGAGGCAAGGAGTGATGGGGGACCCGCATAAACACCTGAGATATACCAATAAATAGAGAAAGTTGTAGACTGAAAATATTTCGGAAGAAATGCCAAGATTCAGAGACACCTCAAATATAGAGAGGAAAGGGAATAGACCCAGGCAACTTGGCTCATAAATCAGCTTCCCAGAAAGGGGTGAGCATCGTGGAGGAGGGCTGAGCCAAAGTTCATTTATTCCAGCATCAAGTTTTAAGGTGACAGCAGGACATGTGGGAGGGACTGAGAAGAAGAGACCAGCTGAAGTAGAGCCTTACAAAAGCAGAGATTGAGCTTGGCCACAGTTGGTACCAGTTTTTGTCACTTCCAATAAACTGTAAACCTCAGGTATCCCTGAACTTAGTCCTCTGAGGTTCAAAACAAGTCCTGGGGTCCAGGGGCCATCTTGCCCTGAACGTTGGCTCTTCCTGCAACAGTTTAGAGCTTGTGGCTCTTGCATGTCACCCCTGTGAGGACTCCATGTCTTAACTGCAATAGCAAAACCTTTGCCTTGTATCCAAAGCAGGCTTGTGGCAAGAAGAGCTGTAGTCTGTCTGCTGTGTCAACAGTAAAGGTCCAGTTTCTGTGCCAGCCACGCCACAGACAGCAGGCACACTAGGGTTGTGTTTGATAGGTGGGAAACTGGCTTTGCTGTTACTGATAAGACTGTAGTTGTGGCCTTCTGGCATCACTCTGCTCAAAATCTCCTGCTGTTTTTCACCTCGTTGTGATTGCTCACGTTGAGAGCTACCTTTGCTCATCCCCTACACTGGCACTGTCTTCTGTCTTTTTTGAAAAAGCACCTCTGCCCTGAGCCTTCACCAAGATAACATGTCTCAAACCAGAGAGAAGGAATTGCAGCTTAGCTTTTCACTTGTCTGAAATCTAATAGGCAGGAGTAAGCCCATAGGTGGTGATTTTCAGGGGACGGCTTTAAGCTTTTGGCTGATTTTCTTGTAAAGCTAAATCTAACCTGGTGATTCCTCAATGTGATCAAAGAGGTTTTGAGAAGGTCCTAAGTGAGACCAGGCTTGAGAGATTTGGGGCTGACATGAAGCCACAGGAGATTACGGTGGCAATTATAGCAAGTATGAAGAAGCAGATGAAGCTGTGATTGCAGTCAACTGAGGAACACAAGTGGTGTAGGTAACAGCAGTCTTTGACGGCCACGTTCTAACTGGGTCAATGGCCTAGCCATATATCCATGCATCTGCCTGATTTTTCTCTAATGTTGCACTATTTTTAGACAATTTTGCCCAGTTGCCCACCACAGAGGTCTCTGGTTAGTGGGCTCCCATTGTCCCATGGATTTCTGGAAGTGCAACTGGGGTTTTCTTTACAGTGTAATGATACTGGAGCTGGAGTCTTCAAGCCTTTGGCTAGACTCCCTCAGCAGCCAGGGGCTGCACCACGGGCAGGCTCATCCCTTTTCCTGACCCACTGCCTGAGGGTTGGAGCCAAAGGCTGCAGTTTGGCCCTGTGGTCAGGACTGGGCACCAGTGATGGTTACTGTAAGGATACCCCAAATCAGCACATGTCCTGCCACAGCTGCCTATGCACCTTCCTCACCTGCAACTGGGGTTATGCCTTTTATATGATGCTCCTGAGACTTTCGACTGTCAGTGTTTATAACCTCTGTGCACAATTGCTCTCCTCCCCTAACCCCTGCTCCACCCCAGAGGCAGCTGTATTTCCACAGCGAATGAAGCAATTCCTGTATGTATGATTTTAAAGTGCTTTGGGACCCTTTGGGAGAGAAGGTGCTATTGTACAAGTACAAGATATTATTAAAACAGGAATCTGTGTAATGGGTGATAAATTTTGATACTGTACATTTAATATAATATGACGGTTGTAAATCCAATGAATTACCATAGGTATTTGCTGTGCAGTGTGTTTATGAATTGTTTGGGCAGGTGTTTTTCAAGTCCCAGTTTTTCACACAAAATGTGAATTATGGGACAGTTTAATAATATTCCTTACTAGACTCCAATGTGCCACAATTAGCTGCAGAAATATTATCACTTGATGGCTGAGTTTAGTTGCTGATTAAGTTCATGTATAAGAAGGTAAATGAAAAAAGCAGCACAGAGAAAAGAGATCTGCAGAAGTAAACTTTTAGATCTGTCTTTGATCTCTTTCAAGGAAATATCTTTTAAAGCTGCAGAAATCAATAGTTTTGGTATTGTCCAACTGTATTTTACATGTGCTTCCATACAGGTTAGAAGCAGTTTATTTTGATTGTAATAATGAAATAGTTCTCTAAAAGTTTATATTCAATAGTTATACTATTAATATTTATTGATGTGAAGGGATATCTGTACTGCACATGTTATTTGAATCAAACCTTGCTGGATAGTTTTTAAATCAAATCCAAAATAATGTAATTCAGGATTACATAGGGTTGGAATTTCTTATTTTTATTTTTTACTGACTTCCACATAAAAAAGACTTATAAGACCTTGAAAAAAACGTTTCCCTTCTCTGAAGAAGAGAGAAGTGCTCTATTTCACTCTTCCATCTGCTTTTGTACTACAAGCTGAATGTCATCCTGAGCTGACATTACACCAAGCAGCACAGCAGTAAACTATATAGAGGTAGGACTGGATAGAGGTTTTAAAACTTTGCAACTGAAGAACACATCTTCTCCATCACTTTAGGGTTTTGTGAGTGTAAATTGGGCTGTCATTAGTTTTATTAAAGCCTATCGCCAGTGTTCTTTGGGGTGGGAGCCCTTCACTTTTCATGTAGGTGCTTGCAGCTCCAGGGGGTTTGCCATGACTTACGTGCCTCCATAGCCATTGCTGGCACTTTCCAGATGAGCAAGCCTCAGGGACGGGTTTCAGACACGCTGCGCTCCCACCACTCCAGCTGATGTCCAGGGTGGCTGAGGGTGCTGGAGATCACTGCCGGCCTCTCCAAGCCCTGTCCCACCACGGCTTGTGCCTCCATGAGCACCTGGGAGCTCAACACCACCAGGATCAGGCCCCTCATTGAGTGTAGCTGGATCTCACCGGTGCAATGTTACAAGCTGGTAGCTTGGATGGAGGTTTACTTAAACATTTTCTTTCCCCTTGACTGGCGTAAGGAAGGCGTCTGCAGCCCACCCCTCTCCCCGCGCCGTGCCTTGTGTATGTGTAAAAGCTGCCCTTGGCCCCAGATGATATGTTTGCATTTCATAATTAATGCTGAACTCAACTTGAGGCAGATACCAAAGGACGATTTTTTAAACAGATGTTGCAGGTCACTTGTAAGTTATTTGTCAAATAAGTTTCAGAGCGCAAGCCGCTGCTTTTGCCATTGTAACCAAAGGCGTATGCTGTTCAGCAGCAGTAATTACAAAGCCAGGGCAACGCAGGGAAAATTCATCTTATTTAAAAGTGTTTTAGTGTCACCAAACAGCTTGCTATGCCATTAGGCAAGTTTTGCTAGACACGTTCAAGTTGAGGGTTTTAATTTGTTTGAAGTATTCTCTAAAACAGAATTATGTTGGAGTTTACATAAAATGAGAGAATGACATGAAAAGTTTTAACTTAAGCAGCAAAATATAAAGGCTAATCTTATTTAAAAGTAATATGTGTGTCTTGATTGAGTGCCCAGATACACTCAACTGGGACATTTTAGTGGAATCGGTTCTAAGCTGTTACACTGAGTTATACAGAGTAGGTTTTCCTGAGCTCACATTGCCAGACCTGAAATACTCTTGTGGCTGCATTTAATAAAGAAACGAAAGTCTTGGGTAAGGGGATATGATTTTTTATGACAGAAGGAATGCAAATAACTTTTAGTCTCATTGCCTAGACCGGGTTTGGTCTGATTTGATGGAGTTTAATAATGACTTATAACCTGTGCTGACAATGTGCAGACCCGCACAACGTCATTTAACTCATTTATTCTGCTTGCTGTAAAAACAAAGAGATGGCAAATAAATATATGGAAAGTTCATTGTTTGTCAGAGGGCCCAAGCCAAAAGTTTTCAGTGACCTTTTAAAATATGGTCCCAGGCTAGTACTAAAATGTCTGTCACTCAGCGCACACACTTGCACAATTTGGCCTTTTAACCCGTGCATCTTGTTTTTCTCTCTTTCAACTGGTTGTATGAATTTCAAATCAGCTGCAGCTATTTAAGTTTTTGCATTGGAGGATTACTGTAAATTGCAGTCTGACAATTACAATGTACAGCGCACAGGAGAGTTATTAATGGATAGGCCTACTGATGGCCTTTCAGCGCTGACGAGGGCCTGGTGTTCCTCACCCATAATTAGATCCAGTGGTTGGGGTCTGCGCAGATGAGGCAGAGGAGGGGGTTGGCCGTGGAGCGATGCTTTATCAGAGGAAGATATCAATTGATCAGAGATAGTTACTATCGGCAATGTCTAAATCTCTAATTCACCTTCTTCTTAATGACTTGTATTGGCTTAAGAAGCTAAGTTATTTGACAGCACGGAGCTCAGCTGACAAAGCCGCGCAGGTGGTTTTAATAGAGGATTTCTGTTGCTTGAGATTTCACTAAAGACGGAGCAACAGTTCAACAGACACAACAGAGGCCAGTAAAACCCCGGTCTGCTGCTCTGCTCGCCGAGGATACCAGCGGGGCTTGGGCTGCAGCGAACCACCGCTCCCATTTACACGGCACTTTTTCCTTTGCAAACCCCGCACAAGGGTTTTCTCTGAGGTTTCAGTATTTATTTTAAGGAATTAATCTTATGTGGGCATAAATTATATTTGACAATCGAAAAACCCTTCGGGGGGAGGATTTATTTTTTTTTACTGCCCTACGAAAAACATTTTCCAGAACATAATGCTCCTGAAAAATTAAATATGCCTTTTAGGATAAAGAGAAAGTCCAATGCCCAGGAACAACCAGTAAACTTTGTGAAAGTTGAAGACAATGGTCATTTACCATTGATAAACCCAGAAAATAAACTGACTGCAAGGTAAGCGCTTAGATTAGATGTGGCATCATGAACCAAAATTTCAGTTTTTTAATGAAGTAACCCAAGAAGCAACAGTTTTGTGCTTAGATTATCACAGTGTAAATCTAATAAGAGATGGGCACCTAAATCCCCAAGGCAGTGCTGATCCAGCCCTGATCCTTTCTAGGATTATAACCACCTGCCAAGAAGTTTCCCATGTAGTAAAGCTTGTAGCCAATCTGATGCTCACAGTATGTCCAAAGGTTTTTTACTATTATTATTCAGATTATGTATACCCATGGCAAATACAGGTTTGAGTCTGTTAAGGCTTTTTTGGAGGGTAAACATTTGTTTAAAATCCTGTTCCAATCTCTTAACATATATTGAAGTAAAATCTAATTGAGTAGATCACTGGCATAGGCACAACTTTCTGTTGTTGTTCTTGAGGGAGAGCTCAACAGAAAAGCAGGTCTGTGAGACTTTGCGTTCTAGCCTTGAGTGAAAACATATTTATCAGTACAAAGTGTGTTTTTTTAAGCCCTTTTGGAACTACCAAAACTGATGGACCTGTCTTCTGGTTTCACTACCAGGTTTGTGGCCCCTCTCCCATTACCACTTTAGGTTCGTGTCATGGTTTCTACTTGTGAGCACTAATTTGCCATTTGTACTTCCACTGAACTTGCAACCCATCTCTGTAAGCTATGGCTTTGCAGCTCCTAGGTCAGGGACCACTGGTCTGAAGTGTTAAGAATAAACACACTGCACACCTGTAGCATGCTGTTGTCTCAAGACCTCAAAGTGCCTTTGAAACTTGCTAATTATGGTTTATAAAGCTCTGAGTGTTATCCCTGTTAGAGGGGGAAACAAAAGCAGAGAGGAATAAGTAACTCTCCCAAAGGCAATAAATTGTTAAATGGTTCATTAAGTGATTTGCCCAGCCAGGGATACAGACTGAGCTACAGCATGCATTGAAATCCTGATCCTTTGATTCTGATGGTGAGAGTCCCATTGACTTCAGTCTTGGCAGGAGTTCACTGGCACATTTTTTGCTTTACATGAGGAGAGCACCCAGAAGCCCAAGTCACGGATGAGTTACTACGTAATTATAAACTTTCCTCATTAAAATGAGAGCTGTCATTTTGGAGCTGACTAAGCTAGTTAGCTGGGGTGTCAGTGTCATCCTGAATTTAACATGGATGTACCAGCAGAAAGCTAACTGAAGAATGGTGCTGAGGTGGAGGGCTGCTTCTCTGTACTATGAAGCAAAGCAAAGCATGGTTCTAGCAGTTTTCTTCAACCTGAAATGTACTATTCTGCCATGGACAATGAGGGATGTCCAACAAGGCCTTTTTGGAACAGGTGTGTAGTTGGCTGTTTATTATAAAACATTTTTTTATTTTACAGTTTTATGTGCTTATGCCCTTTTTCTTTTTGTTTTTGAAGTTACATTGTGCAGGGAATGTTTCTTCACTCACGTTTGTAGAGTAGCCTGCACTGTGAAAAGCTATTACTGACTTCTTTGGATAGTATTATTTATTCAGAAATGAGTAGCGATGGTGGGGGTAATAAGCAGTGTGGCTCTACAAGATCCCAATATACCGCAGAAAGGTGTTTTCCTCCTGTCCCATGTCTTTTGTGTGCTGACAGGTATTGGTGTTGGGGCAGGCCTGAGTCTCCGCCGTACTGTCTGCAGCTACGTGCCAAGTATGCAAAAGTTAAACTTCTCACTGAGGAAGACTCTGGCATCAAGAATCAAGCACAAACCTTCCTCTTGCTGTAAGTCTGTCTTTTTTATTATTTAATTTTCTTTTAAGTATGGGTTGGAATGTTTCAATTACTTTATTTTACTTTACCTGTGTTCAAGGACTTGCTGAAAGAATCTTTTGGATGCAAAGAGCAAACCTTGATTGCTCAGCTCTCAAAGGTGACAGTTTTGGCACATTTGGAGGGTTCAAAGCAGGGGGGCCACATTCTTTGCTCTTGTAAAAAGGGGAAGCTCTGCTGACTCAGTTGAGCTCTGTTCATTTACACAGAGAAGATAGGGCCCAATGGTTTGCTCTATAATGGTTTCCATAAGAGACATCTCAGCTCAGTCCTTGTAATAGTCTGTGTGGTGTGGATAATCGCCAAGCTGTTAGCAATTTTGAGCAAGCCTGTTACCACCATGATCTGATCAGCTGAGTTTTGCAGAGAGACGTTGCCGAGCCATTCCATTGCTCACAGCCACATTGCTCTTGCAGTTCATGGCTTCCTACAGGGCAGTGTAACATGGGAGCTGCTGGTATTGGGTAAGTCTTCCCCCTTTTGCTGGCCAGTGATGACTTTGCCCCACCATGTAATATTTCAATTCAAACATGCTTATTCAGTTCAATGTCTTTGAATGTAGTTGCTTTTCTGCTTAACGCCCATTATTGGCTAATGACATTGGGGTAAGCTGGTCAAAAGAGAGTACATGGTAGGTGACCTCATTCTACCAGTGTGCCCATGAACCAAGAACAGAATATGATTTTTTGTGCATTGGAACGTGTACCTATACCTCATGCTTCTTCCCCAAGTAAAAAAGTTTACTAATTCGATCTTTAGTATATCTATATCTATACACACAAAATACATATGTGTATATGACTTGCATGTCAAGCCATCTGATGACAAAGCAAAGAAAACAACCAGCTCCACAGCTTCTGATGCGAAGCACTGCTGCAAAATGCATTATAATGAATAACTGACTTCTGTCTTAGTGGTGCTTTCATCTTTTTATTCCTTTTTAAAACAAAGTCTGTTTTGACTGCTTTGCTATACTGTTAACAGACAGATATACTCAAAATGTTGGCAGTTATATTCAAGACTGGATTAATATAGGTTTGTTATTTTACTAGCATATCCAAAGGCAAATACTCCTACTGGACTCCACCCTTCAGCTGCGAAGCAGGTTGTAAATCAGTCCCTTTTTTGTTGTTTTTAAAGTAGTTTAGGGGCTTTAAAATGGTATTTAACATTATTACAGTCTGCTTGAATATTGTACAATTTCTAACTATTTCTTCTTTTTTATATCCACTTTTCTGCCACTCAGGAGCTTCTAAAGAAAACAATGCAGTCACTACTAATGCCAAGGTGTAGCAGAAGTGCTTATAATGTTCTTAATGACTGTTCTCCCCCAAGTATTTAGGTGCCATAATTTTTAGCTTACTAAAAACCCCAACATTTACAGAGGGAAAGAATAAAGGCCAGGCTTTCAGACTTTGTCCCTTTGTCTTTGAGGCTGGAATAGGTAAATTTGTCCTTGCTTCTTTCCCGAGGAAGGTTCCAGTAAATGCACAGCCAGCTGTCCTTGCCCTTATGCTGCCCTCCTTAAGGTAGTGCTAAGACTATGGAAAAAAATATTCTGCATCTGGAAATATGGAAGGAAATGGCTACTGGATCAGGAACCAGCAGTTCTGATGCTAGCACACATTCAGCCACATTCATCAAGCACTTTGTGACCTGTGAATCTTATGTCCTAAAATATCCCTGTTCATTTGTTTCTACTTTGAAATTGTGGTCTCTGGGTTTATTCTCTTTCTTCAAAGTCAGAGCAATGTAATCTGAATGCTGGAGGAAACTGTTGTTTGAGCTGATCTTCTTAGATTCTTGACTGATTCTAAAAATAGGGCCCTCCTATCCATTAAGATAAGACTGAAACGCCTGTGACATTAAGCATGGCTAACAGCTTTGGTGTTCTGGTTTGAAAAAAAAATGTCCATCCTGTCTAGCAGGGACATTGTGTCTGTCTGGTCTCTCAGACCTGGGTGAGAGGCTCCAGTCTATCAAGTGTCACCTCCCACCATGTCCTAGCAGCTACTGTCCCCAGAGGGAGGGACCCAACAAACTTAAGACATTTCAGATCTCTTGTGATAAAGCTTGTGTACCCTGTAAGATAAATCTGCTTCTACCTCACCTTGTCCTCTTCTGATTTCATGTCCCTGAAACCCCCTGTGCTGTTTGTTTTCATTTTCTTTGCCCAGCTCCCTTTATCTGGACTCCTGCTGTTTGTCACGTTCCCCTTCGTGTCCTGCCCCTGTACCAGGGAGTGTGCCGGGGAGTAACGTGACCAGTGCTGGGGAGCGCTCAGCTTCACTGATGGACTTGCATCTGTGTGCAATGTGCTGTGCAAACCTAAGGCTGCTGGCTATGTCAGAAGCATGTTTAGAGCTTCCCAAATGTAAGGACTAAGAGGTGAAAAAAATTACGGTTTTTCAGTCCTGGTAGGCTAACCACTGTGTAGATTGACATCCAGGCTTGCTTTTCTGCCCTCCCCAGTGCTGTGTTCCTGCCTCTAGCCCAGCACCAGCAGTGGTGTGTGCAGACTGCACACTGAGCTGGGCGAGGGAACTATCTCCATTGCAGCATACCTTTAGGTATTTTTCTGTTTTATGGTCACGATAGCTTTCAGTTGGATCAGGTTCCTCATCTGACCTACTGCATGACTTCAGGAGCACCATCATCAGCATGAGGCAGAAGGCAGGGCTGCTGACGGCGGGGGAAGCACGGGCTGACACCAGTCTCCACTTCCCCTGCATGTGAGCTGCTGTGAGACCTCTGACTGTCTGCTCCCAACTCATGTCTCCTGTCACACCAACCATGGGAGCATCACCAGGATCAGCTCCTGACCTGGTGCTCAGGTTACTTGATGAGCCAATGTGTCTGCATGCAGCCGCATGGTCCCAGCACAAAGAAAGTGTCAGAAATGGATGACAATGAGTGGGAGAGGGAGAGCTGGGCCACTGCCCTTGGGAGCAGCTGGCAGCTGGGTCAGACTAGGTGTGGTGTGAAACCAAGCCTGCGCAGAGGCACGGATCAAAGCACCATGTCAGTGTGTTCATGTCAAACACAGCAAGTGTTTAGCAATTTACTTCGGTGGTGAGATAGAATAAGTTTACTTAATGCTTCTGGAAGATATCAATCTGTGTGCTGTGGCTCACTTCCACTCACCTCCTTTCCCATCCACCACACACACACACACACACACACACACTCTGACTTCTTTGTTGGCATGGAAAAATGCTCCACGGGGAGCTGCACATCCCAGAATGCAGCTCTGTTTGTGTCTAGAGTCATGATGGATCACTGTGGGGAACCTTAAATCTCTGCGGCTCTCAGATCTCTATCAGCAATGGGGGCAGCTGGAGTATGCTCCATTTAATGCAAACTACATGCATAGCTGGATTCCTTACCACCTTGTCAATGCCACCCCCAACTGCCAAGGTCTGAGAGCCCCCGAGTCTACTGAAACCAAAGGGAGGTGAGGATTTTCTTTGACTTGGATGCAGGTTTTTTAAAGGGAACTTGGGAAATAATTAACACATAATTAACCTGTGGAACTTTCTGCCAGGAAGTATTACTGAGGCCAACCACTCTGCGGGGTTAGGAATTTATATGAATAATAAGAGGTCCAAAGTGGAAAAGGTATCAGCCTTCAAAGTAGGGAGGACATCATTAACCAAAATGAGTTAAGGAGATGGTTTTCTTATGGATAAATTATTTCCTAGTGGTCTATTATGGGATGTCTTGCGCCTTCCTGTGAAGCCTCTGGGAATAGCTACTGATGAAGACAGTAGAGCATTGGTCTGATCCAGTCCGGCAAGCATGTTTCCTATTAAATATTCAGTATTGCAGATGTTGTGCTCTAGAGCTAATAGAGCAGCGCTCACCCTGGTTCCTACTGTGCTCCAGGGAATAATTGCTTGTTCAACTGATTTTAAAAAAATGTATTATTTGATCCCAGATCTGTCACTCTTGTAGATTGCCATTATTTGAATGATTCCTTGTCACTTCATCTCACCGGCAAGTTGTTAATTAGAAATGAAAAAATACATATGGAGGAAGCCAGTCTGTTTAGGGAGCAAATTATATAAGGGTGTGACATAAAACTGTCAGAACAGGTCAAACTGAAAAGCCACCCTGCCCAGGATGCACCTCTGCATCTATAGGTGTCTGAGGAAAGGATATAAGCAATGCAGTAAGTGTAGAGTTATCCTTTCTGGTAGACCATCTGATTGTGTCACTTCATGTCTTGTGGGCTCCTGGAGCTTGAGGCTGTGTCCCCACCACAGGGCTTAATAGCCACTGAAGTTTTTATTCCTTCTTGAACCCTTTTTATATTTTGGCCTCCACTACATGCCATGGCAGTGACATCCAATGTTGTAATTACACCGTGAATGAGAAGGTGCTTCCTTTTGGTTGTTCTGAGCTTGCTTGGCCTGCTCACATGGGTGGACAGGAGTGAACAGTCATTCCCACAAGTTGTTATGGCCCCAGGGCCATCTCTTATACCTTTTGCCTCCTCCCAGCTTATCATCCAGCAGATCCTGAGACATCTCAGAGCCTCGGGTTGCTCCCTTACTCCCCTCTTCCAAAGAAGAGCTGAAGCACCTCCTCTCAGATGGGGTCAGCAAGAGACACTGAGGCTTCGAAATATTTATCTGTTTTGCACCCTGTTTGCAAAGCAGTAGGTTTGATTTCCTGTTCTCCTTGTCCTTGCACAGGTCTAAGCTTTCGTTACCTACTTTCTCTGTAGCATTTGTGATTTTACACACCTCTACTGTATCTCCTTATCCTCTCTGCCCTCAACACACTTAGTAATTTCTTTTCAGTCAAAGTACATTTTCCACTGACTGCTTTGCTTCCATGTATGAAAGCTCAATACATCCTTGTCTTTTACTGGCCTCAATGGGCTTTTCTCCAAAATGTTTGTTGTCTTTCCCTTTTGCAGTTTTGTTGCATCCTGCTAGAAACTGGGCAGCCAAAGCAGCATCAGGGATTCATGACGTGGGGACACTGTGCATTTACACGGTGGGACAGCGAGCACTGTAGTTGTGTTCTCCTAACTCTAAGATCATGTTTGCTCTTTAGACCACTCTGAATCCCAGAGCTGATGCTTTCAGAGGACAAACCACAATAAGACCCAGTGCTATTTCCTAGTTTTTGAGCCTGCTTAAGGAGCACAGCTCCAGGAACAACTCCTTGAGACAACTCCTTGTGGGATTTTCTCTCCACCAGGGAAATGAAAAATGTTTCTTCTAACTTTTTCACAAGAATGAAGCTATGGCCATAATAGATCAGACCAGAAGTGCATCTTGTCCACAGCCCTGTCTCTCTGATAGTGGCTTGTGGATGCTTAGGGAAAGAACCACGTGTTATACTGTGATATTTTCTGTATATATGTTCCATATTATGCCAGGCTGCAGCTTGGAAACTTCTTGGCCAGGAGGTTGCATATGTTTTGGTTCTCACAGTCCTTGGGGGACTTTTCCTATGTTCACTTTCACATGTATTTCTGAATATGTTTTATTTCAGTCATTTATTCACCTGCAAGAGGAATTTGCCCTTATCCTTGAAGAGCCTAGGTCTAAGGGTAAGAACTCCTGGTTTCTGACCTTTTTTTTGAAACTCCAGATTCATTCATCTGACAGCCATAATAGCCATTGGCATAATTTCTTTGAAAAGTATCTTTTCCTAATATAGTCTTGTCTGTTTTTCTGTCCATGTCAGAAACCCAACAGGACTGCAGCCATGAAAGCCCTCCAACCTAGCTTCAAACTAGCAGCCTTAGAGTACTTGGAGACCATGGTGAGGCGCATGACTCTCGATGGGTTATTCAGCCTTCTGCTGCCATGACTGCACCGTTATCAGTACCCAGAAAGCCAGATGAAAGCTAGCTTTGCTGTCTGCTGAAGTTGCAGTCACACCTCCAGGCTGCAGTATAGACACCCCCTCTGTCTGAGAGTGTTACACTACATGAGTTCTTCCAGTTATAATAAATTTACAGTGAAATATTAAACACTGGCATGTACAATTTTTTTGGCAAAAAGAGGCAAAAGTTGGAATCTGAATTTAAAACTGTAATGCAACAAGTGAACATGCAGATTTATGGGCTTAACAAACACATACAACTTTTGAGACATGCCTAGCAGACATCATGCTTTTAAAATGTCACAGTTCATGTAACTGTCACTTCAAACACTAAGGAAACTGGCACTCCCAAAGTGCTAGCAAGCTCTGGCTGGACAGTAACAAGACTCAGAGGTCTAAAATTAAAAACTGTCCAAGAAAATGTATAACTTCTTAAAGACCTCATTCTGAATGTTTTATACCATGCTCCAGTTTGCAAAGAAATTATTGTCTGATCAGCTACATAGAAATGAGATGTTTCCACCACACCTTCGGTAGAGGAAACAGAACTGTTGGTAATGGAGCAGCTTCCGTGGGGAGCGTTATGAGCCCTGCTGATTGAAGAATGTCTTCTCCTATGAGGTTTGCTTGCCTTTCCCTGGCAGATGTCTAATCAGTGATGCTGATGTGTTTTACTCAGTGGATCATCTGAATATCACTGATGAATAGGATGTATTCTAGTTCTGCAGTTATCAAAAGCCTCACTTCAGTTCACAAGTCAGATAATTTTTCTTTCTGTTACAGCATTTTAGTAATGTCAGCTTGGAAATCTCATTGCAGCCTGTTTCAGCAAACGAGGTACACTGACCTAATTGAGACCTCTAGTATAAACAGACAAAACTCCCTGGGTTTTGAGACCTGCTGCCCTTCTCCTAACAGCAGCACACAGACACTCCTATGGAAGCAGCTTTGTCCTGCTGAAATGCACCAAATAATTTGATAAATGAACCTTTTTCTTCTGGTGCTCCAGAAAGTTAAAATAAATATCAGAACCCAGAATACAAGAACACGTATTGTGAATTCCAAGCAGACTTCACTCTTTGAAGAAACCTGTTTGTGTTTGAGAACTTAAAAATACAAATTTTCTGGTGAACTGAGACAGGACAACTCTGGAGTGAATTTATTCTCTGCTAACAGGATATTCTGCTGATGCACAGCATTAAATAATTGTAGATTAGATGTTTTAAATGTTATTTTGCATATACCTGGGTGTAGTTTTACAACCAGCTGCCCCCTCCTCTTCAACCCAGAGACATACTGCTTGTATTGGACTTTCCTGTCCTTTCCCTTAGGGTTGGTTGTCAGCCAGATCAACTCCCTCATCCAATTGACCTCACCCCCTCAAGTCCTGCTGTGAACAGAGCAAGAGACAGGGGCATGTGGATGAGCAAGAAGGAAAGTACATCTCATGTCCTTTCAGCTGCAGGCACAAGATTACCTTTTTCAAACCTCTGATGCAGCTGTTGGACACTCATTGGTGCACTGACTACCTCCTTCCCATGAGTTCCTTGTTTCTCTCGACGGCTCCAGTCACACTTCAAAGCCAAAGGTTTCTATTTGGTATAGTGGAACTTTGCCCTTTGGCTTAATTAAAGCACATAACAGAAGCACAGGCAAATCTCATCTATAAATGTGGAACCATACTTGAAGCACATTAGGATGAACAGTTTTGTTGTCTCTTTCCTCTAAGAATAGTTCCTTTTGTGAGGCAAATGGAAATAAAACAGAAAGGAAAAGAAATCCTCTTCCCTATGTGGATGAAGAAGAAAAATAGGGAAGTCCATTAAAACCCTAGGACTAAAAAAAAGACAAGAAAAGAAACAATTCCTGCATTTCCACCAAGGGACACACCAAAAATGAGTGTAGTCTCTCACTGCAAGTTCCTTTTCTTGTCGCCTCTTAAAAAATTAAAGACAGCAGCAAGTACCACAATGCCATTGCACTTCTCAGGTTTACTGATCTCCATTCTTTCCTCTACCAAACTGTCAGCATCCTCAAGGAAGCCTTTTAGATCTTGAAAAGTTCAAGGATTGCTATCTTTATATAGAAGGACTGAAATAAGAGATTTTAATTACATTCCAGACTTGTTATTGAGTTAGAGCATTGTCACAACAGACTATTTTGGTTTGGAGATTTATTTTTTTTTTTAAATGCAGCGCAAAACTAAGTAGGGAAAAAAAAAAACTTCAAGAAAATCAGAAAAAGAGGAATCTCTAGTCTCTGGGTTATCAGATCCTCTTTGCTCAGAGTTGGAACAGGTGGGATATAATGCAGTACAGTATTTTCTGAACAATACTAGAAAAATACTTTCAAAAAAGTAGCTCTTACTTTCATGGATAACTTCCTTCTCATTTGGGCGGGCAAGGCTCCTTGCTCGTGACTGCAAGTGGAGGGTTACTGCCCAAAACACGGCAGCAATTTTATCAACTGGGGACAAAATGTACACAATCTCAGCTGAACTCAAGGATTTGCCTTTCCTGAAGCAGTTACCAAGAGAGCCCATCACAGGCTTTTTAACATCTTTCCAGTATTTAGGGCCACTTTTCTCAGACTGAGTGCCACAGTTGGATCCTTGGGAACACAGCTGCCAGAAACATGAATTCTCCATGCATGACCACACGTCCTGCATGTCTTTCCCTCTCCAGTGCGTGTGTATCGCCAGCCTCCTGCTTCCAGCCGGTCTGATTAGGTGTGTGGCTAGAGTTGACCGGCTAGTTGGGATGATTTCTTTAATTACTCCACTGGGAAGATTAAACTATTTCCCTAGATGTGTCCAATGAGCTGGCCATGTATTTGACACCCTCTATTTATAAGGAGATGACAAGGCAAAACATTTGGTATAGGGTGTAATGGATGGATGGATTATGCAGAAATTTGGAGGCAGACTAAGCAACATATTTAAGAGAGGTACAAATGCATAGATTGAAATGCTTAGATTAAAAGCTTATGAAAGATTTGAGTCCTTTTATTCTTGTGCTGCCCTAGATACCAACACAGGATTGAAATGAAAGAGTGGCTCCTCGAGAGTGCTTTGGGTTCCTGGAGTATCTTCCCACAGACTAAAGGGGTTTTGAAGCTGGCCTGAGGCGAGAAGGAAGACTTGTGAGGGGCAGGAGGTCCCCCGTGTGCCAGTGGCCCTTGTGGTGTCATAAGCAATTTCTGGAGGACCTGAAGTCTCTTCTGACAGCCCCATGGGGATCTGTGTGGCTTGGCCTCTGGGTAGGTCAGGGTAGATGTTTGCACCAGCACCTCCTAGCATAGAGTGCTGTGCTCACATCAAACCCCCCAAAAGTGTACAAAATAAGCTGCTTCTTGCCAAAGCTTTTTTCTCTGGCTAAGGAAATTAAGAAAGATGCAGAGAAGGAAGGCCAAATGTCTGGTGGGGCTGTGTGGTGTAGGCATGCTGTGTGGTGACAGCCTCTCCCCTAGGATACCACACATGTGCCTGGGCATATCTAACAGGGGACAGGGCCCCTGTTACCCTCTGCTTGGCAATGTACATTTGTCACCACAAGACATTACATATTTAATATCTCACAAGACTTGTATGACTTCCAAGTCCCATATGTCATGAATGAGATGAAATATCTTTCAAAGTGTAAAAAACCCATTTAATCCCAGGGACAGCAGCCTTGGATTTTTATACTGCTTCTATCATACATTTCTCCTGAGCCCAAAAGAAGTCTGTGGGTTCTCTTGTTTGTTCATTAAAGGCTTTTGTGACCCCTTTAGTGGCCCACAGGCTGTCTAGCAGAGCTTGGTCCTGCTTCACAGGTGGAGAGGCCGCAAGTCCTGCTGGATGTGCCTCCTGAAATTAATGCAGAAAGGTCCCCACACTGTCTTGAGTTGTAAAGCTCTCCCATAATAAGAAAAATAGATTTGTGGACAGGAGATGCTTGTGTGGTGTACTGGTAATAGCTTTCTCCTTGTAGAAATATATATTCAAAAAGATATAGAAATGTTGAGCTGTCAAAAAGTGATTGAAGCAGCTACCTATTATCTTTAAGGGAAAAAAATGCTCATTTGTCACTGACCATCTTCTCTTGATGTGGTTATCCCCAATTAGGCTAAAAGTGCCAGAATTACAATATAGCGTCTGCCAATTTAGCTTTACAATGGCTTGATAATTATAGAGCAGGAAAATAGTACATCTGGAAGGATGTTAACTGAGGAGCAAGGAGCTGTGTAAATAAACTTGACAATGATATAGAAAGGCAAGAAAAAGACACTACTGGATAATAATGTTATGGTGTGCAGGAGTTATTTACATGCAACCAGAGCTTGTCACAAATAATGAGAATTAGAGGAAAACCCCCTGCCCCTGCATGCCAGGCTTGCCATGGAACCTTTTTGCCTCAAAAAATACAGACATGGGAGTTTAATTTTCTTTCTGTGTTGCACAACGCAGAAAATTGAAAACTGTCTTCTGAATGGGCCTAAAATATGGTCACAGTGTCAGCCTCCACCTACCAGCTCTCCAGGCAAGTTTCTCTTCAGAGGTCAATCAGCTCCAGAGAAAAGTGGAAAGGGGAATATGGGGCATGGGGAAGTGTTGTGGAGTTTTTTGTAGAAACCATGGTGCTTGGGTGGTGGGGGAACTCCAAAGAGCTGTAAGGCCTCATGGTAAAAACCACAAGAGTTAGCAGCACTAGATACTATTCTGGCCTTCCCTTCATCATCAAATAGTGCTTACAGAAAGATTAGTCAAAACTTCTACTGATTTATATGGATTTCATCAGAGACCTTTATGGCTTCAGAAGGTCTTCAGCCTCTTTTATGTGTAAAGAATATGAAATTCCAGCACAAAATCCTGCATCCTTCACCTACTTAAACTAACAGTTTCTTCAAGCCACTTGAGCTTGTTTACTTGTGAGCCTCCTCTGCCTGTTTTCTGAAATAGTTTAGCCTTGCTCTGAACAAATGAAAGATTTCTCTGCTATGGCCTGTCTTGACCAGAAGTTATGGCTAGTACAGCTCTATTAATTATAAGAAAAGTAGATTAGCATAGATACAACACTGTGCTAACATGACACATTTGCTTTTAGCTTGCTCTGAGTGTGTGCAGAGTGAGCTGATGTTTGCCTGGAGAACACTGTGTAAATGTTCTTTTCCCTAAATTAAAAGGAAGGCTTGTATGGCATTCAGCAGAAGGTCCTGTTCTGTGACAAGGTCTTTTATCTGCACTGAAAAATAAACAAGGATCTTATCCGTAGCTAATAAATATCTTCAGGATTTGGCCCATAGAAATGATAAATGAGATTGGTCTGTCAGATTATGAGGTGTACAGAAGATTTCTCAATTTTTTTCTAACCATGGCTGTACATTAATGGAGACACTATGCCAAAAACTACCCAGTATCACGATATCCAGTATATTGCATAATGCCCCACTTTGTCAGTAGGGGGAAAAAAAAAGCAAACCTGAACAAACAATATTCCTTCTCCTCTGAATGAAGACGTGTACATTTTTAGATGTCATGGTGACACAGAAATCTTAAAAACTGGAAGCAAGCTCCCTATTCAGGATTGAAGAGCAGGAGAGCAGGCAGCAGTTGCCCTACATTTTTAAGTAAATCAATTGTACAGATTATTTTTAAATCACTGTCCTGATTTTGTGGGGCTGCACTGCTGTTCTTGCACAGGGAGGATGCATCCCACTGCCTGTTGCCCCCTCTCTGGAATCACATTCCTTCCCTGTGGTTTTCCAGCAAACACTTTGCCATGGGGAAAGTAATGTTGCACACAGTTTCACATTTTGTATATTTCTTTTATACATAAGGGGGGAAGAGAGCCTGTGTCAGCAGCCAGCGGATTGCCAGTGGCCAGTGCAACACGGTCTGGCTGGGTTCTCACCTACAGATGCTTCAGTAACATCCCATGTAGCATCCTGCAGTGTTAAACATCCTATTTGAGAAAAGCTCTACCACTCTTCTTAAGATCCATTTCCCTGCTGAGTAAGTCTCGTACTGACAGTTTTCAGGAAAATTGCAGTTATTCAATTCATCCCATTATGAATTGTTTTTCATCAAAGTGGTCAATGCCCAACTGTAACCAAGGCTTCTGCTTGCATTGATGGTGAAACACTGCCTGTAGGTGTATGCAGTAATGTTGCAGTAAAATGCCTGACTGTATCACTGAAGTTCAGCCTAGCAAGTGCTTTCACCACCCTACCTGCTCTCTTATTTCTCTCCCCACTTTATAGAGTTCCTGCCCTCAACTATGGTGCCAGTGCTGCCCGTATGGCTGCTTTGGGCTTAAACAGTTAATTGATGTGGATAAGAGCAAAGTTTGAACATTAATTTTCATCTGGGCAGTATACAAATACAGTCTACCACAGCTGTGCTACATTGAATGTCTTCCAATCTTCCCCTCTAGTCAGGTTTCAGATCTCTATCTAGGGATATGTAAATATTTCTGAATCTGGCTTTAAGTGATGAAGGTACCTCAATACCATCTATTTTCTCTGAAACAGGCCATATTCTTTCCGACTTCTTCATGTTGAGGTAATACAGCTGAGCATCCTGATCCCATGCTGTCCCACAAGGGAGCTTCTCCAGTATTTCACAAGGGTCATGAGCCCTTCTCATCTGTGCTCTCTCCCGCTCCCCCTGTGTTGCTCTGTGCCTGAAGCGCAGCAGTGTGCACTGAGCAGCAGTGTGGAGGACTGTGACCCTCCAGCCCCACACAAGGCATCTCTCTGGGTGGATGCCTAAACCTCATGTAAAGCAGGACTTTCCTGCCACATGGGCCATCTCCTCTCCCCCTACTTTACTGTTGCCCCTTTGTCCCTCACCTGCCTGTGGTTGGGGCCGAAGCCACCTGCCTGCCTCCTGGGCAGCCTTGCGTTGGTGGGGCACCTTTTGCTATGTGTTTGTTTGTAGGAGACCTTGAACACTGTACAGCAATGCATGTCATTCCTAGTGGTTTCATTCTGTGTAAGAATAGAGGTGTGTCAATGGCTCAAACATGTCATTCAAGGTAACTGCAGGCCTGGGATGAGCCAAGGTCTCAGAGGTTTCAAGGTTTCATATTAATGCTTCCTGGTAATGCACCCAGCAACTGAGAAGTCCTTTTCAGGTCCCGTGCTTCAAGAAAAACTTCCCCTGCTTTCTACCCTTCAAAAGCTGGCTATATTATGCATTAAAATGGCAAAAGTACTTAGCTGGATCTCAACTGCTAAATCTTTCTGGCCTGGCATCTTACTCGGATGTTTGAGCTCTTCCTTCCCTCCTCACTCACATTCCCATGACTTGGGGGAGTCAGGCATATGGGTGCTTTAAAAAAATTCCCTTAGGAGTCTGTCTGCTTCTCCAAGCATTTAAATACTTACAAAACTCTGGTCTGTTGGCACCTTAACAAGTTTTATCTCTACGTATGTAATCTATTTCCAGGAGCACCCAGATTTTGGGAGCAGAGAACTTGGTGGTGTCCCTGCAAATTCTCTAACTAAATAAGCTGGTTACCAAACATACTAAATAAGTAAGAGAAAAATAACAACCTAATAGTACAGCTACTTTACGTCCTTTTAATGGTTTCTTTTAATTTCCATTCACTTGGAAAGAACCCAACTAAACGGCAAAAATAAATACCTATAGAGTCACTGGGTCAAACACATTCCTGATGTAAGGCCAATGAAGGTACACTTGGGACAAAGGTAGCTCAGTGGTTTTAGGTATGCCTCTGTTTTCCATGTCAAAGGACTCACAGATGATAGAAAGCATATCCCAGTATATTCATGCCATCCATGAAATGAACCCATGTTTCATGTTGTTTAGATCTGAAGGCATACTGTACGTTTCGTATTTCATGTCAAGTAGCCCTCAGAACACTATATCAGCCTACTTCTGCCCTTCATGATGCGATCATTCATGAAAGTTGACTTAGCTGGCCTTTTAGGGATTTCCACCTCTTCAGGCATGCCCCAGTGAATGGAGCAGAGCCAGAACAGGGCAATAAATGCCTCTTCCTTCTCCAGCACAGAGAGGCATAACACAGAAGAGTTGTGAAAAAGGATTCAAGACCAAAGCATCCGAGCCTCCATCCTGTGCCTCTCTGCAGAAGGGATCATGGGGGCCATAGAGAATGGGGAACGCACTAGACCAGGACCGATGCAGTTTCCCTTTGGGCCAAGCACACTACACAAAAGCAGTTTGCAGTTACCTTTCTGTTCCCTCCTTATCGCTCCCTCCTTCTGTTGTTGTGAGCCGAGTGTGTCAGATCCCAAGGATCTATCCCAAAATATTTAGCTCATTTTGTACATATTACCTTCAAGTAATCATACACCACTGAGTCATACATCATGGGATTAACAATCCTACACATGGTATAAACAGAACCTAAATAAAATCCCAGAAAAAGGATATTGCCTTTTAAATAAGTCCTGACAGCTGTGGAAAATATTATGCCCCAATACAACCCTCCCATACGACATACATTAATATGAAGAGAACCCCGAACTGTTCCTCTGGATATTTTGTAAGGTTTTATTTTATTATGGATTGGACATATTGAAGTAAGACTATAATCTTATTGTGCTCTGACCTGTGTTTTTACTGCACTGTATAAACAGCAGTTACTATGTTAGATGGAGAAATGTTTACAGAAAGAAGAAATAAAAACAAACGGATTTATTGTGTTGCAGAAATTTGAAACAGGGCCGAAAGGCTGCCCATGTGTTTTGTGCTCGTAAGACCTTTCTCTGATGGAAACAGACAGCTTAGACATGACAGAAGCACAGAGAGGTCCTGTGCTATCAAAAATAAAATGTAATATCCGCACAGCACTGACTCTCTCCAGCCAGCCTTGCCTACAGTCAAACCCCTTGATACGGCTCTTGCTGTTGTCTGTTCACATACAGCAGATTTGGGATCTAATTTTTTTTGATAGATTTTGAAATTGCTTTTAAGTGTTAGTGAAAAGTGCCAGATTGACAGGTCTGGAGTCTGGAGTCTCTTTTTAACCACAGAAAGAGTACAGCACGGGAAATGGCAAAACAAACTTCCTTTCTCAGCAGTGCTCACCAGCCCCATCACTGCCAGGGAGGAGGGAAGCACAGTGTGTTATCCTTCACTACTGGCTTCTCTGACGTGTTAAAACACCCAGAGTGGGCAGCCACCAGCCTTCATGGTCTTCAGGATGAGAAGTCACTCAAAGCACCCATAACACCAGACCAGGTCTGCAAAGCACTGGGGAAAGCAAGTCTCCATTTTGGGAAAGCCTTTCTCTCCTCCTCTTTTTGAAAAGTTGACTTTTTCTCCAGAAAAAGATCATTAGAGAAAACTGGACTTTTTCACATGTTGTGATTTGGCTTCTTTTTTCTGTTGACATTTTTATTGACAAGCATTATCAAGATCAATGCCAGCATGATCATTTAGATTTTTCATTTTTCCAAATTCTGTGGTTTTGGCAGAAAAGAATGCTAATAAACATGTCAGTGATATCCTTGATAAGAACATTGATTAAAAACATTGTATGCAAAATCTTCAGCTATAAAACACAGAAGTGAAAAACTGGCCTGTTTTCAACTCTACAAAATGGAAACAATTTTGAAATTTTTTAGGATTTTTCTGTTTTACATTTCAACGAGCCTTGTGATCCTCCAAGTCAAATCTCCACAGGCTGCTCAAAAAGGAAAAAAAAAGTTCTCTTAAAATGAAATCCTGGCCCCATTGAAGTCATCTGCAAAGCTCCAGTTGAATTCAGCCCAGCTAGAATTTCATCCCTTATTTGTATATTGAGCAAATCTGATCTGGAGTCGGTAACACATAATAAACATGGGACCCTAGGATGCCATTTTTAGTCACTTTTCAGGGGAGAGCTGTGCTTTAATTTATTTTGTCAACTGTTTCCACTTAGGTTTTTCCTATTAATGCTTCTGTTACCCACTGCACAGTAAGGTTATACCTCATATAAGTTCTTCTCCCTTAATAGTTGTGGTACTTTTGCAAATGTTACTCTCTTTAATATGTGATTTCAGCATAATGAATGCTTGTCAAACTGATTTTTTTGCTGTCTTAAAATGGGTGGATGTGTTAAGCAATTTGCGCTAAGAAACAGGCATGGTATGACTTAAAAATGACAGTGACACCACAGAACAGGCTGAATTATCCAGAGCATCTTCCCAATAATCAGATGTCAGCTATTTGGCTGTTAAAAGGATGTTTCAGAATTCGTGATACTCCAGATGAATTCTGTCCCTTTCAAATCCTCATTGTACAATCTCTGTGTATACATGAAAAATGAATTTCTGAGATTAACTGTATATTAGATAAAAAACCCTGAAAAATTCTGACAGCCACCAAGTAGGATAAGGAAGGTGACACACATCATTTCACCTTTGTAGAAGAGGAAATCATAGTCCAGGTGCTATTCTTCATCCAGGTGCGATTCTAACATCAAGAATGGTTCATAACATTAAATAAACCAGGAATGTGAGGGGATTATCCTGAAATAAGAGTTAGTCAGAAACCAGGAAAAAAAGTGATGAAGAAGTTTCCTGATTTTTTTCCTCTTTTAGCAGTGAACAGTACAAATCTTCCCCCTACAAAGAGCTTCTTGAGAAGCTAAAGGCTAGATGTTCTGAAAAAAGCTCATTGACAAATGTTGCTTTTTGGGTGGAAAATTTTACTAAGTAATAAATAAGCAACTGGATCAAAATTACCTTTTAAAAGGCTAAAACCATTCAGATTTTAATGTCTAATCCCTTGGTTGGTTCCAGGGCTGGGACAAGTACTGGCTGGCCCTGCCATGCTCCAGCTCCATCCATTCTTCCAGCAGTGCAGGGCTCCAGCATCTCACCCTGAAGGCTGTCAGCTGTTCAGTTTACGGCAGTTTTACATATGGAAATGGTGCCACTATATCACATTAAATGCTGACAAGAGTAGATGTTAAGAAATGGTCATATTGGTATAGAATCCCAAATTTTGGAGGAAAGAAAGAAAAGATTTTTCTATTATATGTCTTTATGTATTTAAAATGGCTGTCTGAAGTTGCTTAGAGATTGGGAAAGCCTTAGGGAGATGCCTAACTCACTGAGTGCAGGTGATAGTAGGTAAATAAACATTATTTACACAGTCTTGTGAATTTTATGTATTTTAGACACATGGAAAACAGGGCTGGAAAGAAACTCAAGAAGCTAACTATTCCAACTTTCTCTGCTGAGGTGGGATCAACTTTATCTGTTGTGTGGAGTCTAATCTGCATCTTCCTAGATAGGCGAAGGGTTTGAAATGATCAGAAGTGCATGATCTATGCAGATTGACGTCTGTCCTTGCTTTCAGACAGCAGAGCTCATGTGTTACTGTGATATAGGCAGGAATTAAATGATTCAAATCGCTTGATGCTCAAAAAGCTTCCTCAACCCAGCATTGAGGGTACTCTGCAACACCAATTCTTACTAGTCTGTTAGAGAACTAAAGGATGCTAAAAAGGATGGCCTGGATGCACGCCTTCTGCTCTGAGGACCACTTGCGCATCCAAAATCCCTTTTCGGGAGGAGACTTTGGATGTAAGATAGGTCTTGATTTTATCAGTGCAAAGGAAATAAAGATCAATAGCTGAAAAGGGAAACTTTACAAGAAGTGATGTTTCCTTCACAAAATGAGGCTAGGTGTCTCTGACTGCTGGAACAACTTCTCCAAGGCTGTAGTGGATTGCCCAAACTGGAGATGTCTGTTAACGTTCTCCAGCTCAACCAGAAGATATTGGTTTGGTTCAGGAATCGCTTATTGACCTTTGTTATATCAAAAGTCAGACTAGATGATCATAACAGCCCCTTTCAGACATCAGATCTTTAGGTCTATTACGCACTTTTAGAAGAACACTACCCTGACTCCAACAGTTACATGTGGTATCACTGAAGTCAGTGGAGAATATTGCCTGTTGAGGTGTGCATTGTACAAATAGGTACTGTGTACAAAGAGACAGATAGGTGAGTGGTTGTGTATGTTATTGAAACAAGATGGCTGGAAAGCTGGCTGGTGGAAAAGGACCTGGGGGTGTTGGATGACAGCCGGCTGAATATGAGCCAGCAGTGTGCCCAGCTGGCCAAGAAGGCCAATAGCATCCTGGCTTGTGTCAGGAATGGTGTGGCCAGCAGGACTAGGGAAGTGATTGTCTCCCTGTGCTGAGCACTGGTGAGGCTGCACCTTAAATACTGTGTTAAGTTTTGGACCCCTCACTACAAGACAGACATTGAGGTGCTGGAGCACGTCCAGAGAAGGGCAACGAAGCTGGTGAAGGGTCTAGAGCACAAATCCTGTGAGGAGTGGCTGAGGGAACTGGGGTTGTTTAGCCTGGAGAAAAGGAGGCTCGGGGAAACCTTAGTGCTCTCTACAACTATCTGAAAAGAGGTTGTAGTGAGGTGGGTGTTGGTCTCTTCTCTCAAGTAGCAAGTGATAGGACAAGAGGAAATGGCCTCAAGTTGTGCCAGGGGAGGTTTAGACTGGATACTAGGAAAGGTTTCTTCACTGGAAGTGTGTCAATCATTGTAACAGACTGTCCAGGGAAGTAGTTGAGTCACCATCCCTGGAGGTATTTAAAAGATGTGTAGACATGGCACTTAAGGACACGGTTTAGTGGTGGACTTGGCAGTGCTAGCTTAATAGTTGGACTCAATGATCTTAAAGGTTTTTTCCAACCTAAATGATTCTATGATGCACTACAGAGTGAATGAGAGCTCGATAAAATGAATCTCTATGTAAAACCAGACATCTAATGGAAAAAGAGAGAACAGATGGTGAAAGAGCTCTCTAAACAAGCTGCTGCTTTAGACTCTGGCCTTCCACAAACAAGTTGCAAGTATTTCTGATCCATGGTCCAGTGATTAAAGAGATGAAATTCAAAGGAAAAAGTGGGGGAAATCAAAGAGGGGGGAAAAAGAATGCATAAAACCCCAACCCAGTTTAAGTTTCATAGTGGAATATCAAAGCAATATTGAAATATAGGAATATCAAATACCAATACTTTATTTTTATGTTTTGCATTTACTGAATCAGTTTCAATTGTATGAAGCCCCCTGCCCTTAAGCCCTATGATATAAATTTTATTGGATTTAAAGGAAACAGATTGGGAATCTGGGACAGAAATGTATATATATATTTTTTACCAGTACAGATTTTATGGTTTTGCCAGAGGAAGATTCAAAACCATTTGAAGTGGTGCTTATTTAGTACTACTAACATATTCAGGAGTTGGGGATGGGAAGAAAGAGAGATATAAGAGAAGGAACAGAGATCTGTGCAAAGACCAAGTAAGGTTCTCCCCCTGGAAGCAATAAAGCGATCAGAGGCTGCAAGTGTGCCTGGGGATGTGTGAGAGAGAGAGCAGGGGAGGTGGAGGTGGTGGGGAGAAGGGACTCTAGCTGCTAGCAAGGCCAAACAATGTTTCCACCTAATTTTTAATACGTCACTCTGAGTGTGAATGTTCTAATCTCATCATCAGACAGTGAGCTGAGATGATGATGGCTGTTAACGCCCTGTTGCTGAATGCCTGCTGACAGAAGGGCAGCCAGATGTCCCTTTATGGGTGCTGCCCGGGAGGCTTCATCCCCCATGCTCAGGATGGGGCGACTGTCTAGCACCTTCCTTGTGACCAGCTAGCAGGTGCCTAGCCCAACGCCTCCCAAACCCCATGGGCACACAGTGGCACTTAAGTGTGCGTTTGCCAACATTTGAGTTGTTTATTTCTGTCTCATGGTCAGTAATCAAGTGGGAGGAGAAACGATAAAAATCTGTGTCTCTGACTGAAGCTTTGCTCTCTGTTGGCTGTTGTAGGACACCCTCACACTTTGCTCGGGCAGAGTTCTCGCATGGGAATTTGGGCTTCAAGCCACCCTGGAATGAGTGCAAGAGAAATCCTGGGCTCAGAAAGGGGGGTGGTCACCCTCTTTGCCTCCTAAATATTTCCTGAGTCTCTGAAAAAGAGGTGCCCCAGGCACCTCTCCGGTTTTCAGGGAAAATGTGAACATTAAATTGAAATCTGCTACCATTTGTAAAACTGACAGCCAGTGATCCGGTTGTCCATTAACAGTTTTTGTCACTATGTGGGGGTGTCTGTCATACATTCATATTTTCCAAAGACTGGCTGGCTGCTTGGCCAGCTCCATTTCTCCCTCCTACCAAGCCTTTCTGGCCAGGAATGGAGGCTGTACCACTGGGAGACTTCATCTGCAGCTTCCTCAACTCTAAAAAAGTACAACTCCATTCCCTATGGAAAGCTGCTTTACTGAAACCATGAGGATTGATCATAACTCCTCATCTTGCCTACTTCAGCTATGTGTCTCCTGAACTAGCTGGTGGCAGAGCCAGCTGATGATGATGACCCAGATGCCTGAGCCACTCCATGGCAGGAGTTATCATTTAGGATGTTAACAAAGAGAGGGAATTAGTCCTTATTTTACTCTTTCAATTCTTGTATGTGAGAAGATAGGGGAGAGAAAACTTCTTCCTGAACAATACAAGGAAAGATGGAAGAATGTGCAGAAGGTCGGGGAAGTTTTAATATTTCCCAAAGGTTTGGACTATGTTGGTGCCTCCTGGCCATGGGGAAACTGAGGAAGCCACAAGCTCCTGGACTTCCATAGGTGAGGCAGGTGTGGGCAAGAAGGTGAGGACTGTAGTCATGGTGGTGTCAGCTGTTGATCTTGGACACCAAAGAATTCAGATGTTTCCATCATCATTGGTTAAGTAAAGGGCCACAAATGTGCCAGCCTTACATAAAGTAGGGGAAATGGACTTGTTCCTGGGGGAGGGGAAGGTACTTGGAGGTAGATGAAACTCAGTGCAGAGTGGTGTCCAACTATCTTTCTTGAAACATGTGGGGCTGGGTTTTTAGTTCTGGTGGTCAGTGAGTGGTCTCATTCAACCATGTGTAGCTCTGCATTTCCCAAGTATCCCCAGAGCTGCTCCAGGCACAGGGGGAAAACAGGAAGGCAGACTAGCTGGCCTCTGCTTATATACTCAAAAATATTCCAGAAGCTCTGCCAGAAGAGGTAGGATCAGGCAGTTAAATCTTCTGCCATGGATGGGAGGTCATGCAGCTCTGAAATGTAAGCTTCATATCTGAAGTGCCTTAAACTCACCAAAATGACTATAAACGCATAAACTGCAGAGTAATCATCTGATTTATCTGAGCATTGGTCATTACAAGCGTATACTAATGTCTGTTTATGTTGCCATCACTAGGTACTGTTTTAAGTCACTCTGTCCTCAGAGTTTACACTCACCCTTATGCTAATGTGTCACCACTTACTTGTCACTAAATTACATTTTATATATGTAACATCTTTAACAAGAGATAGTGCCAGCAAATACTTTCTAGAAAAATATTTTTGTTAAGCCAAGCCCTGAGTTCACTTCAGCTGTGTTCATCTTCTGTGAATATTGTAGAGAACAACTTTGCTACAGTGATGTTTTCAGGAAAATGAGTGTCAAGCAAATACTAGAGAATATCAATGGAAAGTAAACTATAACTACGTAAGAGTGTGCATTAACACTTATCTTGTGGTAATCCAAACAGAGGCAGTAACATGTAATGTGTTCAATGAATTTAATGTTAGATATTTCTACTTGCTCACTAGAAATATTTTTTTCACTGATTTTTTCTTTCCAAGAGAAAAGACATTTAGATTTTTAAAAATTCTTTCTCCTTCTGAAGGAGCCTATATTAACCAAGAAATGGTTCTCTATTCTGGCCTTTCTTTCCTATTTCAATAATCAAACTTTCTGTATAAAGTGCTTAAAAATCTGAAAGAATTCTCATGAGATTCTGTGTAGGACCTGAAAATCTAGTGATCAAGAGTTAGAGTAATTCATCTGAATAAACATATTAAGTAAAAAAATTTATTTGTCAGTTATCTAATTTGAGAACTAAAATATTTTGTGGAATGATCTGGAACTGATAATGTGAAGCTAGAATAAAAAATTATTGCTTTCCACTGATAAAATATTTTTCTTCCTTTCGACCTCAAGGAAAACTTTAATTGAATTCACTGGACTATAGTATCTAGGCTCTGAAAAGAAGGTTATTGCTATCCAGTGTGGAAAATGTCATCCTGTGGGAGAGGAGGGATAACCATAATGCCAGTAATGCTGGAAAAAAAATCATCCATGTATCTGCTGAAGGAAGGCAAGTATAACATTAAAAAAAAAAATCTTTACTATTAAATTACAATGTGTACTAAAACTTACACTCTGAAACAGACTTGTGTATAATCCTGATTAATAAAATGGTTGAAGGGTTTGAATACTTTTTAGCTGATGGTTCTGACAAGTTAAGACTAAATATACATTGCGGCAACCACCGTTGTATATACGTTTCATGCACAAATGGAGAAAATAACATGTTGACTGTAATTTCATAAGACCAGAGGGATCAGTCTCAGATTCGTATCTTAAGATAAAATGGTGCAATTACCATTGCAGTCCATCTTTCTGGAATACCTTCAATCAAAGAAAAATCAACCATAATTGTGGATTTCAATGGAATATAGATGTAGCAAAAATGTTTCAGACCACTGTGATGACATCATCTTGAAGATCCCTTGCCATTCGCTCCCAAGCCCAGCACAGCCACAGCTCTCTCGGTGCATTGTAAAGATCAGTGATACTGTACAGATGAAGAGAAAACAAACAAAACCCATTCAGGGTTTATAGGGATTAGTGTGCCAACATACGCAGGTTTGCTAACATGCCCAGGGAGTGGAGGGTGAGGCTCAGGGGTCTCGAACACGGTCCTACCCAGCAAGTTTTTCTCAAGCCCATGGTGCATGGTGGAGGAACCAGGACTGATGCCATTGCCCATCAGTGGGTCCTCTAATCAGACTGTTGGGCCAGAGGAGACTGCCTTTTTCTGTGGACAGTAGCCTCAGTTTGGGACACCTGGAAGTTTGACAAGGAGCAACTTATTATCCTTGGGGAGTGGAGTAAATGAAAACAGACCTGATAAATGAATCTCTGTGTTACCAGGGCAGGGCTAAGACCTGTGTCCTCTTTCCCGCTCTTGTGACATGAATGGACCTTGCTGGGATGCTCTTGTTCTGGCACCTCCTGTCAAAAACTTCTGCCTGCTGCAGGCACAGTTGGACCTGCTATCCACAGGACTGTCAGGTCCATGATGGATGGGAGTGGGACAAGAGGTAGGCAGATGGTAGGGAACAAGGGAGAGGACGAGAAGGGTCCCCTAACACCATTACCATCCTGAACTTTTGGTTTCTTTTCCATCCCACAAGGCACTGCATATACGTTGTGTATCCTGCTTCTCAGCCATAATAGACCAATGTGACATGCCACATATGGTGTCATGGACCCCTTTTATTTAATCCACCCTTGAAGAAAAATGCAGTGCCACTGCCATCTCACAGACTTATGCAAGTTATAATAATCACAATTTTAATTTTTCCCACAACTTTGAGGCTTAATAGCTTTAAAATCTTACAAGTTGTAAAAACAATTAAAGCAATAATTTTAAAAATAAGCAGAATGGGACCTTCAAAAGAATGTGAACCTTTAACACTTCACGGTTAAATAAGGGCCTTGTAATACAGTCACTTGAAGGCCAGCCCTGAGAAAACGCAGAAGCATCCTGTGAATTTGTTGATGCTAGTTCAGACAGACTGTTTATTTTCATGATTTCATGGAAGAATTTTAATTTAATGAGTGTTTTATACACTAATGTAAAGCATAGTTTCAACCCTATAATTATAGTGTCAAAATATTTCTGCTTAAACAGCAGCAGCTGACTACAGAAATGTGATTTACATCTGAATTGTATCAGAGGGACACTGCTAAAAATAATCAGCATGTGCCTCTTAATTGAATAAAAAAATTAACAAAGAATATCAATGTATCTCTCAGCCTAAGCCTTTCTACCTTTCATTTAAATGCTCTGCTTATTTGCTTATTGCCTTTTTAGAGCTAGGGTTTCCAGAAAAAGTATAGGCACAGAATGGCCATGTGTCATTTTGCCCACCCGTTTCTCCCTATTGCACACATAGCGATGGGAAATTGCATGAGCAAATTGTCGGTTCCTGTCATTGGGAGCCTACATTTTTTGAAAATCTCACCATTAATCTTTCAGCTCAGTTTTAAAATAACCAACTGCCATCATGAAACAGGTTTCTCATGCTGCTTAAGGCTGTCAGCAGGTTTTGACCAGTTCAGGCCACATTTTGCTCTTGGAATGGGGTTAGAAATTTTTTGTTGTTGTTGTTATTGGAGAAGTCATCTTTTGAGGTAATGCCTAGGGCAGCTTCAGATGGCAGAAATCTTAGTTGTGCACTCCCAATCTGTTTGCACCACCACACTGGAGAGGGGAATGCAGCCCTGCTGCAGCTGCCCTGGTCTTTGTGTAGCCCTTGTCCATCTGCAAGGCAGGATTATTCTCTGTTTGTCTTACAGTACCTTCTAGAGGCCCCGGATGAAACAGCATGTCATCGTGTTGTGTGTTTTATGCACTTCCCAGGGAGGGACAGTATCTTTCCCAAAGAAACTACAATCTAGAAGCCAAGGCACACAGAGTAAGGACCTCTATCCTTATTTTGGAAACAGACGACTGATGTTGAGGCTACACCCACATCTACTGTGGGTGGAAGGACATGGGATCCTTCTGAATATACTCCTCTACCATGTGCTGGCTCCCTACCGGGGAAGGCCCACCACTCCCCTCAAAAATCTGCTGTGCTTGCAGTTCCCATCACAAGAGAGAGAGAGGCAGTAAGCAAGGTAGTGTACACCTACCCTTCAGTCTAGAAAATTTCCAGGATTATGTTAACTTTCAAGCTCAATTGAGAAATCTGTGGTGAAACAACAGGTCTTTGCCCACGTTGGTTTTTATCATTCATGAAGGAGAATTTGAGAGGAAGAGAAACCCATAGATGCTGTGTCACATACACAAGTATGCCCGTGTTTGTCTTGTCTTCAATGGATGCGATAGCCTGTTCCTCCTCTTCTGCACTGCCTGAGCTGTTGTGAGTTTAGGTTAAGCAAATCTGTCTAGCTTCTTCAAAGAGGGTTTAAGATAGCTGGGTAGTCTGCAGGAGATCCTCACCCTTTTCTCTCAGCTTTCAGCTTTGGGCCAGCTCCTTTGCACATAGTGCTTACAACCAGCACTTTCTTTTCCAGCCAGGACAGCCTCAGCAGACCATTCCAGCAATCATCCAGCAAGTGTCAACAGCCCAGGGTTTAGCAAGGAGCCACACAATGCAGCCCTAATGAGTTATTGAGATCTCCATGGCATGGATTTATAGACAAGGACTGTCTGAATCTGTTCTATGCTCTTTGGTTGCTGTTTTCTAGCCTAAGAATTTATGATTACAGCCTTGCACAAACTGTACATGATCATTAATGCATCTGCAAGTTAGAATGAAGTTTCTATTATGTGTGGCTAAACTGTATTAACACTGCATACATGTATTATATATTGCATAAGGTCATAGAACTATATGCATGCATACACACATGTATATGTATTTGATGAAGCACAAATTTGAGGTCCGCTAGAATTCAAGGCCTGATCCTGATTCTCATATATGTATTAACTTTAGTTCATTGTATTTCTGCAGCACCAGATGCTCTCCAATGGCAGCAATATGATATGAAACCTTTTTGAGAGGGTAAGATCCTAAAGTTTTGCTATGGCCTTTCATGACACTAGGATCAACTTGTATGGATGAATCTGGTATTTGTATAGATTTCAATGTCTCTGTGGGAACTGCATATGCTCTTTTTATTTTATACTAAGATTCCACTAAATTGTCCTTTGGATTTATTTCAAAGAAGGAAAAGGGGGGAAAAAAGGCAATAAAGATTGCTCTTCTTATACTTTAGTTGTTTTTTTAACTCAATTATATTTTGACAATTCTGTATGAAACTTTGGAGTATGTCTTTGTTTAAGCAGTATACCTTCCATAGGAATAGTCAGTTAAATGTATATGGCTAGTTTCAGGCATAACAAGCTTTGACAAGGGCATTTAGCGGTTGTAATTCAAATCTAATTCAGAACATCTTAGCGCTGGACCTGTCAAGCACTTGAAATGCACTGTAGCTGCAAAACCAAGGGATATGGTCCCAGTCGTGCTCTGTGTGGCATCAAGCTGATGTGTCAACAAGAGCAGTTACAATTACAGGTTCTTTCAAGCATACTAAACTAATTTACAGTACTCTGAAAATGTGGGAAAAGGCCTTGCTAGCATAAAGGTATATGGGACTTTTAAACTGCAAAGGCAAGGCAAGTGGCATGGCCATTTCATTCAGGAGTTTAAATATTATGCAATTTCAGTACCATCTTTGGAAGGGGGGTTAGATTTATAACCGGATATTTTGTAGATAATAATATATTTGCCTTGCAGCCATTGAATACCCTTGTCAAATCCCATTAGAATCACATTGCACTTTTATTTAAAACCTCAATCTAAAATGCACACATTTGCTAAGTGAGGATGGGGTCCTAATTGCACTGGTACTGACTGGTCCTTTTTGTTTGCCTCTCTTGTTTACCTGATAAATACCATTTACACTGACTGCAAAATTCTTAGGCTTCTTCTGCTTACAGGGATTAGAAAACTTAGTGCAAAGGGAGAGGTCTTTCCAGAAGCAGATCTGATCCAAGGATGTCCCACAAAAAACAAGACAGAATTACAGTAACCAACATGTAATTTTAACATCAAGATATAAAAAGACTTGATTTTAAAGTGCACCAGTGATTTAAAGCAGCTGCACACATTTAGAGGGCATTGCTTTAATGTGCACACAAAGGCTAATGGAAGCTTTTACAAAAGGAAAAAAATCAGGTTTTATGATTTATCTACTTTTTATGCACAACATTATAGGCCCTCCCCCCAGGGACTCATAAATGTGATTTTTACTTCCCAAATTACAAAGCTAGTCAATTATTTGGGAATGAGTCATTCATTCAAAAGTGTCTGTAACGGGATGTGTTAACCATCAGGAAATTTTACACCAATTGGAATTATAAACACCAGGGTAAAAAAAACCCCTCTTGGCCAACCAGCTATGTCTATTTGTGAAAACTGGAGTATGGAGTGCAGTGTAATGCATGCTGGGGAAGTCCTGAGAAGCTGATTTGGAGGGGAGGAAGGGGTGGTGAATTTTTTTTCTTTTCCTTTCGATTGTATAAAATGTGTTTATTTTATTTTGAAATAATGTAGTTAGCAAGTCTGCAGCAACTTGCAGTCAAGGCTCCTAAAGCACCTTATAAACCTTTGTCGATTAAGCCTTGCAGCCATGTACACAGTAAGGAACTATTAGCCCCATTTTATGGAATGAGAAGCTGAGGGCCAGAGGTGACTGCTGGTGGGCAGACACACAGGCGTTTCCTTTGGTGGCCGAAACCGCTCCTTCCCCTACCACAACTCCATCAAGGCCAAAAAGAACTGAAGGAGCTGGTTTTGATTTACATCTGCTTCACGCTGTATCTGCATGTTGGCCTCCAAGGACCTGCACTGACCCACCCAGAAGTCATCCCTAGGGTTAACAGCAAGCCCCAAGCATGGATGTGACTGATGAATTGTGCCTAAACTGGTTGTCAAATGATGTATTATTGAAACATCAAATTGTTCTTTCGTCCACTATAAACTCTAGCTGTATCCTAGGCCAAAATTAGAAAATCTCCAGGGAATCTTCATTAGACACTAGTCCTGCAAAGAGGACACCAGTCTGATAGAGAGGAAAGAGGAGAAGTGCGTATGAATAGATAAGTATGTCTCTGCTGACATTTCCTCTGCTCCTGCTTGATGAGGGAGCAATCGACTAAGTCCCTCCTTGTCAGCCCACTTCTTTTCTGGGGAAGACATTCAATCTTTGTTCTCAAGAAAAGAAATTCATACATGCATGTGCAAGGAGCTGAATGAAAAACAAAGGGTAAAAAAGTAGGGATAGTGTATTTATATTGCTACTATGTTTCAAAGTATCACTAGGACCTAAACCATTACTTCTCTGTTTTCTAAAGGAATTTGAATGTTATAAATGACTTCAGTGATGAAAATGTTTGCTGTGGTTCTGCACAGAAAGCACAGCAAAGAACTGTTGCCCTGCTTGTGTGACATCCTGGCTTTTCCACAACTTCTGAAATATATTTTAGTACAAAGCAGACTCTTAATTAATATATGCAGTCTTCAGGCTCCTAGGTGATAAAACACCTGAAATTTAAATCTCAGCTCCTCATACACAGAGGGACAACTGATTCCACGTGCAGAATACCTGAATGCCAAAGGACGGAAGTACAGTCATGGAAAGCTTGGAAAGAAGAGAGGTCACCACATAGCAACATCCTGATGAGGTCATACACAGCAGGTACTTTGGGGATAAGCCATATAAAGGGTAATTCAGACTTGAAGAAATGGCCCACAGGGCCTTGGCTAAATATTGTCAAGGATGGGGAGAGCTTCAAATACAGGAGCAACTGTCACAGATCTTGTCTGCAGGTGGACACAGAACAGCAAGAGGTGTCATAGGACCTACAGCAGAAAGGTGCGGAGCAAGGGCTGAACTGCCTGCTGCTTTATGAGCTAGAGAAAAGATAGGTCACAACCCTTACTCTCACTTAGACCAGTTTCATAAGGTTCGTTTTCTGAGGTTTTGCACAATGCTTTGTTTCCTTTTTTGTACTTAAAACTAGACCACTGGAGTGCAGAAACAGGTACTTTGCATCAGGTATTTCCTTGCTCCTGCATTTCTGCTGGCTGGGTTGCAAATACTGTGAATGCATGGCTGCCATGGTGAGCTCTGTTTTCTTTTCTCTGGAAATGGAAGAAAAGAAAAACAGCATCTCATGAATTCTCTAAAAACTGGATGTTCAGAATCTGTGTCCAGATTGGAATTATGTGATATAAACCCATCAAAATGACAGAGGAAAGTAGGTTATTTTAAGATGGTAATAAAGCCAACGCATGCTTCTAAATAATCAAGTTCATTCCACATCCTGTTTGCAAATAATGCCATTATCCAAGCAGAGGCTGGATCCTACAAGGACTTAAGAATGGCATTACCATTAAGTGTGTGAGCAGATATATTGCATTCAGAAAAGCTATACATAACATAAAAATTAAATATATATTTAGGTGTTCACTAATTTCCAATAAAGCCAGTTATGGGTTACTGAATCAGGCCCTGAATAGTTTAGCAGTGCATGATGAAAGCTTTCCTTTTGTAAATTACTTTCTGTGAAACACTTTAACTGAGTTCCAGACAAGTGGGAAGATTAAAAAAAAGGTGGAAAATTTCAGAGAAAAATAGATTTCCTAAAGTCTTAGTTAAGACTTCAAGAACTTATCTGCTACATAAGGCTAAAGGGTCGGTTGTTAAAATTTTAAGTATTTTCCTGACATGTATTTTTGTAAAGAAATCTAAAAAATGTTAAGTAGCTTGGACTCAGGTATTATTTACAGTGCAAATTAAGAATTCTTTTTTTCCACCAAATTCACATGCCAGGAATCTGACATAGGATCTGAACCACAACGCTTAAAAATTAAGGAAAGTAAAGGCTATTCTCTTTGTCATCACACTTCCACTTATAGTGATATGCTCTTTTGTTATTAAACAGGCCCAATCAAAACAAAAGGGATACTGTTTCTTTTATGAGTAATGCACTAACCCACCAGCAGAAAAAAGTTCATGTAAAACGTATGGGTTCGGACAGCATAAGATTTATTACGATGGCTACAAAAATTATTCCTTCTTAACAGCACTTAAATTGTCTAATTATTCACAGCTGTTTTCAATTTGTTTCAGGTTCTTAATTAGGGGGTAGGGTCCTCTGCCCAAGTCCTAAACTAGCACTGCAAAAAGCTAAGAATTGCTTCATGTTAAACCAGCCCATCCCTGGGGTTGATTAGAGGAATCCACTGCAAGATAATTTGTTATTCATACTTATCCATCTGCCTCCTGCTGGGCTGAGATAAAGACTACAGAGAGACACAATTTCCTTCTTGTTTGTATAATTATTTTGATCCATCAAGGCAATCATGGTCTCGATGGGGGAAAAAAAAAAAAAAAAAAAAAAAAAAGTAGCGTTTGCTGTCCTTTTAGAGGAGCAGTGCAGAGTAAACAGATAATCTTAATTAATCTCTGGATTTGGGGTTAGGAGATCCTTGTTAAAATTTAGTGTAACAGCAGGGGGATTTGTGCCTGAAGGGTTCTTGGGGAGCAAATAGATATGCAGCCTGCAGGTAGGAGTGACTCTTGGGGATTTTAGACTTCCAGCAAAGACAATTTTCCCGAAGGATGTTATAGCAAGGCACAGCTTGTCTCTGCTGATTTGGGATAGAGAGCTAACAGTTTATTGCTGAGAAGAACATGCAAGTTCTCTTTATATATATGGGACCATAAAAGTGGAGGATTATGTCATATTTAGAAAGATGAGGACTCAATTATTCTTTTCAGGTTACCTCAGATTTGTCCTAGACATTTTCTTTCCTTTGAACAGTGTCCATGCTTCAAGCATTACAGTTTTGAGATGTCAAAAGCCAGTGAGACTCCTTGTTCTCCCTCTACCTGTGAAATGGTTGTGCATTTTGCATCAGCAGCATATGTAAGGGTGCAATTCCTGCCCTTGCATGCAGGAATTTGCACTTGGATTGGATGGCTGACTGGGCATATGCAGTAAAGGGAGCTCTAGCCAGTTCCAAAGGAAGTCTTACTGGTTTAAATGGGAGCGAGATCAGGACCTGAATAAATCATTCAGGTCACCAGCTGCACTTAGCTGGCCTCATTAAAATTCAGGTCCTTAATAATCTGTGGGTGAGTGTATGAAAGGGGTTTATGGGGTGAATTGGTCAACAGATTCTAAGTTTGTTTGTGCTCCCTGTGGACTCCCCTACTGAAAAAGTCCTAAAGAGTTTAATAGGAAAAAAGAACCTATGTTATTATTTTTTTTAAGTATCCTATAGGATTTAATAGGGAATTATATCCTGACTATGGACATTTTTTTATGGTTCAGATAACTGTAGGCAAGACTGATTTGTGCATTAATGCATTTTTCTAGTGTGTCTCAATTATAGAAACATCTGCACTAAGTGAACTTGAAACCTCTTTGATTCCCTGTGCAAATTCTCACTATTCAAAAGTCCTCATGTTTTCCTATTTCTTGCCTTTAGCTTAATAGTTTCAGAGTGGGTTGCAATAGTATGTAACTGTGTAGTTTACAAAGGAAAGAGGCATTTTTAAATATAATTGCTTAAATCCTTCAAATCCTGCATTCAGAAAACATACCTAGCTCAGCACTGACTGATCTCCTGGAGGTTATTAGCAGCATCTGCCTATCTCTGGTAGAGACAAAGATTTTCAGCCAAACAAGGGTACTCACCCCATGCAGCACTTCATTGGGCTGAGGAGGTTATATGAATCCCCTCTTATAGTCATGGTTGTTTAATCGAAGAGTGGAGTTTTGTCTGTTTTTCAGCCTGGTACACAGCGTAATTTTCTATCACTCTCTGCTGTTATTTCCACCAGTGCAAAATTAGTGTGAACTGCTACCTCTCGGCCTTTAGGTGGGTTATTTCACAAGGTGTGGGACAGCGGAGAATTCTTCTCAGCTGATTGGAAAATGAAATACTACTATCTTAAAACACATCGTTAAGTTTGTAAAGTCGTTTTCCAGGTTTATATAACAAGTTTATAGCAAGTTGCTCTTGTTCTGGGTGTGTTGGACAGCACAGGCAAACTTCCACAGGTCTGTTCAATGGCGAATGGTTTTAGTTCACCGTTCACTGCATGGTACCTCCAAGGCACAGCTGATACCAGCTCCAGGCCACCAGCAGCATGCGCCCTCTGGTGAGATGGCATGAGACCTGTTTTGACTCAGTCTGTGAATGGAGCTCAGGGGCAGTGTCTGCTTTCCAGCCACTCCTCTGCAACCAAAATGCCCCCCCTGGGGTTTTTCCCCCTGGTTTTTGCTCACCTCAGAAGGTGCAGAGCCCCTTCCTTCCAGCTGGCAGTGGGCTGCAAGAGAGGGGCCTTTGCTGTCATCTCACTTGGCAGAAGGCAGTCTAGTTCCCGGAAAGTTTTCTGTCCAAACAAGCACAAAACCCCCCTAACAAATAATCCCAGAAACAAAGACAGTGAGGTCAATTACTGTCATTACCATAATGAAGAAAGTCACAGTGGGCAACGGCTGGGTCCTACGGCTCTCCCCTTTGAAAGAAGTGAGGAAGACTTCCATTATGGAGAAGAATCTGGGGACAGACTAAACAGGTTGCCCAGTATCACCAAGGAGTCTGTGGTAGACTTCAGAACTGAACTAGAAGTTCATATCTCATGTGTAACTTTTCTGGTGGTTTTTTTTTTTTTTTTTTAAGTCTCTGAAATAACTCTGCTTAAGCCTTTCTACCTAGATTATACATGTTGACACAGCTTTCTTACTGGGGCACAAACCTCTACTGGGTCAATGTGTGTTAGTTATCATAGGTGGATATCTGTTGATATCTACTTCTCTTCTGTGTATATAAGGGCCAATTCCCACTGAAATTGGTTGAAAGTCTATTATTAATATCACTGACTTGGAGTAAAAGTGTTTGCACAGATATTTGAAAAATTAGGTTGTTCTGTGACTGTTGCTGTTGTTCATTCTCTGCCCAAGCTTGGCAGCAAGTGGATAGGAGAAATGGCACTGGCAGCTTTGAGATGGCTAATATCTGAGCCAGCCTTGAGAAGGTTCAGTCCAGCTTTGGACTTTTGTGATAGCAGCCTGAAATCTGTCCAGTAAATGCAAACCATTCTGGAAAGACTTCAGAAAAATTTGGACCAATATAATTTTATGCTTGTATGAATCATCCCAGTGTTTTGTTAATTCTTAACCTAGTTTACATTTAGTTGTTCACTGGAACACCAATAAGAAGGAAATATCCTTAAAGAAAAAAAAGCTGGTGTCTCAAAATCAAATCCTGCTAATATTTCTCTCCCAATAAAGTTGGTATCACTGATATGAAGGCAAATTCTTCACATTATATGCAAGATGATATACTATAATACATAATAGAATATATATGCACACATAAACCTCTAATACTTTAAGAGCTAGGATTTAGAAAATATATAGGGAAACAAAATTACATTCACTGCCGGGCACCCTATTACCAAAAAGGATCTAGATAAACTGGAAGGACTTCAAAGAGGAGATGTTAAAGTAACTGGGAATCCAGGGGAATTGAATTATGAAGAAGGATTAAAGTACCTAAAACCTGTATCTAGGAATTAATGAGGATGTGACTCAGGGCTCTGACTTGAATCAGAGCTGGCACCATTTTCATCTGGCATATGAAGGTAAATTGAAGCTGGGGCTGGTTTACACTGGGCTGTAAATTGCCACGGTTTTGATACGGCTTCACAGGCAGCCGAGTTGTCTCCACAGCGGGGCTGGAAACCTCAAAAGATGGGTCTGGAAGGGGCAGCCAGGGACTGAAATGCCATCACACTGCCCAGGAAGGCTGCTCCATCCTGAGAAGGCGATCAGCGGTTTCAAAGAAAAGCACTGGCATCCAGGTTGGGAAACTGCACCCAGTCACTTCATCAGCAAGAGCTTTTGAGGGTACTGGTAACTGCAAGGCTGGACCCTGAAGGGCTGCTGTGCCTTGAACTCCTGACAAGGTCCAGGTGCCACTTTCTAGACGCTGTTGTCCTTGCATGTGGCAGTGGTGTTACCCCAGGGATCGTGCTCCAGCTGGGAAGTGCAGGGATGCAGCAGGAAAATACAAGTATCCCGCAAATGGCTGACATGGGAGGGATGGAGTCATCTGCTTATGGACACATTGACGGTTTCCAACAGGGGCAGGGATCCAGTTCAGACCCTGAGGTCCAGGTAAGTAACCAAACCAAAAAAGTTCCCTTTCCTTGTAGCACAGTCAGGTTAGACGAAATACCAGGAACATACACACATGAAATCAGAAAAATAGGAATGGCATCAAGAAAAATTCTTAATGATAAGACATCACCTTGTGCATGGACCACTTGCTCTTTTCCCCATTTTAAAATTTTATTTTTTAAAAAAAGACATTTTTTGCAAGAACACATCTATAAACTTTCTTCATGCCCCCTTGAGAAGGTTCTTGTGGGACCCAAAGGACATGGTTCCTGCTATGTGAGATTTTTATATTTAGGTGCATCAAAATCATGTTACAGGAAATATCACTGCTCACCATGTTTATCTTTGTCCTCTCAGACAGGTTGGTTGATTTAACACACCTTTTTCACTTCAAACAAAAATTATTTCCTTTCCAGTATTATCTAACAAATTAGGGTATATTTTCATAAGAAAATCCTACCCTTTATTTTAATCATTCACAAAATGAGATCTGCTTCTGCAAGAACATAAAAAAATTACTTAAAGGTCAAGGTATTGATATTATATTGTCATTTTAGGTGTGAGAAGACCCATTTCATGACTGGAGCTCTGTTAGTAAGGAACTCTGCCTTGCATATCCAGGCACATAAGACACAGCACATCAGATGCTGATACCACTTCACTTCAGTGTGGCTTTTATGGGGACCAACTGATAAACTTTTCATAAAGTAATGGACTCTGTGTACAAATTCTTACTGAATCAGATCACCATTTACTTATGTTTCCCCCCTATTTGGAACTTCCTCTTCTTATTTTGTTTAGAAAAAAGTGTACTTATCCCACTTAAAACCATTTCCTTTTTCCTCTTTGCAAAGTGAAAAAGCAGAGATGTGAATTAGTAAACATAAAAGAGCTATACATCTGCTGCAACAACTTATTGTTGGAAATCTTGAATCCTAATTAAGGGAAAGAAGAGAAACTGACCTTTGGAAAGCGATAACTTTGTATTATTTTACGTATATAAGCATTTGGAGAACTGCAACCACTTTTGTGTCTGAATTTATAAATGAAAGGTAAAATATTATTAATGTAAGTGAAACATGCTTCAAGCAAAGAATAAAGCAATGAATCATGTTAAATGAATTTCTAAAGAACATGCAAAATATGTGTTCCTATTCCTGAATGGCTAGTTTCTTGCAAACAGGCTGTTAGGTTGAAACTGTATCTGTGTTTTACTCTTTAATGAAAGAGCAAGATAAACTGGGGAGAATACAACAATAATGAAAGAACAGAAATCCTTGAGACAGGTTTTGTAGAACACTTCCTCAGGGAGAGGAAAGGCAGGAGGGATGGATTGCTAATGACTAGAAGATTTGATGGCATTACCAGGCAATGTAAATACGGGCTAATGGCACTCATCCTGCAACACCTCTTCTGAGTGAGCAGCCTCAAAACTGACCACAGCCAGCAAAAGCCTAGACTGTTTTAGGATGAGACCTGAAGTTACTGGGAATACGAAGTGGGATTTCAGTCCCTGCCAGCACTGCTGGTGGGAACATGGGATCTGGTCCCCTGAACACACATAATCCAGAAGTCATCATCCCCTTTATGTTTCTGTATAAGGTAGCCTGAGTTTCATGAGCTTCTGTACTAATTTCTGCTTTAAAGACTCCCATCCCTACAGTTACTTAGGGGGACATTCAGGTCCCTAAATGTAGATGGCTTCCAGCCGCCACTCCATAAGGGCACAGGTCTCTTGTAGGGATCCTCTGTCATCTCTGCTGTCCTTGTGCTATTGTCTCAGGTACCCTCAGAGATCCAGAACAGCACTGAATACCTACAGCTAGGCACCAGCACTGGTCCTGTAGCTCCAACAGGAATGTGTGGATGGAAAAAGTAGGTGTTAATTTGTTTCAATAATTTCTCTCTAACGTTCCCACTGCATTTGTGCAGGTGAAATGTTCCTGTCTTAGTCTTCTAGAGGCTGTAATTCTCCCAGGATAAGAATCGGTTTGGATGTAGCAAATTTTCACACAAGTATAATGGATCTTAGACGTTGCAAGTCTATGAAGAGTACCCATGGTTACTGTTGTCTAAAAAACCAAAACTGTCAATGCGCAACAGAAAAGAAAAGCAGTAGTTCTGGCACTGGGTTATATAAAAGTCTTCTTTATGGGTCTTGGGCCAAATTCATCTATTGTTTATATGCATGTGCTCCTTTTGAGACGTTGGTGCTCTTCCCATAGACATGAAAGCACATTCCCTCTTGCCATTTTCCCTTCAACTGCACAATTCCTTCAGGTATGGCAGGTTTAAAACTAACAAAAAAAAGTACTCTTTAACCCAACTGACCTTTAAGCACATGGCCTGTGAAAACATCATCTTCTTTATATCTCTGTATATCCAAGCACACATTTGACATTTATGTTTTCCTGAGGCAGTAAATTTTCCTTCTGCTGACATTGAAGTAAATGCTTTAATCAGAATAAATCTGACTCTTTAAATCAGCTAACTACGTCTATAGCAAATTAATTACTGAAAATGGCTGTGCTTAAGGAAGCTGGATGTTTCTAGTACTTATTAAGAGCATGACTCTTTTTTTTCTCCAGTGTCTCAGACATTTAATCTCTGCATATGTTAAGAATTCCCATTCACTTCAATGGGTCTAGTATGTGTGTTAGGCGTTATTAGTTTGAGTCCTAAAATTAACGTGAAAGCTACTGCAGGCAGCAAACTTCTGTGCTTCTGAGGGAAAAACAGGACTAGACAAGGATGACGAGAATCATCTTTAACTCACGTTGTCTACAAAATGGATGTTTCTGGGAGCAAGTGACATTTGAGCCCTTGCAGAAAGGGCCCTGGGCTTTGTGGTCAGCCTGGGGTTGGAAGTGGGACATCGCTGTTCTGGCACGAGCTCAAGGCACAGGCTGTGCCGGAACATCTCTCTCTGCTACCAGCCTCACAGCAGCCTTGGCTCCAAGCAGTCACTGAACTTAGCCCCAGCTCTGACCTCCTCCTAAAATACTCTGCAGGTACAGCCATTGAGCCCAAACTTAAATCTATAAAAAATTTTTCTGCAATTTTTAACAGGAAACACGTCCAGCCTCCATAACAACAATAACTGTCATAATTAAAGACACTCTTTAAAATTTCATTTGGTTGAGAAAGGAAGCTTTGGTTGTTTGGAGGAAATGCCAGTTCAAACCCATTTTGTGAAAGGAGGCTTTAATGACTTTCAAAACCTGCTGTAACTGTCTAGGATAACTTAGAAATCCAGACTTCTGAAGATCTCTTTTCTTCCATGCAGATGATCAAAGCAAGCTCCCTCTTTTTCTGTTTTTCATGTCTTTCACAGATTTCTGTCAATTATATTGAAACCCAGGCAAGCCTTTTAGTTCATACTTTGTTATGAAAGAATGTATTTTTCAATTTTTCCAGAGTTTTCACAATATCTTTCCCCTAAGTATGACTGCTGCTGTTCAGAAAGCAGTGAGTTTGGCCAAACCTCTTTCATAGATGAAAACTATAATGGGAAATAAAAATAAAAGCTTTCCCCACCCTGACAGGCTCTCATTATTTAGCCCTTTGTTTCTTTCCCAAAATACTTTAAGAGCAGAACAGGCTGTATTCACACCCGTCTGCCCCAGCAGCGCCTGCAGCTTGGTGTCGGCTGTTTCCTAAGACACTATTGAACATCAAATTTGTGGTGGAAGCATCTTCCTGTCAGATCTCCCCCTCTGTTGGTTAAAATGATGACCCTTGGTGGCGGTGGGTGTGGGGACATATATGCATGATGTCCTGCAGCCCTGCAAGGGTGTGAGGGGCCAATATGGTGTAGCAGAGCTGGCTGTGGGGCACACAGGAGGGAGACTGGGATCCCACCACCCTAACATCACACAAATGTTGGGAGAGGATCTCCTGGCTTTCCCAACTGGCACGCCTGTGAGAGGCAATGCCAACCAAAATTTTAGGGCATTCATCAGAAAGCTCTCATTTGCGATATGGAAAAATGCCGATTTTTCCATGCTGCTCCTTGTATTGGTACAAAGGTGGAAAGATAGCATCACGAGGAATTTCTCTTTGCCAGATTTTATACGGGACATCTGAATCCATGTCAGGGTGTCCCATGCTTGCTTCTGGTTAAATCTGAAAGGTTTGGACCAGCAGAAAAGCCCAGCATCACTGGAGGAGCAATGTGCACGGTAACTCCAAGGCACTGCTTCCCTGTGCAAATCTGTGCAAATCTGAAATCTTCCTGTGAAAGTCAGCGACATGACTGATGTTTCAGATGGACATCATTCAAATGAAAGTGCTGGCCCTGGGGATTTCAGCTCTTGTGAAATCTGGCTAAGGGTGTGTTTCTGGGGTAAACTTACCATTCTCTCAGAATTCACGAGGACCCTAATCAATTCCTCACTCCACTCACAATAAAAAAAAAGAAAAAAAGATCAGAAACTAACTAGGTAAAGAACAGAGATTAACTGGATAAAAACAGCAGCAGTTGAAGACTCTTTATAAGTCTGATGAATGAGTGACTTGACACTTGCTTGCAAGATCCTGTAAAATTATTGAGGTTTTCCCCTCACTGTTACAATGAAAAGCAAGTCAGAGATTAAGGCACTGATCCACCAAAGAGTTCAAACTCTGCTGAAGGGAAGCCAACAGAGCTGCCAGATTCATGAGGTCATGTTCAGAGTGAGATAACTGTCCAAATCTCATTCTGAACATGAGTTTGCTTTCTGGTATGCATGTGAAACCTTTCAGTTTCTCCATTGACTTTAATTTTCAGTCATTCTAAGCTTGCTAGACTGGTAACTTGGACAAAGATGTTAAATAAATAAGTTAATAAAGGAGCTTGTTTGCCAAAGAGATAATTTTCTGACTTTCTCTGCTCAGATGAAAACCACTAAAAAAAAAGCAATGCTGAGCCAGCTAGTAATTGCATTGTGATTAACAAAGATGTTACCAAACTGATGTTCTGTATTTAACATCCATAGGTGCAGAAGGGTCCACAACCTGCTGTGAACTGCATCACTAGCTTGTTTCTTTCTCTTAAAGTTTTCATCCACACTCTTGAATATAAGCAAATTCTGGGTAGCTTTGGATCTGAACTCTTTTAATTGGCATCTAGCCTATAGACTAACACAAAGCCACAAAATAATACAAGAAAGTGGGAATTTGAATGAATGAACACCATGATTTTCTGAGGATGTCAGAAATGGAGCAAAGAGTAATCATAGCTAATGATGAAGTGATAATTAATAAATTCACAGATTTTTCCAATGGTATGCCACTGCAGTGATTCCAACTAGTTTTCTTCACCTGTGAATCTCATAATACATAGTGAAATACCTACATTTCATCATCCTTGTTTCACAGATGATGGGGCCGAGGCACTGAGAGGGTCTCATGCCCAGGATGGTCACTTAAAAGAAACTCAACAAAAAGCCCCAAGTGGTCCAAGATGTGTCCTTGTAACCCACCAGGGGCACTGGCCTCATCCAGCTCTTCCCACAGGTGACCAAGGCCAGTGGAGGGGCCAGGAGAGGGTCAGGCACCCTGTGCTGGGTCATAGCATGGATGTCCCCACTCAGCCATGCCCCTTTGCACACCTACACAGGCGAATGCTTCTCTAGAGAGAAGGATTTTGTATGCGGTCTGTGACACAGCTCCCAGACAGGCCACCACACCAACACCATCCTCGGGATGGTGCTGGGCGTTCCCTGAGCAAAGGGAAGAGAAAAGGATAAAATGTGGTAACAGAGGCACAGGAATTGATGAAGGGCACCTGAGTAGTACCTGAGACAATGGCTGGTTTTAACTTTTAATTAACAGGATATCAGGTTAATCGAACTTCTGAGGCCAGAAGCAGGCTGTTCTCAGTAAATAATTCAAGGCATTTCCATTCTCCAACAGGTTGCAATAGCACAGATTTGGTAGCTGACTTTGCAAGTGACCCCTACTAAGGCCGAGTATGCTGCAAATTTCTGCTAGGTTAAAGCAGGGGTCATACAACTACAGCTCCAGTGAAGCTCTGCTGGTCTGAAGCATTTCCAACTTGAAGACTCACTGAGTAACCCTGAGGACATCGCTTGGCATGTTGAATCCTGAAAGATATCGACATACTATAACACACTGATGTAGTTTTTATGTACAAGTAAGGCCCAGACCTAGGTATTCAAATACCAAACATCTATTGAAAACATGTAAATCTGGCATTTAAATATCTTAGAAGACCTTAATCTGAATCTTGAAGTCTTAATTGAACCAAAGACCTTTCACTGACTGCAACAGGAGTTTTGTCAGAGTAAGGACCAAAGGATTTACTCTTGAAATAGAAGGCAAATAGTTTTAAAACCACTGGTAACTGGATGAAACTGCTTGTTTGGGAAACTCAGAGCTGCTTTTGTATAGCAGTAGCAGAAATGCTAATGCCATTTTTTCTTGCAGATCAGCGACAGAAACAGAAGTATTAAAAAATCAGTTTTTGAATAAGTTATCTACAGCTTTAATATCTCAGTGTAGATTTGTGGGCATGCTGAATTTGCCTGTCTGTAATCATTATTAGATAAAAAAAAGACTTTAAGGTAACTATTTGGGTTAAAAATGATAACTTTCCAGTGATCATCTGCACCCTGTCATTTTGACTTCTTAAGCCTGAAGTTTGCAGTGCCTCAGGCAAAACCATTACTGTTACCATACTTCAGATAAGATGCGGCCTGGCTTTTTTTATATATAATATTTATTGTATATTGGGCATTGCTAAAGGGGATCTTATTTTAACTGAAGCCAGATTCTCTGCAGTTAATAGAGTTAGGAATGGTGTATTATTTTCCAACTTGGACGGGTTATTAATACTTATAAGTTGTGAACATGGAAAGAATTCCCATAAATCTACTCAGTGCAGTGCAGTTCAGTTCACAGCAGAAGAGATAAAGATGTATGAAAAGTTGCTGAGTGCCTGCATGTTACATTCGGCCCCTGTTCAAGGACCCGATTCTGCTCTGTGGCTCTGGGGTGCCCTGGAGGAAATGATGCCTGCGTGGTCTGTCAGTGGGTCCCAGGGCTGGCCAGACCCAGGGTCAGCTCTCCTCCCCAGATGCTGCTCTCAGCTCTGCGTGTTTTCCACATGCGTCATGACAGTCCTCTGCCTCCCCAAAGGGTGTGGTTTAGCCAAAAGTGGGAGGATTTAGCAGGACAACACAGAAATGTTAAAGGATTGATGACTGATTTTTTTCTTCCCCCTATACTTTAACAGGGAGAGTGGGCAATGTGTTTCTTCTGTGTTGCTTAAAGGGACAAGCATCATTCTCAGGTTGAAAGGCCTCGCTCCAGTTAACCAGAGGTATCATACTCAGACCCCAGTGTCCTATATCAGATTTTGAATTTAAGAAAGTTATATACACCTGTATGTATAAAGCTGGTCTTTTTCCCCTGCTGTGCCATATGTAATTAGGGGTCATTTTTATTCAGGCTCCTCTTTTCAGTCATGCACATGCCTCCCTGCATGCACAAGCGTGGCATTCATGCAAACCAGGTGCATGCAGAAAAGAGTTTTGCTCTGAATTTATATTTAGGCAGCAGTAACTAAGCTCTCCAAATTCTTCTCTTGATGTGCACGGGGCTTTGTGTAAAACCCGGGACAGACTCTCACTCTTATCTTTAATTTCTTGGTTGTCCTGTTCAAGAATCCAGAGGAGATATTCCCATGATATGACCGTTCTGCTGCTGCTTCACTGCATGACTCTGGGCAACACAGGGAGTGCAGAGCCCTACGAGGTGCTGAGGGCTCTGGCTCCCTTCCAACAAAACACTTAAGCATGTTATTGAAATCAAAGGGAGGTCTCACTGGCTTCAGTGTAACCAGTGCTTGTGCTTTCCTTGAACAGGGCTGGAGCATTCAGTACCTTACTGGATCCAGTTCTTGATGTTTTTGTTCCAGCTCAGTCTTTCCCTCACTGTCTGCAAAAATGCAGGTAATGGTACTCAACTTGCAAGGATTTATGTAAAAGAAAAACTCAGGAAAGAGAATTATAACTGTCGGTGTATTATTTTGGGGAAGTGTTAGTAGGAAGACAAATGTGATATTATCGGTCTACTTGCACAATAACAATTACCATCATTCTTTTACATTTTCTCTGCGTTTATTCTCACTGCACTATGCAAAGTCACGCTGGTATCCCCAGCTTTATGGACACATAGCTAAGGGAAGCTCAGTGACTTTCATAGGTCACCAAAAAATCGATGGCCATGCAAAGACTCAGGTATCCTACTCACGTTGTAAGTTCTGAATTACCTTAATTCATTGCTGCTGAACTATAAATAGCCTGGGTCCCAATTCTGCTTCTACCTACACTCCTGTAACTCCATCTCATCTATTTACATGTTGCTGCTCTATGTCTCTTGTAGCAAAGCTTACAATTCAGCTTCAGGTTCTCTGCTGCAGTACCTCATGTTTGGTAAGATGATAGCCCAGATCACTAAAGCTGAAGTTCGGTAACTAAAGCTTACAGCAGACGTTAAGTACCAAAGCAAACAGCCCTCTCTCAGAGATTTACGGCTGCGTTCTACACAAATCTGGAAGTGGTCTCATATGTGTCTGCATATGCATTAAGCACTGATCATATCCGACAAAAAAGCAAAAATGGAAACCTCCCCTAAGGCAGGATTCCCAAATGCATAATTAAGGCACAGAATATATGGACGGTCGCATCACTTACACCGAGTGCCATGGGACACACAGCTTCAGTTTTCTCCTTCTCAGCCCTGCAGCTTCCAATACATGATGGTGGTATAGGGGGGGAAGTTGTACTTTGTGCTTTCTTAGTGTACTTACTTGTAAAAGCCATGATCTTAGTTTGCCGAAAAGGTTTTAATATCTCACCAGTGCTAACAAAAGGAAACACTGAGAATATCTTTCTGTGGATGAGTCACTTACCGCAAGCACTGAGATGGTAGGTTAGTGTTTTCAAGAGCACCCAGATGACTACAGAGCTTCTAATGTCTCAGATGTCTGCAATTACCATTGTTTTCTTCTGGAGTTGGAGTCAATTTTTAAAGGTGCTGAACATCTATCTATACAAGAAAATCTCAGGATCCTAACTCACATGAGGCAGCAGTTTAAAATCCAACCTCTGCAAGGGGTGCTGCCACCAGTGCTTACTGAATAATGCTAAAGGAGGTTGCTGCATTTATCTGAAGGGCAGGTAGAAAGCTCATGAAAAGGCTTGTGAATCTTCTCCCTTTTTGTTCTGATGGATGGTGTGCTAAGCACCCTTTCAAATGGAAAGTGGAAAGACACCCATTATGCACCCCCAATATCATCTACCAAATGCAATGGACTTCCTAGCAAAGCCTGATAAGAAACTGAGCTGACTGAGCAGAGATTTTCCTTGAACACAAACAAACACAGAAGCTATAAGCCTGGTTTGGGGAAGCTGTATGTGCAGCAGAGAGAATGGGAGGTTGGAAGGCAGAGAAAAGAAAACCAGCAGAAAGCAAGTGAAGGGGTTGTCACTGTGTCTGTGAGGGGGAAGTGACACTGGACTGACTGCAAGGGAAGTTTGTAAATTATGAGCAAAGATAGCACATACTGTTTGCCTCTCTATTGTTCAGAGAAATGGAAATATGTGTACAGTCACGTAAATGAACTAGAGTGCAGCAAGAAAGATCCCTGAATTTATCTTCCTTTTTTTTTTTTTTTTTTCCCCCTCTAATAATTGCTTCAGGATCTCAAACCCCAGCAGATAAATATATGGCTACCCTTTTGTCCCCAGTGGTTAGACAGTTTTTAAAGAAGGATACTAAATATTGAAAGACTGTTGTGTATACACGTGAATGCCGTCTTGGAGATCTTGTGTATGTATATGCATTTTCCAAGCCTGTTCCCAGAGAGAATGGTGTTACTCCACAAGCTGTACAATGACTTAGTTATTGGGAAAGGCAATCCCATTGTGATTTGAATTGCGCCTGGAGTTATTAAAAAAAAAATCAAACATGGTTTTAATTGCTATGAAGGTTTTAGTTGCTTATAGCCAGGAATTTAGCTCAAAAGGTCTGTACTCCTGAGTTTAATTTGTGCAAACTTTAATATCTTCATGCAACAAACCACTGAGGTATTTCTGGTTTTAGAACAATATACTAAACCATTCTGACTTCTCCAGGCAGGATCAGTTTAAAGCTTTGATTACCTAAGCTTTAAATCCTTAATCTGTGCTTGGAAAAGGCAGGGGAGGGCAGTTAGTAGAGAGGGGCAGAATTTGCTGAACGTCCAGCCAAATATCTCCTAACAAAACCAGAATAGATTTTCTGTTGCACAGATACATGTGAATTTGCCCATGATAAAAACACACAGTGTGCTAATTTGGTGGGTGCACACACGTGTGGCACATGCGTGGTCTCTAAAGCTTGGGACAAGTGCCTGTGCTCCACAGTCCTTTTACCCCTCGCAGCCATGTGCGAGTAAATCACAGCTGTCAGTATGGTAGCAGCTTGATTAAAGTTCAGGGGTTTAATAGATCATTTTAAAAACCCCAAATTACTCCCACTCCCTAGTCGATCCACCTGGACCCTTGCCCTAGGTGCATGGCAGTTTTCAACCAGCACTGGAGAAGCCAAGTCTGGGCTTGAGGTTCCTGCTTATTCCCCGAGGATCCTCTCTGCAGACCTAGACCAACATTCTCAGCTGTATTTAATCTGCTCTGAGACAAGCTGGCTATGAGAAAATGCAAAGGAAAAGGCACATAAGCAAAGACATGGAAAAAGTTGGACAGTTGGCCTGCTTTGTTCACTTGGTAAACTGGAGGCCGGCCAGTAACAGCGGAGCTCCCTTGGCAATACAAGTCTGTTCCAATTAATCGTGTTTAACCATTCTAATCACACTTTAGCACATTAATCCTATTTTCAATCCAAAACACATCTGAAAGAGCGGCATGTGGGCCTTTTTATAGCAACCGCAAATCAGATGTAACTGAGAGACATAGGGCCCTAGTTTACTCTGCACTTTCACTGAACTTAAACTTAATAAAATATGTGACTGAGTTGTGGTTGGATTTACTGCATGATGTTGATGCTTCCACATATAAATAGATCCCTTAAGTAACTTAAAAACCTGTCAGAAAGGGCAGTGAAAATTTGATTATAAGGTAACCAGTGCATGTGTTTTCTAACAATGACATTGCTCCTCTGGTCAGTGGTATTGAGAGAACTTTTAAAATTTAATCTGCTTATGGATATAAATGATGCTACACTTGGAATCACAGGGCCGCGTTTTGTGTCTCGGCAACTCTTGGTTACAAAGACTTTTATGGTTTGCTTTAACCATGAAAACAAGATAAAGCTGTTATCTTCTCCCAAGTGTGCTTTCCTCTGGCATTTAAAATAAGTTTTAAAACAGCAAAATTTTTAAGTTTATTGTATTCACCATGCGCAAAGTAAAATAATATTTTTTGATTTGTACTCCTGATAAAATTTAACTGCTTTGCATTGCTTCTGTGTTAAAAACCTTCCTTTCAATGAGAGATGATCTTATTAAGGTATAGATCCATGATGTTGCATTTTACCCTACTCTGTGGATTTCTTTAAATTGAGTAACATCAACAGGCAAAAAAACTCACATCCAGATATATCCACCCCCAAATCTCTTGATGTCTTTAGTGCCTGAATCCACGTTTATAAGCAGGCTCAAAAGAGGTGCATTGAACTGTAAATTATGCAGAAGGGTATTGTATTTGAGCCTTGAATTTAGCTGTGGAGTAGGAATGAAGTTATCAATTCATGCTAAATGAAATATGTAGCAATTCAGAATATGGCAAGAAGAGAGATATAAGAAAGTTCAGTCTTAAAAAGGAAAATCTTGGATAATTACCAGGATTACACTCGATGTTTGGTTTTCTAAGTAAACACTTCTAGCTTTTTATGTTACAAATAATAATCTGGAAAGATGCATTAGGGGAACTTAAATGTAAACTAGAAATGAGTTTATCCAGGTAAGTAAGGTTTTATTAAACAATTTAATTCATTCCAGTTCTTTTGGAAGAAATTGCAGGTTATGGTTAATGTAGTGTATCAGACAGAAATAGCATTCACAGAGCCACCTGCATTTAATATACAACTGTCAGAAATCTCTACTCACTACCACTTACCCAGAAAGAAATATGCAACAATTTGATCAACCGAGGACTTTTTAATATTAAAAAAAATAATAATATATTTTTTTCTGAATACAATGAAAATACAGACTCAATTTATGGGATTTTGCTCTTCAGTAGAATCTATGTGGTTTTTTGAGCTTATTGAATTAACTGTCATTTTGGCCCCTTCTGTATGCTTTAGTAGGCACTGGAAAATGCTGTCCACTGGGACTGTAACCAAATAGAGAATTAAGACAATACATTCAAGGCAAGTTTTATAAATAAGCTTTTCCAAATATCATGAAATAAGGTCTAAAATAGTAAGTTGGTGCTAGTGATGCCAAAGCCTGAAAATCCTTGGGTTAAAGATACCAGTTGATGCATGGAATATTACTAAATTCCATGACCTTCTAATGGAAACAGCTTATCTAGCTAGTATTTCTAATATTCTTCAAAAAAGTCTGTTACTGGTAAAAAAAAGCAATTGGGTGACCTGGTATCTGTGGTGGTAGAGCACAAAATGGTGAGTTGGCAGTTTTGTCTTCTCTCCTATTGCTGATGAACAGCATGACCTGAAAAAATTTAAACCTCTTTTGCTCCCTGCTCGCCCTTGCGAATGGGGACAACCAGAGGGAGGTTGTGAAGGTTGGTTTTACCAAGTCAGGAGCTTAGAGATGCCTACTAGACCAGGCTGCCTTCACAGGGAGATGGAGGGGGAGGACTGTTCTAATGGGAAGTTAGGAACAGTGTGTATTATTTATTTTTCATTATCTCTACTGTTTCCTGCAAAAACCAGGCACAGTGGAGTGAGTTCACTTTAGATTTTAAGGGGGAGCTAGGAGGCAAAGGGGCAGAATGGCAAGTACTTTACATACTCTAGAAAATAAACTACAGCCAGCAAGAATTTGTTCAGGCAAGCAGTGATACTTTGTCTTCTGCAAAGCAGTACAACTGAGGGACGAGGGGTTTAATGTACTAATCTTTCCCCTCCTGAAGTTCAGCGAGGTTTTTGCCATCTACTTCAGCAGAGCCAAGACTTAATCAAAACCTACCAATGGTCCCATTTCAGCCACTAACTTTAACAAGTGCCATGGGACTCTGCTGAACCAGGCAGAAGAGAGGTTGATGGATTTATTTCCTTTCCTTTATTAGGAGACCTTTCCTTAATTTGTAATAATTCATCTTCCAAAGGGAAGCTCTGCAGCGGATGAAGAGCTGTCTGGCACGTGCTGGCCAGGTAGCAGCGAGGAAGCCCCATGGCTCTGCACCCCACAGTCCGGCTTTCGGCACCCCCCTTCACCACTCACCTGTCTATGTACACTATCCATCCACAGCAGCCTGGAAAACCTCTGAGGTCAAGCAAATCACATGTGCATCACCAGTGGGTACCCGCCCACTCAACCCTAATAACAGAGTGTCCTCACTGTGCCAGTGCCTTCTTTTCATTGGCCCCCAAAAGTAAATCCTCCATGGGCTGATCACAGAACTGGTGCCTCTAGTAGATCTTAAACTACACCTTCTATTTCAGTCTGAAAATGTTTGCTTCCTTTAGGCTAGGTTTTGCCATTGAACTAGAGTACAGCAACTCCTGTTCCCGAAGACTTCACGTGTTCATCAGGGAAAGCAGACAGTACAGGTAAGGGTATTGGGAACTAGTATGTGTTTAAGCAGTTTGACATCGCAGCAAAAATATTTCCCTGAGCAACAGGTTAAGAAATTAGGATTTGGCCAGCTTTTTAGAGAGGACATTCCAATTTCTTAAAAATGTATTTATTTTTAACCATCATTTCAGATAAAGGCAGGGTCAGAATATAAACAAAGTAACTATGAAAACAGAAGTGATATAGTAAGAAACAAAGGTGTAAGTGTAGTTATTTGGCCACCTCTTGGATTATACAATGTAGTGGATTCCTTAGGCTCAGCATTACACTCCTGGTCTCCATGGGTAATCGGGATAGGAAGGCCTGGATTATTTGCTTAGTTTCACTGGTATGAAACTGGAGTAACTCCAGTAGTTCAGATTTGGATCTCGATTACAGTAGTTTAAATCCTGTAGTAACATCATTACCCTCTAGGCAGCCTTTGGAGCTTATCCTGATTAATACCCATGTAAATAAGATCACAGCCTAACTCCCAGAATCAATTTGGAAACTTTTTATAATGTTAATTTTAATTCAGATTTAGTTGGTCTCTAATCTCCTTCAACCTCCTGTCTTACTAGTAGCTGCAGTGGTGTAAGAGCTGCTGTGGAAGCTCCTTAATTTCCCTTCAGGAAGGGCTTAATCCCTTTGTCCCAGGTTCTTCAAGAAGAAATGCTGTTTAAAAGGGATGCTTTTATCTTTGTCCTGGGATAAAACTTTTGTACCCAAGCCAGTTGTATTCTCTGGAAGAGAAAAAAACTTGAATGCATATCTAACCTCTTGGAATGGCTTGGAAAGTCCTGCTTCAGATGCAGTCACATATTCTACAGATGAATGAAGGGGATACCATCTCATGGTCCTGTTGACTACATTGTAAATGCTTCTGTAAAGATTTTGTGTTGAATGCACTCACATGACTCAGCGTGCTGCTATTCCTGTTCTTTGGTACTGAAGAAGCAGCCAACAACCAGCTCTGTTGTTTTGGGCACAACAGAGACATACAGTGAAAAGATGGCTCCAGTTCCCTGAGAGGTTAGAGCTCGAGCTTAAAGTATGGTTGCTCCTTACATTAGATGAGCTTTAGCCCACTTTCTTTCCAAAACTTTTGGGTCAGCAGACAGCTATCAATCCTCAACACTTCTCTCAGCTCATATTTACAGTAAAACTTTTAAATGAAACATAATTAAATTCACTGCTAAGTGCAGCCCAGCCATGGATCACTTACCATGGCCTTGTGATGTCCTCTAATGAAACAAGGAAAACGATGACATTTATGACTAACTCTTCAATAGGCATGACAGAGACGAAGATCCCATTAAAACTGCTGATTGTGTGTTCCTACCATTTCCTTTAAAAAAAATATCTTACATATACAATTTTTTTTTGACTAAGAAAAGTATAAGTTCTAGATGACCTACAGGCCAGTCTATACAATGAATAATGCCTGTTGGCTTGGACTGAGATGAATACGTGGCATGTATCAAACACTAGCAGGAGTGCACAGAGCACCTAGAAAAAATGGTGTAGCCTTTACCTTAAGAGGAAACAGTACACAATCGTATGCATAGAAGTTCATCCAGCTATGACCTGGTATAAAGACACCACATCTTAAGACATGAGACTGAGTTTCCCAAGCGTGGATGTGTACGAGACCTCAGCCCAGGACAATTCTCAGTTTGCTTAGCATATTATAAACTTGGCAAGAAAATCTATTTCCCGACACAATACTTATTCGGCATGACAGCTGAAGACCTAGGGAGTAAAGGGGACAAGGCATGCAGGTTTTAGGCATTAGAACTTCAAATCGGCCAGGCAGTGGCTGTAGGGAGAGGTCAGCATGGTATTAAAGGAAACTGAGGCCAGTTTCAGGATTTTGTTTGTGGCAGTGCTTTACCTTCAAGAAAATTATGTATTTTTGTTGTAGTAGAGTCACACAGTTTTGCAGGCTGGGTGGTACCAATACGTGTTTTACAAACTAGGTAAGTATCTGTGTTTATATTGCTCAGTAACAGTATTGTAGTTCAATTGTTCAATATTGTGCAATAACAATAATGCAGTGCTTAGGCATCCCAAGTGTTGACAAGAACTACAAGGTGCTGAAACACAAAGCACAAAGCACAAAGAGACAGCCCCTGCCCTAAAGACATGGTCCTAGAAGGTAAGTGACAATAGATGTGAGAAAATTTAGGAGTTTAATCAGGCCATATTAGTCTGAGTGATTATTGGACAGTACATTAGTAAATTCACTTTGCATTTACTTAATGCTGAACTGTATAGAAATGGATCATATTTCTTATTCAGGATTGGGATTTCTTTTTAGAAATATTTTAGCTAATTTTACCAATTGCTGGGAAGTGTCCTAGCAAAGTCTCTGTAACTCTTTTCACAGGACAATATGAGGAATAAAGAGTTCTTGTGCATGTCAAATGTTTTTAATGCTCACACATGCATTAAAAAAAGAAAATAATGTAAATAATTTCTGTTACAGATTTGTATTTAGACCAAACCAAAGAGACAGGCTTTATAATCAGCCAATCATTATAGGTGCAAGCTTGCAGCCTTAGGGGTTTTGCATACAGGGAACTATCATAATCCCATCCCCAGAAGGGATGTTCCCATATGATTGTTTGTTTAGTGATGCTGTGTGTTGGTCACGCAGATCTCAGCATACTCAAATTTTGTGGTACCCTTAAGGAACTGCTGCTGTGCTGGGTGATCGTCTCTGATCAAACTTTGGCAGAGTGACAGACTATAGAGAAATGCAAGAGTCTGTTAGATTGCCAGCCCTGTGTCAAAGTCACTGTGTCTCTGAAACGTCACATAGCGTTTTCACTTTGAGTGAGAATTTCAGCCAGCTGCATTTGGCCTTTTCACCCGTGTCTGCAGAGACATGAATACGTTGGTGTGCTTGCACATTAACTCAAACATGACCGAGGCTGTCTGTGGAGCTGAGAGCCCTTGCTATTTTAAAAAAGGGAAAACAAACCCTAAATGTTATTATGGGTGTAGTTAAAATTAGAAATAGATCCAAGTGGAAATACAGGGAATGGATCCAAGTTGAAATACAGAGGCTGAACCTGTATTTTCACCCTGCTTACATCTGCAGCTCTGAAAAGCGAGTCTGGGGTATGTTTGAAATGCACACAGGAGGTTTGGGGCAGGCCCATCCATAACTGCAGCTAGCAGTGGTCCCCACAGGGCAAAATGCAGACTCACAACTGAGATCTCTATTTTCAGCCTTCTGGAGTCCAAGTTGGTTTAGGCATTATCAAAAGAAGGGTGCAGTGCATTTGATGGCAGGGCCATCTGTTTGAGATTAAAAAAGAGAGGACTCCGTGCCCTGCTGCACGGATATAAAGATGTGGCCTCCAACTCTGTACCTCAGTCCTTGTTCTCACCTGGCTGTGAACCAGCGGGGTGTTTGCAGCAGATTTAGAGCTATGCAAACTCCGTCCAACATCGCTGCACTTCCCACAAGCGCAGTATCCCAAGGGGGCTATAAGGGCAGCCACATGCCCTCTCCTAAACTGCTTCCAAAGTACATTTTTAACAAAGCTGCAGCAAGCTTTTTTTTTTTTCTTTTCAGTCCAGCTATGCCTGATGAACAAGACTAAGAAACTCAGGTCAAACTCACTGTTGATATACAGAGCTCAGGAGAGTAGGATACTTCTTGTCTATGCTACAGCCTCTTGGCTCTGGGGAGCAGTTCAGCAGCTGAGCTCCACCATGAAGCTCTCTGAGCAGTGGAAGATTGCTGCCAGTGCCTGACAAAACTGAGGAGCATCTCTGATGCGCTGCAGTGCATCCTCCACCTGCAGCCACAGCCTGAGCAGTGCTGGTCTCTGGAAAGCAAAGTCATGCCCACAATCATTTCTTTCCACCCTGTCTGGTCTCCATGCAAACAGGCACCTGGATACTCAGTTTTCAGAGGGAAGTGAGGAAGGCAGGGCTTTTTGAAGGCAGAGTATGGGCTCAGAGCTCGCTGCTGAGGTGTGTTTCTTTGGGTTTGACAAATATAGGTTTTCCTTTGCAAGCCCAATCCTTCTTTTTGAAAGTCTTTGAATTCCAGCTTTGAATTCCAGCTGCCTCGATTTCAGGCAGGCAGATTTTGAGTCAGATCCCTGTGGTTTTGGTTTAGGGTTATATCCACAACTGAAATGGGCCTTAATTTAGCTAGTTCCTCTTGGGAAGAGGGCCAAAATATTGAGGTTTCTGCCATCTTGAGCACAGCCTTCATAAGAAATGCTCCTGAAGTTTCTTTGCTGTCAAATTCAAGCCCTTCATGGTGCTTCAGCATGACATCCCAGGTTAAAATCTAAGCAGAACAGATCACAGCCAGAATTCTTGAACTTTTGTGGGTATTGGGCAGGCGGGGATTATAGCAGTGTTCACCCTGCACTTTGCTTCCTCATCACTAGTTGAGATTTGAGACTGCTGCAGTTCTCACTCCTTCCTGCTGTTCTGGCCATGGAGATTTTGATTAGGAAAAGAAATAGAAATGCCAGCAAAATGAGTGGAGAGAAGAGCAAATTGCCAAAACCAAACTGCCTTGGGACATATCCTAACTGAAGTGGTACAAGAGAAGAAAAGCTGTGGCCCTGTTCTGTTCATATTTTTGGTCTCGCACCTCCCCAGTAGAAATGGGGATGTGCCATAGGCAGGGGAACACATGCTTTCATCTCACATTTGTTTTTATTTGTCCTGGTAGATGAACAAACTGCCTCATTCACTGTTGCAGAGTCCTGCTTAGTGTCTATGTGATAGCACCTGTCCTAGTGACCACAGTGGGGACTGATTCAGGGACTCCAGAGATAAAAGCTGTGTGTTCCCAGAGCTGCCGTGCGGCTCTTGGACCCTGGGTGGAAATCAAGATCTTGCCAGAGAGTACCTGTGGGGCACAGAAAGGTGCTGAATGAAGGATATGAACCTCTCAGAACTGGCACAGGACAGGGTTGGGAGAGTGCCACTGGTGATGTATGACAGTATAATCTCTCTAGCTCTCTACATTCAAAATGTAGGAGCTGTTCCTTCAGATTGTGTTGCTTGGAGGAAGTTTTTCAAAAATGTTTGACAAAATCAATCTGCTAGGGTTCATCACTGGGTATATTATTACACAGCAGCAGCCCTTTTGCTTGAACTAGATTCCCAAGGCCTCCTTCCCCTGATGAATAGCGACATCCTCTAGCGCAGGAGTGCCTTGGTGAGAGGAACATTTTCCCAAAAGGCTGTTTTGGCCATTGGCTCTTTAAATATAGCAAAGAGTAGCTGCAGCAGCCCAGAAGCAACTGCAAGCCATTTTAGGTCCTGTCATCACTCGCTCTGTCTCCTCTTCCAGCTGGTAGCTCTTGTCACGTCTTTCTTTCCTTGTTCCAGAGGAATCTCTGGGTGTTCATAACTATTCCTTATTGCTTCTAATTATTCAATTGGTCCTAACATTTTCTATCCTTTCTCCTGTGTGTGACAGGGATGGGTTGCTACTTTTTCTCTAGTGACTCAAGAGGGGAGTTCCTCAGGAGGGCAGATGGGAGAAATACCTATATTTGGCAGTGTTGATGCTGGCTGCAAAATCCCTGCTGTGCTTGTGTTGGGAAACCTGCACTGAGATGCATTTTGTTGTGAACCTGAGGTGACTTTCTCTCCCGAGCTTCATAGCTTTACCTGCCTGCAGGGGACAAACCTCCTCTTGCTCTCTGGTTCAGCTGCAGGCTGAGAGAGGGACCAGGGGAGGGAAGAGGATCGCCTTGCCTTTGGACTACACATTTGTTATTGTTTCATTTTAATTGTCCCTAGTAATTCTAGACTGCAAGCCACTCTGTGCATGTGAGGAAGTATGACTGTACAAAAGCTTCTTTTTTCTATTTGAAGTGTTTTTCCTTTCATTCATTCTTCAGCTTTTTTTTTCCCTAAATCTTCATTTTTTTTATCTTTACAAAGAAACATTACCTTGCTTTTTTTTTTTTTTTTTTTTTCCCTAAGCTATCATTTACTTGTTGTTGAAATGGGGAGCACAGAAAATGGTGATTATTACTACTTTTCACATTATACAAGGATACTGCTCTGTCACAGCTGCTGACCATATGACTAACCTTTTTTGGGGGAAACCCTACTTGCTTTCACTGTGTAATTCTGCACTCATCCAAAACCTGCCCTTGTGCTGTTATGGGCTCTTGTAAAACGGATATTTTGTTATATGAATTAGGTGTAGATATTGCAGAGAAATTTAAAAATAATGAAGGTCCTGACATCAAGATATAGAAAAAATGTGAGGTTTTTTCCTGACAGCATTACAGAGGTAATGATTTTAGTGGATAGCATCTTTCAATGTTTTAAGAGTTTGAACTAATCAGAAAAACAGTATTAAATTTTGAATCCCACTCTTTAAATGAAAATGGGATATGTTTTAGTTTAAGGAGAGGTACAGGTTTTGGATTGTGACATTGGCTCTATACTCACAAAGCTGTGAGCCTGTTTCTAAAAATCTTCTAATGAGCTGTTGCACAGAGAAAGTTACTGGAATATGGGGATTATGGAGATATGAGGAATATGGAGGTATGGGTATTTTTACATCTTCACATACCCCTTTGATATCTTCTGAAGCTCCTAGAGAAGCAGGTGGAGTTGCACATTCACATCACTTACAGGTCTGTTGCAGAAATATCTGCCATGTGGAGGGGACATTTTGAGGAGCAGGGGAGCTGTGGGCGAGGTGGGGATGGGGCAGCCGACCCCAGTAAAGTGGCCCCAGAGCAGCCTTGCCAGTCTCCAGGCCAAGCGAGTGTCGCAAGCAGGAGTGTGGTTGGCACCAGTGAGACGGAAACCACCAGCAGTTCTGGAGTTCTGCATCTCCTCCTACTCTGCTTGTATAGCTTTTGCAACGGTATTTTCAAATGAATAAATATGCAGGCAGGAGCCAGAAGCCAGGTCTTTTTTTCCAGGGCTCAGCCCAAAGCACTGCACTGTTGTTGGTTGGGCTGTTCTGATGTAAGAGAGAGGTGGGTCTAAACCTTCAGCTTGGTAAGGACTTCAGAGCAGGTCTCCTGCTTCATGAGTGGGTTTCATAGCCACCAAGTCATTTTGGGAAACCTGGCTCCTATTACTCAAGCCCTGTTTTTGACTGAGAGTAACCACTGACCTCGGTGCTGCCAGTGTGCGCCAAACCTGCCAGCTGGAGGTACTCATCAGTGAAGGAACAGCTGATTTGTTTACCCAAGTGGATTTGTCTTTTCCAGGTGCTAAAAACTCAATTTAGCCTTGATTGATGTGCATCTGGGCTTGTTGTATAGCTTTGCTTCCCTGAAAGATGTGGTTAAAATGAAGATTTCTTCAAGCCCCAAGGCACCCAAGCAGCTAGACTGGCTTTCTGAGCTCACCTGGTTGCGTTGCCTAACTGCACCCAAGGGGCGCAGGTCTTTGAGTGTTTCCTTTGCATGGTTTCTCCTCTGCCCTTACACTCACCCCTGTTCTGACACAACCCATGGAAAACCCAAGGGAATCCCCTCTGAGGGTGAGAGTTATCCAACATGGTTCTCCCACAGCATGATGGTCTGCATGGCCATGCATGCAGACATGAGGAGGACATGTTGGCTGTGGAGCTGCAGGGGCACCAAGCAACTGTAGAGGAGCAGGAACACCATCCAAGGTTGTGGTAGGCAGGAGCTTCTTCAACTGCTGTAGAAAAAATGTTTGTCTGCTTTAGTCCTCTGACAAATCAGCCTTGAAGTCTGTCAAATAGCGTTGCTTATTTGTCAGTGGGCAGTTGTTTCTCCTTGGCTGATGGACAGACAAATGCCTGTGGGTAGGCAGACACGTGACATCCTGGATACCAGAGTAATTTTTTTCCCTTTTCCAAGAAATGAGGGAATCGCCTCTCTTTGTACTGGGAGCAATAAACCACTTGCTGAATGCAGATCTCTAGGCCTGAGTTACAAATGGTTCTGCTGTCATATTCAAGCTTTTTTTTTTTTTTTCTTCAGGGCAACACTTGAAGAATATTCAAGAAAATGTAAAATGAGAGTAAAAGCATAAGGCTCAGTTTTTGTCTCACTGAATGCAGAGCTCCAGCTGCCTTGCATTATACCCCAAAAGCAATTGCAGGATCAAGTCTGAGGGTGTTAAAGGGTGGTATAGAAGGTATACCAAGGTGGGGAAGGGGGAGAAATGTGTGAGTTTACCTTAAATGTAAAACTTGCTGTTGGATTAATAAAACAATACGATACATCTGGGTTGATTTGCTCCTTGGTGATAGAGGGTTGGTCTAACAGCTCAGCCATGGTCATGGCTGACTTGGACATACTTTAAATACTTCGACAAGGTTCTCATATCTCTTTCTCTTTTTCTAAAATCATGACAAGAGGAAAGCATTTATTACCAGGAAGGCTGCACCCCTAGGCAAGAACTAGTCATCTTTGATTTAACTTTCAACTGAAGTTGCTGAATTAAATGTAGTTTTGTTTTTATCTGTTTGCATGGAAGGCTTCCAGATAAAACAACTGTTTTAGTGACCTGTGCACTTGTATCATGTTAATTAGGTTTGAAAACTCATATATTGTTTTCATAAGGCTATTACATTTTCTGTAATTAAATTAAGCAAAAAATAAGGATGCACGGCAATAATATTTATTATTAATACCAGACTCGAAAGGCTTACAACATGTGAATTGAAGGTAAGGGCCTTGAAGACAGCCTGAACTTGAAAACAATGTAAAATAGCCTAGTTTTTCAGCAAGTCGTTACTACATTTATTTAAAGAAAGCATTGATAGAGTGAGAAATAGCTCACTGAGCAGACAGACTTCTGGTCCCATTTGAAACTGGGCAATTTCTAGGACCTTTACTGCCTGAATGAGAATGAAGCTTTAACCCCAGTTAAATTCATAGGGGTGTGACCTTGTGCTGTGTTGTAGGGGATAAGGCCTGAAAGGCTGCCTGCATGTTCACCTTTCCTGGGAGTCAGAGAGGAAGGGGCATGGCATGGGAGCACATGAAGGGGCACATCAGTGGTGGGGACAATTCAGGTGACCTGATTGCATGAATCCTGTGTGTTGTCTCAGCATAGAAACAGTCATACTATATCAGACCAATGCTAGCTACCTATCCTGCTTAGTATCCCATCTTTGGTGGTAGCCAACAATAGATGTCTAGGAAGGAGTACATGTATATAAAAATGGCAAAAATATTCCCCAGAATACAATCTCATTTTCCAATGATATTTGGTTTAGGGATTTCTGAGGTAGAGGCTGTCTTATGTGATAGCTGTGAATGTGTTTTCTTTTATCCAGTTGCTGTCTGAACTTGAGTTAATTTTGGCAGTTAATTACCTGCAGGTCGTATGAAGCATGGTTTCCTTTGGTTTGCTCTGAATCTGGGACCTGCTTCTTTCCTCTCTTGGTCTGCACATCTGGGAAATGCATGCTACTCCTGGTGAAAAGCATCTCAGTGTGTGTCCAGTCCTGCACAGGCAGGGTGGCAGGAGATGAGCTTGTGTCAGTCCATTTCCTAGCCTCTGCCAAGTGGTGAGGGCAAAATTTTGCCTTCAAAATATGTTTAAAATAAGTAGACATTAAAATAGTCCCATGCTGTGGCTTTGACCACAGAGATGAGAGCCAGCCTAGCTAACACACTGTTTGGGAGCAGATGTCCTGTATCACTCTTGGTGTGCTGGAAAGCCACTGGACTCCGGCTGCAGCTTAGCACAGCTGGACTACCCCACATGGCCAGGCTTTGACACCAGCAGCAGGGTGGCCAGCAGCTTGTATTTCATAAGGTTCTTGGCATTTAAATGAAGGACAAAGGCAAAGCACTGCCTCCAGGAAGGCAGACCCCCGACAGCGATCTGGGCTGGCACTGCCTGGCTGGGCAGCTCTGTGGAAAAGGCCCTGCAGGGGTAGTGGACAGGAAGATGAGCACAGACCCACTGAGGAGAGGCCGTAGGACCAGGTTTGTTCAACCAGGAAGAGAGACAGCTTCAGGGGGACCACAGAGCAGCCCCCTGATTCCTACTGGGAGGTCATGGAGAAGATGGAGCCAGGCTCTGCTCAGCACTGCATGGTGGGAGGACAAGAGGTGACAGACATACATTGAAACCAGAGGGATTCAGACTGGGTACAGGGAATTACTTTCTCCCTCTGAGGACAGTAAGTGGTGGGACAGGTTGTCTGGAGAGGTTGTGCAGCCTCCATCCTTGGAGGTTCTCCAGACTGAGCAACCTGGCTTTGCCCAGGGTATTGGACAAGAACCTTCCTGGGACCCCTGACAACCTGAAATACCCTATTGTCCTATTAAATATTTCTTGTGACTGAGGGTATTTAAATATCTTTCTTATGTAGATTTCCTAGTGTTTAATAAGGTAGCTTTTTTCACGGTGGGGAAAATACTGGAGTTTGTCTTCTCCAGAGGATTGCCTGTTTGCATGAAAAACAGAGAAGTATCTTAGAGGCCTTCCACCTCTGTCAAGTGCATCTGAACTTTATGAAGGCGATCAAAAGTTCCAAGGCAGGGACATGCAGACAAACACACACAGATACACATGGAAACAACATGACTGCAAAAGCCTCATTTTCTTAGGTAAGTAGGCTAATAATTTCTAAAAATGGACAAAGGTTTGAGTGAAATGTAATTGCTAAACCAGTTCACCTGGTACTGTAATGTAAAAATATTTAAAATAGGTAGTCCTTCCCTGAAAATAAATTCATGACAGCTAATTGTGGCTGAGGTATGCTAAGTACAAGCAGACTTTGCATGCCTTGTAAGCAGAATGTTCTGAACTGGCTTGAGTACATGCACATCAATCAACCAGAACTAATCTTACAATAAACATATACTGTGCAACAGAAAAACCCATCACTTGGGTCCTCTAAAGTTTAATTGAAAACCTATGAGAGATTTTTAAACACTAAATGAGACTGATTATCAAATGTGGTCATAGCTGTAGCAATGATATTTGTAATCTTGGGCTGTGTCCTTTAATGATGTATGTCTTGTAATGGTATAATTCTGGAGGCTCATACATTTGTTATTTTACAGGGTACTTTTAACTGGTTCTTACAATGGTGTCTTTACCACTTGGGCCCAGGATACTGGTAGATATATATTGCTTGAAGTATATTCCTTTGCATGTTTACAACAGAATTTGGATATGCTGAGCAGCTGCATTTTAAAGCCTCTCAAAACAATAGCTGTCCTGCAGTATTACTGTTTAAGGCAGATTTGTGAACCAGAGATAGAGGTTCCTCATAAGGAGAGGTCTTTCTTTTATCTTAACTCTGAAAGTCTTTGCTATCTCTTGGCCAAGTTCTTCTCTCCAGTTGTCTTGCAAAATCCCTTCCTTCTCCCTGCGTTGCCAGTAACCAGCCTCACAGGCTCCTCTCCATCCCACCGCAGGCTTCTGTCCCTCTGTGCCGTGTGGTTGTGCAGTCCTGTGCAGTAGGACCTGCTCCCAGAACATTTTCCTGGACATTATTTAGCTGAGTCTCCAAAGGTCTTTCAATGGTGACCCCCATACCCTGCTCAGATGCATGGTTTTAGGAAATGCAGTGTTGCCATCCTGTCCTCTGTTGCCTTTGCCTAAGGATGAGCCACTGGTAGGAGAAGGAACTAAGATCCATCGCCACTTCGCACCTATCTTGCACAATGAATAAGCAGTAGCCACAGGATGAGTGTCTGTGGTTTTGTTTTCATGTCCATAGAAAGAACAAAATTATTTTAGTAGAATTCTTTAAATTCATTTTCTCACACTGCTGAATTTATGCTTTGAAAGGTTTCTGAATAAAACAGTGGCCTCACTAGGGACAGATGATGGCTCTTTGGAAATTGTTTTAGTGTAAAGATGGCACATAAACAAAGCTTTTTTTTTTTTTTTCTGGACATCAACTGCTGGCAGAAATAGATGAAAACAGCTTCTCACACCATACCGCCTATTTACATTTTCCATATGCTGGATTTTAAGATTATAGGGTTTTAGATTTTGAGTTTGCATGTTGTATTTTACATAATAATGAGCTTGTGTCTGAGGCTGAGTTGATACATGAGAAAGCAGAACCACTACCACCACCACCCAGAAAGTGGGGAAGCAACAACACACATCTTGGAAAGAAGCTCCCAGTGAGCTCTTTTTTCCAGGAAGCATCTTCAAGTTCTGTTTTCTGCCACGCAAATGGTATCTGCTTTTGGGCTGCATGGAAGGAGTTTGTCTTCCTCCTTTGTGGGTCTGTTTCCAGTAACTTCCTAGTAAAGAGTTTCCAAAGTGGTATCAGTCAGATTTTTCAACATAAATAAGTTATTCTATTAAAAACCATTCACCCCAATAAATTCTTGTTTCAATCCTTGATTATTGCACTTTTGCACCTCCTTGTCATCACAGAGTGGCCTTTTACTGCCTGTTTTAACTGTAGAAAGGTCACTCCAGCAAAAGGGAATCCTTGGGTAATGCTATGATTTTAGTTATTTGTTTCCCCATTACAAGGAGTTTCTCTGTGTAAAAGGGGGGTACATGTGTCTGTGTAGTAAGGATGTTACTAGAAGGTTGGATTAGATAATTTCGAGGTCTCTTTCAAACTGAATTATCTTATGATCCTACATACATTTTTAAAAAAATCTTCCCGATCTCCTTCTGAAAATGAACTCAAGGCTAGAATTTTTTCTGGTTCTTCCCATTTTACATTTTTTTGTAACTAAGCACTTGCAGATGAGATGTCTGCCAAGGTTTCACATAGCAGAGGGCCATGCTGGGCATTGCTGTACCTGGCTGTGCATGGGAAAGTGGTCCTTTAGCATCTGTGCAGCATGGTAACATTCTGCAACCTTTTGTTTCCTCCATCTCTCTCTTTACATTCACTTATAGCAAAATTGAAAATAACTGGTATTTGCCACAGCTGAGAGCCCATTTGCAGATGGATCCAGAAACTGAAGTCCTTTCTCTTTCTCAAAAGTCCTTTAATGTATTCAGAGACACTTTCATGTCATTTCTGCGGTCACAGTGCAGCTGGCATCAAACACTTCCTTGAACATAATGGTGTATAAATCCATCACACCCTGCTTGGTCCTAACCTCCTCTCATCGCAGCACTTCATTGACTTGTGTAGCAGAAGCCTTGCAAAGATCAGTGTTACACTGAACAGAGAATGTAAATCTCATGTGTGAAGGAATCCATGTTTTGCACCTCACACTCAGTGATCAGTTGTGTTCAAGCTGGATTCAGAGATTTTTGTTGCTTGTATATAGAATTTGCCAGTTGACCTAGAAGTAAGACTTATTTCAATGCATGTTCTCAAAGAAAAGAGGCTTATAAGCATTTACCAAGCTTTTCATGCTAGAAAGCACTTTATATTTATTGCATGTTAATAATGAAGACAGAACATCTCTAAATAGAAATCTCTGACCCTAAGCTTAGGATAGGTATCTGTAGATGGATCTTGCACAGTTTCCTGGTCACTTGGAGTGACTGGACAATCCAAACACCTTCAGTAACACTGGTTTCACCAATTTCTGGCATTAGAAAAAGAGGATTATAAGGGCACAGAACACCGCAGAACATCTTATTACTACACTGACTGAGAATGAACATGGATCTGCTGCTACAAAGAGCTACAGTGAAACTTTGGAGACATAAAATATGTCTGAATTCTTCAGCTTGAGGACAGCTGTAATTATAATGAGCTTGCAGAAACAAGGCTGCAAGAGTAGCCTGTTCTCTTGCCCTATCTGGGATTAAACATAAATGACTCATAGTGAGGCGTAACACTACCTTTCCATTGAGAGGAATGTCAGTTCTCCAGCTATATGATAAATCATTACATGTTTATTAGGGAATGGAGAATGAGAGAAATGATCTTCCATTATATGTTTACCCAATTTGTGTCCAGCTGCTTTAAGAACACCCTATTCCTATTTAGTATCTTAGCAGGCTTTGCTAAATCCATCTGTTCTAAAGCAGTATTGTGTTAAGCACAAAATAAAGAACCCAAAGCAGGCACCAGCTGCAGTTACCAACAAGCAGGCTATTGAAATCCACTCACTCTAGCTTACTAGACACTTATAAGAAAGAAAGACCATTCTAAAATATTTAAGGCTAGAACAAGCTTGTGTCTCCTTAGCTAAGACAAGCAGCTCTGGTGATCATGGCTGGTGGTCTGGACGGCAAGAAAAGGCAGGACAGTCTAATAAAAGCTCCTTTGACTTCAGTGGCAATATGGATTTGGCCTCGTGCAAACAATGGGAGTATGTGAAAGTAATTATCCACCCACTGAGGTTTTCTCCTCCACCTTCCCCCTTTTTAATTTCTAATGAATGTAGATAATTGTTGTGTCCCCACTAACACGCAGATTAGGCCTCTGGGATTAGGCTATGTGATTGAGTAGCTAATACTAAGGGTAAACGCCTCTGGTGTTCCTGCTAAATGCATTCTTGCTAGTAAGTTAAATAATCACTATACTAAAGCATTACTAAAAGATTTAAATACTTGTTTTGGAGACTTCTAGTAGATTTCAATAGTTTCTGACGTACTGTGACATGCTTCAGGATGTTCATTTATATACAGTTTGATTTCTTTTGATGATTGTCAACTTAAGTTACTAAAAAAGGAGAGTATTTTGTACAGAGAAGAGAAGGGGTGGAGGGAAAGCAATATATTAGAAACATGAGTAGGTGCCCTGGCTTGTCCATCAGTCTTGGCATCATTTTATTTATACATTTTCTAAAGGATTAGAAGTAATCAGTTCCAGAGGATGTGCTCTGGAGTATTGGCAGCATCTACTTTCTTGGCAATCATTGCAAATATTTTACACAGTTTCATATTGTTAGTACTGAGCACTGGCGGTTTGACGTAAACAGTGTTAATGTTTTAACTTCTATGGCAGCGACTTTTTTCCCCCTGTAGCGCCCTGCACTTTCCAAAGGCTCGGTGTTGGTGTGGTGGGAGTGCTCACTGGGGAGGAGCAGCAGGACCCCATCCTCAGAGGCAAGGCGCTGCACAGCTCTGCCCGTCATGGCAGCACGTCGGAGCCCTCAGAGCCTCTTGTTCCCACCTCCCAGCAGGATGAGGGCCTTGTCTGCAGGCAGCAGGGCTGGGGCATTCCCCATGCAGGATGTGCTCATTACGCTCATGTTTACAGCTCTGCTTCACTCACCAGGTGAGAAACAGCAAAGTGTCCCATCCCGTCCTCCATCCATTTGTTTTAATATTTGCAGGTAAACAGGTGCTAAGGTGCAGATTTCTCCATGCAGCTATGGATGCTCCAGGCAGAGCTCACCTCCACTGATCCATCAAGATTACAACTGGAAGCAAGTTTAGGCACCAAGCTTGACTGACTGATTCTCCATAAAGAATGTCTGAGAACTGACAGAGCCCAGTGCAAGTCCCTGTTCTCATCTACTGAGTTGGGGGGGCTGGGTTTTCCTGTTGCAATTCTGTTGACTTCAGTGAGATGCTCAGCGGAAGAGGAGTAGGCCAGGATGTTAATGCAATAACTAGAACTGAGAAGCAGTAGAGATGAGAGAGGAACATGACTTAGAGTCCCTAAGATGAAAAGTATAAAATGAATAAAAGAAAGCTCTGTATTCCTGGAGGGTTAACTCTGTACTATTGGCAGAAAGAGCAAGGACATGTTGGAATATCAGCAAATGGTTTTCAGAAATAACTAGCAAAGTTCTGGCATTTAATAATATGTAGGTAACATTGTGAAAAGAAACACAAGAAATAATTGTTTCTTAATACGGCATTTGCCTAAAGTAACATTGATGTTGATGGAAGTAATGTAATTTTCATATCTAAAATGTTGCAGAAGAGAGTATGTCTATTTCATTTATGTTTGCAGAAACTTAATCTACAGGAAAAGATTTTATAACAGAATTGGAGGTTAAATTTCATTTGCTGATTTAATAAAAGCTAACAGGATGGATTTGGGGATATTTCATTAATCTTTCTTTCCTTTCAGTGAAAAGGAAATTAAGTTCAATCTAGTTCAAACTTTGCTTCACTATTATACAATAGACTGCCAATGTCCATGTTCTCTCTGGCAAGTTAAAACCTAATTAGTCACAGAAAATTCTTCCCCGATCCTGTCACTGTGAGGCAGGAAAAGCCTGGGCTGCAGACAAAGAATTCAGATGCACTCGATGCTTTGCTGTGGCTCTTTGTTAATGTCTGTGCTTTCCTACATAGCATGCAGTGACATAACTGAAAGTGGCATATTTTGTCTTTCATGCAAAAAGATCAGATATAAACCACCTTTTCAAAATATAAAGAATAGCTTTTAACATGAATTAAGTTTAAAGAGCATGCTGCTATTGACCTCTTTCCCATTTCTGCCAATTTTTAGAGCGGTGGGAGTGGAAGCTTAGGTGCTGGTTTTACACAGTGAGACGATCAGCTGGGCCCAGCTGGGGTGGGTAAGGGCAGAAGTTTGCGCCTGGCTGCGGCTCATGGAACCTCCCCCTTGGGAGCCATCTCTCAGCTGAGCTCTCCAGTGCCTGGGCTTGTTGCAGAGGTGCCAAGGATGCAGGGGTGTGAGTGCTATGGGAGCAGGGGAGCTGGTCCCACACCTCCTGGCACTGGTGGTGGCAAGGAAAGTCCAGCTGCTCCTGTCATACCTTGTGTCCAAGACGTGCTGGGTTCATGAAACGAGACTTCATATTTCAACCTATTAGGATTTTGAAGAAAGGAGTCAACTGATAAAATTAATTTGGGAGTAACATGGTATCTGGCACTTCCCTTACTGCTTATATAAAATAACACTTGTTCTTTCAACACTCTTCATTACACCTAATAAAAAATAATTAATTATTTAAAATGCCTGCCCTTTCTTATTCTAGGTTTATATTTAACAACTGCCATAGAATTATTCTGGGGCTCAATTTGACCCCTCTGACATCTATGTTGTCTCATAGTATATTGAATTTCCACTATCTGATGGAATTTTTATGTCACACTTTGAACATCAGCTGGGAGAGAGAAGTTATTTTACCTCTGGAGGTGAGATTATATCACATAATTGGCACAAACATATCTTGTAAAGGAGAGCTTTGTTTTTTCCTGGACTGCTATTTGTAGTTGGGTCACAGGCAGCGGGTCAAATTTGTTGGAGGGATGATCTGTCGTCATTTGCATTTAGACTGAGATTTTCAAAGGCACTTAGTGGCACTATCTCATACAACCCCTCTGAAAATCCCAGCTGTTGCTGCAACAGCTTTGCAGTGAGCTTTATGGGGGCAAAAAGCCCTCTGTGGTGTAGTCCAAGTGCAATCAACAGTAATTCCACTTCTTTCTGAAATTCAACAACAAAGCATGAAGCTTAGGGAGAATTTTAGCTTCCACTTCTAACCCTGCCCTGAGACAGGGTATCTGGAGGCAGCCCTTTTTTTTTCCAGCATATGTGGTGTGGAAATAGCTAAGTAAGTCTGCCCTTCTGCTCTTCCAGCAGTTACTCCTCAGAACAGCAGGTGACTAAAGCAATGCAGGTATGCTACCCCAGGCAGAGGATTATTGTGAGGAAATCCTGTAGGATTTGTTTTATGAAGACTTTTTCTTTTTTTTTTTTCTTTTCTTTTTTTCCTTTCACTCCAGTGGTGTGGCTTTGCAGAGCTGGGAAGTGACCCAGCCCCTGTGATTTCCCTTGTGGGATGAGGGTGGAATGAACTTGAACATCTCCAGTGGCTGCCACACTCACCCAGCATGCCCTGGCCCTTGCTCTCTGCCTTTACTGATCTTGGGGGGAGATGTCCTTGTGAGGAGAGGAGGCAGGCATCCTGGGGCTAGGGGAAGACTAGCCCTGCGGTGGTCCTGCCAGAGAAGGAAAACCCCTGGGGTATCCAGCTGTTTACAGCCTTGGCCCATGTTCTCTCGGTTTCTATGAAAGCCACAAGCAGAGCAAACCTCAGGCTCAGCCCAAGATCTGTGTGCAGTTTTCGCATGAAGGAGAAGCCACTCCAGAGGTCTGTTCAAACTCCGTTTCTCCCCTTCAGGCTATGCAGCCCTTTGCTCCCCTCTGGACTGCTCCTGCCTTTCAGTGCTAGTGCATTTGAGTGGATCCTAATTGAAAGAATTAATCCACCCGCAGGCTGTAAGCATTGATTCACCCTGTCCCTGGGCAGGACTTGAATGGACCAGGGCGATCTGGGCGCTGGAGATCTGCCCTCTCTGTTTTGGCGTGCATGTTCTAGCTAGCACTGGGAGAGATTTCTCCAGAACTGCTGTGTTAGGCATCTGCACTCCACAGGCTTGTGAATAATTTGGTATACTGAGCCGTGGCTTACTTACAGCATTAAACTGTTGAAAGAGAAAAATGGAAATAAAATAATAACTTGAGCTTAAACACATAGGCCGCAGCAACTCAAGAATTCATTATGCTATTTATCTGCTACTGTGGAGCAGAATTTTAAATGGATATGTCATGTCAGAGCTTTCTTTTTTAATGACTGTTTAAGAACATACTACTGTGGAAGATATCAGCATTCCAGGCTTTTCCTATATTTGATTATAGCTGATAGCAAGCAAAGTAATTTTACTGCCAATAATAATGCTGGCAGCAGCTTAATTTAATAGCATGGAGGTTAGATCTTATTTATATCATTCCTCAAATGTTGATAACTTTGCATGCAACTACAAAATATTTTTGCAATTAGAACTTAAAATATGGGATATTTAATTTAGTGCCCTGGCCCCACTGCTTAAAAATGTTCAGGCTACCCAAACACTTTCTTACACAGGTTGTTTAGAATATGACTTTTCCATTAAACATAGGCCTTTTTCATGATATTCTGAGAAATGCTGACGACTTTATCACTGTGAGGCATGCCAATACTTGAAAAATCAGTCTTCTTTGAATAACTCTGCAGTTTTCCAAAAGTAAATAAATAATCATTGGGAAAATAAACCCATTAACCATTTTTTTTTCCACATCCCAACTGCTTTCTTTATCTTGGTAGACTTAGAGTTGCATTATTGCCACATCAGTTTACTACCACCAGCTTTGATAGTTACGTCAGAGTTACACCACTAGAAAGGAGCAGATCTTCATCTCTTTGTAATTATGGGATTTTTGCCACTGCCTCAAATGGAGTATCCTGGCTTACAGAAAACAGCAGGGTTTCACCCACAGACTGTGCCACTGGTGAAATGAGTGCTGTAGCTGTTGGTGATATGGTGTATGACTGCTGGTTTTGTTTGGACCCTTATTTAAAAATATTTATGCACATATATACTCGCAACCCAGTATCCTTTGCCATGGACCTCTTACTGACGTGCCTGTTGCTGTGTTCAACACTCACAAGGCTGGAACAGGCAAGGCAGGGTATGGATGGGAGCTGCCATAATTTGCTGTGCTTTCCTCTTGGTCTGCTGGAGTCTCCAAAGGACTGATCAGAGCAGCACTGAAATGGCGTCCTGTCTCTCATAGTTTCTCAACCTCCAAAAGCTGATTTTCTGGAAAATTTTGTTCACGGAATGGCATCAGGTTTAAATGTTGAAGAGGAAAACGTGATGGTTTCATGCTTTCAGACACAGCTGGTTAATTCTGTGATAGGGAAGTAATGTTATCCTCTGTTGCAGAAGAAGCAGCAGTCAGAGACGTTGCAAGTGAACTGTTCAGGGAGAAACTGAGCCTCAGTTCACTCTGGGATTCCAGCCTGCCCTTGGGTTTGGCACCATGTTCAGACAGCCAAGCCAGGCTTCCTCTCCTGGGGGAAGAAAAACCCAGGGAAAAGAGCAGCCATGCTTCCCACTGAGGGATCAGGAGGATCTCACAGGGTACGTAACATGGTGAGATGTCCATAGTTGCCACTGCTTGCCAATACCAGGGTGCTGAAAGCAGTATCAGCCCAGAGAATCACCATCCCTCTGTCCTGTCCATTTCTGCTCACCTTGTTGTGAGGAGATGCTGTAAACCAGATAAAGATAAGATAAAGAAAAAGGCTGGGTTTTTTAACCTGCTCCTCCACCATCCTCTTTCCTCAGTATTTGTTTTGAGACGATGTTCTTAAGGTGACCTGCCTAAAATGCCACCTGACAAACATGCAGACAGTCAATGGTAGAACTGGGAAAAGCAAGGGAGACCAACAGGTCTGGGACTGGCATGGGAGGAGGAGTTCCTTATGCCAGCGTTGCCAACAGCAAGGGCAGAAATTGTCTGAGGAGTGGTTTGGCAGCCTCTAGCCAGGACCTGAATGTTAGGTCCTTGTGCTAAAACCACTTCAGTTGCAAAAACCAGCCAAAGAATCTCCAAAAATTGACAGGGGTGGATCAGGGAGCACAGGGAATCATGAGCCAGGCCAGAGAGGCTGGAAACCTCAGTGCACCCACGGCACCTTTCCAGGGACAGTCATCTCCCCTCCCACCAGCTTCAGGAGAAGACAGGGAGAAAACACACTCAGATCTGCACTCCCTGCCCAGGGGAGAACTTCCCACCCATGACCCCACCAGGATGATACACCCCATGTGGGGTCATCAGCATGTCCCAGCTCTTTTGCTCTCAGGAAACCTGCTAGACTCACTGAAATGCTGTATTCAAAAGCTTCCATCCGATTAAGTTAAAAACAAATAATGAAAAAATCAGTCTTCTCACCATGGAGTGAATTGCCTCTCTGCTTTAATAGACTTTGTGCTAAAAGACAGAAAGAATCGTGTATTTATTTCCAAGATTATTAAATTACATATAGAATATGCTTCCTGAGTATTAGCCGAGTTTGTAACTGAATTCATCCTATCCATGCTCTGGTTACGTCTAATGAGGATAATTATTACATGGCTTAACTATAATTCGGTATTGACTCTTTCGCGCATGAAAAGCTTTTGTTGGCAAGCATCAGTGGAGAGGTTCAACAAAAGACATCTTTAGCTTGTGTAAACATTGTTATTTCAAGGTCTCACCCTAACCTGCTTTAGGCTAAGTACTTTCTCCTCAATTGAGTTAATATAGCCAAAATGATATAAGGATGGGATTAGATACTGGCTTACACCACAGGGAAAAAATGAAAGTTGGACAGGGAAAAATGCAGTTAATTCCATCCTGTCAGCACTAGATATTAAAGATTATTAGTTGGCACACTCAATTATGTGTGAATCACAATAGTGGTACTGTTACTTTTTTATTCAATTTTACAGGGGCAGGTAAAAGTGTAGGTTTAGTATCATCTGCAGTGATTATTTGTTGCTTGCAGGGATTTGAGGTTATATTAAAGTGTTTGACAGGTTCAGAGGAAACATCTCTGTGTAATAAAATGCCCCACTTTTACATGGTCTTAGTCACTGGGTAGAAATGAACAAATCTGCCTGTCAGGAGTTTGGCTGTAGCTGCCTTTTATGAATATATTACTTTAGGCAGTAACTAGTTATTCTATTATGTGATTGTTAAAATGATAAACCAACAAATATAGCTCTCTTTTTGCTGCTTCCCTCTGCTGGATAGAGCCAGTAGTGCTTAGCTGTGTGTCACAGGCTCATTAACACCAACTACCATGAAAGACTTCTCCACCACCTTAGGATCTGGGCTTTCAGGTCACAGAGAATAAATCTGAATCTTGTTCTGACTTTCATGGTTAATCTTTCAGGCTTCAGGTTAACCAGCAGTCACAGAATTCACAACAATGTAAAATCCTTGGCTCAGATAAATGGCCCCAGTCTGAGGCTTTGATGCTGGAAGCTCTTCTATCAAGGTGGGAATGTGTGCTGGGCTGGAGCAGGATGCTGGGCATGCCAGCCTCTCTGACCCTGGCCCCATGGCAGACTGTCAGCAGAACAAGGAAGTGTACAAAAAACCAAGTCAAATTAATTATTGGATGTATATATGGAAATTGTTGAGTTTTAACAAAATAAGCCTCCAGAGCGTTGTTTGTGTTTTGCTTGTTTTCATAGATTTCCATAGCCAAAAGAGACCGCTGTGATAATGCACTTTGACTGCTTGAATGTCATTCCAAGACCAGTAACAACACTAGTTGAGCTAGAGCATATATTTTAGGAAAAAAACCCAAACCCAACCTTCTAATCTTGGTTTCCAGTTTGCAGTGTCAGAGGGCCTCCCACAGCATGGTGATGTTCCCGTGGCTGTGTCCCCTTGCACAGTTTACATCCTGTCATAAGGCGAATGAGTCTCATTTGAAGATTTAAATGTCAGGATTCATCTTTCATCTGCTGGATCTTGTATATTTTTTCTCTCCAAAACTGACAAAGCCAGTCATCATATGTGTGTGGCCTGTATGGGTACTTGACGAGAAGTAACTTGGACAGCTGTGTAGCTGTCCGAGTGCCCAGGAGTAGAATTTTACAACCTCTCATTCAGTTGTCCCATCAGTACCCACTCCAGAGAAGGACTAGCTCTTTAGAGTCAGTGGTGGAGATGATGTTCATCTGGATATCCACAAAGGTCCCCAAGTCCCATCAGAGATACCATTTCCCAGGCTCAGAAATGAGACCTACGCGCTTTGCACTTGGATGTCTGACTTTTCAAGCTGACTGTACTGAAACGTGTCATTTAGGCTAAATTTACCAAGAAATTCAGACTACTACTCTATGCTCTTTAAAGAAATGTTTGTGTTAGGGTTCACAGTCTGAGCAAAAAATTCCAAAACAATCTTATTATACATTTTTGTCACATGCTGTCCTTCAACCAATAGTTTATTATAGCTGGAGTCATCTTCAACAGTTGCATCTACTACTAGTGCTCACACCCAATTGGGAGTCTAGATCCTCTGAAAAAGAGAGGTTTTTTCTATTAAGCATGCTAATCCAGTGTCTTTAGTTTAGAGATGTGCAAAGCACCCTTTGGATCATTGAGTCATGGCTCCCAACTACAGCCAGCTGTCTGATCTACAGAGCTTCTACTCAATGTGAGCTGCAAAGCAACAAGCTTCTATAATCTGTAATAAATTTGAGAGCTATTGTACAGAAGGAATTAAAATGACATCTAGAGAAAGACCATCCCCAGTAGCTTTGGTCTCTGTGCTTATAAGAGAACTGAAGCTCCTGGATGCTTCTGGGAAGTGGACCATGCTTCAGAGAAACACTGAGCAAAATAAATGTTCCATTAATCCTGCAATATTGATCCCAGGAAGAAGTGGCCTTTTGGTGTAATGCTTATATGAACACTAGTGTTCTTTGCCTATATATTGTCTAGTTATCACTGTATTCAGTGTTTCAAAGGTAGTGAAAAAACTCAACAATCCAGAAACAATTTGTCCAACAGAATAGTGGGAAAAAATATTCTTTGATCTCCCGAGTAATCAATGGAAGTCCTGAAATATTGATTCAATACTGTATAAATGTATAAATGCATAAATGCATTAAGTACTTACTACTACTCAATTTCCTCCCAATAACCCCTTAGTAATTGAACATCCAAAAAGTCCTGCTGTAAATTTAGTTCTCTATTTCCAGAAATTGTCTGATTCTGTCCCTTGGTGGGTTATCACATTTCTTCTTAAAACTTTTAATGTAACTTTTCCTCAATACCTTGTTTGGAAAGCCTATACCAAGACTGAAGTCTGCAGTTGGTTAGGAAGAAAATTTTTTTTAGGTTTAACACCCTCAAGTTTTTTTGCCTAACCATTCTCCCCAGACACCAGAGGAGCTGCAGTCTCATAGCCAGGTGTGTCACATTGTCACTCAGCCATTCAAGGTACCATTTCAAGATACTGGGACGTCACTGTTGACATCTGTCACAGAGAGGACGAAGACCACACCAGGGCAGCTTGGACCCTAGTAAGTGAATGGAGCAAGTGGGAAGTTTTGATCGAATGGACCACACACTTTGTGTCATGTTCACACTGTGATTCAGGGTCCACATGGATCAGGTTTACCATGTTGTTGCATAGACTAGATGAATAAGAACATACATTTGAAATTTTAAAAATTGGCCAGAAAACTCCAGCCTGCTATCTTCTGGGTAGCTCTATACATGATTTTAAGTGTCTGGTGTTGCTCTCCCAGAAGTGTGCAGAGTGCTTCAGTTTTCAGGAGGGCTGTGGTACTTGCTGATTAGGCAGGACAACCAAGAGCTTCCATGGCCCAACAAGGGCTTTTGCAAAAATCAGTCACTGAGAAGGGAGATTTTCTCAGCAGGTGTGGGGTATTGCTTTCTGTTGGCACAGCAGTTTTGGCTTGGCTAAAATGTATGTTTACTTTATGTAACTCTGAGTGTAGTAAGAATGCTAGCAAAAACCACTTGGACAAGGAAAAAAGGAAATGTTAAACCTTAACTCTGCATTCTCAATTAAATGATTACTCCTTCAGGATGAAATTGTTCTTGATTCCTATTGTAAACCTTTCAATTTCTTACATAAATAGCATGATTATATTTACATAAATAGTTGCACCCTGGAGTACAACAATCCTATTGTACACAAAAATCCTATTAAAATTTCCTGAGAGAAGAGTACAGCTTGAGCAATGGTTTGTTGTGCATAAAACCAGACCTCCTCACTTTTTCTTTACTCAGAGCCAAATTGTGCCTTTAGATGCATGCACCCAAGTGCAGAATTGATCCCTTAGAATTCAATCCTAGGCTCCAATATAAGAAAGCACATTCATAATTGAACTGATATTTCAAAGCAGTATAATGTACTGATAGGTTTTCTGCAAGCTGATTATGTGCATTTAGAGGTGAGATAGCAAGCATACCCAGAGGTGTCTGATTCATCCTTGAAAGAACCAGCTGCCACCTTTTATTCTATCCTCTAAAGCAACTATAATCCCAATATCTAAGCATGAAGGAGGCCAGGTCTTAGTTCGTCTCTCTTTGGCTTTTGCTACGCTAAATTCAACTCTAGATGGATATTTTCCCCCTCTACAGAGTAATGACAGCATATAAAGCTTGAGTTTTCAAAATGAGATGTAAAGTAAAATATGGCCCAATGTGGTCTCTCAGCCACTTGGATAAGGAGCCAGGAATTCATGACTGACCCTAATTGCAAAACAAAACTTCACATCAATAGTTTTAAATAAGCAAATGTCTTTGGATCAGTGGCTGTTTATTGAATTAGAGTACCCACACCATAGAACAGCATATGGACACTGATTGAAACTATGACTGTGTTGAGAAGATGGCCATTGATCCTGCCGCTGCTGTAGCTTGGGCACATTTCTGATATGAGTAAGCAATCAAACAAATATGGTTTTGCACAATCAAAGATTAGCTGAAAGATGTAAATAAATGTTATGAGTAGAACTTCAGAAGTAATTGATAATAGGTTTGATTGCTGAAGTAAAAAACAAAAATTAAAATAAAAAAAAGTTGAGGATTGACTCAAAAACACCAACCCTTTCTAATTCCCTGTGTACGAACATGTGCATGTCTGCACACATCCCACCACTTTTGTTTCAAGTAAGATAAAAAAGTCATTTAATAGGAAGCAAATGTATTCTTCGTTTTCAATTTTTTCTTTTAAAAGCCCTATTTAGCTAATACTCCCTGAAAACATTGTTTTTAAAAAAGAAGTCAAAATGTTTACAAAGTACAAAAGTGAGCTGTGTCTACTACATAAGCTGTTTCCACATTAAAAAGAAAAAGAACAAAAAAGAAAGAAGACCACCCTGAAACTTTGTTCCAATTTTACCTGAATCTCTGATAATTTTTCATTTCGCTAAAATTACAAATTTGGCAATCAGTATCCAACTAAGAAATGCAATCCAAATCTCTAGCAAATGATCTTCCTGGTATTGTCAAATAGCTCCTCAGGAAAGATGCCTCTGGGTAGATTCAGTGATGATGGAGAGTGGTCATATGAGTGCTAAAGAATTCTGCCATATTTTGGAACCAAGCAGTTGCGTACACAGGAGCTAAAAATAGATGAAGCAAAGGTGGTAAGAAACATTTGTAATCTGAAATGCAGGGAACAAGATGTGCTGCATCAATAACAACAGCAGGTGAGTGGAGCTAATATCCCATGCTACTGCAGGCTGGACACACTGTCCAAATCCTTTTGTTGAGAGCTGACAAATCTCTGATTTTGAGAGCGATGGCTAGTGACAATATATTTTGTATTTCCTGACAGCATGAATCTAAGAATGTTTCTTATTTCATATGGGAATGATTTCAGGATGCTAGCAACATAACATTCAGGGAATGAACAGTCTAAAATTTCTGTAAACACCAGAATCAAGGCATTTATGAGTTTTAGTAAAAATTTTATTGAAGTCTGGTCATGTTGGCATATTGTGCATTTTAAATGTAAATTAGATTACTGGCAGTAGATTCAATTTAGTGGTAAAAATGTAAAGAAAACAGTTGGGCTACAGATGAAACAATAATGTAGCTGTTCTTTAGTTAAGAGAATAGTGAAATCCAGAAACAAATGGTGTTTGGGAATATTTATGGTAGAGGAAACATGCTGCATACGATTAACTTTGTCAATTTTATGCAGCACAGTAGTTTTTGTTCAGCTTTGAAGAGCAGTTTCTGATAGTGAACATATGATAGGGTGAATGGATGGCTCTGAGGATTTCCAATGGGAACAGAAAACCTTTCATCTTTAGCTCACTTGCTAAAATGCAGCCCAGGCTGTGAGCGATCAATGCTGATGGCTTTGTGTGTACAACTTGTCTGACATGACACCAGGTCTCCTCTCCTCCTCCTTCCCCCATTACACTGTTTCATGTCCAGAGTGTGTGTGACTAAAAAGGACCATACATCTTAGCACTGTATTGGCAGCTGTAGAGGAAAACCCACTGCTGGGGTACAGGCATTGGGCTGCTTCTTACACTGGTTTGTCCCATGGTGCTGGTGGTGGAAGCAGTTGGCCCTCACTGAGTTTCTCTCCAGACACAATAAGCTTGCTCTTGTCAGGCTTGTCACCAGGCACCTTTCAAAAGCTTTCAAATCTCCTGAAAAACACCAAGCATTTAACTAAAAAATTCAGATAAAGATTTAGTTACTTGTAGAAGTGTCTAAAATAAAAATAAATCTAAGGTTTGGAGAGATAGCAAGCTGTTTTATTGAACTATTAGTAAGCTGCAGAATATGTTGGAAAGCAAATCTCATTTGCCTCAAAGATGCAGCTGTACTGAAGTGCAATGATTTTGCATGTACAGCAATTGCTGCAGCTTGCAAGCGGCTAGACTGGTGCAGAGAAGTGAAAGTTAAAATACACTTATTTAATTAAGCCAAATCTGTTCTGGATATAAAGGTATTAAAACGGATACTATTCTTTACACACAACTAGAACATGCCCCATTGCTCCAGTGTTACTTCTGTTCTGAATTATGAAAAGATAGGAAAAAGAGGGGAATGAAATCAGTGAGAAGCCACCCTCCTGTACCAAACAACCAGGATGCTCAGGCTAAAGGCAGGCACTGGAGTATCATCTTGCAGGTAATGGACATAGGGGTTAAAATCCTGTTCTGAGATGAATTCTACTTTGTATGCTACTGCCACGGTAGCGTAATTTAAGGTGTCTCCAGAAATGATTGTGGACAAAGATTGCTGAAACAACACTTGGGCAAGGAGGGGGCTGGCCCAGGGTGCTGACAGTTGGTTGTGTGTCTGGAAAGGAGAAGCAGAAAAAATAACCTAGGAGAAGAGATATAAATGCCCAGGTCTTTGTCAGCCAAAGCGAATATCAGGGTCAGGTCTGCAAGAAGCTGAGAAGATGGATGAAGTTTTCAGTTAAGCGCTAACTGGGCAACAGTCTTGAAAGCTGGCTCCTGCACTGCTGGCCTCCCAGAAAGTGGCAGCTTTACAGGTTCCCCAGGTCTGTCAAGGAAACACTTGACAACTGCCGATTGTGACAACTTAAGGAAAAACCCACAAGAGCGTAACTTTTTATTTAGCTGTTTGGATCCGAAAGTGAAATACTATTTTGTCTTCTTGACAGCTTTTGTCTAATTTTTTGTAAGCCCTCAAGGGTACTGCCTGTTTCTCTGTGTTGACAGTACTAGCACAACCTGTGTTGAAGCTTTTGTGTAGAAAGCTGTCCGACAGAAAGTTAAAAGATGAGTAAATCTTCCAGGTGTTTGCGAGGATGGACTGGGGACAGGGGGTTGTAACTGCACCTTGAATAGGTGTTGTTCAGGTACTGCAGTGACCAACAGTGTTAAGAAGATCAAAGACATATAGAGGCATGAGTAAAACTGAAATGCAAATAACATAAAATTGCTGGTTGCTGGTTTTCTGATTGGAATAAGAGTAATTGCATGTCACACTGAACCTCTGAGATCACAGTGTGACCATAATAAGTGTTCAGAAGATCATAATAAGTTTATTGCCTAGGTCATCTAGCTGCTGCCAGACCCCAATCTTGAAGGACGTCTGTAGTCCGTCTGTGTCTGTGCTATGTCCAGGGTCTCATGAGCTGCGGTTGGAGTGAAGGCCTGGCCTGACTGACACCAACTATGGGTTTGCCAGTGACTTCACTAGGGCCAAAATTTGTATCTGTTGTAGATTCTCAACTGCTTTCTGTTCTCAAATGTCATTTAAAAGGTATGAGGGAGAAGAGGGGGGCTAAGGAGTGTTATGGCAAGAAGTTATACAGCATGCTGAGAGCAGGAGACAGTGTGTAGTTAGGAGACTTTCTCTGAAAGGCTTTGCTTGCCTTTAATAGCCACTAGACGTAGTTAACATCTTTCTATCACAACTTTTGAAGAAATTGCTTTTTGAATCAGCTGGTTTTGTAATAAGAAGTCATGCTTTTGGGTACTTTTTATTTATTTAAAAGCTGAAAGGCAGTGTAAGAAATGTTTTAAGAAAATAACATCTCCTCTTAAGTTTGTTTAAAACCCTTTGCCCTGTAAGATTCAGAGTTCATTAGTGGGAGAACAGTTTCCTGATCAGAATGAGAAACAAATACAAGATGCAATGAAAAAAAGATGAAAACTATAAATGAAACAAAAAGTTTTAATACAAATATTTTCCTACACTGTTTTATAACAGCTATTCATTCATGTGCCTCGCTGTGAGTTAGCATTGTGCTGTGTTGCAGAACTTCATAATGTCTTCAGCTTTCACTAGGATTTTGAAGTAGTTGAAAACAATTACTGGTTATTCTTCCTTATTATTAACAGTTATATTTTTAAGGGAAAAATGTGTGCTTTTTGACCTTAATCAGGGTAGTGAGATAGATACATGATAAGAAAAATTAGCATGGCTGGTCAGCTGGAACTGTTTTTCTTTTGAACTCCTTGCTCCTGCTCCTGGCCTGGGCAGTCCTGCTCCTCCATCAGCGTCACTCCTCCCATGGGTGACTGCAGCCTGTGCGTGTCTGTGCTGCCACTCCTCTCGTGAACTAGCTGGTTTGCAGGCAAAGGCTTTCAGCCTGGGTATCTCCCTTTTGCTCCCTCCAGCTCCCAACTCTGTACTTATTAGTCAGCACAACTTTCATTGTTTTCCATCGTGTACCAATTGAAATTGTTTTGGCAAGAGCCTTCGACACCTCCTCTCAAGTGGGAAGTTCAGTTCAGTGATTAAACACTGGCTAGAGGTTTGGGAGGCTGAATTCAGTGTTCTGCTCTCCCATTGTTTTCTCTATGCCTTTGGCTAAATTGCTAGAGGAGGAAGAATTCATCTCATTTGGCTTCAGCTGTTACAAATTAGGCATCTAATCTGAGTTTGTTGCCTATGGTCCCTCTGTGGTCAAGTGAGACAGGAACCTCCAGGGGTTGACTCATCCCTTTCAGAGGTGTCAGCTCTCTCTAGTGACTATAGGTAAATCAGCAACTAGTTGAGATTCACACACCTTATTTTCAGATGCCTAGAATAAATCAAACTCAGTCCCATGCTTAGTCTCTGTTTCCTGGCTGTTACACAGAAGTGGAATCCATTAAGTCCATTAAAAACAATGCAATGTGACGGGTATTCATATTGCTCAAAAACAAGGCCAATTTGGAAAACACTGGCTGATTTTCAGACTAGACCTTTTAAAAATACTTAGGAATCTAAAGGTATAGTGGGGTTCCCCTTGAGCTTTTAACATCTCCTAACTTCTATAAAAGTCATAGGAGTTTTTGAAAATCTCACTAAGTGCCCATCTGTGTTTTGAGGTGTATAAACACCTATAAAACTCTGTCCCTAGTCTTATTAGGGAGAGCACTATACTAAAATGCATCCAGGTCTCCAAGTAGCATTTTCCCTGGCTTCTGCCCCTCAGTCACTCCTGCTTCCATGCTCCATGGCTCTTGCCCCTGGCAGCAGTTACACTTGGATGAGGAGTGTATGTGACATATAACACTCCAGCTTTTCCCTGCTAGTGGATAATTCATCAGGATGAGAGCTGCGTCTGGGCTGGGGAGAGAATCAGTGAATCATAACCTCCCCTTTACTTCAGCTGAACTGTGTGGAAACTTGGCATGGTGGAGAATCTCATACATAAACCATATTTTATTACTTGGAGTTGACAATTCAGCTGTGACCATGGAACTGGCAAGTTATAGACACAATGCAGAAGATGTAAACTTAATTTGTCCTTTCTTTTGGGCTGCCTTGCGTCTCTCATTCCTTGCTGAATGTTTCCATCAAGACCGGCATGAGAAGAGTTAATGCATGGTCTGGGAATGAATGTATGTATGTGTGGTGGGACCCTTCCTCCCTTCTGATTCTCCCTTTCCTTTCCTTTATGTGAACATACTCGCTCACCATCCCCAAGAGTGCAAGAGGCAAAGGTGAGGGGGAAGCTGGCAAACAGGGAAAATAATCCCTTTGCCCACCCCTAGTGGAAACTCTGTTAGCTACAACATGGCAGCTGAGACAGAACGACTTAACCCAATCAAATCTCTTTTATTATGTTCCTGTGTTTATTTTTCCTCTGTATTTATGACTGAGCATGTTGGTTTTGGTGTGGAAAGGACTCTAAAGCTGTAGATATGTGTTGTAATTATACAAATTCCTCTGCATGGAGTCTGTTAAAAAGATTGATCTATTTTTATGAGGACACACACAAATACTCATTTTGATGGACCTCATTGGCATTTATTGCAGGCCTGCCACTACTAAAATTTAAAGCCAACCTTGTAAATTTTATGGAAACTACATGCTGCAATTATTAGCCCGAAGACCTCCTGTCTCGCAGGAATGAGTCAGATTTTGCTTTCCACGTACACTGTGGTTTACACCTGAAAGAGATTAGTGGGGACCACCAGTAGCTTGAAAACCTAATCTCCAGTATTTTGTTTCCAGTTTAGCTCTGAAAGATACTCCAGGTGTTCTCATTAATTAGTCATTGTAAGTCACTGTGTCACTATTGAGCATGGAACAGCTGTTTTCCTGGTGCACTTTTTCTGCAGGAGTGTTTTAAATTAAAAGTTGTTTTATATACTTTTTAATGTTTAGAAACAATTCTTGTGACTGGTGAAAATGAACAAAAACAACCTCTAACAAATCAGTTTAGAAGGATAAATTCTTGAACTTGAATGTTTCCTATAATGGTGTAACTTTATGGAGTTTTACCTGAGCGCCTTGCTAGCATAGCAGAGGATCCAGCTAAGTGTCATAAGCAGATCCTGCCATTTTTAATGCAGAAAAATTCCCACTAATATCAGGAATTGTCCATAAGCCTTACAGGCTGTGGAGTTAAGTCATATCATTCTCCTCCCCTCATTGTCCAGTCACAGACACTGAGACAGACAGAGATTAAATACATTAAACCTACCAATTCAACAAATCAATAGGGAAAAGTGGGAATAAAGATAGGTGGATGATAAGTCTTAACATATGCAAAGTATAAATATTAGTTTGTGTATTGTGTGGTTGTATACTGTCCTGCAGATAGCCTTTGCTAAATCTTTATTCATTGCTTGGGACTGATAAGTGAGATGGCTTGTTGCAAAGGACAGTTCAGTTGACACTGGGTAAAACATTGTTAAAGAGAATTTGAGTGGGATCTAAAAACCATGAGTTATGTTTATTATGTGGCCCATTATGATGAGGCTTTAAAGATACTAATGTGAAGCTTTCTCATCCTTCATTTCAAAATAAGTTTTTGTTCTTGGTCAGATCATTTGTACCCCATAGGAAAAGGAGGGAAAGAATTGTGAATTCCTTTTCTTGGGGGGATCCTATCTCTCTCCTTTGGAGAGATCTGTCACAGTCCCAGGAGGGACCTTCAGGATCCAGCCAGCACCCATGCTCTGGAGCTCCTGACAGTGCACCTCCTCGTTCCCAGCATGCCAGTCCTGGGCATGTCCACCACTCCATCCTTCACTGCTGGCTAGCCCAGCATCTTGGGCCTGCTTTGTGATGACATAACCCTCCAGAGGCAGAGCCTGGCCCTCTCTGGGCTTCAAGTAGCTCAAGTCAAACTTCCATACTCCAGAGAATAGATTCAGAACTGGTGCATGCCAGAGGTATGGCTGTGAAACTCCCACCTGCAAGTTGTCAAAGAAAGCAAGTACCTGCAGTTACATCAACTGAGACTTAAAATAAAAGCGATTTGATAACTTCAATTTTTCACCAAAAACTCAGTGAGGAACAAATTGCTCTGAGTTCAGTATGAGAGTAATACAAAGTTTACATACTTATTTTGCAGCATCCAATTTTGGTTAGCCTCAGAGACAGTATCAGAAGAGATAAGTCACTTCTGTGTCTTGGAAAACTTACTCCTAATTTCACTCCTCTTGTTAAAGAGATGTAATCTGATGGTGTGCTTTTCACTACTGTTTGAATCCCAGACAAAAGCAAGAACTCAAAAGAATTTATTTGAGTTGACCAGAGAAATGAAGGGAAAGTTTCTCTGTTAGAGGTAACTTGAGTGACAAGGAGAAAAGGTGAACATTGGGTATAGGTGGAATTACCCCAGAAGTGCTTGAAAAAGTTTTTTAGCAATCTGGAGTAGTGAGAGAGTGCATCAGGATTAGAAAAGGACAATAGTAATGTCTCTCCACTGTGAGGAAGAAGAGTAACTCAACAATGTGTATCATTTCTGGAAAATATATTTGCTAAAGAACTCACCTCTGGGACACAGGAATGCCAGGATGACAGGCTATAGTCAGGACATTGCAGTTTCATAAGAGGATGTAGGCATCCTGACCTGGTCTTTAGACTAAGTGAGATGATTAAAAAAGACCTTGAAAAGACATCTTCAGAGTCCCAGGCAAAGGGTAGGTCCATGTGTCATTGTGAAAATGCCTCATATTAACTGAAATTATTGCTAAGCAAAAGGGCTTAAAGCAAAAAGTTGAAACGGAGACGAGTCTTTGAGAGAACATTATTTACTGTTGTCACAAGATATATAAAGATGTCATCAAGAAAATGGGACCTAAAATGGTAGACTTTCCTGGTCATGCTGATTTACAGTAGGGTGACAACAAAGGACAGTCTCCCAAAAGGAGCAGGTAGGCCTGAATCTACACAAGTATTTCAATCTTTGGTGGGCAATGAAAGAAGTGGGGACAGTGTAGAAGTGACATTATTTTAAGAGGATGATTTTGCATCTCCACAGGAAGCCCAGTCCAACACAGGTCTCCCTTTGAAGCCTGAAGGGAGGTACCAAAGGCCTCAAGAGCTGTGGGGTTTCAGATACAGCCTGCTGTTGGGTCAGGGTGTGTAGGGACAGCTGTCCTCAGCACTGCAGAGAGAGTTCAGCGATGGGTATTCCTGGAGTTCGGCTGTCCCATGCCTCACATTCACCCAGAGCCCTATTCTGAGTCCTCAGAAGTCTTCAGCACATTCATATATATGCATATATATGTATATATGTTGATGGGTATGTTGATGGGTATGGATGTACATTTTTTTCAGTTCTTCAATTTTCTGACTTGCAAGGCTGGACTTTAAGGGGAGCTATTTGCTGTTATGTCAATATAGAAAACTCCATAGCATGAAATGATATAATTGCTCTCTTGTGCTCTTGCAGAAGGGGTGGGACTTGATTTTTTTTGCTCTGTGGTTTCTTGCAGATGGTGTGGGACTAGGGGAACCTGGTGTCCTCTATCCACAGTGCACACAAACCCATGATGGTTGACCCTGTGGCCCAGTCCCTCACTTGATCATGTTAGTTGCTTCTGTTAGGTCAGTGGGTGCATGCAGCAACTCACTGACACAAGGAGCTTATCCTTCTTTACTCTAGGCTGTCTGTATGCTCATGTGTCACTGCACCAAATACTCGAGACAAGCACTCGAGCTTTTCCTCACAGCCACAAGAAATATAAATGTTTTATTAAATACTGCTGAGTTTTTCACACAGGGAAACAGATAAACAGAGTTGTAGCCCTTTTGAATTGAAATTCAAGAAGACATTATGAGAACAGCCTTTCTCACATTTTAATAAGAAAACATATGACAAAAATATTAACTAACCCCGTATACTGTCTCTTGAAAGAGTGGGATACTTTCTACTGGTCTGTAGAAAGATCTGTGTGCTGATCTATGGTGCCCAACAAGTGATATTTTTTTCTTTTCCTGCTGTAATGATGAACATGTAAGACCCTCTTTGACACATGGGCAGGACTTTTCTGTGTGTGAATCCTTTCTAAGCAGTTTCAGAGTTTTCGTTTCACCTTGAATAGTCTGCCTGAGATCTGATAAACCTTTCTTTAATAAAGATTTTAATAAAGAAAGGGACAAGGAATCTGTTTGTAATCAGCACTCTTTTAATATAACAAATTTAACAAGTGTCCTGGTTCTAACAGAATATGCCATAGTTGCTTGTGAAATGAAGCAAGTCCATTGTGCTTTTTCATTGATTTCAGGAATAGCTGTATCTAAGTGGAATATTGTCTCTTTAGCTTGTAAATAGTCAAGGTACCAAAATGTGCAAAATGCAAATGGAATTTGCACCATAATATGCTTTAATTAGATTTGACATTAGATTTCAGCTCCTCATCTTTTCATGATAGCCATTGAAAAGATGTAATTTTATTTTGAAGTCTTAGATTTTACCTTCAGTATGTTCCAATACATGGAAATTGAGGAGGGAAAAGTTATAGTGCAGAGTTGTAGACACATGCAAATTAAGTTTTGACTTTGATTATATTTTTTGCACTTGTTATTTGAGATGTGCACTCATTCTATTTTTCTTTTCAGTGAATATTTATCCTGATGGCTATCACTAAATAATTGCTTGGTGTCTAAAGCTCTTTTCATATGACAAGCAATTCAAAACCTTGATCAAGGTCAATTGTTAAGGTGTCGAAATCTGAAAATTTAATCATCACCAAGAGTAGAATGATACTCAGAATTATACCTTTAAGAAAAGCCATTATTTACCAAGGAAAGTGTTTTTTATATCCAGTGATCATAGTAATTTCTGAAGTGGAGCATCTTAGAATCTGCTTTGACTTATTCACTTGAGAAAATGGCTGGCTATTCATTCACTCGGAAAATGCTGGACAGCTAGTCAGAAAAACAGACAAAATCTGATCTGATCAACAGTAGCTCAGGTTTTGTCTACAACTTAGAGAAACTTGGTGCACTAACCACAGTTCAGTGTGCCTCATACACTTGCAATGCACTGCAAGCCCTTGCCCCAAAATTGGTCTCCAACTGAAAACAAGAATTCACAGTCACTTTTGATAACGCTGGTGTGAAATTATGTTAGCTGGACTGTGGTCTTCCATAGAGCCAGGCTTCCCTCCTAGATCCACCATCAGCTCATATGGGGCTTTAACAGCATCTCATGATGCCTATAGTTACTGTACACGAGTCAATTTTATTTGTTTTGGCTGACAATTCTTTTAACTCATCTCTGCAATAGCTCAAGATTTCTAATGGCTACTTGCATGCACAAAATCAGTACATGGGAATCGTGTTTGCAATTACATACAGCAATGAATTTGGATATACAGGTGAACAACGCAACAGCATGCCATGGGGTCTTGTTCAGCTGATGAGAAGACCCTCTGTTCCTAGCTGGAGAGTTCACATCATCTGGTAATCATTGTTTTGCACTGGGAGCAGTGCTGTCGTCTTTTATGTTGTGGTGCCTCATACAAGAGAGCGGTCACTGCAAAAGGCACAGGAAGGTCAATGTCTTAGTACAAAAGTGATGCATTTGATTGCTTACCCAGGATCTCAAAAGCAGCTCAGACCTCACTTGCTGCAGTTGTCAAGATGCAAATCTAGTGCTCCATCCAGTGGAAACCCAAGGACTGGCATATCTAGAGGATATATATTATTCAGCAATAAAAATAGTAAATTGCTAGGCTGGTTAGTCAGAGCAACCCCCACCACCTTCCTGAAATAATCTCACCTGCTTAGTGAGTGCATCTCAAGTTCTTCAGGTACTTTTATTTATTTTTCTTTGTTATTTTTCTTGATTTTTTAAAGACATTGTTCCTGATGGCCATGTCAAGAACTTAACTAGGGAATGGCACATACTTGGTTTCTCAGTGGATATTGAGTCTTTGCCCAGAGCTCCTGGATTATCTGAGAAGGTACTTCTCATACCTTTTGATGCCTCAGAGAAGGCAGGACAGCAGAGTGTCATGATGGCAACTGTTGGGTAAGTACCCAAAATGTATTGCCACTGCAACTAGCAAGCAAAACTGAAGACTACACAGGAAGGTGCTGCACTGCCAGCGCTTTATAACAGTAGCACTTATGTATTTGTTCCTGGTGCCTAAGGGCCTGCTTCTGGACAAAGACACAGGGACCCCATTTGCTAAGCACTCTACATGGGAGAACTTTATTCAAGTTAGTGTCATAACAATTTTGTTAGCATCTTTCAGTTAAAAGTGTAATTATAATTCATGCAAACACACCCAAAACAGATAGCTTAGATACTATGCATAGTCTTGGTAGCATGCAAAACAATCTGTTTGCGGAATTTATCATCATAAATGACACCAGATATTTGAGGAATAAGGTCAATAGCTCTCTGCCATTGCAACTAATGTGATAGCAGGTCATGAGTATAGTAGATTAAAGCTTGCTTATGTATATCTGTAGAAACCACCATCATACCTTGGACTGCAGTAAAGGCAGCACATTAAATTCAGTAGTAACACTTACAGTAAATACCATCATGATGCTTCCAAAGGAGAAAAAATGTGGAAATCAGATTTTTTTAATGGTATAGAATGAAAAGACAAAAACCTCAACAAAACAGAAACCCCACAAAACTCTATCTTGGGGGTGAAAATGAGACTTTATTAATCATAATCACGTCGGATCTAACTCACCACTCAAAGTAGGGCTAATTCTGTTACTCAGTTCTTTGTCAAGTTTTGAAGATCTCCATGTATGCAGATGCCACAGTCTCTCTGGGCAATACATTTCAGTGTTTTGTGAGGAATTTTTTCTTATATCTGACTGAAATTTCTCTTGCTGCAACTTCTGTTTGTTGCCTTTTGGCTTTTTCTGGGTGCCTCTGAGAAAGTGTCTGGCTCCATATCCTTTATAACCATCCACTATGAACCTGAAGAAAGCAATTAGATCTTTTAGCCTCCTTTTCTCCAGGTTAAATAAATCAATTTCTTTAACCTCTCATTATTCATGTTGTGCTTCATCTCCCCTAACGATCTTGGTGGGCCTCCATTAGACTAGTTCCAATGTCTTGCTCATACTGAGGAGCATCCAGTTGGACACAGAACTCTCTATGTGATCACACTTGTGCCTAAAGGAGAGGAATAATCACACCCACTGACTTGCACACAGCACTAGCTAACACAGCCCAGTATGTGGTTATTATTTGTTGCCCAAAGAGTGCCCCTTATCTCAAATACACCACTTAGGAACTTTTTCTTCCTGCAGCTTTCCATTAAATATGTATCAATGGAAGAGGGGAGAAGAAGGACAGGGAAATGCAAGATTTTTTTCAAAGCACAGCTTCCTCTAAGGACACAAAGGCAATGCTAGAAAAGAAAACTGGGTGCACTTCTGAAAACATCACATCTCTTCTCCACACAGAAGTAAGTTATCTCTGTTTGCAAATGAGGGCTTTAAAAAATGATAAATACTAAATCACTTGATTGCCCAAAGTCACAAAAGAAATTTATCAAACTGAGAGTCTCAATTACCTTGTTCAGGTCTCAGTTCAGACTACAAAGTCATCCTTCATTTAAAAGTAATTCAGGTCAAACTATTTGAAATGTTTCTGTGACTGTTTTTTCTTATTGTCCCACTACTGAAATGTTGCTACAAATACTTTTCACTTGGAACCTAAAAACATATCAACAGCCATGAAAGCCTTTCTTCTGAAAAAAGTGTTTCATTTTCTTTCAGGTTATTTGTTTTTTTCCCTTTGGTAGGCGTTCAGCTATTTTTACTAGGCCTCTTCTTGCCACCTTAAATTAAATTCATAAAAATGTCAGAACACAAGTGATCAAAATTATTTTCTCATCCACACTGTAGTTCTACTGGGAATTTTTCCCCAGATGATACTATTTGAATCTGACTATTGACAATAAATTTATTGCCTGTAGAGCTCCAAATGTGTGATGTCTTTTCCTTCACTTTTCTGACTCGATGCTTGCAACTTTTTCCCTTTCTGGGAAAATATTGCCACCCACAAAGCACTTTTCTTCATTTAGAAGTTCTGTGGTTCCTACCATAAAAGGATCATCTAAGGTAAAGCTTCAGGATGAAAAGTCAGATTGAATCCATAGTAAGAAGGAACAAGAATTATATTTAAAAAAAAAAAATAGTCCATTTCCCTTCCTCGATCTTTGATTTATATTTAGTTTTTAGCAACTGAAGTTTGTTGTCATGGCCCTGTAAATTGCTGTGGTATGAAAAAAAAAAACAGCCATATGACCCTCAGCCTAGCAGTGTAAGTACCAAATGTAGAGGTATTAATATGAAAAAAATGGTTTAGTGTGCACTATTTTATGTTTTACAAGAATCATTGTATTCTGAAAACAAGACTATAACAGTGCTTCCAACAGTCATGATTTTATTACAAGTCTCATGATGTTTGGTGTTTTTCCTTAAAACGCCAACTCCTAGAGACATCTCATTACCTGTGATTCTCAGCTTTCATTGAAAAGCAATGCTTTTATCTCTTGTGGTTGCAGAGAAAAACATACAAGTCTGAGCCCTAAAGACTTAAAAATTAGAAGGCAAAGGTAAAGGCCAAAAATTTTTAAAATTCCAGTTTTTAAGTTAAATTTAACTGTCTTTGAGTCTGACCCAGAATTTCTGAGTGTTTGAGGCTGACAGTAGGGCTATAAAGTTCATGGATTAACACAATTTTAAATTAATTTAAATATATTAACTATATATATATAACTACAAAACACAGATTTTTAGATCTTTATGTTTGCTGCTCCAAATTTAAGTCCTATACTATTGATTTCAAAGGTGGAAGCTTCCACAAAAACAGAGGTGAGCTAGGGGAACAAGGTATTCATATGGTCAATATAGTTTTATGCTCTGGAATATTTCTGTATCTAAGAATATAACATATTAAAAAAATAGCAGAATATTGCTTAAGATTATTTTGATAATTTGAACCTAATCTGTGTTTGCAGCATCAATATTTTAAAATAGGAAAATTCTGAAGTCATACTTCATGATAGGAAAACCTTTTAATTTTGGCTGTGTGTGCAGAGCCGCATAGGAATGGTGAAGGAATGGGTGGGGAGAGGGAATGGGTATAATAGATTCACTTGAAGGATATTTTGAAATGTTTTAATGCCTTTTCTGTGAAAAGTGATTAGGATCATTTATGTTAATAAAAGGGTTTACCAAAAAACGTGTTAAAAATCTAATTATCTGTTCCTGCAGGCCTCATTTTCTGTCTTCCAATAAGAAAATAAAACCAATACCATGTGCCTAAGGTGGTTTGTCATGCAGCATGAATGGCAACCAACAAGAAACACAGAAAAGCACAAAGCTTGCAAATGATAAACATACAGGAATGTATTTGCCTTCAAATACAAAAATAGTTCGGAAATAACTTTTGATTGGAAAATTCATAAATTACTACAGTGTGTTATTATTTCAACATTTATTCATCCATATATGTTTATATTTTACCAATCAATATTTAACTCAGCTCTTGATCCCACCACATTCTATTTATACTTACATATCTGAATCAGATAAAGTTTTTACAGCTATGCGGTAAATTCCAGTCATGCAGTTCTGACTTTTTTGTGATTTGTTTGAAGAAATAAGCAAGTGAAGCAGTTGAACTGAAATTAAAAAAAAAAGGTCCAAGAACAATTTCTTGCTAGAAAATGAGAAATTAAAATATCTGAGTAGAATTGACTCCAACAAAATGTATTTCTTCTTTTCTACTAGAGTTTTTCTACCAATATAATTATAGCTTGTTTTTAAAATTGCAGTTGTAGTGTAGGCAATGCCAAACCAAACAGAGCTGGCTACAGGCTTTTGATCATTTTCTCTGGCCCACACAAAAGCCTACCTACTGTATTTATTACAATAGTTCCTCAGGGTGAGTCAGAAATGCCATGTTCATTGTGTTGGTCATTAAGTTTCACAAACATCAATTAGGAAGCAGGCTTTCACTTCCCACCACCCCTCTACCTCTTCTCCCTGAGAGTTTTGCATCATAAGAAAAATGGTCAAGAAAAAAACTGTAGGAGAAAACTTTCTCATGTATATTTATATATAGGCATACGTACACGCGCCTGTACGTATATACATTTCAGAAAAGGTATATTGCAGTTCTGTATCCCCACTCTCTCCTGTAGACAAAGGCATTGAGAGATGTGATGGGGGCTCCCAGGACTGTTGGCCACTGGTGCCAATGAAGTTGTGCTATGTGCCAGGCTGCCACCACCGTTCTGTTTGTGCTGGTCAGGCCAACTCCTGCAGCGATAGCAGGCGAAACCGTTTCATATTACCTGTTTGGTGTGAGCAGGAGGAAGCTATTTCCTGTGCTGGGATTCAACCAGGGAGCCTCGAGCAGTCCTGGCTCTGCCTCATGGGGGCTGAGAGGCTCCAGCACCCCAGGGCCCTTTTGGGGTCCTGCCTGCAGACTCTGTGTGGAGCATGGCTTGCACACTTCAGGATCAAATTCTTACACAGCCACTTGCATCCAGGTGCAAAAATTGCTTCTCTATTTCTCTGCTATTTTTATTCTATCTCTGTGTCTATTGCTTCTCTATTTCTCTGCTTTCCATTTCCCCTCACTTTGTTTTGCACTCTTAATACATTAACATACTGGGTTTTGCTCTATTCAACTAAACTTCCAAACCAAATTTCCAAGCGGTTAATCCCATTAAGTTTTTTATTGGATTTGAAATGGATTTGTCAAGGAAACAGTATTGCTGCAATTTATGAATGCACTGCAGCGCCTTTAGGAGACAACTGTCTCTGCGTTTGGAACAGGAAATGTTAAATGGAAATTGAGAGAGAATTTGTAAGATTTATTTTCCACTACTGCAAGCCTTCAAGAACTTGATCTGAAAAATAGATTATTCCTTTTCTCCTTGTGTCCAGGAGACAGTGCTATAATTTTTTAATAAAGATCATATAGCCTTGGAAAGCCATTTAACAAGCTTCCTTGGGATATTACAGTGCAAACAAAGTTCGTCTATGAAAAATTCTTAAATGTGGAAAATAATTTTAAATTTTGGACAAGCTATGGCTCAGTGATTTGATTTTTTTTTATGAAGTTACAAAATAAATGTTGTCCCCAAATACCCTGATCTGCAATGATTAAACTCAGTCTTGTGTGGAGGCCTGGCACAAATCCTTTGCATCATAGCTTAATGATTTATTTTGCTTGGAAAGTAGCTGTGGTCCTGAACTTGTCCCTATTTAAGTCCAAATGACTTTCATGGGAGCTGGTTTGGGCCCTGTAGTTTGTGTATGATAAAAATTAAATCTGCTTTGAATAAACAATGATGGGTCCAGGGCATGGTAGGGCATGGCCAGGTTGGCACGATGTGAAATACATTTTTATTCTCAGACAGGGTGCGGGAATATGCCTTGAGGTGGACCTCAGTCCCATCACCTACTGCCAGAGGACTGCAAGACCAGGCAGAAAGCAGCCTGGCCACTCCTGGGCAAACGCTCCTCGTTTCCACCCATTTGGGTAGAAATCCCTTGTGGGGGAGCTGGGGGGTGGCTGCTGGAGATGGTAGGAAGGAGGAGAGAGGGTGGTCAGGTGAAACCCCAATAGTGCTGTGGCTGCAGGGCAGAGCAGACTCCAGATGGGCGGGCACATGGGGTGCTGGGGAAGACCCATGTGGCCCCCACATGAGAGCCCGGTGCTGTTTAAGGGCTGATCCAAACTCCGAGGTCTCCTGATCACCTCCATTGGCTCCAAAAGGGCTGTGTGCAATGCGCTGATTTACCGTCAATAACACGTTTCTTCATTCCCTGTCCCTTGGGCTGGATTATGTCATTATGCCAGGGCATTAACCTAGGGTTTGTGCATCTAAATTTATTTTGGTTTGGGTTTTTCTTCTCTTCTAATATTACAGTTTTGCCTCTAGTTTATAAATATTCCATTTAAGGAGCTATTTAGCAGTAACAACATTCCTGAGCTCAATCCAAGAATTGAGCTAATTATGGCTCCCCTTCAAAAATACATCTCCACTCCCCCTGCCATGGCCTTCTCTCCCCTGTGGCCAAAGAGACTGAAGATAATAAAGTGCAAAAAACTCCTACCTAAATAAACAGATGAATTAATTGGATACACTGTCTCTGACAGATTAGTAAATCCCAGTCTTGCAATCCTTATTTATGTGAGTCATCCCGCTGAGTGGAAATATTTGTGTAAGTAATACCCTGATTTTTAAGAATTATATTCAAAACCCATAAAAGACGGGAGGTTTTTTGAGCATATTCCATAAATGGGAAAAGGAAGAGTGTCAAGTAATCTGTTTTAGCTACTCATTAGCTAATTAAAGCAACTGGTGGCAAAGATACCGAAGAAAGTTCCTTCTTTTGCAACTACATAACTGTTGTGTTAATTTTTCACTTTTGCATCCAAGAAAAAGCATGTCTTAAAGTATCCTTGGAAAAAAAGCCTTCTCTGTTTATAGGCAGCACAGTTCCACATTCTTGGTATATGGAACACCAAATGTCCTGGGATAGCCAGCATCCTGGCAGAGAGCCATGCATCTTATTATATGGTAGGAGAGCCAAATTTCCTCCTGCACAGTATGTCTATAAATAAAGTGCTTCTTCCACAAGCAATTAAATGGAAGCATTTTTCCAACCAGCATGCAAATACAGTTTTTGTTTCTTCCTGCAAGTAATAGCCAATTTGTGATATTAGTTTAAGGTCAGAATTATTTTAATGATGATGTTAAAATGCCTTCTCTCTGGTTTGCACAAGGATGTAAAAAAAATACAGTGAAAACTTTTCCTTAAACAACATTTCTTCACTTGTAAAGGATCTGGCATAAAGAAGGCATCCTCCAACTGTCTGCAATTAAAGTGTTATATGTACATCTGAGCAGGGATTGAGAGTTGATTGTTAAGGGTTGCCACTCCAATCTTGAGACTGTGTTTGCAGACAGCCTGTAACTTCTTTGGGATATTTGTGCAGTTTATTTGCACAGCACATAGCAAAATAATCTCATAATTTCTGCCGATGCTTTTAAGGAGATACTAGGAAATAAATTATTATTATATGATTCTTAATCTAAAATCTGGATGTCAGCAAACTGTCATTGAGCTGCTCTTATCTGTCACTTATTCAAAACATATGGTTGTATATTTATGGGATTGATTAATAAGGCTGTTAAAGTAATGCAGGAAATAGGTTAGGGCATCTTCATCTGGTTGCTTTGGTAGCTTAAACTTACTGTAACAATAAGTCTTAGAAGGTGTCTCTGTTTTTCAGTCAGACTGGTATTGTGCCACATCACCCCTTTCATGAGTCATGACCAAAAGGAAACTACAGTGGCACCATCCTGTTGAACTTCAAATATTGACAAAATTAGAACAGTCCAACATACAAAGTCTATCTTATTATGTGACTTTGTTTTATTGCACATGGAATGGCTTAGAGACCATTGGGAGACAACAGCTTTCTTCTGTTCCTTCCAAATCTCCAGTCATCATCTAGAGTAATTAGATAATGTATTGACAACTTTTTAGCTTCTTCCTGCATCTTAGTTTCTCAAAGGAGAAAACTCTACTTATTTTTATTTTTTTTCTAGTATGAACAATTTCAAGCTACCTCTTTCTTTTCTCTCCTATAACAAAATTTGCATGGCTTTTCTCTTCAACTTCCTTTCTCCTCCATTACAAAAGATCTTTGCATACAAATAGTATCTCCAATACAGAACTACTTCCAGAAGGAAATGCTTGCTGCAGTAGCATCCTGTATGGTAAGAAGGATGAAGAAGTCAAAATATTTAATCAGAATTGGAATTTAGTTTCCTCGCATTACAACTAGAGGCAGTATTAAAACCAAGAGCTTTGTAAAAATGCTGATTATATTATTGAACAGTGGAAGGAGTTAATATTTTATTATTTTATAACAATAAATATAATTTTAATAATTTTATGATTTATAATAAAATTTAAAAATATTTTTAATTATTTTATAAAACCCGATATTTTTAATGAATTTTGATCTCGTGTGTGCAGAATAGTTACTCTGTAGCTTTGTCTGTGCCTCACACTTTGAATGACAGCCAGAAAGGTGTCATACACAGACCTAAGTGGGGCCATCTTTTCTTAAGACAAAGTATGTTCTTAAATAATAAATGATCCTGGCAAGTTGTTTATTACCAGCAGTTAATGATCTGTTTATTAGTTAAAGTCTGTGGCTGTTAACACTCTAACAAATCAGTTCACTCTGTTAAACATCAATTTTGAGTACATTATTGGTATTAACCATACAACGAACTAAAACTGTTGCAGACAGTTGATTTTATTGCTATGGGAGAATTGTACAATAGGAGGCAAAGGTGTTCAGTAGGATACCGGTGTTCTTGAAAAGAAAAATAGATTAGGTTACATTTGTTTGTATTGGTTAACAAGTTGCTTTTATTCATAGTGAATGTGTATTCTCTTTTTCCAAATGTCTTTCAATCAGGCTCATTTTAAAGTCCTACATGCTGTAATTCCCATGTTTTTAAGAGTGTAAGGATTACTTTTGTTTGCATTCATATACTTTGGGAAAAAAAATGTAATTTGTGGACTTAAAAATTAACTTCTAGAAGGTGTGTGGGATGAATAACTTGCTTAAAAAAAAATGCTCAGAAACAAAATACTGCTAACACCGCTTGTTTGCCTGAGCAGTTGGCACTAGATCAACTGGTTTTCCAGACTAGTTGCAGCTACTGGGAGGAATAGGCAGAGACAGAGTTTGAAGATTCTGGTGTTGGCTCTGCATTAAGCTGTGCTTCACTTACATCATGTTAAAATCCCACAAGCGTCTTCAACAAAATAAAGTTCCAAATGGAAGACCTAGGATATTAGGTGATCTTGATGAGAATACTTGGTCTTGAGTGGAATGGTGCTCTACAAGGTTTTGGCTCTGCCTAGTCCCAAACCATAAAACACACGTATTGCAATTTTACATCTGATCAGGAAACAAAGCTGTAAAAGTAGGTTCACTCCTAGGGTTCAAGTAGTGGTAATAAGTCTGGCAAGACTGGATAAATAGGTGTGAGAATTACATTCCAACCCACAAATTCAAGAGTTCAGATCTGTTCTTTCAATTTTGGCCCACTTCTCATAAAAGGTAGCTCTGATATTTTCAGCATTTAGAAATAATCCACTGATACATTAGCAGAAAGTAATCCCCAAAAGCTTTTCTCTAAAATGTATCAAAAATACTTTTTCTCAATGTGCTCGACAACTAAAATATTCTTAGTTTTTTTCTATGTTGGATTAATTGAGTTGATGCAAATCCTTGTATGAGCCCAGTATTATTTCTCTCAGTTCTAGCATGTCTTGTGATTTAATTTGAATCTTTCTTAATTCAGCTGAACTCAGCTAAAATAAACATAGTTAAAACAGCAATCAGTGGTTCATAGCACCCAGCTAGTGCAAAGGCTCTCTCAAAATAATATTTTAAATTAAATCACACTGACTTTATATTGATAACCTGCAACTTGATTGAGGTAGAACAAATTACTGAAAAACGTGTTGTACCACCACAACCGTAGCTGTAGTCTAAAAGGTCAGTACAGAACAAGAATTCAGTAACAAAAGTGACACTTTGGACCCTGAACAGTGGGATGTCTAGCAGAGCTTTCTGTAATGGTATTAAAGTGTTTGGCTCTTTTCATGTTTGCCAACCTATTTACTGCCCTGTTGAAGGAGCAATAGGAGGACCTGGTTTACACCCAGTGTCAACAACAAGATCATTTCCCTAAGAGTAAGTACTGCTTTCTAGAGAGTTTTAATTACCCCAGAGGTCCTGTGGTTTTCATCTATCTCTGCAATTAGCCAGTTATCCCACAGGAAGGTATTTGCAATGTAATCTGAATTAAAACTTAATCCAACTCCTGTTAAAACCAAAGATGCTGAAGATTTGCTGAAATTCTCTTACTGTCAGTTTGGTGCCAGTGTGGCTTGTTTAGGGGCTTGAGCTTCTCCTTCACGCAGTTTACCTGTCACGCAGGGGTCATCTAACCTGCTTCAGAGCAGTCCTGGAAAACAAAGCAACAACAGAGGGAAAGGAGCTGAGCTCAGCTCTCACCTTTGCTAGGCAGTGGCACAAACTTCCCCACTTGCCTCTGGGAGCACCGAATCACATTTTAATCTTGCAAAGCACACGGAGTTTATAGACCAATGATATGAAAGTGATCTTAGCTGAAGTCACATTGTTGACTATAGCCCTTGAGTATTACTAACTGCATCTGAAAGTTTCTGCAGTTGGCGTTCTGAATCGCTTAATTGACAGGGTGCATTGTAAGTACAGCGTGATTATGCAAAATCAGAATCATCCAAGGAAGAAATCTGTTGCGGTTGCTGTTTGAGCTGATTTTTAGTGCTATAAATTTGAATGCAATGACACTTGCTTCTTGCCTGAAATGTAATGATCTCTTCTCTATGTATGTTTATGTATGTTTATATATTAAAGCCCTGTGTTGGATGGCATGGATGTTAAATGTGTTTTTCTTCCCTGACCTGAACAGCTTTTACTGCCTCTTACTCAACCCTGTTTATACAGTGCCACATAGCAATGAATGTTTTTAATAGAAAAACCTCAGAGTTGTTTCTGGTAGTACATATTTTTTCTTATCAACATATGCATCACTATGCAACATGCAGCCAAAACAATAGACACTTCCTGTACTTTTATTTTCCTTGAAGCTGTAAGAGCAAGGCTCCATTTAAATCCCACTAAATGAACATTGTAAATGACACATCAGAGAAAAGCATGTGTTTTGCCAGTCAGGCTTGAGAGTGTTTGAAATCAGCTCTCAGTTTCAAGTGATAGGTAGACAGTGGCCAGGCTGGCAGAGCAGGGGGAGGGTAAAATGGGAGTTATATGAGATGGAGAGGTCACTGTGACTTGAGCAATCCAAAGGATAAGGAAACACAAAAATTATGCAACTTTATGCCCTGCGGTTCTTTCTCTTTACGAATAGCATCTTTATTATTGCAGTCACTCTCAGCACATAATTGTTCCATATTCAGTAAACAGGCAGAAAATTCAGCTTCAGGTTCAGAACTAATGGTGTTGAATTTGCAATTGCTAGATTTTATCTTCTGGACTTTTACAGAGAAATGACATCAATTCAATCAAAAATTATTTCAGAATAGGTGTATTGGTGGAATTGCTGTGTGTAGATTAACTCCTGGGTTGCCTGAGAAGAGTGAATGCTTCGGTTTTCCTCCTTGAGACTTCTTCTTTGAGACTTCATAACATGCAACACAACTAAGTGTGGTATATAGTCCAGAAAATTTAAGACACAATCTGAAGACTGTATATCAGTCTCTCTTTGAGACCAGAGCAAGCAAACAGCATGCTAAGCTAATGTTTGTGTTAACTACAGCCAGTTCTGAAGTCAAGGCATTCTGTGCACAAGAAAGTCAGATTTCTTTCAACATAGCTCTTTCAAGAGCTTGATGTTCATATTTAAATCATCTTAGAATTAAGAATCCAGATGTTGGGGCCAGTGTACAGACTAGGGAATATTTGTACAAAATATTTAAAGTTATTCTCTGGTTTCCCTGGAACCTGATAATGTTTCAACATAGGCCAGTCTCCTTTTGCTGAATTAGGGCAGGCTGAGGTTAGGAAAACCTAAAATTAGTGGGATTTAAACTCTAATTGCTAGACTAAAGCATTAGTCATCTGGTGACTGATGCTTTAAGAGGTCTTTGTAAATAAAATATTTTACAATCAAAGGAAGCCAAAACAGTACACTACCTGCTTTGGACAGACTGAGTATATGTATACTGGAAAACTTTTGGTTACAAAGGTTCTGAAAGTTCCCCCAAACTTTTTAAAGTTTTGTTTAATGTATATTATAAAATGTATGTACACTGGAACTTCACATGACACCCATCATGGATTTTACAATGCTTTAAGGTACGCAAGCAGATAACCTTTCAGATAGATGCCCAGATTAACAATGAAAACAGGTAGACATTGCTGTCACCAACTACTGCTTCAAATCTGTCTTCATGCCCTGTTCAAAACAACAAATTTTATAACCAACATGAAGTTCAGAGGTCTGGAGCAGCAAAACTTAATTACAGACAGTTACTGTGACAGCTGTTACTGGGCTAAAAGTTGGATTTCTGAAAAGACCTGGAGTCTCAGTAAGGCCTTTGCTGCTAAATTGCATGCCTTTCCTTATCTTTAGGTCACTTCTGAACATGAAGTGGTAAAAGCCCACATCTTACTTTAAGGTAATCCTGCTCTGTGAAACTATGGGTTTTCTTCAGGAGCATGCAGTAAGGTAGGGTATAGGTCTCAACTCACTGTTTTCGTCAAGCTAGCTGTGCAGATGTTCATAGTACACATGATATGGTGGCTGAAAGGCTCAAAGTACTCTGAGTACAAAAAGATTTTCCATGTGCAGCTTTAGTGTAGGCCAAGGGTGCTCTCTATATTCCCATTCTTTGTGCACTAACTTTCTTGGTCAGATCTGTCTCAAAATGCCTTATGCCCCCTGGATTTTCCCAACATAGTAGCTAATGCATATTTATGTTACTACTCTGAGGTTAAAGGACAGTGAAGGATCGGCCCAAGAAATGCAGATATCTATCAGTCAAAGTTTTGAGCATATTTAATCCTCAAATCAGTTGCTGATGTATGTTGCTGTATCCACTGTAAGAGGCAGAGTGGGGAAAGAGTCATTATTCCCTCTCTCTGAGAACACTTTATCAATGGCAAAAATCATATAACAATTCATCCTCACTCTCAAAAACATGTTATGCCATGTCAGCACATAAACAAAGAAGATGTCATTGATAAAACTTCTGAAAAAGGAACTATCCCTGACTTTTGGCTGCTCTAGCACATTCTCTGCTCAGTTCCTGGTCCAGAATTATATCTAACTGCACACCACACTGACCTCCCAAAACGGGCATCAGGCCCAGACCATGATCTTGCATATCTTACTGAATCTTTGGAACAAATCTGTCAAGAAAAATCAGAATTTACATTATCATAAAAGAACAGAGTTTCCTTCCAAACCAAAAGGTTGAAGACTGGACTGCATGGAAGCAGTGCATAAAAATTAGAAAGAAAGATGAATTTAAAGGGCAAAGTCTCTTATCTTGAAGACAGTTGCAAATGGATAAATACCGGCATAATATTCCTGATTTATGGGAGCAGATGACATACTTGTTGCCCCAAAATAGTACATAATCCAAAATTATAAAAATTCTTTATCTCATTAGATAAGGTTCAAAATATCAAAAACATAATCTTTCTATAATATAGAATTTTCTGTAATTTCTATAATTTTCTATAATATATGAAATATAAACTGTAAATTATTAACTAAAGGTGAATATATATTGCAGGACTTTAAAAATCTCATCCCAGTTTAGAGGTGGTTAGTTATGAAGGGAATAGCCATAAATTAATCTAGACTTCAAGATAATCATATCTAATTTTAAAGTTTTATGATGACTTTCAGAGAAGTATCAAAATTCTTAAATGTACCAACATCATAAATTAAAATGGTTTTAGAAGTAGTAAAAAAAACAAACACAAGCTTTACAATATCATATAAACATAACCTTTTATTTCTGTCCTCTAGTGGTTTAGGTCTTGCGTTCAATTCTGCAAATGACCTTCGCTATAAATAGGCAGTTTTTTCCCCATCATGCATAAATTAGAACTCAAATGGGGATATAGTTGACTGACGGTGGTGTGGTTTAATCTAGAGACCTAGGTTAAGGTTGAGAGCATTAGCAGGTAAGTATAATAATTCTTCCACCTTAGTTGCTTCACTGGAGGATTCTGTTTTATCTGTCTAATGTAACCACTGGTCACTGAAACTGATTATAGTGATATTTATTTCATTAGTTCAAAATACCATCTAACCAAGGTAGTAATTTCGTATTTCCTTCTGGCATATTTGCCTCGCTTTCTTCAAATCTATTACCCTTAATTATATATTCCTCTACTATAATTATCCATTTTTTTTTTTACTTTTGACCTTCACTTTTAATATAATTTCCCGTATTTTTAAAAAACTGTAAACCTTCATGATCTGTATCTGGCACACTCCACTCAAAAAAAGTCTATTAGGTTTCAGTTATATGGTGTTTGGGAATGATAATGCAACTTTTAGCTGGAAGATCCATCTCTCTGTTTCAGTTCCAATCCAAAATCATGGGCAATTACCAAGCAGACTTCCATAGGTGTGAGATTGGGCCCCAGTTCTAGTCCCACCCGAGTAAAAAGTGTTAGATTATACTACGGTGATATTCATAAACTCTAAAGCTCCTGAAAAAACAGAAGTTTCAAAAATACATCATGTGTATGTTACAGAAAACAATGCAATAGCTGTCTTTTGTACAGCTGACTTATTTATTTTTAATGCCAACTTTGTTGCTCTAACTCCCTAGAAAAGCCTTTTGAGGCTCTTTGCTTTACAAATAAAGAGCTACTTTGGGTGTAATCTCCCAGAGCCTTTTCAGAGAGAGGAGAGATTCTGGTGGCATTAAGTATGTACAGTTTATGCAACAAAGAAGAGCTTTAGTCCATGTAATAATACTTCTGTAGAATGATAAGTGCTGACCACACACAATTTCTGTTGACTTGATTTGTAGCTGTGTATGCTCAGGATCTCTTGTGGTTTAAAATCCAGTTTGCTACATGATGATCCAAAAACAGTTCAGTCAATGGAAAAAGGCAAATCAACAACAGAGGTCTTAGTTTAGTTTATGTTTGTCAATCAAGAAAGCTGTTTTTTCGCTTTTTTTAAAATTGCTGTACTTATATCAGTATAAAACCTGGCATAAAAAGAGATCTAATAACATAATGATCCTTAAAATGAGCACAGCCTATGCAAGTTATATGTAGGGACTAGATACACATATATATCTACCTATGCACCATTATATGTGACTGTGTGTATAACATGGGGAATTAGAATTATTCACCCTTAAGAGAAAAAAATAAAGTACTAAGGTTAGAGTGGAGCCACCTTGTCTTGGAAGCTTGTAAGCACACTGTTACAGTATGGTTCAATTTGCAGGAGAAATTTTGACCGTTGGCTGTACTGCCATAGAGAAACTCTGAAAACTTGGGTCAGTCGTGTGTGCAGCAGACTTCCGCGGTGTCAGATTCTACAGCACATCCTTTGGCATGAAACTTTTTCTTAAAGTAGATGTCCAGATTATTCCACTTTACTGAGCTTAAAAGGATTTGATCACAATAACTCCGAGTAAAGTATCTCACTCAAAATGCATTTGATGGAAAGCAAAATTACCAAGCAGCAGGACTTCCTCCTGTTGACTCCTGCAATTGCAGTCAAGGACCCAAAGTGTTTTCCCACTGTCCCCTTGAAAAGATGCATTATTTTAAAAGATTCTTCTTCGCAATGATCTGCACAGTTTAGATGTAGATTCCTCTGTTTAGAGGAAAAGTCTTTTTCCTGCTAATCACTAATGTTATATCTCCTTGCTTGCCAAGTATGCGGTTTATTGGAATACACATGAAACCTGCAAAAAACCTCTCTTTTGTCTTTGTTCACATCCACAGAAACCTTTAAGAGATTCTACTTTCTTCATCAGATTATATCACATCAGACTCAATCCATACCAGCTTTTAAATTGTTATAGCATCTGAATTGTCTACAACAGAATGTGTCTATGTTGACTCATTACAATTCTGAAAAAAATCACCTCCGACCACTAACAAAAGGGGTAGTGTATCTTGAGAACTCTGTGTATGACAAACTGACATATACAATAAATATGAATGTTACTACAGTAACAGATTGAAATTATATAGTTCATTTAAACTTTTTTCTGACTTCAACTTAGTCCCAGCTAAAGCACACAGGAAATAAACATATTGAGCTGTCTGGCACCAGGCAACTATCCAGGTCCTGTTCTGTCTAGCACTGGGCTCGGCTTATCCATCCAATCAACATTAGGAGGTTTATTTATGTGAGACAGATATATTAGTAATAAATGGATTTATTCAGTAGCTTGGTGGCTTTATACACGTACAGAATCATTTCAGTTTAAGGAGACTTAAAACCGAGCAACTCCACTAACTTTTATGGACTGTATCCTGAAGCCCTTTGCGAGTTCTATTCTCCTCCTCACAAGAGAAAAACCAAAACAACCAAGCCCCAAACACTCATTGAAGTCAGTGGGATGTTTGCTGGAGCAAAAACCTGCAAAAGACTTAGGAAATGGTGACATGGAAGTGAACACGCAACTAGCTAAGTGGCAATTCAAAGGGTTATGGTATATTTACATACATCTTATCTAATATTCCATATATAAAAGTCCGTTTTAATTTTTACAGACCAAGATAGTCTGTAAAAGAGAATCAACTGATAGAATTCAGAAGGGATATCTGGGTTTTCTTTATCACACCTATTTATACTTTAGACAGATTTTGTTCTAAGGCATTAATCTGACATGCAAGTCAGGTCTGTGCTACGTTGAAGTCTGTTTTCACTGATTCGTCTGCTGTTTTTTAGAAAACAAGACAGAGAATTCTCTTTAGTGCTATGGTTTATCCATTTCAATCAGATAACGAGTGGCACATTCTCACCTCATTTGCAGTTTTTAATTCCAATTGGACATTGCTTTTGAAATGTCCCTTCTCTTTTCCCCCTTTATGCTGCCACTTGAAAGTTGAAATGTAGCAAGAATGTAATGTTAGGTGCCAGTTTTCTGAATTACAGGGTGACTGCTTTAGCTGATCCCAAAAAGCAAGTGTCTTTTTATACCGCATAAAAGCCTGAAATGTTTACATATCAAAAGGCTATAGGCCAATTTCTGTCAAAATTATACATGAAGTTAAGCAGTACAAGCAATTTATTTAAACACTAGTCATTGTAGAAAAATTCAAAACCATATGCTCTTTTAGCAGTTTTTCACAAATGCATTTGACCCATGACTTGGCAAGACATGCATGCTTCATAATTTACTCTAAATTTCAAATCCCCTTGACATTTAAATAAAAGATCTTCATTAATAAAGTTTATATGAATGAAAACTTTAGAAGCTGATATTGTTAGAGGGAAGCTTCAGGAAAAAGCGCGTTTCTGCCTCGTTTTCAAATGACTGACTTTCCTAATCAGTTCAAGATAAGTTTATTCTGGGAACAAATTACCGTAATTTTGCATTGTGTGATTTTTTTTTTTTGGGGTGGTGGTGGTGAAGTAATGATGCAATCAATTTGAAACAAACGTGGGGAAGGCTGAAGGGTGATGGCATTGGTACGTGAGAGATGTGTTGCGGGGCGCCGTTTCCAAGAGGGTTTCGCAGCCGGCGACCCACCAAAAAACTTTGATTCACCCCAGCGCTCCCCCCTCCCCGCGCCGGGCGGGAGCCTCGGCCGGGGCCCTGCGCCCAGAGCGAGCCCCGGCCGGCGGGGAGGGGGTGCAGCTCCCGGGGGGTGCAGCCGGGGTCCCGGCCGGCGGGGAGGGGGTGCAGCTCCTGGGGGTTGCAGCCGGGGTCCCGGCTGGCGGGGCCCCGCCGCAGCCCTGGGTGCCGCTCCGAGCCAGCGCCGGGCAGGCGGCGCGTTTCGCATCCCCGGAATTATTCCTTAATGCCTTAAAATAAAAAAACCCGGCCGATTTCTCGACAAGCGCATTTTCATAGACTTGTGTACGGTGATTGCTTTGTATGAAATCGTGTTTGGGTAATAATATTGAAAATCAGTGCAGTGTTTACTTTATTTCATACCTAACAGCTTGTTCTGCCCGGTGCTATGCGCCTCTTTAGATCTCTCTTTCAACCCATGCTGTGACTACCCTCCAGTAACAAACAATTGCTTAGCAACACTATGCAGCACAATTTGCTTGCGTTTCATTTGTTATTACAATTTCATCCCGACATTGTGTGACAACTGATTGTTTGTTTAACGCAATTTTACGTTTGCAAGGTTGGCGAAGAGCAGATGCGAAATGAGAAACTCCGAGAGCAGGTTTCGCGAAGCGGGTATCAGAACTGGGGTTTTCGCGGCGGGACTACCGAGATTAAAACAAAACAAAAGAGAACTTCCCCACGGGGGTGGCAAGTTATTTGAAAAAATAATCTCTAAATTAGGAATAAAGGTAAACGCTGCAGCGTGGTGGATCATCCTTCGCGGAGCCTTCCCGACCGAAACCCTCGCCGGGAGCCGAGCTCTCGCACGGCCCGGGCGGCGTGTGCCCGGCCCCTGCCCTGCCCCTGCTGAGCCCGGGGGGCCGAGGTCCCCCCGGTGCCCCCTTCTGCCCCGCATTTGCCTGGGAGAAGCCGGCCAGGCGCGGAGGTGAAATCCCGGTGCAAGTGATGCTGTAAGCACCCCAGCAGTCGGCCCCAGCGGCGGGCCCCCCCCCCCTCCGCGGGCCTCCGCACGAGCGGGACTTCGGCGGGGTTACTCGGTTCCCCGCAGGACGGCAATTTGGGGGCAGAGTGCTGTCCCTGCCGCCCGCCCGTCTCCCTCCCTCCCGCGGCCCGGGCTCCGCGGAGCCCCGCGGGGAGCCCTGTCCCGCGCTGCCGCACCCCCGGAGCCGCGGCCCGGCGGGGCGCTCCTCGCGGGGACCCCCAGGGCACCGCGGCGGAGAGACTCCCGGCCCTCGCCAGTGGGAGAGCCGGCCGTGCCCCCCCGCGGCATCCCCCCCCCCTTCTCGGGCCTGGCTGCCCCGGGGGCTCCAAGCCCGGCTGGCCCGAAGCCCCGCGCACCGCCGGGGGCCGCGAAGGCCACCGGGGAGACGGTGCCGCGCATTGCCGCGGAGCCGCCGAGGACGTGAACGAGCATCCCGATGGCGGAATTAAGCAGCGCGCTGCTGGGCGGGCAGCCTGACCGAGCTGCACCCAGGGAATTACTTACCAAAAAACCCCAACAAACCAACCCCAAACTGCGCCCGAAACCCAGCCACAAACAAACAAATAAACAATCAAAGAATAGAGAAGACCCTCAAAACAACAACAACAACAGAAAAATCCCAGATCTAACAAAAACCCCACCCCTCTGTCAGACAGTTTCACTTTACATCAAATTTGAAAAATTTGCATGAAGCTCAGGTCTAAATGCCAAAGGCAGAAAGAAATTGATCGGCAAATAAATTGAGGTAAAGGCAACCATGCTGGTAATCAGTCACATCGCGATGTATCAATAAAGTGAGAATTAAGTGCTGGCGTTCTTTAACGTTTACACGAGTCTTTTGCTAGAAATAGAGTTTTGGTTTAGATCATTCTCAGATGCGGTTTTAAACCCTGGAACATCGAAGAAAGGAAGGATAAAGTGCGAGTAAGCGCTAACGAGGATATTCTTTGTTGAGGAAAAATAATGTGTTCTTCGTAAACGGACCCTAACGGCTTGTTTTCATTTCATGCGCACAATTTCCTACCTTCTTTGATGGGGGGCTGATGGGGTAAATAGTCTAATCTTATTCAGTTCACCTCCTGTGGATTCCCAGTGACAGTCGTGACAGACGAAGTGTTCTGCAAATCACAAGAGCCAGCTACCAAGAGAGTCAAACGTCTTAATAGGAAGAGTTTTAGGGACTTTAAACTGCTCCATTTTAAATTCACGGAACACGCAAAATATAAAGTTCTCCGTATCATTGCAACTCTAGAGGCTTTGTTTTCTAAGCTAGAAAAGGAAAGATTCTTCCTTAAAAAGAAAGAAAAAAGCACCAGGATGGATCGGAAGCAAATCGGAACACCTACCAGACCCGGGTATTTGAGATGGCACTGGTCTTTAACATTTCCACCTCCTGGCTTGTTTAAAAAAAAAAAAAAAAAAAAAAAAGTGATACCTGTCTGGATCTGAATCTGTTGGGGGAAAAAAAAAAAGTTTACAACATTCACGCGTCCTCGTTCCGCCAGGTGATCTAGGAAAAGAGAAAAAAAAAAAAGTTCATTTACTCAGTGAAGACGTTGTTGCTTCACTGCATAAAGCTTAAATCAGAGGAACGCGTACTCCTCAGTGCCCTTTCAGTTCTCCGAGCCGGGGGACGCAATATTCAAACCCTGCTACAGAAACACTTGGAGGGGGCAGTTGCATGGTTGTATCGCAGTTTTTTGTTTTTTTTTTTGAAAAGTGCTTCTTAACCAATTCGAAGCATAAATAATGAATCCGAGCTTCAGACAGAGGAAATCGCACCCACTAATGTGAACTAACACGAGCAAAGTAGGTGCATAATAGACAAGGCTAGGAGCTGCTAACCACTTCAGCACAATGGCATTAATAAGATTAACCTGGGCAATTAGCCGGTGCAGCAGAGATCAAGCCTGAATCTGGGGCCTTTCAGAAAAGCCCACTAATGGAAAGGATTACGTTAATTTCATTAATTCTCAATACACAGACCTGGGCTCCTTTCACTCCTTTGTGTAACCCCCACCTCTTCCCCACCAAAAAGGGGGAGAAAGAAAAAAATCAAATCTGGTTTTGTTTGTCATCTGCATATTACCAGGAACTAAATCCAGGATGACGTCGCCTGGGTATAAAAAAGGGAAGAGGTTCAGATGGATTATACTCCGAGCAGCCCTCTGGGTTGAGATCAGTAAACAGGCGAGAGTTGAGGGGGGAAAGTTCCAGGGGTGGATCCTGCGCACACGCACGCACAGACACACACACACAGACACACACGCGCGCACAGACACACACGCACACTCTGCCCGCAAGCTGCCCTCGGAAAACGCTCCGCTCTTTTCGCTCCGCTCCCTTTTTAAAATTTCTCCGAAAAGTTTCGATTTCGTGTCTCTCCAGCCTTCCCCCCCACCCCCCCCACCACAGCCTCCGCCGCCGCCACCACCACCTACCCTCCCTACCCTCCCTCCCCCCCCTCCCCCCCCCCGCCCCGGCCGGTCCCGCTGCCCTGCCCCGGCACGGTTTGGGGCATGCCTGTGAGCATGTTCAGCATCGACAATATCCTGGCGGCCAGACCTCGCTGCAAGGACTCGGTGCTGCTGCCCCCGAGCGCCGCGCCCGTCGTCTTCCCCGGCCTCCACGGGGACTCGCTCTACGGCAGCGCCTCCGACTACGGCGGGTTTTACTCCCGGGCGGTGGCACCCGCCTCCGCGCTGCCGCCCGCGGTCACCGGATCTCGGCTCGGCTACAACAACTACTACTACGGGCAGCTGCATGTGCCGGCGTCCCCCGTGGGCCCTTCGTGCTGCGGGGCCGTGCCGCCCCTGGGCGCCCAGCAGTGCTCCTGCGTCCCCCCCGCAGGTAAGCGGCCCCGCGCGGGACGGGGCGAACGGGCTTTCTTTGTTCCCGCAGCCGCGGGGCGGGAGGGGGTGGCGGGGAGCTGGCGGCCCGCAGGAGCGCGGGTGGACGGCGGGGCGGGGTGGGGGAGCTTTTTTTCGGGGTGGGGGGAGCAGCGATCTCATGCAAAGCCTGTCGTCGTCTCGTCTGTCTGTCCGTAGGTTACGAGGGCACTGGGTCAGTCCTGATGTCCCCTGTTCCCCATCAGATGTTGCCCTACATGAACGTGGGCACTTTGTCCCGGACGGAGCTGCAGTTACTGAACCAGCTGCACTGCAGGCGAAAAAGACGGCATCGGACGATCTTCACTGACGAGCAGCTGGAAGCGCTGGAAAACCTCTTCCAGGAAACGAAATACCCAGACGTGGGCACCAGGGAACAGCTGGCCAGAAGGGTGCACTTAAGAGAGGAAAAAGTGGAGGTATTTTGCTTTCCTTCCCCCCCTTCCACCCTCCCCCTTCCGCATTTAAACGCGCTCGGACCGGAGGTACCTCGGTGCGGCTCCAGCCCGGCCGCGGCGAGCTGGCGGCGGGGGGGAGCAACAGGTTTGCGGCGGGGAGAGGGGAGGCTTTTCGTTATTATTTCCAAGCGTCCTTCTGGGGGCGGCTGGCCGAGCCGATCCCACGGCTGTGAGCAAATGTCGAGAGGCGGTCGTGCCTCCTGAACACGCTCAGCCTTTCCCAGCGAGCGGCCGCTTTCCCTCCGCCTCCCCCCGGCCCGAGCGCGGCCGCCGCACATCGGCCCCGCCGCGGCGGCGAGCGGCTCCGGGCGAGGCAGGGGGGAGGGCGGGCTGCCGGTTTGCGTATCTTTGTGGTTTTTTTGTTTGTTTGTTTGTTTGTTTGTTTGTTTTTTCCCCCCTAATATTTTAATTTCTTTTTCCGTAATAGGTTTGGTTCAAAAACCGCCGGGCAAAGTGGAGGAGGCAAAAGCGATCATCTTCGGAGGAGTCAGAAAACGCACAAAAATGGAATAAAGCGTCTAAAACGTCTCCGGAGAAGAGACAAGAGGACGGGAAAAGTGACTTGGACTCCGACAGCTGATACCTCGCGGGGGGGGGGGAACGTTTCCCGTGGACTGTCGGATACGCTCCAGAGGATACTACTCATCTTGCACAAGCTCTGCCTTGTCGGAGGGGGAAAATATCTGTATATAATGTACAATGCCCCGAGCTGATTTCGTGTAAATAAAATGTGTTGCGGAGGTGTTGCACAGGTAGACGGCGGCGCGTTTGTTCACCCCTGCACCGCGGGGAGAGGGGAGAGGAGAGGAGGAGAGCGGCGGTGCCGCGCTCCCCGGGGGCCAGGGGCGGCCTTGCCGGCGCAGTTACTTATTTAAGGGGGTTTCGCCTAGTTCCGAGCAAGCGGCGGGCAGTGCGCTGTCCGCCGGGCCCGCTGGCCACCCGCTCGCTGCAGGCCGAGGAGCGATGGCGGATCGGCCACCCCCAAGGAGGGCGGCGGACACCCGGTCGGGCCGGTCCCGTCCCCGATGGGGGAGGCCGGGGCAACCCCGCCGAGGCCGGAGCAAACGTCGCTCCGCCCCGCCGCAGCTCTTCGCTGGGCCGCCCGCCGCGGGACCGGGCTGTCCGCTCACCGGGCCCCGCCGCCCCGCCCGCCCGCCCGCCCGCCCCGCCAAGCTGGAGGCGATGCCCGTCGGAAATACGCGCAGGCAACGCCAGTCCGGCCGCGCTCCTGTTCCCCTGTCCTCTTTCCTTGCGCTTTTCTCTTCCTCTCGCTGCAGTTGTGCCCTGTCGAGTTTCCAAAGCGTTTGCTTTGGTCCCCGGTTAGAAAAGCGATCTCGCTACTTCGGGGTTCAAAATTGCTGTTAATAATTTTCAGCCATTGTCATTTGAACTCCGCGTAAGGGGAGGACGAGCCCTCGTGTGCTGCTTTTGGGGATGTTTCACAGGAAGATGCTAATGGCGATTTTCTCCCCTTTGAGGCAGCACCTTTGCAAATAGGAAAGCGGTGACAGCCCGGTCTCATTTTACTCTTCTCTCTATGAGGGCCTCGTAGAAGAGACGTTCATTCCCCCTGTAAAATTCACATGAATTTTCCTTATGCTTTTTTTCCTGTGACTCCCCAACTCTTAGTGCTCATCCTTCCAGAGCAGAGCCAGCACAGTTTCCCCATGCTGACTTTAGAAAGATCTTTCCCTCTCCTTGTCTACAAAGACTGTCTATACATTTAAAACAAATGACCCGAAGGTGTAAAGCCAATGCAGAAAACCTCTGGCTAGAAGTCTCCATGCTGTGCCTTCCATTTCAGAAGTTAAGTGGTAGTAAGCTGACTTTCCTTAATTATGGCCAATGCCTAAACTCACCTGTATCTACTCAGCTTGTGTAGTTTAGGCAAGAAACCGGCTTATACAAATGTGCTCACCATTGCTTCTTCCTAGAAAGGGTCAACTGCTGTGTTGCTTGTCCTTGTGCTTTTCCTCCCTTTCCTGATATATCCAGCTTCTTATGGGTGTTGTAGCATGATGTGTATTGCAGGTGTTAGTGTGATAGAGCCAATTTCAGTACCTGTCTGCTCAGATAACATTTCTTAATGTACCTGTGTTTCCACATAGATGTGGTATATCTCTCTCTGAGCAATCTCTCCCTGTACCATAGGAACAGCTGCTGTGGAAGAAATTAAGTGTGGTTTTGTATGAGTCAGTCCTTTAGGGGGCTTACAGTTTCATCATTACTGCTCTCTTGAAGAGAAGAAGAAATTTAGCCTCTTTTTCCTTAGCGCAGAAGAGGAAGAAGGGGAAAGGCAAATGGATTCTTCTTCTTGTTGGATATATATCATGGTTTGGCTCCACAGACCTATTGCATTTTGGAGATACTACCCTATTGCTACGGGTGCATATGTGATCTCTGTAAACTGTATTGAATTACAACCCAGTAGCACTAAAAATTAGTTTTCAAATTACTGAAAACTAGTTTTCAAAATACATGTTTTGTTATGTTATATGCAGGAAGTCTCAGTGAAATTTTCATGTCATCTCCTCTGTATTTAGTCATTGTTAGGTTTTAAAGTGCATACTTAATTTGCAAATAAAAGCCAGGTCTAAGGATAATATTGCCCAGGATTTTGCAAATGCTTATATATTTTCTTTACTTCCCATGTCTAAATATCCTTAGTGCCACACTGGGAGCTTGGTAGGGCTTTGTTTTGTTTTGCATTTTTGTGTGTGGGGTGGTAATTTTGGAAGTCACTATTAAGGATTTTAGCCTGCGTAATTGAACGTGGGAGTTAAACTGGCTCTGGTTTTGAAAGGGGTGGGCTTTAAATATGTTTCTGATAACCAGTAGTAGTTACTTAAAGTTGTAGTCCGTATCTTTAGAGATTTTTAGACTTTTCCAATGGGAGAAAGTTGCTCGAGAACCACGGAAGCTCCAGGTCACCGAACATGCCAATTTATGGATTTATTTAGAACTTTTTGTTATGTGGGAGTATGTGATATGATGTAAGAATCAAAACCTGGTGTTCCAAAAACGTTTCTATGCATGGGATTGTGATGAAGTCACCACTAATTGATTTTAAATCATGTTATACCTTAGTCTGAGTTAATTTTTGAGTTTTCTATAAACTTGATTACTAGAACCTGATCGTGCAGTCATGGGTATCTATTCTTATTACTGTATGTAGATGTAGACCTATTAGAGTTAATAATATCACTTTAAAATCTAACTGAAAAGCAGTTTTAATCTTGACCTGAAAGCTTTAGCTTACTTACTAAAAATAGTATTTGTGCCATTAGACAGTAGGAGTAGCTGTCTCATTCTTTTTCTTCCTAGTGTTTGTTGAAAGCGTAAAGGCTTCATTCTATCTTCTTTACATTGTGAAATCAGATCCTATGCAGTATGGAAGAGTTTGATAACTGAAAAGTAGTAAGAAGATTGCATCAAAAGGATCACAACAGTAGAAAATTAAATGATTGAAAGCATGAGGATGATTGTAATAAGAAAATCTCTCATTCACTTGTACTGTTTGGTTGGCATAATCTGTCTCTAGGTGTTGGTCTGGAGTTTTATTTTAGGAGAATTCCTACGTGCTGAAATGCAAATGCCATGTAACAACTTTCATTATTTTCTCTTTCTATTGGTGCAGTAGGGGAAAGGCGAAGCGAGGGATCTGAGTATGTGCTATGTTCCAACAGGTTCTGTTCTAACAAAGGGGCTTTGAAAGAGTTGGTTGTGGTTGTGGTTGTTAACACTTGTCTAAGAACTCCTTAAAATCTCCAAAAGAGATTTGTTTGTTTGTTTTGTTTTGTCTGTGTCTCCTCCATTGCAATTTACAACCTTGCATCTTTGTCAAAACCGGTTCTCAGAAGATTTAATATGACAGAAAAACCCACTTATCTATTTCTGAAACGTGATGTATGATTCACGGTACTGATGTACTAGCTAGGTTTTACAACATGAGTTTAGTTTCTTGCTGTCTCACTGATTTTCTATAAAATGCTGGATTTCTTTCTTTCTAAATTTCTGTCTGTAGAATGAATAATATTCCCCTCAGATCTCACCAGGGAGGTAGGATGAGGGGAGTATTGTAAGAAGAAACATAAGCTACTTCAGATGTTCACCGTTGTAGCGAAGAATTATTCCAGATAATGCTATGCATTACAGGAGTAATAATTGAATAATTATACAAAAAGGAGCATGCACCAAATAAATCTTCCTGACACCAAGCTGGTTTAGGTTATGAAATTCTCTTGCAAGGGAAAGCTAGGGAGAACAATGTGTAGTGAGGGGACAATGCAGAAGCTTTCTGCTGTGTAGAGGCAGATTGAGCAATCTGATGCGTGTTTTCATTGTGTCATCTGCATTTAGATGGCCAAAATTTATGTTTCTATTTAATACCCTATTTACCATATTTATTTCTGTAGTCTTGTTGTAATAAATAATACTGGAAAGCAGAGGTCAGATTTTTTTTCTTGACATAAAGTGATTTATTATCAGCTGAAAATCTGGACTCTTTTTTTCCTTTCAGTTTTACTAATACTTGAGTGAACTGGTTTTGAGCTTTACCATAATGGGATCCTGGGAATATAAACCATGCAAACTCTTTCTTACACATGACTTTTGAAGCAAACATTTGGATTAGTGGAAGTTATAAAAAAAAATGCAACATTAAGGTGAGTTCATATTTTTTGTGCTCCATCTGCATTTATTGGTTCTCTGGGGTTATACACCATGGAGCATAAATGAACAAAAACCTAAAGAGTTTTTGTTTTGTATTCAACCCCCCTAGGGTTTCATTCAATTTATACTTTATGTTTTCCTACTTTGGAGACCTGGTGAGTCTTGACTAAACCTAGACAGAGAAGGTTAGTCAAATTACTCTGTTTCTCTGGGATTGCCACTGACCCGGATTTGATTAGAGTCTGTTATACAAAGGTAATAATTGTAGCTGCGATATATTGTAAGCAATTAGTACAAACTTTAGAGTGACCTGTCCCTGTAAAGTATCTGACAACTTTAAATGTAGAAACCTCTGTTACAATATTCTGGTTTGTACTGAAACTAACTAAAGCTGGAGAATTCAGATTTAAATCAAAAAAAAGAGTCCAACTTCCTTCACTTTTTGTTTTCAGAATAGAACATGTCTACAGACAGACAGAGACTATATCCCTCAAGATACACAGCAAAACTTAAGGCACAACTGAATGCAATAATATGGAGCAGGAGAAAGGCCAGGAAGCTTGTTATAGCTTAAAAGTACCTATGTAGTTGAATGTTGAAAGTTACTTCACCTCTGTCTTCTAAATGGTATCTGAATACTGGTGTTTGCATTTCTTTTCTGCTCCTTGTCCGGACAAAGATGCATGCTTCCCTTGGAGATTTGGCGCTTCACCTCATTAGTATACCCCGAAACATGTCGAATACATCTGCCAATGTAGAAGTTATAATTGTCCCTTTGCATTATGTTCAGGAAAAGAGCCTTCCCCCAAAACTCTGAACCAAGCATTGAATCTCCACCAGAGTCTGCCTGTGTTTATTTATATAAGTACAATAATAAAAAATCTTGATGCTTTTCTGTCTTTGGGGGAGATTTATTCAGTGTTTGCTACCCAGTGACTGCAGAGTGCTTTGCTAACATTGTGTGTTGGGTTTTCACCCTGACTACGCTCTGGCAAAAGAGATGACTGTGGAGTGTGGAGCCCCCTTCCTCTGGGCTGAACTGTCTCCTTCAACAGGGCAGCTGCCTGCAGGAGTTCTCCTCCCCTTTCTATCCAAGGTGGGCGGACCTGTGGACTTGGCAGACTTAATATGTTCTTTTCCTAGAAAAAAAATGAGCCATTGGGAACCAGATTCTGATGGTATAATTTCAACAATTTGGTTTGCAGGGTGGCATCGCAAACCGTTGGATCTGTGCTGCAAACTACAGTGCTGGAATGAGCTGCTGAGAACAAGGATAAGAACTTCTGAAGCTGGCATCCCTCTTGACTCCAACATCGTATGAGTAGGACCTGAATATAACTGTATTTATTTCCTTTATTCAGGGCTTTTGGAAAACTGTCAAAGAACTTAGCTGTGAATTTTCAGAGTGATCCTGGGGTGAGAAACTGCTGTTAGTCCATTTTCCTGTTGGAAATGCTTAGGTAGGTACCTCTTCCTCAGGGGGACACACAGGAAGTCCTTGGCACAGTGTGGGGAAGCAGAAGTGATGATATTTTTTCACTGGTGAATTTTAATGCTATCACCATGTTTGCCTGTTATCCTGGTGGAAATTTGACTTTTCTGGTGAAAATAAGGCCTTCATGATTATGGTTTATGTAATTATATGTATAATTTATCTTGGTGCACGAACAAATTACACATTTTTTGCCATGCAAAAAAGCCCAAATTGAAGGCTAAATTAATGGAAGATAAGTGAAGGTAGGCACACTATGGTTTTGGTGTAGAAAGATGTATTTGTATAAGCCACAAAATGAGATCCCTGACCTGCTTTGCTTGCACCCCCAAAAACTCTTGCTGAGTGTTACATGTGCAAGGAATGCAGTACCAGCAGAGAGTGAGTAACTTTCTATTAAGAGGAGAGAATGGAAAAGAGTTCTTTTTATGCCAAATTTTACCCCATAGTGGATAATTACAGCCAAGTTGTAAACCCCTTAAAAGCTATAAGGCACCAGTATAATGAAACACATAACTGAAATTTACTGTACTTGTGTAGACTGCAAGCTTACTCTTGAATATTTAGTCTTCAACTTCTTAAATTTGTAGTTTCCACAGAGGGCTTATAAGTGCTAGAATTTTGATTAACTGTCTCAAATAAACTACTGCCATTGTTATCACTATAAATCTCCCTAACCTAAGAGTCTCAAGGAGGCTGATGTCTTCTGTGGAAATTATAATGATTTAGAAGAGCGTGAACCCAGTACCCTTTATTTGGAGCTTCCTGTCATTATATAGAAAGTCTCAGGCTTCATTTACATCACTTATTAGGTCTTATTTGTTTAATATTACTTTTTCATTGGTTTTATACTGTGTTTATCATGCACATTTTTAGAACATACTGTATTTTTCTTTTAGTTGGCCCTAATGCTATGGAGACAGCTCTTCACAATGAAACTTACTCACTTGTGGCTCCTTTAGCCTGGTTGAAAGGATAACATGGAGGCCTGACCCAAAGCCTTTGTGAATTAGTGAGAAACTTTCTTCTTGAGCTGGTAATATTTCCTACTTACATTAATGGATGGGGTTGTTCTGCAATTCGATCAGTGAAGATAGGGCGTTAATCCCCGGTCAAAAGGACTAATGATTATAGGACAGAACCATGCAGGAAGGGATCATTAGTAATCCCAGGGGAGCTTTCCTCTCCTTAAAATTCTCTAACTGTTCTGCTCTGACTTGTTCAGCTAAAGTGCTCCCTCCCACCTTGTACAGGTGGAGTTTTATTGGTAGAAATGGGTTTGTATTACTAAAGTCACTGCAGTTGGTACTGTTGTTGATGGAATAAGCTTCAAGGATGTATCTGTATTCATGTTAAAAGTTTTAGTGGGATACCTTTTAAGATAAAAGCCATGTTTCTACACTGAAATAATTATACTAGCACAACTCAGTCTTTAAATGAATGAATTATTGCTGCTTTTCAGAGACAGTAATATTGTTTGCAAGTGTATCGTTGACATAGAATTAGGTATTTTCCATGCAATGAGGCTTGACTAGGGTCAACATTAGGCCCTCAGACCTTGTGTGAGGCTTATCTCCACCTTCATAAAGGCAAGATAAAAGTTTATTGATACCCATCACACTTGGCCTTAAAGGAACATCTGATTTACCAGATGTTTAAGAAAGTCCAGAACAGTGTTCCTGAATTGGAAAGCAGCTGTGTGTTTCTCTGCTCACGTATTCATTGGCACAGCTGCTTCAGATATCCGGGCATCTAAATTATTCTGACATCAGAAAAAAACACTGAAACAGGGACTGATTATGGCCATATTGCTTATGATAGTTTAATGCTTTGGCTGACTGATCACTGGGAAAACTGTGCAGTCACCAGACACGTTTCAGTTAAGGAGCAAGTAGAATTCATGCTGAGGACTAAGAGCTAGGACATTAGGTGCACTAGAGTCATTCTTTCTAATACCAGTTTCTTTGAAGTAGCTGTCTTAGGAACAGAATCAGTTTCCATTTCAGCTTCACAGTCCTTTTGGTTGCATACTGAAAATTTTGGTCCTGACTGGATGGATGTCAGATGACTACGCAATTAAAACAAAAAAAAAAAGAAAAGATTTTATGTTAAATCCAAAGTTTAAAATAGTCTTTAAAAGTCTGTTAATTTGCATCTTGCCTATTTCTGCAGGCTTTTGTTGTTTTTTTTTCTCAGTCTCAAGTCAAGGTTCTGTTAAAAACCACTGGACACTTAAATAATGACTAGATACCAGTTTAGAACCAGTGTATTGATCCCCCTCAATTTCATTTGCATTTTTAAAATCACTTTTGGATCAGCACAAAGTAGAAACACAGCTGTCCTAGAAAAATGTCTGAGGACATTTTTGGAGAAAGAAGGTCTTGGGATTATAGAGTCTGATCTTCACCTCTGGAAGAAAAGCATGTGAACTGGAAGCAGTACTTTTCCAAACTGCCAAGCCTCTTTTGGCCCTGGATCAAGAAGAAAGAACAGCAGGTAAGAGCCACCTTTCCACCTTTCCATGTCAACACTAGATGTAAACTCAGTGTGTTTATGAGTGGCCGTGACTCTTGCTAAGAGGATTTGGCCCATAGATAGAGCCAATAACAGTTATTGAGGGTTCTGGCTGAGGATTAAAACCATTTAAGGTTTGGTTGAAAATATGTTTGTGCAACTGATGTTATAAGATTTTAAAAAAAAATAATATGAGATACATTTCACATTTATTTTTGGAACAAAAAATTAAAATGCATTTTTGTTTGTATACCATCATATGTTTTTGTTTTGATTTATTTGGTTTTACGTCTTCTTACAGGAAATCCTTCCACTGTTGTTGCAGTATAAATTGTGAAGACAGGAATTCATGCTTGTTAATAACCAAATCCTTCTGACCTATTTTAGAAACCCTAGTTCTTTCTGATAGCTCATGGTTATGCATGTGTGACATTCAAATGGTGGGGTTCCACACAGACTAATTATCAGGCAGCTCAGGAGACCTGAAGGGTATGGTATGATGCTTATTATAAAAATGGAAAACTTCTGAAATCTATCTTTGGTATGGAAGTGCCTTTTGTACAGAAAAAAATCAATGAAAGTGTTGCAGATAAAGATACATGACCTGCAAATTGTACTTGCAAGGACCGAGGTCCTTCTTTACCCATTTCAGGAGGGTTGAACCCGCGCCTGGCAGATACAAACTGGGATCCTCTAACAACAATGAAGTGTTTAGAAAACTTGCAAGGCCCAGAGGGTAGTATTCCAGGTGAAAGCCTTGCTGAGCTAGATCAGACAGCTATTTTTCAATGAAAAAAATAAGTAATATTTACAGCACAAACTGAGAATGAGTAGTACAGTCCAGTGGATAGAACACTAGTATGGAAGTAACAGAAGAGACATTATCCATAGTTCCGCTACAGTCTCAGCTAGGTCAGATATGTTTCTGTCTGTAAAATGGAAATAATTCAATATCATATCTATAAATATCAAGTACTAAGTAATGTTTCTCCATCCGGGTATCTTCTGAGCAAGTGTTTTCCTCTATCCACTGCAGATAGAGCCATATTTTAGGTTGGAAAACAAAAATATTTAGATGGATTTGTAATACCTGATCAAATTGGTTCTTGAGAATGAAAACACTGCAGAACATGACTTAATCTCAATAGCCTTACCAACAGTAGGCTGATAGATTTGCAAGCTAGAGCTCACTTTGCTCTCTGACATCTTATTTAAAATCCATCCTGAAGGAGGGATAAAACAACTTTAGATCTCATCGAGGAGGCATCTGAGCAAGTGTGAGATGCCAAGGAAAGAACAGTTTGGTCCTCTGCCACGTACTGCACTTCCAGGGGAGGGACAGTGTACAGGGTGTAGAAGAAGAGATTGCAAGAGTAACGGGAGGAATAGAAGCCATGGGCTTTTTCACAGTGAGCAGCAGTTTCTTTTCTGAACTGTTTCCAACAAATTGTTAAAGAGAGGGACTGGGTCTAAAGAGTTGATCACTTGGAGTGGAGGCAGAAGATTCATCTACCCTAGCCTGGCAATGCAGAAAATGGCTAATGAATTTGACAACTTCTTGGTCTCTATCTGGGTGTGATGTTTTTACTGGTTCTTCTATTGCATATGCTTATATTTGCATTTGCAAGCAGAATAGCTTTTCTTTCAGTATTGTCAGCATCCCATTGAGAGGTCTTACAGTGCACAGTTATCAAATGTGCTTGTAATCACTAACAGCAAGTTAAATGTGATCATTACACTTCGTAATTTCATTAATGAATTACAAGGCTGTAATGTTCCACTGTGGTAAGGTGGATAACCACTTCATGGCAGGTGTCGAGTTGATCTGAAAATTATTGCAACCTCAGAGCAACTATTTGGAACACTGGGTTTTAATCTATTAGTACATAGAACAGCATGGAGGTTTCACCCCAAAATCAATAGTGTATTTTATCCAAGTAAGAGGACTCTTACTGCAGGGATGGTTCATTATTGACCAATGTTTCCCCCCATCCCCTCCCTCCTCCCAAAGAAAGCAACAGCTAAGAGTAAAAGGGTTGTAAAGGGGCTAAGCCCTTTGGACTTACTACAGGCCAACTCTATGAAATGGATGGGATCTTACAACACTGGCTGTATGTGACCTTCCAGTTAACTGTGCTCTGCAACAGCTATGTTCTTGATCCAGGGCAGGAGACACAGCAGTTGGGACCTGGCCAAATGTTGCAGCTTGCTGACCCGGCTCGTGCCATTACTGTGTCCTTTTGCAGTAATAGCAGGAGATCAACCCCATTCCACTTGGGGACTTCCCCATGCCAGAGAAATCCCTAAGGAAGTAATTAAACTGCAGCAAGCTTCATAGTAACTTGCATTTTAGCCTGTGATCCAACTTTATAACTCATGATTGAAAAGTAAGTAGAATACTGCTGATTTCCTCCATAACAGTAAGGAGATTTACTTGGTTAATGTTTTTTTACTAGATCTTGAAAGGGTAAGTTATAAACATTGTAAACATTATAGATGAGAATTGTACACATTAGCTGTTTATGCAAAAATATGCAAATATGTGCCTATATTGAGTCAACTGATAAAAACAATTAGTACTTATTTAAGTTTATGAAGTGACCTAAATCTCTTTCAGACCAAATAAAATGAAGACATTTATTCTTGAAATGCTGCTGCTCTTCAGGGACTCAATGCCTTACAGAACTCTATGTGTTCCCATTGCATGGTAACTGAGGTGACTCAGGTGTGGGCTTGCAGCATCTCCTAAGCATGCCATTTTTCATAATGTCTTGTATACGTAAAGAATAATCTATTCTTTGAATTTGTGTGTCTTTTGGTGACCAGAAGGATGGTTTCAATTTGACAAGGAATACTCTTGTGCTTTTATAGAATATAGTTTATAGCAGATATTTATTTGAACACATCTTCTGCATATTGAATGTTTCACTTCTGCTACCAGCGGTTGTACACCCAAGCTATAGGAAAGTGATTGGGGAAGGAGGAAGCAGCGGTGTACCAGAAAAAAAAAAATCTTAGAGTCTCCATGGCAGGTACCTCCTGGTGGAAGGCAGACTGCCATATCACCTTTCATCAAGAAAGAGGAAAAATGGGAATACCTGTAGTGCTTTGTTCTTTCATTACCAGTACTGCGCAAGTGCAGTTGGATGTTAGGGCTGTGTCATGTTTCAGTTCATTTCTGGTTTGCAGCCCTTTAGTCTTTGTACATTTCCAGCAATGTCACAGATTTGCTACTTCTCTCTACTTTTTGCTGCCTGGAGAGTTTTACAGTGGTTTTTTTTTTTTTTTTTTTTTTTTCCCCCCCCCTCTGTTTGTTTTGCAGCTATGCCTGTTTGCTCTAAATCAGCTTATAAAGTTTTGGTTTGTGTGTAGTCTGGCAAGAAAGGAGGGGAGCTTCAAATAAAAAAGTAAGTAGTGGTTTAGGATGCATCTGTCTGTTAAGATTAGCTACTGTTTGAGCTTTTCTTATATCCAGACAGTTGAAATTGAAAGGGCAGAACTAATAATCAGCACCTTTACCTCCTCCGAGAATTGAGCTGTATATATGTGTGCTCAGAATGATTATTCTTACACTAATTTATAGGCATGTCTTTCTATAGCTCTATTTTATTGTTGCACGTACATGCATGTTGCATGTGCTAGAAATCTGTATTGGTTTCAGATGAGGACACGTGTTCTCTTAGTGGGACATTTTGGTTACATCTCCAATAGCTGCTCCTAAAAAGAAGCTTAAAGGATGTTGGCTGTGGTTACTGAGCTCAGCTCATGTTCTGAGAGATTCTTCCAAATTTTGCAGTGGTCCAAATCCACATCTTTCTCTCCTCAGATAGTGGAGCTCCAGAAATGGGTATGATTTGGCCTAAAAGAGCATGTTTGGTGCAGTGCTTTGCTCATTTAATTTCTTCTGTCCCAAACCACTTCAGTGAGGTTCAGTTTACTCATGCGAGATATTCTATCCTTGTGGTGGAGAAATTCACCCACTTCTGATGTGGAACAGATACAGAAAGCCAACTGCCAACATGTGTTTGCATAAATACATATGCTGGTGTAGTGATCCCTTTGTAAACATCTGTACTTGAGAACCTTGTTGGATTTTGAAAGCTCCTTGGAGGACATGGAGAAGGATCTTTAACAGAACTCTTAACTTGCAAACAGTCCAAGCACAGATATTTTTTGATACTTTAAGGGAAATTGCACTGTTTGCCTTAACCCAACATTTTAGGTGAGACAAGCAATTCAACAATATGTCATCCCAATAATAATTCAACAGCACAGCAACGTATATATTATCGGAGCAAGGGTAGGCCATTTTTTTGAAGTTTCAGCTAAACTTTAAAATTCAGGTACCTTAGGTTTATCATCTTAGTTGATAGTTAGGCCACAACGTCAGTCTGAGTTCATTTTTAGAAGTACTGAACATTTTCTGTCTAGGTCAGCATGGAATGGCAAACTCCTTCATTTCTATTTGTTACCTCAAATTAAAACATTGCAACATGCCTCTTGGTGGTCTTTTAAGTCAGATTCTGCTCAAGCTTCAGCAGGGGCAGTGGTTGATGGTTCACCAAAACTGTTTCTTACATAAGATGCTTCCTATGGTAAAGGTACTACTGTTGTAAGTGGTGCATTCAGTCAATGCACGATTTGTATACTCAGAATTTGCAATAATGGTGTGTTTTGAGAGCCTTCCAAGAGCTAATATGGACTAAAGTTTGTATGGAAAGACCTTGTTAAAACTCTAGCAGCATCACAGCCATTACATATCAACATGTGTCAGCTCAGAGCTGACCCATAGAGATTCTCTACTGCATGTTTTTTGTTGCTTTCTGCAGGTCCTGGAGATCTCTTGATTAAATCTTGACCTGGCAGCTTTGTGTAGCTTTGGAGATCTGATGCAATGAGAGCAAAATGGAAGGGATATCTGACATGCATAGCATTTCTGCATTTACTGTGTGATTCCAAACCTGGGGGAGAAAAGGGGAATATTACACAAGACAGGGGAGTTGAAACCAACAAAATCATCACTTACTTGTTCCCGTTCACATCGTTATCCTTCAGAGTGCTTTTTGCCAGCCTTTGGAAACACACAAGTTCATTATGGAAGCATATTGCGGATACATTAGTTTTGTTTTACTTTTCATGTTTATGTAAATGGTAAAGGGGCCATAACAGTTTTTAGCTTAAGATGAAGAGACCTTACCCTTAAGATGCTGAGAAATGCTGGGACTTGATCCATGGTGGAGGCTCTGATATTTTTTTCTGTTTATGTCACAGTAGCATCCAGGAGATGCAAATCACAGCAGACCATGTCAGGCTCCTGCAACACTGAAACAGAATTGAAGTAGGAGGAGAAGTAGAAGATGGAATTTTGGCATGGAGCCTGGTGGTATGCTTTGTTTCCTTTTTTCTAGAAACCAAAAATAACATCTTAAAACTGACCAGTGCAGCTTCAAATCGAGATGTTAGCCAAACATCAGCCTCTTCTGGTGGTGAAGATAATGCCCATATATGCTAATGTTAAAATGTGTGCATGCAATAGACAGGGTGAACTTCCTGAGAATGTATCGTTATAAACAAGAGGGCATGTTTTAAAGGGCAGTGATGGAAATTTACATAGTGTAAACAAGAATATTCCACCTGTAGATTACAGATATAGGGCATAAATTATGTACAGTCTCTCATATGCACAGTTTTGTGCCCATGTACTTGAAGATAATGTAGGGACCCATGTTAAAAGTTGCTTGTCTATAAGCTGGGATTCTCCAGTGATTTCAGCTTGTCTGTGATATGAACTTGAAAAGAGGAAATCTACTAATAAAAGAAAGTCCAACTGATTATTAGAGCTGGAGGGAAATTGAGATAATAGATTTTTTTTTCAAACCTACATACACTTGTCGAAACTGTGCTAGAACATCAGTCTTGTATGTACCATTTGAAATAACAAAAATTGTTTTGTTAATTGGAGAACAACCACTGGGTTTGCATTGTGTGGGATGGAGGTCAGTGTAAGAGTAAAATGCATGCTGTGCCTTGGAGTGGTTTTGGCATTTAATGCCTTCCTCCCATTAAAATATGTGGGAGGAATAAAATGTCAAAATCTTCACTATGTATGATATATAATTTCTCTCTTGTATTTCAGTGGGAGGAACATCAGACCCCAAAATGATTATGTGCATACTGGTAAAGAATACATCACTGCATATTTTAATGTCAGTTGTGGGAATTGCAAATGGGGTAAAATATTGTTGTCACCTTTCCCTCTTCTGAGTTTCTGGTTGTGTTTTCCATGTACTCTTGCAGGATGCCAGAAACCCAGAACTTTAATTCTGTGTTCTGAGCTTTGGTCCTGGCCAAAGCAAAACTCTAGAGATGATGAACATGTCCTGGGACTTCAGAATCACATTTCAGATCTAGGTCTAAAGAATGAAACCTAGCCTTTGTAAGTAGAGCTTTATATACTTGAAACAATTTGCAAATCATCTTGAAAATTCCCTGATATAGGGAATAATAACATGCCTATTTTACAGTTGGAAAAATAGAGTCATGGGGAAGCTAAAGGCCCACACTTTTTTACTCACACTTTACAATGAGTCAGTGGCAAAATTTATGGGAGCTCAGGACTCCACAGCTCTGTGATTCTTAAGAACAACTGAGGTTCAAGGATTTGCAACCTTTTTGTGTTAATTATATTCTCAAATAAGATGTCAGTTTAAATTTTGATGTCATTTACAGAGCGAATTCTGAAGTTACAGGGAATAAAGTAGAGGAAGTGTGTGGGAGATGCCAAGTTGGATATGAGATAAATGTTCTACATCCCAGTAGCACAGACTGCAGACAGGTAGCAGGTCCTTTTCTGAGGTTCCTCTGGCTAACTCTTGTGTAGACCTTGGGAGGGAGTTTTCAAAGCCTTGTCCAGCAAATGATGCTAGAGAGGCCCAGGACCATGATACAGTTTGGACAGGCTCCTGTGTCTGTTTGCATTGCTCCTGATGCTGGAGAACGCAGAGTAGCAGAACGGAGAGGAGAAAATGGCAGCCCTCCTCTTGTGGGCTCTGGGTTTTACGCTATGCCTCATCTGGGCTTAGCTTGCTTCCACACTGTGCTGCCTTGTGGTTGTTGTTTGTATGCTTGGTTTTAGACACAAACTTCATTCATGGCCACACTGAGATAAGGCCAGTCACTTAGGCTGCACCTACAGTTTGTAGAGGGCGACCTAAGCTGCACAGACACCTCTGTCAGTAGCATCAAGCAGGACAGAAATCTACTCTGTACCTCCTTATGTCTTGCTTAAAACAGTGATTCTAAACATGTTTTGTGGATGGGGCCTGATCCAAAGCCTATTAGAAAGGAATGAAAGTCCTGCATCAACTTCAGTGGGGTTTGGATCAGGCCGTTTGTTTCTGTTCTTACTCCTAGTGCAGCCTCTGGGAGTTTTGCCAGGGATTCATTGGGAATCATTTGACTTCACTGGGACCAGGACTGGGTCCAAGATGAGCAGACACACAGGGAATGAACAGCCTTCTTGACCGTTTCTAATTCTCTCTCAGGCTTCACACCAATGCAAAATGGTGTAAAGCAGCATAAATAATTACATATCCTAGGAACAGCGATGAGAATTCTAAGCACATGCAGTTTTATTGAATGTTATCAAAGTTCCCTAGTAGTTAATTTGATTAAATGGGGCTCCCTGAATACTTTTTGTCTAAAAGTGATTTACAAAGTGTTTTAATATGAAGAGTTTCCAAAGGCTCTTGGATGTCAAAGAAGAGCTATTAATCTTTATAGTAGCATTTCAAAAAACAGCATGTGTTCCCTGATTAGCTGATATTTGTTTGCATTCTTCTTTTCTACAGAGGATTATCGCTTTGACCTTTTTTAGCATATTGTAGCTCTTTTACATATAGGAGTAGAATCCTCTCATGTTTATGAATGGGAGTTAATCTGGATTTTCACTGGCGTAAATGGGGGCTGAAGCCCACAAAGAATATTGAAAAACTTCAGATGTGAGTTTTAATAATCTTTATCTCATGAAACATGTTATTGATCTAGCTAACACAGCGTATGTATGATCATCTTGGTCAAGGCACGGGGGGCCAACAGTGCCCAGTTCTTGTCCGAGCTGATCATTTCACTGACTTCAGCAGGACTGATCACGTGAGATGAAGGATTTCTGCCTGCTGCCTTTGCTGACAAAAATCTCTTGCTAGTTAAAAGAGAGTAGGGCAGACAGGATTGGCCTGGTGGGCAGACTATAGGGTTTGCCTTGCAATGCAGATATGCTTCTTTCATGATTTTAAGTAACTGTAAAGAGTGCTGTCTAAACAGAAAAGTATTAGACACTACTTTATGTGCTGTGTACTATTGGAATTCCTTATGTATCATGGTGGTTTTTTACTATAGCTTGTGAGTGTATTCATTATTGACATTTATGCTCTGTGTGTGTGTGCACAATAAAAAAAGCCCTGTAAACTAACACAGCATAAAACTGATGACACTTTCAGCTGCTTTGGACTGAGAGTGGGGCTGGAAGTTGTAAACAGTAGAGGTACTGTGCACTGTCAAGCAAAGGCAAAAAGACGTATCATAAAGATTAATAAAAAAGGGCATATCTGATGAGATTGCAGCAGGAACTGCAAGGCAGTCACAGAAATTAATAGCAAAGTCAGAGTTGAGAGTTCCAGCACAGGCACTTTCTCTAAAATAAATTTTAAAAGTACCAGACTTGGTCACCATGGTTAGGACTGTTAACTTGTTGCTTTGAGACTTCCAGTGTCATTAATTTGGCTCTGTATTGCCAGGTGAGAATGCCTAAATTAAACATTATTTTGGATTGCCTCATAGTATTTCTGCTAGGAAAGAAAGAGAAAAAACCCCACTCAATTAAGGATCTGCTGCCCATTATAATTCTGACATCATGTAAAAGAATACACTGCAGATGCATTACCTCTTTTATTAAGAAATATTATGGGTCTTTCCCATTATTTGTTAGTAATTCAGATTCTAGAGAGCCCAGTCATGATGGAGGCCTTAGTACAACAGTTGTATCTTCACTTAGAGATGAACACCTGATCCCTGGCAGCTCCTAGCAAGCTGTCTTGAGGCATCAGAGCTGCAGCTGGAAACAGTTGGTGTCTGCAGCTCGGCTTGCAGAGAGTGACCAGGTGGGACCTAGCTGTGGGGTAGCCCATGAGTGAGTGCTAGCCCCATCTTTGAGTATATAAGGGAATCCTACCCGGTATTTTGCATTTTTTAGCATGTTTCATGGTTGCATTTCAGATCTCTGTTTTTTAAGTCTACGTCCTGTTCTTGTTTTTTGTCTGCACAGTCCTGCTTCTTAGTGTGTGAATTTTTTGGTTACTGTGCCTTCCCATTCAAATGCTGGTTGTCATAATCTGTTCTGTCCTAACTTCAGGCTTCTTGCCATCTCAGCTCTTGTACTCTCTTCTGACCTTGTTTCATACACCTAAGCCATAATGTATTTCTTTCTTAACCTCCCTGCCTTCCCGTCCTCATCCTTAAATATTAGATATGTTAAATCTGCATATGAATTTATACTTGCACATAAATCAGGAAGATAAATGATTATTACAGTGTGGAACTTGAAAATAAATAACATATGTGCTTTTCCCACCCTTGTAGGGAAATTTAGGTGGTTTGTGTTAGCATATTATCTTATATTTGGTTAAAATAAGCACTTTACCTAACCCATCGACCCTAGTCCCAATCCCTGTTCCCTGGAGGATTGGGGTCTGGCGCAGCAAACACCATATAAAGGGGTAATCGGCTCCCCTCTGCCAGCAGAGTGCTGCCTTAGCCTGATAGTCTCTACTCGGCTGGCTTTTGAAAGTGTAGAAATGCATGTTGAGTTGGGCTTGCTAATGGTTCATAGAGGTTTTTCCTGTAGTAATCCCTGAGATGTTTTTTAACAAAGCTTGAGGATTGTTATTTTTGCAGAGCATTTGTGCAGACAGCTAAGTAACGGTGGATGAATTCCCACATCCCCAGATTTAGGCTGGAATTTTCTACACCCAAAAACCTTTGGATCAGCCACAGGGCAGTAACACAGCATGTCACAACTGGTGTTGTAGACTCTCAAAAGCTTTTGAGATGCTGCCACATATCCCACAGCCTTTTGGCTGACCCATCAATGGCTGTGTACAGCAGGGATAGCCAGCTTTTGTATAGGGGCCACTGTATTCCCAAGGAGGTATTTTGGGCAGACCAGATACAGCCACGTTCATGCACTTGATTTTTAGAAACCTTCCAGACTTGATCTGCACAGACTTTCCCTTTCCTGTCCCTCTCTAAACAGCAACATGCAGTCATGCTTGCTAAGTGGTTGGCCTGGTTGAGGCTGGGTACAGCTGGGTTGTGGGCCACCTCTCACCTCGGGGATGCCACTTGGCATTTTTATCCACATCAACTGTTCTTGCAGGGTGCCCATAGCTGGTGTATGCAAGAGCTTTCTCTCACAGCTAGCTTTACTCAAGTGTGACAAAAAGTTTGATGCCATATGGGATTTTCATTCGTAGTAGGAATTTAGTACTACGTCCTGTCTGTCACTTAATTAGCTGTTATTTATTTTAATAGAATGCATAATGCAAGGATTTATTTTGTTGTGTAAGGGACTTCAGTTGGCCTTAAATCCATAGGGAAGAGGGAAAAAATACACATCTACAAGAAGTAATAAAGTGCTTTTGTTCCCCTAAAATTATTTCTATTTGAAGTCTGATATGCGAGATCTGGTATATTGCAGTGAAGGTTGCACTGGGACCTAACAGTTATTTACTAGGTGATTATTTAGAGTCACTTTATTTTAGTCAATTGTAACATTTTACATTTTTGGAGCTTGACTGGGATACTGCATCACACTTGGTTCTAGCTGCATTGCAATAATCTCTGTGTGATGTGGAGCTGGCTCCATAACCTATAAAAGCAGCTGTTGCTTTCATTAAAGCCATTACAAAGGTCTAGTTGTGGTGTCCCCAATAATAATTCTGATAATTGGTTGTTAATTTTAATTACTCACCAGATGAGTGTCTTGACAGGAGAAACATGTGTACATGTTCAGTCAACCAAAATAAACATATTTTCAGTAACAACTGGCCATTTGGGTAATGTGATAAATGTAGAAATACTGTGCAGTGATGATTAATTTATAATCCTCATCAAGTCAGTGGGAGCAGAATATAGTTAATGTGATGTCATTGTCTAGATAGCTCCTTTTAATGACTTGTTTATATATATATACGTTCATTGTTACAAGGTGGTGAGCCCTCATTTTTTAATACTGGGCAAGCTGCCTGCTCCACTTGTGAAGCTCTTTTTCAGGCAGAAGATGCACAGTGCCTTGAAATTCCTGTTTTACTCCATCTCTAGGTCTTCAGCACAGCCAGGGCAGTAACAAGCTACTTGGTCTTCTCCATATTGTGAGGTACTGCAATCACATGGTGCACAGCTGTCAAGTTTTAATGGAAGTAAAATATAACCAGAAAAGTTTGTTATCTACTTGGGGGCACAGTGTAGATGCAAGAAGCACACTGAGTGGAAAAGAGATTAAATCTTCAATTTACCACCTCTAAGTCCTGGTTTCACTGCAGTCATCCACTGTGGGGTGCTGTAGTCAAGGCTCAGGAGACATTAAAAGAGCATTGCTGAAGGGAGAAAGATCTTAGGGGTTTTGAGATAGTAACACAGGTCTTTGGGAGCTACATGCTGGAATCTTGTAATAGTTGGATAAAACAAGTGTACTTTCATTTCTCTTCACCTTTGTCTTGTTTTGTTTGGAGAATTCTATCTTCCACTCTCATAACACTGAAAGGAGGAAAAAGAGCTTTATTTAAGTTAGCATTGAATAATGTGTGGTGTGTAAGGACCATTCTGTATGCTTCTACCTTGGCTCTCTATTGGATGGAATTAAACTCAGCAGGGTACCACATGTCAGCCCTACAGATGAGGATGTTTCTTGTGTTCAAGTGGTGAGGAACAAGAAGGTGAGGGCACTACATTGCCATAGTATACATAAATGTTCACATATTTATCATAATATGAACGTGAAACAGAAGAAATGGAAGAACTACTTTGGCTCTTTAAATAGCATTGCACATGTAGGAAGGTTGGGGATGACATTTCTTTTTTGCTCCAATTATAACTATGTGTGCAACACACGTTGTTGCCAAAAAGTAGAAATATGGTTAATTCATTATCATAGGCAGGTAGATTAGTCAAGTTGTGGAATGGCTGGGATGTGCAGAGCAATAGCAGAACTGGTTTCTCATGAACTGTTTTCAGTTTTCTTAAGCATTTTGTCTTGTATTGACTTGATCAACTATGCTTTGCAGTCAACAGAGTTGTTCTTATCTATATACTCTCATTATATGTTCTTATTAAACCTTTTCAACCCCTTTTTGCCTTGGCTTGGATGTTCCAGACGTCTCCCATTCCTCCATGCAAATGAGAATAATCATGTGAGCTGATCACAAAGAAAGTCAGAATTTATTTCCTATTCCAAACTGAAACAATAAGTAAACATAAACTACAGAAAAATCTAACAACAATAACTTTCTCCTCTTTGATTCTGTTGTACATCTTTGTCCTTTGAAGTCTAGGCAAATAGACGGAGGCTGTGGCAGAAAGATACGAAGATATTTTTGAGAATGAAAGTTACTAATTGAGGGTATTTTACAAAGTCTGGATTCTTCACCAGGAATGGTATGCTAACAGTTCCTTCAATGTGCTGATTGGATTTCAGTTCAAAATGTGCCAATTTTGAGTCCCTTTGTGAGTGAGGTCATCTATAAATTAAGAAAGTCACAGTCTCCTTAGGATAATCTAACCTCAATATTTTGTGTATCTCCAACATTGTTAAAAGGGGAGAATCATTAATCTCATGTTCTACTTGAGATGTGAATTGGAGAGAGTTCAGTGGTGAATATGTGTATAGAAGTTAAAGCCCTTCCATTTGACCATCCTGGCTCTAGAGAACACCTAATCTGGGTGAAAACACATGATTTTGGAGTAACATATTTGCCCACTTCCTCTAATTGCTGAAACTCTAACTTCTTACTGGAAAATGAGTGCAGTGGTTCTTGCTCTAAAGTTTTGGTTATATATTGGCTTTTAAATATTGATTTTATAAGTTCTACTTGTCCATTACAATGTGAAAAAATAGATCAGAAGACATGGGCTCTCCGTATTTTAATTCTATTTTTTTATAAAATACCTGTAGTTTGCAAATATTGTTCATGGTGCAGCTTTGAAAAGGGTAGTCTGAACATGGTTTTGGGTTGCAGAAAGTACAGTCATGCTCTTCTAGAATAAATGAGGAGTCACTGCAGAATGCCAGCTACAACAACCAGGGGCACTTTCAGCCCTGTCTGGGGTCTACTGCATGGTCAGAAATTATTTGAATATATTATTTTTATGAATATTCTCACAGAGCATGCAAACAGTGGAGGTTACTGCTGACAGATATTTGGGCCTGCCACTGTTGAGCATTAATCTAAGCACACCTTTTTATCCATTCATATCTAATATGCAAAGTAGCTACAAGATCTTCTCAGTTCTGATCACTTGCAACCACTGTACACTTTCATATTTGCAGTAACAGAATTTTTTTTTGTTATGAAGTCATATTTAAAATGCAATGATTCAATACAAGCAGATAGATTTTTAGCTCAGTGTGCAGAGATTTAACTGCCATTTCTTATTGATGCTAATGCAAGTCAGGTGGCTAATACCCTGTACAGCTCACTGAAGATTCGCCCCAAGATGCCTTGTAAATTGCTTTTCATTGAAAGCACATTCAAAATTCACTTTTCTGTACATGGTTATTGCTACAGCAGTCTTAGTATTGATATTAAGCTTGCCATTGAGAGAAATCAGGAAGTCAAACAGGGCTTTTAAAGAAAATCTCATGCAATAAAATTATAAACTCTAAGCTGATCTCTTGAACTGCAGCATTTCTGCACTGAAGGCCATGACTAGTGTGTGTTACAGCTGGCTCTGCACCTAGACTGTTTTGTCCTTTCAGTTTGGCACAACTCAACTTTTATCTGCATTTGCAGCCATGAGTATTGCAGGATCAGATTTGGTTTCCCCCATTAAAAAGAAAAAACACTTTCATGCAGCGATATATGACCTCTCAGACTATAATACTTAATTAGAAAGAAGTTTGTTTTTCAGCTGGTCAGTACGTTAAGCCATGCAGCACTTTATTTTCTTCCTTCTTTCAACTATATCGTTCTACTGATGTTCCCTACTTTTGAGTAATTACTGTTTCTGATGCTTGTGGTCTGCTAAATTTAGCTCTACAGCTTTCTTAGGTCTATGTTGATGATTAGTAGATATAAAAGGATTATTATTTTAAAGTCAGTAGTCTAGTAACCCAGTGTGCTGCTGCTTGAAAATGAACAACCAAATCAACCGAGTATCTTTCTGCAGACCTTAGTGCTCCTCTCAAAGAGAAGCTGCAGAGGACAGTAATAACTTCATCTGCACACCAGTCTGGTGATACTCAAGATCTGGTACTGGAGATAAAATTACCCTTATAATAACATAACAGAGGTTGGCTTAGGTGCCTCTTTTCAGTGGACATTAGAACAAGCATTTCTGTGGTTTCTTTGTAACTTGAGGAAGTTTCTGGCTTTGGAAAGGAGATCCTTCTTTCTGAGCACCTCGAGCCCTTTTATGGATCTGGTGAAAACCGTACGTCTACAAAGTATATGATGCAAATAGGTTTTAAGTTCTTTAGCACAGCACTTGTACTCCCATGCTTTCTGCAAGTGTGGTGTGAGTTTGTTTTTTAGAGGGGTTGTGGCAATATTGTTGACTATTCTGCAAAACAGGGATGTTGCTTGTGTTGGTTGTTAAGAATAATGGGTTGGCAGTAGTAGTCTACAATTACCTATTTTTTTGGTAAAGACAGCAACATCAGTACAGTCCTCTCTACTGTCCTATCCACCTGTGTCAGACTTGAGTTAACAGAGCCACTTCTGAGTTGTGAGGGGAGGACCCTGTCACAATATGTGGTGTTGAATTTTATGATGTGAAGTTCCAGAGAGAGGAAGGAGAAAGAAGCACATGTATGGGTTTCTGTTAGGGAGTTAAATCTGTGGATGATGGAACACTGCTCATTTGAGGCTATCTTGATCATGCGTGTTTGCCAGGTTCATACACAGTGCTCAGCTAGAACCTGGGCAGGTTCAGTAACCTCCACCACCAGGACAGAAGTTGCTTGAGAGTTAGTGAGGTTATGCAGCCCTTCTGCACAGTTTCTTCAATTCAGTTGGTTCTATATTTTTCTCCCTTCTCTGTTTTGACAAGGATTGAACTATGTATGAGTCCTTAGAGTTTCCTTTTCAGTTGAGAACTGTTTTGAAGATATGAGAACATCTATCCAGCTGAACTCCAAGTCTGTTTTTTTAAAGGATTAATGATGTAACAGACCTTGAAAAATTACCTAGCTGATCCTCCTGGCTTAAGTTGGGCTCATCTATATTAGAGTGTCAGAGACATTTTTGCATTTGTGACCAGGTATTAAAAGCCATAGCTTTCAAAGGGGAAGGGCTTTAAAGTCCATCTTGACTGGAGTTGTTTCTCACCTATTAATTTCTTCCTGCACAGAATGTGTATTAGAGCTGCTTACTCAAACGCCTTATACTATTTGTTTGCAAGTGGAGTATATCTCTTAATGCCTATCAAATAAATCTGAGTGGTAAACCATGACTGAGAGGGGACAACCAAATGAGTGAAGACCTGGAAAATTAACTCATAAATAGCGTCACTGACTTCGAGGTACAAATCTCTGAATGGGCAAATGAAGAAGCGAATACTATAGGTCAGTACCTGCCCACAGAAATTGTTCATACATGTGTCAGATGTCCACTTTCTTCCACGGACCTTGTTTCTGAAGCTACCACTGTGGATTAATTCTTCTCCATGCATTTCAAGCCTCGGCCTGGACTGTCTTGACTATCAATTTTTCTGTCTACTGTATAAACTTATGGGTTAGTTGAGCTCAGTGGGGTAGTGTGCTAAGAAAGACTCTTTTTGCTTTTAAAGGATATTTCTACTTATCTGTCCAACTAAAATCATACTTTATTGTTACACAGGTATGCAAGAAATTAAGATCGTTTCAGGAGACCTATTCTAAGAAGAGAACTTAGGAAGATTTTATTTTTCTCAGTGAAAAAAACACCCCTGTTTTTTTCCTTATTTGAATGACAAAGAAATAAATTTTGTCTACTTCTTTTGCAAAATGTAGGTAATGTTTTGGTACCACAACAGGCACTTCAGAACAATGGAGCAGACTACTAGCTGTGTCAGTGAATCCTTTCATATTTTTTTTGGACTAATTCTTGGTCTGTCTCATTTCTGGAGAGAAAAAAAAGTTTTGTTTTGGAAAACCAAGTGGCACAGAGTACAAGCCTACATATTATATTTTAATAAAGGCATTCTTTTCATGCTTGAAGCTTGTTTAAACCCACCCTTGAAATCCAGATTTGTTAGATTGACCCTGGAATGGAAACTGGGAATAAACCTTGGCCATGATGTAACCAAAGATCTCAGGGAAAAAAAAATATTTTCTTCTAAATTTGGGCTATAGTAAGCCCACTGTGAGCCGATATATATACACAATATTAATGAGACCTTTCCTGATAACCGGGGGACTTGTGAATGGTAGCAGTGTACTTGGCCACTGTCTGTCAGACTAGAGGACTATACTAGCTAGAGGAAAAATAAAATTTCCTTTTTTTTTTTCTTTTTAAGCTCTACATAAGAGAAAGTAATTCACGCACGTGCATTCCTGTATTTTTTGTGTAACCATTTGAATAATATGGTTTCCTTGCTTCTAACTGAACTTCATTTTCATATATGCTTGATAAGTAATCAGCAGTTATAGGATTAATTCCATACTACCTCCATGATGTGGCTTGCCAGGGTTGTTTCTTCTGGCAGCTCTCTCTTGAAGAGATGTTCCAATGCACAGAGGAGAGCATCAGGTGAGGTCATGTTGTTTACACCTTGGGTGGCTGTTGAGTCTTTCAGAAAGGAATATAGTTTTCTTCCTCCTCATAGACCTTGAATATCGCAGTTGTATTTGTTAGATATGCTGAGTGCCTGTGACCTTTATCTTTGGGGGGAATTTTGGAGTGTCATCATCTCCAAAAATGGGGACTTCAAACCTCCTCAGCTATATGCTGTCTAGTATTTGCACATAGTTTGTGCACTGCATATTGTGTTGCAGTGCACATACTTCGTAATAATAATTTGTAATAAAGCAGTTAGGGACTGCAAAAGGTACCATTCATGTCCTCATTGCTCAGATGAATGGGCTTTGAATAGCTATAATATAACTCTTCTTGTGAAATTTTTCCTTTCCAGAATGTCATTCAAAATCTTGCTGGCTCACAAGCACTTGAATTCCACTGTGGTTTGTCATTAACACTGTCTGGGGGGAGAAAAACCCAAAGGCTACAAGTGTCTGAAAAGTCCTGTCCTGTATATATGCTAATGGTGAGTTTCTAGTTAGTTTGTAATACTGCATGGGAGGATGCTGCTGAGCTGTAATTACTATGAGAACCAGGGCTGAGAATTTCCTGAATATTGTGGGTTTCAGTTCTCAATGGTAATATGGCATTAGTGTGTTTTTTTGCCCTGAATGTTGAGTATGTAGGCAACTGCTCTTCCTTTATACTGGTGGAAATAGCCAACTACATATAATTAGTAACATTCAATCCACTCTCCAAAATACCAGAGCTTGCCTGAGTCTCAGATTATCAAGGTTTATTGCAGGCAGTCCAAGACCAGAGAGTTCAATTAGAAAATTAACTTATATGTTATTTTACTATATTAGAGAGTTGATTTCCTTCCAATTTGAAACAGATGATACATTGTTATAAAGGGTTGGGGTTACACTTAATATTCTCCTATAAAAGAGGTAAAGACATACAAGACTTTTCCGCTACATTGGGTTAGGGCTTTAAAAATAATATGCTTTTTACAAGCCTAACTGCAGTTTTTATTCCTCTGAGTCACGTGTGCTTGGTGGAAACCATGCACTTTCAGTGCTTCTCAAAGCATAAAATGTGCAATAAAATTTTTAAAAAAGAATTTCTACTATGTTTAGCTTTGCAAGGGAAAAAATCTACTAAGTTTAATCTAATGTCATTAAATGTTGTGGTTTTCAGGTAATTTGTAATCCAGAAACCTTTAGTATTGGGGCTAAATGGTAACAGAAAATTAAAGCAATAAGGAACACTGAAAAATTACCGGGATTACATTTCGTAGGGCTAAATATTGACTATTAAAATGTTTATACTTTCAATAAAGTGGTGTGACTGTTGGCTCACCAAATATCTAAACTGAACCTGTACCTTTCTAAATGTTTGAATAATAAATCAAATGGACCTCCCACCTAGGTGACCTTGCTTCTGTAGATGGCACCAGGAAGGAATGGATGAAGGAAAAAGAACTCTTGGGCAGAAACAACATCTGATAGAAGTTCAATAGGAGCTGCTTAGGACAATATACCACGCAGATGCCTTTTTTAAGAGAAGAGTAAGGACAGCTGAGCAGTCCCAAATAGCTTCTAGATTGTAGCTCCCTTTTTCAGAAGCCAGTCAGTATTTCAACTGGGGCTTATGCAAGCAGGCAACCATGGACCTGAGATATGCTCTAATATTTTTTTTTTTTTTTGGTGGGTGTGTGTATGTCAGCCTTTACTGCTCTTCTACAACGTGGCACATCAGCCAGTACAAACAATTCTGACATTCATGAAGGATATAAATATACTGACTGTTGAAGGTTTATTGTAGGAAACAATGACACCCATAAGGGACCAAGTGGATGCTTAGAGGGTGTGATGAGAAAAGATAGAGAAACCTCTTTCTCTAGGTCTTAATGCATATAAGGCCAGTTGTGCTTATAAAGTAGCTGAGTTGATGAGCTATTTGAGGGAGTGTGCCAGTAGTGTTATCTTTTGGGGATAGAATAACAAGATATTTCAAATAGGAGGCAAATAAATAGGCTCATGAGCCTTTGTGGAACCCCTCCAGAACAGTTTCTTTGAATCTTTTAGTTTCCTCTGTCATTACTTCCCAAGAGTGAATTAAGTAACTGATACAGAGCATACAGCACCTGGTGGCATATTATGAAAATAAAAATATCTTCATATCTAAACCATTCTACCTATTATGTCCCATAACAGCAATTTATGTCTGCAAATTTTATTTCACTCGGGGGGTTCAGATTACCAACTTTACAGCACTTTTTACCAGTTCCATCCAAAAGAAATCCTGTTTTTTATAAATTAATACATGGATAGAGTACTTTTAATAAGGGACCCTGAGAAGCCAAAAAAACTGGAAAAGGAGATCAGGGAAAATTATCAATCTGTTGAGTGTATGATGTTGCCAAATCCAAAGAAGAAAATAAATCTTGTTTCCCAGAATCCACCTTTTGGACAAGCAGTCACAGTGTGATGGAATTCTGAGTAATCCCTCTGCAGGAATTACTCGAATTCAATTTGGTGCTTTCCACTTCTGATACATGCTGGAAGCAGGCAGTTTTAAATAACAGGTTTGAAGCATGTACTGTTACTACTCCAAGCAGTTACACACTCAGATCTACATACAGAAAAATATATCAGTTACCCCAGCTTTGTGTCCAGAAGGGAAAAATTAAATATTTTTATATGATGTTAGAATGGCATAACTGAAGGGGTTTGTTTTGGTTTGTTTTTTTCCCCTATTAAGAAAAGTACATACAGGACTGTTAAATAAGGGAATGGTGTTTCCCTAAGTACTCATATAGCTGTTTCTTTTAGTTTTCTTGGTGAGGTTCATGTTTTCCAGTAAGAAAGCAGCAATGTCTAGTGGTAAATGATATAACCAGAGAACACGTCTTAGACCTTGGTAAGAGAACCATTTCAATGGGTAGTACTTTATGTATCATATTAGAAAGGAGATCAGAATTTGTTCTGTGCATTTCTGTCTTTCAGAAGGGATCCAGTCATCCCTTACATATGGGAGCCTCTGGGAAATAATACACCCATCATTAAAAGAGCAAAGATGAACATACTGCAAGCTTGATAGGTCCCATGCTCTCTTACTTGTTTGCAGTAACCAGTTTTTCCTTGGCCTCCTGCAGGGGGATGACTGAAGAGAGAGACTTCTCACTTCAGAGGAACATATGGGGAATGAATCCAGTTGTCTCGAAGCAAATTCTTATGGAGATCCTTGGGAAAATATCTAATCCATAGCTCCCTGTTTTTCACTACTTGCAAGTGACTACAAATGAAACACAGAACAATGACCCAGGAGAGAGGCTTCACACAAGAAACGGCTATAAATTGTTCCCTAGTGGGATCTCTTCAGACTGCAAACATCAAGTGCAGGCAATTCACGTTACAGTTGTTCCTCCAGAGAAGATGGGATTTCTGTGTTTTTTACGGGTAGGTGCTCTAGCTTCCTCTGATATCTTGCAGTCTCAGCCTAACTCTCCTGTCAGGACAAAACCTGTGGACTTAGGCTGGGGTCTGGCACATGGATAAGTGCAGTCCTTTGAAAATCTGCGTGAGACTTCAAACAGATACACAGTTCCTTTTTCCCTGGATCTTAATTTTTTCAAGGCCCACGGATGTAGTCAGTCAGCCTGGGACCAGAAGAAGAAGTTGGCCGAGGAGAATCGTACTTGGGGTTATTTCACTCTTTGGCAAGTAGCAAAGTGAGCTGAGGACGTCAGTGGCTCTTGCAGCTAGCAGGCAGTTTTTACTTGGAGGCGTTGCTATTGTTTCAGTCTAAGAACCCTTACAATTTAGCCTTGACAAAAGTATAGAAGCTTTATAGGGAAAACCATCAGGTATTATTGGCCTGGCTGGTGTGCAAAGGTGTGGTTTGCAGGTTTTGTACCCTTGTGTATTTTTATATCAGCCTGCAGAAAAGTCAGTGCCTTGGCTAGGCACTGAACTTTGCTATTCCATCATGTAACTGGAGAAGCAGCTCCACTAAAACTTATACTGGTGTCACAACCACTTGAAATCAGAACTTAGACCAGTATGGGTTAAGTGGGTTAAAATAATTTTTATCTTTTTTTTTCTTTTTTCATGCATTTTGGAGTAGATCACTGAGGAGCTGACGTGATTTGTGTTATGAAGTGCACAATATATTTATTGCTACTCTGTATTCTTATTAATCTAAAGTAGTATGGCTTCCACCAGCATTTACCACATCTGCTCTGTTATTTTCTGGGTTTTAACAGAACAAAGTGATAGTGGTAAGTTTAGCTCTTTGTTAAATGTTTCTTTATCACTATTTATAAGACAGAGATAATTTTTAATTTATTTTTTTTAAAATAGGGGGAGATCTTTTTGAAACAAGTGGGAACACCTTTCTCCCAGTATAGAGGTTGTTTACAGGTGTCAGAAAGAGTGAGTATTACGCTATTTAAGTAAGAGGTATCTAATGAGAAAGCTTGTAAAAACACAGTTTCTATTTGAATAAATTCTAATCTGACATGCCCTGCCATAAAATAGATTAAAGACATTCTAATATTTGTTTATTGCCTTTTATAATTCTAAGAGTTTGAAACTGGAATCTATATTTTAATACGTATTTTAGACATAGAAATATCCTCATGCAATGAAATCACATACATGTTTTTAATAAGTGTGGGAGTTAGCTGGTTAAATGTGAGCTACTGAAAAGAAAAACTTTAGTACAGATTTGTTGTGTTTTCTTTGTAGGCTGACAAGTAAAGCGAATATTTCTTCAGAGCATACTTCCTAGTATTTCATGAACCAAATGTTGAACAGATGTACTTAAAGTGTGGAAAAATTAAATGAAAGGCACATTTAGGATTTATAGAGCTGAAAACCAAAAAAAACAATGGAAATTAGAACTTTGATGAACAGAAACTATGCTGTTAATGCAGAAATTTTTACTGTAAGTTAAAAAAAAATTGGCTTCCAGGACCCTGAACTGCAATCTGGAATCATATAAATTATGGCTAGAAAATGATGCAACACTTGTTCTGAAAAAGGCAATGTAGCTCAAAATATGTTTTTATATTCATTTTAAATTAACAATGACTAGTGCAGCTCCATAAAATTGTACTTCCCAGAATCATGGAAATCCACAGAAGTCTGAGAGCTACAAAATGTAGACTTTTTCCCCCCATTTTGAAATTGTGCAGTCAACACTACAGATGCCATGAAAAAGTCCAAGATTCTTAATTTACTAACAATCCCTTGTCACAGCTGCTGCTGTGAGGAGTAAGCACAGTGGGTAAACTGCACTGCTGAAGCATAGTCACTTTGCCCAGGTATGGGAGCATAACAGTGTGCCATTTATTTCAGTAAGACAGGCGCATATTTCTAAAATGAGCTGTGGCCTTCATTCAGAAAAAACACCCCTGTTCTGGAAAGCAGTCTCTTTAGATGATCACAGTTACAACAACTCCACTGCGGAAAGCATTTGAGCCTGGGACTTTGGGAATTAAACACATGCTTAAGTACTTTTCCTTAATAGGGATACATTTAGACATGTGAATTGCGGCTTGCATAGACTAGTAAACAAGGGAATTTTCAAACAGTTATTATCCGTCTGTATTAAGTAATCCACACAATAAGTGGAGTTTTGGAGACTTATATCAACCAATACTGTGTCTTGTACTGGGAAAGAGCTTCTGACTTGAAGTTCTTTATTAAAACAACCATGCAATCCAGCAATGTACACTGCGCTCACATGAAACACTTCTGAATATTACTATGAATTTCATTTTCCTAGCTCATGCACTTCAGGCAATAATATCAAGCGGGAAAACAATTTGATAGGTGAGAACTGGAGCAGATTTTGGCAATGATTTGAGTCCTGGGTTGTCCCATTAGCTTTTGTCCATTACACCAATCACTTCTGAACAATTCAAATTTAGGCAACCAAATAAGTGGTTTGATATTTTCCGAAGTGCTGAGGAACTTTTTACAACTGTTGTTATTTTGATAGATTTACCAGTATGATAAAGATAGCTCATATTGCCAGTAAGAATTTGCAAGTTTAAGCCTTTGTTTTTGATAATTTAGGTTTGGTACATCATCAATGGGGTGTGAAAAGCTTGAATTTTCTTCTGCCTTGACAGTCTGTTGCACCTCATAGGCCTGAACAGACAGCAAGCCTGTATTTGTATCTCTCATTGTCTAAGGTCTTTGCTGCTAAGTTAGATTGTTCAGCAGATAGGTCACTATCAGAAACATAGGCTCTGACCAAATGAACTTGGGAGAAGGTATCTTGTGTCTAGTGATGCCTAGGTTGTCACCGTGGTGGTGCTATTGGCAGAAATTGCACTAGACTTCCCAGGTGGTGCGTAGCTCCCCATCTTGTCACTGCATAGCAAGGAAAGATGGATCTTACTCTGTTTATTCCTTAGCCCCTGGCATCTCTTTTCAGTATTTGTAACTGTATTCCTACATGGCAGCAGCTTCAGGATTTTACTGAAATTACATATGATTTCTGTTGTTTACCTCTGATTATGTGTTGACTTTTACTATTAAGTATATCTACAAAGCTTGCCTTTAGGGAAGACTGATGAGCCATGCTTTGGTTAACATTCAGTGTAACAATAGCTATATTCCTGTGAGGCTACTAACCCTTCTTGTAAGGGAGGTGACATTGCATCAATCCAGTGCTAAACTGTGCTGTCCTCTCATGGCTGTATCTGTAGCGTGCTGAATGATGATACTGACAGGTTGACAAGCTGGACACATGTCCTGAATGAAAAGTATCTGATTCTGCCTGTAGTCAGAATGGGAGGCAGGCAGTCTGTTCAGCCAGCTCTACAGCATCAACTCCCAGAATGGGCTGTACTTGAAGCTAGAAAACCATATGTGGGAAGAGGGAGGTAAAACAGTATTGGAAGAGGAATACATTGTAAGCTGTGCTAAGTATTGTGCCCCTTTTCTTCACTGGAACAGTCAAGAGAAGTGGTGGGAAAGATATTCCTGGGGATCTCACACCAAAGACAATTTGCTGCCAGGGAGCTCAGAGGACTACTGTGGAGGAGACCAGCTGTGTCTGTTGAAGAAGCACTGGGCTACAGCATACATATTTGAGCTTCTACAGAGCTATTAAAGTCACTGCAGTGGCAGGAGGAAAAAAGAGATGAGAACAGAGTTCTCTGTGTTAATTTTTCTCACTGAAACAATTATATTTGTTTGTCTGTCTGCTTCTCTCCAGGTACCATGTGTAAGACTCATTGTGTATATGTTAAGATTAATTTTCCTAAAAGCGATGGTGTTTTGAAGGCATGATCTCTGTCATCTTTGCCATCATAACTGGTAGTAATTTTTTTACTTTTTTTTACTCAAATAATAGATTAGCTGGTCAATCTGAAAGCTATATTGTGCTGTCAAAAGGGATTTTGACTGAAAATTGAGGATATAATGGGGTCTACTAGGCAGACACATGGGTGATTTTTGAAGGCTTCAGAAATTAAAAGGCTCACTGCCTCTCCTTCCTTTACTTATTTCTGTATTTATTTTTAAAATGTCACTATTGATGGTTGCCATTTTCCCATTCATTTTGAAAAGCATTCATTTCAGAGAGGTGTGTCAGGTGGATTCATTCTTAAAACACATAATTTAACATACTGTACCCAGACACTAACCTGACATTCAATAATTAGGGTGGGTTATTCTTAAAATTACAGAAAGAAAATTAATCTGAAGATATTCAGACAGTGGTGGAATTCACAGTTAGCCTGTATAGCCATATTGTTCCTTTTATTAACACCATAGCTTTCTATTTAGTATTACAGCCCGATGTGGTTCCTGCTCTTACTGATAGATATCTGTTTGCAAAGATCTCTATCCAAACAGACCTTTGTACTTGTTCAAAATCTGAATGAAATCATTAGGATTGTATGTATACAGGCCCCAGAGAGCAGAGTGAATTCTTTGTCTTTATGACCTGCAAGATTGGCAACTTTCTCAGGCATCTGCCCAGCCTTTTGTACAACACGAAGCAGAAGAAAGCTGCAGTCCTAATTTTGACTTGTGTATGATGTCAGTGCAAATGACTGAGCACATGGAGATGTTATGCAGAGCTGTCCAGCTGTCTGTGGTGGCCTTGGAGTCTTTGGCAGCAGCTCTTTTTCCTATATTGCATGGTCTGATAGTGACAAAAACAGTTGAAGGTCATCTTTAAAAGTCCATTTCAACTTGATTCCAGAGTTCCTTGGTCCTCCTGCTTCACTGTAAGTCTCAGAGTATTCTTCATTTCTACAAGTCTTGGGCTTGCTGTAGATCACATGTTTTAGTCACAAATGTGCTACAGTTTAAATCTAAAATGTATGTTATGATGCATAGGGTACAGAGACAGTCATAAACATGAATTTGTCAGAATGGTATCCTCCTGAGACTGTGGACCACTGCTCTAAACATTAACTGAAACCTAAAGAGGACACTTTCTATATCAGCACTTTCCATGGGGACTCAATAGAACACGTTAAACCAAAAGTACAGTAAGTGATTTACTCCTGCTTTGAGGAGAATGGGAGTTGAAATGTTTCACATAATTTTCAGGATGAGATTTATTCTTTTGATTGTACTCACCTGCATCTCCTGACTGGGCCACAGTGTGAACTGCTGTCATGGCTTTGACTACTTTTCATCTATTTCATGGTCTTTGCTTTCCATTTGTCTTACAGAGTGCATCTGCTTTACCTGGGTGTGAGCAGCTTGCTCTGAAGAGAGCTAATACATCCGTAAAGAGAAATCAGAGAACAGGGCTTATAAGCATTCAAGTTCTTTGTGCTGCAGGGCAACCAAAGTTGCTATTTACTGTCAAGGAAATAGATAAAAAACTAAGGAAATAGTAGTACTTAGATCATATCAGCATCACTTAAATAAATACAGGGTGGCTGATCACATCATCTTTTACATCCCATATAAAAACCTGGTAAGTGCGTTTCATTAGATGAAATTTTTAGACAGAGGATATAAGTCAAATTTTGAGATTGTGTTTGCTGGTACTGAAATTCTGTAAGAATTTTTTGTAAAATTTCCCAAGATTTTGAATGATGAAATCTTACAAATTCTGTTGCTCTTCAGAGATTTCTTTTGAATCAGCCAAATAAAGAATTAAGACAACAAACTTCTACTCTTTGACTGTTCTGACTGTAAACTAAAACCATAAAAGTAGGTTTGCATGTGGAGCTTCAGAACCTAGTGCATCTTTCTGAAATTCAAACAGATTCAGATATGACATCTACATTTTATCATTCTCATTTAGGAAAATGCAAAAGATGTAAACAACAGTTAGAAAAGCATATACAGAACTGCACATTCAATTAAAAAAAAAAGACGTGTTGCTTAGCATTCAAGCTGGTTGCCGTTAATTCTAGTTTCTGTAGTAATAGTATCAATCTGCAAATAGTATTACAGGCAGCAATTTCAGCTCTCCTGTTAATTCAGGCAAAAAAACCTTACATTTGTAAGTTAATAACCAGAGGCTTCTGATAAGGCGCCCAGAGAAACTGGAAATCAAATACACTTCCCAATGAAGGATCAAGAAGTTGTATCAAGTGTACTGATAATACCGCAGAGTGTGATGTGATGCAGCAAGTGTAATCCTTAGCTCCAGAACTCACAGTTCGCATGAACTTCATTACTCATATATGTGTTTATTCCAAATTCATATTGCTTTATAGTTTTAGTAGCAGACATCATTGAAAAAGTTCAATGTGGATGGAAGATTTACTTGCTGACTGTCAGCCCAGTACAACCTCATCAAAATGCTCAATTCAAAGTACATGCATTTCAAGTGGTCCAGAATACAAGATCCTTATCTTTGTGATCGCTTCACAGAAGTTATGTTAGTCTGTTTGAATAAGGTTTGACATTAATTTGTTCAACAATTTAGAACTTTTCCTGAAATACTGTTTACAAATATCATAAATTTGGGTTTATATGCTACATTTATTTTAAAAAGTTCTTATACCTAATAACTGATTCTTATTTGTGGTGTTCCTCAGGGGTCATTGTTGGAAACATGGACATGGACAGTGGAATTGAGTGCACCCTCAGCAAGTTTGCTGATGACACCCAGCTGTGTGGTGCAGTCGACACACTGGAGGGAAGGGCTGTGCCATCCAGAGGGACCTTGACAGGCTGAAGAGGTGGGCCTGTGCAAACCTCATGAAGTTCAACAAGGCCAAGTGCAAGGTCCTGCACATGGGTCAAGGCAATCCCAAGCACAAATACAGGCTGGGCAATGAGTGGATTGAGAGCAGCCCTGTGGAGAAGGACTTGGGAGTAATAGTAGATGGAGAACTGAATATGAGCCAGCAATGTGCGCTTGCAGCCCAGAAAGCCAACTGCATCCTGAGCTGCATTAAGAGAAGTGTGGCCAGCAGGTCAAGGGAGGTGATTCTCCCCCTCTACTCCACTCTTGGGAGACCCCACCTGCAGTGCTGTGTCCAGCTCTAGGGCCCCCAGCATAAGAAGGACATGGACCTGCTCAAGCAGGTCCAGAGGAGGCCACGAAGATGATCAGGTGGCTGGAGCATCTCCCTTATGAGGCCTGGCTGACAGAGTTGGGGTTGTTCAGCCTGGAGGAGAGAAGGTTCCGGTGAGACCTTATAGTAGCCTTCCAGTACTTAAAGGGGGCCTACAGGAAAGATGGAGAGGGACTCTTTATCAGGGAGTATAGCGATAGGATGAGGGGTAACAGTTTTAAACTGAAAGAGGGTCGATTCAGATTAGCTATAAGGAAGAAATTCTCTCCTGTGAGGGTGGTGAGACGGCGGAACAGGTTGCCCAGAGAAGTTGTGGCTGCCCCCTCCCTGGCAGTGTTCCAGGCCAGGTTGGACAGGGTTTTGAGCACCCTGGTCTAGTGGAAGGTGTCCCTGCCCATGGCAGGGGGGTTGGAACTGGATGATCTTTAAGGTCTCTTCCAATCCCAACCATTCTATGATTCTATGATTTAAAGCAGTTATAACTGCATTCATTTGCAAAGTACTAGATTAATTTGGGGCATGTGAAATATTTTATACTGAAATTTTGTATGTAAGAAGTGTGTTGTTCTGCCAGTGATGAAGTCACTTGGACAAGTCATTGCTGTATCTAATATTCTTTGTCTATAGAATGGGATGAGAAAGTTGGTGACTGGTTGTTAGGTTCAGTGGTTAACACACAAAGTCTTTGGATGAAATGTGCTGTCTGAGAGGATTATACGTTAATGAGATTAAGTTGAATCAGGAAGAAGCCGATGCACCTTTTCTAAGTTTCCTATCAATAAGTTTTTTTCATCTATTCCATAACTAGGTCATTTATTTGGAACAAGGATCATTGCCTTGTGAAAGAAATACATAGTGCTTGAAATAGAAATTGCGACATTCTGGTATAGGAAGTCCAAGCATGTGTCAGTATTTTGTCTCCTTCCCACAGAAAGGATTGTGAGTCTTCTTTAAAGTGCCACTGTGGCACTGCTGTATATCAGCACATTTTTAGTGAAAATGGGGCAATGAAAATGTATTACAGGATTTAGATGGCTTTTGCATTTAAAGGAATAATCATGATAATAAATGGAAAATCATATGTTGAAAAGCAGAATTAGCTACTCTCCTTTGTCATTTTGAGATGTGTGCTAAAGTCTTTTCTTCCAACTGCAGGGTGAACCTCATCAAAAGTATCTTATTTTCCTTCTCTTTTGTTCTGTGCCAGCTGATCATTGGCATCAGTATGTGTCTGCTGGGTGGATCTCACGACTATCTTTTTATTGCCTTTATGTATATGAAAGCCTACTTGGCATCATGGGAATTTATGTACTGGACAAAAGAATAATAGTGAAAAGATCTGCCAGACAGATCAGAGAGGTGAAATTAGTTCTTAAATTACAGTTTAATTCCTTTTTGTACGTAGGCTGATAACTTGGTCTGGATATTTCTTCAGTGCATACTTCCTAATATTTCATGTGCCAAATACTGAACAGATGTGCTTTTAGTCTGGATAAATTAAGAGACACACATTTAGGATACGAAGCTGAAAATTCAGAAAGCTATAGACAACCAAGCTTTGAGCTGAAACTTTACACTGACAACAGACCTTCTGCTATAATAGAACGCAGCATTCAAATTGCAATATCAGTATATCATAAATATTGAGGACCTAGATTTCCAGCAATCTGAATACCACCACCTCCTCCCTTGCTTGCCAGGCTCATGCATTTGTCCAGACTGAGAGTGCTGTTCTCTACTCAGAGAATATGAGGTACCACCAGCATCCCTTGAAGCAGGTTTGGCCAAGAATCAGGATTGTACAACTGTTAGAACAAAAGGTCCCATTAGTAGCTATTTTCAGTCTCTTATTCTCCATTGGCACTCCTGGAATGTCTTCCACTCTCACTTTAGCTGCCTCAGGAGCCTTACAACTCCAGGAGAAATGTTTCTTATGGAGGAGGGAGTAGGAGTTGAGTATTTCTTCCAGATTTCATTTGGAGGAAAGGCCCTATAAATGAAGCTGCATCTCCAAGATTTGAAATCTCTCATAGGATTATAGGAATTTGAGTTACTCTGTAGTCAATATGGCTTTTCAAAGGCTAGATTTCCAGATCTCACGGAATCCACTGCTGCATGAAATCTTTGCTCAAAGAAGCAATAAAACTGCAATAGTATAATACAAAGCTGGGTCTAGGAACGAAAAGAAGATAGTATTTTGGCACCCAGATGTGCCATCTCTCACTGGGTCAGTTTTATATGGGAGCAGAATTCTACATTTCCTGTGCCCTAATGAATGCATTTCCATGGCCACATGATGACAGGAACACATATAATTGGTCATGAACATGAGGAATGATCACAGTGCTAAGCTGTTGCAGGTTTCTTTCAGTAACACTCATAGGATCATAGCGTAGCTGAGGTTGGAAGGGACCTCAGGAGTTTATCTAAGTAAAAGTCATATAAAATTTGCAGGCATTGACTCAAAACACAGAAGTGCAAATTCATGATCCAGTTAAAGCATGATTTGAAGTTGGGAGGTGTGTTAGATGGAGAGTAAGTCTGCTGTAGAGAGAGTGGACTCCTTTCAGTGTGAGACTCTGTGACCTTTCTTTCTCCTGGCACATGACACTTGGCACTAAAGGCACTTTGTTATGTGTGGCATCAGGCTGCCTAACAGTACTGCCACGTGGTGTGTCATTCCAGGGCTGGAAATCTAACCTGCAGCTGTGTAAATTGTGCAGCCAGTAGTTGACCAAGTTTTGAGGATAGGGCACAAGGTCTTAGAAAATTATAACATTGCTAAAAATACAGTTCAGGCCATTGACTATTATCTTATACGGTAAACAGAATTGCTTCCTGATGCTAAACAAATAATATTTTGATGAGTTATCTGACTAATGTGCACAGAAATGTGATTTTGGCATGATTAGCAAAAGAAAAAAACATTTGAGAAAGCCATCTAATCCTGCTTCCTCCTTTTAACTCTGGAGAACCAGAGAAACGGTAGCATTTGAAATTGCGATTTCCTCTTTCGTCTAATTATTATGGGAGCTGGAATGATTAACAAAACAGAAAACAAGCACTTAATGGACACATAAAACCTGTTAAATAGACACAAAAAACACTTATGCTCTGTATTTCCTCTGCTGTTAGTGGTGCAATTTCAGAGACACTGCCTCAGCATTGCTATTTAACACATGAGTTTTAAAGATTCAAACAAGAGCAGACAGGTTTCATTAACATAGGAGGTCCCTGAAGAAATAAATATTTATTAAACTTTCAGTGATGTAAAAAAGTGTTTTTTTTAACCACACTTCAAGTGTTGCTATACTGCCTGCCAAATACATACCTGGTGAGCTATTTAGAAACTTCCTGTTCCACATGCTAATTAACAGTCTATGAATTTTAACTTAAATCAGGGTCACATAGCTGAAATGTATTTCAGAGGAGGTCTGCATTTGTCATTCAAAGGTATTGCCAAGGTTTTAAGGCCTTGCTATAAAGTGGATTTCACAGCTTGAAAAACTAGTTCTCCACTAACCAGTGGATCATAACTGGGAGGAACCCTTATGCACTGGGTCACATGAGGTGCATTAGAGGTACTTACATTTGAAATCAGAGTTAACCCAAAACTGGAACATCTAACATAAACCTCTTTGAATCCTTTTGGGCAGTGTGGCCTTGGATTCAGATCCCTACATCAGATCACGTTTCTCTGCTTTAGGTTGCAATGAGATTCACTGCACAGGTAGCAACATTCTTGGGCAAAAATGCTCCTCTTCAGTGGATCTGGCCAAATTTTTGGGGGTGTGGGATCTAAGATGACTGTGACATCTCCCACTCATGTTCAGTGCAGCATGGACAGTGTTATACCCAAAGCAATGGTGTAGCAGCATGACTCCCTCTTCCTAACACTGTCTCAGCTGCATCTTGCAAAGATACAGCTTCTTTATATGCAGATAGCTTGATTAGATTATCTTTAGAAAATATTTTTTAACTGTTTGCTGGCTGGTGGTATCTAATTTCCAAATGCTTTTCTTTCTTTCTCTACTTTTTTTCCTTCCCCTCAAGTAGAATCAGCTCTGGAGTAGTTCTTTATTATATTGCAGCTTTCTAACCAAGGTTTCACTGGGTAAATTCTTTGCTATAACTTACCTATACATATTTTAGTGCCTTTGTATCTTAGTAATTTAGAAAATACATTACTTCATACTTTTACAATTGACTTGGAAGATGAGATTTACTCATTATTAGTAAATATTTCTCTGTCCTTTCCTTTCCATCATGTATCACTTCCCCATTCTTTAGCTGCAGTCTTTATGACTTTGAGCCCTGGGTACAGACAAACAAGTTTTACTTTGGCAAATTGCAGGCTCATCTGTCTAGGAAAAAGGCATATGAGCCACATCTACATGATGTGGCTTTTATCCTGATAGCCCAGGTGCATATTTAGCTGTATGTGAGCATCTGGGGAGCCAAATGACCCAGAACCAGAGATTGGAGCAGAATGAATAACGGCAATCCAGGTATTCAAGGTTAGGACAAGCCTGGGTTAACGCCAGTCAGAGTAAAGAAAGAAAGATGTGGAGGAAGTGAATCTGGGATACAGAGTTAGATGGAAGTGTTGATATTTGCTGCTTTTCTTGCTACCTTAGGCAGGGAGGAGAGGGAAGGAGGTGAAGGGTGAAGAAGGGAGGTATGGCAGCAGTCGCTGCTGGGAGCTACCAGCCTTTGTTCCAGCTGTTCTTGCCACATAGCACCTATGATTCCTTCCTCGGCAGTAGTAGCAGTAACAGGAATGACTCTTAAATGCCCTATTGTAGTAAAATTTGTAAGGGTATGGTTGATTGTCTTCTCCAGCAGTCTGGAAATTACCTACTTAGCCTATGGATAGAGTAGTTCCTAATAAAAAGGACCCTTGGATGTATAGAGTGGAGAATATTAAATTACTGTGTGGAAGCTATATTACCTCAGTATTTGGTACCTGCAATCATGTCAGGATCATGAGTTCAAATTTTTGCATCCACAGTTGAAGAAAAAAATAATAAAAATTGGACAGGATTCTAAGAGAACATACAAGCATGATCAGAAGGGTTGGAAAATATGTTTTTCACTCTGAAAACAAGTTCAGCCTACTTCTTTCATTAAACAAGAAATTAAGTCTTTAGAGTTAGCCTTTCAGTATACAAATAAACCTAAATGGGGGTCTAAACTGGTTCTTCTGTCTGGCAGGTAACAACGTAGCAAGATCTAAATACTTAGTGGCAATTAAATGTTGGAATAGCCTTGCAAGTTCCTCACTATTGAAAATGTGAAAACAAAATTTGGATGCTTTTCCTAAAATCATGTTTGTAACTCAGCCATAGTGGTTGGAGTCAAAGACATGAGTTAATCCAGGACAGGTTGCTTCCCTGTTGTGTACAAGGTATTATACTGATTATCACTGTAGTCTCTTGTAGTCTTCAGAACAATTAATTGTGTAACACAGGCCTGTCTACTCCCTGAAATACAGCTGATCTCCTAAGCATTGATTCTCCTTCTTCTAAATTCTTCACATAGTGAGTGCATTGCAAGAACAAGGAGTTCTGTGAGTGGGATTCTTGTAGCGATCCCATGTGTGGATTCTCTGGCATGTAGGAAGATGCTTCCACTCATTCTGCATCATTTCCCTCCATGGATACATTAATAAAGTGCCTCTGTCCTGGCACTTGTCTTCATGAAACTTGCAAGAGTAGGGTACATGGAAAGAATATAAGCCTGCAAGCCTTGTTTGCTCAAGGAAACAGCCTGAAAAAGAAAGTAGATCCCCTGATCGTCATTGTGGTGACACAGGGACAATAAACTGTGAAACTAATGATCTGGTGTTTAGCTGAATTTTCAGTGACATTGTTAAAATATCCCACCCAAGCTCCAGTGTACCATCTGGATTTGCAAGGATTCAGCTAAAAATCCTACTGTATTTCTTTGAGCTGTTTTAATTTTCAAACAGTTGGGAATCCTATAGAGCAAGTTCGCATTTAGAATTCAAATTGGAGAAATGGGTCAAACAGCAAGGGAGCAAAGAGACTATAGAATAGCCAATTAAAGTGGCTTTTCCCTTAGTTGTTGGTCAAACTGTGTGTTGTAGTTGTGGATTTTAGGAACTAAAAAATTCAGCTTTTGGTTTTGGCCTCAAATATATATTCAACATAAGAAAAATATCCAGTGACTCTAGTAAGATCGGTGTTTTACTGAACGCTTTCATCAGTCCTTGACTATGTCTCTGGATGTTCACCTCTAGTACTAATATCTCTAGACTGTCTCAAGAGTCCATGATCGAGAAGGAAAATAGGTCAATGCAGCTCTCAGTGGTTTGGTTTTTTGTTTTTAACACATAAATTTGTAATCTTTAATTTGTAGAATTTATATGCAGTGCAAGTAGTGTTTTCTATAACATTCTAGGACAGCTTTATTGGGTGGTACCAGCAGACTGTCTAGGTCAGGATCTTGTCCTTGATACTCAGAGAAACTATTAACAGTGCGGTTTTTTGAGTAATCCATCCTTAGTACACATTCCTTGCATCTGGTAATTGGTGATTTATAAACTGCATGAGATGGAGATTGCATCTGGACCATCATGTTACGCAGCTATGCTGGACCTGTTTTCCATGACAGTCCTTTTAAAATCCTTTTCTACTTTCTGTCCATGATGCTCTATGGCAATGAGTTCCACACTGTAGCTGATTACTGTGAGAAAGAGTATTTGTTTTATTCACCTTAAACCTGATGCTTTATAATTACATAGATGCTCACTGATTCCAAGACAATGAGAAATGTAATCAATTTCTGCTCGTATCTTCCGTATCACTCATGATTTTAAAGCTGCCTATTATATCTTGTCTCAGTTGTCTTCTTTCCAAGCTGAAGACTCAGTCTAATTGATCTTTCATCAAATGGAAACAGTTTCATATACCTGCTGATCTCTGTAAATGTCATGCACTTTCTGATTTTGCTGTATCTTCTGTTGTCATTGGATGGATTGGTCATGATGATATTTTCTAAGTTTTTCTATTCTTTTCCTTTGGTGTTTTGTTGTTGTTGTTTGTTTTTTAATTTTGCTGTTCCTTTTTGTGTTTTGACTGTTGCTAAGCAGGGAGCTAATGATTTCAGAGAACCTTTTACAATGGGCTAGTGTCCTTCTTTATGAATGTGTAAGTAGTTGTTCCCCCCACCCACCTGCATTGCACATACAGACGAGTTACATTTGCTACTCAGTTGCTCAAACGTTCAGTTTCGTAAGATTTTTTTGCAGTCAAGTTCATATTCTGTGACCCTCTGCAACACCAAGTCAAGAGTCACAAAGAGGCCAGGGATAGGGGAATTAATTTGCTAAACTGAATTCCAGCCAAAAGATTGTATGTGTGTGTCCGCATCCGTGTTTGTAGGTGCTCATGCACTTTTCAAAGGATGGGGCTGAAGTTCAGGATTGTTTTCAAAGGATTCTGTTTTTAAGTCAGGGCCAGAACTGATCATGGCTTGCCCTTCGGGATAAGCATTCAACAAATTTCTGAAAATTCCTGCCATTACTGGAATATATAAGATCACAAGAAATATATTCAGTAGTCAGGGGAGGAAAAGCAAAAGGTCTGCAAGCCTGGGGGTACATAAAGGATAAGATGTAAGAAAGCAGCTCCTTATGGTCCAGTCCCAGATGATTTGTGCAGCTTATTTCTTCAGGCCTACATTTGTAGATACCAACTTCCTCCCAGTCTCCTAGCATTATCCTGTGCATTGAACAACTTCCTTCTGGTGAAGGCAGAGCTGATAGACTCTAGGCATCCATGTTGTCCAGATCAGTCAACAAACAGTCTGGGGCAGACGTTATCTGGAGGTAATGTATGGACCCTGTGAAAAGAATATGTGTTCAGCATGGATCTTGGAGCTTTGTAGTTGGATAAAAGTGCTGCATTACATAAAAAATGTAATTTTGTGAAGAGGCAGGCTGTAAAGTATTACTCTTAAGAGAAGGGAGAACTCCTGTTGATTTTTCTTATCTCTTTTTGTATTGTTACTCCATTTTTTCCAAATTTTTGTAGTACGATTTTAGAATATTACTTTGATTTTGAAATCCCTCTGTAGTTTTCAATGACGTTAATCAATGGAGGGAAAAAATACTATTTCCTGTGCTGCCACCTAGTGTTTACAGGTGCTGCTTTACTTGTGAACGCAATAACATTTTTTTTTTCCTTTTCTTTTTTCTTTCTGCTTTTAAAGTTGTCTTTCTCATGAAACGTCCCTGGGCATAGAAATCAAGGCTTTCTCTTAGTTTGAAAGATACAAGTGCAACTTTATCTGATTATCCGCTGCATAGAATTTGGGAGACACACAATGAAGAGATGAGAGTAGGGTTAGTGGTGGACAATCCCTACAGTCCTGAAGGAGAGCTGTCATTCTGAAGAGCTGTGTTTTGTCTGTTGTTTGCTTTGCAGAATTCTTCAATCTAATATCTACTGACACCCATTTGGTGGGGAAAGAAACATTCTGGGTACCTAAAGAAGCAAACACAAGTGTGCTCAGTGACTTTTTGATGTGTATAGCAGCTATGATACAAACCACAGTTCAAACTACTTCTCGAGGTTAAACAGAGTTGCAAAGATGGAATTATAGAAGGGATGTATAGCATATAACATACAGCAGAGTGCAGTGTTAATACAGTTTCCATTGCGGTCTGTTCTGTTTCCAGGCTTTAATGTTGTTATGGTTCAGGATAGGCAAATGGAGTCAGAAAAAGTTGAAAACCAGCCTGATCTCTTCCCCCTCTCCAGAGCCAAACCTTTTGGGATGCCTGTGAAGGTTGTATGTAGGCACTTGTAAGACCCAGCAAATCCTGCTGAACTATCTCTTTAAAATTTAACAATACACCAGGGTCTAGCTGCAGTTTACACCCCCTTGCCCCCCTTCAGAACTGTAAAATCTTGGACTGTGTAAGATTTGTTCTGCCTCATTCCTGAGAGGTTGGCAGGTTTTGCAGGGAGGAAAGGTGGGATCCATACGTGTTGTGGGGTTTTATAGTCCCTCTGCACTTTCTGGGGCTGGCCCAGGTTTGGAGGTTGCCCTTGAGTATTGCTAAACTTTCAATGTAAAGTCTGTGGAGCTAATGGGAGGACTGGTGGCTACTGCCTATTTTGTTGAAATGTGGGAATGGGCCAGTCAAAAGTTGCCATCTCACTGGAGGGGAGGAGGTCTGGCCATTTTCTTATTCAGGGGTAGTAAAAAAAGGGGGGAAAGTGTTTCCTTTCTAATGAAACCTTCAACAATGTTCTTGCCATGTCAATGGTTCAGTGATGATTTGAGTGCATTGTCTGCTCTACTGGCAGCACACTTCTTTGTGCTTTACCCATACTTGTGCACCGACTAGTTTGTGTGACTATTTCTGCCTCGGAGACCTGAACCCACATTCTTTTTACATGTCAGGTGGAGATACAGGGAAGACCCAGGCATAGAGTGCTTAAGGGACAGGTTTGTATCTATACAATACCTTGCTTGTATTTCTCTGCTCACAGGCAAAACACATTTAGAGAGCAGATGTGTCTTTGATACTTTTAAAATAAAGTGTTGCTTTTTATTCCCCCCTCTTTTTTATTTTGTAAGAGGAATGGCAATATAAAAGCAATCTATTTCTGCTTGTAATGCATTCTGTAGTTACTTCAGACACGTATTTATTCTATTATGCTTTAAAAATGAAATAAAATTTATTTTAAAGTAGGAAAAGTAAGGCGAGAGCAGTGAAAGACAAAACTTTAATCAAGTCTTTCTCTACAGTCTGAGCAGTTTGTGCATTCTGCTAAGGGGATGGACAGGAAAAAATAAGACTTAAGCAGAAAATGAATGATATGATTTTAACAGTTTTGTATTTGTCAATATTTGCCTGTTTAACTTTAAATAGTTAAGCCCCACACCTACCCTCAGGACCTGACTTCTGCTGCATATGAACTTTTCAAATCTAAAGGAAAGGAAACATCTGGTGTATCATCTGGTCAAAAGGCCATACGCATTGCACTGCAGTAAGTCATGACAATACATTTGATGTTTTTATTGCGTATATGAATAATGTATATTGCTTTGTCTATATATTTGTCATTATAATTTTCCTGCTATAATTAACCCACAAATCATTCTGCAGAAATATATGGATAACTGAATTAGTCAGGTGCCCTACTAATAGTTTGACATCTGAACTTAAGAGTTGAAGATGGCTGTGTTTGGAAAGTATTGTACCTTAATAATTGTTAGTGTATCTCAGAAGATAAATAGGAACGTATCAATGTTTTTTATTCATATTATCTGTATTCTTTACTAGGGAGCTACATTACTTTTATGTCATCTCTAACATTTAAACTACCTCATCCAATGTTACTTGTCTGGAAAATGTTCTTTGTAGGACAGAGGCAGATATTGCCTTTCATACAGTCTTGAGAATGAAGAACAGTACTGAGACTTGAGAAATTGCTCGTTTCTCCTTCTAGCTCCATGAACATCCACAATCTGGCCTGACAAAGTGAATCCTGAGAGTAAGGTTTGTGTGTGTTAATCAAATGTGTTTCCAGCCTTGGGGCACATAAAGCGTGCAAGATGCTGGTGTGCATGTATTTCTGTTGATGTGGCTTGTTTCTTTATGGATGCTGGAAATAAGTTTGAGCAGTATAAGGCACAACTCTAGCAGAGTGGGGAATATATGTATGTTATGGCATAGACCAGAGTAAGCATTTCTGTTAAAAAAATAATGACAGACCTACTGAAAATATTTATGGCCATACATTTGGGCACCTGTCCTCCATCTGAACTGGCTGGGCACTTGCATAAATACACAGCTCTTTGTAAAAGAAGTCTGTGCTACATGGCCAGTAAAACACATTCTTTGTGGTCAGAAGGCTCACAAAGATAATTTTATAATTAATGAAAATCTAGGTGCTAGAACATCAAAGTGACAGCAAAACCTTGAAGTGATTTTTACTGACACAGACAGACATAGCCAGGTCTTTCATATCCCAAAGTCATAATTAATCATCAAAGCAGTACCATTTCATTGTATTTAAGAATTTTTATTTATTTAGGATTTTCCTTGAAAGTGAAATGATGCCTTTTGTATATTTTTGCACTATTCGACAGCAATCTCAGAAAACAGTCACATTCAACCCCTATTTATAAGGCTTGCAGAGTTTTGTCAGCTCAAGACAGCTAAAGTAAACATGACAAATGTCATTTTGTAGTGCTTAATACCGTTAATCCTTAAAGCATGGAACGAGGAAACCCTTACTCGCACCGGTATTTGAAACCTGTAAGCAATCTCATGTTTCTAATGCTGATTTTCTTTTTATTCCACAAAGAACAGTATCAAGGCCTTTTTCCTGGAATATTACTTGAGGCTATTCAGAAAAAAAAAAAAAAAACACAACAGGAAATTTGGCTCTTTAGTCCTAATAATGGTCTCTTTATTGAACAGAGACTTGCTTTTTTTGTTAAACAGATTTTCTTATGAAACGGTTAGAAGTGAATAAACGACGAGTTCAAGCTCATCTGATTTTTTTTGATTTATGTTGACCTTGAAAGAGAGAGAGGTCACGCTGTTGGCAGGCAATAAGAACTAATCTGTTGCTAAGTGAGTAATTAAAAGTGAGGCCTTATATATTTTTGTAATGAGTTGACAGCAATTCCATCCCCATGTCATACAGTTGCTCTAATCAACATGGTCATTGCATTTAGTGCCAAATGAGAAGTTTACAAGAAGTCAGATGATAAACTCTGAAATGTGCAGTTCTTTCAGATGTGCAGATGAATAGACTGACTATATTGTAGATGAGGAAAAACTCCAATAAAAATTAACGTCAAGCTGATGTGTGCAATTAGGAACTTTACATTTTTCTAATTAATTGGAGTGGATGCTTATTAGTATGTTCAACTGAAAGATGTAATGTTGCGTTCAATAAAAAAAATAATCCTAGTTTTGGCTGCTGAGGCACTGTAGGCTTCTACTGTTTAACTGGCATGACTTAAGACTGTTCTGATATCAGACATGACAGTGTTGACTTCTATGTCACCAAATAACCTAAAGAACAGTACATTTTTCAAGACACATTAAGAAGTCTGTTTTTTTGAGTTCAGGGTAATTTTCTAAGTTGATTCAGGGCCTGGATATTCCTGCAAAGTACTGAATGCCTTGGCCCCGATCCAGCAAAATGTAACGGCTATGTCTTCACTGCCTTTGAAGAGTGGTCTGAAGACTGGGCCTGAGGCCAAATTCACTGATCACCCATACTTTTCACTGATAGGGGCTCACTGAAGTCAGGCTTGGAGACAACTTGGAAGAGAACCTCAAGTTAGTTCTCCGTGTTACCCATCTGGTCTTGCGAAGACGTTACAAAAGTGATGTTGGTCAGGCAGGATATCCTAGGGAGTCAATAGGACAAAGTCATGGATGAGATGTCCTGTAGGATTCTACCATTGTCAGCTGCAAAGACAGAAGGATTTACAGCCAGTTGGGATTGCTGTAAGAAGAAATCAGACTGATGGAACATCTGTGGTCTCTAGCCTCTGTCAGAATCAATTACTTGAGTGTAGTTACTACCTTGAACACCTGCTTAACTATTTTTTTTTCAAGATAGTAGGACTTCCATGCATAATGTGCTCTGAGTTTTCAGACATATTCCCAAATACATTTCCAAATTTGAGCAACCCCCGGCAAGAGTGAGCCTCCAGAATCAGATGTTTCTGTAAAAAAGAGCTAGTGTAACCTCAGCTGGTGACTTGGCATGTGGTACAGGCAGATAGTGAAAGTACTCAGCAGTTGTGCTGAAAGCATATCCATTTTTTCCAGCTATACCACTTGGGCTAATTAAGGTATTACCTTACTCTACAAGTTTTGCCTTACTAAAAATAGGTAAGAATGATCTCTCCCAGAAAAATAATAAAAAAATCTTTCACTTTTTATCTTATGGAAGGATCTGGTTTATGTTTATCAGACATCTGTCCTTTCTTGTTTAAGAAACCACTTAAAGGGAAAACTTTAGCAAAGACATAAATGTTAACTCTGAGGAGTTTTTTAGCATCACTGTCAAATTTGAAGTTACATCTGCCTGCCTTTCAAAGAAATGGAAACACTAGTCTTGTTCACAGATTTGCTGTCAAGTTTGACTGAAATATAATTGTGGGTCTCACTTGGGTCATTTCCTAGTTTCTATGTATTTCCTATGCCTCCATTAACAAAGCTCCATCCTATATGTGCATACAACTTCTATTTTGAGGTCGTATGTCAACAATTACACAGCTCATGGCTTGTTCTCATGTTAATTATAGGCACGTGAGAGTGAAATATTTGAACTTAAAATCTAATGTTGTTTAAGGTGGGGTTAGCTGAGTATCACTGCTCATCAGTCAGCAAAAGTTGGGGCCACTTCTTTGCCTAGTTTCCTTAGATTACTAAGCAGATTCTACTACAAAACAGCAAAGGTACAAGTGCCTATAAAGCACTTTTCCTCTTATCCATTCGTTGTTCATTTTGGCTGTATGTTCTGTTATGTGTGATAAAATCTACAGAAATATGTGAGATCAGTGAAATTGGCATTACAGTCAGGCAAAAGATATTTCCTGCGAGTGGCAACAGCACAATTGCGTTCCTCAGCCAGCATTTGCTTGGGTCCGAAACTATTGTGAAACAGGCTGGAACTGTTTGTGAATGGGTGATTCTGCCTAACAGATGGTTATATGTAAAGGCAGCCAAGAGACCGTGTATGAGAATTGTGTGTTTGTAGGGGCATGAGTTGTAGCCAGAAATGTCTATAAAGAATCTGCCCTAAGCTTTCTGGTCCAAGATTAAGCAGATATGTCATTTTTAATCCAGTTTTGGGGTAAACTTCTGAAGTATTAAAAAAGAATGTTTCTGCAGCTGTTTCTGCACCAAAAAAAAAAAAAAAAATGTCCAAGAGAAGAACTCAGCAATGTGGATCAGGGAGCTTGAAAGGTTTGGTTTTTTAGAACTGTGTTTTTGTATTTCCTAGTTAGACCTTTGGACCCCAGCCAGCTTTCTGCTGAGTAGGTTGACAGGGCACAGGAGTCGGACACACAACAGTCTGCTGCTTTCCATGCCCCCCCATCCATGTGTAGTGTTCCTGCTGTATAAAGCCATTAGTGACCAGATTACAGAAAACATAGGGTTTTGTTTCATAGCTTTTATTTGTTGTTCCATTTCCTGTTTCATTCCTACTTAACCTCTGCTCTTTCTAGTTCAGACATAGTATCAAAGTGAATTTGAAAATGAACTTCATATGGATTGTAAACTATACATGCCTTATCCAATATAACTTTTTAAAAAATAAACCTTATAATTATTTTTTAATAAACAGAATGTTTTTTATTAATCTACTAAGTTTTAATAACAGTACATTTCTCCCTCCCTCTTCCAATATTTTTTTCCTATCAAAACCATCCTCAAAATTAATCAAGAGCTGCATGTTTTGTTGCAGTCTTTTTGGGGCAAGCTGCCTTTGAATTGCTAGATAGAGCCTGTAATGGATTGGGGAACTCAATGTTTTGATCCTCACCTAAGTTGTTTTCCTAGTATAAATATATCTCAGTGTTTGGATGACTGTCTACAATACCAGAAAATCACCTTGAGTTAGATGGAAGGAAGCCTTTCAAGAGTTGCAATATTGGAGAGAAATACATTGGAGGATGCTCTCTGAACATGATCAGAAGGAAGTTCAGCTACCCTTCACAAGTAAAATCTTCTTGAGGTGCTTCTTGTTTGCAAAGCTGAATTAAATGTGTTTGTAACTTGGCATTACAGTTTCATGAATCTGTCCGTGATTTTAGGAGTTGCCATACTGGCTCAGACTTTAAGTGCAGGGGGGTGGATTTGAGAGCACTGAGTTCCAGATGTTTCAGAGAACAAGGGGAACACCCTTCAGTGGGCAAAAATGGCACTTTCTGCCTTGTCACTACACTTTATTTTATCTACTAGCACTTAAGAGGTTGCTTAAAGCCTGATGCACATTCTCTGATATGCTCTCCACACAGGTTTTTAGTGTTATGTTAAGGAACTCTTGCTACCTACATAAATACCTAGCTGCTTTTTCATCTAACTCCTCAGTCTTATTATCCTTCTGTAGGAAAGAGTTTCCAGATTAGTCATTGTATACACACACATACATTTCCTTTTACTGTATTGGAATGTTCCAATGTTTGTGGTTGTTTTTTTGTTAAATATTTGTTTATTTTATTGAAATACTTTTTCCTGTGTTACAAAACATGACACAAAGACCCTGGGTATCTGATACTTCATTGTGTTTTCATTTGTTCATCTCCTTTCAAAGATAAAGCAATCCCAGTCTTTTCTAGCTCTTTTCATAGGTTTTACAGGCCTAAGCTTATAGCTCATATTGTTTGCCCTCTTTTAAATTTTCAGGCCTGTGTCTCTTTGTCCTTTTCTGCAGGACCCTTTGAGCTGAATGTTCAACATATCTAGGATGTGACCTTGCTGTACTTTCCTATAAAGATTGTCTACCTTGTCCTATTCCTTGTGCAAAAGAACATCTTTGTTACTTCTTGTCTGCAATTTAGTTGAATTGTGCACAGTGAGTCAAAGCCCCTTTCTCAGTCACTTTGAACTTAAAAACCTGTAAGTATAAAAAATTCAAATATAAAGAGTACATGTTTTTACTTCAGAGCATATTACATGTGCGTATTGAAAGTGAAATAACATTTATTTCATGTTGTTTTCAAGGTAAAAGATGAAGACTGAACTTGCTGCATTAAACTAATGTAGCCAGTGAAGAGAAAGAAGGATGGGTGTGATGTTTTTATGGTAGATTGTGCTGTTCATAGGATGTCCTGTAGTATTTTGTGCAGTTGGAACTTCTAAATAAACCTATAGTTTCATGCCAAATATAGAGAACTGGAAAGACAGTCAGCTCATGCAACCTTGAAAGTCATGGTTGTAATGGTGAATTCACTGCTTATTGATATTTATTATTAGGTGTCTTCAGACTGAAGAAGACCATTCACTCTAAGAGTGGGTGGATAAGAGTGGACTACCTGCACTGCTAGTCTTTCTCAGGTGTTTGAGTAGTATTTTGTATTGAGCTATATACACTGAATACTGTGTACCTTCACAGGAAGAGATAAAACCTTATTGTCACTAAAATGTCATTTATAGTTCCTAGTCTTGCATCCAGATTGCGCTCTATGGGACATACAATCTCACTTAGTGATTTCGAATATGGTCTAGGGCTAACTTTCCTAAAAGCTTGCTCAGGAATGAAAGGTTTGGACTATCATATCAAGGAATGCTTTCTTCTGTGTTTCTTTGGCTGTTGTACATTTGAAGGATGAAGGAAAGTTTTTTCTGACAGACATGGCTGTTTCAAGAACTGACTAGCACTAGACTCCTTCGATTTTTTGGGTGAGGAAGGAGATGGGTTGGATTTGCAGTGCTTTTATCATGACTTCACAGTGCTACATTCAACTGCATAAACAATTGAGATCCACTAGGTGCATATATTCTTGTGAGTGCCATAGACAGAGTGCCTTACAGCTTCATTGGAGGCTGATGTGACATTTTCCTTGGCTTGTGCTACAAACTAAATCACACATTTCGAGGATTTAATTGTAGTTTATTGTGTCTGTTTCAGCTCTTGTTCTCTGCCATTAGCACTTGAATATAATGTTTTGTCTTCAGCTGGCATGCACCGTTGTGGGTCATGAGGAGGAAGGGAGCATTTGGGAGTCAATTTGTGTAGCTAATACTCAATAATAATGATTCACCAAATCATTGAATCTTTGGTGTGTGGATTCTGTATTTCTGTCCTTTAAGTTGACTTAAGAGTGAGTGTCCTGCACTCTGTGTCATGTCTGTAGTGTGTTGTTTTCCTTAAAATGAGTTTTAAATTTATTGAATTAAGTTCTTGAATGTTTCTTGCTGGACAAGAGATGATACCTTGGTGCCATCTACTAATGCAGTCTCTTCCTAGAACAGCAAGAAAAATTGGTTTATGGGTTTGGATTTCACCAGGATGAAACTGATGCACAGACAAAAAAACTAGGAAAAAGCAATACTCTAATATCAAATATTTCTCCTAATTTGAAGAAACATCATGAAAGGGATATGCTGAAACTGAGTGAGAACAGTGCAAAATCTTACGTTTAGGACAGAAAATCCAACAGAGAGATATAATAGAAAACCTAACAGAATAGGTCACAGTAAAACAGGAGGGACCTTGGGATTATTGGTTCATAGCTTAAATTTAACTCAAGTGTGTGCTGTCTTTGCAAAACCACCAAAAGCAATTCTGAAAGAAGTTTAGCAGAAAGGCATATATAAGAATAGGAAATACTTATTTTCCTAATATGGCATTGGTGAGACCTCATCTGGAGTACTGTCTAATGTGAAGCATAATTCTTTGACAATGACTAGAAAAATTTTAGGGTGCCTACAAATGAAAATAAAAGAAATTGTGATCTAATCTAAAATCTTACCCTACGCAAACACAAAAGAAAGAGAACGATTATGAAAGACATTGTAATTCTTAAATATTATGACAAGGCAGCCAACAGTAAACAGTTACCAGTGTTGGGTGAGATAAGTAGTCAGTTGAAATGGACAAAGAATATCCAGATTAAATACTAGAAAAGTCTTTTTGTAGGATATTTTAGCGGTGGGACAGGTGAGATTTTGTGGGTTGTGGAATCCCCATCATCAGAATTTTTAAGAACACATGAGTGTCAGTGATAGTCTAAGTTTATTCATGCCTTTTTCATAGCTAGGAGTTAAAATAGATCTCCTGAGGTCCCTTCTTATCTAACATTTCTGTGGTTTGGTCTCTATCATCTTAACGTTTTAAAAGTCTGTGAAAGACTGTGCCTGAGATGTAGCATTGACAAAAGACACAGACGTGAAAGGTTTCATGAGCTGGACTAGAGGTGTCTTCTGAAGGTAAGAGGGAGAGAACTGAACTTCGGAGTTTAGACATCTATCTTTGATAATGTGTGCCTTGAACTTGCCCAGAATGACAGATCTTTCTTGAGTATCCCCATTAAAGTACCACTGCCCTCACCTTTAGATTATTTATTTTATGTGACTACATTGGATTTGTTTCTGTTGCTAAGTAAATGAATCCAGCACTATTAGTCTTACATAAGGGACCTATCTTTTCAAATGTGATGTTTATGGAGAAGATAGATAGTGTGTTGGGTGATGGCTTGTCTTGCCTGTATGGGGTGGAGAATAGATTGGTTAGTACATGGCTTGAAATGTCATCTAGCTGGATCTCAGTGATGCAAGTTACAGTGGACAATTTGTGACTAATGACTCAGATGTTGTTTGTTGTTGGCAGGTCTTCCATTGATCATCATAGGTTTTTTTTTTTTTCATATCTGGTTCTGTTCTGGATTTGTTTACCTTTTTGTTCAGAGTTGTACATGGAGTTGATCTTAATTTTCTGGGATTTTCGTCTAACTGTTTAATAAAACATTTCCTTTGGAATAGTGCTTATCCCTTTTTATGTTATTTCTTTACTGTTGACATACATAAAATTATGATCTCTTCTACTTAGTGGCTCAGGTCTTATATGAACTGTAAGTAATATGTATTAAATAACTTTGGAAAACCCAGTCTTCTTAAAACCAGCTGCTCCAATTTGCTTTGTCTCTGAGGTGAGAGCCTTTCTCAGCAGAAGGTGGCTGGATTTTGTTGTGAATGTCTCATTAGAAACTAATTCCTGCTTCACCTTAAATAAGTAGTACTTTATTAATGATTTTGCAAGGCTGTGTGAAGAAATGAAGATAAGGGCAGGTAGAGTGGGGAGGTGGCTTATATAAGGACATCAATGGGACTTCAAGGACCCTGCTCTTGTGTAAAGCACCTTGACTCAGTTTCAAAACTACTATAATATAGTGACAGGCAAACACTCATCAATATTTCAGTGGCATAAAATATATTTACTTGCATGCTATTAAGATCAATTAAGACTGATTTTTAATTGATCTTCCTGATTTCACATCTGTCTATCCTCTCATGGTAGCTGCATTGCTTTAATACAGTCACAGCATTTCATAAATAGCTTAGGCTGATGTAAGGCCATGCTGTCTGCAGTGTGCATGCCCAGCTTCGCCTTGGCTATGTACTCCTGCCTCTTCCTTTGCATCATGAGGCATTCATGAAGCCATGGAAGAAGGCTTCAATTTGCTCATTGAGCTAAACTTTAACTGAAAATTAAGAAGTTTTTAAAATCAGATCAGTGATATGATCTGATGAGCAATGAAACAGAATAATTGCTGGGGCTAAAACAAAGTATGGGCCAGGACTGCAGTTGGACCTGCAGAAAAGGGTGGGACTGACCCTTCTGCAGTAGCCTGCAAGTAGATCAATTTAAGGCAGTTGTGAATTTATTATGCCTATGGTGTGCTTATCAATTTGCATAATACAGTTGGTAAATGACAAAAATTCTGTTCGAATTTCCCTTTTATGTAAGTGATTTAATTGTAGAGTTCCTCTGAGGGGTTTAGCATATTTTTATTTTTATATATATATAAAATTATATATATTTTTATATATATTAATATATCTTGTAACTTGTAAATAATTTTGTTAGTTTGTTTCTTATCAGATAGGTACATCTCTTACCGTACTCATTCTGTTACATGGAATTACTTAAGTCTATCTTGTTTTGAATCTCACTTCCCTCCTTTTTCCCATCATTACTTCTTATTAATAAAACTTATCGTCTGGGTTAACATTGTTATTTCAGGTAACAATGAAACTTAAGAGTTTTTGTGAGAAATTGCCCCAGATCACCAAGAAATAAGTAGGAGCCAAGCCCACCACTGTTTCTTCTCTTTTCTATTGTGCCAAGTAGGACTCATTGCTTGATCTAGAAAGAAAATGTATCACAGCTTACGTCTATTATATTTTCCTACTGTTCTAGTTAGCTGTGCTGCAAGCAAGCACCAAAACAGACTAAATAACAAGTGCTGTGTAGGGTCTTGGAAGCTCATGCATAATAGTCATGGTTTGCCAAAGTAAATTAGTGGCTCAAATTACTTTCAGTTTTCTCTTCTACATTGTTTTAAACATCAGTGATGTTGTTTATTTATTTGCTATAGCTGATGTTTCAGTGGCAAAAAATGTTGGCACTATGAGATGTTTTAAAGATGAAAAATGCAGTTATTACCACTCTTATTTTTTGCTTTCTAAGGATTTAAAGATCTGTAATCTTTGATGAAAAGATTTTCTTTTTCAAAGTTCCATTCTTGTATTTACTTCAAAATCTTTTTTCTAGATTAGACCAAAGGCAAAGTATAAGCAGAAAGTTAAGTCTACTAGTATGAGTAATACTAGAGCAAGCATGAGAAAGGTCTTTGCTTGATTTTTGCAATTCAGCCACAGAAGTGCTTATGGGGAAAAAAGTCCCTTTGCATGGGTCTGGAAAACGTCTCACTGAATTCCTCAGCCAGGCAATTAAGTCAGCCTAGAATGCTCCAGATGAGAATAGTGTGTTTAACAGAATGCAAAGTTGCATTTCATAGACCTGGTTATTTTAAATAAGAGTGAGGTCATCAGTGTGAATGTTTCCTTCAGCATGCTGATGACTAAAAGCCATTCTCTATTGTACTGTGACTGGCTTTTACTATTTGTGGTTTTAACCAAATTCCACTGTTTCTTGTATATCTGTCCTCCTTTATATCAAATATTACAGAAAAAATACTTTAGTGGTAGTATCTGCTCAGTTAGAAGAAGAAAGCTCCTAGAAACTTTGAAAGGAAAAACATGGGCTAATTTTCATATCTACTTTCCAAACTTCAGCAAGCTTAGTAAAGCATGTGGATTATTAGGTATGTAATTGTACTAAAGCCTCTTCTGGTATCCATTTGGCACCTCATTTCATGGTAATAATTTAAAATAACTGGTAATAGAAATCAGCTGAAGTGAAGCTAGTTTTTAAAGACATCCAAGTTTAAGGCTAGGAACTCCCTGAATCTTGATTGTTATGCTGGTCTTTAAGTGAGAATATGAGTAAAGAGGAATGTCAATAATTTAGTTATTTGGAAGTATTATAATGTACTTAGATCTGTGCTTGTACAGTTCTTGAAACAGTTGCTTATGGCCCTATTTGAGAGCATTCTTCAGCAACTTCTGAGTGAGGACATGGCACTCCTTGTGAGTACAGCCAAAAGAACCAGGAAAGAACATTCAGGACTCTTTTGAGGCAATTTCCAGAACCTACAATCTATTCTGAGGCAATTTCTTTCCAAAAGATAAGAGCCTTCAGCTTTTTCCAAGAGGAAGAGGGTAGCTGGGATCTGGAAGTCATGTCTGGAACATTCTGCAAGAAAAATGGGTACTGCTGATTGAATGCCATGCATGAATAATTTGCTTTGGAGAGAGTTTTTGGAGATTGATATTCTTGAGATGGGAACCTGAAATGACGGTTTCCTCTTAGAAATGGTGGAAGTTGTTCTGTCTGGGCAGAGAAATTACCGTATTCTAGTCTTCCAGTGCGCAAAAGATCATGACGTGTAAGAAATGGAATATCCTGTTACATTTTCAATGTGCTTTGCTTGTGAGACAGAGCCAGAAAATTTTTTCCTACTAAGTTAATTTGAAAATGTTGTATATACACCTCATATAGGTGGTCTTTGTTTTGATTTTTTTCACCCATGGTCTAATCTACAATCTTCCTCTGTTTAAATGACCTATGACCACTATGTGTATCTCAAGGATTTTAAGTCTAGAGCAATATCTATATCATGTGATTCCCGTTAAACCTCTGTATCCAGGCAACAGGTTACAAGTCTTCATTATACCTGAAGCTATTGTGTTGCTTATTTGAAAAGTATTTTGGATACACTTATTTCCACCGATGTTAGGGAATGTGAACAGAGCAGCTGATATAGGAGTATCACCTGTGTCAGCCATGGAGACAGTTCTTTCCTATAAGTACTAAAGGAATAAAACTGAGGGATATAAAACATTCTTGGTATTTCAGACATTTAAAAATGGGTTATTTCAAACTATTGCATAGTTCAGGAGATTATTTATATATCTGTGAAAAAGCAAGCTTTCAACTGCCTAGAATTAACTCTTTGTCACAATTTCATATAATGAAAAAAAAAAAGCACTTGTCTGTCCATGGCTGGAACCTCTGCTGACATGTGTATTCTGGCTGTCCCTTCACTAAGAATGAGGCTTGGGTCACTGGATGATGGCTGACACGTGCCCACCTCTGAAAACATGCTTGTGTCTGTGGAAGCCCACAATGACCAGAGACTCCAAGTCTGAGTTACCAGGCAGAGAAAATGTTCTGTTCTCACACAGCAACAATTGCATGTCCTTATCACAATTTGCCAGTTCCCAGCTGAACTATAGACCATACATTTCTCAAAAGAGGGAGAATGGGGATCTGGCACTGTTGTGTTACCTAGCTTGTTGGCCTGAGTTCTAGTTTGCTGTATACATTTCAGTTCATTTCCTTGTGTGTTACCCTGACAGTGCTTAAGCTACAGACAGAGGTGCGTACAGATGAAGTGCAGGACTGCTGGTAGCTTGCATTTGCATTCCTAATTTTAAGTGCATTCATACTAATTGCGTTCAATGAAAAGTGTGAAGTTTAGCTCGTCTCTCTTGCTCCCTGGCAGACCCAGATATATATGCCAAGCTCAGTTGTGAAAGATTTTTTCCAGCAACAGCATGTGGCTCTCTTTGCCAAAATCCCACCAACCATTTTGTTGGCAGCTACTAAGAAGCCTCTGGATCTCTAATGCAGGAAGGCTGCTGATGGGCTTCTGATCTACATATTTCTCTGAAAGCAATTTCTTTTGACCTACCTCTAAATTCTGCAAATGCTCATTATCTTTATATTTATATGTTTGGTTCCAAACCCCACATAAGTCTCTCAGTGTATATAGATCCACTTACAGTTGAAAGAAAAATTTTATGTGCCTGAAATCCATGCTGTCCTTTGCCCTTCCATTTTTCACTTGTACACCATCTTTTCATTGTGCATCCATAAAAGTTCTGTGCTCTCCAGAATTCCTGTCCTGTGCCCCTTTCTTGCTTGGTTAAGATATATGAAAATGATGGGCTAGATGCTGGCTGCTTTTGGGTACTGGCTTGAGACCTCAGTATGATCCTTCACCCTTTCTTGTACTTCTACAGTGGCAAACCAGATGTTCCCCATGACTATTAGTGTAGCTGCCTCTTCCACCATGGCAGGTACTTTCTGTGTCATTCATCTAACAATGGTACAAGTTCTTCCAGAAACCATGAAGAGATCTTGAATGATGAGGAAAGGACTCCTCCAAATAGAGTCTCACTGCTAACCTGTGGTCAAAGTTTGCTCTGAGTTATACTTCCATAACTTCTCTGAAATGCAGCTTCTTGGGTGAAACTGTGAGTGAAATTTTGCCCCAAAGTCCCATTGAGTATTGCCAGTTTTAACACATCAATAGCAATAGATGGAAGTGTTTCTACCTTCTTCCCATTTTGTCCATATGCTGGAAAAATGGACCATGTGTGGTCTCAAAATGCATGTACATATGGGAGAAAATGGAAGATAAATGGAAAAAAACAGCTTCCCTTAAAATCAGGTGTTTGGATGGAAATTACTGCATCTTTCAAACATAGATTTCACGGTGAGTGAAGGCAAATAATGCCATGCCAGAATTTTTACAGTTCATATATTCCTGCTGTTGACTTTTCACATGCACTTAGTAGAAACAAAGACAGTTCTCCATGGGCTTTTCACGAGTTTTAGACCTGTTACAGGCAGAAAACAGATCTGTCATATTTTCCATCCATCAATGTATAACTTCAAGAAAGTCACTGTGTAATGTGTAGTTTAACGTGATTCTCAATAAAATCCTTCGATTTGGAGCAGTTAGTCTCCCAGGTAAGCTTTGGATTCCCATTTTATCTTCCTCACCACTGATTTTTTTGCTGGCCTGAATGAAGATACCAGTATTATCACTGAACTATTTTTACTCAAATTGAACATGCTTTTGTGAGGTGCTAAGTTTTGCTCCTTACGATGCAGCAGAAGTGTGCAGTGGCAAGATTTCTCCAGTGGTGAAACCTGCTGAAGAGAACCCAGTCATCAAGCTCCCAGCTGTATCTGTTTTTGCAGCCTGTCTAGACCGGAATGCTGTATGCCCTTATGTACTTTGAACTGGTGATTGTGAACACTGTGCAGATACTGTGGCTACAGGGGGAGGTGGCTGCAGCTCAGCACACCACTCTAAATAGCACACTACAGCACCAGTGCTTTCTACTTTGGTGCTGACTGAACATTATGTAAATCTCCGATCCTGACATAAAAGCACTTTCTCCTGCTAATTAGGAATCTTAACTTTTTTTTTTTTCCCCCTGAAGAATTGCTGCTGCTCATGTATTTGGCTGGAGATCAGCAGTGCCTGCCAAGCCAAATTACTGGAAATTAATTGTCTGGAGCTTGATCCAGAAGTTTTGGCTCACCTCTTCAGTAGGTCCATTCAACGCAATGCGATTATTTGAATCAATATGAATTTGGAAGTGGAGCCCTTGCTTTGTCAAGTTCTGCTGCTCCATGTGGTGAACGGCCTCACCACATCTTCACAGTCCAGTTGGGTTTCTGCCCATTTAAATCATGGCTTGAGAACATGTAAGGCTACAGAATTTCATAGCTTTCAGGTACGTATTAAATGGATAAAAGTCACCATCAAGCAAACCTCTCATTGACAGGAATCTATTGATTTCCACTCACAGTCACTGTTGCTTCATGTACTCACGAGTACAGACTATCCCCGTTAGTTGGAACATGTTCAAGGAAATTTTTAACCTGTACATGTGGAGCTGTTAGAGTGTTTTTGCTCTCTGCATGCAGAAATGTTCTGGTATTGTCTACATTAAGTAAATGCTGAAAGAGGGGTTTGCCCATAAAACTCTCTTCAAAATAGCATGCTGAATACTGACATTATGTACTGGATACTTCATAACGTTCGTAAGTACATTAGCATCCACATTGTGCTCAGCATTGGGGTGCCAAAATGTTTTTTTCTTTCTGAAACAAGACTGTGGATGCACTCATCAACTATGGTGGCAAAGGGTCAGAATACGTATCATGTGGAAGGGTACTTCCTTTGCGTTAGGAATTTTGTGTCACCTGGAAAGAAGTGGGTGCTCTCTGTAGGCATATCCCACTATATTTCTGTTGCTGAATAATTAAGCCCGTTTTTATCATTGCAGCATTCTCTTTATAGTCTATGCTCTTATTTGTGATTTTCCAGAATCTATGTTTGTTTTTAAGACAAAGAACTGCAAAGGCAAGTATCCAGAATTGCTGTTGATGAGATTTAAGCCACCATGTTTTCTCTCACATATGCAAAAGGTTAGGAACATAAGATCAGGTAGCATAGCTGAGTGGTAAGTTGTTAAACTGGGATAACGCAATTGCTTTTGATCCTTTGCCCACACCCCAAGATTACAGGGTCTTAATATCTGAAGTGAAAAGCAATGTTACTGAATTAGTGGTAAAAACTGATTTAGTGGTGGAATAAAGAAATGCAAAGTTACCATCTGAGACATCAGAAAATGACCTGTAAATGCAACTTCTTGAGTTTCTTTCACAAACAAAAAGAAAAAAACCATGCACTTTTGCCAGTTTTTGCAATTCCATGGAAGTAAAAAAAGCAAGCAAGCTAGAAAGTGGGAAGCTGCTGTTACTCTGATCATAGCATGAGAGTGAAACTAATGGTTTGAATATGTATTAACTAGCAATTACCCTGGCTTAAGTTAAAATTATTGCATTCAAAATATAGGGAGATCACAGCTGTACATTTCTTTTATTGATTTTGTGTATCATAAGATCTACACACATGCAAGCATGCCTGGCACAATCCATGTTGCAAATGGCACAATCAGTCTTCTAGGCTTCTGTAGTACTAAGGACCAAGAAAACCACCCAATATCAGCAACATCTAAGCTGTGGAAGAAAAATCAAATTAAGATGAGAATGACATCATAAAGTGTTTGGATGTTAATGTCATGAAACCCAATATAAAAAGTACAGTGAAATGGGTGAAGTATTTTCCAGAATCTCATCCCCAAAGATATTTTCAATTAAAAAATCATCCTACAGAATGCTTAGTAGAGAAAGAAACAATTCCTGAAGGAGGAAAAAAATGAGAATCAGTGATCAGGCAAGTGAGAAAAGGTGCAGGGTGTAGTGATGGGAATCAGACATCTTATGCTTGAAATTATGAACCTGTTTAAGGAAGTGGCATACCTCCTGCTGCTATTGGATGGACCAGAATCTTAACCATGTGGCTTATTAGGCTCAGTCTTGAAATAATTTCATATGTGTTTGTATTTAAATTTGAACATACTACAGTGTGGTCTCGTTTCCACATCCAGTTGTTTTTTGTTTATTTTTTAAGGGCAAGAAATGGGGAACAAGGTGGAGAAAAGATTTTATGCATTCCTAAATAAAGGTGTTTGGGGTTTTTTTAAGACTCTGTAGGCCCTTGACAGAAGATGGTCTATGACTTCATCTAAAAAAAAAAGGCAGCAATGCATATTGATGGCATCTAAAATGTAAATCAGCAATCCAAACTAATAATAGTAGGCTATGATTTTTTCTGGGGAGGCCATCTGAAGAAACAGTACATCAATAGAAATTTTTACCTGTCATTTGGATAATTGTATAGCCCAGTGCAAAAAGTTTAGAGCTTGCTTCAGCACATATTGTGTATAATCAACGGCTAAACGGTAATGGCATACTGTACACCTGCATTGGTGGAGGAAAACAGGCACAGTTACAGAACCTTTTTGAAAACCCATTTGGGAGCACTCTTACAGCCTGGTTGTTGCCTATGTTATATTTCCCAGCGGCACCTCCTTTGTTGAGTCTGAAGGGCTGGAAGTAGAAACCCAGCAGGAAGGAATGCTGAGATTTTTAAGCTTTTTGCAGTTTGTGTAATGGAAGAATGAATTCATCAAAAAGAGAAAGATCTATCTGCATTGTTTCTCAGGAGTGTTCTCCAGAGACTAAGACCAGGTTGGCATTGATGTGTTCATTCCTTTTATTGCCCTGGGGCAGCTGTGGTGAGGGCATTCACCTTTGGGCAAAAAGGTAGTGTTATGATCCAAATTCTGCTTGTAGTAGTTTTCCCACTAAGCTCAGTGGGACTTTCCTGATCTCACTCACTTTCCTTAGATAAGCAGTAGGTTTACATACCCATGTGATGGAGAGTTACTGGCAGAGGACCTCCTATAGAGCCAGTTTTCTTCATTTCCAAATGATTCCACTCTGTATGGAAAGTACAGCTGGACACGCCAGAGAAATGTTTTCATGAGATGCCTGATTGATTGTTCTTTCTATATTTTCTGGCTGTTGAATAGAGTCCAACGAGGCTAAATGTTTCCAAACAGCAAATCCTTCCAAAAAGGGGAAGATCAGCTAAATATAATTTGAAAGTGTATTAGGCTGGCTTTTTTGTATTTCCACTTTTTCAGATTTAAATATGATTCACTTGGACATCTGAATGAACTAGTTCAAGAACTTTGACATTTTCCTACTTCAGGAAAACAAAATGAAATGGTTCTCAGAGGATCCTTGTAAAAACCTTTTGCTGCATGCTTAATCGCAGGCAGCAGGAGGTGCAGAATTCCAGCAAGGTGCCTGGGGAGCTGCACGTGTCATGTTTCCTCTGCCCTTTGTATGCGGACTCACAGGCACACACACTTCCATATCACTTCCTGAGCACTGCACTGCTACTTTATTATACTCAAATTGTCTCGGCAGCAGCTGGGGAGGGTGAAACAGCAAACAGAGGGAGAAAGGCAGAGGGTTGTTTTTAACGGTATCAGCTGATAGACTTAATTGTGTGTTTACTTTAGAACTGAATTTTCAAAAGGAACTTAACGATTTTGAGTGCTCAGTTTGCAAGACTTAGGACTTTTTTCTTTTCTTCAGAGGTCATCCAGTGTTTGCTGTTTCTGTGAATGACAGCTGGAAGCTTGGGGGCTCAGCCAAGCCCCCCCTCTTTTTGAACAGCATGTTGTTGGCATTTAACATCAACTATCCACTATCTGCAGATACTGGGTCATGTCTCTGATCCATTAGCCTTTCTAGTGTCTCATTTGTACTGAAACATACCCCAAATGAAAAGCAACATGAGGTCATTTAGAAATAAATCATCATCTTTTACTAAGTTACTTACATTGCAAATCATACTTACAGTGACTTCCCCACCCCCTTTTTTTCCTGTTGTGGTGATTTTGTTAAACATGACAGATAATTACATCTTAGTTGATCCCTTGGCTATTGTACTTAAAAATGGCTGGTTTTGCTTAATTCACTTTTAATTTGCCAGTTGCCTGCAGCCTACAATAAAAATGAATGCAAACTATGTTTAAAAGCTTTAGAAGGCAGATCTGACAAATGCAACATAGGATTTAGAGACAAAAGGCAATTGGCCACTCCTACCAAATCATATCCCAACTAATGAGAGGGTTTGGGATCAACAGAACTCTTTGGTAAATTGGAGCCTCCTGACAGGCAGCTAAATCTACTGCTGTCAGAAGCTGGGCACCATGTTGAAGTCAAAGCAAAGGAACATTCTGGGAAACGTGGGAACACAGGACTAGAAGGGATTGCCTGGGTCATCAAGTCCAGTTTTCTACAGTTGTAGACATCCATGTTTCATAATCCCTTTCATTAAGTTACCAAGGTCTATCTTAAAACTAGTTAGATCATTTGCCCCCACCGCTCCCCTTGGCTGGCTGTCACAGAATCTCTTTCTTCTGATGGTTAGAAAGCCTTCTAATTTCCAACCTAAATATATTCATGGCCAGCTGACGCCCATTTGTTCTTTTGCCAACACTGTCCTGAAGCTGAAAAAGCCTCTTCTCTCTCCTTCACTTCATTCCCTTGATGCAGGAGATAGCATGTCCCTTTTAGTCATTCTGCTGCACTATTCAAGCTAGGTCCTTTGGGTTTTTCTCCTATAAAGGCATCTCCATGCTCCAGGGATGCCCTTTTCTGAGCAAGCTGGCCATGGTCTGAGTTCAGCATTTTTGACTATGAATAGCAAGGTTTGACCACAGTATGCCGGTGTGAGATATTACCAGTGCCTTGTACAAAAGAGGCAGCCCAGCCTTGGCTCTGCTGTGAACACCTCAGTTCAGAATAGAGGTTCCAAATTAAACTGGTAACTCAGATGTGAAAGAGCATGTCTGCAGCTGTCACAATATGGACATTGCAGTTCATAAGCAAAAAGATAGTGCAAGCTAAGAAATAGCCTTTATTCAGTATCCAAGTTTACTGCATGAATTTAAAAATGTGCCTTTGAGATTTTTCATTAGAATCATAAAAATGTCACTCTAATTAAAGCTGCCCATGAATTAATTTGTCCTATAGGATGCTGCTGATCATCCTCAGACAATGTGATCAGAGCCTTCTTTATCAGACAGGGCATATATGAGATTGCTTGCAATGAGATAACATGTTTGTGTAGGGTGAATAATAAACTGAAATAGATTTAAAATAAATTATCTGTGTAGTAGATTTAAAGTACTTAGGATTTGGAAAGCCTTGATTTACCAGTAGATGGCACAAATCAGCTTGATTTGGTTTCTGAACATGTATAAAGAATACATGGAATAAATAATTAATTGAATTGTAATAAAGTTCTATTTACGGCGACTAGGTGACAGAAAAAATTATAACCAAGAGAGTAACATTCATATTTTGCATTATATTGCCCTGGTGGGCTTTTTGGTTAAAATAATTTATCTGCCAATGCACTAAACTCTGCATCTTAAGGGATTTTGACACGATTTTGGCCTATTCAGACCTAAAAAGAAATGCCAAGGTAGTCAGTGCATTTGGATCTGGTCCTGATTTCACGTTTGAAAATCCTCTTGTTTTCTCTAGACACTTTGCCTTGCACAGAATGCAGATTTGAGTGTGTTTATTTCGTTGGTAGGGTAGTTGTTTTTTCTAGTACACTCTCACAATAAATCTTTCATTCCAGGTGTTTAAACACCAGTTGGCGAAGAGTTGCATCCATTAAATTGCCAACTCTTTTAATTGGGCTGATTTTAGCTCAGGGCATGTGGTACTTTGGAAGACAGCTTTGTATCTTGGAAGGCACATCCCACACTGAGATGTGGAGGAGTGATTCTGACAAAACTCTTGCATCATCCTCCACCCCTCCCTTGCCAACCATGTGGCCACGTTTTTCATGGGGAATCCCAGCCCTGGTGACTGGACAGATTGGCTTTACAAAACAAGGCTGTATTGCAGAGCAACGAAGCAGTCCCAGATCAGCCAGCTACCTCCCTGTCCTCTCAGGTGTTGCCTCCACCCTGCTGGCAACCAGGGAATCATGGCCCATTTCCTCTTCATCTCTCTCTGTCCCTCTCTTTTCTTTACCAGGTTTCTTCACTGTAGGTTCCTTGCAGACACCATCACAGAAACTTTTGCTTCAGTTTGTAAGGACTCTCCTTACAAGACCATAGACTTTGTATGACTTAGTTGAAGATGTTTCTTGCAGCAAGAGAGAATGCAAGGAAGAAAAAAAATGGGATATGTTAATTGGCCTTGTTTGAAAGTTGATTTTATCAGCCTGATAGGATTAATTTGGTTCTGTTTTCCAGCACAAAAGGAATTCCAGTTCAACCTAGCTATTCTGTAAAATGTCATCAGTAATTGGATGAAAAAAGCTGTTTCAGTAGGAGGACGTGAAACAACAACACAGGATCTTGAAACAATTTAATATTGTATTAACTGAAGAGCTGATCAATAGCTAATTATTTTGGGGTAAAAAAAAGCCCTCTTAGCTACTTTCTTCCCTCATAAATAAAAATTACAAAAAGTCTTCTTTGAACTGTAGTGATTCAATATAACTTGGACAGACGTTTACCCAGTTATAAGCTGTTAAACGAGGTTTCCTTGCTGGGGAAAATTGCACATCATGTTGTATAATAGAAAAAACAAAGCAAAATAATTGCTTGTCTCCCGTTTCCTTTAACTTCTCTGTATGTAATGAATATATTACACCTCAGCCAAGGAAGTCAGTGGGGAAAGCAGGATTTAGCCAAGAGCATGTGAAAGTCAGGTTTGAGTTATATTCTGGCTTGAAAGCTCTTTTATTCTTAAATACTAGAGGGAGCTGTGTTAGGAACTCTGCCAGTTGTGTGTCACTGCAAAACACTGTCATGGAAGAGCTTAGGTGCCGAAAGAGAGAGGTGCTCACAACCTGTGTTCATCCCTGAATGACACAAAAATCACCAAAAGAGACAATACAGAAGCGAGGAAGCTGCTAACAACAACAGCCTGCAACTGATGAGTCGATGTTTCACAGCTCTTGGAAGGTGACTCTGACTTGGCTCAGGTGTGGAGGATTGGACCTTGAATTAAAAAAGAGATTTGAAATAAAAGAGGATGACAGGATGTGTTTTAGGAGCTGCAAAAGCAAGGAAGCAAATAAAAAAGCTTGTCTTGGGCGATGTGGCTGTCTTGGGTGGCTGCTAGATGGCACTAGCACATGCTTATGTCGCAGAGGTGATGGAACGCCTGCCTGGCTGGCTCTGAAAGCACAGTGAGACGGTGGCTGCATGTATCCTGAGACGGCTTCTGCCCTCATTGCTACTTTTGTGACTGGATTTTAAGGATGGGAAAATGTCTTCCCGTTTATGTAAACAGGAGCCTGTATTTCAGTGCTTTTAAACTTTAAAGGCACTTTGTGATTTTTTGAGGGTGAAGGATTTTGTGCAAATTTAATTACTGTTGTGACAGTACATAGAGTCTGCGTAGCACAAAATCCTGCATGGGCAAGACTGGGCTTGAACATGAGAATAGCCCTTCTGTGCTCAGCTTTGGATATTTTTATTTATTAACCTATTTTTTACATGCTCACAGCGAGGAGAGAACATTAAATTCAGTCTTACGAGACCTACTGTGTAAATGGAGAGAGAAAACACATAAAAACTGTCCTGGATGATCATCAAAGCTTGATAATTACTTTTATTAGTTGTGTCGCACCATTTCTGATTGCACTGGCAAACTCAGTAAAAGGCGGTGAGTGTTTTAGAAGGGATTAAGATGAAAAGAGGGTGTCTGCCTTTCCCTGTCCATGAGCTAGAAGGAGTTTCGTGTACAAGGAGCAGGTGGGAAGTGGAGGCAGAGGGAGTTACCGAGGAAGCAATAGTGCCAGAGGCACTGGCATAATAATGGAAATGAAGAATAGGAGGAATTAAGAGCGGGGGTGTGGGCAGGGATGGACTTGTGCAGGGTCTGGAATATTCCCTCTTGCCTCTGGTGTTTTCCAGGCAAATGCATACTCATCTAATCTTTGCCATGGAGTGTGAATATCACTCTTAAAATTTCTGACTGTATCTAAATGTACCTCCTTCATTCTCCTTCCACATGACCGAAAGTTCAGACTGGGCTATCCAGACTACATACTAACTTCCTTTTAAATCTGCTGCTGAGCACTTGCATCATTTTAACACACTACTCATGCATATGCACACCTTACACATAAAAGGGGAACCCATGGCAGGCATGGCACCCTTGGCTCTAATGTTATGCTTACAGCACCCTTTGTGCAGTGTTATATTCATGGGTTTAATCCATATATTAGCAGTCTAGTTATTACAAGGATATATATTTAAAGGTGTATATAGGGTTACAGTGATAATGAACTTAACCCTGGTCTTTCCCAGATACTGATATGGCAACCAGTTTTGGAGGGTGGTATGAGTTTGGTACTAAGATACCTTTGGGGAGGTTTTGCCTTTGACACTTCAGTCAAAAGAAAGGATTAAAAATGAAACCTCCTGAGAGTCCAAATACCATTTAGAAAGCTCTTAGGGGTAACCAAAGAGTTTGCGTCTTAAGGTAGTGCTGTCTCAGCTGTACTTCAATGCCTCTGAATACTTGCTGTCCAGGCCTTCACCACAGGGCAAATCTCGAGAAGCAGGATATCTTATTGCACTGCTAGACTTGTAGCTCAAGGCTGGCTGCATGTTTTTGGGTCAGGTTTATGGTAGTTGTAAATGACAACCTTGGTAAAGATACTTCAGTGATCAAAGTGCTGGTTATCTGATCATAATGGGATGGATTTCTGCCCTGTTACAGAATGGATGCTTTTAACAGAGAACTGGTTGGGGATTTTTCAGTGATTTTGTTGCTGTTATTATTTGAATATACATCAAAGAGTAAATACCAATTTCTTCATCCAAGATGGAATATCTGGTCTGAAATTTTCCATACCTGAGTAGCCAGGCAGTGAATAGCACTCAAATTCCACCAGAGCCCCTCCTAGGAACAAAGGGAGAGAAATATAACTTGCTAAATGACTCTCCAGGACCTTCTGGTAGCAGTCACTCTACACCTGTTTGTTCATGATCATTTGTTTTAAACCCAGGCTCTACCAGGGCTTGTTACACTCAAGTACTGTTTTCTGCATGTTTTCTCTCTTCAATCTGCCATCAAAATGAGAGGTTTATATGGAACCAACACTTAACAAAGACCTACCTCCATTCACCATGTAAGAAGAAACAGGGAACACAGGACACAGAATTTGGAGACACTGACAGGAGGTATTTGTTTATAAATGTGATCAGAACATTGGAGGGTAAAAATGAATATAAATTTATAGATGTTTCTCTTTTAAAATGGTAGATAATGGACAGTTTGTAAGCTTGTTATGTTTTCCCAAAATATTTTTCCAAACATTTTGAGTTTTCTGCATTTTGATATCTTGTTTCCTTCATATTTTCCTTTTTGTCATTTAGTGTAATAAGGTGAGTATTGTCAAAAGTATGTGAGCTTATTTTTTATCCTTTCTCTTTTTCCCTTTTTTTTTCTTTGTTCCTCTCTTCATTTTAGTTTTCTTCTTCTGAAACTTTCTAAAATATGTAAGAATTATTTAAAAGCTTTTCTGATTTAAGAAAGGGTAGAAAGAGGTAGTAGTAATTTTATAACACTCATTCTGCAACTTTTTGCAGTTCTTATACCTTTTGAAATTAGTTTCTCTTTTTCCCTAGGGGTTTTTTGTTTTTCTTTTTTAATGCTTCCAAACTGAGAAAATACTCAAAATCTATTGGCCTAAAAAGAGGAAAAGGAAGGATGAATCCCCAAAATTAATTTGTTGCATTCAATGAGCAAAAAGAAAAAAAGGGGGATAAAAAATGAAAAGTCAACAGCCTTTTCGAAAGAAAGCTGAAGACTTTTGTGAAAATGAATTGGTTTCACGGATGCAGTATTTTCTTGAATTTTTTGTTTTAAACATTTAGTTTGTTTATTTGTATGATCTCTACCACTCTAAGGTTTAATCTATAGAAAATATTTTCAGGGCAATGTTAAAATTTGTGTGGTAGATTCCAAGTCAGAGGTTGCTTATGACAGCACAGAAATATACTTCATCTGTGCAGCCTCTTACACAATTGCGAGCAATCTAGGTGCACTGAAAAGGTCTACTGATATGTTTAAAACTACACAAGTTTATGTTGTGAAACAAATCTTGTGTTAGACATTGTCTGAATGTTCCCATGGTATGAGCACACAAAATGCTTCTGCATAGCTTAGCTGTTAGGTACACGCCTGGTCTGTTATTGATGTCTAATCTCCATAAACAATTTTACCTAACTGTGATCTAATCTTAATCTATCTAATCTTAAATTGTGTTTTATTTTTTAAACCCATTTTTCTATTTATTATTTAAAAACTCTGTTTCTTATGTCATACACTTTCTTTGGAAGACCTGTGGATTAACTGAGGTAGAAAACTGCCATGCATATTGTAGTGACTGTGGCTTTAAATACTATGGGTTTATGCTTAAATGTCACTATACTTAACCAACCAAGATTAATAATATAATTCTTTCAATGTGCAGTACTTTTTAATTAAGACAGGTACTTTGCACATTAATACAGGTATTTTACACATAACAATAGTATAGGATGCTTTTTAAGGTAGCCTGCTAGTCCAAAAATACGTGCTAAGACTAAGCAGTTGAAATACTTTGCCTGGTACTAACAGCAGCACTGCTGGCATGTTGTCTTACTGCTTCTTTATTTATGTTCTCCACCTGTCATCTCCCGTAGTCTTGCTTCTAAGCATTTTGGTATGGGCTATTGTTTTTTCATTGCCTATATTTGGCATAAGGGCCCTCCTATGTGCTATTGCAGTGGTAGCACAGTAATAACTAGAGTGTACAATTATTTGGAAATAATATCTATATTACCTCCCAACATTCATTGGAAATCAGTCATGTGCTTCTAGTTATCATTTGTGGAAGTGAACAACTGTAATGCATGATTCAATGTTCTGGAGAGGACACTGGTAAAGACATAGCTGTTCTCATACTGGACTCTGTCTGTATCTTTGAGAAAAATGAATCAATTGTGTTTGTTAAAGTGGTTAGATTGCATCGTCATTATTACCTATTCGTTTGCTTGGTAAAACCAGTGAAGAAGAACTTCAAACATGGGAAGAGGGAAAGAAGTTGTTAATGTGAAAAAGTCTGTTGGGAGTATGAATTTGTTCCTTACTTTTACTAACAGTTGTGATGGAGGGTCATAGTAACACCGTGTTAACTTTTTATTGCCTAGCATCAAGAAAAATTGGTTACTTGAAATCAGATCACTTGTTGCATATGAAATTCTTGTGTCTGATGGGTGACATGGTTTGTGAAGAATTTACTGTCCTTCAAAAAGCATAGCATTTTTTTGAGAGGATACTAGTTCTATAAATGTCTTTAAGAAGGATTTAAATAGACGCAAAAATATTGGGAGAAAGATGGATCATATGGGAGGGAGTTCGTGAAACAGGGAAGGAGAGAGAGAGAAAGAGCAGGTCAAGGGAGGTGATCCTTCCCCAAACGTCTTTAAGAAGGATTTAAATAGACACAAAAATATTGGGAGAAAGATGGATCATATAGCAGGGAGTTTGTGGAACAGGGAAGGAGAGAGAGAGAAAGAGCAGGTCAAGGGAGGTGATCCTTCCCCTCTACTCAGCACTGATGAGGCCACACCTGGAGAACTGTGTCCAGTTCTGGGCTTCCCAGTACAAGAAAGACATGGAGCTACTGAACAGTGTCCAGCAAAGAGCCATGAAGATGTTTAAGGGACTACAGCATCTCTCCTATGAGGAAAGGCTGAGAGAGCTGGGACTGTTCAGCCTGGAGAACAGATGACTCAGTGGGGATCCCATCAATGTATATAAATACCTGAAGAGTAGCTGTAGAGATTGGAGATAGTTTGGAGATATTCAAAAGCCATCTGGACACAGTCTTGGGCAACCTGCTCTAGGCGATCCTGCTTGAGCGGGGTGGGTTGGACATGCTGACCCTCAGAGATCCCTTCTAACCTCAACCGTTCTGTGATTCAGAGTAGAGGAAAAGTGCATGAGGGTGGAAGGAGGGCTTGTTGAGGAAGCCTGAGATATGAAGGACATTAGGCAGGGAGCAAGCTAACAGGCAGTCCTGGATGGAACGAACATGCAAAGTCAGAAGTGCAGAAAGTGTTCTTGGGATTTTCCAATCACCTCAGCCCCTCAAAATACCAGCAACAAGCATGCCTGTCATTGTGCCTATCAGACAGACAGTTTTTGTGTCTCAGGAGCTGGCCCCTTCCCCAGTGTTGTCCTTCCCCCAACGCATATCTCAAGGGAGCAAGGGAGCAGTACATTGGTTCCTAGTGCCCCTTAAAGTGGTGAAGTAACATCAAACAGTGCTTGACTTTCTGGTTAGAAGGGTTGTGCAGCAGGACACTGAGGAACCAGCAGTGGCATGTATATAAGTCATCTGCAGATGAGCAATGCCAGAGTTTAGGAATAGCAGTGATAAAGCCTTGTAGATAATCAGAGATGGGACTACGCCTAAAGGAGGAGAGAAAACAGGAGGTGCTGCTGCCAGCAGTGTTGCTCCACCCAAAAGTTCCAGTTGAACAGGATATCCGCAAGTCCCTTCTGTGCTGTATGCAACAAAAGGGTTTGCAGAAGGGAGTAAGAAGAGAAATGTCACAAAAATACTCAGTAGAAGTGTTAGTAGAAGTGTCAGGAGAAGGGTTAGTAGAAGTGTTGTAGGAAGTATGTATATGTGTGTATATATATATGTATACAGGTACATGCACATACCTACATACTATATGGCAGATACCAAGAGATCTCAAGCAAAACTGAGCAACAGTGGGCAATATGGGTGTGCCTGTGTACCAGTATTTTTTGCAAGATGCAGGAGAGCAGAGCATGCAGTTCATAATTTTCACTGTGAGGACCACAAGGCAAGATATTGCAGTGATAAGAGCTGCATAGATGTTCTACAGTGCCCTGTGTATCCCTTCTCTCCTGGACTTCAAAACCAGTAGATGTGCAGCTATTTGGCAATGGTACCACATGTTACTCCTTCCCAGCAGGCTGTTAGGAGCAAACTGAGAGACTTGTTGGTGACAAGCAAGATTTCTCGTGTACAACCCAGCTCTGATTAGTTTATTCATACTGTGATGGTGTGGTTATCCAAATGGCAATCAAACTACATGTGTGCAGCATCTTCATTATTGTCTCTGCATTTGTGTTGTGGTCTAAACTCTCATGCCAGATCAGATACAGGTTTCTCAAAAAACTGTGTATCATACATGGAATGAGTGGTGAGAGAGGAGCATGCTTCTTGTCCTTCAGCATCTCTTTAAAAACCTACTTATTGGTAGGATTGCTTGTTGAGCTTCTGTTTGTTAAGGCTGGATTATTCATTAGGCCTCTGTTGTACTTCTTTATCACCTATAGTTTGATGTTCATTCATCACATGATTATAGGAAACCTCTTTTTCACTGAGGAAGACTGAGGTAGCTCTGTTCTTCTTATCATAGCAGTCTCTAGCTGCTGATGCTGGAATCGAGTATCATCTTTTCACCTGATAGTGGCTGGATGTAGTTGCATCTCCTTTCATCCTCTGGGAATCAAAAAGGACCTTCAGAACACAGTAAGATGTTGGGAAAGTGGTCAGATACCTTCTACTGAAGGAAAGAACTAAGAGCAAGGAAAAAGGCAAAGGTTTCCACTGAAACTGCCTTACAGAATACCTTACTTTCTGCTGTCTCCCAATACAGCTCTCTCTCACAGACTGCCACCAAGATATGTTGAATTTCTACTATCCCTACAGGTAGAGAAGTGGTGAAGCAGTATGATAAATAGAGCAAACTAACATGGAGAGAGAAGAATACATTACAAAATGCAAATAAATTAATATTCAATTGTTTTCATGCACAAATGAACCTTTGGTGCATAGTGTTTATATTCAGACAGTTCATTTTCTTTGGTAGACAGGGACTATTCAGTAGGTTGTTTGGTTTTTTTTTCCCAGTATGTACATGCAAAATATGTAACATTAATTTTGCGCATGGTGGTTAGCTCAGAAGGTCTGGTTGCTTAAGTAGTTTTGTTGTGTCCAGGATAAACATCAGTTGGTGATGGCAGTGATTTGGTGTTTTGATAACTGTATGATGCTTCACTAGTGACGGACATAGCTCTTATCACGAGACTTGACTTGTTTCATGGCTTTTGATGATAGTATCAGCAATGGGGATGCTGAGAATTGCAGGTCTTCCCAAGTGGTATTGCCTGATGCATTTGATGCAAGATTTCTACCTACATGAAAATAGAATCCTTTTCTCTAACAGTATTTGTTGGCTTTTTTCCCATATCATGACATATTCTGTAGCTCATTGGTAAAGCACTAAACAGAATAGGTTAAATTTTTGGAAGCCAGTGACAGCAAGGCTTTGTATTTTTCTTAAATCTCTGAATGTTTTTGCTATTTGAAAGACTAGAAGCAAAGATCAAATTACAGAACTACAGGTCATATGTAAGGATCCTGAAAAACTGCACCCCTGGGGATATTTCTTAATATGAGAAGTAGCCTCGAGAAGGCACAGATTGCTTGCTTGAAGCTTCCAGCTCACCGTTCTCTGGGAGAGGAGAAAAGCAAATATGAGAAAAAAAGCAAAGGCAGGTGGACTGTGAGACATTTCGTTGGCAGCTTTTCTGAGGCTCTGGTAAATGAGAAAAGCCTCGGGACTCCTCATCATCCTAGAGGATCGCTCTAGCTGCAAGAGATACTCAGAAGCTGTTGTAATGGCTTTAGGTAGTTTTTTGCTTATACTCCAACAGCATAAGGCATAGCACAGACTTAAGCCTCCTGCTCATAGCCATGATGATATTTCCTGGGATCCAGTAGGCTTGCATGTGTATGCCTGTGATGGATGAATTAGGACATAGGGTATGTCAGCCAGTTGTGCACACAAGTACCTTCACTGGGCAGACATACAGCTCCTGTGCCTGCCACATCAAGGTTTCTGAGAAAAGTTGGTGTAACTGGGAGGTTTGCATATAGCTGATAGTGCATGAGCAGTCCTGAGTTAATTTGTCTGTGACACCGAAAAAAAATCTCTGGAGAGGAAACTGTTTTTTTGCAGTAGCATAGTAGCATGACTTTCTTTGGCACCTGTATAATCATGCATGTACTGAACATGAGGATAGTGTATGAAGTGATGACAGCACAACTGGCAGTGTCATTTGTATTGATGAGAAATCAGGAACTGAATCACTCCTGTTCTCTTTGAACTTTTACAGTATTCCTTATTTGTAGTTGCTATATCCCACATATGATTGGCATAGACTCACTTCAGGAGGTAGCATAGTGTCAGTAGACAATACACATTCATGCTATGGAGTATATTTCTGGAGACTGTGGTGCTCTAAGTAGATAATTAATTTAATTTCTATTTGTTATAGCCCAATCAACTATATATAGCTGATTTGACACAATCAGCTTTGTAACTAAAGAGCTTTATTTCTTAAAAATGATTAGACTATCAGCTTGTTGGTTGTTTAGCCTCTAACTGCCTAAGAGAAAAGGCACATGAGAAAGAAAGGACTTCCCAGGCATAGATGGTCATCAGTAGTCTGTGGTTAACACAATGGAAAAAACTCACCCGTTTCCTGTAAGTTTCCAAGCACGTGTTAGGGTTAGTGTATATCCTGAATGTTGTATGGTTCCTTAATGCCTGTAACTGTATCCATATGATGTATACTACATACAGTAGTTGGTCTGTAAATCCCTGTGTGTTGTCCCTATGTTTATGAAAGGCTAAAACAACTGAGCCTCCAGTGTTGTTCAGACACTGTTTCTATAGATCACATGTAGTGATTGTCAGCTGCTGAGTGAAGATGCAAGCTCTTTCTCTTCATTTTCCATGCTCCTTACAATTCTGTATGGACTTAGTGCTGTCATAAGATCAACCATTCTGTGCATAAACAATATATTAATTCCATTCAGTGAAATGGCAATGGGTGCTTTCTTGGAATCATGAATACCTTCATTACGTTGGTAGCCCCATCACTGTTAAGAGCAGCCTGGGCTTGGCTAATTATGACATTGTCATTCAGCCTCAATTAATTAACCACTGTATTTGAAGTCCAGAGGGTGGGGGGGAAGTCCTACATAAATGCTGACTTACAATTCTGAGGGAATAGCTCCTGGAGCAGCATTTAATTTGCATTTATTAGTATTATGGTGATGATTGATGTTTACCATTTGCATAGAATTTGCACAAAGCCCTTTTCAAAAGAGATGCAAAATACCCGACCCAGTGAATTTGTAATCTGATTTTAGGCAGGTGCCACAGTGAATTAGAAAAAGAACAACTGAAAGGAATACAAAGATGAAGCTCAGTGTAATAAGACCATGTATGAAACAAGCTTTGCTATGTGTACTTCTTGTTTCTTCTCTCAGTTTACTTTCTTTAATAGCATGTAACATGTGGGGTCATAGGAAAGATCTAACTGAGCGAATAGTACTGTGTTGAACAAGGACATGACAACATCCCATCTACATGCACAATGTGGAAAGCAGCAAAAATGTAATATAGGAAACAACAAAGTATTTAGCAAACTACAGAGGAGGAGAAAGTGCACAGGAGTCAGGTTCCATTTCATGGTTCACAGCAGCAGTGTAAGAACTTGTCATGTTCATGTTTCCTTTGACTGTCCTTCATTCATTGTCAAGCCTTGCTGAAGATGGACTTCTTACCAATGTTTGGTGGAGAAGGTGATAATCACAATAGCTGCCTGTAATATTCTTTATCAACAGGCAGGTAGGAATGAATCACAAAGATGCTTGCTCATCTGGATGTTGTTACTGCTTTCGAGTGTTTAAGGATGCCATCTTGCAATATTGGTATCAGTAATTTCCCTTTCTATCTTCAGTGAAATCAGACATGGTTCTTGTGCCATATGTATTTAGCATACTTGCTCAAATTAGTTGCTCCTCGGGCTTTGCATCTAGTACCGTGTAGTGGTATCTCATCACTATTGTGGTTTTGAATTTGCTAATCACAAATACACACACACAAAAGGCTGTGCCTAGGAACTCTAAGTTTAATTAGACAAGAGAGGAAAGGTGAATGTAGGCAGGCTGATGAGCAGCAGTGTCAGCAATGTGACCCCACTGATGAGTGTGATTTGCAGTGTTCTCACTGAATGAACATTGCAAGTGTATGAAAAGCATAATCGCTCTTCTCTACCATAGAAGCAGTGTAGCAAAGGAAAGTATAAGAAAGATTTAAAAAAGAACAACTAAATCATACAGTCATTCAGGTTGGAAAAGACCTTTGAGATCATCAGGTCCAACCATTAACCTAATACTGTCAAGTCCACCACTAAACCAGGTCCCTAAGTGACACATCTAGGTGTCTTTTAAATACCCCCAGGGATGGTGACTCAAGCACTTCCCTGGGCAGCCTGTTCCAATGCTTGATAACCCTTTTGTGAAGAAATTTTTCCTAATATCCAATCTAAACCTCTGCTGGCCATTTCCTCTCATCCTACCACTTGCTACATGAGAGAAGAGACCAACACCACCTTGCTACAACCTCCTTACAGGTAGTTGTAGAGAGTGATAAGGTCTCCCCTGTGCCTTCTTTTCTGTAGGCTAAACAATCCCAGTTCCCTCAGCCACTCTGCATAAGACCTGTGGTCTAAACCCTCCTCCAGCTTCCTTGCCCTTCTCTGGACGTGCTCCAAAACCTCAATGTCTTTCTCGTAGTGAGGGGCCCAAAAGTCAACACAGTATTCAGATCCACAGAGGTATGGCCTCACCAGTGCTGAGTACAGGGGAGACAATCACTTCCCTAGTCCTGCTGGCCACACTATTCCTGACACAAACCAGCATGCTATTGGCATTCTTGGCCACCTGGGCACGCTGCTGGCTCATATTCAGCCAGCTGTTGACCAACACCCCCAGATCCTTTTCCACCTGGCAGCTTTCCAGGCACTCTTCTCTAAGCCTGTAATGTTGTATGGGGTTGTTGTGACCCAGGTGCAGGACTCAGCACTGAGCCTTGTTGAACCTCACAAAATTGGCCTTGGCTCATTGATTCAGCCTGTCCAGATCCCTCTGTAGTGCCTTCCTACCCTCAAGCAGACCAACACTCCTGCCCACCTTGGTGTCATCTGCAAACTTACTGAGGGTGCACTCGATCCCGTCATCCAGATCCTTGATAAAGATATTAAACAGAACTGACCCCAGTACTGAGCCATGGGGAACACCACTGGTGACTTGCCATCAACTGGATTTAACTCCATTCACCACCACTCTTTGGGCCTGCCCATCCAGCCAGTTTTTCACTCAGCAAAGAGTACACCCATCCAAGACGTGAGCAGCCAGTTTCTGCAGGAGAATGCTGTGGGAAATGGTGTCAAAGGCTTTACTACAGTCTAGGCAGACAACATCCACAGCCTTTCCCTCATCCCCTGAGTGAATCACCTTGTCATAAAAGGAGATCAGGTTAGTCGAGCAGGACCTGTTTCTCATAAACCCATGCTGATGGGGCCTGAGGACTTGGATGTCCTGTACATGCTGCATGATGGCACTCAAGATGATCTGCTCCATAACATTTCCTGGCACCAAGGTCAGGCTGACAGGCCTGGAGTTCTTCCTTCCAGCCCTTCTTGTAGATGGGCGTCACATTTGCAAACCTCTGGTCAACTGGGACCTCCCCGCTTAGCCAGGACTGCTGATAAACGATGGGAAGTGGCTTGGTGAGCACTTCTGCCAGCTCCCTCAGTACCCTTGAGTGGATCCCATCTGGCCCCATAGATTCATATGTGTCTAAGCAGTGTATCAGGTCACTAACTGTTTCTCCTTGTTTTATGAGGCTTCAGTCTGCTTCCTGTCCCTGTCTTCCAGCTCAGGGGGCTGGGCACCTGGAGAACAACTGGCCTTACTATTAAGACTGAGGCAAAGAAGGCAATTAAGTACCTCAGCCTTTTCCTCATCCTTTGTCATTATGTTTTCCCCCACATCCAATAAAGGATGGAGATTCTCCTTAGCGCTTATTTTGTTACTAATGTATTTATAGAAACATTTTTAATTGTCTTTATGTTTAAATGGTTGTGCCAATAATTATAGGGACCTCCCTCAAAACATTAGTGTCAAGATGGAATAATATATGAAAGCACTTGTTTGAAAATGTAATATGGGAATGATGGGGAGAGGCATAAGGGGCAAGATTTGTCCTTTGACACTGGATGAGAGATTTAGGGAGGAGAAACACTAGAAAAGACTCTGAAAAGAAGATAAAGAGATCATATTTGATATAATTAAAAGGAAGAGAGAGTGAAGAGATGCATGAGGAAGGACAGTGTGACATTTTTGAAAAATCTTTGTAGGAGTGCATTTGTCAGGGACAGGAAAGGACTTGGTAGTGTACTTGGGTAGAATTTTTGCTGTGTGCATGGACAACAATGGCAATATATAGACATGTTACATAAAAAGAAATCTGCTGGTCTAAAACTAGACTGCTTGTGAAAACCTTAAGGGGGTCTGAGGAGAAGAAGGAAGTTATGAGTCTTTCAAGCAAATAAGATTGTAATAGTGTCCAGGCACATATTTCCTGGGAGGAAAGACTAGGGCAGTTTTAATCTCCATGTTAGTTTTAGCTGGTGTGGTATGTGCTACTATGTCTGCCAGTAGAGTCATGTCCTCATGGCTATGCAGACTTTTCACACTGTAGCTGCCCCACTCTGATACATGCATGGTAGACGGTAGTGAAAATTCCTTTTGAGGAATATTTAAGTTTTTATGTTGCTGAAGTGAGCTTGATGTGCAGTCTAGGCAATGAAGAGGTGACAGAGAAACAGGCTAAGATTTCGGCTTTGCTAAAAGCGACAGACCTGAGACTCAGCAATAGTGTAGCTGCCTTTGTTTGTGGATGAAACATCCAGGGTGGGGCACAGAGGAGAAGGAAAACCAAAGCCAGTTTTCTATAAAATCCCCATCAGAAGTTGGTAGAGTGATCCTATAGGGTCACAGACAAGTTCTTCAAGATAAGGTATTTTCTTTACATCATGAACTCTCTATATTTATATCTGAGATTACAAGCTTTATTTTAGGCTTAGTGGTGATCATGATCTTCCTGTGATTTCCCTGGATTCCTATGGGGCCGAAGTTCTTAAGGGTGATGGCACAAACACAGTAACAGAGGATGGTTAGGGTTAATATTAACACACATCCTGTGCAGTGAAACAGATCCTCTGAAGGAGAATTGGTTTCTCAAGAGAGCAATCTTCCTGAAAACAAATTTACTTAAACATGCTGTAGGAAAAGATTTTAGAACACTGAGTCATCTGGAAGATGTTGTAGATCAAATGGGGAAAATGAATGGGACCATCACCACACCTTCATCCAAATGTGATCCTAGTCTTTAAAGGGTTTTGGGTAGGGGAGGATCCATGGAAGTGTGCACCACCAAGTACAAATTTTATACCAAGCGAGTTATTAGGAACTATAATAAAGGATAAAATTAATGGATATAGATAATTATGATTTATGGTGGAAGAACCATGTTTCACAGATTAATAGATCTGTTTGACACACTCTACTTGAACTTCTAAAAATTATGTGACAGAATGTGTCAGTGAAGACATTCAATTTCTTTAAGCCATTATAAGTAAAGAGGTTTGGAAAACATCTTCCACGTTTCAGGTCTTTCATGTAGAACCTCTTACAGGAGGAAGAAGATTTGAGTAGGTGGGAGGGCAGGTAGGAGTGTAATTTGAAAGCCATCCCATTCCATCCACTCAATCCATATTTCTCAGAATCTCTTTCCCTTTGTATTTTCTCTACTGCAAGAACTGAGGGGAGCTCAGGTAAATTACTAGGTGCCAGGCTTACAGCAAGCAGAAGGAAAGAGTTCCTCATGCAGCACAGAATTAAATAGTGAAACTCCTTGTGCCAGGATGCCAAAAGTATAAGTGGGTTTCAAAAAAATCATATCCTTTTCTTCTGTCAAGGGCTAGTCAACTATGGCGGCAACCTCTGGCTCAGGAAATACATAAAATACTGATTGCCACAACGTGTGAGGGAAGTGTCAGCTTTTGGCTGACCTCATTCTTACATTGTATCCCTAAAGAACCAGTGTTAATCATAGGTAGATTCAGAATAGTGAGTTGCCTTTGACCTTACAAAACGTCAGTTGCAAAAAAGAATTTAAGAAAAAAAAGGAACTGTTTGCTTTCTTTGTTTTTTCACAAGTCCTGACTAGGGGAGAAACTGCTCAGGTGCTCACTGCAGAAGGATGAAAGAGCTTTGCCGAACACAGATGGACTCTGGGTTTCCCAAAGAAAGCAAGATTTAGCAGAACATTGTATTTAGGAAGTTTTTCTTAGGATTTGGAACCTCTGGGCTTTGCCTGTTGAGTGAAACAATGATGTGCAAGAGCTCAGTAAAACAATTCTGTCTTGTTTATCTTGTGCCTTTGGAGTTTGACTGTAAACACAAATGCTTGTACAACCCCTTAGAGTCTGGGAAATGGTATCCTTAAGTCACAGTAGAATTTTAAAGGCATGCACATTTGGGACAGGCTAATGAACTGGGGGGGATGACCTGCATTGCACAAGTGTGCCTGAAGACCCCAAACTGAAGGGTGATGCATTGACTAGATTCCTCAAGGATTTGTTTAGCCAAAGACTGAGTGTTTGGGACTTCAGTTATCAGTTTGGTGAGTAACCCAAAAGCAGATGTTCAGCTAGACTTCATTGCAGTTGTCTTTGAGGGACATACTGAATGAATAATTAAGGAGCTAAGAAAAGAACCAGTGGAAATCATAGAAATCCATAGAGAACAAGACTGTCTTTTGCCCTCAAGCTTTTGGATGCCCCATCCCTCACATTTTGCTTAGTTTGTATTAATTTAGGGCTAAGATCCTGCAGCTGTGCAGAACCCATAACTCCTGCCCAAGTTTCCTGTTCATTACTAATGTCACTCTATCCAGCCACTGAATCTGATTTCCTTCCTTGAAGGCCTGGTTTCCTTTATTCTGCTCTGCATTTCATGCAGAGTGGTTATTCAGCTGGTCTCTTTAGACTTCATCCAACTAATTGTGCCAGGGCTCTTTGAATAGGTTATCATTAAAGTTATAACAACCCATTATTGTGCTTTGTCTGGGAGGGATGTGATGCAGCCTTTGTAAACAAATGGTGGATTCCCCATATAATGAGGCCTTCCATGATTCAAGAGTTTCATAACAACTGTATAACATCAATGAGAATATGTAAGTTGTACACAGATTCCCCTCCTTTCCATAAATCACAGGTTACCAATATACCTCTTGGCCACAGAAGAATTATTAAATATTCTGGTAAAAGCAGCTTCAGTTACAAAGGGAAGGAACCACACAAGGAGAGAAGCCCCAGGTAGAAATTATAAAGTGTGTGTTCAAGGAGCTTCAGAATGAAAAGAAGATGGAGTGATACTAATGAAACAAGTTGCCTCAAGGTGGGATGTTTTTATAATGGGAGTGGTCAAAGCAAGCTCATGTGAGGGAATAATCTGAGAGGGAGAAGTTAGACATGATAAGAGGGAGGTGATGAGGAAGTATATGGTGGAGATCAGGAAAGACCATGCTATAAAAGCAGGTGGAGATTGGAGCGTAGAGGAAGAGGGAGCACTGTTTCCCCAGATGTTTGCTTGTTATGAACTAACCTGAACAATCTTGTTTTCTGTGCTTTTGGAGTAGCACCCCATCTCTCCAGATATACATCGGTCTCCATCAGACTCCTATTGGTCTGGAGTTCTCGCTCATGAGAACTGTGCAGTCCTGTGTTCCCTTGCATGTTAGGAAGCATGTAGCGTAGTACTGCTGTTACCATAATGCCAACAGGGAAGTTATGGACATTTTCTGCATCAGATGATATCTTTGGGCCTGATGATATTTGTGCCTTATGTTGCTTTATCTCCTTTGAAGTTGGTATTGGCATGTATTTTTTCCATTTGTTTCTGTTGCAGGCTTTATCTTGCGGCTTGACCTCTTTTCATGCTCCTTGGGCTGTGCCTTCCTCCATGACAAGGGTGTGGGCCGGCCTGTTAACTTGTGCCATAAACACATTCCTTCCTTCAGGGTGGTACTGAGGATGAAGCAAGAGGTTAATAGGAACATCTTCAAATAGCTATGGAGTTTTGTCTGGCGGGATGCGTGCTGTGCTGTTGTATCCTATCCTGATGTACTGGCCCTGCATGCCTCACTTAAGTAAATCTCTCTCCAGTCATTGATGTGGGTGTGTCTGTCACTCCTGCTTCAGGACTGAGTTATAGCCAAGCCCTTCATCTATACGTAGGGATTGCCTGTCTAACTGTAGAGCTTGAACTTGGCTCTGTGCTTGTTGCTTTATGCCCTTGTATTGACACAAATCAGATGATTGTAGCTTTGTTGAGGTCATGGCAGGTTTTGTTCTCTTTGGCTTTCCATACTATAGATCTCCATGTAGTTCAAAGTGGTTATTGTGTTGAGTGTTGTTGCATCATGAAGTTTCCTGAATGACCAGACATTTGTTTGCTTTTCAAGCCATGAAATTCCATCTCAAAAAACCAAAAATAATAATACAAAACAAAAATACAAAAATAATAATACAAAACGAATCCTCATGGAAAAAAAAATGTCAAGTTAACAAGTGAAGGCAGTGATGTAGTTAGTCAGCCAGTTTAAGACTGTGTAGGCTGGAAGATTCAGGCATTCAAATAAACAGTCTTTTACTTTTCTGCTAATCCCTCTCTGCTCCCTCTTACTTTTTTTTTCCCTGACTTCCTTCTCCTGTTAGCTACTAATTGGTGTAATACTATACAGGATATGTTTTTGATCTGAGATATATATTCAGTAAGAAGAGTGGATAAAACATACTAACACATCATCCCAAAATCATTTGGTATTCTACTTGGAGATTCTACTCTCTTTTCTACCTAAGAATATCTTTTAAAACTCAAGGTGATTTCTGCAACACTTACTTAGCTGAGGTAGTTCTGTCTCAAGGGTTAAAACTATCTAAAGAGGAACTACACACTTGTCAAAAGGCTGGCCACAGAATTTTGATCTTTAATGGGAAAAAGTGTGATGCTTTTAGAACTAAATATCAACTGAATAAAACTTGTGTCAACAAAACATGTCTTCAGGTAAGTTCAACTGCAAAATGAGTTTAGTACACAGATAAATGAATATATATACTGATAAACATATTCTTTTTTTTTTGCATGACTGTTGATTTTGTAATACTTCACTTAAAAATACAACTATGTTGAAAAATAGAGACTTTTTTAGATCCATGAAGTTTAATAAAAAACAAAAATGAAACCCCAAATCCAAGCAAATAAAAAATACCCACTCCATGTTTTGTCTTTGGCTTATTTATATGCTAAAATATATATACAAATCATAAGAAAAATGAGAAGTTATATAGTTTCCTAGTTAACAGAGTTCCAGAATCATAAACTGAGTTTACTACAGAGGGTAGTGATAGGTCATTCAGCGTATAACTTTGTTTCATTTATAGGGGTGTTAGTACCGTGGTCCTTGCGCATCTCAGATCTTTTTCATGCTGAGAACTTCTGAGTTCACAAAGATTTCAAAATCAAACATTTACTTTGGAAAATCAGACCGTGGATTTCTATTTAATTTAAAATTTGTTTTCAATTTAACAAAACAGAAGATAATATATTGTTTCAAATAACTTGCTGCTTAGAGCTAAATTTTCACATATGGCTTCTAACTCTTCAGTTATTTGCAACAGTGAAGTATCTTGCACTTTCTATAAACATTTCATTTTGTCTTTCACCAGGTACTGTTTCCTTGTTTTCTTTGAAGAGGGAAAAATATCCATCTCCAGGCAACCAGAGGGATACCTGCATGGACAAATTACCATGAGACAGGTTGGGGTGTGGATTTACAGCATGTTACCTACTCCACCCAATGGTTTCTCTTTATGGTACATGTAAGACCTTTGCCACCCATTTGTTGAGGTACAAACTGCATTACACTCAATGGGGTAATATTACATGGACATCCAAGCAGTTGCTGCTAATGTACCATAATTTCACAATCTGTGTTATCTCTTAGCAACTTGTTTGTGTGGTATACATTTACCATAGCAAAAGGTTGTACACAAACAGAAAGGGATCTTAGAAGGGTATTACTTGCAACCCAATACTCAGTATCATCTTAGTAAGAGGCAAAGTGTATTTGTATTTGTCTGTAGTGTAGTGTATTTGTTACTGTGGAACTGCTTTTGGGGGTGAAATGACCACCAGGAGTATTTTGGGGAGAAACTTTTAGCCAAATAGTATTTTACATTGACTTTTTACTGAAATGTTTTTCTACACATAAATTAGACATTGTTTTATTCAGTTATTGCAAGAAGACAAAGAATGTAGTTATTATACTTCATGCATTAATGAGAGATTTGGAGGGACTTCTGCCTCTAACACTGAGAGTGATCTTTTATTTTTATCTCCTTTTACAAACTTCTGCATTGGATTTTTTAAAAGAAAATAACAGGACTATGAATAGTTTGATGTTATTTTGTATAGATATAAAACTGACTGTATGAAGTGTGGCTAACATATTTAACCTCATTTTCAGAACTCCCTTGTCTCCTCTTTGTCTCCTCTTCTTCTGACTTTTTTCTTATTTTTCTGTTACTCACTCTAACTTGCTGCCACTCACCTTTTCAGTGGTTCCACTTTGTTTTCACTTAAAATCTTTTATACCACTTGCCCAATGTTGTTTGGTTCATCAAGCAGGAGAGCTGAATTTATAGAACATAGTAAAAGGAATCCAATTAAATCCATACTTATAGTTGTTAGTACTGAAATATCTGTATCTATGGCTTCATTACTAAACCCTATGCTCTGTGGGTATCTAATTGCTAGAACTGTATTTGTAATTTCATATTTCCTTTCTCTATTTATTTCTTTGTTTTCCTTTACTTCTGAAAGAGACAGAAAAATCTCAATAAAAATATTTTAATATTTGAGAATCCAGTTCTTTAAAGCATTGGAACTGTAGCTTTCAAGGAATGGAGTTTTGAAAATGTTTACGCATATAAAAATAACTGCAGTTTGCTTCTAAAGTTCCCAAATTGGTTACAAGCCTGTGTATATGCTGATGAAAACTCAAATTTATTTGTATGTGTGGTGGTTTGACCTTGGCTAAATGCCAGGTACCCACCAAGTCACCCTGTCACTTCCCCCCCCTTCCCCCTTTTTTCTCAAAAGGGCAAAGAGGGGAAAGAAAATAAGATAGGAAAAAAAAAAAACCCAAACAACCCTTGTGGGTAAAAAAAAGCAGTTTTAATATAAGCAAAGCGAAGCAAAGGTGCGTGTGCGGAAGCAAAAAAAAGAAAAGAGATTTATTCTCTACTTCCCATGAACAGGTGATGTCAGGCCTTCTCAGGAAGCAGGGCTCCGATACGCGTAGTGGTTGCCTTGGAGGACCAAGGGTGACCCCACCCCCTTCCTCCTTTCTCCCAGCTTTATACTTGAGCAGATGTCATATGGTATGGAATATCCCTTTGGTCAGTTCGGGTCAGCTGTCCTGGTTATGTCCCCTCCCAAGATCTTGCCCACCCCGTCCCACTGTGGAGGGGAAAATGTCGGAAAGAGCCTTGTTGCTGTGTAAGCACTACTCAGCAGTAGCCACAACACCAGTATGCTATCAACACCCTGCCAGCTCCCAACATAAAACACAGCACCATGAGGGCTGCTATAGAGGAAAATCAATTCTGGCTCAGCCAGACCCAGTACGGTAGGCTAGATCCCTTTGAAAATCTGACTTCTTAGAGCTTCATTCACTTTTGAGAATGGGAAATAGGCTCTGGAAACATTATGGCATTTATGAAAATATTACTTTATGCTCATGTTGAGCCAAACTGCAGAGACTGCTGACAATGGTTGCTCTATCTGCACAATGTGTACTTTGGCAAGCACAGGTTTTCTTTTAGAAAAGTGCAAAAATTGGAATGGTATTTTTACAAGAGGTACGAAGGGAATCCCATTAAGCTTCCATATTCCTCAGATAAGTACATTAAAACTGGCAGAAGTGAAGAATAAAATGTGTCTTTTAATGCTTAGAGTTATTTAGAAATATAAATTAATCGTGATGGTGTGAAAAATAGTACTGCTGCTGTCTACTTTTTTTCTGTGTTGTATTGTTTGCTGGAGTACAAGAGCTGCCTTGTTGGACACTGTCCTATATATATTTGCTTGAGTGACCACTGTTACCCTGCAGTAAATGAAAGGTAACCTGCTCCTACATGAAGGAAAAGTAGATTAGTTCATTTTTACTGCAGGATTTGAGCATACATACAGGGACCTATCAGAGAGCATCTGGTGCCTACAGCTCCCAGTCTTGCTTATCTTGCAGTAGCCTGTTCTACTTCCCATAGGTTCAGGAAACTATTGCAACAGTCAAAATTGTAAACAAACTTGATTCCCTTAAAAAGCCTTGAAAAATCAGCAACAGTTGGCATTTTCTCTGCTGACTTCAGTTGGGTTTGGATCAGGACCCATCTTTTTTCCTTCAGCAACAGAAATAAGCTGCTGCAATCTTGCAGGAGTTCAGTGATAATGTCTTGAGATTGCACCAGGCTGTGAACAGCTGAGGCAAAATACAGTGTCAACATCATTTTGTCATCGCATGAACCATTTGTGAGTCTGCAGTTTGCCCTGCAGATGGTTGGGAAGGCCAGGGGAGCACAGCAGGTGCCGCAGAAGGGACCTGATCCAGACCCTGCTGAAACCAGGGAGGAGGCCTCCTGTTGTCATTAGCTTGTTTGAATGATGCCCGCTCCAGGAAGCAGAAGCCACACCAGATGAATCCAAAATGTGAGATCCTTTATATTTTTTCTGTCCTGAAGTTGCCAAAGCTCCTCCTGCTTTAGTAGCTGTCGCAGAGTGTCTCTTCACTTAGCGGCTCTTGAGCAACTGTTGCTTTTTTCTTTCCTTTCATGCCACAGCCCATTATTAAGCAACTTCTAAAATACATACATACATAGATCTATAATATATACATTCCTCAGTGGCTAGCTTGTACATTGATTGAAGAGGTAGAAGGCACATGTGTCTATGGGAGGTTTCAGTCTTGTTATGTTCCGAGGAAAACAAAGTTCCATGATTTTCTTTTTGATTTCTTTCTCTAGAAGATATGTGTCTCCCCTTGTGAGGCTTTGGAATTTTTCCTAGCAAATTCACGTTTCTGGTATCCACATGTATCAGTCTTTTCTGTGGAGAGACGGTTTGTCCCAAATGCTACTCCATCAGAGTGATGGCTTGTTGGGCTACTCAAACACATGCTTGGCAGATAGAGGAGGTGACAGAGAAGGGTGCCCAGCATGGCAAGGTGGTGCCTATGTGTGCAGGATCCGAAAAGAGGCATGCTGTTTGTGGAACAGTGGGTATGCACAGAGTAAGGATACTGAATCCTCGTTCCAGCAGTGAAGTGAGAAGCACAGCAACTGTGCTGTGCTGCTGATCTGCCATCATGTCTCTACAGAACATCCTAAGCCAACAAGCTTTCCCATGCTCAGTGTCAATGCAGTTATAATCTCTCTGCTTCCAAACAGGTTTAAAGGCATATTCAGCTTTTGAAGATTTTCATAGATTGCTGCCAAAAGAAAAAAAGCATTTGTGGAATAATTGAGCTGAACCATTTGTGGCGTACGTCATCCAGTGTGTGTTACATGGCAATTATGGTGAAGGCACTTCCCTTTTCCTTTAGTGCCACAGTTGTAACTCACACTGCCTCTTCAATGATACACTCCACATTTTCTGTGTTCACTGAGTGAAACCGTTACAGGCATGATTTTCATCAGTAGACCTTTTCTCCCCACCTCAGACATATTAGTCATGCAATAATGTTGCAAACAGTTCCAGTCACCCAGAACCGGTTTGCTAGTTATCCTGACTAAACAAGTTCAGTACATCTCTTGAGGTCCTTCACCTTCTGGACATATCACATATGCCTCTTCCAATATCACTACTATTGGTTCCTGTTGTTTGTTATCCTAGAGCTCATTTTCTCTGGACAATTGTTAACATTGCCTAATGGAAGCCTTTTCAGGAAGAGCAGCAAACCCTATGTCTTTTGTCTGTCTGTCTGTCTTTCAGAATTTGGAGGTGTTGTTTAATCCTCAGCATATATGTCTGACCACTGAACATATGCTCATTATGATAATTAATTTCTTTTATAAGTGTGATTTTTTCATCATGATCATGAAGTGATGGATGCACCCAGCACCGCAAATGAACAATTTCATTTCTGTCGAGTTGTGCGGGCCTACAGTTCCCTTGGCTATAGTTTAAAGACATTAAAGGCATTCAGATTGTTTGTTTTCTGCTAAATTGAATATCTGCATATGACAAATCCCATTTTGATCAGTTGTTTGCTTATTGCTAAACAGTTCAAAGTCCAGATCAGAATTTAAACTTTCAGCCTGTCAGAACTGAGATAATGGAGTTTAGCCTTCTGAATACAACTGCAAGTAGTTGCAATAGCGTAGCTGGGAACAGTGTATCTCCTGAACTGGAGGTTGGTGCAACGGACCAGTAGAACAACCACGTGTACAGCTGTAATATTTCACCCTAAGGCTATGTCACAGGAGTGAAAATAATAATTTGAAAAAAATACATATTATTCTTCCAACCAATGTGAATAAATCTTCACCTACAACTTTCCAGAATGGAAGAAGTTGCTTCTTGCTGAAGTATGACGTGTGCCCTGTTAAGAAGTATGTTCATTTAAGTCCAAAGTATGTCCCATTGAGAGGTCACCTCTCAGATCTAATCTGCATTCCAGGGGTGCTTTGCACAAGGACACATGCTCAGGTTTTTTCTCAGTTGTTTTGTCTCATTTCCCTTTCCAGTGAGTCCATTGCCCTGAGATCGGAGAACAAGGGTTTACAGACCCTGCTTTCAGAAAGGAGTACACTTTTCCCCTCCATTTATTTATCCATACCTCTAATTCACACATTTCCCCAGTGCACATCATCTTGTTGCTGCAAACTTTGATTTTCACTTGTGTGATTTCCACTACCCAAAGTTTTTCTTTAGTTGCAATTTCAGAGTTTTAATCATCATGTGGGTCTGTGCACCAGGACCTAATTTACAATGAGCAATGACCTCTCTGTTTTCTAATTATCAGTAATTCATCTCCTGGTGCAATGCTGTCCAGTGCTTCTATGAAAAATTCCTTTGAAGTAGTAGTCAGAAGGGACAAGGACATTACTATGCTATACAACTGCTGTGGCTTGTAAATTCTTCCAAAGTTGTATAATCAATTACATTTTTGCTTTTTTTTCATATTGTAACATCTGTATTGCCTTTGGCTGGTTGTCACAGGAGACATCATGAGCTAGTCTTGCCAGATGGGCTTACTTCCCAGAGTACGTCTACTCTGTGCAAAGGAGCTCAGATGTTTGCAGAGATATCTAAAGGAGCCCTGTATAAGCTAGGTCAGATATCAGAAACGGTGGAGTCATGGTGTGACATTCTGATACAGGATGTGTCTTTCTGACTGGAGTTCCCATTTTGGTAGTACTCTGGATTCTCATGCATGTCTGAGACAGAGCATGTGAGGTACTGTCTATGAGATTAATTCTGGACGACACAACTTCCCTTAGGGCAATGTTGGAACTGCTACCTAGGGCTAATTCTCAGTTCATTCAGAAGTTTCTCCTCTGAGCTTTGCTATATGATGAACTCCATTCAGAAGGATTTTTTGGATGAGAGAGTTGGTGTTTGTGTTCAATTTATGCAATGCGATGTCATGCTAGACACATAAGTTTGTTCTGAATAAGTTGGTATGAGTATATGGCAAGCAACACGCCATGCAGAACTCAACTGTCACATTTGAACAGTAGCACAGCCTGATGTCTAGAGGCCTGCACAGTTTCAGCATCATGTCATTGCCTCAGTTGTCTTGCTTTCAGTTTTGGGCCTACCAAGTGATCTGTTGCACAGCATAGCAATCTCTAGGGCTAGCTCTCAAACTGGAAATATTTTCTTTTCAGCCTTACTTTCTCACAGCTCTTTTCTTAGTTTTATTTTCCCTTTGATCCCACAGTGAAGTCTCCTTTCCATGTTTCAGTCCTACATGGAGAAAGGTACTTCTTGCTTTCTGAGACACAGTTTACAGTTTACTTGCTCTCCTCAGTCTGTAATCTCTGAGGTCTCACTGCATGTCTATCAGAAGTAGTTTGAGAAAGTGTTATGCTGCAGTTTAGGTTAATCTGTCATGTTTCCCCTCCCACTCCCATGAGAAATGCTAATGGATCAAACAACTTCAAATACACTGAGTGAGCAGTAGTTGATAACTAAATTCTTACACCTGTTTCCAGAGTATTTAAATAATTGGTACTCAACAGTATTCAGACAACCCAGCATTTAACCAAACGCATCAGAACTTGATCTTGTCCAAAAAAAAAAAATCTCTTATGATGACTGTCATCCTCTTCCCTGGTTTCTGTTTTTTGTGCTGACAGAGTAAAACTGCTGTCTGCATGTTCTCTACAAAACAGCTGTTGATGTTTCTTTGATGATATGAAGTGCCTTGAGATTTATTGATGAAAAATGTACTAGTGTCTGGTGCCTGAGTAAACATTTTTTTTTCAGGTGCATGTTTCTAGTGTCGTGGAAGACTACTATCGTTTGGGATTGCTGCTAGTCTCACTATCTGTGCAGGACACAAAATTATTTAGTTTTGTTTATTTTGAGAAAGCCATTCAGAAGGGAGGTCAAACCTGGAGAGAGGAAGTAAGAGAAAGGAATCAAGATATTCTTTGGATGGTTGTCTATGTATGGTTTATTAATTTAATATTGAGAATTTTCTCTTTGTGGTCAGCTGTGAATCTAATTTTGAATATTGAGGGATTTTCTTCTCTGTAGTGTCTTTGCCTCCTCATTTATTTAAAATGTCAGGAGCTGGTGATAAAGACTGACAGTAAAAAGCCGCTAACCTTGATGTCTGCTATCAAGGTGTTAGTGTTTTGGAACAATGAGATTGTTGAAACTAAGAGGAAAATGGTATTATGCAGATTTTCTCAGCAGACAGAAACTTAAAAGCTGTAAAATTTCATCAAAGGCAGATCAAAGAAAATTTGCAAGGGCAAATCATTAAAACTGCAAAAGATATGAAGTAAGGGACAGTGATTCACAGACTGCTTGGGAAGATAAAAAAGAAAGGAGTTTTCTTTTGTAGCAGGAAAGTCATGTTTAACTGAAGGATATGCTGAGGAGGAAGGGAGCTAATTTCATGGCAGAAACAATTCCCTGGCTTTGAGGAGAAGCCACGAGCAGTAAACGAGTATCAGTTCTTCAGTGTGATGGTTCTTCAGATTTCTTGAGGCAAACTGCTACCTACTTCTTGTCCCCACCTCTCCCTCTCCCCTTTGTGTAACACTGAGGCTAAAGGAGATGCTGGAAGTGAGAGAAAAAGGTGTCAGTGGAGCCAAAGGGGACTTGAGTTATTTGAGGAGGTGGTGACTGGAATGATATTGGTGCTTGGAGAGTTTGTGGTACTGGGTGAGGAATTTAAAGGGCCACAAGTAGAGAGGGCTGGAAAGACTGAATTTCAGGGGAAGGCTGTGTGTGAGGGAGTGAGATTTGGTCTCTGACTCGATGGGAGAGGTATTGTACAGAGGAGGCCTGTCCTATCTAACATTTCGTCCTTACTCTTTCTGCTTCCTTTCCTGGTGCCCTTACTTATGGCTAGGAAAACAAGAACAGCGAAAAAGGGAGAGAGGACTCAGGGATACTGTATGGCTTTGTTGAATCCTCTGCAGAAGAAATGATGTCAGGAGAAGTTGGGTGGGATCTTTCCCTACCTCCTCTGTAGGTAAAGAGAGGTGGAGAGCTGGGCAAGAGGAAAAAGAGCTGCCAAACTATAGATACTTCTGCCTAAGGTGTTCTCAAAACACTGCTGGGTTTGAGAATAATGATCTACTTCAAGAAAACTTGTAGTGGTGTTAGGAGAGAGTTGCACATCTTCACATACAGCCATGCATTTCCAGTGATAGATAAGGTATCACTAAGTGTATCTAGGAAATGCTGAAGAGTAAAGTGTGTTTATTTGCTTGTGACCAGCACAGATCCTCAAAGAGTGAATGTAGGCAAAGTGTCACCTTGAGTCTGGGGGCTCTGGAGAAGGGGGAGATAGAAAGTTAAGGGTACCACTGGCCGGGGTGCTGGGGACGTAAGATGTGTGTGCTGCTGTCTGTTCCCTTGAGTGATGACAGAGAGAATTGAGAGACTGAGAAAGATCTTTGGAAATAGAAATGAGACATTGAGGGAAGAGAACACTTCAGCCTTTCAGGGGATGGTGTTTATTTATTGTTGGTTTTTTGTTTCCCTATATTTTTTTTTAAAGGAGCTTAATAGAAGCAAATATATTCTATTGGACTCAAACACTGCATACTGGTGAGATTCTAACCCAAATGATCCTGTTGGGGTGATGCTCCCAGTGGAGAAATGCTTCAGATAGTTTTGGGACCAGAAGCCATATAGCTCTATGCTTTCTGTGGATGCTGGCCTACTCCAAACTATCCCAATCATTGATAGTTTGGTGAATTTTTCAACCTGTTTGTTGTGTAGTGTAATGGATTTAATGGTAGAAAATCCTGGGACTAAAGGGATTGTGAAAAGTCCCATAATTAAATAGAGATGCCCCGGAGTGCTTTCTGTCTGTGTAGGTCAATTCTAACAGTGCTCTACCTACTGAGCAATAATTTTGGAGAAATTCTTCAAGATCTGAACCATTCATAAAATGCTGTATTTTTGTTATTGTAGGGAAACAGGTGTCCTAAGTCAGATGGATCACACCTTAAGGTTAGATAGGCTGTGCACTCTCCCCTAATATATTTTCAAGAGAAAGTACTGCCAGCTTCAGAAAAGTACAACTTAATATACATTTGTTTTCCCATCCCTGATCCCTCCCTTTTTAATTATGGTTATGAGGAAGTGTTTTAGTTTCAATGGGGCAACAAATTAAGAGATTCTTCCATCTCTTTGAAGATATATATACACTTGGTATCTGTGGTTTAGCACAGGCTAAGGAGAGGCTCTGGGGCCTTGTTTATGCAGTAGAATTCCCTATTCGTGCCACCAGTGGTTACCGGATATAACAAAGAGAGGAACCTTGTATAAACAAACCTCTTTCAAACTCTTTGCTCAAAGCAGATGTATTTACACTAAATTTTGCCAGCTGGGGCTTAAGCATATACAAACAATTCAGTGCTAGCTGTGTTAAGAGCTATGGAAACTTTTAGAAAAGTCCCCAGTGTAGGTAAGGGAGTTTCCTGTTCACTATCCATATCATACCTTCAACACATGCAGCGTTATTCTGGAATATCCCAAACCTCAAAATTGAACAAAATGGCTGAATTCTTTGTAAATCAGTATTCTGCTTACAGTTATGATATAAATAGTTGAAGTTTCTTCATCAAATACAGAAATTATGCAATTGGATCAGGCACTGTTACCTTTTCCTTTACCTTTCTTCTTCTCATGTCTTGACTCTGGAAAGACATGAAAGACAAATTTGGACTTTCTTTAATACTAGTGTCCAGAGATTCACATTATTCATATAAATTGATCCTGTATTGATTTTCTTGCTTTCTTTCCAATTTCAGGGCAAGCTTTTTCATGTTCAGTAACAGGCCTTCTCCTGCAAGTGTCCAGAGGTGTGGTCTAGGTGTGTTCAAATCTAGCCTAGTCATTCATCTGTCACCTTGTCATTAGCATGGCGTCTGTATTTAATTGGGCTTCCTTCCTTCCTTCATCCGAAATCAGTTTTTATATACCATGAAAACTGCAGCACATTATTAAAAGTTAGCTCTAAGTGAGATTCTTGGCTCTTATTTATACAAGAAGCAGTGAAAATTGTATCTCAAGTACTCTTTCAGATGAGTGCTATGCGTGAAGAACATATTATGTGGCAGTCCAGTACACTGCCCAAAAACCTTCTATTTCTTAAGCTTTGGTTCATAAGCAACTTGTTTAAGAGGGTTTTTTTTTCAGTCTGTTGAGTAGCTTGATAGGTCGTAATCATCAACAACTTTCACCAGTTGCATAGAGAATCTCCCAGAAAATGTTGCTGAGTCATTGTGGTTAGTATTTCAGTTGAGCTTAGAAACAGCATTGAGATCAGCACTCCATCTATTTTGTGTATAGTAAGGGCTGGTCCCTCCCTGAATATGCTTGCATTTTGGAAAGAAAATGAGAGAAAATATTATACTAGTTTTAGAAATGGAGACATGAGGTACCGTGCTTGGGGGCCTGGAGCTCCTGGTGGACACCAAGTTAACCATGAGCCAGAAGAAAGCTCTTGCAGGAAACACAGCCAACAACATCTGGAGCTGCATTAAGGAGAGCATCACCAGCTGGTCAAGGCAAGTGATCCTCTCTACTCATCCCTGTTGTACTCATCTGGTGTGCTGGATCCAGTTCTGGGCTCCACAGTGCAAGAAGGAAATGGGCATGCTGGAGCGACTGTAGTAAAGCGCCACAAAGGTGACTGAGGGATTACAGCATCTAATGTATGAGAGGCTGAGAGAGCTGGAACTGTTTAGCCCAGAGAAGAAAAGGCCTTGGGGATTTTACCAATGTGTATAAATACCTGATTTTTTATGGGAGGAGTAAAGAAAGAGATAGCCTCTTCTCAGTGGTATCCAGTGACAGGACAAGGGACAACGAGCACACATTAGAATACAAGAAATTCCATTCAAATGTAGAAAAAACCTGTTTTAGTGTCAGTATCATCAAACATTGAAACAGGTTGCCCAGAGAGACTGTGGAGTCTCCATTGTTGGAGGAAGTCAGAACCCAGCTGGACACTTTCCTGAGGAACTTGCTATAGCTGGCCCTGGTTTGAGCAAGGGGTTGGACTACATGGTCTCCAGAGTTCCCTTTTTCAATGCTTCTGTCATTCTGCACCCACCAGCTTGCTCCAGCAGTTGCAGGAGTTTATTGTAGTGAGTAGAGCTGAGTGCAGGATACCAGGCTGTCTGATCTGACCCAGCTGAACTTGATACACGATCAGAGGGGCCTGCTCCCCACATCCCAGATCACAAGATAGTAAGCTGGTCTAAAGACTTGCTCTATTTTACACCCATGTTCCTAGGCTTCCGCCCCCTGTCCCCAGGTCATGCTTGTAACAGGGATCACCCGCGTGCAATGGCATCCCAGCCACATTCCTTCTTGCCCGGGCACAGGGCCATGCAAGTGGCCCAGGAGTCGCTATCACAGCTCTTGCTGCCAGCGGATTCCCCATGTGGGAGTGGATAGTCAGGCACATTTACAACAGCATTTGCTAATGTAGCAAAACAGTGTTTTAAGCCCTGCACCTATTAGAATCATCACTGGCTTCACCTGGAGACAATCAAGCCCAGGCATGGATATGCAGGAGACAAGAAAGCTAGGTTACAAAAATTCAGGTTGTCCCAGTACATCAAGCCCTGTCCTCATGCCTCAGTGGAAGCAATGCTACAGTCACTAGAAATTATATTCAAGATATTTCTCTATAGGTACTACTTCTGATGACTCTCTTGATCATAAAATAGTAGATTTGAGCAACTGAGATGTGTATGAATGTTTGATATTATGAAACAGTAGGTTCAGTTTCAGGAAAATTGGTTTGAATCTAACCAGGGTGATCAGATAGTCGTGAATAATAAAAAGTCACGTGTGAAACATATATTCAGCAAAGTTAGGTGTCCAGTAAAACTAGTTTCAACACTGTTTGCACTACCTAATCTCTGAAATTATAATGTGTGACTCACAGCCCTTAGATGATCTTAACCTTTACTAGAGGATACCCTGCTTTGTGTTCAGCAGCATAAACAACTGAGCAAGGACCTGTGCAGACCTGGTGAATACAACAGGACCCTTTTGACTGTACCGTAAGTAATACGTTTTTTTCTGTGGAAAAAATGTCAGACCTTATGTGTAGAACAACAGTTTCTGAATAATCCATTGAGGAAAATACCATGTTCATGTTCAAGTTGCAATTTAAATGTTTTTGTATTGTTTTATTGTGGTTTTGTTTTTTTTAAAAAAGGTAAGTCCTCTCTGAAATAGTCATGTTTGTACAGCATAACTCTCTAGGAAAATTGCATCTCTAAATGTTTTAGAATTAAATGAAGTAAATGGATGATAATAACAAATGTAGGGTATTAAATTAAATGGAAGTGGGGACTTAAGGCTTGCTGTCTAAAGCTTCTAGAGAGTTTGGAAAAAAGAAACTGGATAGAGATAAAGGCTGAAAGAATTAGAGTGATGATGGAGCAAGTTACAAACAAATCAAAGAGCTCAAATTTAAATTTGTTCTAGATATGCAAGTGAACTGTCTGAAAGTGATTTGTCATGGAGCTCAGGCCCTTCCTAACAATAGTAGTATTGCTATAACCACGATATTCAAAGGGTGTGACTTAAGGAATATTTATAGCATATATTATTAAAGCAGAGATCAGCATTCTGATTTCGATTAATTTTGGAGAACCAAGACTCTGGAAAGTGGAGAACACAAATGCAGGGTCGTGGTGGGAGCTGATAAGGCTTCAAATGATTTTACAAGGCATGAAGTTCTGAATACCATTTCTCATTGCAAGTCAGGAACCTAAGATATTTCTCCCTTTTGAAAATCCTTACATTTTCCTCTAGAGAGTATTTTATTTTATAAAAGAGTCTGTATGTAAAGTGATCATATACCACAGGAGGATGTTCTGGATTTCCAGATACTCCATATCTTTACTTCATTCTGTCTGTTGACAGAAGTTGTTAAAACAAGTGTGGTACAGTATTAATTTCTAGAGTCAAAATTATTGCCACAGATTTGGAATGGATGGTTTTCATGCTGCTCTGGAAAAGGCTTTCCAGTTCTATCAGTATCTTTCAGTATCTTTGTTTCTCCAGAATTCACTCATTCATCTTTACATTTTACCATTGCAGCTTTCTCTGTCAAAATCACCCATTGCTATCTTTCTGATGATAAACACCATGATTGTTCTAGAGCTTCCTCTAATTTTTGTAATTTTACTTTTAGATGATTTGGTTCAGTCTCTGGACTGGACATGCCTTTGCGTGTGGCAGGCACACTTATTTCCACTTGCTGTTCTGTGTACATACCCATTTTCCGTTTCTTAATAAGCAACAAAGTATTTCCAGGGTCTTGATAACTTACTAATTGCTCAAAGCATATTTCTCTCTTTTGTTAATTATGTGGAAGTCTGGGGTTTTTTTAAATGGTGCTCAATTGTTCAAGCTTTATGGAATCACTGTAAATGTTCATCACTTCCTCATTAACAAGTACATTTACTTTCTCTCTGGTGCCTGCCTATATGTTCACACGCAGCCCATTCAAAAATGTATAATATTTTAATTCTCACAATGGAGGAATATTGTGCCTTTCTTCTGCTTTGATTGGCTTGACTGGCTCCCTTACTTCTGCTCTATAGACTTGTACTTTTGACTTACAGCTTTTTATCACTTAAAGCCACATTAAAAGCAGAACACTGGAAAAAAAAACAGTTTCAAAGGAATTGCAGCCTAACCTTAATGAGGGTGTCTTTGGTATTACTTCATACCTCTTTGACTTTAATTTTTATTCTTTCATAATTTCTTCAGTAGGTTGAGTAATTTTCCAGAGTCTGCTTCTTTGAAATAGAAAGTTGGTATCCCTGAATTCAACTGCCTTGGAATCACTGGTACCAAACCAGCTCTGTACAGTGAAGGAATTGACTTATTTTTAAGCACAAGGAAAAAGATTTGTAAGCCAAATATAATTTTTCTTTTTTTTTTTTTTTTGTTTTACAGAGTTATAGAAACATGAAGATATTGTTTTTCCTGTGTCTTTTAATTGTTGGGCTTCATTCCAACAGTTATTGCTATGAGCCTAATCGCCCAGCTGTAAGAAACCAAAATCAAAGAGGCCCAGAAAACCTAAACATGCCACAGCAGGCTGTAGGGAACAGTGTTTGTCGGTTTGCATGTTGTTTCTACAAAGAGATTTCTTCTCGTGAAAACAATGGGAATATTTTCTTCTCTCCTTTGAGCATCTCTACTGCCTTTGCAATGCTGACTCTGGGTGCCAGAACAGACACTCTGACACAGATTCTTAGGGTCCTTAGCTTTAACCCACGTGAGATTTCTGAAAATGAAATACATGAAGGTTATCGTCAACTCATGCAAATGGTAAACAGAAAGAATGAGGGGTTACAGCTGAATATGGGAAATGTCCTGTTTGTGCTTGAACAACTGAAGCCACAAGATAAATTTTTAAATAATATCAGAAACTTCTATGAAGGAGAAGCTTATCCTATGAACTTCAAGAGGGCTGATCAAGCCCAGATAAAGATCAACGAATATGTAGCGGGAAGAACCAATGGGAAAATCAAGGACCTCATAAGTAACCTTGATCCACTTACTGAAATTCTCCTTATTAGCTATATTTATTTTAATGGTAAGATATACATATTATATTCTCCTACTTCATATGTTATTTCCTCAGGTCAGTCTTGGACTTCATCACCTTTTTTTGCAATATGGGTTTGCAGATGGACTCATATCTTGTTTTCTTTTTGGTCCTCACTTACACTTAATTGTAAACAAAGCTATTGGAAACTACGTTCTACTTGACACTGATGATAATTCCTAGCAAAATTTATAGCAATTTTTCCTATATCTTTTAATATATACATTTCTTTCCTGCTGAAGATTGCATCTCCTGCTGACCTATACTTTGAGGAAGGTATCTCTATCCAGTAAAGGGTCTAATCCTATACAATCCTGTGGGATTTAAGCACTTTCTTGAATGTTTTTTTTTTTTTGTCTAGGAATTAATTTGAAATCCACTTCATCTAGTTTTTGTTTAGCAAGTTCAGAGTTAAATTCAAAGAACACTGTTCAAGAAAACTTTGCATCTTACCTAAAAGAACATATGTTTACTCAACAGTTTTGCTGTTACTGAGTATGTTAATGTATCCAAAGCTAAACCTGTAACAGTAGGTTTAGTTTCACACTCATGTTCTCCTTTTTTTTTTTTTTACTAACTATGCCTTTGATGATAGTATGGCTGTAGTCCTGATGTGTCTGGAGGCATAGGTTTTCAACCTTTTTTTTTTTTTTTTGATTTGCAGATTCTAGTATTTTCCAGTGAAGAGATAGATCCACCAGTATCAAATACAAGCCTAATGACAATAAGCTTGTTTTTATTAATTAACTTATGCAGTCTGCTTAGGTACAGTCTACAGATCTTCCCAGAGCTTTTCAGACTGCTGATCTAATAAGAAGAGGAGCAAGTCTGTAAGGTTCAATCCCTGGTCTAATAACAGATACTGCATCTTCTTTCAAACCTTCTCACTCTTACTCATTTTATTTTATTCTGAAAACGAAGTAATTGTACTCAGAAAAAATAATATTCTGTACTTTATCTGATAAAAATATCATTAAGCTTTTTAATTGAAACAGAGATGACATTAGAAAGGCTATTTTTTTAAGAGAAGTGCTATTCTTTTAAAACTGTTAAACTGGATGCTTTCACTCTCCTCTCCAATATGAGGCTTCACCTGAAAGTAATTCAAAACCATATTTTTGTTTTGTTTTGCTTTTCATCTGTGTCTCTGCTCCTTTTGTTAATCTCTGAAGCTAAATGGAACTGTTTGCAATACAGATGATTGAAATTTCTTAATTCTCTCGAATACATACTTGTTTGTCTCAACTGTTTTCAAGACAGGCTTTTATTTAGCATCAGGAACGTCTTTCAAAATAGGCAAAAAAGCCTATTCTTTTACTGAAAGGTGTTTGAAGAAGGAGCAATAAACTTAGCAGTCCAATGGGAACAAAAGCCTGAAAAACCTTGTATTAAAGATAACTTTCTATTACAGATCTACATGTTCTAAAAATAAGTTTGGGTTAAAATTAAGTGTTCATTCTTATTACTGAAATGATTTCCCAGCCCTTCCAAAGATGATGGAGATTCTGTTTCAGCTCTTCAATTTTAAAGAAAATAGATTAAAGAATAGCATTAATAGCAATAATAAGGATTTTCATCTTGAATTTGAGAGTAGGTTAATGCTAATTGATCTAGAGGCTGGGATTAATCTGGAGAGGATCTTTAAATCTCAGGTACTTCTATAACCAGACTATACTTCTAGGCTCTCGTCCACTCTCTGTGCATTACAACCTTCCTTGCACAGTACTGGTGACTCTCCTCCCACTTCTTTGTGGTGTAGCATAGTGTAGAAGTTCTTCCCTAAGGACAAAAGTCTGGCAATGTTTTCCTGGCTCTTAGCCAGCAGGCATGCTATTCCACTACTGTACACCAGTCCCTTATCATGCCCTAGCCAAGCCAGTCACCACAAAGTATCATACCTTGAGATCTGTTTTTCCACTTGAACACTGTGAAGTGTTTGAGAAAGGTGCCATCCCTAGAAGGTAGCCTGCTAAGAGAGACGAGAGTGTAGGAATAAGAGTGCCTCTGAAACAAGAGGAAAGGATTAGTGGATGTCATCTCTGTCTAATCTGTGTGCTTAAGTCCTAACATACTACTCAGTTTTTAATCAAACAAAACTCTTTCTGAAAATGGTGGGTGTCTTCCCTGAGTTGAGCATTAGATAAAGGTTGTTTGAGTATTTCAGGACTTGTGTCATTCATGTTTCTGTGATTCATTCTGCTTTTTAAATTTTTTTTCACTTAAGCATATCAAGGCAGAAGTCCTGCCTATTAGATATCTGATGATAGAAGTCACTATTAATGAAGTAACATAAAAGTAACAACTTTTCCCATCTTCAGAGTACTGGCAGTGGTCAGTTTATATTTTCAGAGCCTGAGACATGCACTAACTAAGTCTCATTTCACTCTTTCCAAGTACTAAATAAGTGCTGTTTATATCTATTTCACAGATGGTGGAAACAGCAGATGATTATTTCACTTGAACCAAGCTGCCTTGTAATCATTGTTCAAATAGAAATCAGAAGTCAAAAGGAGTAGTTTCATGGTTTTCTTGATGGCACTTAATTTACTTAGTATTGTGACTCTACTTTTGCCCACTAAATTTGATAAAAAATTAGTTTTGTTCTAGAAGGCAAAATTTACTACAGAGCAGTACCTCTTTTCTTTAAAAAATAAGACAACTCCACCCAACTTTTCCTCTTTTAAAAAATCTGCTCAGCCTCTGAAATTGATGAGGTGGATAGCTGAAATTTGGCTTAGAAATTCCTCTCTGCTGAGGATAAGAATCTTTCGGAGTTTCAGTGTAGACTGTTTCATTATGACTGAGCAAGGAGCCTTTGGAAATTTAAGATCATGAGCATGACAGTATAAAAGGTTTATGTTGTTGTTGTGTTGTTTTGTTTTTTAACCATCAGTCTGGTAGAATTAAGTTCTTCATGACTTTATTGGCTATCAACTAAAGCAACATATGAAACCCTTCTCTCTGCAAGTAACCTGAATCCCTTCATTTCTCTGGAGAATTCATCCCTCATGTCACCCTTCACTAGTTTATTTTGGTGTGGGAATATGGAAAGGAGAGAATCTTTCTTCTTCTGAGATCTCATTTAAAGACTGCATCATATGAGGGCTTTATAGACTCCTTAAAACTGTTGTCATGGAGGAAGAGTGCACACTAGAACACTTGGTATCTCATCTTAATGAAGGATATTGCAGACTGCTGTAAGATCTGAGAGAGTTTTATATATCACACTCTACCTACTGTGTGTTGCTATTGAATTATTCTGAGTATTCAGTAAGATCAAGTGGTCATTGCAAACTGGTTTGTCTTTGAAGCTGATCCAGCTGTACCAGTTCCTGTCATCTATCAATGTGTCCTTTGGTGATATGTCCTATGGTTTCATGTTCTCAAAATATCCTGTAACTCTGTCTCTTGTATTTCAAGCTGAATGGGAAAAACCTTTTGATCCAAAATACACTAAAAAGAACAAATTCTTTGTGAATGGGAACAAGGCTGTTGAAGTCCCGATGATGTTTGGAATGGGTCAGTTCAAGCATGGCTATGATGAACAGCTGTCTTCCACTGTGGTACAAATGGATTACAAAGGAGGTGCTTCAGCATTTTTTATTCTGCCTGATCAAGGAAGAATGAGGAAGCTGGAGAAAAGATTGTCTTGTGAACGTATGTCAAGGTGGAGGACAGTAGTCTCAAAAAGGTAAAACTCTGCAGTTTTTGGTTCAGATGGGAGGCAAGGAGACACATCAGTCTCAATCTGCTGGGTACAGAATAAATATACTATTTTTAGTTCTGTTTTAATCTACAGAAGAATTCCCACTGACCAAAGTTGAAACCTGGCTCTCTGGTGTCTTGTGTTTTCACATTCAGTACTGCATGAAATGAAAACCTTCACAACTTTAGGACTTTTGCCATTTCCGCATTTTGTTTCCAATCTTCAACTCTCCATAGCCCCCAGTTTTCTGTCTTAAGACCTCTTCTCACTTTTTTGGGGGAGGTCTTCTGCCTTCTCCTATTTACAAGTAAATTCCTACCACTTTCCTTCAGCCTTTTTTCTTGTCTTTTGACTTCCTTTCTGTCTATTACAGTTACCAATAATTGCACCTTTAATGCTGAAATAACAGCTTTCATTTGGCAATTGTGAGGATAAAGCTCAATGATAAGGGTATAGAGCACCTGGCACATTGCAGAGCCACTCTATTCAGGCTGTTTGAAGACAGGAAGGCAAAATTGGTATAAGCTACACTTGCTTCAAGGTAGCTTTGAAGGCAGAAAGGTTATATGCTTTCTAAAACCAACTTTAGATTCCTTCCATTTACTGTCATGGGTAATAGTATCCTTTAATGGGACAAAATATGTGTACAAGCATAGGAACAACATGCTTTCAGAATCAAGCCCTTGTGTTCATTCATGAATCTGATGTGCCATGTTAGAGACCTTCACACATACACATTTGAAAATTGTATTTTAGATTTTTTTCTCAAGACAAAAATGACATCCTAATAAAGAAAACCAAAACCAGTGTCATGCTCTTAACTCTGATTCACTGTTAAATCTTACCAAAAAATCTAGATTTTTTTTTTCATTTAAAAATAAGACAGAAAGAAGTATTGAATTCTCTGTGCATTTTCACAGTTTTGAAACTTCTGGGAGCAGCTATGTGTTTTGTGACTAAAATCACTATAGGACAAATAAGATGGTGAATCAAGACACTTATGAATAATTTTTATCAAAGAAACATAATTACCTTCAAAAACAGCAAGAAAGACACGAAATACAATTGGAGGGATTTATATTTCCTCTCTCTATCCTCTCCCTCCTCTCCAAACAGGAATAATCTACCTAAAAGACATGAATGAGAGATGTAAATCTTATAATATAAAAATGCATTACTGTCACAGATGAACTTGTTTCATTCAGCTCCCCATTTTTCATCATGGCAGTTCTCTCCTGCAAACTAATGGCACAAACTACTCCTCTTCCATTTAGTTTTCAAAGCAACCTGTTGCCTTCACTATTATTTAGAGTCTCTGGGAAGTCTTAATAAATGGCTTTGATGTGGGATATGGAATGATTTAAGGACTGTGGGCAAGATATGTTTGTCCCTGTTTCTCTGTCTGCAAACTGACATTAACAGAAGTTGTAGAAGCATTGTAAGGAAGAGTTTTTATTGCTATTGGCTGCTGAAGAGGGGATAGTGCCAAAGTATTGCTAGTACAGACAGATGAGATCTATTTAATGGCTAAACTGTGGAGAAAACATCACTTTCTCTTCTGGAAAATGTATTGAGTGCTTCCAGCCTGGTCGCATTGTTGCTGTGTGCCTACAGCTTTCCCTTTCCTGCATGTTGAAAGCAAGTGGGGGCTTGTGAATGAGAGTCTTTATGTAACAACAAGACAGATGATTCAACGGTAGTTGCATCCTCACTTGAGACAGCAATCAGCACAGTCAGAAATTAAGGAGAAGTAAAAGATCAGCAACCTGTTATCAATCCGCTAACACTCTCATTTTTGGGTACCAGCCAGACTTAGCATTAGGTGCTGTGCTACATTGGAGGTACGGGCCCTTTCCTTCCCACTTGTCTGCTGGATGACTTCCTCTTTGGCCAGCTTCATTAACTGCTCCACATCTCCCTGACCTCAACCCCTGGACAGTTGTCCTGGTTTCTCACTAAGAAAACAGTAGCTACTGTCAGCGTTATCACTGACCTCTGTCTCTTTATGTTGCTTGTAGCTGTAAATGTTGGTTTTAACCTTTGAAAAGGAATTGTTAGATCCTTAGTGAAAGAGCAAGAAAGAAATGAGTCAGAAATGTGGAGCTTTGATTAATTTATGGAAAGCAGCAAACTAGTCACTTTCAAAAAAAAAAATTTAATAAATCAGACATTGGACTAGACATAGAAAAAGAATTATCTATTGACTAACTACATTCTGTCAATGTGCTTTTGGTTTTTTATTTTCTCATCCATAAAATCACTACCACATACTGTCCTGCTCCTTAGGTATATCTTTTTGTTTTCTCTGTCCTGATTTATATGATAAACACAGAAGGACAACCTTTTTTTTTTTTTTAATTAAAAAAGTGAACTTTGATGTCTTATATTTTTTGTGCCCATCCTGAGGCACCTAAAAGAATCATTTTTTCACAGGGTGAATCCTCTGCATCCTTAGTAATGGGGCATGATGAAGGTGCTTCCAGCAGAATGCACAAAATATCACTAGCTTCTGAAAATATCAGATGAAGATCCTCAGGGAGGCACAGCTGTACTGTTTTGCTGAATGATCCCTGGCTCAATCTCAGTGTTCATGTGTTGGCTTACTGCAGACTGTGAGACAGCAACCTACAACCCTATCCTCTCAACCAGCCTTCCAACACTGTTATAAACTTTCTTTTCTTCTCCCCAAATTAATGTCACTATACATCTCCCATGTAGACTAGAGAGAGCCTACAAGCAAAATGTCTTTGGGGAGAAAGCAAAATTAGTTTGTCTCTCGCAAGTCTGTGTTATACTGTGATATCTGATCAAAAGTTTCACCATATTCTGGCACTTCTTTTCTGGCAGCTCAGCAAATTTGTATCTTCCGAAATTCACTCTTTATGGGACATATGACCTGAAAAATATATTATATAAAATGGGCATCATGGATGTATTCACTGATAAGGCTGACCTCTCTGGGATCACTGGGCAGCCCCAACACAGAATTTCCCAGGTAAGTCATACTGCTTTTTGTTTTATGGGCCCATGGTTATTGATACTTACATAACTTTCTTTACAACTATTCATGATGCAAAACTTGTGCTTCGCTTCACATGAAAAGGCGGCTGTTGGCATACAGAGTATTTCACCCATGTTACTTGCACTGTCAGTGCAATTGGGCTGGATCAGGTTACAAATCTGTAATTTTTTAATCTAGGAGGCCTTTTGGATCTGCGTGGGGCAACCTTATAAAACAGATATGACCAAATCATCATCGGTCCATGCCTCAGTACCCTCCCGCAGCATGTTGTTACAGTCATTACGTTTCTGCTTCTGTTTGTGCCTACCTACTTTAGCTTGCCTCTGGGAAAGTAGGGAGCTGTAGGATGTATCACTGCTTGTGTTTTTTGGAGAGGAGGGGAGGGGAGAGGAAAAACACTGCTTGCCTTTAAACTGTTTAGGGGAAAGGAATATGCAGTTATTAAAAACATTTGGCTTCAAGCCTATGAGCAATGACTCTCATTAGTGACAAGCACAGACAAAAGCTACAGATAAGTCATGCTTCAATAAAACTAGAGTTTAAAGCTGACAATCAGTGCAAATTTCATTGTCTAATATGAACAAAACAACTGCCTTCATGACCTCAGGTGGAAGTCAGTGAATTAAGGTCTGTGAATGTCTTGATTTTGCAAGGTAAAACTTACATGTTTCTCTGCTCTAGTCCTCTTATTTCTGGCCCTTCTCCTTTGCTCCCATTTTTTCCAAGACATTAAGGAACATGGGAAACATAATTTCCAGATGCTATTCAGTGTGCTAATCTGCATGTTACTTCTTCAACTCTATAAACTTTTAATAGACAGTTAAATATGATCTTAGTCTCTTAACCTTTAGTCTAGCTCCACAGATCTGCACAAGTGAGAGCGGGGATTAAGAAAAGAAAGCAAATGTTTTACTAGCAGGGACATGCCCCTCCACTGGGGATGGACTTTTCCTCTCTGAGGCTAGGAGAGCTATGCTGCATGTAGGTTGCTGTTTTTTTTTTTTTTTCGAACTTTACTGTCTTTGTGCAGTGGTCTCACACCTGTCCATCTGATGCTTGTTTCTTATCAATAACTCCTTCAAGCACTTTTAGCCCCAGTTCTTATTTAGGTGACTAGTTTTGTACCCCTCTGACTTGTAACATATATCTTTCTTCACAGGCTATTCATAAGGCTGTGGTAAAGGTGGATGAGACTGGCACCGAAGCAGCAGCTGCCACAGGCATGGAAATAGTGCCTATGTCCGTTCCAGTTACCATTACATTTAACAGGCCCTTCCTAATGGTCATAACTATGGAGAACACTATACTCTTCATGGGAAAAATTGTGAACCCTCTGAAAAAAGATTAATTTGATGTACATACTAAGTATGCAGTGATCACCACTGTTAAATCAAGTGTTTGACCTGATGAGTATGGCATGGCTACAGAGGGCTCTCCACCTCTTAACTGATGCTATTCACTGTTTTTTGTAGATGAGACTCTTCATCAATTTAAGTTGTTGTAGTTGCATGTTTGTTTGGGCCTTGTTTTTTTTTTATTTTTTTTTTTTTTTTTAAAGAAGGTTGCATTCAGGCAGAACTGTCATTAGATCTGGGACAAAATAGGCCTGTGTGATACTGACAGCATAGATACATCTTCTAGCAGGGAAGATGTAGAGCATGTGGGTGAAGAGAGCTATGTAAGCCTCCTTCTTCCCTCATGGCTGCCTTCTCACCTTTTTTTGCATTGACTGACAAATGGGTACAAGTTACGGCACTTTACTACTTGTGCCCATTTTCCTACCAACATGAAGTTCATAACTGGCATAGAACTTAACATGCATAATGCTTACTACCTTGCATAGTACCATTGTTGTCCAGTGAGTCTATTACATCCTTGCCTTTCAGCTGTCATCCCAGCTAGACTGCTGCAAAGGGGTCACAAAGAAGGTGTGTTTTTCCCCTGCAGATATATACTGGCTTGCCCACTGGTTTTGTAAGAGTTTACAGTCCAGACTCATTACAGGCAAATGTTAGAGGGTCTTAGAACTGGGTTTAAGAAAATAAGAGGTAGGTCAGATCTCTGCAGTTCAGTGCCCTGGAGCTGACCTTTGTGAATCAGATATACAGCTGAGAGCAGCCAGAAGACTACTTCTAGCTTATGACTGCACCTAAACCAGCTTCTAGAAGCCCCGAGGCAGCAGGAAACACAAGCCATCTCCCCCTGGTGCCAGTGCCTGTACCATTACTGTCTGGTCCTGGGAGTTAACTCATGGTAGCAAACACCATTCCAGTATTGTTTGTAGGATCAAGCACCCCACCAGTAACACCTGTACCCCATCAGTGACACTTACTGTGTCTTTTGACATAACCCCTTCTGTCCAGACTGTCCAATAATACAACATTGGTACTCTATTTCTCATCTGCTTCATGGTTAGTATAGCCACAATATTATAAAGATCTGTTTTCACTATTAAGATACACAATACTAAAAGTCACATTCATAATGCACATGCTTATTTATTTTTTCTTGTTTATTTTCCTATCTATTTTTCTTCTGTTTTCCACAACATCTATCATTATTTTATTTCTTTGCTCATGTTCATGGTATATATCTGATCTCTGGTTGCAGGAGGGGTAAATTATTGACTAAAATGGGTTAGTCTGTTAATAGGTATTAAGCATTAACACCAGTCTTTGTACAGCCTTGAAATATACAGACAAATGTACTATGGTAGAACAACAATGAATAAACGTGACATTTAAAAGTTTCTAATTTTGCTGTTTTATTTCTGTAATTCAGAGTTAAGACTTCAGTATTGTTCAAGTATGGTTTTTTGACTGGTGTCAACAAACAGTTATTAATATACTGCTTATATATATTAGATCAGTACAGTAATGCCAGTAATGAGCTTCAGAAAGCCCTGTGCCTTTGGGCTGAGCAGTAAATCCCTATTCAGCACATAGTTGGTTATCTCTGTTAGGAGGAGAACTTTTTGGGAAGGTTGCACATTTCTTTGATTCAGATGTTTATTTCAAAGGCTACAGACAGTGTGCTGCTTCTAGTCTATCAAATGTGTAGCTTCATGTGTGTGTGTCATCTTTCTTCTAAAAAGCTCTCTCTTGACTCCCTCTAATAGCTATGTTACTAGTCATGGCATGTGTTTTGAGCTGTGATTCCTTTTCTTCCATAAACAAAATACTAGCCATCTAGATCATACTTTCTTCAATAGATTGTGACAGGAAAACAAGAGAAGTGCTTAGAAGCTACTCATCTTTTTGTAGATGAACCCACTTCCAAATTAAAATCACAATGAAGAAAAACTCATCTGCGTGGCATTAAAATTGGGCAATAAGGGAGAATAAATGTAGTATTTCCCAAACTGAAAACTAGATGTACTGAATTTGTTTTCATTTGTCTATGACTACATCACTGGACCCATAGCGAACCTTGACAGAGGGTACTTTTCTCCAGGTTCTTACAGATCTTTGTAATTTATATTGATCTAGAAGCACTGTGGGTCTTGCTAGGTCACAAACAGTTTTCTGACATAACCAGAAACCAGATCTTGCAGCTTGCTTTGTTATAAAAATGTATAGCAATGCATTTGGATATAAATCCAAAAAACCTAACTTAAAAGGAAAAAGTAAAATTGGCATATTTACACAGCAAAGTAAATTAGAATTATGAGGAAAAACTTCAGAGAATGGAAGTCTTGACTCCCCTCCAAAAAGAATGACCCCACAACATTAAATCTCAAACTGTAATAAGAAAGGACAAGGACAAATTTGAGGAAAAAAACCCCAACTTGCAGAAGTCATAGCATATAATAATATATTCTTTTCAGAAGATGTCAGAAATCTGCTAGAGAGTCTGAGCCGCCAATAGATGTTCAAAGTGTAAAAGAAGTCCCTGAGGGGGATCCTGGCAAAACAGAAAAGCTCAATCCATTGCACATATACTTCCTTTGCAGTAGTTGAGCCCTGAGCAACTATTTCAAGTTGAATTAAAAATAGAAGAGATGTTAGAAAAAAACCCATAAGGCGCAAGTAACAACAAATTGCCAGGACTGTTTAGTATGCATGCAAGAGCTCTTAGCTGTCTCAAGAATACAAATGTTAAGCTTTCCACTGTGATGCATCAGTTAGACTGGTCTCTGTACCAGAGTCATAAGAAGTGACAAATGTGACATAACTTTTTTAAAAAAGATGCAAGTGAGCATGCAGTGAATTGCAGAACAGTTAGTCCAACTTTGCTATTTTGAAAACTGTACAATTGTGGTTGCATGGATAAGTATAAGAAAATATTGAAGAACTAACATGACTTTTGTAAAATCATAGAATCATAGAAATATTTAGGCTGGAAAAGACCTTTAAGATAGAGTCAACCGTTAACCTAGCACAGCCAAGTCCACCACTAAACCATGTCCCTAAGTGACGCATCTACGTGTCTCTTAAATGCCTCCAGGGATGGTGACTCAAGCACTTCCCTGGGCAGTCTGTTCCAATGCTTGACAACCCTTTTGTGAAGAAATGTTTCCTAATATCCAATCTAAACCTCCTCTGGTGCAACTTGAAACCATTTCCTCTTATCCTATCACTTGCTACTTGGGAGAAGAGACCAACACCCATCTCGCTACAACCTCTTTTCAGGCAGTTGTAGAGAGTGATAAGGTCTCCCCTGAGATTCCTTTTCTCCAGGCTAAACACCCCCAGTTCCCTCAGCTGCTCCTCACAAGACTTGTGCTCTAGACCCTTCACCAGCTTCTTTGCCCTTCTCTGGACACACTCCAGCACCTCAATGTCTTTCTTGTAGTAAGGGGCCCAAAAGTCAACACAGTATTCAGATCCACAGAGGTATGGCCTCACCAGTGCTGAGTACAGGGGAGACAATCACTTCCCTAGTCCTGCTGGCCACACTATTGCTGACACAAGCCAGGATGCTATTGGCCTTCTTGGCCACCTGAGCACAGTGCTGGCTCATATTCAGCCAGCTGTTGACCAACACCCCCAGATCCTTTTCCACCTGACAGCTTTCCAGCCACTCTTCTCTAAGCCTGTAATGTTGTATGGGGTTGTTGTGACCCAGGTGCAGGACTCAGCACTGAGCCTTGTTGAACCTCACAAAATTGGCCTTGGCTCATTGATTCAGCCTGTCCAGATCCCTCTGTAGTGCCTTTCTACCCTCAAGCAGATCAACACTCCTGCCCACCTTGGTGTCATCTGCAAACATACTGAGGGTGCACTCGATCCCGTCATCCAGATCCTTGATAAAGATATTAAACAGAACTGGCCCCAGTACTGAGCCATGGGGAACACCACTGGTGACTGGCCATCAACTGGATTTAACTCCATTCACCACCACTCTTTGGGCCTGCCCATCCAGCCAGTTTTTTACTCAGCAAAGAGTACACCCATCCAAGCCATGAGCAGCCAGTTTCTGCAGGAGAATGCTGTGGGAAATGGTGTCAAAGGCTTTACTGCAGTCTAGGCAGACAACATCCACAGCCTTTCCCTCATCCCCTAAGTGAGTGACCTTGTCATAGAAGGAGATCAGGTTAGTCAAGCAGGACCTGCCTTTCACACACCCATGCTGACGAGGTCTGATCACCTGATTGTCCTGCACGTGCTGCATGATGGCACTCAAGATGATCTGCTCCATAACCTTCCCTGGCCCTGAGGTCAGGTTGACAGGCCTGGAGTTCCCCAGATCTTCCTTCCAGCACTTCTTGATATTGATATATTGATATAATGATATATGTCACATACTTCAGAAAAAAGATAAGATTCCTCAACGAAGGATCTCAAAACAAACCTTAGCTAGTAGGGAGACAATAAGTTCAGGCATGTGTTATTCAGAGAAGTCAGAGATCATGTGGGACTTCAATGCATTGTGAGGTGACATATTTTGCTGATGGTCCTACCTTGTTCATGAGCAAGGATATCGTAGTACACAGTGACTGGCTGATAAAATGTCAGAGGAAAATCACTGCCAATAAATACAAAACAAAGAGTACAAGGAAAGAAACCCTTTTGTTATATATGGTGTAGTGGTCTCTTAAGTTAGGCATTGCCACTCAGGATAGAGATTTTGCAGTTATGCTGGGTAGGCCACTGAGTATGTAATCTCCATGCTCAGTGCTGGTGAAAAAGGAAACCAAGCAGTGGGAGACATGAAAAAAGGAAGAGAGAGAAAGGAAACATCGATATGCCCCTGTGGATGCTATGTCCACACTGTGTACACTAAGTGCAGCACTGGATACTGAGTTAGATGAACCTTTAGTCTAAGCTAAGGGTGGCCATTTTATATGGTTTACAGGATAATGTCATCTGTACATATACTGTGTATCTATGGGCTCAACTCAGAGCCAAAGCCTGTGTTTATTTCCTTTTGCTGTGCACATGGGTGTCTAAGACAACAGTATGGGGCTGGAAGGTAAGAGCATTTTTATTTCATCAATTAACAACAACACTTCTATCAGCTCAGTTTTTCAGTAGGAAATATGTAAAAATCAAAGCCAAGTTATATGATTTGGTAGTTCAGGAGCATTCATTATAAAAAAATAAGTGCTTTTTTTGGGGTAGTTTGCAGGGTTTTTTTATCGCTTCTTCGAATGATTCAAGTAGGTGAATTTTTATTTGTATGCTTATTTGCAGTTTTGGTCTTTTTGCAATCATTGATCATGCTATTTACAATCATATGAATGCCTTGCTATTCACCAGTGTACCTTCACAAAGACTCCTACCAGATCTATCATATGTCTTATTTACTGTTTCTGGGTTTTGTTCTTTTCTTTCTCTATAAAATATATATATAAAATGGGAATATCTTATTACTAGACTGTTTTTCCCATCAGATTCATACCAAACTTTCCTGTTTAAAATTTCTAAATTATTTTTCCTCTACATCTATGACCTTACAGTGTATGACAAATCTATTTTTAGTCCATGAATAAAGGCAAAAGAGAATAAAACGCTGAGTGGTAAAATAATGACTTGCTCACTTCTCAGGTCCTCTACAACTGATGCAGAAGTTTTTTCCATCCTGACTTGAAGAAATAAGTGCTTGATGTAAACTTTATTGTAAACAATCACTTTCTTTCCAATCAGTGTTTTTCTACAATAGCCTTTAGATAATGTCCATAGTCCCATATTGGTATTATCTTCACATCCAATAAATGACATTTCTCCCCCACGAGAAGGTTCAAGATTTTGAATTTTTCGAAGTTGTGACAAAAATTTAAAATCTCAACAATTTTCCTGAAAATAGTTTTTTTCCATTTTATTGGTAAATGGTAGAAAATTTTATCACTTGGTAGCATCTTATGAAATAAAAGTTAGCGTGGAACATTTGCATCATTTCTGTTTGACAAAGCCGACGCATTCCTGAAAATGTTCTGATTTCTCTGACTCTGCTTTTTTACATGGAAATTGATCCCTCAGAAAACTTCCAAGAAGTTTTTCTAAGAAAGGATTTTTAAGGGGGCCAATAAGGGCTACAGGAAGAATCTGAGTACTTGCACAATCTAGGAAAGTTTCTCAGACGCAGAAAAAAAGTTGTGAACATTTGTGAAGTAGTTTGTAAGTAATACAGTGCTGAAGTTGTAGCTCAGTTATAAGCCTACTACCATTAAAGATGAAGTAGGGACCAGCAGTTCAAAGGATTTATGGACTTCTTAGCTTTGGTGATGCTCTGAGTGCCCATAGAGCAGTAGTAGAAATAACTGGTTTTACAGTAAACTATGAAGGGAAATGTGTTTAGAATGTGCTGCTAAAAAATTGCCTCCTTTGGTGACAGTGAATCCTCTTAGTCTTAGTGCTGGCTTGCAGGATTCTGTTTCTGGTTAGGAGATCCTAGTCATTGTGCTTCACAAATTACATCGGGAGGGATCTCAATAGTTCAGAGATCTCCAAAGAGCAGGGGATGCTAAGTGTCATCTGTGCTGTAATATTTGGGTGTTGGGTTTGGAGTTACAGTAATTATGAGTGTGGAGGCGAATTAGAAAAACAAACGTGTTTGTTAAGAGATTAATTCAATCATCATCGGTATGAGAGCTGGAGCATTCACAAAGGCTGGTGACCAGTTCAAACTGGTTTTCATAATCCCCACCCACCTAAGTTCTACCAAAGGCATTAATTTTAAAACGTTGCATCATCAAGGAGAAAAAAAATACTCTCACTGGCTGATCAATGAACCTGAGAGCAGGACATTGTCCCCTAGAAGTTCTTGTGACCTGATTAACCTTTTTGCTCTTTGTGGCTGAGCCCCATTCTTGCTGACCCCATAGTACTCTGCTGCTCTATGGAAGAAGACACCTGGTTATTCTGTGAAAATCTGTCTGGGCTTTCCCTGGTCCCCAAAGGTTGTTTTTTGATGAAGGATCTTACTGTGACTTCTTTGGGAATGCCTTCCTCCATGATTTGTCAACAGGCTCTATTGGCCATTGCTCTCCAAGCTGATGGAGGGAGCAGGGGGCAGAGGCATGGTGTGCCAAGGAGATGAGAGTGGTCTCCAAGTGACTGGGTGATGTGAAGAAAAGCAGGAAGAGAACGTCAGAGCAGATATCAGTATGTAGGAGCCAATACTTGACAGGATATCGACTAGTTTAAGGTAGGGAAGTTTTGATCTGTACTGAAATAGTCACAATTCCAACAGTTTTCTAACAAAAACTAACAAATTTGAGATGCTTGTGTAATGGCTAATTGCATGGATAAATGGCTTTTTTTACTTCTCTGCATATTGATCTAGAGTAGGACTTTTAGAAGCTGTGCAGTGTTGGCCTAAATCTTCTTCCAACATAGTTAAAAGCAGTGGGCAGAACAAAGCATAATCTACTCTATATCCATTCAAAATAAAATGGAAACCTGCCTCCCTTCTGTGTCTGTTGTCTGGTGGACTCCTGTGTTTGTACCCTCATTTTCAACAGAGCTGTTCTATATGAGTAGAGAGACTGACAAGGAGTAATAAATAAGGTAAATTGACTCTGTGGCTTGCAAGACTATTTTCTGTGTCCTTTCTTTGAGCATTAGCCAAAATCCATATTGTGTGCTTGGGCAGCTGAGCTTCTGAGTCACAGAATAATGTCCTTACTGTTTACTTCAATCCACTTTGATCAGCCTTACTTGATCAGCTGTGTGATTAAAGGTAGGCACTCAATTCAGTATCACTCAGGAGTACAGAGGAGGTAAAGGAAGTAATTCAGATGAGATGGTCCCAGATAGCAGGGTCAGTGGACCAAGTGGGAAGGTGAAAAAGAACTTTTTAATGAAGGCTTTCAAAATAATGTTAGTTGCTTAAGTCTTGAATTACTCATTGGGATGGTTCTTGTTAACTATATTTTCATGTTGTATAGACACACATTTATTACAATTTTAAGTACTATACTGCTGTTGGAAACCCATAATTAATTGATTAATTTCTTTCTTTCTTTAACGCAAGAACATTATTAAGAAAGAAGGGTGGGCCAGTAGTTGCACAGCATTGGGCTGGGACTTGGGAGTTTCTGCTTCCCTTTCCAGCTCAGTCACAAGTTCACTTTGTATAAACTTAGCTTCCTGTCTGCTTAAAGATATCCGCTGAGGTTGATCATTCTTCATTTCTTTGTTTAAATGGTCAGACAGGGATTCAGGTGTCTTACCATAGGTAAATAGTATAATTTTAAAGGCACAACACTGGACTGGTGTTCAGGTGAAACAATCCCCGCCGGCATGGTGCTTGGGGGTGAAAAAAACCCATTCTTTTGAGCACAACGGCCTTATCCTTCTCTATTTTCCTGTACAAGGTTCTTATGTTGTAGGTACTGGCAACAGATATTTGCATTTTCTAGTCATGAAAGAAAAAATTTCTAGTAAAAGGGTTGGCTTGGGCAGTGTCATGTGGTGCATGCAGATTATTAATACTTGGTGTGCTTAATCACCTCTCCCCATGCTTTATTGTCCCCAGGTAGCTAGCACCTCTTGGATGCAAGCACTAAGCACACTAGGAAAGAAGACACTTTCTGTAAAGTCCAGAGGACTTTTCATGGAAGTTTGCAACTGAGGAAGATTTCCAGTTTCACTCTGAAGCTGTATAAAGCTGCAGCCTGCAGACCACAGATTTTCAAATTGTGTATCACTGTTACTGAGGGAGGTGCCATGGTATCAGACTGATAAAAATGATTCTGTCTTTATTAAACTCAGTAAAGAACTGAAATGATGCTCAAGGCCGTTGAAAGTTACTTTTTATTTTCACGTCATCTTATCTCAATGAGGAAGTTAGATGTGTCATTTTTATCTTACAGATGAGAAAACTGAAGCCCATCAGACAGTGCTAGTGATGTTCCCAAGGTCAAAGCTGAGCTGCTCAACAGAGCTAGCAATCTATCCTGAATTTTAAACCCAGTGGTTCTCTTATCAGGCAGTCCATCCCATCCTGAAGTCATTCCAGTATCCTGAACAGTATTTGGGCAATAGAAAATATTCTTAGAGACCTTTATAGTCAATAGATTGCAACATGGTTATTTTGTCAAGTATTTTGGGGGTTAGAAGGAAGAGAAAACAGAATGCATAGTATTCTTTCACAAGACCTCTGCTGGAAATCATTCAGATATGACAATGTCAGAAAGCTATTTTGTTACCAATATTAGTATTACAGACACACTCAAGTCTGAAAGGAAACTCCATGGTGAAGCTGTTACATGCAGAAATAATGAAAAACAGGCTTTCTTTTGAAAGATTCTGGGGTCTAAATAAAGGTTTCTAATGTTAGAGCAACCTGCTTATTCTCCTGCCCCTTTTCAGGAGGGTTCAAGACTGCTGCTAAAGGTCCTATGTCATATCTGCCAATCTGCACACTTCTGAAGCAGCAGTAGGAGGTTTAGCTGTTATTGGTGCACCATGTAACACACCTGCTACATTTTAGTAGTTAATTTGTAACTGGCATTGTTTTTCCAAATGAAAAATGGTGATGAGTGTTAACTATTGGTCATTGCCATTGGTATAGTTTTTTTTTTTTTTTAATTCTAGCCCTTGCTCTCTACTTAGTTCATACATATTATTAGTGATGCTAATTTAAATGAAAAACAGCTCTGTGAGCAGAACTTCCCCCTCCTCATGAATGTTCTCGTCACTATATACAGACTGTATTTCATCCCCATTTCACATTCCCTTTCTAAACAAATGAATTTTGCCTTCCTGGTGGGACAGTGGTGGAGAATCTCCAAGAAGTCTTGAAAGCATAGCATGACCACTGTGTGCAGATTGGGCCTTTTTTCTTCATTATATACCTCATCCAGACTAGAAGAACCATAGTTCACCAGGCATGCATACATGAAACTTGAAACTATCAGGGAGAAAGAAGGGGAAAGCAATGTCCGTTTCCTTCCTAATACCACGCTCTCTTCACATTGTTGTCAATGTACTTGTGGTCTTTACACTTACAAATCTTTGTGTTACTTATGATATAATAGATCTATAGGGATAAAGATTTTTTATGTTTGAAGTAACCTGTGTGTCTGTGACCCATTAGCCCAGAACAGCTATTATTGTTGCTAAATTGACAGAAAAACTATAATTTCCTGACCTAAGTTGTAGAAGCATTACAAAAAGACTGGACAAGTTCAATGGTTCTGCTGTCATCTAATATACCAGCCATTGGTTAATTAAGATATCTTTAAATCTGCTTTGGAGTGATTTGTTCAAAACAAAACAAACTGGCAGGAAACTGTTTGCAAGATATTGGTAAATGCATGAAATATTATATGGGTCTATTTCTTCTAAATAAGTCAAAATGTGAGTTGGGGTGTGGTATAGATATTGACCTACATGAAGTACAAAGCGGGACTTGGGTAATGTAGACTTTGTCAAGGTTTTAATTATCAGAAGCAATAAACCACATGTGTTTGGTTATTTCAGTATTTTGGACTTTTATTCCTATTAAAAGTAAGTAGTAGAGAAGCAAAATCTAGTTCAGTAGATGAATGATCAGTATGAACCTGGTTAATGTGGTTTCATGACATAGTTTTAGAGTTGAAATTGTGGTCAGTAGAGAGGTGGGAATGTAAATGGCTCGTGGCAGTCCATGGTACACGTAGCACGTATGCATCTGTTCATCATTTTATTTTAAAACTGGTGTAGCACCTTATTGCTGCTGCCATAATGAAACGCTAGGGAAGTGCCTTGTTAAAATGTAGCTTAACACTTTATTAAAAACAAAACAGTAATTACAAGGCCTCACAAATGGAAAAGAAAACAAGAGCCTTATAACCATTTTGTGTCACAGTTCATACTTGACAACTATGGCCTGTCATTCACCTAGGCTTTGATGAGTAAAATAATCTCTGTGTTTGTGACCTTTTACAGCCCAAATTAGAAGGAACAACTAAAAAGGAAAGGGGAAAAAGAAACAAAGAGGAAACAAAGAAGCGGAGTGTCAAGACAAGATTTATCTACATTCTGTCTCCATGTTTACCTAGGTAACAAAATAACACATGTGAGTAAACAAGTATAAAGGAAAAAGAGTCGTCACAAACGTGGAAATGTATTTCATGTCATCGCTCAATCATGGTCTTTGTTGTTAACTGAAAAAATTAATTCAGCTTGATCCACTAGCATTTTATTCATATAGAAAAAGTTAATAGAAACAAGTAGTACTTTTTTTCATTCCAACAATTCAAATTTGTGTGAGAGGGACAAGGAGAAGTGGGTGCGCACATGCAGTATGTGGATGTGTGGGACTAGAGAAAACAGCTTGCTACTTGTATTCTGACCACCTGCCCGAGGCAGCAACTCGGATGCACACAGAACTGATATATATGAAGGGACCACATCAATCAGAGTAGGAAACTCATCAGGGAAACATGTCTATCACATACCCTCTCAATGGCATGCACAGTCAGATTGAGAAGGTACAGGCACTTAGTTTACAGTCCATATTCAGGCTGAGGATCTGGAGGAACATTTGGCTCTGGTCAGACTTTGAAGAGAGCCGAGCCGCTTTGATGTGTGGCTGTCAGCTCCATGTGTACTTCAGTGCGGCGCAGAAAGTCTGACTTTTAGCACCAAGAGTTAGCATCTGTTTCCAGTGGTTCCAGGCACAACCTCCTGGTTTCCAGTAGGGTCCTAGTTACACAATGTTTGGGCTTAACTCCTCCACGTGGTCAGAGGCAACAGAGAGAAAGTCACAGCTACTATTCTAATGGCTGGATTGTCAGCTCCATTGGCTGAATTGCAGAGATGATCCTTGGAAACCCTATTTCATCAATATTTGCTCTGTTTCCTCCACTTTTTTAGTTGTCTCTAATTTTTATCAGGTCTGTTTAATGTTTAACAGCGGAAATTAGGCAGAAGATAATGTAGCAGTATAAGTAACAGTGTGGAGAACAGCATGGTCAGCTGAAAGCAGCAGGGCTTCTGATTTTGTAAGTACTGCACATGCATTTTTCTTATAGACTTGCAAATTCTGCTTTCTGCGGTTGGTGAAATTTTCATGTTAGGTTAATTTCACTTGTCTGCTTGTGATTTGGTTGTGTGCAGATGTTGCAATGGAATATTAATCAAACAAACACGCAAGGGACTAGTGGGACCTGCTGTTCAGGGGGAATATGCTTAGCCTGAAATTAGAATAAAATAACATTTGAAGTCATGGGGACTTATTAAGTAGTTGTTAAAGTAGAATACTGATGAAATCACCTTTTAGGTTTGAAACAGCCTTCACAGTGACTCAAAATTAGCATAATATCACTAGTGACTGAACAACCAGGTCCAATTTATAAACTCTCCTGGTGACAATGTATAAGACAACCATTGAATTGCTAAGGCCAGGCTCTCTAATTAGGACTGGAGTGAGTGTAGGGGGTGGGTGGAAGGCCACAATTTAAGTTTAATTACCCTTTTTATTCCAATAGACAAACTAATCTGTGGTTTGGCAGAGAATTATTTTCTGAATTTCCAATTTGCATATAAAAAATACAGCCCACATTTAATAAAGTTTTTCCACTTTCTCCAGCTTTGAAATGGTAACAAAAACTATTTTTGACTGAAATTTTCTAATTTCAAAATGTTGAAATTAATGTGATTAACATCTCTAAAGGGAAAATGTGTGGGGAATACTTGATGACAATATTCAGTGTTTTCCAGCTTCTGGTAGAAGTACTTCTTTAATATTTCTATAAAGAGCTGTGATACTAAGAAGCTTTTTAACTGATCTGATATAGTAAGAGTTAGCAATGGAGCCGTGCCTAATAAAACCTTGCTGCAGAAAAACCATACTCTTTGCTTCAGAAGTTCTTTGAAATTTAGGCTAAGCTTTGTTTGGACACAGGAAGTGGTCATGAACAGCAGAAAATTATCCTCTTTTTCACATAAGTGTGCAATATCTCATATAACTAGAGAAAAACAGTCTATGAAATGTTAAACAGCAAGTACTTTTGAAACACTCTCTGTACTACATGATTGCTTCATTTGTCTGCCATACATAAGGGGGTTTTTTTGGCTGGGTGGAAGAGGGAGAGTTCTGCCTAAAAGAGATGCAAATAGTTGAATCATCTTCCCATCTAGGGCCATATTGCATCTTCTGGATTAAGGAAATTAAAATTTAGTGTTACCGATTCCTACTGCCGCTCACTGGAGTGGTCATTGTCTGCTTTCAGACATATACAGCATATTCAGATCCTAGCAAATATGAGACCACACAGCTAGTGTATATGTTTGCTATAAAAACCAAGGAAGACCACCATACCAATAAAAAAATAAAACAACTGGTTAATCACCAAGAATCCTGGAACGTGGGCTGCCCTCAGAAACTCTATCTAAATCTTGTTTAGGTAGTAGCTACAGTCATCTTTCACATCTGGGAATGAATACAGGACCAAGAGAACTTTACCTTAGCAGGACATGGGAAAATGCATTCCTGGAAAAGAAGGATACAAACGGGCTATGCTGGCCGAAAACCAGAAGAAGAGGAGAGGAGCCATAACAGTAGAAAAGTTCTAGAAATGTTTTCACGTAGGAGCTGCGAGGGCAAAAACTTATTTTCATAGATAGCTTGTCATGTTTCTGAAGAGAGTTTATATGAGATGTCTCCCCAAAATAGCAGGGAACTGAGTTCAGTAAACTAGACTTGTTCCAGCTCCAATGGAGGTCAGGAGGCTCATGTGAAGTATATCATGTCAGCATTAGGAGAACAAGCATAATGAAGAATCTTGTCATCTCCAAGGGGATTAATCTGAGTGTCCTTTGGTTTCCAAATACAATCTGTGCTCCTCTTTTCCTCTTGAATCCAGGTCCTTCCTGTTTCTCTAGAGGTAGGCACGCATCCCATGTACCCATGGTGAGAGGCAAGCCACCATTTTAAAAGTTACAAACACTTGTTGCAGCCCCCTGAAAGGAGGGTCTCTTCTTTCCAAACATGTAGCTCCTTTGTTGGTGCAAATCTGCTGCTTCCCATGTGTCCTTATGCCTACTTCTCAGTGACCTGTTGCCATGGCACTGGGTACTCCAAGCTTTTGCCCTGAATTTTGCCTTGAAGTTTATGCAGATGACTTTCATCCATCACTTATCAGCTGTGGCCAATGACTGGCTATGTGAGTAAGTAACCACAAAGTAAACAGGAATGTGAATTTAACAAGCACTGGATAGTCCATGATAACCATCTGTCTGTGTGCTGCTGCCCTGATGAAAGTGAGGGAATTTATTCCACTTCCAGTGAGAAGTGAACTGCCTCACATTTACCAAACTGCATTTGGGCAGGTAGAGTATTTGATGTCTTTGAAATCCACACCTTGGGTAACACCTCATGGTAACTTGTTTGTCTGGATGCACTCTATGGGAGAGAATGACCCAGGGAAGATAATGTCATTGTTAATAGATATTATTACGGATTTTGGCTCTATGGTTTCATTGCCAATGAAGAAGAGAGTCGCCTTTTCAGGCAGTTACAATGGAGTATTATGGTTTCATTATGCCTGAAATTTTAGTTTATAATTTGGTTGAATTTATTAATGACATTTGACATTGTGCCCATGGGCACTTTAAATATCCTATGTACATTAGATCTTTATAGTTGCACTGTATAATATTTATGCTAACAAACTATTCATTATTTCTTACTACCAAGATCATTATTACCATCTGCTTATCTAATGACTGTTTGTTTTGTGACAGAATAATTTGAAAAGAAGATGAAGTATGCCCTGTGCCTGTGTTTACTGCTTACTGTTCTTTGTGCCGTAACCCATTGCCACCATGAAGACATTTGCCATGAAGTCAATAATACCAATCTGCACGATGGAACAGAAAATTTATTATCACATAACTGTGACAAGCAAGGCTCTAACTATGCAGATTTTGTATTTAGATTTTACAAGCAGGCTATATCAAAAGAAGCTGATAAAAATGTTTTCTTTTCTCCCATGAGCATCTCCACTGCCTTTGCCATGCTGGCTGTTGGTGCTAAGTCAACCACCCTGTCTCAGATTTTTGAAGGACTGGGCTTTGACGGTCTGACTGAGACTCGCATACATGATATACACAAAAGTTTTCATAAAGTTTTAGCAGTACTGAACTGTACTGATGTTAACATCACATTAAATATAGGAAATGTCCTTTTTACAGCCATTGGGTATGAGCCACAGGAGACATTTTTACAAAATACCAAACAATTTTATGATGCAGAATTTTTTTCTAGTGATTTCCATAAACCAGAAGAAGCTAAAAAGCAAACCAATAAATATGTAGAGGAGAAAACCAAGGGGAAAATTTCTGAATTAATTGGTCACCTTGATCCAAGTACTGTATTGGTTCTTGTTAACTATATTTATTTTAAAGGTAAGATATTTAACATTATTTTCCAATAGATGATTTTGATGGAAAACAAAAATTGTAGGGAACTCTTGATGATTTATTAGCAGACTATTTAGGAAAGAGCTAAACTGTGCAGGACCTTCAAAGTAAAGATTATATCTGGTCAAAAGCAGGGTATCTGATTGTTGAGAAATACTGATTGCTTGAATTTGGCCCAGTTTGTTTAAAAGCTGTGGACAGAGAAGTCCCACTCTAGTGGACTGGCTGATAGACAGGAACCCACTGCACACAGTCTTACTGGTCTGAGGCCATAATGGCTAAAGATGTTTCCAAGATCTCTATCCTGACTGTATGTGCCAGTCAAACTTAGTGAATTGACATGCTTGCACTTCCAGGGTCCCCAGTATTGTGGCAGATCTACTAGGTACACTGCATGAAAACTTAGGACATAGCATTTTGAGGGCCTGGGCTTCTGGAGCTCTTCTTGAATGTTAGGATCCTTTATTCTGCTTATCAATTCCTCACCAGGCTGAGTGCAGTCAGCTTGCATTGGTACGGCCTAACAGGAAAGGTGTAACAAGATCCTGTGGCTGAATGTTTAAGTGATTCAATTTAAATGACATAAAAGGCACAAGTGATGGGAACATATGACTACAATAGAAGAAGGAGTCTCTCAATTGGTTCTCATCAACCTTTGGTTGTTTTTCAGCAAGACAGGATTTACACTAACTATGCTGAACTTACTGCACAGCTAAAATGTTTCATTGTGAGTTATGCAGTAGGTTGAAGTGATTCAGTTATCCTCTTCTCCCATAAACAGCCCTCCAGCATCCTAACATTTAAGTTGGTCTGATTTATATCAGCCATTTTTTATGATCTTCACATGTTTGAGTGCAACATCTTCTTTTTTCCCCCGTTAGCTGCCTGGGAAAAGTATTTTGATCCTTTGCATACATATGAGCATGATTTTTTTGTGAACACAAATACATCTGTTAGAGTCAAGATGATGCAGCGTGACAGTGACTATGACAGTTACTATGACCAGGATCTCTCTTGTGAGGTGGTAGAGCTGCCTTACCAGGGCACTGCAAGAGCATTGCTCATTCTCCCTGATGATGGAAAGATGAAGCAAGTGGAAGATGCTCTCTCCAAGGAAACTCTTTGTAAATGGGATAACAAACTTGAAACCAGGTAACTCTAGGTAGATGGATTACTACATGTGAGGACATGTAATTATTTTTAAAAGAAAGCGTTAATTTCAGATCTCCTCCTCCTGGATATAATATCCTGATTTCATAAAGTGGGGTTTTAAGTGATTCCCAAGACAAGTCAGAGCAGAGCATAACTGATAAGCAACTACAGGCTCTCTGACCTGACAGAAGGGACAAAGCATTGTTACAACTGCCTCAAGACTTACTTCTCTACCTTTTGGCTATCATACCTCTTCTTTCATGGTGCTAACATAACTCATTTGTTTCACTGTGTCTTAGATTTTATCCTCATTTTCCCTTCTTTTAGCCTTCCTGCAGTTGGTCTGCTTACTCTCTGTAACTCTCTAGCCACAAAACTCTGCTAGCTGTGTATGTGGCACTTGGATGAAAGAGTGGCAATGAAGAAATTAGTTTATTTTTCCAAAATCAAAGAGCGAATGTAGGTACAAGAAGCTGGCACATCTCTCTGGATGCCAAAATTGCTCAGGGAATACAAATGCTACCATCAAACAAAATAGCAATCAGAAGAATGCTTTCAAGTGTCACTGAGTTGCATTCTACCCAGCCTGCTGGCTGAAACCAGGTTGCAATACTTCACAGCTGTTTCGTTTTCTTTGTTCAACAGGAGATTAAATCTGCAGTTACCAAAGGTTTCTATTAGTGGATCTTACGATGTTAAAAACCTGTTTGAGGAAATGGGCATTACTGAAGTATTCTCTAGTAATGCTGATCTGTCTGGAATTAGTGGCAGCCGTGATCTTCAGGTTTCACAAGTAAGTGAACAGACAGAGCTGGTGATGGGGTGGTGGTTGGTTGCTCTCATCAATTATATCTGGGGTTTTTAAAGACTTGCTTTCCCTCCTTGTCCTACTGAAGTTATAAGTAAAACTCACAATGACATGTAGGGACTTGCTTAGTAATTGTGCTTTTCTACAGAGAGGGTCTGCTGCTGTCCCATCTTTGTATTATTTTAATATTGCTATTAAAAGGCTGGATATTAAGTACATGGAAAAGTTGGACAAGGTTTTAAATGATTTCTTGGCACTGGAATATGATTGTTTACATGAGATTGTGTGAAGTAAATTATAAATGAGGGGTATATTATGATATTTGTGTTGATTAGTACCTAATTTTTTTTTAATATTCTCGAAGTTTCCAGGAAACTTCCAGTTTGCAGTAGCAGAATTTTACCATGTCAGTTTAACCTATGATTTAATGTGGTAAAGATGACAAATACTGCCCCTGTATTAGCATTTAAATAGCAGTCTTTCATTAACCTTGGAGAGAAAGTGTTGCTAGTGGAAGTCCGAACCATCTAAGAAAATCAACCAGCTAGTGCATGGATTGTTATTATCCCTCTCAGCACTGGTGAGGCTGCATTTACAGTGTCAGTGTGTCCACTTTTATTTTTGGCTCTTCCCATTCAGTCCTGACATAGAAAACACTCCTGTTGCAGGCCATTGGAGATTTACCATACAGGAAAGTTTGGTCCACTGGATTTTATCACTCCTCTCTTCTCCTAAATATTCCATAAGAATAGAGTTTATCTTTACCCCCTGCTTGCTGTCCCATATATAAACCACAGTGTTTGATCCTTTTCCCTGCAGGCAATTCACAAGGCCCTTCTGGAAGTTGATGAGGCTGGAACTGAGGCTGCAGGGGCCACAGCCATAATCCTTACCAGAGTTCTCCGTCCTTCTGTTACCATCAAATTCAACAGGCCCTTCATTATCTTGATTTCTGACAAAAAAACCAGCACCACGCTTTTCATGGGGAAAATTGTTGATCCTACTAAGAAGTGATTGTTGAGTTGTTGGGCATACTGGTATTTGGCATGAGTTATAATGGCTACAGTGTTCTCACATGTGGGCTAGTTAGTGCTACTAACTACTCTCTGATTGAGGGATATTCAGAAGTAAATGAGGAATTTTCTTATCAGATTAATAAGCAAAAGAATTGTAGAAAAACCCCAACAACTGAGACATTTTAAATATAACATTTTCCCCAGTTGAGTAATTCAAGTTACTTACACATTTTCTAAATTTTCCTTGGAAAACAGTTTTTTGTAGTTTGCTGTTATTTTTACAAGTGAATTGTCTCTGCTAAGCAGTTTTGTCCAGACTGCTTTCAGTTCTGGGTTACTCACCAAAAGCTTTATTCCATTAGGTAACAAGTCCCTTGTAATCCTATTACGTCTTCTCCAGGGCTTGGGGTTCATTATTCACCTGAACTGGTCCCTACAGAGTCCTTTCTTCCTTAGATAGCTCTGTGCTGCTTAGGCCATTGTTGTTTACCCTCAATGAACCTGTTCTTTCTCACATGTTCCAACTCTTTGCCTAGGATGTCTTAAAAAAAGATTAATGAGAAAGAGAAAATTCCCGAGACAATAGACTTATTCTGCCTGCAGGACTCACTGTGTGTTTTTGCAGCCCAGAATTGACAAAAAACTTTGAGAGACAGTGAAATTAGGCATAAACTGTCAAAGAATTGTCCTGTAAGAACATCATCCATGATTATTGCTGTGGCTGATGAATAGAATAAACATTGTCATTTAAATCCATCACTTAAGGACTGACTCCAGACTCTTGTTATCATTATATAAATCTTTTAAAATCAACAAAAACTTGTAGTCACTTTTATTAACATAGCAGGGTGTCTGTAAAATATGTTTTAAAGGCTGTTAAATGAGTTCAACTTTTCTCATATGGAGATGGCGATTCTTTGTATTCTCTCCTTACGTGCCTACTTGGGTAAAACTTGTTTTCAAGAAATACATAAGCACTCTCTTGCTGTTGTGGGACTGCAGATCACCCACTCTTACTGCAGTGGAGCACTGGGGCCCAGTGCTCAGCCTTGCTGAACTCTATAGCAAACCCTTTATCACGCAGCTGCTGCCTCAAGGAGAGGTTGACTCCTGCTTTGACAGCTGCTCTCTCACTGAACTGCTTTGACTTGTGCTATTGCATATTGACCTTGGGTAAATTTTTTGCAAGTGGAGTTTAGTCTCTGTCCCTGGGAAGATGATGCTTCTGGTTGTACACGACTCATTTCTACAGTGGTCCTAGCAATGTACTGTAAGCACTGTGAAGGTGGTGGAAGCCTCAAATCAACAAACAAACTCCCCACCTCTGACATCTCTCTGGTCCTCTGATGTGTTCTCCCAAACTTGGTCTATCGCTCACAGAGGTACTTTATTGAGACCCCTCAGTGCTTGTAGCATGGTTTTGGTGTATGGGGAGCTATGCTTCTGACTCAGTGGGACTTGGAGACTGCCACCTTGTATAAGTCCATTTACTCCAAGCAGCAAGAACTCAGTGGAAGCCCTGAGCTATTGTTTCTGCTGGGGCAAGATACCATCACTCAGTGGACTGGGAGATACTGCACCTCTGTGCAAAGCAGCGGCTTTTACAGAGTTGAGATCAATGATAACTTGCTGTGGTGTGAGGCAGCCTGCTCTGCAGTGGCTGTACAAACTCAACAGGAGCTTGGAGCAGCTCCAGTGAGATCCCACCCTGATAAATCTGTGCACCGGTACTGATTAGAAGGTAGGTTGGTGAGATTTTTATCAGAGTGGGGTGGCAGAAAAACAGGTTCTCAGCCTATTGCTAAAGGGAAAGAGGTTAGGAAAAATCTCACGGTTGCTAGGACAGAGCAGAGGTTTTGGGAAATAACACATGGAGCAACTTCCTGACCCATCTACCTCCCAGGACTTTGCTTTTGAGAGTGGAGGCAAAGAACTGCAGGAGGAGACCTGCACTGGGAGTTTTCACACTGGAGTGTGAGAAGTGACTGCCTCTGGCAAAAGTATCAAACAGGGCACCTTTGAATGCTGGATGGGTTTGGGAGGTATCTACCAAGATGTGGGGTATCACCACAGCTGTCCTCCAACTGAGGAACTTCACACTCCAGACCAGCAGGTTGGTCTGAGTTGTGGCAGAAACCTGGAGTAGGAAGAGGGATTGTCCCAAATGTCTCTGTAAGGGGAGGATGTGGGGAGGACAGGCAACAGATTAGTCTTGTGCCATACATATATGGAAGGCACAAAAATGCCTATAGTTCACAATATGGAGATCTATAGAGCCTGGGGACTGAACATACCTGGCTGATGCTACTCTCAGCATAGTCCTGATGATGTTCTTTAGGAGTTGGACAATTCTGCAAAGTTTTTGTGGAGAGAGGGGGCATTTTGTCCTAATTCCAAGAAAATCTACTTGCATTGGTCTGCCTTGCATCATTTGTACTTGTTGCTTTTGTCTGTCTTAATCTGTGATAGGCAACTTTCCTCTTCATGTTATCTAGGTGCATTAATGGTAGAGAAGGAAAAGTAAGATTCTGACAGACATAAGCTAAAATTTTCCTTTAGGGACTGTGTATTCATTCAAACTGTGGTAAACACATGTATTTTATGGTGTTTGTCATTCACTTGTAGGTGATTTTATTAACACCCTTCAATCTTCCACTACAACAAAACCAGAACTGATTAGGACAGCTTAATCTCACACAGGCCTTCTCTCAGTCTATGGGACACTTGGATCCAAACTAAGCCCTGAAAGAGAAATAGAGATTCTTTACACCCTACTAAGTGTCATCTACCTTCCTGCAGTGACAGTCAGCAGAAGGAGATAATACAGCTTACAGTAGAGTATGTGACCCCCTATCATAAACATCCAAGATAAATGACCTGCTGTGGGTCTGTTAGACCTGACCTGACATGGTTACACAAAGGTCTGAGGAAAAGGACTTACCTAAAGAGGGCATGTCTCAGCTGAGATCCCTTGAGAACCCACTGGGCTGGGTCTCTGAAAGGCAGCCTATTTGTCCCCCAGCAGACCTGAGTGACAGACTTCTCCTGGCAGCCTCTGAGCCATGTGGGAGACAGTAAGTTTGTTCTATCTGACCTTGTTTATGGTCCACTGGGACTCTGTTTGCTGACAGGATAGCTTCTGTCAGTAAAGCTCTGTTTGCTTTATCCAATGACATAGTCCATGTAGTATGCTGTGACAAACCATGAAGCAGTGGGTTGCAGGGCTAATGTGGTATGTGTCCAATGCATCTTACCTTTCATCAATAAGGAAAGGAGCTGGCTCAATGTCAAAATGCACAAAGCAATCAGGTAATCACAGAAACACCAGTTGCTCACATAGGCCCTGTTGTTCAGATGTTACTAGCAATTTGGACCTACCTTTCTTATTCCAAGCTATGCAATTTCAGCTTCAACCCTGGTATCTGGAAAACTTGCCCTTGAATGGTCACACCAGCCCTCTCCCCACATCTATGTCATCTATTCAGCCCTTGATTGCTGACACTATTTCAAGGAAATGGGAATTCACCCTTATTTAAGCCAACTGTATTCTAATTGTTTCAGTAGATTCAATACAAAAAAAGCAGCAGACTTTTTCCCTGTACTCACAGTTATTTCAAGGAGAGAATCACTAAGCTCTTAAAAACCGGATGATTATAATAGTTCCTGAGCAGGGAGTTTTTTGACTGTGGATTCTGATAACTATGAGTACCTGTATGGCAGCTACAAGGCAGTTGCAGTGCCTCACAACCCAGCTCATCCTTGACATGAAAAGGCAGACAATATATTCTATAAGCAGCTGGGAGAAGTCTTACAATTGTCAGCCCTTCTTCTCATGGGGGACTTCAACTTACCAGATGTCTGCTGGAAATACAGTACAGCAGAGAGGAAACAGTCTAGGAGGTTCCTGGAGTGTGTGGAAGATAAGATAACTTCCTGACACAGCTGGTGAGTGAGCCAACTAGGGAAGGCACCCCGCTGGACCTGTTTTTTCTGAACAGAGTAGGACTTGTGGGTGATGTGATGGTTGGAGGCCATCTTGGGCATAGAGATCATGAAATGATAGACTTTTCTATTCTTGGAGGAGTAAAGAGCAGGGTCAGAAGAACTGTTACCCTGGACTTCTGAACTGCAGACTTTGCTCTGTTTAGGAGCCTGGTTGACAAGAGTCCCTTGGGAGGCAGTCCTGATGGGCAAAGGCATCCAGGAAGGCTGGACATTTTTCAAGAAGAAAATCTTAAAGGCACAGGAGCAGGCCATTCCCATGTGTCGAAAGACAAGCTGGTGGGGAAGAAGAGCAGCCTGGCTGAACAGAGAGCTTTGGCTGGAACTCAGGAAGAAAAGGAGAGTTTATGACCTAGGAAGAAGGGGCAGACAACTCAGGATGACTACAAGAATGTTGTGAGGCTATGCAGGGAGAAAATTAGGAGGGCCAAAGGCCAACTAGTACTTAATCTGTCTACTGCCATAAAACACAATAAAAAATCTTTCTATAAATACATTAGCAACAAAAGGAGAGCTAAGGAGAATCTCCATCCTTTATTGGAAGTGGGGGAAAGCTTAATGACAAAGGATGAGGAAAAGGCTGAGGTACTTAATTGCCTTCTTTGCCTCAGTCTTAATAGTAAGACCAGTTGTTGTGTGGCGACCCAGCCCCCTGAGCTGGAAGACAGAGACAGGAAGCAGAATGAAGCCCCCATAATCCAAGGGAAAATGGTTAGTGACCCATTACACCGCTTAGATACACACGAGTCTATGGGGCCAGATGGGATCCACCCAAGGGTACTGAGGAAGCTGGAGGAAGCACTCACTAAGCCACTTCCCATCGTTTATCAGCAGTTCTGGCTAAGTGGGGAGGTCCCAGTTGACCAAAGGTTTGCAAATGTGACGCCCATCTGCAAGAAGTGCTGGAAGGAGGATCCGGGGAACTCCAGGCCTGTCAGCCTGACCTTGGTGCCGGGAAATGTTATGGAGCAGATCATCTTGAGTGCCATCACGCGGCATGTACACGGCAATCAGGTGATCAGACCTCGTCAGCATGGGTGTATGAAAGGCAGGTCCTGCTTGACTAACCTGATCTCCTTCTATGACAAGGTCACTCACTTAGGGGATGAGGGAAAGGCTGTGGATGTTGTCTGCCTAGACTGTAGTAAAGCCGTTGACACCATTTCCCACAGCATTCTCCTGCAGAAACTGGCTGCTCATGGCTTGGATGGGTGTACTCTTTGCTGAGTAAAAAACTGGCTGGATGGGCAGGCCCAAAGAGTGGTGGTGAATGGAGTTAAATCCAGTTGATGGCCAGTCACCAGTGGTGTTCCCCATGGCTCAGTACTGGGGCCAGTTCTGTTTAATATCTTTATCAAGGATCTGGATGACGGGATCGAGTGCACCCTCAGTATGCTTGCAGATGACACCAAGGTGGGCAGGAGTGTTGATCTGCTTGAGGGTAGGAAGGCTCTACAGAGGGATTGGAACAGGCTGAATCAATGAGCCAAGGCCAATTTTGTGAGGTTCAACAAGGCTCAGTGCACTTGGGTCACAACAACGCCATGCAACGCTACAGGCTTAGAGAAGAGTGGCTGGAAAGCTGCCAGGTGGAAAAGACCTGGGGGTGTTGGTCAACAGCTGGTTGAATATGAGCCAGCAGTGTGCTCAGGTGGCCAAGAAGGCCAGTAGCATCCTGACTTGTGTTAGGAATGGTGTGGCCAGCAGGACTAGGGAAGTGATTGTCTCCCTGTGCTGAGCGCTGGTGAGGCTGCACCTTAAATACTGTGTTAAGTTCTGGACCCCTCACTACAAGACAGACATTGAGGTGCTGGAGTGTGTCCAGAGAAGGGCAAAGAAGCTGGTGAAGGGTCTAGAGCACAAGTCTTGTGAGGAGCAGCTGAGGGAACTGGGGGTGTTTAGCCTGGAGAAAAGGAATCTCAGGGGAGACCTTATCACTCTCTACAACTACCTGAAAGGAGATTATAAAGAAGTGGGTGTCGGTCTCTTCTCCCAAGTAACAAGTGATAGGACAAGAGTAAATGGCTTAAAGTTGCACCAGCAGAGGTTTAGATTGGATATTAGGAAAAATTTCTTCACTGAAAGGGTTATCAAGCATTGGAACAGGCTTCCCAGTGAAGTGCTTGAGTCACCATCCCTGGAGGTGTTTAAAAGACATGGAGATGTGTCACTTAGGGACCTGGTTCAGTGGTGGACTTGGCTGTGCTAGGTTAATGGTTGGACTCGATGATCTTAAAGGTCTTTTCCAGCCTAAATATTTCTATGATTCTATGACATGAATCTAGGTAGGTTTTGGAGGTATAAAAAAACCTCAGGGCAGGTGTGCTGTTCACACAGATGCAAATTCTTTAGCCATCAAAAAAGCCATACCATATCTCGCATATTCAAGGGATAGATACTAGAATGTACAATTTGAATTTATTTTCTGTTCCTGTATCTTCTATATTTCAAGGCTAAGCTCTATCCCTCTGATAAATCTTCTGGGTAGAATTTTACAACATTTTGGACCTCAGTTGCCTCAGTCAGAAATAACTACCTCATGCCCATGCCTGTCATTGTGCTGTGTGTCATAGTCTTGACGTATTCACCATTGTGTTAAGGGTGACTGAGAAGAGGCATCGACTGAGAAGAGGCATCAGATAGAGGCAAATATGCTCCAGCACTTCTAGCTGCTTCTAGAGAGGCAAGGTGGGAAAGATGGTGCAGCAGTCATGACAGAAAACCTGTATAGATACAGCCTAGATACCAAAGTTTCATGTGGGGGCATGTTAATGTAAGCCATTGATGGAAATGGGATGGTGCTGATCTGCCAGAATGTGAAGTGCAGAGGCTAAGGGCAACCACACAGTCTCTTCTTTCACCTCCATTGAAAAAGGGAAGAGAATTGTTGCATTAAACCATCTCAGCAACCTGTTGGAATCCTCAACATCCTGAAAGCTTACAGTGTCAAAGACTTGTTTGAGAAAAGGGATATGAGCAATGGAATCATATAATAAATTTCAGTTTATTGAATATATTAATTCAGCTAGTTGATCTGCCTTCTGCTTCTTCACTGCGGCCAACAATATTAATCTATTAAATAATAAAAATGATAAAACTTTGTTAAGTTTAGCCCTAATATTTTCTATCTGACTTTGGGAGAAAAAACTTCAAGTGTCATTCCAAAATATCTACATAAGGGATTTTCTCAGTGCTTGTTTGCACTGAGTCCATGTCTGCAACAGAAAGATAAATAATGTAAAAAGTATCAATTAAAATTTCAATAGAAATGACAAGAGACTTCTCTGTGTAGGCAATTTCATTCCAAAATATGAACTTTTGTTCTCTGATGAACTTGTCACTCTAGAAGTTGTTTACATAAGAAGAGTTCCTTTACACCAAGAGAAAAAGGTCTGCAGGGTAAATTCTGCTAGTAAAATGTTATAATTTCAGTATACCTGTTATGAGTAGGAAGATCCTTGCAAGAAGCTAAGCTTTTATTGTGATCCTGCTACGCTGCTTTCTGCAGGTAAAATTCTAAGTATGGAGCCTCTAGTTCTGGGCATTATAGGAAAAGGAGCCCTGTGCCACCATCTTCTGGTAAAATCAAGGAATGGACATGACAAATCCTGTCTCATTTTGAAACCAGAAAGAACAGTAACTTTCTGCTTTGCTGTTACTGGATCAGTGGAGATTTTGATTTTCTTGTTAAGTTTTAGCTGCGGGATTGGTGAAATGCTGTACTTGAACTGACTGCTGTCACTAAGGAGTAAGGGTTTGGTGTTATGATAGGTAGTTCATATACAGATCAGCTCAGTAGTGGGGAAGGAGGCAAATTAAATATTAGAAATTATTGGGAAAGAAAAAAGAGCAAATCAGATAAGAACATTCTGCCACTGTCTAAATCTCTGGATCATCCACACTTGGATTAGAGCATGTAATTCTGGTCCTATAATAACAGAATGCATAAATGAGAATTGAAAGAAACTTTAGAAAATCTTTAGAAAAAGGTGGTAAGGTTAATCAAAGGTCAGCTCCAGTTTGAGGTGGCAGATCTTCAGCCTGGAAAAGACACAACTTAGAGGTCATAAAGAAGGCAAAAATTATTTGTGGCACAGATCGGGTGAATAGAGACAATGTTCACTATTACCACATCTAATGCCAGAGCTACAGATCATCACACAAAGCATGTAGGAGCCAGGTTCAAAGCCAATAAAAAGAGGTAGTTCTGCACACAACAGGCAGTGTATGTGGAGTGGCACAGTGCAGGGTGATTCTGTAATCCCAAAGGTGTACCAGCCCAGTACTTGTTCCTCATGTGTTCCTGACACAGACAAATTCCAGGTGATCAATATGGCATTTTTTTAAAGGCATGTCTTCATTCACAATGCAGCCTATAAACCATAAGCTTGGTGGGTAGATATTCAATATTTGGTTTTTCCATTTCATGTTGGGTCTGTTATATATTGCATAGGAGTAACCACTGCTAAGGAACCCTTCTTTCTGGGAGCCTGGATTGCTGGTGGAGCGAGGAAAGGCAGGACTGGAGTGTGAAGGTAGGGCATCGGCTTGGGGGCAGACAAACAGTGAGAAAGGATCTGGGAATGGGAATTTACAGGAGAGAGTAAGGGGGTTCCTCCCTCTATGTGCATCTTTCAGTGGAGTGTAGATGCTTTTTTTGACACAGGGAAGAAGAGATTGAGTTTTATGTTTAAAAGGCTGTGAAGACAATGGACGATGAAGGAACTTTTACTTGTTCCTCATGCATCTCCTCCTGGTCCTCCCCTGCACAACAGACCTGGGCTGAGAGCACTTTCTGGGGAGATTGTTCAGCCCCAACCCAAGCAGACTGAATAAAAGCTCCTGAGATCTCAACCACCTCTTGCACTGCCAACCTCAGGCTTTTGTCATTGAGGGAAGATGTGAGCTAATATAATAAGAAAGGTCAGAAAAGGCCTGTGTTTACCCAGGTGAGGTGGACAGACTCCCTATTATGGACTGCAGAAAGCAGTGTGTTGTGTCCTTCTTCCATTACACAGGCACTGGCCTGAGATAAATCTAACATATAAACAGGTGCTTTCTGTCTTAGAAACATATTTCTGCATGGGCAGAGCGAATGCTTAGTGCTGTCTATCCATAACTGTAGCTTTTGTACTGAGTGTAAAGCAGGGAAACTTAGGTCAGCTGCATTTCTTTGGTAAGCAAACCATTTTCAGTCCAAAGCATACAATGAACAACAGGTCAAAGGTGCATAATTTCATCATGTTCCAGTTCTGTAATTCACTGTCCACAGTTAGAAAACCCTTTCCAAAGTGCTTCTGCAGGACTCTAGTTGAAGGCTTGAAGTCTCTCACTTAGAAACAGACAATAACTTAACTTTGAAGAACTGCTGGTCTACTCTGCTCCACATCAATTACATATGGAGGACTATCTGCCTTACCAAGGTGGATTCTAGATTGCGATGCTTCCCAGTCACTATTACTTCATCTAAGCAAATGTCTTTTATAACCCATGCCTTTGTATAGACTTGCTGGATTTGCTAACTGAATAGTCACTCAAACAAATTTTATCATAGTTCTTCAGTAGGTTTTATCAGGTAACTAAAGTAAAGCTTAAATTCAGGAGTGTTATGCTTTTAGAAATTGATTTTTAAAGTTCTTTAAAGTTCCCTCCTCCAGTGGTACCTATTAATGAATGACATAGAATCTCAGTTGAAATATATGGTGATCTGGAACATCCAGTCTGGTTATAAAATGTTACAAAACAGTTTTGGTTTTTACCAAACCTACTCTTCATCCATCTTGTACTTCTAAATCACTCCACCAAGTGTTGGACAGTCTACAGGCTCTTCCTGGAAAGGACATAAAAGAAAAGCTAATGATGCTAAAAGTGAAGATACATCATTATTAAAAAGTAATATATAATAAATTGGGTTTTTTCATAAGTAAATATAAGGATGATGAATATATTAATGATAGATAGTGAGAAATGTAATCTCATGAACTGTGAAAACTGAGAAAGTATGACTCTCATAACCTCAAACACAAAGAAAAGAAAACAACCAGACTGGTTTCCAAAGGAAATATTCATGTTTGTAGCCACTTGCCTTCTCTTAGCTACCCTCCATAACATTGCAGCTTATTGGCAGATTTCAGTCAGGTTTAACAGAGAAGTAGGAGTCTGAAAAACCATTATGCTACTCTGTGAAAATCAGTGAATTTCAAGTTTGTACCTTCTGTGGGGAAATCAGGTAGGACTCATTTGCTTTAAATTCTGCCTATCACAACAGGTAGGGAGCCCCAGCCCCAGCCCCAGCCCCAGCCCTGCTCTCCTGGTAGGAATCATCCTGGAGGCTGTGGAGTAAAGCTGTGGTTATTGTGGTGAGGAAAGCCATAAATCCTTAGTAAACTAGGCTTTATTAACTCCACTGCTTACAGAACAGTTTGTTTAATATTTTGCTTTGTCTTGTCTATATCAGAATGTAGTGACTGCCACCGTATTTCCTCTGAGTCAGTTTTAGGGGTTTTTCTTTTTTCTAGGAGTGTAGTTTGAAAAAAAAAAAGTTCATGAATGTTTGTACTATGAAAATTTCATGTATGATGAGAATCAGTACATGCATTGACATTATGCTCTTAATCTGCATTAAACCAGAACAGAGGGATAGGCTCAGATTTTTAATCTCATTAATTTCTTCAGGCCATTTTGTTAGTTGGACACTACTGAAGTCAACGATAGGATAGTTTGCCTATAGAGGAGCTGGATACTAAACCATCATAATACTTCAAGATCAGGTAAAGATGGGTGTTTCTACCTCACTGCAGCTTGCTGGAAGGAGTTTACATCTAACTAAAAATAAAATAATAAAACAGTGATAACTAATAGAATATTCTGTTCTGATGACAGATTCTCTGAAAGAGTTAATGTCTCTCAGCCTGGGTATTTACAGCCTAATGATTCTATGATTCTAATCAACTTATTTCATTGCCTTACTTTTAACATACTAATTTTTTTTTCTTTCATTTACACTTGACAGTGATTTTCAGTTTTTTCAACAAAATCTTGGTAAATAAATTCAAATTATTTTTACATCACTTTATATCAGGATGGAAGAAAATCTAATTTTTACAAGCTTTTAGGAAAAATTGGTTTAAAACAATTGCATATAAAATCTAGTAAATGTGCAATTCTTCAACACTCTTAAAGTGTTTTGAAGTTATTGTTATGTTATCAAAACATCACAATTAATCTGAGATAGCATTTCTTCAGGTTTTTTTCAGTTCGAATCATAATGCATTAATTATTGCCACAGGTTCTGATTCAGGAAAGATAATGATTATCTTTAGTAGAACTACTCACACGCTACTCATATGACTAGAATTTATAACACTTGCACATCTTGTGTAATCAGGTATCCATTCAAAAACAGTTCCCAGGACTTTTGTTTCTTATTCTACTTGAATTGTCCTTGGAGGGAAACCTAAGTTTCCTATTTCCCAGGTTTGTGCTTGCATTATTAGATTAACACATCACACTAGTTGATCTTTCTCCAGTACTAGGAATATCTATAGGGGTGTGTGTATTTACACACATAAATATGTCTTTCATAGGTAGATGAAAACACACCCAATTATTCACAGACAGTTATCTACCCATCTCACATAAGTAGTTTTTCTATTTTATTTGATGTTTAAACAGAAGATCCTCAGAAGGAAGGCTGGGAATTGTCTTTCCCTTTACTTTCTCATCAGTTTCTTGCAGACTGAAGATGAGCTATTCCTCTGCCAAGTGGATGTTTTAGGTCTGATTATTTCAGGTAGAATGGTTTGTAGGACTTGAGAGTCTTATATCCAGCTCAAGCGATCAAGTGCTCCAGTCACTAGGTTACTAAGCAAAAGATTAGTACTGCCCTGCCCTGCAGAGAATGGTGTGCCCCGCACTGTTTTGCTGCTTGCCTGTGCAGCCATGTGAGACAACCATGGAACAAGAGCCTTGGTTTGAGATTGAGGGGAAGAAGGTGCAGTTCCCTTTCCAGTATTGCCTTCAGATTCCTAAATCCAAATTCCTAACTCCACACAAGTGTGCTCCCACTCAGAGGTGTTAAACACCTCATGTGGGGCATTTTGACACCTGATGTAGCCTGGGGCTTCTGCTCAGGAGCCAGATGCCTGGGAACTTGCAGAGAGGGTACATGTGTATTAACCTGGCCGCTGCTCTTTGCTATGTATTACTATAGTTTTCCTTCCTGGCATAGGCTCTCATCTATACTAATGATCTCTTCCAAGAAGATGGTGGAATTCTTTGCCAATACAGTCCAAAAGAAATCAGTATCTTCATCAGTTACACTGCATTCCTTTTGAAATTTGTATTTGATGACAACATCAGCCAGATGACATGTTCCTGCATATGTTTCAGCAGTAAGTAACAAGCAAACAAGTGAGCAGGCCGCGTCCACACGACAAAACCCTTTTGGATTACAATGCATCTTGTGTTCACTTTTCCTCAAATTTTATATTTAAAATTCAGTTATCAAAATTTGTACATGAAGAATTAGTTTCTTGAAGACAGGTGAAGAAAAGCCTGCATGAAGGAATGAGCACATCTGGTTTCCCTGATCGAGAAATGCAAGTTAAAATGGAGAATAGAGTTAATGAAAAATAAGAAGCATCTTCTAGGTTGGTCCTTGTACTGGTTTTGGCTGGGATAGAGTTAATTTTCTTCATAGCACCTAGTATGGGGTTATGTTTTGGATTTGTGCTGCAAGCAGTGTTGATAATGCAGAGATGTTTTCATTATTGCTGAGGAGTGCTCGCTCAGTCTCAAGGCCTTTTCTGCTTCTCACATGACCCCACCAACGAGGAGGCTGGGGGTGCAAAAGAAGTTGGGAGGGGACACAACCAGGACAGCTGACCCCAACTGACCAAAGGGATATTCCATACCATATGACATCATGCTCAGCAATATGAAGCTGGGGGGAAAGAAGAAGGAAGCGGGGGGCATTTGTCTCCCCAAGTAACTGTTAATTGTGATGGAGCCCTGCTTTCCTGGAGATGGTTGAGCACCTGCCTGCTGATGGGAAGTGGTGAAAGAATTCCTTGTTTTGCTTTGCTGACATGCGCAGCTTTTTCTTTACCTATTAAACTGTCTCGATCATCTCAGCCCATGAGTTTTCTCACTTTTACCCTTCTGATTCTCTTCCCCATCCCACTGGGGGGAGTGAGCAAGAGGCTGTGTGGTGCTTAGTTGCCCGCTGGGGTTAAACCATGACAGTGCTTTAGGAGAACTTATTGTCAACATGACCAGTTAGTGTCATGCTAGGAAACTGTATATGAGTTGTCAGTATTCAAATTCCAAATTTTAACATTGCTGAGAAAGTATGCTCCATTTCTCCAGCACGTTGAATTTTTTAATTAGTGGGGGATTTTTTTTTTTTTTTTAATTCTCTTTGTCTAATATCTTGGCAAGATAGAAAATTATATAACAAAAGAAAATACAATTTAAAGCTATAAAGGCAAGAAACCCGAGAAAACAGAAAAAAAAAAAGTGTTGGCTGTCTTGGAGGATAAGGAAGGAATTACATGCATTATCTTTTATATATCTAGTTTTTTGGCATAGAGGAACTTGGAAAAATCTGGATGGATCAACTACTTGCTGGGCCACGTGGCATCACTGAATTGTTATCCCCCTGATGTAGTCAAGCTGTAAATCATAGTCCCATGATGCTCTCCAAGCTTTAGATCATAATAAATGAGGTTTTGCTATTGCAAGCAACATAAACATTTCCTGCTTTAGGTAGTTTTAGATAGCATCAGAAGGTAGCTTGAAATAGACATATCCCTCAGGACCAAGCTAAGAGCAACGGTCTGGCAGGGAGGCCGAGCATCCTGGTGAACTGTGCTGGAGGCTTTGTCCCCCACAGCCAGACCCAGGTAGGGGGTGGCCTTCACACAAAGTCACAGCATTCAGCTCCAGCCATGAAGGGTATGGAAATCCTGCCAGGCACCCACAGCAGCAGGCTGCTCGTGTCAATCCACAAGCATGGAAGCAGCAGGAGATATAGTCCCTGCTCCACTCCCTCTCATCCGCAGTCCCACCACCCAGCACTACTAGCTTGTGTCTGACTGAGGCACAACTGTCCAGAATATCCAGTGTCATTTCTGCTGCTGTGCATGCTCATTGGCAATTTTTACTTGAACTAACTAATGATTAACAGGGGTGCTCTGCTTAATCCTGTTCAATGGTACTGAAGACAAGAAGGAGCAGACAAGACCAGATGTAAACAGCAAGATCCTTTTTGTAGCACTGTAAGTACCCTTTTAGTTTTCCCTTGGATCATTTGGACATTTCATTTTGGGGGATTATCTTGTTGCCTGGGAAGGGCTCATTTTTTCATGTAAACAAGGGCATATACCTGTTACGCAAAAAATCAAAACATGTCAAAATCCAGCAAGAACTGGCTGCTAGTGAGGAAGATACTTCACATAATTAAATAAAAATTTGTTTTGGAAACAGTAGAGATGCTTATAGACTTCACTACCACAGTGATCTGATATTTTATCTTTGAAGAAACTGTAAAAGTGTTTTGTAATTTTGGTTCTAGACAGTATGATCTGTGTTTATATCACATTTTTATTTAACACAGATTTAATTCTCTAATTATCTGATGAATTAAGGAAGACTAACAGAGCTGCATTAGCCATCCTGCAGTACTGAGTACAAAAACATCTTTTACCAGTTACTCTGGGGAAAAGGTCACAAGCTTCCAGTTATTTGCAAATTTTTAGAAATTCAGTCTTACCCTGTTTTTTAAAAGTTAATATGATCAAAATTACCTCTTTTGAGAGGTTTTGGTTATATAGTGTATCAGGAAGCATATTCTTTCTGGGGATCACTGGCATGCGTTAGGAATGTGAAATATCCAAGTATGGGATTTTGAAGAACAAGTGTGTTCTGAGAGCCTCATTTTACTTGGCCGGAGAACACAGCATGAAGAAATTAATTTCCATGCCATGTTTTGTATGTCTATCTCTTTTCCAGAAACAGTTAAAAGGAAAATGAAGACCACCTTCTCCTTGTGTTTCTTGCTGGCTGGTTTGTATGCTGTTGCCCAGTGTCATCAGCATCCTCGTTACCACAATAAGCACGATAATTCTAAAGGGACATATTACCCAGGACGCAGTTCTCATGGGGGAGGAATTTATCCAGTTAAGAACAAAACTTTTGTCAAACTAGTTCCCAGCAATGCTGACTTTGCATTTTCATTTTACAAGCTTGTTGCATCCGAAGCAACTGATGAAAATATTTTCTTTTCACCCATAAGCATCTCTGCTTCCTTTGCAATGCTGGCACTCGGTGCCAAGTCAGCGACGCTGACGCAGATTCTGGAAGGGCTTGCCTTTAACCTGAAAAAGACTCAGGAGCAGGAAATACATGAAGGGTTTTGCCAACTCCTCCACATGCTGAACCGTTCAGATAGTGAGCTCCAGTTGAGCCTCGGAAATGCCCTTTTTATAGAAGAGACACTAAAACCACTACAGAAGTTCTTGGATGATGTCAAAAGCTTTTATGAAGCTGAAGTCTTTTCTACTGACTTTAACAACTCCTCTGGTGCTGAGAATCAGATCAACAATTATATTGAGGAAAAGACAAATGGGAAAATTGTTAAACTAGTGGAGAATCTTGATCCTCTCACTGCAATGGTTCTTGTTAACTATGTCTTCTTTAAAGGTAAGAAATATCAAAGGATGCGAAGGTTCTAACTTAGTTGTCCACTGCTTATTACAGAGAATGAAAACTTAAGAGAAAGAAACTGTAGTTTAAATATTTTAAATGGAGGAAGCCATGTTCAGTATCTGGAATATATTGCTATAAAACTACGTATATTTATTGTCAGTATAAATGTGTCCTCACCTGGTTGAGTGAAAGACTGGATTTTTTTAACAAATGGAAGTGCAAGATATAAATCTCTATGTTTGGTAAATTCTTTAATATGATTATAGACTCATGCTGTAGTGAAGGATGGTGTTTTCAGTATTATCTGTCTATAATTGTTTTAAACACATGAAAGAATAATTAAAAAAAAAGATCTGCAATGTTATAACACCCGAGGATGAAGTAGCTTGAAAAAGATAGTTGCTCTTATCAAAGGAAGGCTGTGGGACTAGACCCTGGTTTATTCACTGGGGCCATTTCTCACTAGATTTCACCATATTATTTTTCTTTTTGTCATAAGCCCATTGGGAGAAACCCTTCAGTACTTCATATACAAAACAGGAGGACTTTTTTGTGGATCGGAAAACGTCTGTAAGAGTTGACATGATGTATCGAAAGGGTTACTACAGAAATTACTTTGATGAAGAGCTGTCCTGTTGGCTGGTTCAGATACCTTACAGTGGAAATGCTGCAGCATTATTTATTTTGCCTGATGAAGGGAAGATGAAGCAGGTGGAAGATGTTCTCTTGAAAAGGACTGTATCTAAATGGGAAAAGTTTCTCCAAGACAGGTAAGTGTTTTTACTAAGGTGAGAGGTGACCATGTTATAGATTAGTAGTGTTGAACTCATCAAGACAAAACATTAAAGGCTGGGTCATTTTACTGAACTATATTCACTTAATGGTCCCTCTCTGTGCAGGACTTCTCTTTTCTTAGTTGGAAAATGAAAAAGAGCTGTGGGTAGTGAACAAATAGGGCATTGAACTTGGGATCCATCTTGGATTGAGTTCCTGGCTCCATCACATGTTGCTTAGCACTATGATGAAGTTAACAGACCCTTGTTTCATATGGGCATTTTGAAACTAAAATGGAGTAGCTATTGGGTGTTAGGGTGTTGAGGGCACTGTATATAAAAGCAGAAATTTTATTCATTCACCATTACTGCAGCTATTTCTGTGGTGGCCCAGGCCCTTTTGTGTATTCAAACAGCCTTAGGACAACTAGATATGATCTTTGGAAGAAAACCTGCTAGCTCACAGTAGTAGCTCTGCCACAGAGTTGGTACAGTTTTGTCTTCTACCCCACTCCTTGAACCCCACTGTGGAGGCAGAGGAAAACATGGGCTCATGCTGCTCCAACTCCCCACGTTAGATAGCTAACTTGCTTAGAAGCGCTATCTGAATCCTGAGAGCAGACTTTTAACAATTAGAAAAATAAATGTGAATTTTCACTATACTGTAGCCATTGAGGAGTGATGACAATTTGTCCCTATTTGTATTATTTGTTACAGAAAAATACATCTGCACATTCCAAAATTTTCTATTTCTGGTACCTATGACGTGAAAAGGATAGTCAAACAAGTGGGTATGATTGATCTCTTCACTGAACAAGCTGATTTGTCAGGGATTACTGAGGAGCCTGGACTGATGGTTTCAAAAGTAAGTCAGCACCTGAAACACAATGACCACGGGATTTGTCTGTTCCCAGGAACCTGACAATATCCCATGAAAAGCTTATCCCAGTCTCTCTGAAGCATCATTCAATCATCAACAGCTGCCAGTCTGGAGGCAAAGCAAGCCCTGTCCTTCCTAAACCTGAAGCCAAACATGCTTAGAAGGGGTTATACATACATGGTTCAAGGACAAGGAAGAAGACGTACATATAATTACATGTTCTTTTGGCTACTAAACAATAGTATCTAATGGTAGCACATTAGTTTTGGTAAAATTTCCTCTAATTCTGCCTACAGAGGGCAAAAGGCTGTTATTCCTGCCCTTCTAGTGCTCTCAAAAAGTTATTTTTTTCGGCTAGATGATAGGGTAAATTCACAATAATACATGAAGCTGCCAAAGGCAAAACTAAGTCTAAGCTAAATTACCAGGTTTCTTTGCTTCCAGAGTTTCTTGCCATCAGTCATCTTGAGTGCTTTTTGGCTGTCTGCTGTTTGAGGGTCACTCTCTGTACATGCATTGAAGGAAGCTAGCAGGAGTGGTCTGATGGCTGATTGTGCTGCAATGGGAAGGAGAGTGGCTGGTGATGACCATCCCAGAGGCTGGTGTTGCTGGGTCTTGCCCCAGTCAGGGCTCCCTTCGGCAAGAGCGAGGAGGGTGGCAGGCTGCTCTCTTCTTGCTGGGTTGTCACCTGGAGGCTGTTTTGCTTTGTGTCCTTGCAGGTGATCCACAGAGCCATGTTGAATGTTCACGAGAATGGCACTGAAGCGGTGGGGGTCACAGTGAAGGAGGTTACCTGGAGATCTGGCGATTTTCCTCACCCACCTCGAGTCAGATTCAACAGGCCCTTTCTCCTGGTGATTCTGGATAAATACACCCGCACCGTCCTCTTCATAGGGAAAATTGTAAACCCTCTGAAAAATGACTGATTGACCAGAGGGCAAGCACTTTCGCACATTGCTGGCTAAATTCCTGTGATCGAGAAAAACATTTATGTGTGCATAACACTGTGTACTAGTGCTCATCTTTCAACTGTTATCCTTACGTACATTATTAATGTCTTAAAATGCAAAAATTATTTTTCCTTGTCCAAAAGTCACTGGTATTTCCCCCAGTCTACAGCCAGGTATAGCTTGTAGTGTTAACAAGATACAAGTCACTTTTCACAGGTTTTGTAAGAAGCCCTTCCTGACATGCTCCCATGGGGTATTAGAGATGGTTCAAAGATTCTGGATGAAATAGTTATTGCTGTACACTCACGGTGTGTGTATGGGAGAGCACGAGAAGGGAAATAGGGAAAAGGAGGTGTGAGGTGTAAGTCCTGTCTGTTTAATCCACTAACTTTTGATGACTAGTTTTAAATGCAGATTCCCTTAATATTGGAGTGAATTTCCATTAATTTCTTTGGTTTCTAACCAAGTATGACATGAAGCTGCAGGATCAGTGACTAGGACACTGGAGGACACTCCAATGTAAAGGGTTGATGAGTGCATCTGTTTTACCTTCCTCCACCTTACAAATAATGTTTATTCTAATAAGGAAGGAAGCATACAAGCAAAAAGACTCTGTTTTACCTTGCTAATATAGCTACTATTGCCAATGCTCTGAGATAAGTATGGTGGAGCAGTGCATGACATAGCACCAGTTTCCTTTTTATGGATTTGTTGTCACTGTCATTTCCCTTTTCTCCTACTGACACTGCCTTCACTTTCCAGCTAGGCTTTTCAGACTGTGGTGGAAAAGGAATGAAAAATTATAACTCCAGGGAGTTTGAATTTCCTCAGTAGGAACAGCAGAGCTTTCCTAGGGACCATTAACCTGCTTTAAACTATCATAGACACACATACAAAAAACAGGTAATATTTGAGAAGTCACCTTTCTAAATGTTAACAGTGGATTACTGTTATACAGTAAAAACATACTGTGAATTGGCATTTGTACCTTTTCACCTAAGGGTTTTGAGTCTAACTTACTGCTATTGTGTTGTTTTACAGTGACTCAGTTGACAGGGTTTTAACACACCAGCTACACTAGATATTTGTATGGTTATGAAAGGAAAGAAACACAAATCAGTAAATATTTAAATTATTTTATTATTTTTTCTTTAATTTTTTAAATCAACATCCTTAGCATGTCTTATTAAAATATAGAAAGCCAATGAAATCACAAATTACAGATTGATTAAAACTTTTGTTATAGAATATCTCAAACAGGTGGGAAAAAAAAAGTAAAACATAAATGGCAACATTAGTCTTTTAAAATGTCTGTGAAAAATATAACTTAAAAATTGTGGTGAATATTTCTAAAATATAATTATCTTGATTGGTTTGGGGATCTTTATTTTCTTTGACATTGAATTAATGCTATCGATATTAGAAAATTGTAGTTGTAAGTATACCAATAAGGAATATAAGAGCCTTTCCATATCTGTCTGCCAGCCATGTAACACCTGATATTCACTCTAAAAGCCCTCCTCAATACCATGAAAACCAATGACAAAAGTTTCTTACTCATAACTGTATTTAGTCAGTTCAATATTTAGTAACAAACAGTTGGCTTCATACATGTAAACATATAAGGACTTGGTCTTGGTGTAATACAGATAAACTGATTCTACAGAAGATCATGTAAAAGTTCTTGGCAAATCTCAAGGCTAATTCAAGATGGTGTGCCAAAGTCCAGCTTTGCAATGACAAATGACTCTGTAGGTGAATACCAAGAGACTTTATGTTTGTGTTTCCTCACAGACCTCAGATCAATAGCCTCTGTTCGTTAGTAGGAAAAAATTATCTAAACAGTATTTTGCCAATCAGATCTCACTTTGAGAGGTAACCTTCTTGCTTAACTCATCTGAAAGTGAGTGGAGAAAAATCAAGCTGAATTAAGAACTGGATAACCAAAAAATATCATGTTTGTAGGGAATCACCTTCAAATGGGAGTATGGACCATATACATGTGTCTTGCCTTGGTTTTCTTTCTATTTTGACAAAAATCAGGGAATGCCCTTCACTGGAAGCAGTGCAGCAGACAGCAAATTTGTGTGGTAAAAAGTGAGTACAGAAGGACTGCACAACCCCCCCAAAACTGTCAGCCTTAAGGTTGTCACAAACCCAGTGCGGTCATGGTTTGTTCAGTACAGTGTTTCTTCTTTCAATCTACCATTTTTTTACTTCTTCTTTCCTAGATTTTTGATTTTTTGTTTGCTTGCTGACTGTGAATTTTGTGACTAAGAAGCCCCAGTGCAACAGAGGAAGGACTTTCCTCCTAGCTAGTCAAGAGTTTCTGTTGCTGTGTGTAAGTACTGTGGTGTGCCACTTCAATCCAGTGATATTGCTGGAGGATGGAGCTGAGCTGATGAACCACCCGAGGGATAAAGTGCAAAGGACATCCTCTACCCCAGCCTGCACTGAAACCTACACGCAAATCTGATGTGGGAGCGCCTGCAACCATGCGTGCGCCGGAGCTGCAACCTCAGCCTTGCCTACGTGGACCCTAAGAGAAATCTGTGATGGTATGGCTGAAAGTAGTCTTCTGTAAAGGCTGTTTTAGATTAACAGCCAAAGAAGAATTGTCAGCACAGCAGAAGTTTTGGAACAGCACACACTGAGCAGCTCTCTGAAATAAGGAGAAAAGGAAAACAAGCATTGTGGGAATAGCAGTAAACTGTGCATTTGTTGTCATAACTAGGAAGGAGGAGTTATCTACAGAAGTGAAACAAAGTCTAAAAGTATAAATAAGGAGCTCATAAACCAGGATTAATCCATGGTGGAGATAGATTTAACCCTTATCTACAAACTGTGTGAAGTTCAAAGGACATTGGAAGAAAACTAGCAGCAATTTTGAGTAGTGCTAAATATAAGAAAAGAAGGAACAAGAAAAAAGAAGCAAAGTGTATATGGATGTGGGGGCAGAGAGGGAAATAATATGCTTAAAGTAAATGAAAGAAAATAACATATTTCAAACAGCCAGCGGTTAGCACCAATGTGCAGGTCTGTCATTGTTCCCAGTGCTGTGCAGCATCTGTTAGGAAGAAACTAAAGTCATATAACATAAGCAACAGCCTTAAAGGTCATGGGCTGGAAACTAAATTGCATATTCTGCTGGAAAGACCTACAAGTGCTCTGTTAAATGTAAGCACAAATAAGAACCCATCTTTTGACAATGGTAGAAGGCACAGGATGTTTAAAGAGAAAAATGCCTGACAGAGCTGAGATGCATGGTTCTGATGTCAGTGTATCCTCATCAAACAGGAGATCTCATAGAATCATACCATAATTTAGGTCCTTTGCAAAGTAATCACCTTTTAATTTGTTTTCTAATGTATAACAACTAAATAGTCACATCTTGTCAGCATTGTCTTGATACTGAGTAACCTATTACATTCTTGTAGTGTATGATACTGTTCTTTCTGCATGTCACCCTTAGGACATAATGACAAAGAAAGACTTTAGCAAGGTTTATAAAATTCTGGTGGGGGTTAACCCCACGATACTTCATGGATGGTGGATTAAGAGCCTCCCCTTAATGACAGCATGCCTGTCCTCATGCTCATCATTGATCAACAAACCCACATCATTACCTTAATGGGAAAACAGTTATCCCTGAAGGAAAACAGCCCCATCACTTGGGGGTGTCTGATTTCTCAAAATCAGATGTCGTGTATTTCATTATGTGTTCAGGCAGTCTAGCAATTTTTACACCATTAGTAACTAACAGATATTCCTGGGCACTTCTATGTGATTTTCTCAGTTCTCAAAGAATTTGGTGATTATTCAGGGCTGAAAACCTGGTTTCTGTTGCCACCAGGAACTTGGCAGCTATGAAAGTGATGTGGCTGAGATCCACATAGCCAACGTCCATCACCTGCTAATCACACTAATGCCTAGGCTCAGGAGGCCCTTGTGAGAGAAGTATTGCTCAAGACAGTGCTTTCCTGGAGCCTTCACAGAGCCTTGGTAACCCCAGATACCACATGCATACCCCTGGCATATGTCAGATGGAATTAGCAGCAATGTAATCACCTATGTGAAGTACGGTTGGGGCTCAGAATGGGGGGATCTGAAGGCATCAACAGTTTCATTGTTGTAATGGATCTAGAAAATGTTTTCTGGACTGGAGTGTATTTAATTGTACCACTGGCTGCTAAGAGACTGCAAAAGCCAGACCAAAACAAATGAATGCATTTCACACAAATGTTTCCAAGCCTTTTTAATGGAGAGCCATAATGTTTTCTCCTATAATTTTTAGGAGTTTAATAGTTTTCAGTAATTCTGCTATATATTAGATTCCTGGCTTGTGCTCTGTCATTTGGCCAGGAGAAAAAAATTCTATAGGGAAGAATGGAAGGTCTGTGGTTATTTGACTCCTGCAAAAGCTTGGCAAAGGATTATATTTCTTTTCTTCAAACACAACATGGTTTGGTCATTTTTGTCTTACATATAGCATGATATTCCTCTCCTATTCAGAAAATACAAATGAAGACTTTACAGTATTATGATAATTAGATGTTGACGCACACAGGCAAGTCAATCACTAGAAGTACTGTTGCCTTTCACTCATTTACTTTCTTATTTGAAACTTCCCTCCTGCGCATGATGAAGTTTACCTGGTTCCAGGCTTTGGCTGCAGATTTCTTCCAGATGAAGATTCACAGAATGCTTTTCCTGAGGACCAGTTTGATTGCTGAAAACCGCTTCCAGATTATGGCCTCAGAGGTTGAAGTTACAGAGTTGTCAGAACATCTCACTAGCTCTTCCTACTTCACCTTTCCAGGAATAGTTCAATATTTAGAAATCTAAGATTGCAATAAACCAGAAACAATTTCATAAATCAGAAACAATTTCAGTCATAAACCATTTTAGTCTGGGCAAAAGAACTGGGAAAGAAGTAGTTTTATACTGTCCATCAGAAATGGATGGCTCCATAAAAAAAACCATGCTCTAGCTGAGGCTGTTGGCTTTCCATTCCATTCTTCATAACTCTTATTCCCTCTGGGTGGCTGACTTTGACATTTCTTATGAGATTTCTCCAGTTTAAATGGACCTGCAAATGTTTTTTATGAGTTAATTGAAAAATACATCTCGGACTTTTATCACAATACCTTTAAAGGCACCTAAACCACTAGATGCCTGCATTGAAAAAAAGAGAAGAAGGAAGAGACCTTCCTCAGAAGCTGATTTACAGCCTCCAGAATTGTTTTTACCTTCTTATCCAGTTGCTTTATGCTGTGTAAGCATGACAGTGCAAGCAATAGAACAAAGAGCAGAAGACACCTTGGCTAAGGGGGCATCTTGCAAGTGGTGAGAACATGAGATAACACTTGTATTAGAGTCCATGTTACCTGTGTTACTTAGGGTACAGTTTCTTATTTCACGTGTGTAAAAGGGTGGGTTTGACAGTGGTGATAAAGGGAATCACCTCTCTGTAAAGCAAGGACTTGGAAAATATCTACTCTTGTGAAAGGATGAGAAAAGAGAAATATTCTTGGAGGTTCTTCATGTGAAGAAACATGTCATGTTTTGAAGAGCACTGCTCTTCGCTGAAAAAAGGCAGAATCCATAAGAAGCAGATGAGAGGGAGAGTGGAGTTACTGAGGTGACCAAGATGTCCATGTTGTGCTGTGAGAAGCAGAGAAACAAGCTGAGGTCCCTCTTGCAGCTGCCATGAGACACAGAAGCAGGAAACAAGAGCAGCCTGGCAGTACACTGGGGCTAATTAGTTCATCTCTCTGGGCAGGCTACCATGCAAGGCAGACTTCAAGTCTTTCTAAGGCTTGACTGGAACTTAATTAGCCCATGTTAAAGTTTTTGGCATAAATAATCCAGACAGTTATGCCAATGGAAAGACAACCAAAGGAAATGGGAGAGGATTGAACACTGAACTTTTTACTTCCATCAGTTAGATGTTTAGTCACAGGGCACAAGCTCAGATCCATGCAAGTGCAACTGCACTGTTGCTTCTCCATTGCTTGGAGTCCAAAGGTTGGCTGGGGTTTGCCCCTCACACACTAGCCACATAAGGTCCTTAAAGTTTTAAAACTTGGAAACACTAAGAATAAAGATTCTGCCCTTCTGTTAACTTTCCACTCCTGTGTCATTTTTGCATGACACTTTTATTTATGTGCTGTATGGCATATATAAGGTTTTTGTTTTAAGCTTTTGACTCTAGTTTTTGCATATCCTTGAGACTCTGGGGCAGGCTTCCTGAACTTCTTTCTTCAAGGCAAGCTCATGTGTAGGAGCTGGCAGCTGATGTGACACAATCACTTCTTGCTCCTTCTTCCTTATTTCGGAAGTACATGGCACTCTCCCTGCACCAAACCATGTAGCAGTTTTAGAGTGCTGCAGAAAATGGAGTTTCTCTTCTGAGACATATTTATATCTTTTTTAACTGCCAGTAATTGCCACCTCAGTACCTGCTCAAAGACTACTCCCTGCCTAGCTCAGTGAGATGATGGTTACCTCTCTTTTTGATTTTGTAGATCTGGTACAGTGGTTAAAACCAGTGTTTAATTTAGACCCATTTGCCTCCAACTAATTCAGTAAAGTCCTATGAATCATAAATGGAACTCAGAACTATTCCATTCTGAGGTGACTCACTTTTTGGCTGGTTTTTGGATAGTATAACATGTTGAGGTTCCTTAAAGAAATAATTCACTTTCCGCACTAAAGAGAAATTAAGAAAAAGAGGAGGACCACAGCACAGTTGGGGTAAACACACGTAGTTTTAATTCTTGTTTCTTTAAAAAATAAATCCTTTCTGTAGTTGTGTTGCTGCACAAACGAAGGCATAACAGATATACAGCTTCATTTAATTCAGCACAGTGAAATCGAAAGATCAAATTAGTTCAGAGACAGTAAGAGGGGTCTGATATGTCCCATCTTTCAATTTTTTAGCAGTAAAGACTATGTTTATCTAGCTTCTTTTTTACTGATATTGATCCCCAAAATGTTCTTCCCATGATCCCCCAAGGAATCCAGCTCTGTTTTCTTTCCAAAGCGCTCCAGTCAGATATCATGTGTGCTTTGGATGGAGGTGGAATTTGGGTGGGGGAAGATGATGAAAGGTCAAGAGAAGTTTAAGGGGAAAACAGCTTCTCTAAACACTTCAGTATTCATGGAGTTTGGCAACACTGAACTAACCACTGAGACCTAAGCCTTGTATCTCATTTTTGTGGGCAAAAATGAGGAATTATTTTTGGCACTCTGTGGATTTAATGGGTGTTCCAGTCTTTCTTTAGAAACTCCTTCAAAGACATTAATTAAAACACTTTTTTCTCATTGTTTGTAGGCTGGTCTTTGAGTTCAGTCATCTTCTGGAAAGCAGCAACGTAGCTGAAACCTGACTCATCTCAAGGTAGCCACCAACAATGCTGACTTCACATTTAAGCTTTACAAGCCGGTCATGGCAGAGGAAGGTGACAAGAACATTTCATTCTCTCTTTTGATCCTTTCTACTACCTTTGCAATGTTCTCCTGGGGGGGCAAAGCATCCATGTGGAGTTGGCTACACAAAGACCTCACCTGACAGAGACAGAAGAGCAGGATGTCCATGGAGGTTTTCTTTCAATTACTGCTAAGCAAGGACCAGCTGAGCAAATGCAATGCCCTGTCTGTACATCAAATCCCAGAAGTTTCTCAATAATGACAAAAAGATTCATGATTCTGAAGCTGGCAGAAAGTGAAGAGAAAATCAATGAACAGTTTGAATGCAGAAAGTTCTAATTACAAACATATTTTTACCATGTGGTAATTAAATACTGGAAGAGGTTGTCCAGAGACATTGTGAAATCCCTGTACTTGGAGGCATGTCCCTGAGGAACTTGATCTAAGTAGGTGTGTTTTGATAAGAGGATTGGGCTAGATGACCTCTGGAGGTTCCTTCCTCCTTGATTCTAAGATTTGTTGCATGGGGACAAAAACCTATAGGGAAAACACACTGGCACACTTGTTGACTATGTTCTCTTTAAAAGTAAAATGTGTTGTATAGAGGGAGAATTTCAGAAATATAATGTTTTAATGTCTGATTATGATCCCCAAGTTTTAATATTTCTCTGCCATATTGATTGGTTGTAGAGTTGCTGTAAGAAACTGTGACTCTCTCTCTTCAGGCCTAATGCTGCGTTGAGAAGCCTAGCTCTGCACTGTACTCAAGGCTTTTGCACCCTTGACATGATGGTACATATTGGAGATATTACAGGCTTAGGGGCCTGGCCACACAGATTGTGGTTTCTTGGGTGATCCAAACTTTTGACATACCCAAACAACTAGAATATGAATTTCATATAGGTATTACCAACGATTAGCTTGAAAACAGCCTCTGTCAAAACAAAGAACATGTTAATGTTATTCACTGAGACCTGTTTTCTGCACTTCAGCTACAACAACCCCCAGCAGCACTACAGGCTGGGGGAGGAGTGGCTGGAGAGCTGCCAGTCAGAGAGGGACCTGGGGGTGTTGATTGACAGCTGGCTGAACATGAGCCAGCAGTGTGCCCAGGTGGCCAAGAAGGCCAATGGCATCCTGGCTTGTATCAGAAATAGCGTGGCCAGCAGGGACAGGGAAGTGATCCTACCCCTGTACTCGGCACTGGTGAGGCCACACCTTGATTACTGTGTTCAGTTTTGGGCCCCTCACTACAAAAAGGACATTGAATTACTCGAGCGTGTCCAGAGAAGGGCGACAAAGCTGGTGCAGGGTCTGGAGCACATGTCGTACGAGGAGCGGCTGAGGGAACTGGGGTTGTTTAGTCTGGAGAAGAGGAGGCTGAGGGGAGACCTCATCACCCTCTACAACTACCTGAAAGGAGGTTGCAGAGAGCTGGGGATGAGTCTCTTTAACCAAGTAATAAGTGATAAGACAAGAGGTAATGGCCTCAAGTTGCACCAGGGAAGGTTTAGACTGGATATTAGGAAGTATTTCTTTACAGAACGGGTTGTTAGGCATTGGAATGGGCTTCCCAGGGCAGTGGTGGAGTCCCCATCCCTGGAGGTGTTTAAGAGTCGAGTCGACATAGTGCTGAGGGATATGGTGTAGTTGGGAACTGTCTATGTTAGGTTAATGATTGGACTGGATGATCTTCAAGGTCTTTTCCAACCTAGACGATTCTGTGATTCTGTGATTCTGTTTTGAAACTTGACAGGGGGACACAAAATTTATATGAGAAGACAACTTAGAATTGTAAGAATTCAACCATGCAATACTTGAAAAGCAAAGAAAACTTGCAAGGAGTGATCTTTATTTCATATGCATACATGCATCACTAGCCAGCTGTACTGACAGATAGTGTGCCAGCAACAAGCTGTCAGATTATGTTGGGCTAATTAAACCTTATTACTTTGTTAGGCACGGCTCATTGAACAGCAACCGTGTAACTGTTCACAGAAATTCACCAATTATTACAGCTCTAACCAAGTAAAAACATGAGGCTAATTTTCTTTAATATCAGTTACAAAAATCAACATGGTTGTCTCCCATGAAAGTTTAACCACAATACATCAGAACAACTTTGCACATGAACTATGTTTATATTAGAGCTAAGAGCAAAATTGTGTTTCTTTAGCAAATGTGCTAAAGAGAAAAATGAAGCAAGCCAGAGAGACATTTTAGTGTATCCAGAACCTGTGTTTGCATGTCTCATGTAAGATTTTAGGTTGCTGTTTTTAAAAAGTCTCTTTTAAGCCGATCTTTACTACTCAGAAAAAAAGGTTAAATAACAGCTACTTAAGACCAGTAAGACTTTTCCATGGACAAACTTTCCACTAGCATAACTGGAGTTTTCAAAGTTGGCGTCTTAAAATTGCACTCTTTAAGTCACAGCAGGGCTCCTGGATAAAAACATGACTTGGCCAGAAAATATCAAACACCTTAACATTTCTTTCAAGCATCTGCCAAATGTAAGCATGAAGTACAGATATTTTTGGTTTGGTTCATAAACATGGATTTAGAAAATCTGGTTCCAGCCATTCCAGTGTAAGAAGTTTGCTTTCCACATGACACAGAAAACTATAAAATACATAAATTCTACAGTTTTTCTCTGAGTCAATAAATACTATACATGTACAGGAAACTTTTGAGTGCTTAATGAATGAAATAAAATGGGATCATGTGCTTTCTTTACTGAGGTTTTAGAGCTGAAATATCTTCAGGGTTTTGCAATATGAAAATGGCAACACAACCTTTTTGCACATCTCTATAGCTGCGTTGTGTTTCCCATTGCGCTTCTCTAGTTGGGAGTGCTTTTTACACAAATAACTATTAGAAGAAATCTAAAGAAAATCTTGAATATGTTTTAAAACTATGAAATTTGTTTTCCTAAAGTCATGATTTTAAAGGCAGTCAGGAACTGAACTTCTGTATTATGCATGACTGATATGTGAATTCCAGTTCTATCTAGATTCAATGAGAATCAGATCTATGTTCCTTCTGGATGATTTGACAATACCATTCATCATCTGTAACTTCCATAGTCATTGTTTGAAATGGATATTTTTATCTCTTGAATTATGCAAATTATTATATTGAAGACTCATTAGGGTAACAAGCTCCTAATTTAGAGATCTCATTAATCTCCATCTACAGTATAAATAAGCATACAGGATCTGTCAAATGGGATTACAGAGCTAAACCAAATATTTTCAGAAAAAGAAATGCAGGGAAGATTTCTACATGAACCACCACCAGTCTGAGTGTGGTTTATCTTCCATGCCTCCTCCTTCCCTGCTGACTTGAAGGTCAGTGGCAGGTAGACCTTTCAGTTCTGTTGTAAGAATGGAAATTCATGGGAAAATCTAACTGCAACCATGTATGTCTACAAGACATTCTCGAGGTAGGTTCTTCAACCTAACTCTGACTCTCCCACAATGACTGCATCCTTTCAGCTAGAGTTGAGTGCTGGGGTAAGCAATGGTGAATGTGGATGGGACATGAAGACAGCCTTGGGCCAGCTGGTATAGAGTGGTTCATGTCTGTACCAGATGTGATATATAATGTGGATGTTATAGATCTTCAGGAGTGGGCTGTCTGTGTCTGCTCTACAAGCACTTGGCCTGAGTCTTCTCTCAGCCAAGGCTGACATTCTGTTGCCCTGAGACATTGCCATTGTTTGTTTTGTTTTGTTTTTCTTTTAGAGAGCCCAAAATAACAAGAGAGTTATGTAACAGTCCGAGAAAATGTTTACATAGGGTGATGCTGAGGGTGTGCATTGCATTCAGCAGGGCAGCCCTAGCCTGAGGTTACAAGGCTTGCTGAGCATTTGTTGATGAATGGGGCTAGGCAGCTCGTACCAGAGACACTTGGAGTAAAATAGTGTGAGTACAGGCACATGGTTAGGAATGAACTATGATGTAAATCAATGTAGCAGCATAAGCACATTTTACAGGTTACTCTCTTCAGAAGCAGGTCCTGTGGTGGACCAGCTGTTGGCTTGCAGAACTTCTGCTGATCTCCCTGGTAGGACAATGGACCTCTTCTTTAAGCCACTGCCTCATGAGAACTCCAATAATTGAAGCAAAGAGAGGCAGATTTTGAAAGAGTTTCAAAATCAATCCATGTTGACTTTCAACAAGAGAATAATACAGATGAACGTCTGAACAGCAAAAACATTTGCATTTGTGTCTCTGCCACAGTTTTCTCACTGTACTGAAGCATGCTTTGGTTCACCTCAGAGTCATGCAAGGAATCCAGAATTACCCCCCAACTTTGCATACAACTCTTTGCAGCATTGAATCCCTCTCCTGCTACCTTCCTCTTCAGCTGGCTGTGCAGCTGAACAGTGGACTCCACTGCCCAGGCTTCCTCTTCAATGTTACTAAACCAAGGCTCAGAGAAAGCCTCTGAGTGTTGAACTATTTCTGAACTGATGCTAAGTCCATTTGGGGGGGGGAAATCAAGTTACATGTTAATTACCTCTTCTGATCTGCTTTTCATATAGCAGAAAGTTAGCTTGGTTTAGCATGTTGTAGCAGGTGTCCAAGCTGCACAGTCAGGGAACTAAAGCCCCAAGTCAGGCCATAACACACCTCAGATGTTTTAGCACTTGTGTCATCAGCTAGCAATAAGCTAGGAAGGTATATCTGGTAGAACAGCTGCTCATGACCATGGACCTCTTCTCTCCAAATTGTGTTTGCCTATGGCAGTTATGCATGTTTGGGGACAGCAAACATTAAAGCCAGCTGACCCTGCGATCACTGACTTCTACTTGCTTTGCATGGCTAAGTGTGGATGGAAAATAGTTTCATCAGCATTTATCTGCATCCTCAGCTAATTTTGTTTTGATCCATGTAATGATTAACAGAAGTGTAAATGCTTAATGCTGCTCAGCTGTATGACTAAAAGAGCAGCACAGAACAGCCAACAGCCTGTCTTGGAGCACTGTGAGCATCTCACTCCATTTTCCTGAAAGACTGCATTTTTGCAATCAAGCATTCTAGTTTATACTTTCATTTAATTCAAATGCAGTGGTTCTGTGGCTGGCTGCTCCACCAAGCCTCACCTGATCTACACAAGTGCTCCAGGGGACAGCAGCAACTGGCACTCTAGTAAGAAAAATTACAAATTCAAAACCAAAATAATAAATGGCAAACTTTGGCTATATCTAAAACGAGCAAGCAGAGTTCAGCTGTACTCTGCAAAAAAAAAGTGCTGAGACTGTAGATACTGTGCAGGGAACCTAGATGCATGACCAAGGCCATGGGTCCCAGTAGATGAAGCAGCATCTCTGAAAGCAGCACAGCTGGGGACTGGGAACAGCTGTGCTTACACTGTTTTACTTACATAGCTCCTTGGCTCTTCAGGATCCAGGGAATTGTGCCACCCCTTCCTGAGCAGGTGGTAACAAGTCCTGCAAGGTGCAGCAGAGGCATAGAAGGACTGAGCATTCTCCTGGCTGGCTCATAAAGCCATGCATCTAAGCAGGTCATCCAGCCATGAATGCTGGTCAGCTGGCTTCACAGCACATATCTTCCTTTGGAAGAATCCCAGGAAATCAGAATACATCTTTACAAGAAGACTGATACTTATTGTTTGAGACAGCCTTGATTTGTTACTGGTTAATGGTACAGGGTTGCTCTCTTCTGTTATTTGCTGTTCTTTGAGAGATTGGGGACTGTGCCTTGGTTTACTGTTTATATATGTTACAACAGTTGCATTTGTTCAGTATGGTTGTTTGGGTACTCACAGTGATGGCACACATATTTACAGCTTTTTTTTTTTTTTTTTCCAAGTGCTAAAGTCTACATTGAGTGCTTTTCAGATCTTGATATATTAAGTGGTCCTTAACAGAGATACAGAGAGAATTACTAGGTTGTGAGGAGACACTGTGTCCAAAATATTACCATTCAATATACAGTTAAAATTCACCATTCTTACATGAATGAATGAAGTACCCTCTTTATTGATAAGGCCAAGAGTATCATAGAATCATAGAATCATTCAGGTTGGAAAAGGCCCTTGGGATCATCGAGTCCAGCCATCAGCCCTACTCTGTAAAAGTTCTCCCCTACACCATATCCCCCAACATCTCATCTAAATGACCCCTAAACACATCCAGGGATTGTGACTCCACCACCTCCCTGGGCAGCCTATTCCACTGTCTGACCACTCTTTCTGGGAAAAATTTTTTCCTAATGTCCAGTCTGAACCTCCCCTGTTGCAGTTTAAAGCCATTCCCTCTTGTTCTGTCACTAATCACCTGTGAGAAGAGACCAGCACCAACCTCTCTACAATGTCCTTTCAGGTAGTTGTAAAGAGTGATGAGGTCTCCCCTCAGCCTTCTCTTCCTCAAACTGAACAGTCCCAGCTCCTTCAATCTCTCCTCGTAGGATTTGTTCTCCAGGCCCTTCACGAGCCTCGTTGCCCTCCTCTGCACTCGCTCCAGCACCTCGATATCCCTCTTGTATTGAGGTGCCCAAAACTGGACACAATACTCAAGGTGTGGCCTCACCAGTGCAGGGTACAGGGGGACTATCACCTCCATGCTTCTGCTGGTCACACTATTTCTAATACAAGCCAGGATGCCGTTGGCTTTCTTGGCCACCTGGGCACACTGCCAGCTCACGTTCAGTTGCTTGTCAATTAGAATCCCCAGATACTTTTCTTCCAGACAGCTCTCCAGCCACACCTCCCCAAGCCTGTAGCGATGCATGGGGTTGTTGTGGCCCAAGTGCAGGACCTGGCACTTGGCCTTGTTGAAGCTCATCCTGTTAACGTTGGCCCACCAATCCAATCTAAGTCTCTCTGTAGAGCCTCCCTATCCTCATGCAGATTGACATTCCCACTTAACTTGGTGTCATCTGCGAATTTACTGATAATACACTCTATGACCTTATCAAGATCATCAATAAAGCTGTTGAACAGAAATGGTCCCAACACTGAGCCCTGAGTACTCATTGGCTTCTGAAGAGTGACCAGTGGGGTCTCTACTGTGTAGAAATAAAAGCGGAGATGTTGACACTTAAGTGGAGTCCAGTAGGCTGGGTAGCATGGCTGAGCACAAGTGGTGCTCCCTTCAGCTCCCTCACCCTGAGCCTGGCCTTCAGAGCTTAGTGCTGGGCAAAACTCTGTCTCCAGATAAACAGTTATCTCCCTCTCAGGTAGCGTATAGGGCAAAGTAGCTACCCTTGGCACAAAAATCTCATTTCCAATAAATATTTGCTTAGGAGTTGCATACCCTTTGGGATGTAACACTCCACTCTACTGACCAGTTGGGCCCCGTGGTCTTTGCTCTCTGTTTGAAATGGAGAGATGTGGACATATGCATACAATGTCCAAGAAAACTAGCTTCATCAGCATTCAGCCTTGTATGTATTTGAAGCCATGTAATGTTTAACAGAGAAAAACAGCAGTATGAGTAAAGCAGCAAGAAACAGCACAACCCATGTGAGAGCAAGACCCTTCTGAATGTAATGTAAGTACCCAGTTATCTTTACTTTAATGATTTTGATGCAGCTGTATGGCATTTAGATAAAGAGTCATGAAACACATCTGCTTTCAAGGGTGAAACCCGGTTTCTAAGCACTTGAATGACAGCAGAACTTAATTTCAAGAAATACTGAATAGCAAATTGTGGGGTTACATTATAGCAGCTCCACAGAGTATCACTCTGCTCTGAATATTTATCCCAAATAGCTCTTTCACATCTAGAAGAAATCTGTCTCATTAACAAGGGGGAAGTATTCTGACTTCCCAAATGTCAATCATACTTTGTTCCCTTACTAATGTTCCCTAAAGCTTACAACCAGATAACAGAAACTGAGGTGAATGAGCTTATTTACACTAACATGACCCAGACAGGATTCACAAATTGATTTTGCTTTGCCAACCTATTCTGTAAGTCCCAATTTACTCAGATCTCACAGAGCAAAGCTACAGAAGGACAAGTTGGTTCCTTTTCAGCCAAATCTTGGTGGTCAGAGTGCTGACACAGAGTGGGGAAAACCCCGGTAAAATTCTCATCTACTCTGCTGAACCCATGTCTCTGAATGCCTGTGCCATTGACTACGGGCTGAGCAGATAACTCATGTGATCTTCTTCCCTGAAGGTGTTCCGCCTCAAGTAGTTGAAGGCTATTTGGAGTTGCTTTTCCAGTCATTAATAAAATTTTTAATTGGAGTAGCTCTTACCTGTTTTCTAACAGGTTAAACATCCTAGACACTACAAATCATCCCAACACGTTCTTTGTCTAACCTGTAAAAGAAAAAGCAATACACACACACAAAAAGTGGCTACAGTTATCAGAAACAGCCAAGGTGACAGGCTCTTTGCTGAGCACTACTCTGGCCACAGAGCTATTTGCCTTATGAAAGGAGGCTTTCCTACTGACAGAAAGTTTGGAAAGACAGGAGGGGCCAACCCGACATCAGTGATCTCACCCTCCCATGACCAGGATGGGGAGGGTACACACAGAGAGGAATCCATCTGGAAGACATGCGTTATATGAGTGGTTGTTTAAAATAAAGCAACATATTCTGATCTAATCACATACTGAAGCAGAACATTTTTACCAGCTCTCTTGTAATTAGTCACTTTGTATGTTAAAGTGAGTCAGGAACAAGAGAAGGAATACCACTTTTGAGCACAGCAATCTTGTATTGTTTTCCATTGACATAGCACTGTCATTTGACATAAGCCTCATTCAATCACTAACAGCATAATAATCCTGAGAGTTCTTAGAGATAAACATAAAAGAACTGAGTTGCTCCCAATGTGCTGTCTCATTATAAAACAGATTTACACAGAAACAAAACAAAACAAAAACCAAAAACCAAAACCAACACAAAACCCCCTGCCTTTTCACTTGTTCTTTCCCTCTAACTCTTATTTTTCTTTAATAGTCACATGTTTCTTTCTCCAGTAACAAGGGGATTTTGTAGCTGGAGTAAAGCAGAACTGAAGTGGGCAGAAATGGATAGGAATTACAAATAAACTCAGAAGCATGAGGATTTAAAAAACACATCCATAGTAAAGGAGCAGGTTAGGAGATAACAGTGATTACCAGATAGCTGTTGAAGGCAGTAGCAGATAGAAATAAAAGATGAGATGTTGACACAGCTGACCTCCAGCATCCAAGATCATTTCATTCTTTGTCCACACAGTAGCTGTGAAGAACGATGAAGGCCACCCTTCCGCTGTGCTTGCTGGTGGCCATGCTTCACCTCACTGTCCACAGCCTGACCCAGACTAACCAACACAATGGTGAGACCAAGGCAACTGACCCTCAGGACCAGCATCCCCATGAGGGAGATCCTCTTGAGACCTGCCAACAGATAGTCCTCAGCAACACAGACTTTGCCTTCCGGTTTTACAGGCAAGCAACCACCCAAGAACCTGGCAAGAACATTTTCTTTTCCCCAGTCAGCATCTCCACTGCCTTTGCACTGCTGGCCCTGGGCTCCAGAGCCACCAGCCAGGCTCAGGTGCTGGAAGGGCTGGCCTTTAACCTCAGCGACACCAGGGAGGAGGAAATACACAATGGCTTTCATCATCTCCTCCTCCTGCTGAACCGCCCTGGCAGCCAGGTGCAACTGAGCATGGGGAACACCCTGTTCATGGACAAACACCTGAAGCCACTGAAAACATTTCTGAAGGACATCAAAAAACTGTACAAAGGAAAAGTTGTTTCTAGTAACTTCCGGAATTCCACTGAAGCTAAAAAAGAGATCAATGATCATATAAAGAACAAAACCCATGGGAATATAAACCAAATATTTAAAGACCTTGATCCAAACACTCTAATGGTAATTGTTAATTACATTTATTTCAAAGGTAAGTTACATAGGTGTTACTTACTGCAGTACCTCGGTTTCACCTGCACTAAAACAAATACCCTAGATTATTTCTGAATTATTTTTCAAAGAAATTCCAGTGTTAAGATTAGGCTATTATGACAAGGAACATTGAAAGTTCTCACACATTGAAACCTCTTCCACATCTAAATTTTTCTAGCATATGTTTAGGCTCCTATGCATAAAAGTTCATTTATTTGCAATCTTCAAGTTTCAGGGAACTGCCAGAGCACAACAGATTTGTGTATTTTTAAATTTTTCTGTCAGATTTTATCTACTTATTATTATAAAAATTAAAATGTCTTTGCACTCTGTATGAAATAGAAAAATAAATTCAAAAGATGCAAATTAACAAATATTGCCAAACACTTTAATTTACTTACAATCCATGCCTGTTAAATGGGTAGGTACCTCCGGAGTTGGAGTCTAAATGTTCTACAGCCTGTCATCACATTATACATATCCCAAGAGGTACTTGCAAATGCACTGCTTTGGCAATGATTAACTTCCTCTTAGATGTTTTATCCATTTGTAGCAGCATGCAAGACAGACATGAAATTTACCACCCAGAAAGCCATGTTTGGAAATAGATGAACTTTCAGCAAAACAGATTTTATTTCAAGTACTTTATTAAATTTGGGTACCCTAGTCTCAGGTGTCTTAGTCTGAGGCATTTCTTTATGATACCAGAGTATATTTTTTTTACTGAGGAGGCAGGAACGAAAGGTCGAACTTATAAGGTAACCAGAGTACTATATAATATACATTTCTTTTTCCATTTATTTTATTTCTATTCAATATTTTTTAAAAAAGAAAACACACTGTATTTATTCAATGAATGACCTGATTTAATACAAAACAAAATATCATGGAAAATTCAGTTGAATAAACATCAAGAGAAAGCCCTTTTGAAGATTAAAGCCCTTGAAACCCTGTTCCATTTACCATAATACAGATATGATCAGGCCCAAAAGTTCAAGTTGTTCTTGCATGTAAGCTTTTACTTAGTGCTACAAGATGAAGAACATATGAAAAAACATGGAAGGACCTTAACATACCTTTTAAAAGGCAGACAACTGCTGTGGAACTTGCTTTACAAGTAATATTCTGAAACCGAAAGTAACTTACTGGATCCTGGTCAGCTTTCATTTTCTTCAACTAAAATGTAATGAATTACTTCATTTAATTTATCTGACTTAGAAAACTGTTGTACAAGTCCGTATAAAATTTAACCTGGGATATTTAGTTGTTACTGAACACACTACAGCAAAGATGACAGGGACAAGATCTTTAATAAACTTGGAATACCTTTGATCTTCAAATATGAGTGTAAATCTTCAGATAAGGGTTTATCTGGTGTGCATTAGTCTGAACTATATTAATTTATCCTCCTTGAACTAAGCATTCGACTGCAATCTTTCTCTTTTGGTTTTAAGCCTACTGGGAAAATCCTTTCAATATTAAGGGGACTCACAAGGATTATTTCCGTGTGAATGCGAAGACCTCAGTTGAAGTGAAGATGATGACTCGAGATGGATTTTATAAAACATACTCTGACAGGAAACTGTCTTGTGAGGTGGTGCAGATTCCTTACAAGGGAGATGTTGCAGCATTGTTTATCCTGCCCAATGAAGGAAAAATGAAACAGTTGGAAGATGCCCTGACAAAAGACACTGTGTCTAAATGGGAAAAATCACTTGAAAGACGGTAAATATAGAATTTTGATTTGATGATTCAAGGTAGTCATAATCCAAAGTCTGAATACTATGATCAGGTTTTACTGTTATTAGCCTTTGTTGTTGATTGGAGGTTTAAGCAATGGAATAGATATAAAGGGACAGACAGAATTATTTGATAATTTCAGCAAAAATTAGAGTCAGCATTGCCTTGCGATGAGGGAAGATATCTGTAAGTTGGGAAATTTAATTTTTTTCACCACACATCTAGTTGATGTTAAGTGTCTCTATTTTCCTTGTCTCAAGCACAATGTGTTAAGACTAGTAACATTGCAACATAGCAATCAGATCCCTCAGAGGGAATGAAATAGGAATTACAAAAGAAAAAACCTTCAAGGCTAGAAAGAGAACACAAACTTAGTCCCCAAAACGCTGGTACCGCTGCTGCTTGCTCTCCCATCAAATGACTATCTTGCAGAATCCTACAAGAAAGCCCAGATGATGTCGTTCTCCTTTCCCATCCTCCAGACCATCGTCTTCCCATCTTTTTTTGCCATATTTTTCAGATTAAAAGACTAACATTTTAGCACAGAAGAACCACCAGCAGGTTGGGAGTCTTCAGTCTAAGACATGCTTTAATTGCAATAACTACCATAATTTTCTTTTGAACTAACAGGAGGATAGAAGTGTATATTCCAAAACTATCAATTTTGGGCACCTATGACTTAAAGAAGATGTTAATGAATCTGGGTGTAACTGATGTGTTTTCTGATCGGGCTGATCTGTCTGGAATCACAGGAAAGCCTGATGTGAAGGTTTCAAAAGTAAGTTTGTCAGCAGAAACAATGGTCAGTGGATTCCTCAATAGTCAATTGTCTTGCCCTAAGCCAAGTTGTGAAATTTTACTTATTGCTAGGGTTGGCTAATACTCTGAACGAAAACATTTAGCTAATAAAGTAACCTTAAACTCTCTCAGACTTCATCAAGATCTGGAGATAAGTGTAATATCTTCAGTCTGACAGGCAAAGGTTGGGAGGGGTGTAGCATTTATCCCAGGAACTAAACACAGCCCAGTTTCTGCATGTGGATGTCTGTGTTGGGGATGCCTTGCACCAGCATATCTAGCAGAAAAAGTGGGTTTTTTCTATCATGTGCATTCTATAATTTTAAAGGATTTTAAAACTTCTGCCACCATTGAAGGCCCTGATGAGTGCTAATCATGTAAGATGGACCAGAATTGAGGAAAACGTCCCATTTCCTGAAAATAGCGTGAAGAAAAACAGATGAAGTGAAGACGAAGGCTAGCATTCTTACAGCCATTCTGAAAGCAGCAATTACAATGTTCTAACATTTGGGGGCTAGTAAAATAAAAAGATTAAAAATGCCCAACAATAATAAAAAAAATAGTATCAAAGCTGAATTTCTACTGGCTAAACTGTAACGCAAGTGCTATTAGGGATACATACAGAGCAGAACTTCCTTTCCCTCATTCCCGTCATTCCTCACGAATTTGCTTGAATATTCTACTTTTAACTAATTCCACAAAGTGTGCAGTCCCTAAGGTCTGTGTTGGCTACACTTGCGTTGAGGAACTCTGGATGTGAGAATACTTGCTTATTGAGAAAGCATTGCTAAAAAAACCACCACGGGCTATAGTGGCCTTCTTACAGGTTCCTGGCCTACCAGCAATTTTTGTGAAAGGCAGTAGCTGAATTAACTTTGTGCTAATTTTAATCATTTCACACCTCGTCCTCCACATAAATTCATTCTTGCTGTATTTCATTTTAGGCTGCTCACAAGGCGCTGCTGAAGATTCATGAGAATGGCACAGAGGCTGCAGCAGTCACTGGCACAGATTTTCTTCCTCATTCTGTTCCTCCTGTTGTTAAATTCAACCGTCCCTTTTTGCTGTTGATTGTTGAGCAATACACTCAGAGCATCCTCTTCATGGGAAAAATTGTAAACCCAACTGAAAAATGACTAATCAGTGGCTGGTCTTACTGATTTGAATTGCATTCTTGATGCAATGGTAGTTCAATGTAATTAAAATTATATCAAAACAGTTACTAACAACTTTCTTTTTCCAAAGAAATGAGGCAAGAGTGTGGTCATTCTTAAAAATGCTGTTCTTACTTCCTGCTCCAGTAGAAAGTAACCACTGAGATACACCTATTCATGAATTATGAAGAATGTTATAAATCAGCCTTTTAATGGCCAATGTATGCTATCAAAACAAGTATCCAGCTGAGAGAATCAGTTTAAAATATTTTAAGTAAATAAAGATTGAACAAAGAGGCCACTCTTGACTTGTGGGTAGGAAGGAAAGAAAATGCTGAGGTCTGCTCCAGCTGCTGCCAGCTCTCACCAGGTCCTGGTGCTGGAGGGCTGACATGTGGAAATTTAAAATACAAATGCAGCCCACTCAGGTTCTTCTCTTCCACGTGGATGTCATTGATGGAGAAATGTCAGGTTGTATTTCCATGAGAAAATACTTGCTCACCTCTCTGAGGATGTCTGTGCCAATTTGACAACTCTCTCCTAACACAGCCTTATGGATCCAAGGCACTGTCAAAATCCAGAGTCAAGGCTCTGTGATTGTGATCCTCACAAGGCTCTTGTGAGGATCTGGAGCACCAAGAAAATGGATGTGTGCCAACAGAAACACAGCCAGTCTGATGTAGTGTCAGCCTGTTCCATCCTATGGGAACAACAGCAGATGTTTAACAGTGATCAATGTATTTAACACTGCTCAGGGGTACAGCAGCATAGACTTAGGTTAAAAAACCCCATACATTTCTCAGTGTGTTGAACATCATTCAATTTCTTTAAATATACCAGGTTAAGTGATCAGGAATTTAATTTTTTTAATCAGAAGTTTGAGTCTATAGGATCATGAGGTCAATTTGATAATAATTAGTACCTGAGAAGGAGTTACTCCATAGAGTCCAGCCTCTCCAAGGCAACTGGATACCTGCAGACACCAGTCTGTGCAGTTAGAGCATTTGCCTTGGGTACAGGATATTCAGGAATATTCATGTTCAGACCCCTCTCTTTCCTGAGGGCAAACAATCCCATACCTCCAACAACCTAAACTCCAGGCTGGTCAGGCTAGCCCCTGTGAAAGGAGAGCTAACATTGGACCTGGATTGCTGGCAAGGATATTTGCCTGGAAGATGGAAATCCAGGTCTGCCCTTGCCTGGATGGAGAATGGATTTGGTAGATAAATCCTAATGAATTCTCTGCAGACTACACTATTGAGTGAGTGGTGGCTGAAGCAATGATATCTTGTGACATTGGTAGGGTTTCTAGGAAAAGGAAGTCATAACTTCAGACCACACACTGGAGGAGTCAGCCACCTTCAGTCCAGGCCTAGGCACTTCCTTTGAAAGTCAAGTCTTTTGCCATACTCTCATTTACGACATTCAGAGCTGATGACATCCACCCACATTGTGTTGGATTCTTTGAGTCTCCCTTTAAGGTAACAAACTTTCCCTAAGCATCCTATGTGTAAGCAGTGGCTAAATCAGAGCTGGGGAATATTTCAGTTGTCTAGACATGCAAAAGGTGCTACTGGCATTGCTGTATAGATTTAATCTTGTGTTTCATCGACAAACAGAAGTTCAGAAGGGATAGAGTATGAATACCTGGAAGATGTAAAACAAATATTAAGATTAATTATATTCCCAGAGTTTACATCTATGCTAGTAAATAAAGTGCTTCAAGGTCTGTTCTTTAGCCATGAGGTCAATTGGCTTATCACAGCTTGTATCCATGTTGCTTCACTCTGACCTTGCAAGACATCTGGGCTACTTATTGGAAATATCCCCTGGCCTGTGCTACCTCCAAAAACATGCTTAGCCCTTGTTTGGAAGAATTGTAGATGGCATGAGCAGTACCTGTGTCTGAAACTGTACTAAAAATGTAAGAATATGAGTGACTGCAGGTTGATGGCCAGGCTTGTGCCCCAACACTGCTCAATGTACTAGTACAAATGGAGCCAGAGTGACCAGCTGAAGGGTGGGAAACTATTCCTCTGTCATTCAGCCCTATAGGCTCTCTCTCTGCTGGTTATCTGCCTTTTTTTGAATGACACTAAATTCCAGGTCATGCTGATAAGACTTCATCAGTCATTTCCCAAAAATGAGGAACCTTTGCCCTTCTGTGAAATAAGGTTAGGCAGTTCAGGAAAAACCCTTCAAAACTACTGCAAGTCACAAACTGTGAGACTCCCATGTACTTCCCATGGATGTGTTTTGGTGGTTTCTTCTGATCAGTCCTGTGTATTTGCTGTAACAGCAACTGTGCATGCTTATTTTCACAAGGCTGCTCCTCATTAAGGATTTGTGCTAGTCCTCAGATGAGACAGCAATGCTTTGATGATGCAGATACTTGAAACACTTCACACCTGAGCACATAAAAACTATCATGAAGTGTAAAATATGCAAGTTTAATTCTATTTCATTGTAATATAAATGAACTTAAATGCAATTTAAAATGTGATACAACTTACTGTGGAGGCATAGCCACCGTCTATTGCCCACGTCTCCTCTCCTCAAAAATATTGAAACCAAGATTTTTCTTACGAACCAGAAAGTCTGTCACTATTTCAGGGACCTGACAGGTTTTTCTACAGTTGTGCAAACTGTTTGCTAGGTGCTGCCCTGACTCTGCAAAGTGGAATGACTGGCAGAAAAAGGCCCTTGGAGAGTCTCCCTTGCAGCTGGATCCTCCTGTTGAGAAAGGCTCAGCACCCAAAGCCAATGTCATGCAGCTCTCTTTCCAATGACTTCGCAGAGGCAGGCAGAGATGGAGGTGATGAAGTGCACAGCTCCTCACTCCTTGAATCTGACAGTGATGTTAAATAAAGCAGACTATGACAGCAGTAATACCATTGCCAAACTAGTGCCACATCAGAGAGATGTATCCAGATCCTGTGTGATCAATTCATTCTCATAGACAGAGCCAGACCAAAGGGAAACTCATATTTTTTGACTGTTAAAAACTTTTAGGAATGGTTTTACTGACAGATCAGAAAGACAAATGTTGCTGTAACCTAATAAAGTAATAATTATAGAAGTTCTCGGAGGGCCACATGGATGAATTTAGGAGTTGTTTCTGGCATGGTACCCAGATATGAAGTCTATTTACAATTAGATCAAGATACCTTCAATTGGCTTTACTTTATCCATGACTGTGTGCAGTGATCCTTTGCTGCTCTTGAGCCTGTTGTCCTTCGCTGTCAACAGTCCAGTGGCTATAAGCAGAATAAGAAAACTAAGCTCCACAGGACCAGCATCACTGTGAGGGAGATAATTTTAGGTCCTGCCAGTGGATAGTCCCCAGCAACACAGACTTTTCCTTCCAGTTTTACAGGCAAGTAACTGCCCAAGAACCTGTCAAGAGTGTTTTCTTCTCCCTGGTCAACATCTCTGCTGCCTTTGCCCTGCTGTCCCTGGGCTCCAGAGCTACCAGCCAGGTTCAGGTGCTGGAAGAGCTGGCCTTTAACCTCCCTGACATTTGGGGGGACCCATCACTTTACTGTCATTTATTTTGATTCTGGAACTTATACATGCCATCCCTAAGTTCTTGTACCATCATACTTACTTAAGGTTTTTGGTCTATAGTTTTGACTACTTGAATTTGATGCATCTTTTGGAAAAATAAATTCAAGTTAAAATTAAATTTGAGACCAAAATTTTGGTCTTGCAGTCTATCTACTATTACTTTTTTCCCCCTGTTTTATTCTAGTGAGTTTTAAAAAACTTCTAACAACTAGTTTTGAAAAGCCTTGGCAGTGTCAAGCAGGTCTACAATTCCAATGTCTTCATCTGGGAACTTTATGGAAAATATATCAGTAAAACCTGAGATGAGCTCTCAGTGAGAGATTACCCATCTTGAACATTAACATGCTGGCTGATTGACTCCAGTAGAACTCACATCAGGCCTTAAGTGCTTGTATGCTCTTGGAAACACATTTTCTTTCAGTGTTAGGAGATTACATACAGACAAAGCAGAAAACTTAAAATATTGTTTTCTGCAAACTGATAAAAATTATCATCTGAGGTGAAATGTCTGTTATGACAAATGGAATCACACCCTGGTAATAAAAGAACTTGATTTCCTTCTGAAATATAACACAGAAGAAGAAACTAATAAGATTGTTTGATTCTGTTTATACAGCTTTCATCTAGTATACTATGAGTTCATATGAAATTTTAGTTCAGAGATTCCTGTTGCATTGGTGAAAGAAGCTGAAAAGGTCTAGTTTCTATTCCCAGTTCTGCCACAGACTTTTTGCTTAGTGTTAAACTTTTTTCTTTCTGTCAGTAATGCTGTTTTTTGAAATGGAGCCAGAAGCTCTTTCCTTATCCGAAGAGAAAAGGATGAATATTTGTAAGACAGAGAGAGCATATTTGGGATACCCGTTACAGAAACAGATAAAAATACAGAGGGCTTGACTTTTATTCTAGTTACAGTAATTTTGTAATGATGCCAATCTCCTGATTTTAGTTGGAGTTATTTATGTCAAGAGGTTTATTTATATGAGCTTTTGCAGACAGACTTTGAGTGATACATCTTTATAAGGCAACAAGAAATGGCTGCATGAGGATTTATCATGCAAAGTACACAGTTCTCTTGCTCAATCCTTATCATCTTGCTGATGTTTTGTTTCCACAGCCAGAAATCTTTTGCCCTGGAAAACCCAGAAATATAACTTGCAAAGCTATCATATAATAATCTGACAACCAAGGAGCAACAGTAGTAAATTAATGATATGGGATGAAAGTGCTCCTGTAAGGCGGAACCAATACATATTTCATAACTGAGCAAAGTCACTGGCAGACAGTAGGGAAAGAGATAATTAAATTATTCCTTAATTCCCATATAAACCATTATCAGGCCAATGGGAAAAGCACATCTGTCAGTCCTTTATATGACTCTCCTGGGTCCTGGAGTGATCTGTCTGTCGCAGTCATTGCTATCTAGAAGCATCCAGGAGCTCTCCTCTATGAAATTCTCCTGTATGGATCTCCTTCCTGCAAAACCCTGCAGAAAATTTCCAGTTTAGCCTCATATTTCACAGTGACATCTGCTCTGGGGACACAGACATTTGCACCAACAGGAATGTGCAGAGAAGCAACAAACTGCTTTCCCCTCCCTGAATTCTCATGGACGTTGCCATCTGGCAGGTATGCTGGTGATACCCATGTGTGGTGACTGACCCTCATTTTCCATTGCATTCAACAGGAAACTTGTGTTTTCCAAGAGTCTCTATTTCTGGCACCTATGACCTAAGGGAGAGTTTCAAAGGACTAGATGTGACTGATACATCCATTGACCATGTTGATCTATCTGGAATTGCTGAGAAACTGATTGCTTTGAAAATGATCATTTGTGGGTCTGATGTAACTGCTGGTCTTAATCTTGTCTGGGAAGACACTTGTGCCAGGGTCAGAGGACCTGGTCCCTGGGAGTGGTGAGTAGGGACAGCATAACTTTCCACTCTCTCCATGACAGGCTGAGTGCTGCTGCATGTCCTGGGAGAAATTAGAGGAATAACTGTAGAAGCTCTGCTGTTCCCAGCAGTTCCTTCCTGAAAACAGTAACATCCTTCAGATGGTTAGCCAAGCATCAGGAATGGACTGAAAAATTCATGCTATCTAGGCAGGCCTAGACTTGAGAAAAATAGCTTGTCTTCGCTAGAATTAAGCAACAGCATACTTGCTTCTGCTGAACATTTGCCATTTTACATAATACTGCAATAAACTTTCTGGGTACTTGCACACATCATGAAAAAAACCCTCTCTGTGGAAATACATTCCGACCAACTCTGTCTCTATCTTGTAAGAGATAGTAGTTACATAGCAATAACTATGGTGAGTAGATTCCTATGTGTAGATAAATTGTTACCTGGGGTGAAATCATGTACATTCAATGGAAATAAATAGTCATTGTTAATTAGGATGAGTGCCATGTATCTCATCCTTAATTAACCTTCTAAATAGCTAAATTGTGCCTGTTTCTCTCAGCTCACTCTGAGAGGGACCCCAGTGTAAGTCACATATAGTATGTATATAAATCATGCCTGTCCTATGCATATATAACAAGGGGTTAAGAAGCTCTCCTTTCTTCTCCCCAGCTAACATTTTGCCATGGTAAAGATTGCCTATTTCATTCTTCCATTTGTTTTCTTATTTTGGCTATTTTCCAAGGATGTTAATACTTTGCCTTTCACTTTAGTAGTTTCTAAAATACTCATCAAAGGTCTCTCAAAAAGCTAACCAGTGCCCACGAGTATCCTTTATCTAATAATTTAATGAGCCTTCCAAATAATGCCAGTTAGGGCATACCTGCAGTGTGCACTGCAGGGCAACATAGAGATAGTGAGCTATTCCTGAACAAACTTGCTGCTGGCTTGGGTACTCAATTAGGTGACAACATTACATCAGGATATCCCATGCAGAGAGTTCAGTGAGACACAGCATTCTTTTTATAAACAGACATTGCTTTGGCCCTATCTCAGCTTTCCAGTTCCTCTAATGTTCTGTTTTCTAAAGCTCATTTACCACGGTAATGGCAGACTACCTTGCAAAGCTCTTTTGCCCACAGTTTAGTTCAAAACCAAGAGTAGCAAGGTCCCTGCTCTCTCTCTCCCCTCAGAGCCCTAGGTGTTGGCATCATTCTGCCTGTATGATGGGAAAACAGACTTATAATGTTTGATGTCCAGAAAAAAAATAGCTTACTCAGTCTTTGCTTTACAAATAGATCTTATTTGCTCTGTTTAATATTTACCAGCGGACATTAATTTAACACTACCCAGCAAAATGTGTAGGAAAGAAGCACAGTGAAAGAGAGGTCCAGCACTGTAAGTACCATATTACACTTTCTTAGAAGCCTTTGAATTCACACTGTCTGTGATCTCCATCATTTACTGCACTATATTTAATTCTGAAATGAATTTATTTTGTACAGTAATTGGAAATTATTTTAGCTTCTGGAAGCAAGTTCAGTCAGTGATCCAGCTGCTAGCTATAGTGGCAGGATGACTGGGAAATGAGGTCCAAAATGAGTACTTAACAGTCAATACCAAGGTGAAAAACAAGTTGTCTCTGCTCCCAAAGGAGTAAATTTAGTTGCAATCTCAATGTTCTGACTACTCTAGGCTGATGCAGGGCTAATGACAGTAGCATCCTTGTGTGCTGTAAGATCAGGCTACTTGCAGCCAAGTGGCCTGGAAGAGAAATTAGTGTCTCAAAAGCAGCTTTGAAGAATTATGAAAAGAGTACTTACCAGACCAAAAGGAATTACCTCCATTTAGAATGTCTTTTTTTTCAGAGTTGATGCTTTTATCCAGCATTTTAGGCATGCTGAGCACAGCTCCCGAACTCAGCACTTCCACAGCTTATATCTCCAGTGTTTCATACTGGGCAGACAGAAAAGGGGGAACCCAGATTTAACAACTCCCCTTGAAAAGTTTGATATAAGACCTAAACCTGGCATTAGACACAGAGTCTGAGGCAGACCCTGGAGCAGAATCCCATGCTCCAGAATAAGTATAGAGCTGCTATGAGCATCATTCAGATTGTCTCTACTTTCCTGCAGGCCACTGCCTACTTCATATTTTTGAGTTTCTGTCATTTGAGATAATTTAGGTGAGACACCCTATGGAGAATATTCTCCAGTATATTTCATGATTCTTCCCCTGAAAAGAGCAGAAGAGAGATTGTGGGATTATGTAGAATTTGCTTATGTCAGTTAATGGAAGAGGAAAGGTCATTGGATTCCACATACACAGGAAGGCAGATTCCACTATAGCTTTTCCTAAGCTCTTGAGTCTTGGGTTTTGCAACTTTATGGACAGTTTATGTGCAATAGACAGTGAATAAACTTTCTCGATTTATCCTTAATTTGCTGAAACATTTAAGCTAATGTTTTGAAATATTACGGTTCTTGAGTTCCAAGCTGCTACTCAAGAGGCAGAAAGATATAAATAGTTTAAGGGGTGAGCATTTAGCTGGATTTTATTCACAGCTATAACTGATGTTATCTCTGTATCACTGCAGTGCTTGAAAACCCAAGTGAGAACAAGACCATGGGTACTACAGAAACATATCAGCAAATGTCAGTTCCTCTGCCAAAGTACTTACCAAATATATGGGGGCTAATAGGTGAACTCAACCATGCACCCAAAGGCATGTAGGAATGTAATAAGGCCATGCTGGTCAGAGGCAAGAACTATTATTTCAGGCATAATACCTCACAAAATCCTACACAACATCAACTCTTCCGTGGTGATGCCACATTAATATCTTCCTTCATTTTCTCATTGGTCAGACATTGAGAGAACTGACTAGAAATAGACTATCCAGGAGGCCAAGTAGAAGCGTATTTCTAAATTGAACAGTAATCCTAAAGACTGACATCTGAAAATCAGTAACTAGAATACAGAAACTAGAAAAAAAAAATACAGGAAAGATAAAATTCTCCCATTCTAAAAGCTGTTTATTCTTTCTTAACAGAATTGTTCAGAAGGAAAATGAAGTCTGCATTGTATCTCTGTTTGTTGTTTCTTGGACTTCAAGCCCAGAGTCAACATAGGTCCAGTCTCAATGAACAGCAGAAACAAAAAATACCCCATTTCCCAGAAGACCATTCCCAGGCTGAAGGTGAAAACTTGGCTCATGTCAAGATAGCCCCCAGCAATGCTGAGTTTGCATTTAAGTTTTACAAGCAGGTCAGAGAGGAGGTGGGCAACAAGAACATTTTCTTCTCTCCTTTGAGCATCTCCACTGCCTTTGCAATGCTCTCCCTGGGAGCCAGATCAAACACACTTCATCAGTTGCACAAAGGCCTCGCCTTCAACCTGACAGAGATGGAGGAGCATGAGATCCATGAGGGATTTCAGCGTGTCCTCCAGCTGCTGAATGACCCCCACCGAGAAATCCAGTCGAACATGGGCAATACCCTGTTCATAGATGACCAACTGAAACTGCTCCAAAAATTTTTGGATGATGTCACAAATTTTTATTATTCTGAAGCTATTTCTAGTAAATTAAAGAATTCTGCAGAGGCTGTAAAGGAAATCAATAAGTACATAGAAACAAAAACCCACGGGAAAATTGTTGATTTACTTAAGAGTCTTGATCATGAGACCGTGATGGTTCTGGTTAACTACATTTTCTTTAAAGGTGAGTGACAAACGTAGATAAGAGTTATACATGTAAGTTCTGGAAGTCTTATCCAGGTGTAAGAAACATAACTTTTTTCACACTGTGAACCTATGCTATCATCTAATTTAAAATATGTCTTTCTACTTTTAAATGACATAAGGAAATATTTGAAAGCCAGGTATGAAGAATCATTTTTCTGTATGAGTAAAAAAAAAAGAAAGAAAAAGATCAACCCATAGAAATACTGATCAATGTCATACCAATTTTAAAGAGGTTCAGAGCTGAAAATATTCAGAAAGGTTGAGTGTGGCAGCTTATGATCATTTGTTGAAAGGTATAGGTGTTTGGCTGTGCAGGACATGGTCAAACATGGCTGACACTTGTATGAAAGGAATAAGGCTGTATAGTGGCAGTCTGTGGAAGTTTTACAATTGCATTAGCAGGCAAAGGCTCTTTTCCATGATCTCAGCCCATATTTTTCTTGTGTGATTTTTATTAGAACCATTGAAATGACGTAAAGCTTCTTTCCATGGCCAGGAAACAAGCATCCTTAAACTGAGATAGGTTTGTTGTTGCTTTTACAGTTCAAATAGAGCATTTTAAGCATCAACTAATGTGACATGCCTTTATTAGTCCCTTTTTCAATTTATTCAATTCTATACCTATTCTTTTATCAAAAGGCTACTGGGAAAAACCTTTCAACAATTTAGCCACCAGAGACGATGACTTCTTGTTGGATGCCAAGAATTCTGTTAAGGTCAAAATGATGCATCAAAACAAAGCCTTTAATATCCATAGGGATGAGAAGTTGTCTTGCTGGGTGGTAGAAATCCCATACAAAGGAAATGCTACTTCATTGTTTGTTCTGCCTGATGAAGGGACAATGAAGCAGGTGGAGGACTCTCTGCTAAAAGAAACAGTGTCTAACTGGATGCAATCACTTGAAAAAAGGTAATCTTTTAACTGCTGCTTTGTTTAAATATCGAACAGGCCGTAACTACTCATCCGGACAAAGTAAAGCTTAGGATGCCACAACGAGTTGCTAAGCAACTCTGAGAAACAAATATTGCATAGTTTTTTTAACAAGGTATCAGGTGATTTTGTACCTAAGGGGAAACGTCTCCTCAGCTCCCCCTGTCACAGCAGTGGGAGTGCTACCAGCTGTGAGGATCCTGCACATGGGTACATTGCCCTCAGGAGCTTGCTTTGGGTAGGAAGAATCCAGTTAAAAAAAAAATACAATTTCTTTTTCTCCAGTCTGGATGATACTTTCTAGCCAGCCACTTTCATAAACCAGCACTCTGTCCCTGCACCACTGATCAGACTGTGGCTGGTGGGACAGGTATTTCAATTTCTGCTTCTCTAACATGGGATTTATCACTGTCTTAGAAAGCCAAGCCTTAGCTCCACAGGTATTTGGGATGGGTGTATACCTGCAGCAGCTACTGCATCAAGGGATCTTTCAATAATAAACTCATATTTTTCACTTACTTTTGAAAAGAAAAATCTACCTGGACCTTCCAAAATTCTCCGTCTCTGGCTCCTATGATGTTAAGAGCCTGTTTATGAAAATGGGTGTGACAGATGTGTTCAGTGACCTCTCTGAAGTGGCAGAAAAAACTCATCTGAAGGTTTCCAAAGTAAGTATGCAAACAGAAGTGGTAATCAAGAGATTTGTATGTCTTGCTTGCATGCAGGTTTTACCTCCGCAAATAGGCTGATCCCACTTCTGGAGTCTAGTCATGGCTCATTGATGGTAACAAAGGAAGGAAAATGTTAGGCATTAAATGGCTGTTGTTCCTACAGTTTAATATAAAATTGTTTACTACATAGTGACCCTGCAAATTCACTTGAAAGTCTCTGAAGAAGAAAACAGATTTGGAAAGGATAACAGAAACAATTTCACAAAAACCTGGTGTAAAATAATCAATGCATGATGAGAGCCATAGCTGTGATATCAGTTTGGGAATAGTCATTCTTATCCTATGTATACACCTTTCATTACTGCATTATCTGAGCACCTCAGAATTTATATGGACAACAGACTTGTGGGACAGGGGTAGCCCCATTTCACAAACAAGAAACTGATACACAAATAAGTGATTTCCCTAATGTCTCAGGGAATATATGCCTTGCATCATGAGGAAGTGATCCTTCCTCTCTATTCTGCACTTGTGAGACCACCTCTGGAGTACTGCACATCCAGTTTGGAGCTCTCCAATGCAACAGAGGTGTGGGCATACTGGAGCAGAGCCCACCCACAGTGGAGGGTGAGCAGGATGGCCTCATGGCTGGAGCATGGGATGTATGAGAAGAGGTTGGGAGACCTGAAGTTGTTCAGCCAGAAGGGAAGGGGAAGGGGGTTTCTTAGTGCTGGCTACAGATACATATTAGGAGGGTGCAGAGAAGATGGACCCAGACTCTTCTTGCAGGTGTACAGTAATTGGACAAGAGACAATGCACACAAGTTAGAAAATGGGAAATTCTCATCAGATATTATGTAAAAAAATTCACCATGAGGGTGATCAAAAACTAGGATGAGTTATTTAAAGAGGCTGTGAAATTTCCATCCTTGGAAATACTCAAACCCTGACTGGATGACACCCTGAGCAACCTTATCTAGTGTCAGAGCTGACACAGTGCAGGGTGGTTGGTTGCATTAGATGACCTGTAGAGGTCCTTCCAACCTATATTATTTAATGACATTGTGATTCCTCACACTGAATAATACCTTATTCCACATGTAAACAGCTGGATTACAGATATGAGACAAGTGAATAGAGGAAGGGTAGCAGGACCTCGTGAGAGGAAATTTCAGATGTGTTATGGACAATGAAGAACAAGCACTAGGGACTGACCAAAGACAATGAAATAAGATCACATGAATTCAGAAATATGAATTTGCTATACCTACCATAGAAAGCCCTGTAAAGTCAAGTCATATCAGTGGGCTGTGTTACAGAGACACCCTATAAAACTTGTCACTATTGTGTCTTTGCTGAAAGAATTTTTTTGCATACACAGAAATAGATGAAAAATGAAAACTTTCTTCTTTTGTGTTAAATGCTAAGGACAAAATCTTACTCTGAGAAACAACAGAATAATAAAGGTTGTCTATGCTGCTCAGTCTCTGCAAGCAGCCAAATTTGATTCTCCGAGCGTTGAGGAAAACTGTCCCTGAACTCAGAGCAAACTTCGCTTGTCTTGGACAACAGTTCTACACTCATTCTGTTCTTTCTTTTAAGAACTACCTTCTCACAGTGTTAAAGCAAGCAAGTTTGTCCACAGCTACTTGTACTCTTCTGTACCTAGATTTTAATCTTTGCTTCCCTTGCAGGCAATTCACAAAGCCGTGGTGGATGTTAGTGAGAACGGCACAGAGGCTGCTGCAGTGACCGTAATAGAAGTGGTACCATTGTCTGCAGAGTTTCCTCCTCCTCCTCACATCAAATTCAACAGACCCTTCCTGATGCTGATTTTTGACAAAATGAGCCACAGCATCCTCTTCATGGGGAAAATTGTCAACCCAGCTGTCAAGGAAGACTAAGCCAGAGTACTTGTACTCCCCAGTGCAGAGAAGATAGCTTGTGCATATTCCAGGGACTTCTTTGCAAGAAGGGACTAGAACTGACCCATAATTAACAAATAAATAAATATTACATGAAGTAATTCTTCACTTACAGACAGTTGGAGACAAGCATGAGTGAGCCATGTTTACAAAATGACCCAGGCCAAATAGGCAGCCATGAGATCTTCAACAGACAAATATTTCCCTACCTCACTCACTCATCACTGGTGCCATGGTCCCTTGCATGCAGATAAACCTTCCTACTCCTGGCTGAGAAACTCCCTATGTCTCCCATTTCCTGCATATCGAGTCCTCAGCTCAAAAGCCACAAATCTTTCCCCTTCAGCTGAGAAACCATCCTTTCCCTCCCTCTCATTTCACTGTGAATCCCAGGAGAAATCTCCTTCATCTTTGAAGTCCTTCCAGGGCTCAGTGGCTAAGAAGGGAAACAGAAACACAGACCTGTTAAACCTTTCCTCTCCTAGATGGTGGATGCTCCTGGGTAAAGGATAATGCTTTTCCTTCCAGCTTGACAGCTGCCTCCTACCAGCCCCAAGCCCTTGCTCCCATCTCCATTCCTCATGAGTTGCTCCAGAGTAAGGGGCCAACTTTTCTGGCAGGGCAAGAATTTAGCTTCTGTGTCAGCGAAAGCCACACATCGTTGCTCAGGTGGTCATCCTTAATGGTCTTGTGTATGTACAGTAAATTCTGGGCTCCCTAGGAGAACTGGATGTGGCAAAACCCACCCTCTCGTTTCAGAAACTGGTGACAGCAGCCTGGAAGCTCATGTCTCCATTGCCCAAATACCCACTAATCCTGTTGCCCTCACCCGCTTCTGCAATCTCAGGCTGATGAGTGCCTCCAAAAGATTCCTCTCCATTAAGCTGATGTTTGCAGTGCAGCAAGGTGACTTGGACACCTTCCTGAGCATTGAGTAGGCAGAAGTTGGTGTTACCAGCAGCATGATGTGAATGGAGAGCTGTGCTGCAGCACATTAATTCAATTTATTGCCAATTAAAAATAGAGTAGGATAGTAATAAACAAAGACATAATTAAAAACACCTTTCTCCCATCCCTCCTGTCTTCCCAGGCTCAATTTCACTCCTAACTCCTCTACTTCCTCCCCCTAAGAAGCACAGGGGAAGGGGGAATGGGGGTATGGGGATATGGTGGTTGCTGTCAGTTTATAATGCTTTATCTCTGCTGCTCCTTCCTCCTCACAATCTTCCCCTGTTTCAGCCTGATGTTCCTCCCTCACAAACTGCTCCAGCATGGGTCTTTCCTACAGGGTACAGTCTATCAGGAACAGATTTCCTCAGCATGGAATCATCTCCATGGGGCCACAGGTCCTGTTAGGACCCTGCTCCAGCGTGGGCTCTCCATGGGCTGCAGCTTCCTTCAGGGCACAACCACTTTCTCTACTGTGGGGTCCTCCATGGGCAGCAGTGTGCATACCTGTTCCACCACGGTCCTGCATGGGCTGCAGGGCCACAGCCTGCCTCACCATGCTCTTCTCCAGGGGCTGCAGCGGAATCTCTGCTCAGGTGCCTGGAGTAACTCCTCCCCGCCTTCTTCAGTGACCTGCGTGTCTGCAGGGCTGCTTCTCTCACATGTTTTTTAATTCCTCCCTGTCACAACTGCTGCTTAGCATTTTTTACATTTCTTAAATACACTTTCTCAGAGGCACCAGCATCTTGGCTGAGGGGCTCAGCCATGCCCTGTGGTGGCTCTGTTGGAGCCATCTGGAAATGTCTGGATCCAGCCATGTCCAGCATGGGGCAGGCCCAGCCTCTCCTCACAGAGGCCGCCCTGCAGCGCCCTGCTGCCACCACCTCTGCGCAGGCACCTGATAACAGAAACGCAATCCTAAAATAACATCAAGTTCAGTAAGGGGAATGGTGTTTAATGGATGGGTAAAACACTTTGATGGTGCTAATGAACTGTCAGGAGCTGCCATTAGGATCCCTTCACAGTTTCCTCTCAGCATCAAGAACTGGTGGGCCTCCATGCACTTAGCAAACACAGCCTGAGCTAAACGACAACACCTCCTCCCAACATTTCCAGTCTCAGCTCTGCTTTCTGCCTGAGGAGGGGCAGGAAATTTTACCTGAGAGGGCCTGGGGGGTCCCTGCCATTGCCGGAGGGTTTTGGCTTCTGGCTAGGCTGAGTCAGAAATGCTAAATGTTTCTGCTGTTGTGGCTTGGTTTGGAAAAGCCTTGACAGGTCATACGGATGGGAGAAAACCATAGTGTGCATATTTGCAGTGAGACATAATAAGGCCTTTCATGTGGGCAAGCACAGACCTCTTCCCGGACCTATGGGCAAAAACCCCCAATCTCTAGGCAACCTATTAATACAGACCTAAAGATTTCCATAATGAAAAATATTTTCTTTGTAATCATCCCCTTGTCTCCAGATTTTAAAGAAAGAAAATGAGCAATGCTTGAAAACTACTCTATGGAAAACCTTCGTCAGCTATCCCTGTCTAACTGATGTTCTCTCTCAGGAAAATAAAATCAATTGTTTCAGCAGTGCTTGAAGGGGTGAACCTCTGCTGCTGGAGCCAAGACAAGGATTTCAGCTCTGCACAGGGCTGCTAAACTGCAAGTCTCTTTATCCACAGCTACTAACACAGCTTGCACAGTCGTTGCTCCCCTGCTTTGGGAGTGGTGAGGTTTAGATGAACAGTTAACTGTGCACTATTTGGGACCTGTTAGAGGGAAGGCAAGAATGAGAGTAAAGAGGAAACTGTTCATATTACTTCATTTCTTCCCTCCCTCTCTGCCTGCTCCTGGAAAATGAAAACCAGGAATAACACTAGTCTTTTTGTTCAGTTGTAAATATTACATATCTGAAACAGAAACCTTTGTAAAAATTCTTGATTATCTTCTTATCAGAACTGTGAGATTTTCTTATGGAAAATAGTGCAAGTTCACTTGGTGCCCTATGGGTTAAAGGCAGTTATTTGAGGGTGGAAAAATGATTTCAGCTGATAGTTCCCAGCTATGCTTTTGCAACTTCCCTACAACTGCAAATAAGAACAACCACTCAAAAAAGTTTTAAAAGGCAGGCCAATGATTTCTCAAATAAGCAGTTAAGTTCAAAGACTCTGTTGAATAGTTATATGGGTTTTGGAAAGAGGCTTAAAGAGTTGGAAGAAAGCAGCAGCGTTGAGCTGGTTTGCTCAGGAATTTTAGCTCCATGGTGGAACTAGGGGGAGTATAGCAAGAATAGGATGATTTAACAGAAAAAGTGAAAACTTTACAGATGTTCAGAAACACTGCCATAAAACCAAAGGCAGCACAGTGGCCCAGCTGTAGATACCCTGAATCAGCTCTGGCTGAAACCGAAATTCTGCCAAGAGGAAAACATATCATCCTGGGCCAAGGTAACACTAGCAAACAGCAAAGCCGTCACATTTGTGGGACCAACATGGAAAGAAGAGGGGTAGGAAGAGTAAAATCTCTCTGAACAGGACGAGGAACCCTCGGCCACACTTCAACATTGATGGTCCTCACATTTAAGACATACTGACCCAAGTGAGAGAAATCTTGGAGCCACATGGAATGGACTGCTGACATGCTGTGTCCTTGTGTTATCAGGGGATAACTAGCCTTACCTCATCCTCCACCAGCACAGTGCCTGCAGGTAATTAACTAAAAAACAAGGATATGGATTTTGATCCTTGATGACTTCCCTTGTTAACAGAAACTGTAACATCACTCCCTACCACACATGAATACTGGGCATACAGGATCTGTAAGCACAATGAGGGGTAAAACTAGACTGCATAAACTTTACAATGTTTTGCCTCCATTTTGCATAGATTTTAACAGACAGGTTTCTCTGTGCCTTCATTAATCACCTATGGTGTCAAGGCTCGATCTGAGAAAACAGGCATTACTGAAGTGCTCAGAGACAGCAGTGCTGTTGCTGGAGTCACAGGGAGCCTGACCTGGCATTGCCTGCAGTCAGCCATAAGTGGGGATGGAGATTAACTCAGCAGTAGTTATGTTTTGTATTTTCAAACAGTCTGATCTGGCATCCAGCAAAATTAATGTTTATGAGCAGCAATAGGGAATGTTCTAGGCAGCAAACTGGCAGATTTGAAAAGTAACATATTGCACTTCAAAGTTACTGTGAGCTCAAAGTTACTCATTTCTCTGAAATGCACCTATTGAAAAAATAACCATAAATAGCCACCAAATCAGAAAGGGTCAGAAAAAAACCCCATGATTTGTAACAAAGGGGCACCACCAGGTTTTTAGTCTTTTAAAACTGTAACTATTGCTAGCTCTGTTAATGTTTTCCATGAAACCTTTTAGTCCTCATTTGTAAATCTGTGAGTCTTTAGGCAAGTACATCACATTTTCATCAAAATTTTGCATGCCTACATGCTGTGTGGAAGCCAATGGGAGCTGCAGATACATGTCGACTGTCTGTACTGCAGGTGGGATTGATTTAAGCATTTAAATATGGCACTGAAAAAGGAAACAGAAATCCACAACTTCTGTCTAATTTAGGAACACAGCCATTCTTTCCAAACCTCTGCAGGGTCTGTGACATTCATGCACAGTGCCTTTGCACTTATCATTGTTCAATTCCCATTCAAGAACAGAGTGCCCAAAACTGAGCACTATCTATTCTGTTCTGTGAGGGACAGTCTGCAATCCTGGACATTCACCTTAAGACCTACAAAAATCAATAGCTGAAGTGCTGTGACTGTTCAGAAAGTGGCCAAGCTGATGAAGCAGTTCACATGGAAGAAACAAGTTCCTTCCCACAATAGCAGATAGCATTAGACCAAGCTCGAGAAGCTGGTTCCCCAAATGTCCCTGCTCCCCCATCTACAGCCCTGTTGAGGTCCACATGTGCACATGGATGGGAAAGGGAGAAAGCAGCATCAGGATTCATTCTCCCTGGCAGGATTAATTTTGAACAATTTAATTTCCCATCTTGCAGGTTGTCTGGTGTAAGGATTTTTGGTAGTCCATAAGGGTTGTAGGTGGAGGTGAGTTGTGTGAAAGTCTTCTCATAACTTTTAAATTACTTGGATGACATCAACAACTCTAAACTAAAAAAAAAGTATCTTAAATAAAAACTTCGAATGCTTGTCACTTTCCCATCTATGTCCCTATCTCTTGAAATCCCTGTGATATTACAGAAGGAAAGTAAATTAGATATAAGCTGAACATGAGCCAGCTCTCTGTTTATCTGGCTGGCTCATTGAACCACATGTTGCAAGGCTTCAGGGGAAGACTCTTTAGTTGCACCAAGGAAATAGAGTGTTTATTCACGTCTATGCATTTCTAAAAATGAAACTGTTTGATCTGGAACTCATCTGAAACATATGTAGGGGCCTCAGCATAACAACAGAAACAACTTAGAAAAACAATTTAGAAAAATAGCTTTCCTAAAACTGCAGATTTAAAGAAAATCAGTTTCCACTCATTTCACATATTTGCCTTTCACCAAGAATATTACTAGCTAATAAAACTTTCAGAGCACCAGTAATTATGGGTACTGCTTGGTGAATCTGGCCATCTGGTTACAGGGTAGATATGCCATTGCAGAAATAAGATTTCTGTGGTCAAAACAAATTAAATAACTATCAAAACAGAGAATAATTGGATATTTCCTAATTATTTCTCTTTTGCTTCTTTTAGCTTCATTTTCCCTGTTTCTCAAAAGCCTCATGAACAAAGAATTTCATTATAAAATGACTCAGGATCATGTTTGTTTTTTCGTGATGGCAAAATATCAGTTAAAGCCCAAATGAGGATCAAACTGAGTAAAAATCATAGTAAACCTCATGAGCACTGAGTGGCTGCCTGCCTGGGTGGTGAAATCCCATAGACATAGTAAATCTCTTGTTTATTTTACAGAAACAAAAATGAAAGAGGCATAGAAGGCCTGTTGGAATAAAATGTTATATAAACACAAGAAAATTCATTGGAGTACAATTTTTTATCTGTTGCTATGTTTACATACACTTGAGGCCAGAACAGGCCAGAAAACTATGCCTTGACAATACAAGAATAGTCTGGTATCTTGCTTTTTGTACAGTTCTAAGGGGGCAATGCATTTCTCACTGTCCTTGGAAAAAGCCCTTTTGCCTCTAAAGGTCTGCTCTGCAAAGGAGAAGTGCTCCTTCCCTAGTTTTACTCGGAGCTGGATGTTATATATGAGATGGAGGCTTTTTCTTCACAGGCTTTTTCTTCCCCATGGGCTGCAATGTCAAGGTTTGCAATTCCCTCACAGGTGATAAATTCAGCATCTTGCACAGCTGGTAGGAAGGGGCACAGGGAATCATTCCTTTAGTATTTTCCCCAGAGCAGTCATGTTGAAGGAGCCATCATACTCCAACTAAAATAAGACCATTTCCCTCTCTTCATGCTGGATCAGAGACTGCCAACTCCTACTCCAGTATGGAAAATTATAAATCCTCCTACTTAGCTCCTTCAACACTATAAGGAATAGTCTGTTGGTGAAATAGTATTATTTGGGGGTTCTATGTTCAAGGGAGACTTTTAAGGAGTAATTAGAGAGATTATCTTAAAATAGGTTTGTGGATCAGTGGATAGGGAGTGAAAAATAAAGTATTTGTTTGTCAGTACAAATGGAATTTATCAGAAATGGGAGTTGGCCTCTTGATACTGAAAGGGAAGCAATAGAAAAGGTGTAGATTTTGCAAAGACCTTGGAAACAAAAGAGAAGCAATTACCAATGCAGTAATAACAAAGAAAAACCAGTGAAATCTTCAAAGGGTCAAAGCCATGGGTCTGAGTGGGGCAAATATGTATTTGTGAAGCCCAGAGAAAAGAAATGTGTACCCCTCACATTCTGTTGGTTTATTCATTTTCACAACAACTTGACTGCTGGCTCCAAGTGCCAATGCCAACTCAGGCTCCAACTAGGTTAACACAGGTGCACAGAGAGTATCAAAGCAGTGAGCATATGAACATGGTGGTCAGACTTGGAAACCACAAAGGCTGTGTGAGAGTAGACACTAACCTAAACAAGATTTAGGCCACATTTTTAATACAGCCGAATTCACAGTTATTCATTAACATGGACACCCAGATTTCCCAGTCATGTACTGAACTCACTGTAATTAACAACTTTATGTTTTTCTAACTGAGTATCTGATAGAAAGTTCTTTACAATGACCTGTGTTCTTAACCACTAAGTACCATCCTGGATAACATGCCTGTTCCTCTGTGCTGGTTTTCCTGGGTAAGGATCCAAGAGTTTTTACCAAACCTTGCACATAGTTTTACTTTCTGTGAACCCTCAGTTTTTCCTTGAACTCTTCATCATGCTGAACCCTGTGTGATATAGGGATCAAAATTCTTATGGATATTTCAGAGAGGGCACAGTCAGTAACTCTAGCAATATTCAGGGTGCTAAACATTTTCATTTGTCAATTTACCACTTAAAGACTTCTTACTTAGCCTTAACCAAAACATCTCATCATGACACCATGTTGCTAACTTTGGTCTAAAGGCTTAATTTATCCTAAAGCTATAAACTAGGAAAAGTTGTTCAAATACTCAGATAGGAAAGAAACTAAAATAGGCATATTTGATATTTGTGATCAGCTTAGGGTCTGTTGTTAAGTTTATTCAAAGAACCACATAAAATATAGTTGGCTTGTATTTTGACTGTAATTATTATTTTAATTAATCTTAAAATTTCTCTAGATTTTTAAATGTAACTGCTTGGGAGGTAAATAATTTTACATTCCTTGACTGAAATATCATCTCTTTCTAGCAACCAGACATGGGAAAGAGAATAAAAGTGACACTTAGCTTCAAAGGAAGAGGTTGATTTTTCAAGGATGAGATGCAATTTAGAAAAAATGTCTCAGGAAGTAACGTTGCATCTGTCACATGCAACTAGGACTCTAATTTGTCAGGATTTCCAGGATTTATGAAGAAACCAGCTTTACTTGGTATATCTGAATTTGGAGCCATGCTGCTGTAGGTTTTCCTTTGAAGACTTTGATTCAGAAATGCAGGGGAAGGAGAGAATTTGCTACAGCTTACCAGCCTCTGTCCAAGAGAAGCTGTGTAAAAATCCCATTGCCCTGCATTTCTGGCATGAGTCTTAACAGGATAGCAAGAAACAGCGGAGCTATTGGGAACCAGGAGTTCTTAGTAAGTGCTGTTTTTGCTCTCTTGTGCTGGCATGCATCAGGTATTTATTTGTGTCCAGAGGAGAACATTATCACTGCTTGTTCTACAGCTACTGTAAAAACTTTATTTGCTCTGTTTAATGTATAACAGTGTGCTCACTGTTTAAGTCTGTTCAAACAATATAAAAACAGTACAAAAAGCAGTAAAGGTCAGATAAATATGATGGGGTCCTTCTGAAAGAGCCGTGGATACTGTTAGATTTTAGTAGCTACAGACATTAAACTCACATTAGCTCTTTGCATCATAGATTAATGCATTCAATAGATTAATGCATTCAATAGTTTAATTCATTCATGCACAGCTGATGCAGTTCACTATGGCAATGACAATCTACCCTGTACAGAGAAGCTTTTCGTTAGCCGGCTAAGCAGGTGGATGAAGTTTTCACTCCTGTGAAAATTATTTTTGAATGAAACTTTTAAAGAAACAGCAACGGGGAAAACATGGATCACTGGGCACAAATTATAGAAAGCTGCAGGATTTTTAGGAAGGACAAGTTCTCATAATTAGTAGATAACTAGGGTATCTATTTCTTTGGTACAGAAATGATGGCTCCCTGTACTTCAACACATAAGGTCTGTCAGAACAGAGGCCTTGTAGCAAGGACTAAATCCAGGGGGTCTCATAGCAGAAAACCTACAGAGAGAATCAGGAAACTCAAAAGAAAATCTGCAGCTTCATATGAATGGACCCCAAAGCAGACATCCTACCTCTGGTTGTTGGTGGGGTCAGAGAGGAGGGATCTAAGTGGCATGAAAGAATTGGTGCCAATGTGGAGAATGAAGATCAGGGCCTTTTCTGAGCAGGGACTGACAGGTGGGGAGGGACTGGGGGTGAAGAGGGAGGATAGGGTAAACAGACCAATAAGAAGATAAGAAAGAAGTGGTGATGAAAGCAGGTTGAGGATGACAACATGGGGCAACAGCAGGACTTGACCATTTGAAAAATACACAGTCAGATTCTCTATCTGATGTTACTTACATTATCCAGAGAAGTGAATGGTCCCAAAAGAAAGTGAGCAGAGTCCTTTTTCAGGGTGTGCTGCTGACCAGGTCCCATGTTGCAGCCCCATGTCAGCCCCTATCTGACCACCACAGCAAACAGAAAGAGCAACATTCCCCCAATGAAGGTGGGGCGGTCATGAAAATCTGACTCATCCCAAGTATCCCCTAGGAGCACAGACTTTGCATTACATTCTAAAAGCAGGCCTTGGCAGAGACAGGTAGCAAGGTCATTTCCTTCTGTTCTTTGAGCCTGTCCATGGTCTTTGCAATGCTCTCCTGGGGACCAAAATGGCCACACGGAGTCAGCTACACAAAGGTTGGAGCAGCAAGAGATCCATGATTGTTTTCAGTGTTTCATCCAGCTACTGAATGACTGTGACAGCAGCAGATAATCAAGCATCACTGCTCCACAGGCTTCTGGCTGATGCCCAGAAGCTGCATGATGTTAACACTATTCCTAGAAACTTCCAGAAGACTTTTGAGGCTGAAAATTAAATTCATGATTACCTAGAGATAAAAAAAAAAGAAAAGGCAAAACTGTGAAAATAACTGAGACGGAAACAGTTAAGGACAAGAGATGCTTTGCCACCTCTGAGAGCATGCAACCCTTCCCAAAAAGACCATCTGACACTGCAGGTGTAGCTCAGGAAAGGGAGGAGAGAGTTTCACCTTGAGACACCTTCCTAAGACTTCTGCTACAGCTAAGGACCCACTGCCTACCTGCCTAAATACACACACAGATGCATACACTGTTGTTCTTAATATTTCCACCTTATTATATTTTTATTGTGTTCAGACCCACCAGCCAAATCAATCTTCTTTCTGATACAGAGAAATGATTACTTGTTTTAAGACTTACTTACTTATTTACTTATAGAAAACTGCTTAGCAACTTATTTACTTACTTATAGCAAGTTACAGTATGACTTATAGTATTCTTTTAATATTGCTAAGAATCCTGCTTGCCCAGACTGTTCTGTGGAATTTTACCAAGGACTACAGTGTCCATCAAAACAAAGCAGTTTACTGTGAAAATCTACCAAGAACTGCAGTGTTCAGCAAAATATCATGTTTTTGTCCTTGAGGAACAGGTGTGCTCTAACTAGTTGGGCCTCAGTAATGAGTAAAGATAGCCATATATGGATGGTAGAAGTTTCATTGGTTCCCTTAAATAAGATAGGATAAGTAAACTGGCTGAAAAACATTTTTTTGTTCAAGAAATTGGCTAAGAGAATCTGCGCATGCTCCGGGGGAAAAAACAAGATGAGAAAGACTACGAACCTTCCTCCCAAAGACCCCCAAAGACGCCCCCCAGGAGGCAATGCGCAGGTGCAAAGATAACATAAACTGCTGACACCAGCCTTTTGAACTAACGCAGCCTTGCTCATGCATATTTATGTTTGTGTTATGTAATCCAATTAATATGTATATCCACACTCTATAAGTTTTTGGTAAAAAGTGCTGTTGGTGTGCAAGCTTTGTGGAGAAATCCCCTTGCACCCCAGCCAGAGTAAAACATACCTGCTTTATAACTCTATTTTGAGTTGTAGGGTCTTTTTTCCGCAAATCCTTCTGACGACATATCTCAGCTTCCTTCTTATGTCTAGTTCAGATGTATTGACCCTAAAGGCCTATCCTCTTCAGGATGAAAAAGGAAAGGTGCTTAGCAAAACCTGCATTTTTCTGGAAGAATTTTACATATACACATTCACTTTCTGCTCTCAATTTCTTTCTTCATATATCATCTGTATTTGGGATCACTAGCTGAGAAGAATTGAGAGCATAAGGCATACTTGACTGTATATGTACTCATGATACATACAAGAAAGACACTGCCGAGACAAAAGTCTCAAGAGATTCTATGACTATGCATGGGGACACTACTGGTAGCTGCTTCCTTTACTATTGTTAACTGATTGTCTATAAGTAGCTTTCCAGTTTGGATGACTCCACATAACACTTCTACTGCAATAATAATTACCTGTGTCTGGACCCAGAATCCTTCACTCCAAGATGATCACCTAAAGCAGCTCCTACTCCCAATACCTGTGCAATGGTGTGCTGGCTGGTCAAAACATGCATGGAATATCTGTGTACCTGATCTGCAAATGTTAAAAACAGAGAGAGCCCTCACTGGCATCACAACATGCTGAACAAACACTCGGAAATTCCTGCTGGAGTTCAAGGTAAAAGATTGGCTTTGTGTTAGTCTCAATATTTGTAAATGGTATTAGGATGTTGCACTTAGCACTTAGGGGATAGAGTCAGAGTGAGAAAACAGCTTCTACAGGAGGAAGACAGTTTTGTAACAGAGGCAGCCCTGTGACTGTAACAGAGGCAGCCCCAAGCCAGTGCAAGGTGGCCACGCTGGGATGGCTGGAAGTGAGTCCAAGAATTATGAAACTCTTCAGGGAAACAAGCTCTTCTCTTAGACAGAACCATGAATGAAAAGAAAATCAGGTGCTCCCAACAGATTCCAGTGCAGGTTTCCAGAAGACTTTCTGGGAAAATCCTGAGGACCAGAGACCTAAGAAGTTAGAGGGATTTGAAGGGACAGTTCATTTCCTTATTTCAAAAGGTTGTTATTAATCATTTCAGGTAACAGTCACTTCAGAGGCAATGAAGGACATCTCTGCCCGGTGTCAATGAGCTGCTACTCTGAACAGCTCATTAAAAGCACCTTCTTTCAATTATGAAATTCTTGTGGCCCACCACCCTTGATTTAAGAGGGAGAAGAAAAAAAAAAAAAAGGCATGCTATGCTCAGCCTTTCTCTGCACTGTCTGTGCCACTAAAGTCAGATTTTCCCATTTCCTTTCAGTGGAAAATATCCACCAGACGCTGCCCATCACTTCCCCTCATCTTCATCCTTGTTGCTGTGTGGCCTGACAGGCACAGCAGCACAGGGAATGGGGATGCACAGCAGCCACTGCAGGTGTCCATCAACTGAGATGCTCCAGACAATGTCACTGTCTGTAACTCAGTCCCTGCTCCTCATGGTTTGCTTTATACATAGGCAAAAAAGGAAAACAGTAAAGGATGGATAAATGGCATCACCAATAGACATCCATGCTGCTATTAGTACTGATCATGGTAAATGCCTGGCCACTTTTCCTTTTCTTTGGCTATTGTGTTGCCAGGTAAGAAGGCACCAGGGGTCCAACATGCTTTTACTAAGAGGGCAAGGTAGCACTGCATGAATTACAGTCCCACTGGTCCTTCCCTCTCTATTGCTCACAACTCACCAACTGCAGGAACACTGCCAGATGGTCATTACCAGGGAGGAGTTGGGATCTTTAACAAAGTGTTATGTTTTAGGTCTAAGGACAAAAGAGGCTATAAATTACAAGCTTTCGACACCTGCAGATTCCACATTGCAGTTCATCATCTTATGGGCTATCTGTGGGTTTATGTTGGTTTTCTTCCACTTCTATTTTGCTGGAAATTTCCCCTCTTGATCCTGACCAGAAAACCACAGCCTTCTTCCTGCACTGTCTTTGCAAATGTTAATTCAATTTATTGATCAAATAACTGCACAATTCACCTTGCTAGATCACCTTCCTCTGCTTATACTACCTGAGTCCAAAAGATGCAGGGCCTCCTCTGACTGACTGAGGTGACTGATTTCCATCTCAGACCTTGGACCAGCTGCTCTCTCACACCCATCAATATTGTTCTCCTCAAACACACTGAAGAAAGTAGAAAAAAACCCCAAAACTCAAACAGGTTTCTTAAGAACAATGTTATTAATAATATTTCATAGCAATTGATTACCAGAATTTTCCAGGCACCATTTTGTGAGAGACGACTTGTAACTCCCCCAAAACAGGGCCTGAGAGAAACAGGCCTGCAAGAAAAAAACAGCCTGAGAGAGATAAGGGAGGGGTGGGGAGCAGAGGCCCTCCAAGCCGAGGAATGTCTCAAACACTCGCAAGTAGCGAAACTATGGTCATGGAGTGGGTAGTGTGGAGCTTCGAGCTGATAAGGCTGCCTGGATAGCACACCATGCAGCTGGAGGAGCAAGCCCTGTGAAGGCAGGATGGTTCTGCTCTGGTGCACCTTGTAAAGTTTCAAGGGCCATCTGTCTGGTGAATGACCTTTGTTTCATTATCGACAAAATTCATATTAAAGTTGACAGCCCTGAATATGCTAATAAAGATTAACAAGACTATGCTAACTACATCATCCCATGAAGCACCTTACCCCTCCCCGTACATGGGATATGAAGGTATGTGGGTTGACCTAGGGAATGGACCCAAGGAAAGTGTGTATAAATTTGGGGGGGGGGGGCGGGGGGGAGGGCAAGGAGTGAAAGGGAGAAAGGAAAAAGAAGACATGAAGAAGTGAAGAAGACAGCTGCATCCCTGACGATCTTGGATGGGACAAACACAGGAACCCGGACCAATCATCTCTATTTACTCTCTTTCTCTATTTTCTATTCTCTCTATCTCCCTCCTTCTTCCTCTTTTCCGTCACTACCATTAAGTGTTTCAAGGCATACTATAATGCTTGCCGTAACTTGTTATATACTTAGCCAATTATCATGTATCTAATTAGTACATTGTGGGAAGGTAATAAATGTCTGGTCTTTGAGACTTGTCTCACCATTGTCCACTTCATTGGGGATTTATGAATCTGAGTCACTTGTCTCCCTTGTCTGAGTGGGACGTGACACATTTGTGTCATCTATTCCTTATGCTTTTATGGCATTCAGGAGTTTCAGTCACCAGCAGCAGGACTCAGCTGCTGCTGAAGTGAGTGCGTGGGATGGGAATCTTTCCCCTTGGAGGCAGGTTGGTGCCTGTTCATAGTCCTCCACACCCTTCCCTAATCCCCACCGGTCTCATCCCCAGATCTGCCCCCGAGTGAATGAAACACCATGACAGAATAGTGTTAAAAACCAGCTTCAAATTTGCCCTTTGAATGAAAAACATAATCAGAAAACCACTTTTCATTTTCTCAGTAAACGAGCTGAAATATTCTCCAAGTGATCAGCATGTTTTGTCTGACCCCAGCTGAAAAGCTGAGTATTACTGAGCTGTGGGAGGTATTAGAACAGTCAGAAAAAATTTGAAAGAAGCTTTTTAAAATACTTCTCTGGTTCAGAAACTGCCAAAACTAAATGCTTTAATCTTTCATCTGAAAGGTATTTGGGGAGAAACTATTCAGTAGATTCAGCAAAATCTTCAGGAGTTGCTCTGGGCAACGCAACACAACATGTTTGGATGGAGTTTTGACAAGCAGATTTCACCCTGTCAGAGACTCTTCACCATGTAGCTGACCTCCCTCTAAGTATAAAGTCCCTTGGCATTTGTGAAAAAAGAGACATGGGCAATATCTACATTATTTGCTGTTCCTCAGGAATGAGCCTCTAGTCTGGTTAATGTTTATGATATAGTCTGGGTTTATAACACTGTTCAAAAGCTGAAGGAATATTTTTTATAATGAAGGTGGTGAAACACTGGAACAGGTTGCCTGGAGAGGTGGTAGATGCCCCATCTCTGGAAGCACTAAAGGTCAGGCTGGATGGGGCTCTGAGCAACCTGATCTAGTTGAAGATGTCCCTGCTCATTTCAGGGGGGTTGGACTAGATGACCTTTAAAGGTCCCTTCCAACCCAAACCATTCTATGATTCTGTGAAAGCAACATCATGTCAGTAGCAAACCCACTCCTGCTCCTGGCCTCCCTGACCCGCAGCAAAGGGTGAGCTCAAAAATTTTCATGTTTGTGAATCTCTTTGGCTTCATGGGATCCTTCACTGCTCCTGCTCAGTAGCTCAGGTGCAGGTGGTAATCACAAAGATACAGACCAGCCTGACAACACACACCGTGTAAGACAAATAACATTTTCTGAAACATTTTCTTCTCCCCATCAGCACTTCCACTGCTTTTGCAGTGTTAGTGTTGGGTAAGAGATCTGCCACGCTGAGCTGAACACCAAAAGGCTTTATCTTTAATTTGCCAGAGAGCTAAGGAAAAGGAGATAAGCAAAATCTTGTGTCATCTCATTAAGATGATAAATTATTCATAAAATGTTCTCATAAAATCAAATATAGGAAATGTCATGTTCACAAATAAGTGGCTACAGCTGCTACAGATGTGAAAGATGTTTATGAAGCAGATGCTTTCTCCAGTGACCTTTGGCACTTCACCAAAACTGAGCAGCAGATCAAGAGCAGCAGATCAAGAAGCAGAGAATATGTGAGCAAGTCCCTGAGGAAGCCAAAGGTTTTGATCCCATAAACAAAGCAATAATTCTTGTCAATAATTCTTGACAATTGTTCCTCAATTTTAGGAAGCACAGAACAGTAGGTGCAGTCCTGCCAGGTCTCACTCACTGATGTCACCCAGCTCTCCCAGGCTTATGTCCAGCCTGAGGTCCTGGGGGCACTGTGTGATGCTGCCCCCCATTCATCAGCACATGCTCTGAGCAAGGACTCCAGCTCAGGGACACCTTGGAGGAAAGCACCATCTTCTGAGAGCTTGTGACCCATCCCGACCCAGCACTTGGAGTCTCTTATGCAGAGCCATAAAAATGCTGAGAGCTCTCTAAACCACGGAGTGTGGTGTGACACACACTCCAGAGACATCAGCCTGTGGCTTTTTGGGGAGTTGCAGCATGCAGTTTTTAGCTGCAAGGAAGTGAATACTGATAAGCATTTATGAACACATGAGTGTAGTCACTCTTCCTCTGAGAAACATGGATCTACAGCACATGTTTGTAGGAAAGCAAATAGAAATTAGATATCTTGGCCAATTTTGTTCTATCAATTGCAGCAACAATAGTGTTAAAGGTACTTCTAAAAGATCTTAATTTGCAAACATACAAGTATAAATACAATGGGTATATGGTTCTGAGCTCTATTGATGCTAGAAATACCAGTAATCTACTTAAAAGCCTTGGAAAAGCCTAAAGAGTCTCAAATCTCTAATCATAACTTTAGTCTCAACTCTAAAAAAGTTTTCACATTTGCCTAAAGATGCTTGAGGCAGGAAAGTTTTTCCCAAGGAAGAGTATCTGGAGTTCTAGGGGCTGATCACCTATTTAAAAGCAATTTAGTGCAAACAATGTTGTAAGAAACGTGTAAAGACATAATTATACTGCTTTAAAATTGTTAAGAAATTCACTGAAGAGCTATTGAAGAGTGCATGGGCATTTCACTGTCAGATACTTGCACAACAAGACCCAGCAGGTGATTATCACCAGGGACTTCCCAAAAGAATTCATAATTCACAGTCACCATGGAGATTTTAGAGCTGTATTGCATACATCAAAAAGAATTAGAATTATATTGTTATATGCTATACATGTAGTTATATACAGTATTTAGCATGTACTACAAATAACTACAAATGTTCCAGTCAGTACTTCTGGTCAGAAGGAAGAATGTAGAACAAATACAAAGTTAATGCCAAAATATTATTTAAACAGTGTAAAGAAGATCATTATAAACTGTACCTGCTTAATTTTTTTCAGAATGTCCCATTATTTCTGATTCTGAGAAAACATTCCACAATGGAGAAGCCCCAATAGAAAACCAACATTCAAGCTTGTGTAATCCTCCCAAATATAAAAGTGCAATCTCCACATGTAGTCCACATGCAGCTAAAAACACCAGGAGACAAGTAAAAAAGATTTAAGTTGAAGCAACCTTTTCAGCAAAACCAATATAATTACATCAAAATGTATATCTTTAATGGCTATGGGCGTAAGCTGGCAGAGATTTCACCCAGGAAACTCAAAACAAAATGTTTTCTCTGGTATCAGCTGGTAGCATGTGTCTGCATCCATTTGACCAAGTGCAGTGCATCCTGTGAGCTGTGGTACCCACATGACCTCTTGCACCCCTTGCACTACACTGCCAGGGTGGAGCAGCTTCCCTTGGCCCTTCCTGAGGCTGGGTTATCGCAGTGCATCAGGATGCACTGCAGACTAGCCAAAACATGGATGGGGAGTAAGGGCTCCCCAGTGAGCCATGAACAGCTCACACTGAAATGAAGACTTCCTTGGTCTGTGCAACGCAAAACCCAATTTCCTGTTCTGGCTTTTTTCAGGACACACTGCTGACACAAAATACACATTTCCTGACTCTTCTTTCAGTTTTTATTCTAAAGAGAACGTGTGAAAAGCTGACATTTTGTTCTCTTTGGAGATTAAGACAAACATCTAAACACTGAAAACACAAGCTTTTATCTTCTATCTTCAATTACTAGAAGCCAACGGGAGAAAAGATTTGGTGAACTCCCGAGGAAGAGGATTTTCCTGCAGATCACCAAACAAATGCATTATCTCCAGGAGGACAATGTATTTATGAACACCCTGGGTGAGGGTGATCGGCTGCTGGGCCTTCCTCTGTGGTTATCCTGCCTGGGAAATGTCAGTGAGTTTTTCACCCCACTTAATGAAGTACAAATGTAGAGAGGGGACAGAAGATAATCTGCCAGAAGAAATTCTGAGTCATGGAGAAAAACAATTTCACAAATAACCCTTCAGCTGCTCATTTCTCCATGGATATTTTAGATGGTGATAAAGCACTATGGTGAATTATGCACCATATTTTACTTTTACCTTGACTGGAGGACTAAGAAAAAAACTAGTCAAAAGCAGTCAGAAATGTGGGATAACTTTAGGGCAGGAATAACATGCTCCAAGGTCAACAGAGCTCTGGGGTGGGAGCTGGCTCCCCTCTGAGTGAAGCTGGATAGGACGATGCCTTCCAGGACTTCCCAGCATGTCTGCTCAGTGCTGGGAGACACCTGTTCCAAAAGGAAACTCCCCTGAAATGAGTCTAGTGGAGACAGTGGGTCCTCAGCACCAACTGGTTTGCTGCCCAGGTGTAAAATAGCTCTATATTAATTCTGTGCTTACTAAAGAAAAAAGATTAATTAAAACTAAATAATCTGGCAAAAAGTTTTGAAAATCTGTTTCCTCTTATTGAATGCTAGAGATCATCCAGTTCACCTCCTTCCCAGAGAGATTTCTCTTTTTTGTTTACCACTTATGTAATGGGAAAAGTTTTATGCACCACAAGGAAATGGAATAGATACCAATATTCAGTCATCAATCATTGTTGATTGATCAATCATGTTGAGTGGTGGTTGACAGTTCCTTTTCAAGCTGGCAACCTGTCACAAGCGTGGTCCCCCAGGGATCGATAATGGGCCCAGTGCTTTTTAATATCTTCGTATGTGATATGGATGATGGGATCAAGTGTACCCTGATGAATTTTGCTGCTGATACCAAACTGATTGGGGAAGTGGACACTTTGGAAGGGAGAGCCACCCTGCAGGAAGACCTGGATAGGCTGGAAAAGTTGTCTAGCAAGAACCTTACGAAGTTCAGCAAGGACAAGAACAAAGTCTTGCACCTGGGAAAACATAATCCAGGACTGTAGCACAGGCTGGGATCTACCCAGTTGGGGAACAGCTCTGTAGAAAGGGACCTGGGGGTCCTGGTGGACAACAAGCTCAACATAAGTGAACAGTGTGCTGCTGTGGCAAAGCAAGCCAACAGGATGCTGGGTTGCATCAACAAGGGCATCACCAGCAGAGATAAAGAAGTCATTATCCCACTCTACTTGGCCCTTGCCAGGCCACACCTGGAACACTGCGCTCTGTTTTGGTCCCTGCTGTACAAAAAAGGTGTGGACAGGCTGGAGAGGGTCCAGAGGAGGGCCACAAAGGTGATCAAAGGACTGGAAAGCCTGCCATGTCAGGAAAGGCTGAGAGAACTGGGTTTGTTCAGCCTTGAGAAAAGAAGGCTTAGGGGAGACCTTATCACCATATTTCAGTATTTAAGGATGGCTACAAAGAACATGGAGACATCCTTCTTACAAGGAGTCACATGGAAAAGACGATGGGTAAAGGGTACAAGTTAATCCTGGGGACATTCTGATGGGACACAAGAGGAAAATTTTTCACAATGAGAGCAATCAGAAACTGGAATAATCTCCACAGGGAAGTGGTGGATTCCTCAACATTGCACACTTTTAATATTCAGCTGGACAGGTGCTGGGCCATCTTGTCTAGATCGTGCTTTTCCCAAGACAGGTTGCACCAGATGATCCTTGAGGTACCTTCCAACCTGGTACTGTATGATTTGATGATTGTTATTTGTGTTTTCGGTAAATGTTCATATTGAATCTTTTCCATACTAAATTTCACTGAAACTATTCACACTTCTTTCAGACTGAACTCTGTTTTTCTCCCCATTCTCTTCCATGTGTACTTTCATACTTTTCTGTGGGTTTAACAGATCGCCACAGGATATTTTAATCTTTAAGTTGAGGGTGGGGGACTAATAGCTTTCACTGGACAGCATTTCCAGAGCACATGGGTGACTATGTAGTGTGTGTAAGCTGATACTGGTTTAAGCATGTCATAAATACAAGGAAGTGGAACTAAACTTGTGGCAAAATCTTCACTTGGTTACCCTAATTATGCATACAAGTGCCAGATATTGCCACCAGTCTCCTTATCAATACAAACAGTAACTTTTAGTGATCATGACTAAAGACTTTTATCTACATTCATGCAAAGTATTCTAGAACATTTTAAACAATATAGTCACTTAAATGCTTTAATCTTTATTGTAGGTTTCTTTTTCTAAGCAGTGGCAAATGTTTGTGTAGCCCAATATTATCCAATTGGCATGAGCGAATGGACCTGCTCAGGAAAATGAATGGGACTAAAGTACTCATCAAAGCAGTCCGTGCTTGTTGGGAATTCCTGGGAAGTAAAACTGTGCTATTCCAAGCAGGTGAGCAATGCCTGGACATACCTCTGTGTATATCTCATATATACTTTAGGAAGGGTCTGCCTACCTACGAGACATTTCATCAGCCCATACCTGGGTAATTCCTTCTTGTTTTGATGAAAAATAGGATAATAATGCATCATTCCTAGCTAAGAACCTTCATAGACTCCAGGGACAACTGCGACCTCTCTCTGTGCCTGCTTGGTGTGAGTGTCACCACTGGCTCCCACCCCAACCCTAAACTCAGCTCAAGAAGACAATTGCTGTTCTGCTGTGCCCACGCAATCCACAGCGCCATCTCATGGGTTGCTTGGATTAGATCAAGGACAGATATCTACCAGACTGAGATTTGTTCTATTTTGCTTTTTTTTTTTTTTTTTCATTTGGGAGTGAACCACTATACCTAAGCTATCCATCTGTTGGGACAACAATGTGTGGGACAGGCCTGCCAGCCTGCTTGGACCCACCTATGGTGCACAACAGTACTGGGAGATACTTTCTTGTGCCAAGAGTGCAAGAACAGTCCTGTTTGCTCAGTGAAAATAATCCATGATTTGTCTGTTCGAGGACAATGCGCTTAAAAAGAGTTCATATCTACAAGTACTACACATAAACCCATGTCTCACATTCAAAAGGTGAGGGTTACTTCTCATTATTTCATTGCAACCTGTTCCTAAGGCTGTTATCTCTCTGGTGGGACAATTGCTGCAGGAGATCCTCACATACATGCAGGAGAAGGATCGGTTCCCCCTTCAGTAGAGCCAATCATCCTCTGCCTCCCTCTGTTGATAGGCCAACCAGCAGCACTCTCGATCTGGAGGAAACAGTAAATCCTCCAGAAAACTCTATACTTGGAAATACATTTTGTTTACCTTTGATTCACCGATTACAGCGGGTCAGTAAACCATGTTCACATCAACAACAGAAGGTGGCTATTAAGGTGTATTTCCACAGTGGTTAATCTGTTACTAACTAAAAGCCTTCAATTGGAGGGATTAACACTGCCAGCATTGATTATAATGAGTTCTACATAAACAGACACGACTTTGTCTTTATGCTTGTGCATAATTCCTACTCAAGCGGTAGTTTGTGAAAGTTGAAAGGAAAAGTGTGTATGCGGGAATACCCTCACACACATCTCCCCCCCATTTACAGTTTTCCCCAGCTCCCCATCTGAGTTACAGATACCCCATAGTCCCTCTGAGCTCTCCGCGTCCCTCCCAGCCCCTGCAAAGGGACACAGAAGTCAACCTTAAAAAAAAAAAAAAAAAAAAAATCAATAAGTTTTCAGAGCATTGGAAAAAGATTAAAAGTATTTTTCTTAAAAAAGAGAGAAAAGAAGAGTTAGGGAATTATAGGCCACTCAGCCCAACTCCAGTTCTTGGAAAAATGTTGGAAATATTAGTAAAACATCTAGAAAACAACAAGATGATAAATAGCAAGAAAAAAAGCAGGATGACAAAATGAAAATGGTTTTGTCAAAAACAAACCACATCAGATCAACTTAATCCCCTCTGATGGCAGAGTAACAAGCCTTGTCATTAGGAAATAGTTGAGCTAAAGTACAGCTTAGCTAAGCAATTGCTAGGTTATATTTAGGTTTAGTAAGGCGTTATTGTCTTGCATGACATATTCTTACATAAGGTACAGAAATACGCACTACAAGATTGGTGCAATATTGGAAACATTTTCAAAGATTTTAGTGATCCAGCTTTAAGGAGAAATTGGGCTTTCTCACAGGTCTGCTCTGGGTGTAGGCTGATTCAATATTTTAATTACCACTGGTATAAAGACACCAGGTATAACAAGAGGAGGAGGCAGAGTGCAGCCCAGGGGCAGGATGTGACAGCCAGGTACAGGAACAGGGGGGCTTCAGTTTTGCCTCTGGAGAAATGTAACATCAAATCAGTGTCAGTGAAGCAGGACTTCAGCAGTCCCATCTCTGGCCAAGACGCACAACACAACCACCTTTGTCCTGACATTTCCTAACTGTAGGAGTTTACAGTTAATGTGTCCTGCTGAGGCACCTGGCATGTGACAGCACATCCACGAGTCCCAGATTTTATCACCTGCAGTATCCCATACCACCTGAGGTGTCTAAGAACATGATAATCACTACAAATGGTGGATGGGATAAAAAATAAGATTCTGGGGGAAGAGATGACAATACAAATGCTGGAGCAATCAGCCTAACACACAGGTGATGGTAGACTTACGGAGTTCAAAATCAGGCTAAATAATAAACTAGCTTTCAGTCTTCTGGGTATTTCTGTAAGTGGCCAGTCTCCAATTTTCTAGCCATTTCAGAGAGATTGAAAGGCATCTTGGCAGAGGTGATGTGCTTTTTAAGGAGGAATTTGAAAGAAGAAAGTGTTTCCACAGGGCATGTGCAGAAGTTGGTATCCCCTGGGCAGCTTCCAGTGTTTAAATCTCTTATGGATCATCTGTCTCACAGTGCAGGGCAAGAGGTGTGCAGATATTTTTAAACCTGCAGAAACCTAGGACTTTTCTTTGCTGAAAGAACCAACCGTTATCAAAATAAAGATCTGAGTATGCTCAGACCACATAATTTTAGAGCACAGAAGCAACAGGTTCACTGAATCTTCCTTTTCCCTATGGTTCTCCAGAGGGAACAATTGCAAACAGACACAACGAGGAATGAAATTTGCCCAGATAAAAGGTAGAGAACTGTCAACATTTGTTCTCAGACCCACTCATATGTTATTTATTCATGGCACAAGAAAGCAGAACATCAGTCTACTCAGATAATAAAAAATATAAATGTACAAAACTTTTGAACATTTTCCAAACTCCATTCTTCTGTGCTGTCAGACTTTGTCAATAATCAGAGACAGCTCTCCATACCGCAATCACACAAATTCATCTTTGGAGATGCTCTATTTTGTCCTGAGCTTAGGCAGCAAAAATCAGACCTGTTGATACACCCACAGTCATGCTTCTTGCATCTCTAGGGAAGAAAAAAGAGTTAAATCTCAACTCCTTGAACACCCCACTAAGGAAACATCTGAAAAATTACCATCTTAATGGAGATATGTGAAGGAAAATGACAGTATCAAGTGTTTCTTTGACAGCAACTTACCTTTAATTTTGAAATAGCCCATTCAAGTTTGCCTATTCCAGGGTTCACCATTTTCCTTCTCCCCTCCCACATAGGCTTTTAAAAAGCACATCATTAGCAGGTCTTAATTACAGGCAGGTCTAGAGAAATCAAGCCAACTACATGGATCTCTACTGAGACCATGATCAGCGCTGGAAAATTTCAAAGTCTCTGAGGAGAAAAGCACATACCTGTACAGTGCTGCAAGCCTGAGCCCAGGCGACATCACGGAGGGGTGCATGGCACCTGCCACGGCTGTGGCGTGCTGGGAGCACAGCAGATGGTCCACCAGATTTATCTGTTCCCAGTGTGCCTATTGTGTGCCACACTCCGGCAGAGCCTGCGTCTGGGCAGCCAGGAGGGAGGCTGTCTTCTTGCCTTGTGCTGGCTCTGCTGGGGCATGCCAGAGGACGAGGGAGATGACACCTTCCCAGGGGGCTGAGTGTTTCAGGAAAAAGCCTCTGGAGTCATGCGATGAGAAGCAGAGGGAGGTTTCTCTGCAAGGTGAGGTGCAAACCTTAAGTGCGGGTGGAGGCAGGGACTCCTGAGAACATGGTTTCACAGTCATGTTTATTAGAAAAGTAGAATAATTTAGGTTGGAAGGCACCTCTGGAGGTCATCCAATCCCACCATCTGCTCACAGCATCACCAGACTGGAATCTAGCTCAGGTTGCTCAGGGCCATGTCCAGCCAGGTTTGGATGCCTCAAAGGATGGCAATTTCACAGCCTCACATGGTGACCTGCCTTTGTATTTCACCTCCCTGTGAACATTACTTTCCCTATATCTCATCTGCATTTACCTTGCTGCAGCCTGCATCCCCTGCCTTGCACACTACCACTGTGCACTTCTGGGTCCATCTTCTCTCTAATGTAACCCATTATGTAGGGGAGGACAGCAGGTACAGCCTCTCCCTTTGCTTTCTCTTCTCCAGACTGAACAAGCCCAGGTCTTCCAGCCTCTCCTTACTTGTCCTGGGCTCCAGCCCCCTGACCGTCCTGGAGAGATGGCTGGGATGCGGGAAGATGAGACACCTCTGGCAGCGGCATCCTGCACTTTGGACAGGTTAAAGCAATTGTGAAACCACAGCCTGAGAAGAGGAGGAAGCAGACTCAAAGCCAAATTTTGGAAGTGATGGAAAGTAAGAGTCTCCTTGGGACCCAGAGGGTCTTTACTGCATTGTAGGAAGAAACTGATGCTAGAGTGAAAGCAAGAGTAAGGACTCACTGCAGTGGCTTGGGGGACAGTGTTATGGCTGCATTCCCTTTTTGGGGCTGGAATTAACATCTGAGTGAGACACTCCCCCTTGGGGTAATCCCGGACCTACTGTGTGGGGCTGGCAGGGGACAAGACCTGTGTACAGCATGAAATCAAGGAAGAAGCAATTTAACAGTGAAGGTCTGTCGTATCTTCTTGGAAGGACTGCAGCAGACACTTGACACAGTTGCACTGACTTGTATTGATGCTGTGGGTAACTTGTTCCAGCAGGTCACTGCTGAACTGTTCATATAACTATGAGCGCATTTCCTCCTGAAACACAGCAAGAAACAGAGCTCCACAAATTAAACATAGCCTGGCAGCGGAGAGAAAGACACAGCCTTCACTAGATCCATGCTGATATTTAATCTCAGCATTGTAGGAGGGACTCGTGTGCTCCCTGTATTCCGGAGGGCATCATCAGAACAACAACAACCCATCATGTTTTAAAATGGTTTTCAGCGTAATTAGTTATATATTTAAAAAAGATGAAAGTGTTTCTCTGCCAGAGAAGCAAGCATACAGTTCTTCTAATTTAAATAATTAATTATTTTTGGACTACAGCCAGCCTGTTTCATGCTGGATGACTCTTGTTAATGTTGTCAATTTACTGAAAATGAAATAGTATTATTAAGATCTTGCTATGATAATAATAATAATAATTAAAAAAAAACCAAAGTAACTTGAGGTTCAAAGTAATAAGACACCTAATATTCCAGACCAAGAGGAGAAAATAGAAGGATTCTTAACAGTATTGTTGGTAATAAGCTCTTTCAAAATATCAGAGAAGTGTCCACATAAGCCTGTTGCCTGTACAAAGAGAGAGCTTCAAGTTCATATGCAACATATTCTGCTATCAAATATTGAAACAGTCTCTGCAAATTTCAGGATAATTTACATAATTGGATGAAACTGTTGTATACATGAGGTATCACATTGCATATAACATTGGAGATTGATATGAATTAGATTTTATTTCATTCATTTTCCCTCTTGCACTCCCATAGAAACGTCAGCAGGTAAAGGACACTTTGAATTGCAAGACTAAACTGTTCTTAAACAAAGTAATGTTAATTCAATTGTTGTTTTCTTCACTTTACTCATAGCTGCACTTTTTCTTCTTTAATTGTGTTCTTATCTGTCTCTTGGTGCATGTATTATTCGTCTTCAGTCTGCACATGTTCTAGATAAGGCTCTGTAACTTCAGAGGCTGTTTTCATTTGTTACTTTAAAGAGAAACAGGCTGCATGTGCCCAGCTGCTGTTTTACCAGCTGGTAAGCAATACAAACATGTGTTCTAGCAGCCTGGATCAAAACTCATTCTGAGCTGCTCTGCTTCCCTTTGCATGGGTGAAAGGCACCTGCAGAGGAAAAAGAAAGAAGCCAGGACAGAGAAGATTTGAAGCAGCTCTGATAGCCCTGTGTGCATGGAACCCTCCGTGCTGCACATACGGGTAGTTTCACATGTGCAAGGATACATCCTGGAAAACAGGAAAAGAAACACTTCTGTTTGCTCCTAACCCCTGAGAAATGGCCCCGAGTAAAAATCCACCAAAACTGTTATCCCATTATTGTAAATCTTTGCTTTCTGAAAGATTCTTCCTTTAAAGTACTCTACAAGAAAAGACATTTTCACTACAAGAAAGACATCGAGGTTCTGGAGTGCATCCAAAGAAGGGCAACGAAGCTGTTGAAGGGTCTAGAGCACAAGTCTTGTGAGGAGCAGCTGAGGGAACTGGGGTTGCTTAGCCTGGAGAAAAGGAGGCTCAGGGGAGACCTTATTGCTTGCTACAACTACCTGAAAAGAAGTTGTAGTGAGGTGGGTGTCAGTCTCTTTTCCCAAGTAACAAGTGATAGGATGAGAGGAAATGGCCTCAGGTTGCACAGGGGGATGATTAGATTGGATATTAGGAAAAATTTCTTACCAAGCATTGGAACAGGCTGCCCAGGGAAGTGGTTGAGTCACCATCCCTGGAGGTATTCAAAAGACATTGAGATGTGGCACTTAGGGACATGGCTTAGTGGTGGACTTGGTAGTGTTAGGTTAACAGTTGGCCTCCATGATCTCTAGTGTCTTCTCCAGCTAAATGATTCTATGATTCTGTGAAGTATAGCACCTTTTCTCCTGCAATCCCCAACGTCACAAGGTGATGCTCCTCCTGGGTGGAAGGTGTTCAGCTGGGAACTGACCTGTGAGCTTTTTCCAGTCCCTCAGTTATACCCACGTTACCACATCCCCTGTGGTTGCCCCTCCATGGGTGCCACAGGAACACAGCCTCCTGCATGGAGTTTGGCTTTAAGGGGGGAGTCATGTAAAACACAGGTGGCCCAACCACATGGGTTCACCTCTGTGTGAAAGCATGCTGTGGTGTACTGGCCTGATACTTCCTCGCCTGCATTTCAGCAGTGTCTTCACCTTCTGTCAGCCCACACTCACGAAGAACAGGGCAACACTTTGTCCTTCAGTCCATTGCTGCATGAGGTACTGGGTGACACCAGTCTGGCTGGGGTGTGCTAGGTACCATGGGCTCCTGAATGTCCATCTCTCCATCATGTCACCATCCCTATAGCAATCCTCAGTCACTACAAACATCAGTACTATGCTTTAATTTTAAGTTTACTAGTGATGTCCCAGAATTTGGCCCTTATTAATGGCTATGCAGATAATTAAGAAATAGTGGATTATTTAAAATAAATATGCCAAATAAAAGCTATTAAAAGTCTGGCATAGAGGAAGCAAAATATCCCTGCACAAAATACTAAGATGAGATCTGGCTACAGCATGCATCCAGCTGTATTTTCCTTAGGTTCTTGTCTAGTATTATGTATGTTTTTAATTTATTCATTTCAGTACTTCTACTGTATGAATTCATGCAGTTTACAGAAGTTAATGATGCATGTGAAGTATTTGCTAGAGTGAGGGGCTGGATTCCCAGCAGGAGGATCTGCAGAAATGCAGGAGGACTCTTATGACTGTTGTAAGCAAAGGCAGGGTTTGGCCATGCATATACAGCAAAAATCAGGTGCCTCTCCCAAAAAATTGTCTTCACTGTTTACTCTGCACCATTCCAAAAGTAATAACACTTGTCTGCCCTGGTTAATGTTTTCTAGAGGACACTTTTCTTTCATAATGCTACTTAACAGTATAAATAAGAGACGGAGCTGCCGGGTAGTCCTAGTGAAGGCAGCAGGATCCTTGGAAGCTGCTGTAAGTAGTGATTTTTTTTCTTTCCTATAGAGACTTCAAAAGCGTATCCTCTTGTTGTACACAATTGATTTTAAATCTTTCCTAGGGTTGTTTCTTATATTGAAATCTGTCTTAGCAATTGTTCCAGTGATAAAGAGGCTTTTACTGGGTCAGCCGGATATAAAAGACATAGGGATCATAATTTAGGCATGCAGTTGCCTGCACATTGTCAGGTGGCTGGCAGGAGGCGTAGGAATCTAAAAGCCAGAGTGGGGTGTCTAGTTGCCTTGCAGGGAAGCAATGTGATCTCTGGAGCCAGCAAATCCTAAGCACCTAAAAGTGAGTCTTTTCCAGATGTAATTGCTGCTAGAGGAAATAGGCTCTGCTCCATTAAAAGCCTGAGGATGGGTGCTTACAGCTTTTTTTTTTTTTTTTAACGTATTAGTGATTCTTTTTAAGTGATTCTGCTGAATTTTATATTCAAGATCTACAAGAAATATCTTTGCTTAGGGAATGGGATATCTAAGGTCTGCTTCTCTTTTAGATGAGACATCTCCTTATTGCTCTAATCATCATATTACAGGATCATTGAGAGGGAAGGAGAGAAAATGGTGTTTTCCACATGCTCAGGGCAATTAAGATCACAGTGAGGCCAACATGTCCACGGAGCCAGAGACCGAGAAGTGGTCAGGTACACACTGGAAAGTAGAAACTGGGAACCTGGTCTGATCTGTTCTTGGGACTGCTGCTGCTTTGCAGAGAGAAGATCTCCTCTGTCCCACCTGGCTGCCCTAACCATTGCACTGGTTCTTTTCTATCTTCTTTTTTCACCCTCTGGCCTCAGTGATGCTTCATCTCCGAGTATATGCAGTAACTCAGGTTCAACAGCAAGTACTGATGGTGGCCTTGTAGAAGAGTGAGAGCTCATGTTCACTGTTTCCAAGTAAAAGGAAGCCTAGAAGTGTGTGATGCTACTCTTGGAGGGTGCACTTTCTGGGTGAGCTCTCCAATGCTAAACTTACAGAAGATAGATGACACTGGGAACAGCTCTGTGAACAGTCATATACATTTCTAAAGGATAGTGTAAACTTGGATTCCATGTTTCTGATGCAAAAATAATTACTTTTAAAGAAATAGTCACACTGGTTGGATTCTCTGCAGAATCCAATGCCCTTGACTTGTGGTTGCAATCTTCTCAGGGACTTCAGCTGCAGAGACATCAAAACTCTGAATTACAAGAGAAGTAAATGTCTAGTTAATCAGCCTGGAAAAGCCCCCGAGTGTGTCCAGGCATATACAATGAGGTATGCAGAGAGCTTTCTGGAGAGCCAGGAAAGCACATGTGAGTGTGAAGTGCTTCTGTGAATAAGTGGTCCTGGACAGTAGGCTTCTGAGGTCATTTTCTCACACACAGATGTGACTTATCAAGTGTTTTGTGACTTTGGTGATTTTTTTTGGATACGACCTTGAGTAGATGAGATTAGTTCAGCAGACACCACTGGTGAGGGAGGGGGCATCTTGATGTGCCTGGTGCCCTCACAGTGCAGCTTTTGGCCAACAGATTTCTCAGCTTTCCTCATCTAGAAGCAATCAGGAGGGAAGCAGCACCATCTGGTGAGCAAACAGCTTTTCTATTTTGTGCCTGCATATGTTTTTGAGCAGTTCAAAATTTCATGTTGTCTGAAATGAGATTATTGTGAGGACCTCTTATGGGAGTAGCATGGGATGAATATTCATCTCCTGGACTGACATGGGACTCTAATGGCAGAAAATTGTCTTCAGAATTGTCTCTCCAAATCATAGAGATAAAAATCATCCCTAAAGTGGACAAATTAGCTATATCCACAAAGAAACAAGTTCTGTCATTCAGAAAACTTAGTCCAGCTCACTTTCAGGTCTTCTGGTGGAATTAGTCTAGGATAACTTCAGCTAATCCCAGTTTTCTCCATTTTCTTTCTAGGATATACTGTCCAAAATAATTACTGCAATTCTGGGTTGCATGGTAGGGAAGATTGTGTGATAATGATGAGGTAATATATTCACAAGTGTTATCACCAGGTCTATTACAGATAAATTGCTTAAAGGAACACTGTCCTCCAGGTGTTGGCATGCTCTTGTGCCATTGTCTAGTTTGATTTAAAGCTCTTTATGAAAGCAATCTTTTCTTGAATATCAGAAATATATTGTCATTCCATAACATAGACAGAAAGAAGAAAAGAGGCAGATAGGTAAATGGGTTTCCTCCCAGGCTATTTAACAACTCAATGTAGGTTTGGAATTAGGATTGAAGGGCTTTTCACTTTTATTTCCATGTTTATGAACAAACTGTTTTTCTGGAGATTATATGAGTAAAGGTCTTAAAATAGGAAGCTTCCTGCAAAATTAGCTCCTTCAGATAGGGAATTCCCTAAGGGCTTTTTAGCACAGGTTCTCAACTCTTCATTTTTTAACAAATTGTTAGCAACTATGCTTGGTAGGAAAATCTCTCAGTCATTAAGACCATATGAGAATCTGCATCTTCTCATTCATACTGAAAGGATCTCTGTTATCAGTTTATCACTGGCTGATCACTTGCTAACCTAGAAGCCACAATAATATCAAAAGGAATAGTAAATATCAAGTATGAAGTAACAATCCCCAATCATATTCTAAAGGTTTACAGGATGCAAATTCAATTATAAAAGTACCTTTACATTTCAAAGAAGGGCCTAATAGAGTGGGCCACTTGTATCTTCAACAAGGCCTAAACAACAAAAAAGATCTCTAGAAACTGTAGCTGCTGAGTCTTTTATAATCTTATGATTTTAAAATCAACCATTATCAAGATTTTTGTGAAGGCTGACTCACGAGTCTTGACTGCTTTTGATTGGCCAGTAGTGAGTAACAGATGGATGATTCAGATTGTATTTAATTATCTGTGAATTCAAAGCTGTAATAAAATAAAATTAATTCCATTAAAGTACATAAATTAACCTCAAAATGCAATCATGTCATAACTAAATAGAGCAAAAATATCAGGATACGAAAAAAACCTTCAGAAAACTAACCAATATTTTATAGAATGCTTACAGCACAATCAAGGTATATCCATTAGCCATAAATTTGAGGCCAGGTCAGTTAAATTCCATGTCTACTTTGTATTCCAAATAAATAGAAATTGGCAGTTCAATGTGTATATAGAAAAGTCCATCTTACTGCTGTACTTTGTAATAAGTGTTAAATGTGATGAGATAGGGAACAGTTGGTGACTTATGTTTAAAATGAAATGTTTCATTCTTTGGTATTCATGTTATTCTTAATAAATGATGACTGCAGCTGAGTGAATAGTTCACAGTGAATAATTTATCCAGAGGTAGCTTCTGAATCGGCCTGCTGGATATGTGGAAATAGATTAGGCTTAGCTCTGATGCTTCTGTTTGGGAGTTGATTTCTTTTCAGAGTCTGACTAATACATTGGCTCACTGATAGCAGTTTTAAATATTCAGAACTGGAACTCTTATGCTGAGTTACAAGTAGCTAGATATATTGAGAAGTATCGTATCAATGTCAAAATCAGAGGAGGCCAAACTATAATTCAAAACTACTGTGCACAGTAGTTGAAAATGTAGTTACCAAGAACCCTTATGGTTCTTCCATTGTCAGTAACACAGTGGGTGTTACTGCAAATAGGCCTGCTTTCTAGAAATACTTTTATCAAACACATAAATGTTTGAATATTTGATTACAGCTCAAAAATGTTTTGTTGTTCTTATGCAGGTCTAACTGTAACTGGATATTCAACTACTAACATAAATTGCTCCCTCTGATGTTATGGAGAAAGCAGGACCGTGAGCATAGCACTTTATGACAATAGTCTCTCAAGTTGAATCATGCCAGAACAGAAATGTGCAATTGGTTTAATATGCCTCTCCTTGCACAAGTTTTAGTAAATCTGGCTCATTATCTCCCCAAATTCTTTGCAACTCTCTCACTGTTTCTTTGTCCTAGATTCCTTCTCAGAAATGAGGCCCACTGGGACATTCATGTCCACATTTCCAAGGTCCCTTTGTAAGAGCTTATACAGTGCAGAGTGTCAGCTCTGTAAAGGAATGTGGCTACCACAGCCAAGTGTAACAGGTTAATAAATATATCACCCTTTGACCAGTAGAGCATCTGATAAAAATAAGGCCTTGTTTTTCTTAATGACATTGAGTCCTTCTGCTGTGCTGAAAATTAACCCACTCCAATGGTTTAGTTTGGCTATTAAGACACTACACATCACTTCAGGTTCTTATTTAAAGCATTACAACATTTTTATTCAGAAAAAAAGAACACCTATTCCTTAGAGACATAGGGCTTTATATTCAGTTTGCTACTGAAAAACAGCCATCACCATTTGTCCTCTCCTGAAATAGGGTGCCTTTTCAATCTGACCAAAAGTTTATTTAAAGATCTCATTCATGCCTGTTTGCTCAAATTCTGTTTGTATGTGGCTACTGATTGCTGCCCACTTGCATTTATTTCCTCTTTCTCCCTTTACTCACAAAACATCCAGACTTCTTCCATGATGTGCTTCCAGGAATTGTCTTAGATCATTAGTGTCAAAAGCACAGTGGTATTGCAGACCTTCAGTGATTAGCCATGTTGTTTTCTGATGGGATATGATCCGTTCCCTGGCCTGCTGAGGGTGCTGTGTATTCAGCTAATCCATGCTGAATTTTGCCTTTGCACGTATTTAGGGGGAGGGTAGCAGAAAGAGTTAGAAATTTGACAGGAGGCCTGGGAAAATAAAAAAAATATCCGGCAGGAGTTGGAGAACATTGAAACAGAGGACAAAAGAAAGAGATAAGATTTCTTATTCAGTGGGAATGACAGAATAACTTAGTAATAGCTTCTCCCTTTTTCCACAGGATTTTAATACAAGAAGATGAAGATCACGTTCTACATAAGTTTGCTACTGGCTGGGCTTCATGCTGTTGCCCATGGTCAGCTCCCACCCAACCACCACAATGGACACGATCCAAATGAACCTAAACACCGCATGCATCACAGAGGTGAAGCAATCGCTTGCCTCAAACTAGTGCCAAACAATGCTGACTTTGCATTTCAATTTTTTAAAGAAGTTACACTGGAGGCACCTAATAAGAACATTTTCTTCTCTCCTGTAAGCATCTCCACTGCATTTGCAATGCTGGCCCTAGGGGCTAGATCAACCACTCAGACTCAGATCCTGGAAGGACTCACCTTCAACCTTACAGAGATTCAGGAGAAAGAGATACATGAAGGCTTCCACAACCTCTACCACATGCTGAGCCATCCCGAGAATGGGGTCCAGCTCAACATGGGGAATGCCATCTTTCTAACAGAGAAACTGAAACCTCAAAAAAAGTTTTTAGATGATGCCAAAGCTCTGTATCAGCTGGAAGCTTTTACCACTGACTTTAACAATCCCACAGAGGCTGAGGAGCAGATCAATGATTATGTAGAGAGGAAAACACATGGGAAAATTACTAATTTGGTCAAGGACATGGATCCACAAACTGTAATGCTTCTGGTTAGCTTTGTTTTCTTTAAAAGTAAGTCCTCTAGGATTTGCATTCATGTTATTCATTCTTATCAACAGATCTAATGTCAGCTACCTCATTTGGAAATTGCTCTGGGTGAAATTTCAAATGATCTTTACTGGGCCAGAAGAGCCCAGAATGGCATATGGGAGGTGGTGGAGAGGTGGCAGGACCCTGCTCAGCACAGAGAGGCAGCCAGGGGCCACGTAGGCTTCGTTCTCTTTGTGGCAGCCATGGGAGCTCTGCTCCAAGCTGCAGCCTCCCATGCAGCCTGAGCTTGCTTACATGGGTTTAGCTGTAACTCTGATTGTCCTGTGTTCTTCTAATTTTCAGTGAAGGTGCTGAGACTCATGCATGACCTAATCCTTGTAATGCCTCTCTTTAAAAGTATGCATGATTCAATGGCCTAATTTACTACATACTCCTTTTTTTTCCTATCAGACTCCTTTATGTATACACACTAACGTATTTATATATGGAACAAGCTAGTGATGAACGGGGGAGGACATTTTAAGGAACAAAGTGGAACCACAGTGCATTTCTGATGTGGGTTAGATGTGCTCTTAAGCCTGACACAGCAGCGCTCAGATATAAGATCCTACATTAATTTTATCTACGAAGTGAGGCTTATGATTAAAGTCAGTAGAAATTAAATGAATGAAGTATGTGAGCAGACAGATGATGTCAGGTAAACCCTTAAATGGCAACTTACAGAAAGGCCACTTAGATCACCTGAACAGAAAAGGAGTGGTAGGTAAGAAGAAAAAGCCTAATTAGTTCATTACCAGCATCTGAAAAATAAAGTGAATTTGGAATCTAATGCACCCTTTTGACCAGGTAAAAGATTCTTGCCTTACTGGGATACAAGTTTTCAAAAGTTACGTTTGAAAATTCTGAATTTAACAAATGGATGAATAGGTGAATATTATTGCTAGCTACATAAAATTCAATTTATGATGGGATGGGACATGGGATATTCAGTCGCATTCTCCTTCTCTGTATTAGGCAACTGGGAAACACCTTTTAAACCAGAGCATACTGAAGAAAGGGAGTTCTTTGTGGATGCTGAAACTACTGTGAAAGTCCCTATGATGCACCAGACGGGTAGATTCGACTTCTATTTTGATGAGGAGCTGTCATGCACTGTGGTACGGCTTCATTATAATGGGAGTGCTACTGCATTTCTGGTTCTGCCAGCAAAAGGGAAAATGAACCAGTTAGAGCAAACTCTGGTCAAGGAAACCATCCAGAAATGGTCAGACCATCTCTTCCAGAGGTAATCTTTTGCCAGTCAGCTGCAGCAGCACCTAGATTTATAGCCTTTTTTCTTTTTTGGGAATGCAAAGACTATGAACTTGCTGATTCTGGGAACTGAGTGGGTTATTTTTGGCTTGTGCACCCTAGCTGTAAAAATCTTGCAGCTGGTTTGTATTTAACTATTTTGTTGACGCATGAGTGACTTGCTGCTCCCCCTACCAGAGCGGAGACCATCCTGATGGACTCCCAGAAGTCCCAAATAACAAGCCTAGATTGGTGTTTCTAAAACAGTCCATTGACTGAGTGGGAAGGTGGCAATTCTAAGACAAATCTCCTATATTGAGGTTTCAACTAATGTGTTTTACCTCTCATATGTCACTGACACATCGTGACTCAGACATATGTTTAAACCTTAAATAAACCATAACTTAAACAGTTTGTAGCAATGCATATATACCTGATGTGTCCTACACAAATATCTTCCTTACAAAAACCATTGCAGCACACAATGGTTGTTAGAACAGGCTAATGATTAATTGGGGTGTCCTGATTTTCTGGCATTTTGTTTTTGAAACTATAAAAATCTAATGAGGTTTTGTTAGCTCCTACCATTGACACTAACATCAGCCAACACATTTTACAACCTTGTTTGTCTGGGAGGAAAGAGATCTTAGCACCAGCAGATGAGTAATATCAAGTTAATACATGCCTAATTTACCAAGCTCTGCCCTGATTCACAACTAATAAGGCTGTGCAGTTCACACCCATGATTCTTGGTGCATCATTATAGAAATGCCAGCACAGTTAATAAAAACATAATGGGTAGCAAATTGAATATGAGCTAATAGCATGATATCTCAAATATGAAAAATAAAAGTGTATCATTATCAGCTGCAAAATCAGGAAAATCCTTATCTAAATGAATTCTTGGTGCAAATTCCTTCAAGATCAACATAGGAATAAATTCTTCATGGGAGAGGTTGTGATAACCAAATAGCATAGTAGTTCTACTGTTATGTTGATGCCAGCACTAATACACTTGGTCCCATCATTTTCTAGTGCACTGGGCAGCATCACATAAAGGCTACAGCCATGGGATTTGGATCCTGTCTGTTTTGCTATTCAACCCAAGCTGTCTCTGGGTGAGACAGCAAAAGACTTGAGCTACCTAAAGATTAATCACTGCAGTGGGTGACTTGGAGGCTCCAAGGATCCCTAGACAGTGCATGAAGAGCAATTCAGCAGAAAGCATTCCAAGCAAGAGCTGCCTACAGATAGCTCACAGTCAAAGGCAAGCTCAATCATGGCCAGTCCATGGGAGGAAAACTATTAGAGGATAGTGTGTCAAAAGATGCAGGCAGCAGGGTACAGACCTTTCCTGGAGCCATGCCAAATGTCACAGTTATGCCAAAATCACTGCTTTGCTTTGAAGTTTGCCACACTTCTCCCCAAACAGACTCTGTCTGTGCCCCACTTCAGGAGGTCTCCACCTGCTTGAATGACATGGGCTGTCACCTCTGCACCTTATCTTCTCTGCCTGTAAAGAGGGGCTCTCATTACTGTCCTCCTTTGCAGAGTGCTCAAAGATTTGCTGAAGCAAAACACCAGATATGATGATGATGATGATGTTGATGAATGATAGTGCTTGTATCACCATGAGAAATGCCAGCAGTTGAGCAATTGAATTAGTGCTCATTGTACACTCAGGGTCCAATACCCTGGGGTTTGACACTCACGGGAATTACACAGCTTTCTCACCACCATTTACCCCAGTGAAAAATCCTGCTCACCACATTCTCTGTTTCTCTTCTACCTAACAGCCTGGTGAGCCTCTACTTCCCCAAATTTTCTATTACTGGGAGCTATGAAATAACGAACACCCTTAGCAAGATGGGAATTGTGGATGTGTTCACTGACAAGGCAGATCTCTCTGGCATCACTGGCACCCCAGAGCTGAAGGTTTCTAAAGTAAGTCCGTGGCTGCTGGCTGTCTCCTTTCTTTCACAGACTTGCAGGAAAACCCCTCTGAGGTAGTATACAGAAACACCAGCTAAATACAGCTTGCTAGGCTCACCCTGGCCTCAGCCTGTAAGCTTACAAGAGGAGTTTGGCCCTCAGTGATGGTGGAGATCAGATTAGTTTACTGCACACTTGGTTTTTTCAAGCCTGGTATTGGCCAAGATTTCTTGGGCGGTATCTGGAACATGAGAGGAACATGAAGCCCTGGGCCTCTGAGGGGAGACGATAACTCTCCCACCCACACCACAGCTTGTCCTCCCACCCTGGAGACTCAGTTTCAGAGGTGCAGACAAACTCTTAAATGTGGAGCCACCATCCTTCATTCAGTCTTTGGGACAGAGGAAAAATGGTCTGGGAGGGGGGTTTTTTTGAGGACATTTCTGTAACTTCATCGTGGTCCTCATTTAAAGCAGTCATGACTACAACAACACAGCTCACATCTCTGCTGCCTCTACTCACTTCTCAGTGGATTCTCCAAAGCAGGACTGCTTTAAAAGGGGTCTGACTCATCTCTCAGGTGGCTGTTTATGCCCAGAATGACTGTTTTCTTTCTTCCTAGGTTGTTCATAAGGCTGCTCTGGATGTTGATGAGAGAGGTACTGAGGCAGCAGCAGCAACTGCTGCTGAAATAGTGACAATGTCTCTTCCTCCAACCATTGAATTCAACCATCCCTTCCTCATGCTGATTTTCGATAGAGATACAAACAGTACACTCTTCATAGGAAAAATAGTTAACCCGACCATCACTAGCTGAAGTGACGTATGAATTCCACTTGTTATTACTAATTAAAGAAGATGTGAAACTGCATGATGTGATTTATTTCCATTTTTACCATCTTAGTATATGGTTCTTTTTTAGCAAGAGTTTTCATTCTATGCCATTATCAGAAAATATTGATATTGACCATGATGCTTGCTTAAGAGGAAGAAAGGAAAATGTTTTAAATTCAGCTAGCAAAGAATGTTTTTTTTACTTGACTGAAAGCCAAAGAAAGACCTAAGATTTGCCAGCATTCAGAGAGAGAGACATTTGTATTACAACGGACGACTCCAGCTTAATAGGTGGTTGTCAGCCAGAATAACAGATAAAATGATTAACACTCTTGCAAACAAAGAAGAAGTGGCTGTAATTTACCATAAGTAAGTAAACAAGAGATGGGAAGAGTTGGATCAACAATGCAGGATCACAGGAAACTGAAGCATCTAATGGAGACAGCACTGGGAATGTGAAAAGCTGTCTTCAGCAGAGAAAGAAATGTGCTTTCTCCACCAGAAACCTTTCATCATTTTTAGTACTAATCTAGCAGCAAATCTTCCTGGGTTTCTTAACAGCTCAAAACAGAACAGGGGGATAAAATCCACTCTTGAACCTGAGGACTTTCAACTATGCATTGCCAATTTGACAGACTTAGATAGCTCGCATGAGTAGCTGACTTCTCACACATATATCCAGCAGTGGTCAGGAGGATGTAGCTGGATGGGCAGTGAGGTATTTGGATGACAATTACAGAAGCATACTGCCAGCTGAGATTTGTGGAAAATATATAATGAAGCTTTAGAAAATTGTAGATATTTCAAGTGCTGTCCTTTTACAGCCAAAAAGTAGGTAGGGAGCACCCAATAAGTACATCACCTGACCCAGGGGGTGGTGGCAGGCACCCAGGTAGGACATAGGGCAGTTTGAGGGCTGGCTGGTAACTGCTTTCAAATGACCTGCCTTGGCAACAGGTACCAGAAAGAGCACCTTTATTCCCTACATTTGTGGTTTTTGAAAGGAGATGAAATGGTGTCATGGCGTCAGGAATCACACTGGGAGCAGTCAAACGGTTTGGGAAGCTAACACAGCCTCAGCCAGGTCTTGTGTGCTCTCTGTGAAATTAAGAGCAAATGTGATTTTATCAGTCTGGTGCAAAGCACTGTCTCCCCTTTCACAGTCAAAAGGAAAGCCCTATTTCTGCTCTGTGTTCCTAGTAAAAAACTGGTGTTAATTCTCATCATACATGGTGCTTTTTGACAAGTCTCTCTATAGACAAGTGTATGAACTCACAAACATTGATGGCAGGACTCCCAGTAAAAGAGACGCATGTGCACTACATCATCTTCCCGGCTCCTTCCTGCACTCACCTCCATCTGTTTGGGTGGCTTTGTGGCCCGGTGTCCACACAGTGATAATTCATAAGGCATCCTATCTGACTGTGCAGCGTTCTTGTCTTCCTGAAATACGACTGCATGGTGCAGCACCTATAGGGTCAGTCTTAGCCATTATCACTCATACTGTTAACTGCTGTTAAAGAATGGGCATTTAGCAAAGCAACAGTAAAACTTTTAGGGATGAGAGAGCTCAAAGAGGTGAGATCCTTAGCTATGTATTGAATTCTCTAGAGCCGCACCAATTTGCACCAGTTGAAAAACTGACATAATTGATTTTAGTAGAGTGATCCTCAGTTTACATCAAGAAATGTGGAAGAAACAGAGGTCCCAGTATCCTGTGGGAGCTGCAAGACTAAATATTGCTCACTGCCTTGTAAACTATTTTGGAGTGGATGGAGGTATTATATATTATAATTATATATATTTACACATAAAATATATATCCAATTATATATTTATACAATATATTGATATATTAATATATATTTATATTAAATATAAATATAATATTTATATTCCATATAAATATGGCACAGTAGGAAGAAGGATGTCCCCATGTGGTTCTGGGAGAGATCTGAAGATCAAGAGAATTCCTCACATCAGCTACATCAGATATTGCAGTCTGTTAATCCATATTTTGGGAAGGAGACTCCTTTCTTTCCTACCCTCAGTACCTTGGTGCTCTCACAGATGTATGCCCTCTTCAGAAACAGGATGTGGGAATTCTGTTTTCCTTCCATATTCCAGGAAAATGAGCCCACAGGGTTGTAGGAAGGAGGTGCAGGGGCAGACATGTTGTCACGCAGAACTGGCACTCCACAGCTTGTGCTTTCCCTCTGTGCTGGTTTTGGCTGGGCTAGAGCTAATTTTCTTCACAGTAGCTAGTACGGGGTTATGTTTTGGATTTGTGCTGAAAACAGTGTGGATAATACAGGGATGTTTTATGTATTGCTGAGCCATGCTGACACAGAGTCAAGGCCTCTTCTGCTTCTCACACCACCCCACCAGCAAGCAGGCTGGGGGAACACAAGAAGTTGGGAGGGGACAAAGCTGGGACAGCTGACCCCAGCTGACCAAAGGGATATCCCAGACCATATGATGTCATGCTCAGCATATAAAACTGGGGGAAGAAGATGGAAGGGGGGGGGGGGATGTTCGGAGCGATGGCATTTGTCTTCCCAAGTAACCATTACGTGTGATGGAGCCTCAGCTTCCTGGAGATGACTGAACATCTGCCTGCTGATGGGAAGTGTTGAATGAATTCTTTGTTTTGCTTTGCTTGCGCGCGCAGCTTTTGCTTTACCTATTAAACTGTCTTTATCTCAGCCCACGAGTTTTCTCACTTTTACCCTTCCAATTCCCTCCCTCATCCCACCAGGGAGGGGAGTGAGCAAGTGGCTGGGCGGAGCTTAGTTGCTGGCTGGGGTTAAACCACGACATTCTCTCACTGCATCTCTTATATGATCTCTCTGTGTTTGTAAAATGTGTTGGAGAGGTTGCAGGGACAGTGAGTGACGTGGTACCTGTGTGCCAGCCATGGGAAGACAGAGTGGTGGTGACGAGGGGTGTCTGCTCTTCCCGCAGGGGATTTCCTGCCAATGTCATGATCAGCGTCCGGGAGCTGTCTGCCAGACTTACTTCATCAGGCAATAGCTCCTGGTGTATTGACATCGTGCTGTGATTTTCCACTGCAGGATTTGCCAGAGACAGTGTTGAAGAAGAGGCAGGCACCACACTTAGCACAAAAGAGCATCAGACAGCTTGCTCACTGCCTACGTCTGTGCTGCACTGCACAGTTCATTATATGGCCCATTCTCCTCTCTCCCCCCATCCACCAAGTCCTACTCTCCTAATCCTGGTCTTGTTGCCGCGAGCAACACCAAACAGATTTTCCCTATTACGCTTGCTCTTTGCGTTTCCTCTCCACACCAGATCTTTTTCACAGCCTCCCACTCTCCCTCCTGTAGGCTAACATTTCATCCCTCCCACCCACCGGTGCCGTTTGTTTGTGCAGGAGGTGAACGCTGCCAGCTCGGCTGTAGCGCCTGCTTCACCAGCACGTCCTGGTCTCCTCCTTCCCAGGAAATGGAGGGCAGGAGGCGACAGGGCTCCTTGCCTCCCACAGACCACCTCAAGGACACTCAACGGCAGAGCGGGGAAGGCTGGGCAGAAAGGCAGGGCTTGAGGCCACTGACCTATTCCCATTCGGTGAGATGGGCAATGTGTGCATATAAACGAGTCAGAGGTACATCTCAGCAGCAATTAACGATCAGGTTCATTAGCCATTGACACAGCTAGTGAGCGTGGGGATGGGACTCACAGCTGCGCTTGTGGTGATCCCAGGTTTAGGTGACCTGCTCATCCCCTGGCTAGGCAGAAAGCCCCGTTTCATTGACTGCACCAGGGCTATGCCATCGGCTGTAGCCCAACAGCCCCCAAGCACTCCAAGTACCACATCCCAAGACTGGAACTGACTCCTCGGCTCACACACTGTTTCTGGAAGGAGGTGTTTGGGGTACATTTTGCTCTTTTCTCACCATTGTCCAAGGCTGTACCTGGAGGAAGGGAACTGAAACTCCCTTCACTTTCCACCCCATGTCCTTCAGGCCCCCTATAAAGAGGAGTCAAGGAAGAAACTCCCCATTTACACTTCAGGCAGGTGTAACATGATAGCTCTTGTTCAGCATGAAGAAAGACATGGGTCAGCATAACCTTTAGCCTTGCAAATACAGCAGTGTTGCTGCTTGTAACACACCTACCTGCTTCGTGTTAAACTAACAACACAGGTCTTGGGTTTCTGCACTTGTCAGGCTTTGCTTGGACTTGTACTGTACACTGGGGTTTTGCTTTAGCTTCTTTGTTTATAACAGTAATTATCCAATAATCAGGTGCTATTACTTAATTTGTTCAAATCTTTCCTTAGCTTTATATGATTGTATGGTATACATTTACATATTGTTACAAATATAGATATTTCTATAACTAGGAGATATAAAGTAGTTATTCTGCATAGAGCGGAGTGTCTATGGCCCTAGAATGAAACATGAAGGAGTACAGGCACAGTGGGAGGATAGCAGGAGACTTGAGAGTACAGGCACAGGATGATACTGGAGGCCTCAGGGCTATGAACATCTCGCCAGTACTCAGTTACTGGTCATCAAAGAATTGCAGCCTTGGGAGCTGGGTAAAACCTGTTTGGGGGATAGCTAGGAGAACAAAGATTGAGTACCCGGGGTATGTAAAACACAGCACAGGTAGTAAACTCAGGTGTAATGTGGATCTGTGAACCAATGAAGGAAGAGCAAGCAAATGTATAAACATGACCCCAAGCAGACCCCAGAGCACAGAGTTTGCACCCACTACCCTTGTACTCCTCCTGGGAAGGATGCAGGATATGGCTGTCCTGCTGTCCCCTTCCCTTAGGGCTGAAGACATTGACCTGAGGAACCAGCGGGGCAGAGAAAGGGTGAATATAACACTGGAGAATGGGGAAGATGCTAAAGAGTTCATGTGTATTAATTTTAATGATCCATAATCTGAACTGCAAGTCTTAGTATTATAACCAGACCAGAACTTCTTGGGTAATACTGTTAAGATTTTAAATATACTACTGATAAATTCTCATCTTTGTGTACAAGGCATGCTTTTTTTCACCATAATAGGATTTTGGTAGGAATGGTAGGAATTGAAGCCACCTACTCTGTTACCTTGATGCAAAAAAATTGGTAATATCAGTGAGCCCCCTGCCCACCTGGGTAGAGCCAAAGGACAGAACAGCCCTATTGCTTTCTTGCTTCCTATATGCAATACCAAAATACCCCATATAGTGCAAGGTATTCTCTGAAATGAGTGAATCTGGAGGAGGAGCATGACCAGAGCCCTGGCCTTTTGCGAAGAGACAGTGCTACCAGAAAACATAGCGCTCCCCTGACTGAGTCTCAAGGTTGGGGCTGTTGCAGACCACAGATGTGAACAAGCACAACTAACACCTTACTTGCTCTCTGTCATCGTAATTACTGCAGGATGTCCGAGATACTGAGCAAGACCCAAGGGCTGGGGAAAATGGAAGCTTTCAACACAGAGGGACCAGCAGCTGCCACCTGCAATGATCTATCAGTGACAACAGACCTTTCCAACTCATCTCTTTGGCAAAAGGGAAAGGCACCGAGGCTTCTGCACCAAAATCCTCATTTCAGCAGTAAGTCGGAGGATGCCATCACCCGTAGGGAAGCAGATATCATGGAGAAGGCTGGCATAAGGCTGGCCACATCACAGAGGGGCAAGGTCTGGGAGGCCGCAGGGAGGACACCCTGACTGCCCCCACTCTCTCGGGGTGCAAGGGGACACCCCCAGGCAGGAGGCTATGACGTGCAGCCCAGGAACCTTCTGGGTGACTACTCCAGGGCTAACAGGCTCCCCTGCGCTCTGTTGAGGTGGTCAGAGGAGATGTGTCCCATGGGCAGTCTTTCAAATTGCTTTGTTAGTCTGGAAACCAAGGAAGGCAGTACAAGAGGCATCAGTATGACTTCTTTTTCTTTGCCTCCTTATCTTATCTGATATACTGATATTCTGTTATTCAGTCACTAGATATTTAGCAACTTGACTAAAAGCACTTCTTTTTTTTTCCTGGATAGCCATAAGAAATAATATTTCATCATTATTTATTCTGTCTTATCTTCACTAACTGAGCCAGTCTGCTACAGATTAGTGGAAGGCATCAGCATACCTCTACTCACTGACAGCAGTTCACCCAGAGGAGGTAAAAATCACAGCTAAAAACTCTATTAGGTTGCTTTCTTCATGGTTACATGGCAAAACTATTTAAAAACAGATCTTCCCAGCTGTAAATAACTGCGACTGTCCTTCTGTGACAGCTACACAGAAGTTGCTGTGACAAAACCCCTGTGTGCTCATTCACGTGTGTCAAAATCACCACTCCCAGAGCACCCAGCCTCTCATCAGAACTGGTGTTGAAACATACAGTTTTGTTGGTGTTGGGGCATTGATGACAGCCAGCATTTTTAAGGACAGCTTGTTGAAGGCCAGGGGTGAATGTGGTTGTGAGGGTTACTGGTTGTAGGAGACCAGCATGAGATTCTGGTTGTGTTTGTGATCACTCTCCAGGCAATCTGAATATATGAATTTTAACTACTTGTGTTACAGCTTGATCTAGTTCTATCCATTATTTTATATCCCTGGGTTTGCTATGTTTTTTTACACAGAGAAGCTATTTGTCTGCTAAACGATGCAGCTGAGAGATTACCAGACTACCTAGTGTGTTGAAATAGCTGGCTTCAAAACAAGGGAGATAACTGTTTAACTAAGGTAATGTGTTTGGCCACAGGTAAAAATCTAGCATGACTTAATATTTGTATAACATCCAAAACTTTAACAAAAGCTTTAGCAATATATACTAGAGGGATTTATTTTTCATATATTCTCAAAATATATCCTGAGTTCCTCATACAGTAGTGAGGAAGAGATACACTTCTGGGGTGGCTTTGCAGTGGCAATGAGCTCAGCTGGTCATGCTGGGCAGTGAGGGTGATGCCATCCCATGTAGCCCACCAGCATCAGTCAGGGAAGACTGGCTGACTCAGCAGTCTTCCCAAAAAGGCAGATCTCGTATGCATTTTTCCTCATGAAGTTGGCTTCCTCTGGTCACAGAAGAAAAACTTTCTAATGGTTCCAGATTATAGTGAAATACAAATGCAAAGTTTAAGAAAAAAAGGGTGTGTTTAATCTGGCAGCTGCAGCAAAGCTCTGCCTCCCTTTTTAGTATGGGAGGTTAGCTTGGTCTGCTTCTGCCCATGGCCACCAGGACTGGCAGTGCTGGGTGATGAGCCTGGCTACATGCAAGGCCACTTGGGTTGAGAAACCAGGGGTATCCCTGTGATGAGAGCTGAGGATAAACAGGAGCCCAGGTGGAAGGAGCCATGGGGTTGCAGCTCCCAGCCTCACTGCCAAGCAGAGAGCCACTGGCTGTGATGCAAGATCCCCAGTGCCATCTGCCCCATGCCCCTGACAGTGCTGTCCTTCCCCAGGTAGCACAGATGGGGATGGCAGGGGAAAGGAGAAACTTCCATGAAGCTGGAAGTCTGAAGTCAGGAGTATAAGTGTGTTTGTTGCCACATTCGGAAGCACGATCTCCCCTGCAGAAGAAACACCAACCTCCAAATGTTTCTTTTAATCTGGTATGAGCAAACCCCATATTTTTTGGATATGACAACTGGGTTCACGATATCATTGCAGAATCAAAAATAGACACTTCAAGACAGCCAAGCACATTTTATTTCAGCTTAGTTCTGCCTACCATGTATATCATATTGTAACCAATGCAGGTTACATTTACCCACACAGGGCGTATCTCAATGCCTTGAGCACTTCAAGAAGAGGTGAGTCTCACACCCCATGCAGATGAGGAAGTGACCAAGACTGTACAACAAGGCAGCACAAAATCTGGACATTTTTGAGATTACTGGGAGACTCAGATGACAGCACTTTGTAACAGAGGTTTCTCCCTAGCTCAAATGCATTGAGATGAGAGAAGGAACGGTGGGGTTTAGGACTCTGCTCCTTCCCACCTGCTCCCCACCACCACTGAGCAGTGTTGGTGCTGCTTGACATGCCAGCAGGGTCCCCTGGGTGGAGTGTGCTCCACCAAGGCATGCTTTCTTCTCAGCTCCCTTCCCCAGATCTGCTCTCAGGTTGGCTTCAATTTGCCACCATTTCTGAGCAAACCCTGGCTAATAAAGGGACACAGCCTGGGTCTATCCAGCTCTGCATCAGTTTGCTTCATGTCCTGGCATTTAGCTATGTTCAATGTCATTGTATTTCCTTCCTACAGATGCATTCACACACAAATGCAGATACACTCATCTTGTATGTTTTGGTGTCACAAAAGTGTTAGGTGCTGTTTTTATAATAAAATCAAATTATAGAAGATTGTGGCTAAGACGCTCTCAATGCACAGTGGAGATTCTATGAGAAAATGCTTTGCTAGCTGATATCTTTGTTTTCCAGTCTCTCAGGGTAAATTTAAGATAACCCTCATGTTTGCATTGCAGCAAGCATGCTGACTTTGCACACTCCTACCCTCATGCCCTATTGCTTGATTTTAAACTAGGAGATAAAACTCTGCACAAAGGCTCCATTGCACAGCTTATTTTTCCTTTCAGCAGAACTGAAAAAGAGAAGTATTTACATTTCATGGGTGCTTAGGACCAAATTTCCAGCCTGGCTTCAACTTTTGCTTTTGCAATTCTCTCTGTTAGAGCTTGTTCGCTTGCAGGCTTTCAGTGTCATGCTGCAGACTGGCCTCAACACTTGGATCTATCACATCTACTTGAACTAGATGTGCTGTTACCAACATACACTGCAGCATGTGCATAATTAATTACTAAATTGGTTCTTGCCTGAGCAAGGACAGTTAAACCCACAGCCTGCTCAGTGAAGTAATACAGTTATGTCATTATACAACTGCTTCATACGGAGGCTGTTTATGCCACTTCCCCTGAGCAGCACAGGCTGTACTGCTATAGGCACAGCTGTACCAGTGTAATTGCTCCTACATGGGTCTCTCACTGGCTCAGCTCTCAGTAAGAACTCAAAACCCATCACGCCATGGCCGGTCCAGGCGTGCCTAGGCTAAGAGCTGCTCTGTAAATCAGGTAAGTGTGTGAGTCTCACAGACACAGGATGGGCAGTATATCTACTCCTGTGGTGCTGGCTAGCAGTGGAAGCTGTGAGTTTTGCAAGGCTTCATATGTTGAATTTTAGTCAAAAAGGCAGAAACAGTTGCACTGATTTCCAAAAATTATATTTGATGAATAATTCGACCTTCACATTAAAATTGTATGTGCACAAGAACAAGCTTCTGCTATGATCTAAAGGATTAGTTTAAAGCAATATAGTTCTAGAATGAAAATGGCCTGTACAGAAAGTTTTGTTCTGGTATAAGACATCCTTTTAAATTTGTCACCTGGCCAAGAGTTTAAGCTCAACCAAAAAGTCACTCTTATGCTGGAATGAAAGTCCACACAAGGTAGTAACATACATTTTCCCATCAGAGTTTCACTGCATTATTTTCTCATGTAGACAGTCTTATGTCAGTTAAATTTTACTGATACAATGATAAAACTTATCCACACTGAAAAGACTGTTAATTTTTCTCTCTTTATTATTTTAATGATCTGTATCTTGTAGGTTCCTTTATTCAGACCAAAACCACCAGTTCTCTATTTTTCATGTCCTCTTCAGTGCTTCTGATGTGTCCGCTAGCAGACATCCCTCTTCTGTAGCTCATCTCATTACACGTTACCTGGGAAGAACAATTGGATCTGGTACACAATCGCAGGAGTCTGAGCATCTGAGCACATTGTCACATACAGTCCACATTACTTATATACAAGTCTAAGGATTTGAGACCTGATGTCTGGAGCATGTCAGAAGCAAAGACATTTGCCTATACAGTCCAACCTGTATGGAGTACAGACAAGGTGGATTATCACTGGGTCTGACCTACCACAACTATCAGAGTAGGTCCAATTCTTACTATAGAAAGGGACTGCAGTCCAAGTGTCCAAGCTCAGATCTTCCAATGCCTATTACGGGTATGATGTGGCTAAGCTATAAGATAACTAGGGTCAAGCTGAAGACATGAGTTTGGGTGGCAAGTGTATGAACCATGATGCTAAAGGCTAAAGTCTGCTCTCAAACGTTCTCTTGATACAGAGTCCTCGATTTCATGATATTACTGCACTGGTGTTCACAAGAGCACTTGTTTTCCTGTTGGTCAGAGAGAGCAAAGTCTTGTTAAATATAGCCACTCACTCAATAAAATGTAGTTGAAGTATCATATTCAACCTACATTTATCTTCTACTAAATAGAAATGTTGGCTGACAAGAAGTCTGACCACAGGACTGGATGTCCTTTAGAAGGACAATGACTGCAACTTGAAGACACCGCTGCTCACTGAAGAAGAATGGGTGGTGAATTGTAATTTAAACCTCCTGTCAATGCAAATGCTTCCATGCTCATTACAATGCCAAAAAGAAAAATGAATACCCCTATCAAAGGCAAATTATATGATGCAGAAATCTCATATTCATTCTATAATCAGACGCTGACCAAGGTTACTATCATTCAGTATGGAGTGACTTCAGTGGGATCCAAAAATTGTTTCATTATAGGGGGAGCAAAATAGGTGCTTTCAATCAAAAATGACTAAGAAGAAAACTGAAGATCCTAGATGAGGCTTTCTGGGAGGTAAGAAGGATGTCTTCAATGTGTTCAGTGTCTTATTCTGATCTGGCCACAGACCCAGGAAGTGTCTGAAGACTGCTCCCACGCTGGAGACACCACTCTTGAAAGGAATATATAATACAGTGTATTACAGGCTTTTAAATACTTCAGTTTGGCACAAAATCCCAACTGTAGGAGACCGGGAATCTTTCCAAGAAAAGGCATATAGAGCGGTGCTGATACTGTGCTTATGGCTGCCACACAGAAAAGCAAGACTAACCTACAGCTAAATCTTCACAAAGGCCCTGATGGTGAAGGTGCTTCAAGTTGGCCCATGGTCCACATCCTGTGGGAACACAACTTTCTACTCCAAGTGAGTCAGTGTCCAAAGAGACTGCACTGCCAGCACCAACCACGTGGAAAAATGCTGTCACTAGCTAAGGAACAGATCTCGAATGACCAGTTACGCTTCATGGAGTGATGAAATCTTGGGCCAGGTTTTGAGTGGCTCCAAGGACAGTTACTATTTCTGAGCTCTGTTCAATAAAGTCTCAGCCTCCTGCTACCTTGATTGTCTTCCTTTTCTTCTTCCTTCCTTCCAGCTGTTCTGTCACCCTCTAGGTGTGGATACTTATATAAAAACTGCTCAACATGAACATATCCTGCTACTCTTTGTTATCCAGCAAGGGAATATTAAGGTTTCATTTACCTCCAACACACTGATGGGCCTAACTTAACAGCATAAAAATAAATATCCAAAAAAAAAACGATGCACTTTTTTTTCTATATATAAATAGTTATCTGGTCTACAGATTCAGTGCAACCTGGTTTCCATAGCTGCTCTGGTGTGGATTCTTTGATGTCTAGCAAAGACAAGCTCATCAGCTGTGGCAACTGAGGCATGGACTCCCGATGAAATCCAGAAAGAAAGAGAGAGTTTATTGTTACAATGATACATACTTATGCTCTCGGATGCTGTCAGAAAAGCTCTTACTTCATAGTTAACAAATCAGCAATTAGACAGCTATCAACTTTTTCTCCTATCAGCATAAGGCCACTCTAACACGCGCTGTGCAGGCCAATCACTCTCTTGTTCATGCGCTGTTCTTGCGGTAGCATCTTCTCGCAGTTCAGTACTTTTCCACAGTTTAGTGTTGCAGCTGTCCGTTGTTTTTCCCTGCCACCTTGGCATAACTCAACAGCCTCTTATCTTTCTTCCAAGGCCTGTTTTTCATCAAAGCCTAGCACTTTCTCAGAGGCTGTGCAAGGCTGGCAGGCCAGTGCCTCCCACAATCAGCTCCTCCCACAGTGCAGGCTGTAAAGTGTCTCTGTCCTAGATCAGGTCATTCAACATCATTAAACTTGTATGAATTTGGTATGTTTCAGACCTTTACCTTTTGTCAGATTGGATGCAAAAAGAGATACTTTCAAAATATATAAATGGAATGGAGAGAAGGAGAGAGAGTGAGAATGAGAGAGAAAGTGTAACCTGAATTTTCTTAAAAAAAACCAAGCTGAAAATTCAGTCACAGTTACAAAGTTGAATGGAACTTTAGCCAGAAAATATCCGGAACTGGGAAAAGCAATCAAATGCTGTAATGGTCTGAAGGAAACCTCTCAAAAGAACTATCAACTTTTTACCTGGTTCCCATCAGAAGTGAAGAGATTCATGCATTTGTTCCATTTCCCAAATAATTTTTTTAATATAAATGTTATTCTCACTAGCAATGTATGTGCATCCTTAAAAAGTTCCATTTCAAAGATGAGTAAGGTTGCTAAGTGACATTAGCACTTAAATCAAGGAAATGAATAATTAACACTTCACATCTGGCACTGCCCACATATTAAATGCAATATTCTTATGAAACATAAAGAAAACCATATTTGAGTCCCCACACAGCTCACAGACAGGGGTTGCTGTCCATTTAACTATTTCACTGTCTAAATATTTTTACTTATGGGAAAGAAACAATGGAAATATTAGTTACAAATTTTCAACTGATAGTGGATTTTTAGTATAATATGTCTGCTTCTTGAAAATATATATGATCAAGTGACAGACATAAGTATCCAGTGTCTCTGGCCTCACATTTGAGACTGATCATTATGGATATCTCTTGCATGTAGCAGTGTGCAATTTATTATCCTTTTAACTCAAACTCATGAGAACTATGTTGTTGCCAAATGACAGCTTCATATGGTATTTGAAGAAAATGTTCATGTGTTCTTAAAGATCTGTTTATCTGCCCTTGCTTGTCCACTTCAGTTTTATTGTTTTCAGCTAAACTCAGATACTGTCTTTAAAAATCTCAAGAAGGGACTGGGCTCAAGACCAGCATGCATCAATGAATAGAAGCACATGGATACTGGCTTGTCTCATGGAAGACCAGGTAAAGTGCTAAAGCAGTTTAAATAAGGACACCAAGTCCTGTATGAAAACTAACTCCTGGAATACCCACCACATGCAGCCTACGGGAAGCCAACACTCAAGCCATGAAAACTCGTACCGACCTGTAGCAGGTTACTGTATTGATATCACTACTTAAAAGGAAAAAAACAAACAAAAACCCCAACCCCACAATGCAGAGCCTTTTGTCAGCCATTCTGGGCAATGTGGATAACACTAACTTGCATCCATTTGGTAGTTAGTAAACCTCAGCACATTTCAGAAATGCAGGAGAACATCTTTTGCTTGTCTTTTACAGAGGCCAAAGTGCAGAGATTTCTTCATTACATCACATAATTGCTTCAGGCCAGACAGTCAAAGACTGCAAGTCACAGGAACTCAACTTGATTATCACAGCAATAAGGAGATGCATACACAGCGCATGTAAACATGGAATTTGGACAAGGAATAGTAGGAAAATATATTCCAGGTTCAGGTGATCAGAAGTCATTGATGTCTGTATTTTCTGCCACTTTGAAGATGCAGTAAGTTTTTTTCCCCTTAGACATACTAATCTCTTAGACACTTTATAACTCCTGTCTTTAAAGTTGATTTTTTTTCAGTAATTTAAAGTAGAAATGCACCTGCATTTCACATCTACTGGAGAAACTTTGAGATCCCCTCCCAGGGGAACAGACATATCTTCCAGTGCCATTTTTTTAAGTTTGTGTCTCCTGCCTGCTTAAGTCCAACTCATGATACAAACTTAGTAAGGCACGGGGAAGGGCAGATGTCCAAACACATAAAATTATCCTTCTTCCCATCAGAGAAATAAAGGTTCTGATGACACCTGCTGGCTCCACAGGGACTAGGCAAACACCAACCACCCCTTGCTGCAGTGCTTGAGTTCTTGTATGTAAAAACACAGGCCAAATAAATTATTGAGAATGAAAATATTCCTCTGCTGTGAGTCAGAGAATCACAGGAAAGAAGGCTGGGGGTGACTTTTAAAGGTCATTTACTCCATCCCCTGGAATAAAGCAGGATTCATGCTACTCATGGGTCATTGTTTTACCTGTTACTGAAAACTGATAGTACTTCTCTGGACACACTACTACAGTGTTTCATAGTTTTTTTTCATTTTCTATAAAAGTTTCCATAGTAAGATGTCTTATTAACAGACAATTATGTGTGTTCAAGGACAATTAGACAGTGCTTGACTGCGAAGCTGAAAATATAAAGGAGATACTTCAGCCCTGTGTTATAAAATACTACAGCTTTACTGCTTTAGTCATCTCATACAGTAATGTACCCATCTCACCTCAGGTGAGACGCAGGAATACATAAATTCCCAAGATGCTTTCACTACAGGAATCCTCCCATATGAACAATTGCATAGGTCTAGTTCTCTAAGAAAAGGGTCAGGCTTATAAAAAGTGTAGGTGTGGAGCCGTCAGGGTGTTTGCATCCAGATGATTTCAATTATAATGTGCACTCTTTGAGTGGGAGAAGCAGCAGCCACCTTGATGAATCATCTCGTTGACAAACTATGTTCAATAGAATGTATAAAGAGCTGTTTTATAACTGTTAGAGCATGTTAGTTTATGTGTTATGAGTAATTTCACAGTGAGACTTCAGAAGAAATATAGATCCTTGAAAATCTCTGTATCTCCTGCACTATTGATACACTGGTATTTTGTTCAGTCTAAGAAACGTGGAAGAGGTTAAATCACGTACAGCCCAAATATTTTCTTAAAGTAACACTTTTTACCCTAATTCTTCTCATCAGACTCCATCCTGGATGGTATTACTGACTGACCTCAACTAGCTCCTTCAAGACAGGTGTAAATATCCTGTCTCTGCCCTTGAGAAACCAAATGGGTAGCCACTAGCTGAGGACAGAAATTCACAGGGCCTGGAGTGAAATGTATCTATTTGGTTACTACCTTGTTTGAGGAAGGCAAGAAACTCAGTTCAAAAAATTTCTTACTGGGAACCTGGTACAGATACACTTAATTAAATCACTAGTTTCCTTCCTGGAACCTGATCTCTTGGTACTGCAATCCTGCCCATCATATCTTACAGATCACTTTGAAGCTCAGCTGTGACCGAGTTACAAACATTGCTAAAATGGGGCAAGGCATGTCAAATGGGCATTACCTAATCAAGGACTATTGCTGTACCAAGGAGCTTGTCACTGGAAAGAACCATAGTTAGCACAGGGAACCTAGGCCCAAAACAAACCAAAAATTAAGATGACTGGTTGCTCCATGGTCACCGAAGTTTTCCTAAACCAGACTGGGGAAAATAAGTAAGAGGAAAAGCAGCCACTGAAGCAGAGGTGTTGCCAGCCCCACAAGAACTGCAAAAGGATGAAAGAGACTTATAACAAAAATCGTTTGAATGTTTGGAACAAGCAGCTGAGCCTGCCTCTGCAGTATCTAACCCCAGGTACTCAAGAGTCACAGGACTTTTGACAAATAGATTGGTGAGAACCTGGACTACATAATCACTGTCAAGTCTTGCAGAGTTGCATATGCATCCAAAAACACTTGTTCATTAGAGAACAGACGGTCTTTAGGTCAACTGCTGACTTATCAGTTGCCTATTGCCCAGCCTCAGACCTGTGCTGGCACAAGCTCCCAGCAGAGACACAACTAGGCAGCAACACACACGTATTGCCCTTGCTTGTTCTGGTCTCACGGCAGTTTTGTCTTAAACTGCAGAAAAGTGTAATTTTGCCAGTGTGACACACCAGCAATTCTTTCCCAGTAAATCACTCTGTGAATATGTATAGTTTGGCAGAGTGTTACCCATATGCTGTGTGGTCTTTTACTGCTCAGAAAGCTCTGTTGAATCCAAAGGGCGACTGACAATATAAATAGTAGTTGGTGGGAGGAATACGTTACTCCCAATAGTGTGTGGAGGATACTCCCAGCAAGGTGTTACCCAGCATGAAAAACTAGCAAGGGCTTTGTGAGTAGCTAGAGAGGAAGACAATCCCCTCTGATCTCTGTGCACAGCTAATATGTCTCATAGCAGCCTCCTTTTTCTTCCAGATAAAATAGGATTGTTGTGGTTTCTGTGGTCCAGAAAAGATTTCACTGAGACTCAAAGACTTTAAGATTTATTCAAATCCTTCTTTTCCCTACCATCTATAAACAAGATTTCATCTTTTGAATATTAAATATCACTATTGTTGCATCTTAACTCAGGCAGAGCTTCCAGTGGTGACCATGCGTGTCAGGGTTCTGATGAGAGGGCAAGAGGCTTAGTTGCTACTGTTGTTGCAAATAACATTGCTAATCTTGCTGAGCACATAAGCTAGGTATGGTTTTGTGTACACTAGATTATCCTTGTATTGTCTTCTTGGGCCACAAGCACAGTACCACAGCCTCTAGAAGATGCAGATTCAGAAACACATCACAGAAATGCAGCTTTGTTCAACCATATCAGATGTAATTTTTTTCCATGTAATGAGAAGACATTTGAATTTCAAATCCAACAGAACTAACCACAAAGAGACTAGGAAGTAGAAAAAAAATGTTCAGTATGGACAGAGAACAAATTCTGGAGTCACTGGGGCACTCACAGTCAAGCTTTTTATGTTTAGGGAATAGGCTGCATGATGTTAGGGCAGGGCCTTCACTCAGTAACCCTGTCTTATGTTGCTGTGTTCTTTAACAGAATGCCTATACTTGGGGCCTATTATGACTGGGATTGTTTCTAAACCAAGAATATTTTTAAATTATTTTAAACCAAGGAAGAATTTAAGTACCTAGAGCCTGTGAACCTTCACGACCCCTCTGTTGAACTTCTTAAGAGCATAAAACCCAGAAGTGCCCTCCAGTAACGTGTCCTTGCAACATGGATATAAACCTGGTCAGACCATGAAGGGGCTACGTTCAGGTCTTAAGCACTTCCTAAGCAAATCTTGCACTTTGTAAGAAAACACTGTTGTCACTTTTATAGAAGTAATACTCATCAGCAACAAACAAAAGTCCTGGATGCCCAAGTACTTTACGGGCTTTCTAAAATATCATCCTTTTCTCTGACAATGCTTCCACTTAGACTGTATATAATTTTTTTTCCGTTCAGTTGAAAAATAGAGACTAATCCCCTTATCTCAAGTTTTAAGGCCAAATTCTTTTTCTTTTACAATCCAAATCAGAACGGAATGTTCTGTTTCATTTGGGAGTATTTAAAAAAGTAATTTAGGAGAATGAGGGGAAGATAGGGAGTTCCATGTTTATATTTTATTTGGAATTAGGCCCATGACCAAAATAGTGAAGAGTTTAGATCATCCCCACCCTATAGAAATTGCTGAGTAAACTATCTGTCTTAAAGAATGTGCATTGCCCAACTAATAATGTTCAAGACCCAAAACTGGCCTGTCAAATCTGTCCAAGCCAGACCAAATGAAGATTTTAAAAGTTTATTCTTACTTCCCGTAGCTCTGTACAAAATTTACAGGAATATCAGCTCTCCCCATTTTGTCTTTTATAGGAGAAACATCACTCAGTGCTTATCAGTCAGTTCATTCTGGCATACTGATATGTTACTGAATAGCTGGCATGCACTTGAAACAGGGAGTTGAGCCTTGGTCTCTGCTCTAAAAGGAATGGCCAAATGGCAGGGCGAGGGCGCTGACAACACCCCTACAAATGCTGTAGGAGCTCCCTCCCTTGTGTTTCCCCCTGCCTTGGTGAATAGTGACCGATTCTTTTACAGAAGGGGGGATTTTAAGCAGGATTAGACACTGCTTCCACCACTGAGTAGCTCAGAGCCTGCCTGTAAAATAATTCTCATGAGCAACTAGATGTGTGGGGGGCCAAATCCTGCTGGGGTGCTGAAGGGCTGGATGCGAAGAGTTTACTGTTCTCTTGTTTCTCATGAAAGATATAACTTATTTACTGGAATATAACCCTCCCTCATTATGCCATTTATGGGAAACACAAGATGCAGTGTTTATAAAGCAGTTAATTTATAACAGACAAACCCAGATTATCACTCTTTGGAAGAGCAAATATTTGTTGAAAAACTTCTAAATGGGACAGACATCTTCATCTCATTTTTAAAGGTAGCTGATTGAGAAAAGTAACAGAGGAGCTACCTAATAGGTAAGACAAGATTTATATGAAGCATTTAGATTGTAAAGAGAAGGACTATCTTTTATATATATATATATACACATAATTTTATATATTTATCACCTATTCCCTAGATGTGATGTTTTAAGTGGCTCTAGATCTTAATCAGCATTTCAATATAGTTTTCTCTTGCTCTAATGCCTTCAGAAGAAAAATGTATTTGAGTAACAAACTTCTTTGATATCTGAGAATACTAGAAACAAATAATTCTTAAAATGGAAAGAATGTTAACTTTGCTCTAACACTTATATGTTTATTAATGAACTGTCTAGTCTATGCATAAAGTTCTCTAAAATTAGCAATAAGCTTCACTCAGGTCTAAAAATACAAGTCTAGAAATATCACTTTATTGTTTCCAGAACTGTTTTTCCTAATCCTAGAGGACATGCTTTATTTCTAACTCTTACTGAAGGTAAATAATAAAACTGCTGTAATGTCAACTTTAAATTTTTGCAATCTCAAATTTGCAGTGAATGCTTAGGGCAATTGTGAAGTTCTTATTCCTGTGATGTTTGTAACACCCAAATCAGTAGCATTTGTGTATGCCTGAGGACGCAAGACTCTTTTCTTGAGTGTTGAATGGTCTGGGATGTGCCTGTAAACAGGGGCTTTGCGTTTCTCCTGTCCTTTCAGTCTGAAACGTATTTGTGTTAGGAAGGCAGAGCCCTTTGGAAAGCAGCTCACCGCTTTCCCCATTCGGTCCCTTCACATCTCCCAGGGGGGATCAGATGGCCCGCCTGATCCAAGTACCGTCCTAGACCTCTCAGAGAGAGACGCAACAGTGACGTCTGCCAAACACAGCACTGTCAGATATTGCACAAGAACTGGACTATCCCCAGAAAAGATGGGGAAAAGCTGGTGCTCTGCAATGTCCAGTGAGCAGTTAGGTCTGATACTCTTTTAGAGCGACTGTTGCTGCTGCAGAAACCCTTTCTTTGTGACTGAATATGATCAGAACCAAAATTTTCCAATCCCTGCCTTTTGATAGAGCTGACTGCAGTGTCCAAGGATACCTCTTTGAAGTAGGGATGACTCCCAGGGAAAGGACCTCCTTCTTTGCTGCCAGGGCAGGCATAGCACTGTAGCAGAAACAGTACCTCAGTGCCTGTGTTACTTCCCACAGAAGTGGGTCACTACATAAGGAGCAGAAATGCCTACCAGTTACTGGCATAGCTCTTAACAGTGCTGCTTGCAGTCCATCAGGGCAGAGTAAGTATCCCAACCTTGCAGAAATCCTGTGCACCATCTGGCCAGCAAGGCAGCAGCTGAAGTCAGGCCATCCCCTTCTCTATTTCGTTCCTGCAGAATCCAGACACTGTGAATCTCATTGAAAAAAAAAAGAAAAAAAAAAAGAAAGAGAGCAAGAGCTAATGGGAAGGAAAGAAAAAATATTCACAACCACAGTACACTGCATATTTTACGCTGTTCCCTGGCTGCCATGCACTCAAGAAGAGGCATAACGTTCAGGGATTTCACTACCTCCCGATTAAGTCATTACAGCCCATCTGTGTTGCACCAAGTACAGAACGTGACCTATTATCACAAAAGAAAATAGCACACCACCTGACTGCCAAAAGCACCCTGTGACTTGGCACCCAAATGCCTCAGTACTCACATCAAAATACCTTTTCAGGACTAACTCCCACAGCCTGAATCAGGCAACTGTGAAATTCAGCTGAACTCTAAATAAACGGCAATCAAATAAAGCCAGCTTTCCTATATGCCAAATCACAAATTATACAATGACCGTAATTTGTTGTTACAGATCCTTAAATTAAAAGGAGTAGTTAATAGTTGCCATGTGTTTTCTAGATTGTTGAATCACTTACTACTTTAAAGATGGGGCCACATAATCCATCTCTTCACCTCATTTATCCATTTGCATGCCACTGTTATACAACAGGATTCTGTGCAGGCTTGGTGGTCCTGAATATCCTGTTTAATTTACAATGGGAAAACGCATCTCCAAAGATGATGGCCATACAAAATTTTTCCATAAGGTGCAATTCAACACTGCTGTATGGGAGAGAAATTTATATACTGCTTCAATGGAAAGATGAATGATAAGCATATTTGCATTTTATGCTTGAAAAGTGTGTTTGCATGTGCAAATTTACACAAGCAATGTCCGATGCTAAAGTCTGCCTGAGTCCTTCTGTAAGATGTGTTCAGTTCTCTCCAAAGATTTTGTTGGACAGATGAGAGACCCTGTATTAACTTCACTTAGAAATCACAACTTGTGTAGAATACTGTATTTTTAAGCACAGAACAACTGTTTCATCCTTGTGCTATTTGACACTGGCAAATGGTATTTTCAGGGAGGAGATGGCACTGACAAACCTGCTTCAGTGTTTGCTGGATGGTGAAGTATAAAAGAACAGGGAATCCTATGGCATGTGATCAGGAAAATGATCTGAATGGGGTAATAAACAACCTATAACAGAAGGATGAAAAGTGAAATGAAATTATGAAAGACAAGCATGTCATTTCCACCACATGCTGCCTAGAATTCTTGTGCTTATAGATGACATCTATTTCACAGGAGCGAAGGCTGCGACACAGGTCCAACAAGCCAATTTTTCATCTTTGAGCTGCATATTGTACTTGAAATTTGGCTTTCATTTTGTAAAGGAATTACAAGTTAGCAAGGGAAAATCAGTGAAATACTTCTGACGTGAACCACCAATACCAGAAGATCATGATATTTCTTCTGGATTCACTTAGTGATGTTGAAAACTGCCCTATTTCACTTATCTAAATTTGATCTTTCAGAGAGGAACCAGATCTCAGGTTTAGAGTATATACACTGGAGACACAGAAAGACCACCTTGCTACATCTCTGACCTTTTGCACTGTGAATAGAACAACAAACTAAAAAGTCATTGTGTTGCTTTTTTTTCTTTTTCCATTTTCTTTACTAGAAAAAAAAGATCTCATTACTGGATGTCAACATGAAAACAGGAATTTACCTACTTCTCTTAAGTGAAATATGTGTTGAAAGCATAGAGGCTAGCATCAAACCTAAAATTCCAAAGAAGGAAAAAGAGAGTAATTTCTTGGAGGGAAATAAAAATGTCAGTATTTCTGAAGAGTGGCAACATCATAAAAATATCTCTAAGCCTTTTGAAGACGGAGGTCTTGAAGAGTTCTCTCTTTACAACTTCACTGAAAAGACTGCAAATTTTGGATTTAACCTCTACAGAAAAATTGCAATGACACATGATAACAATGTAATCATCTCCCCCCTTTCCGTATCAGCTCTCATGACTGCATATATGCTGGCAGCCAAAGGGGAAACACACAGACAAATAGTAAAAAGTCTAAACCTCCATGCTCTGAAGAACAGAGTGGATCGCCATCATTTCCCAGCTTTGTTTAAACAACTGAAAGATAACATGACAATGAATGAAGAACTTCTCCTTGTGCAAGGTACTCTTTCTTTTATCCAAAAGGACTTCAGACTCAAGGAGTCTTTCCTCAATTTATCTAAGCAGTACTTTGATATGGAATTCCTGAGAGTGGACTTTCAAAACTTTACACAGGCAAAATTTGTCATAAATCACAACATTAACAAAAGGACCAAAGGAAAAATCCCAAAGCTCTTTGAAGAGCTTGACCGCCATAATAAACTGCTACTTGTGGACTACATTGTCTTTAAAGGTAACTGCTGTTTTTATTTTGCAAAATTATTATTTATTAGAAGAATCAGGACTCTAACTTCAGCTATATTAGGGGAAGTTTAAATGAATTCAGATGTTCTGTTTTCTCTACATCTCTATCCAGATTTACTTTCTTCTATTAGGTTTATGTAATAGGAAATTATTTTTCGTGGTAGGGAACCACAGTTCTTCTACACTTTCTTCCATACAACAGTCTCAAAGGGAACAAAAAGCCCTGCATCAAATTATCTCAATCCATCTCTGAATGATCCCTCTTTACAAATAAAATGATGTTTCATTTTCATTCACCAATTAAAATGAAGAAGCCTTAATCATGATAGTCTTTCCAATGATGGATACTGGGCATAAAATCATCTGATTTTACATAGTATACAAAATCATGAAAACAAAAATAATTTCACTATTTTAGTCAAGAATCTTTTTCCCCAGAGGAACCAAAGTACCCCGTTATATTACCTTACAGGGTAAGAGAAAGAAATAGCTGTGATGGGCAGAGACTGTTCTGTGGAGGTCCTCTACTGCCAAATATCTTACACTTCTTTTCCTGTTGCTGGGGTCTTTCTGTCCACTGGCTTAGAAGATAGATAAGGGACTCCAAATGGAGGTCCTGGGAACGACAGGGAGCCGTAGCCCACCCTCTACTCTGAAACAGCCATACAGAAGCCAGAGACAGCCGGTTAGATAAAAAGCAAAGACAAAGAGCTAGACTGACAACGGGGGGAAGAGGAATGCTATGCAGAGAAGCCACAGCCACAGCCACTACTCCAGTCCAAAGTACTCAGCAGATGCCATCCATGGAAACCCCACTGAAATAAATGCACACCTGAGAACAAAGAAAATTACCCCTCAGCCATACAGGCTCCCTATGGACTGAGTTTATTCTTTCATATTTACAAAAGTGCAGTTTGTCCAATGCCATTCTTTCCTTGGCAGAAAATCAGAGAAGAGATAAATGGCTGTGGCTACGTTTGAAAGCAATGCTAGAGATCAGAATCATTAGTATAGAAGAGGTCATATTCCAGTGCATGTTACAAGTCAGTGTACTGCTGAATCCCCATTCAAAAAATTGTATAATTAATTTAAAACCAGGATGTTGAACAGCTGGTAGAGAATTTTAGAGAAGGTGACATGTTAATGAAAGATGGATGCTCATATGGCATTCAATAAGCAAAAAGGATATCAGTTCTGAACTTGACTGGCAATTAATCAACCTTAGAAAAAGATTTCCCTTCTTTCCCTGCAAATGAAGGAGTTTACTTTGTGAATTACTTCCTTTTCCTGCTGTAAAAAATTTAAAAGCACATACACTAAATATACTGCAATTGTCATCCACTTATCCCAGACACAACTGACATCCACTTCAACTAGATACAGAAAATACTTTTTATACTTTTTTATAATAACTTTTATAAAACTTTTATGACTTTTATACTTTTTTAAAGGGTTTCTGAACATTTTTCTGAAGTCTGAATGCACATAATTACTTTTTTCTTTCCTCAGGCAAGTGGCTCTATCCATTTAATTCCAAATTCACAGAAATGGAGACTTTCCACATAAACAAATACAGAAGTGTACAGGTACCCATGATGTTCAAGTCAGATAAAGTTAATTCAACTTTTGATGAGAACTTAAGATGCACTGTGATAAAGCTACCCTACAAAGGGAAAGCCCACATGCTGATTGTCATCCCAGAAAAGGAGGGAGATTACATTTCACTTGAAGACCATTTGACTATGGAGCTTGTGGAATCCTGGCTTGGAAACATGAAAACCAGGTATTGCTTTGATAACCATTGGTCTTAATGTCCTTTATGTCTATTGCAGCAAAGCAACAAAGCGCAATGAAGATTAGCTGGTCTTCCTAACCCTTTTCACATGCTGGCATCTCTGTGGCATTAGGTACCTACAGAGCAGAGGTCCTTTAATGGCTACCCACAGCCCACGTGGCATGTGAAAGCTTCTACTCTGAGGTGACAAGTCTGTGGCTCATCTCAGTAAGAAATGTCTGTCTCACTGAGGGCACAGTCAATCTAGACTTTTCAAATTCTTCTTTAGGCCGCCTTTCTCCTTCAATTTAGCACTGCCAGGCAAAATGTCTAGTTATACAGTATTTTTACTAAACCTTCCCTACCCGTGGAAAACCCGAGTAATGGATAAATTTGAATATGAAAATGCAAACCCAAATTATTCCTGTGAAATGTAAAGTGACAATTCTTTTCACTGGTCAATAAACTAGTGTGTCACCCTGGTATCAGGGCACTCTAAGTGCTGGTGGAAATATTTTCTACACAGAAGGAAATGATTTCTAGCATCTTTGGCAGTCAAAAGGTCAGATGATATGATGCAAACCTAAATTCCAGCAGAGACTCTAGTTTTTGCCCCTTCTTTTTCCTGTGTAAAGCTTAATTCCTGAATAGCATGTGTTTTAGCAGTCAAATGATATACTATATAGTCCAAGTTTGCATTGAACTTTTTTCTTCCAAACAGAGAAGTGGATATTTCATTTCCAAAGTTCAAACTAGAGCAAAAATACAAAATGAAGAAATTGCTTCATGCTCTTGGAATTAAAAATCTCTTTACACGTACAGCAAATCTTAGTCATCTCACAGATCAAGGATATGTAGCAGTTTCACAGGTAAGCCTTCTAAAATTATTTGTTATTCAGATTACAATAGTATGTAAATGGTCTAACCAAGAGACTACGTCATATACACTTAGAGGGACACTAATAGGAAAGGACTTTATCTGCCAAGTATACGCAATCTGCACACCTTAATCGGTATGGATCCCACTTCAAGTATGAGGTGTGTAGAAATACAGGGTGGTTACATTTCATATATGCTCAACACCTTCCAAAGCTAACCCATCACAGGAGGAAAGCTCTGCCTCAAGAAGAGTATGGTTGGTAGGGAAGGAGTACAATTAAAGAAAAACTGTGAACAAGAAAGACATCGTAAATGACAGTCAAATGGCAAAAGCCAGAGCAAGGAAGGAAACCCAAAGAGGGAACCCATCATACACAGTTCAGAGACAGGTATTCTTCTTACAAATAAAGAACTTTAAAAAGTTCAAATAATAAAATCTCAAAAAGGTAACAGTGAGACAGAGAAGTTGAAGCAGTCCTGCCTTTCCTTCTACATACCTTGGCAGAGAAAAAACAGAATCTCACAGCAAAGCATCTGCACAACACAGCTGTATTTCAACCCATATGGATGCACCACTTCATACACTGAAACTTTTCAAGATCACTTAAACAGGCAAAGGCAAGGGTGATGAATGGTCAAGAAGGCAGGAACACAGGAAAAGAGAAGACAACTGAGTACCAGGGAGAGCAAAAGGGAGAGCAAAAATGAGTTTCAGAAGACTGATAGAAAACAGAGGCAGAATGAGAAGCAGAAAAGAATGGAAGAGAAAGGACTTGACAATCACACCAATATCAAGAAGGAACAGGTCTATGTGACCAGAGATGTCCCATTAAGAAGAAACTGCTAGTCTATACAAAAGACAATTTGCTGATGATAGAAAATTAAGAGGCACAAAGAAGGAAGATAAAAGACATATCACACAGAGAAACTGGTGACTTCAAGAGTGTGTGAAACAAGACAAAATGCAATTAATGCTAAATGCAAATTCACACATTAGAGTAAAAGCAACAAAATTCCTGCAACAAGCTCGATTTATAAACAGTTGAGGAAAACAAGACTCAAATGAGATTAATCTAACACAGAATTTAAAAACATAGCTTTATAAACCTATGTAAGGAATTTATATAACACAACTGCCTGAGGTTCTATGGGGCTGCATAGTGTTGATAACCTCAGACCGTAACTCCAGGAGAAACTTCACAGAAATATGTTGAGATTAGAAGGGACCTCTGGAGGTTATCTGGTTCAACCCCCCTGCTCAAGCAGGGCGACCTAGAGCTGGTTTCCCATAACCATGTCCAGATGGCTTTTGAGTATCTTCAAGGAGGGAGAATCTACAACCTCCCTAGGCAACCTGTGCCAGTCCTCAGTCACCCTCACATCCTGACATTCAGAGGGAATCTCCTGTGTTTTGGTTTGTGGCCTTTGCCTCTGGTCCTGTCACTGGGCACCACTGAAAAGAGCCTGGCTCCCCCTTCTTTGCACCCTCCCTTCAGGTATTTGTACTCTGTCAGAAAGAATCCTTCTAAGCTACATGTTACAAGTCTCCCTACACCAAATCATTACAGAAGCCTTTCTGATTTGCCAAAACTGTTAATAGGCAGTATGATAAGGACTTCTATACAAGTTGCAAAAACTCTAAGCCCTGAACTACAGTTTTCCAAAACTGTGCCGGGTTAACAAAATAACCTTTCTGGGAAAACATAACGTAAATATTTAAAGGATAAAATTGCAGTGATTTTCAGTTTGGTATAAACTATTTAACTTTTGGGAAGTACAATGGTAATCTGCAGCACTTTCTTCACTTCCTCTTGATCATATAACTATTCCATGCTGATTCTCAGCAGTTAACTCTGTTGTGTTATCATGAAAAAAAAATCACACTTGAATAGTAGCTGCTAACTGATATTAGAAGCAATATGTGCATCAGTTATAAAGTGCCAGAGAAGCATCCTTGTGAATCATGACAGCCAGATTCATTATTTAAGAATATTTAGCAAAGAGCTCAACACCGCTGAAGTCCTTCAGCTGTCTTCACATAACTCATTCCTAGAATTAGGAGTTTGGAATGCACTAGCTGACCAGGCAGTTCACCAGTACAGACCCAAATACAGGGGAAGTACTGAGAGGTACATGCAGGCTGAAAGAACAAAAAGAGAAAAGAATCAGATCCTGCCAAGCTGAGATTTCAGTGGGAAGGGAAAGTCCTCAGACCAACCCAGGATTATACCTCACTGCTGTACATCATTACTCTGTGCTACCAAATGTACAAATTAGAAATATATAGGAAAAAAGCCAAGGTTGGTGCATTTGCCTAAGCTCTCACAAAATCAGCTGTGAATGACATATCCAGCCAGTCAGTGGGGTGACTGATGAAAACACACCTCCCACTTTCGAGAAACAGTTAGTCAAAGAGAAGCACTATACAAAAGCAATGGTTGCTTCATGCTACAAGCTGCAAGAACAAAACCTCTAAGTGAGGCCCATGCTCAGAAATGTGGAAAAGCACAATGACACCTGAACTAGCATCCACATAGTAAGTATTGTGGTCATGGTGGCTGTACTAACTCCTCTGCTGCTGAAGCTGACAGCATATGGGTCTACCACAGTCTACCACACAGAACTAGACTGCACAGACCTACTCATTTTAAACTAATAGAAGCCTACTTCAGCTGAAAGCCTTGCTCTTTGAAAAATATTCTTCATGCCAATGTTTCTTTCTGTCACATTTTATTGCTACATTGCATTTCAGGTTGTCCAAAAGGCAGTAATTGAAGTGGATGAAGAAGGAACTGAGGCCACAGCAGCTAGTGGGTCAGAAATAACTGCATTCACAGTGCCTCCTGTCATCAAAGTGGACAGACCATTCCTTTTTATGATTTTTGAAGACACTTTTAAAACACTACTGTTCATTGGCAGGGTGGTTGATCCAACAGAAATGTGAATAAAGGTAACAGTTTCTATTCTGGGGTATGTAAGAGGCTTTATTTCTACTTTAGTAATTCACATTAGAATAAAAAGACAGTGAAATATGAAAATGTGAAAACCTGTTTTGTCTCTCCACCTAGCAGTAAGTCATCCTGTTAAGACTTTATTAATGCCTAAGTAACAAGGCTAAATTCACTAAGGCACCAAGTGACAAAAATGTGTCTTGTAAAACCTACCCTGAAAATTAAAAAGACCCCACAGAACTGAACTTACAAAAGTCAACATTTTAGTGATAAGTCTGAATGAAACCCACAGAATCATATGCCAAAATATTCACAAAGTTCATTCCCAAACACTGCACCTTGATATTCCTGTTATCTTCTCTTGCAATGAGACTTAAGAGACTACTGATCTCAATGCTAGCTGAATTTTGCCACTTATAAAAACAGAAGCAGGATCAAGCCCTAAAATAGAATTTACAGGCTCCGTCTAGAGATCTTTATTACTATAGAAATTGTGCCCAGTCTATCATGAAGCCTACATGGTCTGAGTGTGACCTCTTTCAAAGTGAATAATGAAAGTATCAAACCACCTCATTTTCTCAGGGTACATGATGTGCCTGCTTTTAAAATATTCTTTCTATTAAAGACAAAATAATTCTGAAAAATAACTTCAGTATTCTAAACCTGGAAAATCTGAATCTGTACTACTTCATAACATCAAACTGGGCCTCTCCTAAAACAGAATTTTCTGCATGTATTAGATATCAGGGTGAACTATGTAACAGGACTCTATGCCTGAACTAAGACAGACTTTGGTAGGATAAAATATACATCCTTCCACAGAAGTGGAATAAATCTATTCACAGAGTTGACCCTAAAATCCAAAAGGTTTTTCCAAAGTGTTTTAGAAAAATATTTCCATGATCTAGATCCCATTCATTTTACTGCAGTGATTCCAATAGAACAGCAAGATCTTTAACATTCAGTAAATTTTAATTAGCAGCAAAGAAATGTATATAAAGTACGAAACAATGCAAAAAGCTACTTCTAGCTATAGAATCTAACTAACAGATCTAAGCATTACTCTACTTGCTCATACAGCCTCCACAAAATAGCTGCCCAAAAGGGGGCAGAAGAGTTTTCAAAACCATTTGGCATAGAAGCTTCAAAGCTGTCTATCAGTAAACACACATAGACAGACGCACTCACAGGAGAAGATACAAAGGATACGTTACGGGGTAAAGCTGGTAAACATCTCTCAAAATCACTTCAGTTACCATCAGATGTCTACCTGCAGCAATCCAGACACTGACGTAAGCCGCTCAAAAAAGGATTTAGCAGGCAGACTCTGGTTTCTGACTAGACTATGAAGGTGCATCTAGCCTAACTCCACATTGCAGTACAAATGTACCCAGAAAGAAGGAGAATCACTCCTTCCTGCCCCTGAAGGGTTAATAGGAGGAATGTTGCTATACAGAACCACCCAGTTATCACTGTACAGTTGACCTCCAGCTGTTACTCTGAATTGCAGGTAAAAACAATGCTATGAAGGATTCAAAAGTATTGGTGCTGTCAACAGAAGTAACCCAGAAGTAATCAGCCCCACAGAAGATTGCTGGGATGGAGGTCTGTAGTGTGAAGGACTGATGAAAGTACACACAAGACACCAGGAGTATTGTACAAGGAAGATGTGCAGACCAAAAAATGTCTAAATAAAGCATTTAAAGATTACATAGCAGGAATTTAATACATAGTAGGGTTACTGAGTGGAGCATGTTATCAGTATTAAATAATCAGTTAAAAATGACAGACAAATGACAGCCAATAAGAAACAAATGACAGACTGTATACAGAACTCATTACATGCTTATTAAGGGGAAAAATATCTTGGATTGAAGTTTCTGAAATTACTGGTTGTTCTGCATTGCTCTAGTGAAGGCATCTGAGTTTTGAGTCCTGTTCTGCAGCTGGGTACTGCTGATCTGCGTTCGGTCCCTGGCAGAAGTCAGACTGAGAACAGACTGAGCAGCCTCCTGTGGCCCACAGGTGAGCAGCTGTAGCTGGCACCTTAAGTTAGCTGTCCCTGGGGAACAGGGAATATATGCTTTCATGAATGAGACAAAAGCAGAACCTGGGAGGACACAACATAGGTCGTCTGTATATCTGCATCAATATTGCATGTTAAACATCATAATACTTGAAGAAGCTGTTAAAGAAATCTGTGATTTACAAGATCCTTACACCAGGCTGCAGAACAAACTGAAAACGTCAGTGTTTCCACAGAATCCAAACAATGTCTGTGACTAAAGACAGAGAATACACCTAAATCCAACTGCAGTGTAAGAAGCTTAAGAATTCAGACAGTAAAACTGCTAAATCCAAAGACACATTTTGTACTTCACACATGGCAGCATACATCTAGCATTATTACTATTTAAAATAAATACCTTCTATAGGTAAATGCTTTTATTTATTTTCATTATAAAAGATGCCCTGAGAAAATTTTTTTTCAAGAACATGCATGTACAGCATTGTCCTAGGTTTTATTTTGCGTAAACCATCATTCATATTTTTACATTATAAAAAGTAACCACACACGCATATGCATTCACAGATCAGATCATCTTTATCATACACCAATAAATTTTAAAAACCACATATTTCTGATATCAATATATTTATGCTGCTTCCATTCTGAAATAAAGAAGCTGACAATAGCTTCATAGGCTCTGTCTTAAGTGTTGGCATAAATAGAACTTTTTAAAATAGAATTGCATGTTTTCCACAGACAAATTTTGATAGAAACATTAGCATTAATACAAACAAATGCAGATGACATCACTGAAGCATGATAGCTTGCAATAGCAGCTGATTAAAAACTAGATTCATCATTATAAATTATTCAAGTGAAAATACAATCTGAAATACTAAAAATTAAAACAAGTATTTACACAACAAAACTTATGAAATAAAACTTTTTTTTTTTTTGTATCATCTGGAGACATCTGCTTTTAGATTGCTTTGAAACCTACACAGGATTTTTATGAACTTAGTACTTGTAAAAACATTACCTCTAAATTCACAGCACAATGCTACTGAAAGTTTATCTTTTTTATAGACTTAGCAATGGTTCTGGACTTTGGTCTTAAATTAGGTTTGAAAGTTCTTTAAAATGTGGGATTACTTTTTCATATTCATAACAGTTCCTTGTATTTCTTGCATAAAACATGGGTGCTAACAATTGCTAAAATTGTAAATAAGCCAATTAAGTAATGGATATGTGCATTCTAAATCTGAGAATTTGAACTACAAAGGCATAATTGAAGAAAACAAAATCCTCTCTTTAGCTGCAGCAGTTAAGAGCACATAGCTGAAGTTATATTTCTTAACATTTCACTACAACATTAGAATTCTGCAACCATTACATTACTTATCGGAACATATTTTACAGCTTGGGATTTTATTTAAAAGATAGAAAGTTTTAACATTGCAAGATGCACTTTATTCACTCCAGGCATTAGACAGTCCATCTGCTGCTCCCACCTTACGACACCAGAACGTTGCTTCCAACAGTCTCTCGTTTCCTTCTTTTTCTGTCAGAAGATCTAAGAGTTTGATTTTCTGTTTTTGCTTCATACAAAAGAAGAAACATATATCATGTGTTGTTGCTATATTATTAAATAACATAATAAACTGCTATTGCATGCAACATGTTAATATAACTCTTAGCTGCTGTACTTCAAAAATTACTAGCTGCTCTACTGCGCCCACTGAAGAAGCCAAATGGGCACATTCTGAAGGCATTCTTCATAAGAAGGGTATATTTCTCCATGAAGTTTCCTACAGAAGGTTATGTAGAGATCCCTCTAAGTGAGATGGTTAAGGTAGTACAAATATTTTACTCACGGCTACAAATAATGACAGAGATTTCCAGCTTAACCCATGATAAGATCTGGAGATGGGGAGATGGAGAAGTTTAAGAGCTCTTTACAGTGTTATTTCTAGGTCTGTTGTTGATCATGTCACTTGGGCAATTTCTGCACTTTTCATGCCTTTTTTAATCTTTAAATACACTGTTCTTCAACTTCACAGTTGTAGCTATGTCAATTAACAACTGTTTGAAATGGTCAGAGATCTCCAGAAGAACAGGGCTTAAATTTTAGAACTCTGTGGAAATATTTGCATCAATATTTTACAGTATCATTTACAAACGAAGCAAGATATTGTTCTGTTTCACCCTTTTAAAATTGCTGATGGAACCTTTCATGATAATACACCAGTGTTAGGACACCTGCTAACTTTGTCTTAGAATTGGCACCTAAATCACATGCCAGTCACAATGGACCTCAAAACTCTTACCAGTTTAAACAGCAGAAGGAAAACGTGCTTAGAAGCTTTAAATAACCAACTCAAAGTGTAGTAGATTAGTGGTAGAATTACTTCATCTTGTGCTCAAGTTTGTAAGCAATTATATGAATGGATGAAAGACACTACTTTAAGATGCTTATGCATACAATTGTTACAACATGGTCACACATCAATGTGGATGTCTTAAAGGTCAGTTGTGGACATCTGATAAAATACTGATATCAATTTATTATTAAGAAATCGATTTCTATGCAACAGTACATCTACTCCCACTTTTTACAGGATGAAAAACCTGTACCCCTCATTCTTGAAGTAGGTTTTAATTGAAAGTGAAATAAAATCAGGTACTATCTGTATGTCTATAGGCAAGATGCAAAATTTTAAAATGCTGTCTATAGAGCTACATATTTTTATTGATGAATCTACAAAGTTCTGGAAAACAGTTTTAACCAATTGCATATTGAAATCAGTCACATTACAGTAACGTACACTTAGGCAAACCAGCAATTCTCATCCTAAAAGAAAACATCCTAATCTCATAAAAATGAAAACATTTTAAAAAGATAATAAAACTACATAGCAAAATAATAGACAAGATCGGACTACTTGATGGAACACAGCGTTTATGAATCATGCCAATTTCTGCACTAGGATGATTCATGATCTAACTGGCAACTTTTCAACATGAAATCAGAACAGCATGTTTGCTCTGCACGCTGACTTAAGCGAGGTCTCTTGTGGGATGAAATACTCAACCAGTGTTCTTTGTGATTCTTTCCTATTCCATAAGGTGCTTAAAGCAGGTATTCCTCTCCTTTGTGATTCCACCATTAAGTCATACAGATGCATCTTTAGCATAATTCTTGCATTTCCTATTACCTGAGTATTATTTAAGGTCTAGCAAATGACACCGAACCTAATGGTCATTTTCTTGTCACCTGCTTGTAAGCACTGGATCGGGATTTACTGAGATTTTTTTTTTTACTTGCATCTACATTATTTTCAAAAAGAGGTAATATTTTAATTGGCACACACATCTCTGAAATGAGACAAACAAAATGTCTGAACTCATGAGTATAATAAGTTCTCCACCAGAGTAGCTTTGGGTTTTGAAAAATTCCTGGAACAATATGAATATATGAAATCAGAAATTCTTCATCCCTGCAAACTGCACTATATTGTCAAAAGTGAACATTTGCCAACATTTTATGGAAAAGATTACACTTAAGCAATTAAAAAATATTCTGTCCAAATATACATCATTTTGCACTAAGAATCATTAATTATATCTGCTGATATTTTAATTATCAAACAACATATTACTGCCCAATTCTTCACCAATGCACACAATTACTTAGAAAAAGAAACATATTAGAAGTTACCTTATTCATCCTGCAGAGCCAATAAACTAAAAGCTAGGACTTGTCAGAATTAAGATGGTCATTGAAATGTTTGACCAGCGCATATGTACATTTATATGATGATATTATCTAAATATATACTCAGTTATTATTTTCTCACAAGTTTTCTACCTTAGCGAGTCCACAGATGGTGACACTCATTCAAGAGCAACTATTCAATTGCACCTCTCATTGTACAATTTTCAAATTCTTGTCTCAGTAAGAGTCATTTCCGTCAACTGCTTATATATTTGGGTATCAATTTTTTCTATCCTTCTACTTAGAGAATAATTTTTCCTTGAAACTGACTTTTTTTTGTATCTTAGTATGTGTATATTTAGCACCAGGACTGACTTTCTGAAGAAAAGCAAGATAAGATCTGTGGTCAGCAAGGTTATGCAGATGATTGCATTCACCACCAACCATTCCTGTTTCTGTATCTCTTAATACCTCCTCATAGAGCTGCTCCATTTTCTTATGAAAACAATTAAGTATTGGGCCAGATTACAAAAGAGAATGTACAGTGCCTCAGACATTATACCAACTTGAGAGATGTGTTTTCCCATAAGAACATAAAACATTAAAACTCTTATTCAGAACTAAATGTAGGTCATACTAAATCTGCTCTTAAAAACGTTTTTCTTCCCCTAGTATATCCTCTTGGCTTCTGACACTATGCATTTTAGGGACTTTCTGAACTAGAGAGAGCATCCAGATCATTGTGTTTGATCAGACACCTGCTTTCAAATAGTCTGCTGTTAAAGTATTCACTTGGGAATGGTACACTGAGACTTGAAGCTGAGTCTCTTACGTTCCACTTTCCTGCCTGAAGACAAAGGTACAAACTGCTCTGTGTGAGTCTTCTTCTGTCCCTTTGTATTCAAACAAAAGATATCAGTTTTATTTTAAATGACAGATAGAAAAATCTTTGAAATTGGGAAAAGCTTCATGTAATGTAAAAAAATATGTCTAACTAATCTTTGCATCTAACTGCTTTGTGAATATTAATCCATTTATTTTCCACAAATCCTTGTGAGACGGATGAGTAACTGGTATTTCTACAATGGTTGCTAAAAAAGAAATTACAACATTTGAACTAATTTTCTGGTTTCAAAGAGAGGGAACAGAGGTATACAGTGATTACGGTGAAAGCGCATGGGTTTTTGAGCACACCTAGTTTTTGAAAGTATGAAGCACTATGTCATTTTATGTACTCAAGATATATCTACTTTATAGATAGCTGAAAATGTCAGCACATCTACTAATCTAACTATTGAGTTTGAAATCATGCACTCTGAAATAAGTGACCACCTAATGATCACCTATAAGAAGTGTGAAGTAGGTACTGTGGGTAATATTTAAGAGAAAGCTTGATCTCATTCCAGAACAAGTTTATCTTGTACAGTGAAGGTGGTAAAATTCCAGTAGAAAAAATCCTACGCACAGCAAGAGACTGTATCATAATATAATGTATATAAGTAGCTGAATGCAAGGTGTTTAGAGAATTCTTTTTACATTTGTTAAACTTCTGAGTGTTTTATTTTACAATTTAGGAATATTATTAACTTATATCTGTGAATAAAGTTGGAGCGGTTGTTATGGTTTGTTTTTTAAAGGAACTTGAAAATACTCATGTGGAAAAATATGAGTTCATACAGATACTTAATTCACTGGAAAGGACCACTCAGGAGATATTACTGTCACTGCTGTTTCCTCTTTATACCTGGCAAGCCAGTGTAAGGTGTTTCCTCTTTCCTATCTGGTGCAGGCTCCATATCTCAGCTCCATTATCTTTGACCAGCAAGTCATAGCCTCACATTCTAGACTCTCCTTTCATTCCTGGTCTCTCATACCTATTCAGACTTCCAAGGCTCAGCTTGCATTGCCCTCTACTTTTCAGCTTCTAGTTCTAGTTTCTATTACACTTAAGTCTACTTTCCCAAACAACCTCCCTTTCTTGCTATTGCTGGCTCCTTTCCTTTCTCCATTCTGCCTTGGCTAAGAAAGCAAATCTCTGATAGCAAAGAAAAATCTCAGTGTGAGCACCTAAAATTACAGCTAGTCCAATGATAGTAATTTAGAACTATAAGTTGTAGCATAAAAGGAATCTGCAAGGAATTAGCTGCTAGATTCTACAGAGATTTGACCAAGTAAGTACATATCACAGCAATTTTCTAAGACGGATACACTTTTATCACAGGAGCAAACAAATTCATCTTTGATTTTGTTCTTGCAAAACATGAACAATTTAGGCTGATGTTTAAAGAAAATCAACCTGAGGAAGATGCCTAGCATTGATTTTTCTTTTTTTATCTAAATGGTTAAGGTAAGGGAAAGAAGGCAGCCTTAATAACAAGTAGCATTACCAGTTCATCGTAACTCTCAAAATTCATCATGAAATTGTTACATAATAATATATAAACATATATAAGCACATAAAAAGAAGGAAAAGGAAAAATTAGATCATCTAACAATACATACATTTTATTTCTCCAACTACAGGCAGCTAAATCACAGTGACTGTAGTTATTATATATCAAATGCACTAACCTTCTCTTTGTCCTATTCCACCCTCCCCATAATGTACCAGCTGAATGCAAACTTGTGCAGCAGAAACAATGAGAAAAACTAATTAAAAGGAAACTCAATCTTAAAAACACTTATAATTGCACACATCATGTTTCTACTCTGCTATTTTAGTATTTCAAAATCTGGATGCAGAAGTATCATAAATATAGGCTTAATTTTACATGGCTCTTTTGAGCTCCCTTTGAAAATGTTACCCATAAGCCTGATTTAGCCTCTTGGCAACCACTTACATGCTCATCTTTCGGGACTGACTCTCCTTATTTCCATTGTTCTTTTGGTCAGCTGAGTTAAATAAATTGCGAGAAGAAGAACTGGAGGGGAAGGCAGAATTCCCACTATTACCTGTAGAATGACTCCGGAATGAATCATCTGAAATAAAGAGTTGCAGTTTAGACAAAGAATTTTGTCTGAAAAAAATACACAGAGAGTAAACAGAATGAGCTGTTTCTCCTGTGGCAATAGTGGCATATTTCCTAAAGCAATAATCCAGAAGTTTAACTTTCTGTAAGGGGAATGGTTTCAACTTAACATTTCTTCAAGTATTTCTATGAAAAAATGCTAAATAAAAATAATTAGAACACACATTTTGGAAGAGAAGATTAATACATTTAATACATTAAAATTGTGGGATTTAATTGGCCAATCTTTAGCTGCTTAAAATTTAACTATTTCATCTAAACTAAATGTCTAGTGTCTATTGGTAGTGAATGGAAAAAGACAGGTTCCTCTAGGTAGCAATTAATTTCATTCTAATCTTTAGTCATCCAAACTCTTCAACAACAAATGGAGAGAGGGGCAGTTCCAGACAGCAGTTTCTCTTCCCTAATTCAACGTAAGTTATATATAATATCCCTTTTCTCACATAAAATGGGTGGAGGCAAATTGCAAAACCAACCTTTTTATGACATCCAAAATGCCAGTCAAGAAATGCCAAACTCATTTTACTTTTACCGCTTTTAAATGTAACTTTAAACAAACGTGTAACCAAAAAAAAAAAAAAATCTGAAAAAAAGACTAACTAGATTAGCACTTAAGTGCTCAAATATATTGGATTTCTATTATTCTACATTCTTTAGGAGAATGATATCTTACAGTATGCCTGTTTAATGGGACCCAGATATTCAGCACTCCCACAAAAAACTGATGTAAAATATAACCTACTTACCACTAAAGGATAACATACAACTCTTTCCCATTCCTGATACTGAAGATGTATATCCTGTAGCAGAGCTTTTACTTAAAAACCAAACAAAACAAAACCAAATTGCTTATTACAGAAAAGTATTCTTATTCATTGTATCATCCTGCTGTTTAATAATATTGGAGGTTATTTCTGAGTTTATACGAAAAAAATTAAATGAGAAAGTTATGCTGAAATTTCTTTAAGAAATATACAAATTTAGATTTAGCAGTTCATATTGAAAAATATTTTTAATATGTCATAAAAGGTGACGTGTATTAACTTAAAAGGAATTCATAACAATTTTTAGGCCTCGGCATGCCTTAAAATGGTATTTCCTCCTTCAGTTCAAAACTGTGTACATTAATCAATTAAAAAGAAAGCTGAAAATTTAGGTCACAATTCAGTGAGCACATCACTACTTTCATAGATTCATGTGCATTTAGTTTCATAACAGTAGTCTATTAGGTAAACAGTTGCCTATGAGGTAAGCAATGAAGATAATGAAGATAATAAAGATACTTAGGACACTTGTCTATGTTGCTGTATTTTGGATGTAGTGCTTGAGTACTGAAAGACTGGCTTCGAACCAACTTGGATTTTTTGTCTTCTTTGCCTAAAATTATAAGTAGCAAAATTTTTAACATGGATGTCATTGCATTTCCTCAGTAACTAAGAACACTTTTAATATAATTTTCTGTCAACCTGTGCTAGCTGAAGGAACTGATTTAAGTACCCCAGTAACAATAAATAAATCTCATGCCACCTATTTATATAATGAAGAATAAAATAAAACAAAAAATATAGAAAACACATTCAGTTCTAGGAGTAGAATCTTTTCCTATGTGCAGTAGGTGAAACTTTGGCCCACAAATGCCAACAGCAGCTTTACTGGGTTTTATCCTGCTGATGTGAGATCAAAGCGTTCTAGAAGAGTTTTTAAAGGGTTCTTACCTGCTGATGTACAAGAAGAGCTTCCAGGAACAGAGAGAGTGATACTCTTTGTCAACACTGATGATGTTTTACTGTCTCTACCTAAAAAAAGGTCCAGTATAAATACTTCTCTCTTAAAGCTTAACTTTAAATAAAGAAAGAGGACATAACATACCACAGTCCTGGGGTAGACAGTAACATTATCTAATCTAGTGCTACTAACACTTCAGAAATAACACAGACAAGTACTTACATTACATCCCAAAATCAAAAATACCAGAGAACTAAAACTCTTATGCATTTTGTTAATAAAGCCACAGATCTCGCTTCTAATATAAGGAGGCCAGGTTTCATAAGTATCTTTAGAAATACATAGAAAAAAGTTTTATTGCCACTTTATGGAACTCTGTTATTTACGATATAAAGTGTCTTTTTTCTGCTCCTTTCTCCTCTATCTTCGTAGAAGAGTAATGCATGCACAAACAATATGGACACCAATAAACAAACTTACGCTTCTTTTCAAACATTTTATCGTTAACATTTGCAGATCGTCCTTCATTTTGCTGCTTCTCTTTCTCTAATTGTTCCTAAAAAAATGAATAAATTTTCTTAGGTATTACTCATAAATAAATAAATAAATAAATAGTGTTTCAACTGGGGATTGTTTCCAAATCACCAAAACAACAGTTAATTTCTACTCTCTCCTGCTATTAGTACAACCCCTAGTGAAGATCCAGAGAACCAATTAAATAGTACAGAATGAAAACAGGGTACATATCCTATATAAAAATCACACCAAAAAATGCTGACTTTAATTATGAAGGGACCTCAGAGTTGAAGTTCGCTTTTATAACTTATTATTAAAATTAAGCCTGGCTTTTTTTTTAATTAAAAAGATACAGAAATTGGCAGCTGGCAATGTAAACTTTTTGTGCTACACAGATACTCTAACAACAGAACTGGCAATATTTTCAATTCAAACATACAATTCAGTGAAAATGTTTTCCTGAAATGGTGAAGTGTGACACATGCTCAAACTTTTTAAAGGTCTAAAATTAACATCTACAGTTGATAAACCTTTACGCAAAACAAAACCAAGTATTACAATTCTTCAAGTTTAAGGAATTTATTTGCCTTCCTGAAGTATTAGCTAGCCTTAGAATACCTTTTGAGAGCATATCCATAGACAGAAAGCGGTGTTAACACAGCTACATCAATAATTTCAAAAGTCAATACTTGCTTCAGGATTCAGGATTCTTGCTGAATAGATATCAGTCCAACTTCAAAAAGTTATGTAATTATGTAATTATTTTCTGTACTGTGTTAATAATAAAAAGTACCAAGTGAACATTAATTGTTCTACTCTATCTTCTCATTTCACTCTAATTACTATCCAGGTTAACAAGAAAAGAGGTAATTAATTCAGGTCAAGGTTGCTGAAATATAGTTTCTACTAAGTCAGTTACTAAAATTAAGGAAACATATTAACATATTCAATATTAAAATCTGTAGCAGTCAGATACGTTTAACTGGGTTCAATGGTTCCTCATCTATTTGGGACTGCAACATGTCACAATTTGCTTGTGTACATCTCCAGTTCCTCAAAAGCATGTCTCTCCCAGACAGTGCTTAACGAGACCTTTGTGACAGAGAAGGTATGCCCATATCAATGGGACATATAAAAATACAGGTGCTCTTCTAAAGTCTAGCTGTAGAAACAGGGTAAAAATTAATGTTATCATACAATACATGATAACACAGAGTGCACTGGAGGTTATTTTACCACAGCCCCAAATGTTTTCACTATTAAAACATTAATCTACCTAAAAAACACTACAGCTAAGTTCAAGTCTTTGAATACGTGTATGCAAGTCCTGAGAACAAAGTTTGAACTGCTGCCTCAAGCTAATGGGATGTGGCAGGAAATAGACCAGACAGGTATCATAAATTGAATCATCATCAGCTGCCCAAGAGAAGGCCTGCAGGACCTATTGACATCAGTGAGCCACAAACCCCCATGGCAAGGGGGTTGGAATGAGATGATCTTTAAGGTCCCTTCCAACTTAAATCATTATATGATCCTATATGTAGGCTCTGTAGCAACCCCGAAGAGGAAAAAGTGACATTTTTTGGACAGTCTTTAATCTGTTCTGATTCACTACAGGGGACCTAAATTAGAAGTCAGAGAAACCATGCTAAAGAAATTTGACCTCTTCTAAATCCTATCAGCTTCTTAGCTTCTCCCACCTCAGGCTGGAGAGGAGGCAGCAGAATGGAGAACTGCAGTAATCTAATCTAGGTTTTGTGAAGATGTATTAGGCTATGTAGTGAAACACCTGCTGCAGGTTTTGCTTACAGCCATGACTGAAGATAAATAGTTTTATAAGTTGGAAAAGCATTCTGCAGACTTCTCTTACAAATCCTAAGTAACTTGTAGCTCCTTTTGCTCTCTACAACCTGCACTAAGTCTCCCTCCTGCCAGGCTGCAGATATCAATGGCATTTCTCTCTCTCTGCCTTTTTCTGTCTAACAGGGAAGCTTGTAACAAACAGAGCCTCCTTCAGCTTCCTCAGCATAAAAGAAGTTATGCCATTAATTTCTTTGCTACAGAAGCTGTACGTGAATTCTGAGGTGTTTCATTACTCAACTTATTATGTTATACATGCCTGACAAACGGCTAACCTCCCTCAAAAAGATTTCATAAGGATGTGCTGAAGGGCTTGGATTTCAGAACTATAGAGGCATCAAGCATGAGTATTTTTCAAGAAATTCCAGTTTGCCTTTCTAATTGATACAGCAAAATTTAGGTGGTAAAGGAAGTTTTATGTTACTTTGAAGGACTTAAACCTATTGTAAAGTGTAAATTTACACACAGATTATGAACGTATCAGGTGTCTCATAATATGCACTCCCCTACCTTAAAATTATTGCCTCATTAATATTTAGCTACAAGCTATTAAAAAAATGACAGATTGTACTGATAAAATATACCATTTCCAAATATATTTTGGAAAAATATACCATGTTCCAATATATCAGACAGATTGTACTGATAAAATATACCATTTCCAAAAGGAGATGTTCTTGTCTCTCTTTTTCTTGATCCAATAAATCATTTTCGTAAAATCTTTTCTGAAACTTCAAAATAAAATCAATAAAAATAAAAAATCACTACATGAAAATGGGAATTAAAAGTACTTGGTAAGTATTAAAGTTAGTAAGTACTTACAGCATCTACAGAGATCTCCATTCTGTCCAATTCTAACACTGTCTATAAAGAAAATCAAAATGTTATTTATCATTACTCAACAGCATGCCACTTTTAACTAAAAAACTACCCAGATAAGAAGCTTAGAATAGTGGTATTTAAAATTAAATATGCCTTTTCTTCCTGCTTGCATTTTTGTGCTACAAATGCAGTTAAAAACTATGAGTATTCTCAGAGCCCTGCTGAAACTCACAATGAAGGACTAGTAAGACTATCTATACAGAACTCAAAATACACTCAAGGAAAGCACAGAAGTATGAATGACTGGAGCACGGACCTAGGAACCAAGACTGAAAAAACAACTGAGCAATCTGTGAATAAGCCAGGATGCTCCATGCAGGTTTTCACCCATTCTCTCCTGCAAACTGGCCCTATACAGAAGCCACCTACTTTAGTTACTTCACTTCATGGCTTCTTTGAGACTAAGTATGGGCATCCCTTAAAGATATACTTTTTTGTGAATATTCACATTACAAAGACATTTGTAACATTTCAAAATCCTGCAAATCCTTTATCTGTATATTGTAAAATATATAGACTAACAAGATGTCTCTACCTCAAAGACTTTATCATTTTTACTAGAGTCAACATTTAATACTATCTTTAGTCATCTACTGTTTTTTCACAATGGTCATTGAGCCAAAATCCTGAACCCCAATCACTAGAAAATAACTGCAATATAAGTAACCAAGGAAACACCAACTTTCTTAGATTAGACAGAATGCACTATACTACATCTTCTCTTAATTGTTCGAAATTACATAATAGACAACAGAATTATTTAGTCTCCTGTTCTTACATTAAGAGAATCAACAGAAAGCATAACTCTGATCATCTTAACTTTCATTGATAACCCCAAGAAAAAATGCTGCTGGAAAAGAAAAATCCTTACTCTTTTTACAATAGTCAGGACATCTTTGTCTTTCTCTTGACACAAAAGCTTCCTTATACATAATTCCAGCTGCTGAAGTAAGTGTTTATCAGTGGGAATCTTCAGAGTAGATTTAACTTTTGGCAACAAATAGCACAGCTTCATTCTACAAAAAAAAGAGTAAATATTCACCTTTTGATGCAGATGTCTAATGAACATTATTATTTTTTTAATTGTATGCTAGCATTTAACATAAAATAATTAAGTTAGTAGGTCTTATTTTTCAGAAATAATTATTGCTGATGTGTTGTTTCCAGATATATTGCAGCATTTTCAAAAGCTTCTCCATAGATCAGGACTACAGTCCTGTATCTGAAAGTCAATAAAGATTTGAGGGTTTTTTTTAACCTAGAAAGAGAAACTCCTAATTTTCAAAATTATCTACACACCTAACTCTATCAGGTACCTAAATACCCTGGAAATCTGGTCCATCAGTACAAAGGAGCCTAAGTCTCACCAAAAATCATGTGACTGCAGTTCCATACAACTGCAAGGATGGTGTATCAGATAGACTAAAAGGACTGAACTATTTACTGGCTCCTAAAAGAAGAAAGCCCTTCGTCCCCCTACCCCATCTCCCTGTTTCTGTCTGGAGGCTCCCCCTGCTTGTGCTGTCTCTGCTACCGGCTGGACCTTTCATCAGCTCAGTCAGCCCAACTCCCAACTGATTAACATAGCAGAAAAACAACTTACTTGAGAGGGGGAGGGCAGAAAAAAGTAGACAGCTTTCTGATGACTTAGTGAGTTTAATCAGCCTATCCAAAGGTCCAATAAGCACTCCTCAAGGCAATGGAAGGGGTGAACAGTGTGGTTAGGAAACAGAATGAAAGAAAAGTAGTAACAGGCTAGGATGCTTTCAGAACTGTGAGCTGCTCTATTGACTGAGGATGCAATTTTTAAACACAGTATGAATTTGTACGCTTTGCTGGGTGAAAAAACTGTCTCGATGGTCAGACCCAAAGAGTGGAGGTGAATGGAGTTAAATCCAGTTGATGGCCAGTCACCAGTGGTGTTCCCCATGGCTCAGTACTGGGGCCAGTTCTGTTTAATATCTTTATCAAGGATCTGGATGAGGGGATCGAGTGCACCCTCAGTAAGTTTGCAGATGACACCAAGGTGGGCAGGAGTGTTGATCTGATCGAGTGTAAGAAGGCTCTACAGAGGGATCAGGACAGGCTGGATCAATGGGCCAAGGCCAATTGTATGAGGTTCAACAAGGCTCAGTGCTGGGTCCTGCACTTGGGTCACAACAACCCCATGCAACACTACAGGCTTGGGGAAGAGTGGCTAAAAAGCTGCCTGGGGACAGAAAAAGACCTGGGGGTGTTGGTCAACAGCCGGCTGAATATGAGCCAGCAGTGTGCCCAGGTGGCCAAGAAGGCCAATAGCATCCTGGCTTGTGTCAGGAATGCTGTGGCCAGCAGGACTAGGGAAGTGATTGTCCCTCTATACTTGGCACTGGTGATGCTGCACCTTGAATACTGTGTTCAGTTTTGGGCCCCTCACTACAAGGAAGACATTGAGGTACTAGAGCACATCCAGAAGGGCAGTGAAGCTGGTGAAGGATCTAGAGCACAAGTCTTGTGAGGCGCGGCTGAGGGAACTGGGGTTGTTTAGCCTGGAGAAAAGGAGGCTCAGGGGAGGCCTTATCACTCTCTACAACTACCTGAAAGGAGCTTGTAGCAAGGTGGGTGTCAGTCTCTTCTCCCAAGCAACATATGATAGGACGAGAGGAAACATCCACAAGTTGTGCCGAGGAGGTTTTGATAGGGTATTAGGAAAAATTTCTTCACTGAAAGGGTTGTCAAGCATTGGAATAGGCTGCCCAGGGAAGTGGTTGAGTCACCATCCCTGGAGGTGTTGAAAAGACGTTTAGACGTGGCGCTTAGGGACATGGTTTAGTGGTAGACTTGGCAGTGTTAGGTTAACAGTTGGACTCAATGATCTTTAGTGTCTTTTCCAACCTAAATGATTCTGCAATTCTGTAATAATTAATTTGCGTTAATTCCTAGATATTGTTTCTAAACTGGTTATATAAAAAAGTATGTTTATTGCTTTTTATATCATTAACCCCAAAATACTCTGCAGATTAAATAAAAAATATTTCACACATTTAAGAAAATAAAAATTATTGAATTTGATCAGACTGTAATAGTGTGTAATAGTGAATAGTTTTAATCTATAGCAACAGATTAAAAAAACCTCAAGAACAACACATTGTAATATTCTCTGCTGTTCCCAGATTCCACTGGCTTGTGATGAGAGAATCCTGTGCCAGAAATGGTAACCTTCTGATTAATAACATTCAAAAAAAAATTTTAGATGAATTAATCTTACTGGTTTTATACCTTCAAAACATTTTAACCTTCACAACTTTCCATTACAAAGGGTTACACCACTCTGCGGAAACCTAGAATAATATGTCCCTAAGTATGTTTTAAAATCATGAGCTAATAACTATGTTTGACTTCTAAATTTCTGTCCACTACAGACAGTGCATTCCTTTTGTAAAAAGTGTTAGGCAACAACCCAGAAAAGAATTATGACAAAATTAATTTTAATGTCAGTTAAGGGACTGCAAGTTATTTCAAGTTTCCATTAAATTTTAATATTGTATCAATAGGGCTTTCAATTAAAATGTCTGTTAAAAGCAATAAGCTACTTCAGATTATATACAAATTTAGTTTATTGTTTTAATATAATTCTCTTAATTTAAGTGCATGAGACATGAATGCTAACCTATATGCACAAAATGGCTCAGTTTTTAGGTTTGGGATTCTGCTGAACTGAGGTGTTGGAGTTATACTAAACACAAGGTCTATTTAAACAGTTTTGCTTGGTAATAAACTGTACTTAGTGAAGCTTACTGAATGCACACATGTATGGGCAAATTATGCTTACTAAATCTCTACGCAGCATTAGTATTAGATGTTAATGATGACAAAATGAATTACACACATCAGAAATAAGATTAAAAGCATAAAATCACACAAAATACATGACAAAAAGAAAAGAACTATTTTCTTATTGGTAATAACTGCCTGGTCCCTATCTGTTTAGTGAAGAAAAAAATCGACTAAGAAAAATAATGGAAAAAACACTGTATAAAAATGAATAACATACCAAATTCCCTTATATTTTTCTATTCTTTTTCAATTTACTTCAACAATGAATAGAACACTTTTACAAAAGGTAAAACCTATGCTAACTTGTTAAGCTCAGACCACTGAAAGAATTGCTTGTGTGTTTTACTTTACATATAGTGATGAAATGGATGGAAATTAACAGCAACTGAAGTTAAGTTTCTCTCTCAACACCCAAGAAACAGCGTATTACTTTCTTCTCATGTATTTCTGGCTCCTCTGCCTCAGTGTTCCTCTCACTCCCAAAACCTGACACTTTTGATCAGACTGACCTGCTTCTGTGGTTTTCTAACATTATTCCCATAGTCCCCTACACCTTTAATACTGGTCACCCTGAAGGCTCTGTACCTTTTTACTCAAGTCCCATTATTTAAATAAGATATCAAACCTGTAGCAATATTTCTTAATATATTATTTAAAGCTTTCTTCCTGCTATATCCTCTTCATACAGTACCTCACATTTGCCACTGGATCATGTGTAAGTTCAAGCACAGGTAGAAAGAAGTATTTACAGAAGAATGATTTTGAAAACAGTTCCATAATGAATTCACAAGTATCTAAAAAACGAAGTCTGTTCCAATAACTTTTTCCTTGGCCCAGTTCTGAAAAATAACAATCCACAGATATTATCTATTAAGTTTTCAATGTCAGATAGAAAACAATTCAAAGGTTAATCTTTGACTCAAAGATGATAATCACACTCATGACAACGCAGACCTTCTCAGACTCAGTTCCTTCTTTCAGTAAAAACATAACCTTCTGAATACAATGACCATTTCTGTCAGTGAACATTTTTTTCAGAAATACAACCTGTCTCTTTAACCATTTGAAAAACCAAAACCAGTGAGTGAACTAGCTACTATGTTGATCAAAGCCCTGTATGCCTTTCAAACCACGTCACAGGTATATCAAAATTACTGTGAGAATATTAAGGATTGCTAATTGGAACCATTCAAACTTCTAACCTATCTTTAAAACACATAGTGTAGACTAGAAAGTCAACTTAGGTGACTAACTCATTCATAAATTAATTTCTGAGAAGATTTATTCAGCACTTCTGATGATGAAGCCTCTACAGAATTTTACTTCTATAGAGGAACTCTGCTTTGTATATTGCAGGACCTACAGCTAAGCAATTTTGGGTTCAAGAAGTAGGGCTGGAAAGGTCTTGGCATATTATCAGTTTCCCATATTGCCTCTTTCCCGATTCATTTGCATAAGCTTCAGATATATTCCTTGCACATGCACAATATATTTTGCCTGGTGATAATATGAGCAACTGAATGTCTTCTAAGTGTAATCCCTCCAATGATGGCAGGAAGTTACACTGAATAAATATAACCATAAATAGATCTTCAGTCAAAACTAACTTGCATCTCTAAGTAATCAAGGAAAAATTGTCTTACGTTCAATCAGTTTCTGAATAACCTCATGCCTCTGTTCTTGTTTGCGATTATAACGCAAATAAACACAGAGAGTTCGTGCAGCTGCTTTTTGGACAGGGAGGACATTCTTGAAAGAAACACAGAGAATACAATTAAACATACCTGAAGGAATATGAAAAAAAAAGTATAAAAATTCTAGAAGTAGAAAAAATAGCTAAAAAATAGCCTAACTTTATCAATTTTGAAATAATTGGCATAAGGGAGAATAAGGAAGCTTGGCCAATTCATGACACCCCTACTTATTTATCCCTTCTGCCTAACTTGCTTATTCAACTATTTCATAAATGCCTTAAAGTATTCCATGTTTGGAAGGCACCTTCTATATTGCAGATGTTAGAAAATAAAATTTACAACATCATCTCTTACAACAGACAGTTTTACTCTTGAATTAATTCAGTAAAATTTCAGACTAGTAGCTCTAAATGACCATTCATTTTTAGAATAGTGTTCTTTCACAAAGTATGGAACACAATGAAAAGTAATGTACGGAATCAGGAAAAAGACAGCATATATCAGAGGAAAAAGTTTTGATTTACCTAGAAACAAACTGATAATGAGCACAAGGAAAGAAAAGAAGTCTTGGATGGGAAAAAAAACATGACAATCTGTCAATCCAAATTTTGCTTCTCAAATGAGCGGGAGAGTTCTCAGAGCAATTTCTCAGCCTTATATAAAAAAACACAGCTTGATATACCATATGCAATAAGATTAATGTAAGTACTACACATAGCAAATATCTGGTGGTCATTGTTCTAATGGTGTAAACAAAAAACAATGGGAAAGAGACAGGTGGGCTCACATTTGTCAAAATGATTGTTAACATTCTGTGAAGAAAACGGTAATAAATCTGATCACTTGATATGATATGAGGGAGACATGCATATTTTTGTAGTAACTTCTCATGAGTTCTCCATTTTAAAGAAGTTGCTGCTCTCTGTTCTGCTGTTGTTAATGCAGGAATCAAGTCAGGAATAGACAATAACTAGAAATAAAAATATAAACATTAAAACAATTTTACATCGTCTAGCTGTATGTCATGTTACTATGCTTAAAAAGCACATCACAACAATGTAAGTAAGGAAGAGATTTTAAGGGGTCAATTAATTCATCTCCTTTGACAGGATCAGCTACACTGTGAACATTTCCAGTAGATTATTAGTCTAACTTGTTCTTAAAAAAAGTTAATGATCAGGTTTAAACAATCTCCCCTAAGCAGTAAATTCCACTTAACTAGTCAAAAAGCTATTCCAGTACCTAACTAAATGCACTTTCATTTCCAACTCCTCCTCTTGACAAAGAAAAACTAATTACTGTTCTTTTTGCAATACCCTTTTACAGATATGAAGACCATTATGACAACCCTCCTCAGTCTTGTATTTCTCAAAACAAATAAATCTCATTTTCCTTCTAGCCTCTTAATCTTTGCAGTTATTCTTCTCAGTTCCCTAATTAATTTTAGTAGGAATTATACACCTTTTCTCAGTAGGAGGCAAAGACTTTATAGTAGCCAAGCTAAATTCTTTTTAGCACTAAGCAAAATGAAACAGACTGCCACATTTGACATTGCACTTGTTATATGTTATCTACATTTACAGCTGTAAACATCTGATAAATTCACATTTTAAATTACACTCTCAGCTTTCATCCGTACAAGAAAATAAACATACAGTTCTTATTTCTCTATACATTTAGGAAGTATGCTCAAAACAGCATCTTGAAGCAAGAGATGATCTTTTATGTTCCATTTTATAGGTGAGGAGTCACTGAATAAACCATCATCCAGAGCCACATACAATTAAATTAACACAGTTGGGAGCTGAATAAAAATCCCCTAAATCCTGATTCAGTGTCTTCAGAAAATAGGCTTCCTTCCCACAGAAACTGTCTGAAAATGTCAATGATGGGCCACATCAATATATTTTAAAAAAATAAATAAATAGGGTATTAGCTATCGCTCCATTGGCATGAAACCAAGTTTTGTTTTAACAATGATTGTATTTCAAAATTTGATCTATTTCAGCAAATCTGTGGTAAGTTCGAAAAAGAACATGGATAAACTGTTCATTTTTACATTAAGTCTAAACTTTCAAAAGTTTTTTTTCTATTTTAAAGTTTATAAAGTCAACAAGCAATCAAAAAACCACAGAACCTTTATATCTCTCCAAAGCAGAAACTAATCATGAAAGCCTTTTCATACAATATATGTTGGAACAACTTTGATACTACCTTTATTTAGAAAGCAAATTAAAAAAACCCATAAGAATACCCACCTTGCTTTCTGATCCACTGTTTTCTCCTCCATTAATCATTAGTTCAAGGATTTCAGGAAGATGACCTACTAGGGCATCTAACACCTATTTAAAGAAACACTGCATGAATGAGGTCTGTAAATTAACTTGACTCAATTTTTATCTCTCATCAACATATCCCTGCTGACATCTCTTATGTTACTGTTCTCTCACATCCATGTTTAAAAAAAAAAAAAGAAATGCAACACATTTGCATTGATGAGGATGGGATTTAAAACTGATGTTTTAACATAGTAAGTAATGTAAGTATTATAGGTTTCGGTTAGAACAAACTATACTTTTGATTTATGTGAGTACCACAGCCAATGCCTTCTGAACTATTCACAGCATACAATATTTTAAAATGAACATTCATTCTTAAAGATCTGTATTTCATAGACAGTTAAGAGCCTTGACAAACACAAACTTTTTTTATATTTGTCAGACGAATCTTAAAAGCCATTTTTCCTACTTTAAGAAAAACTGCAGTTGATAAATTAAAATAGAATATAGAGTCTATATCAATAGAATAGGCCTACTTTCAAATGTTGTAATACTTGAAACTAGACTAGAAAAGTACATGATTAAATATTTTTGGCACCAATTCTGTCGGAGGTGGTATATAAGATAAAGCACCATTTTTTCTATTATTATTTAGATAATTCTATAGGGATCAAACCAAGGGATTTTTCAAAATCCCCAGCTACTTTTGAGTCTCAACTTTCAGGTGTTCAACTTGAGAAATCTTTTAAGACGGGTCAGAATTTCATAAATTTTGTATTAGAGATGTTCTATGATGTTCTATGAAGACTTTTAATTTCCTTGAAAATGTCTAATGAAGGGTACCAGAACAAAAAGGAGCAACTGAAAGCAAAACTCATTTTTCCATGCCATATCTAAAGATCCTACACAGAAAACAAAAAAGATCAACTACTGGAATAACTGGTATCAGAGGAAATCATGATTTTGTCTCAAACATAAATATTTGGGGTTTTTTCAATCCAAAAAAGTCTCACTATATTGTCTGTAATATAGTTAAGTGATTCATATTTTACTCAGGTTGAAACTGAGGTACACTAAACTGTCTCATAAACACTCACAGATTCTGTATCAGATCTTGCACTGAAACTCTTTCTATAAATCTTGATCTTTGAACCATACACAACTTCTTCATCTACTCTTCAATTGGAGAAATGAAAATAAAACAAAGCAAAAACCTTGAACGCTATCAATTATTATTTTGATATAGTATCAAACCCAAATCTTTCCACAGAATTTGTAAAGTAATAATATCACAATTAAAACAATTTAGAATTAATATTTTAAAAAGCTAATAAAATCAGTGTGTGTTTACTAAACTCAAACATCTTCCTATTTTCCTCCTTTCTATTCACAGAAGGCTGACATCTTTATGAAACATCTGTGAAACAGAAGTAAAAGCTGCTAATTGTTTTAAACAGTTACTTTACTGTCTTATCACAGACTTATTAAACATCAAAATCATCTGCCTCAACGTAACAAGCAAAAGAAAGTTCCAATAAAAGTATATTACCTCTAGTGACTCATCCTGTAATAGCGTAACCAGTTCTTTATGTATTGCGTATACACCAGAATTTAAAAGCTTAGCAACCTAAAAAATGACAGTAAGATAGAAAGGTGAAACATTCTTTAGTTCCACGGCACTACAACAACTATACTACATGTGCTTACTTTACAGCAAACATGAAGAAGTGATGCAGAACAACTGTTTAATATCAGCCTTCTAAAGTTTGATCATTTAATGTGATCCCATTGATCACATTAAAAATATGCTTATATAAAGAATATGAGTCAAGAAACAGGCCTATTATCTAACCATGAAACATGCTTTTGGAATTAACTGTATTTCACATTTAACAAAAAAATTTAAGGCTGCACTGCAGGGCTTGAAAAATTCCTTCTGGAATATTCAAATGTTGTACTTCATGCTCCTTAGGAGAGTTAACAGTCAGTCTGCTATATAATTTACAAAAGATAAAATATAAAAACTGGCTTAGCCTGTGCTGGATTTTAAGTTTCCCCAACCTTTCCATCTGAAGTTTTCACTCCTTACTTTTTTGGGTTTTTTGACTGTGATTCATAAGTCACATATAAATTTCTAAAAATAACCACCAGTCCATCTCCACACTGTTAAAAAGGTTTTACAGCAAATAGGAGAAAAACTTGAGGAATGAGATTTTTGCTTTACGGAATATTTAGGTGACGCTTTTTAACAGTTTTATTTATATAAGCCAAGTGAAAATAAGAGCTTACTTTCAATCAAGCGGAAGCTTTAAGAAAATGGCTACAGGGCATTTATTTAAAAAAAAAAAAAAAAATCCACCTAGCAGTGAAAGCCATAAATTACTCATTTTTGGCTGTCACGTGGTTGCCTAGTTATGGTGTTAAAATTAAATCAACCAGCACTAAATGTACATTCAGACCAAGCTATAATTTTACAGTTTTTTTAAAATGAGCTAAAACACTTTGCTTATATTCAGGCAGTACCTTAAAAGTGTTATACATCTAACACAAAACATTATGTAGAATTAGATACTAATTTCACAATTTCAACAATCACCTTGGATTATCATTCATTAAGACAAGGCGTCAATAGGTAACAAGAACTGGGAATGCATCTATCTTTCTTATAATGTTAGAAATAAAGTCATTTATGCCCCTACTAGTGATTTAAATGTTTTCAGCAAGCCACTTAGCTTACCAATTTCCCCAGCAAGAAAATGGGATAAAAGGCTAGCTCAAGGACTGCAACACAAGGATTCTCAGTAAAACACTATGAAAACCTTGAAGATCACCCTGTACAGGTTACTACAATCAGCAGAGAGTGTATTTTCATTTCTGGAATTCACCCCATATAGCTATGCAGTTGTACGGTTTTTAACTTTTATGAAAATAATACAGTGGAACTTAATGTAAACTGAATGGAATAATAAGAATACATATGCTTTTACATCTGCATAAGTTTTCAAGTAGTTTCCTATTAAATTGAGCATTTAGCTCAGATTGAGCCATATAAGCATTCTCCACAGAATATCGGCACACATCAGCAAACCGTACAGTTCTAAAGAAGGTTTTCAGGACCAGAAGCAGCAAGTTGCTTTCTCCCGTTTGTCTCATTGTTTTCTAATATAATTGAAAACCTTCAAATATTGTAATTACTACTATTGCTTATGTTTGTCGTACTAGACCATTATAAGTTTCTTATAGCTTTTGCTCCTTAAATGCTCACCTACCTGTAGGCTCTTGCAGTCAAATGCCACAGAGCTTAAATAGACTAGCGTGTGTGTATATGGGCTATATAGAGAGGTTAGAAGGGACTGAACACCTTTGACAAACTGAATCATTTCAACAAGTTTTCTAAAGTCTTTTTATTTTGGTTGAACAGTCACAAATGTAATCTTAAAGAAGAAAACAACATAAACCAGAAACATGTAACTACTAACAAAGAACAGCTGTAGACTCACTTCATAGAAGCTTATGGCCATAGTATATCTGACAGGAACTTCAGGGTCATGACAAAGGCAGAAAAATATAGAATATAGTTCTAAATGGAAGTTCTTTGGATCCACAAAAACAATCATGGCCTGTGGAAAGATAAAAGTTTTTTATTAACTGTATAGCTAAAGGACCACACTATCAGAGATTATCAGATGAAAACACTGAGTTACAACCAGCAAGACACGGGAGATAACAGGTTGTGATTTTAAAGAGGAAGTGTGGCATTTTTGATGGCCGTGTCAAAAAACAGGCACCAGACAAGTTCTGGAGTTGAGAACTAAACTAGATTTACATATCTTCCAGACATGCTGCAGGGTTTTTTTTTCCTGAAGACACAGATTAAAACCACAAGATATAAAACCTTATTTTTATAAATATTGTTAATGCTTCCATACGCTAGCAGAAGCTGCAACTGGAGACTTCAAAAATGAACGTTTTATCAAGGAGCAAAGCAAGCATCTGAATTCAACAGAATTGTGTGTGCACATACCTTGTTTTTGCTCAAATAAACCAACAGATGTCTACCTACATACAGGGTGCTTGTCTTCAAAAGTTAGAATAAAAATAACTGTCTACTGTCTCTTTGTACAAACATATTTTCTTTAAATATCAATGCAGAATGTCAAAATACAAAGCAGATTTACAGCAACATGAGTGGTAAGTTTAAAGACCTCACATAAACTTGAAAAGACTTTCTGTATTCAGGCAGGAACATGACCAAAACATGAATCTGACCATTCAGATTCAATGTTCAACTCCCTAGAATGCCATGACACAGCAAATGCTAAAACCTAGCTTTGAGTGGTTTGAAACTGGGGACTTTGTTTCATAGCCGTTTTCTCAAAGCCTTTGTGCTAAGTGTTCGGAGAAAATGTATAAGAAAGAATGAGATCAGTAACCTCTTAGACCAACACTCTTTCAGTCAAAACTTTCCAATAATTTTCTGAGGCTCTACAAAGAGGAATCCTTCTTGGTAATTTTTTTGGACGTCTACTTTAAGCCATTACCTTTAACTTTCCAGGAGAGAGCTAGAACTTAGCTAACCATATACAATTTGAGAATAATTTGTCTATCATTCATGCAGTCCTATTTAGTGAACTATATGCACAACATCATTTTTTTAACCTTAAATTAATGTTACTTACTGGAAAATTGTAAGCACAGTTCTTCCTGACTGAAATATACTTCTTTTCCTGTTCCAGAGTTTGAAGTTGTAGTTGATTATCATTGTGCCCGTTTTCCTGCTGTAAACCCAGCGTGGAAAGCTTCTTATAAAATTCCAAAAACCGTAAGTGCTGTTCAGGAGTAAAAATGCCTCAAAAAAAAAAGAAAAAAAGTTTACTCTCCTCATTACAAATGCTATTAATAATGCCCCAAAACAAATCTCATTTGCAAACCTATCAAATATATATTGATTTTTACCCCTCCTCCCCCCTGCCTTGAGTCTCGCAGAGTATCATCAGTATACATTATACAGAAAAAGTGATTACAGAAATATGACAGCTAACTGTAAGAGAGTGAATCTTAATTTCTGTTTACATAATTCTTGAAATATTCAGGACTTAAATGGCAGGATTGTGAATATATTTGTTTGTTCCACTAATATTGTTTTCTTCTTGATTACATTTTTAGATCTTTATGGAACTCAGTCACATGAAGAATGCACATCTGCAGAAAGTTGAAAAATTAGGCCATGTTGCTACGGATAATAAAGAGGTATAAGAATAAAATTAGAAAACTCAGAACAAACTGGAATGCAACTAGCAAGATGACTTCAAAAATTACAAGTAAATTTATAAGTATATTAGTAAAGAGAACAATCAAGGAAAGGCTCCATTTTCTACTTGAAAGAGAGAAAAGCTATCAGTGATTGGTACCAAGAAAGTTGAAACACTTAATGTTTTTATTTTCTTTCTCAAATTCCACTAGTATGATCAGGCTCAGTACAATTAATAAACATGACAAAGATTCAAGCTTTAAGCAGAGAAGGAACAGGTCAGTGAACACTTAAACATGAGAGGTTTTCAAAATGTGCAGGGTCAGATGTGTTTCATTCCAGTATTCAAAAGTATTTAACGTACTAGCTGCTGAAATCTTAAATAAGTGAGATATCAAAATGGAAAATGGCTGAAGTGGTACTGATAATTAATAGTTGGAGTGGTGAAGTAAAAGCCATATAATTACAGATCAGTCAGATTACTTCCACATTTTTGAAAAGAATTGGAACGAAAAAGTCAAAAAATCTATTTGTAAATACCAAAAAGAAAACAAGAAAATGAGTAGCACCCAACATGGCAAAAGCAAAAATTGTCAAACTGATTCCATTTCCTTCTAGTACTGGATAACAGGACCTGTGAATACAAAAGAGGCAGTAAAGGTCATGCTTTTCACAAGCAGAAGGAGGGATCAGGAAACAGGTGAAAAACTATAAAGGTGCTGCATAACTGCTTAGAAAAAACAGTTAAGAGAAAGTTACCCACAGTTCACTGACAAGACAGGCAACTGTATAAAGGAAGGTTTATTCTAGTTCTGGTACTATTCAATATTTTCACTGTTTTTTTGGATGTTGGATTAGAGACTTCGCCTATTCGATATTCTGATAACATCAACCTAGGAGGGAGGCTGCTTATTATTCAGAAGAAAGTGTTTCAAATGATCTTCAGAAACTGGACATATGGTCTTAAAACTTTAGACTATTATTCCATTAGGACAGAGGTAAGGTACCATGCTTAGCCAGATCTGCATCACCTGGACAAGACCACGAAAGAGAAAGACTAACTAGCTGTCAGATCTTTTCGGAAAAAAAAAAAAGGCTTCGTAGACTGCACTTGAAAAAATATGTCAAACTGTTGCAAAAAAAAGGCAGTTTTTCATGCTGAAAAATGTAAACAGCAATAGAGCTTGCAAGACACATGAAGTAACCTTTTTACTTTGTTCAGCTCTCTTAAGGCGTAACACTTCAAGAAATATATGAACTTGCCAGACAGAGTTCAGAGGTGAAGAGAGATCAGCAATTAAAGTCATTCAACCTAGAGAAAAGACTGGGAAGACATGATAAAAACAGGATGGACTGTCCTAGCTTTATGTTTCTGTAAACAACAGTTTGACACTGTGGAATAGCCCTTTCAAGTTATTTGTAGTGAAGCTACGATCAATTTGACAGTCTCTAACACGATCATAAAGGATCATTTTAGAGAATTGTAAGAAGGATCAAAGGGTTTAAGAGTCTAGGGGGAAATGCTCTATAATGTGAAACCATGGTTCTGTGCTGTTCTTCCCCAAGTAAACTCTGAGTAGAGGGTATATGGAGGGCAGAATGACCAAGCTCAAGTGAAAACCACAAAAAATTATGGGTACAGATTTGGCCTCAGCCTGCAGCTGGGAATCCACACACTGTCAGGTCTCCTTTGAAGTTCCTTATGGGCCATATTCTGTACAGTACCTCAAAAAGGATATCAAGCACAGAAGTGAACATACACAGTTAACATCACACTGTGTTTTCAAAGTAGTTTCAAAGTAGTTTCAAAAATTCACTCATCCGCCTCACAAGCTCCAAAATGTTCAAGAAGGAAGCAAAATAAATCAGTCAAACCAATAAATACAAACCACCACATTTCCATTTCTAACTCTGTCTAAACGAAAAATTCCATCCCTGTTTAAACATAAAAAACCCAATAAACAGATGGACACCCAAAGAGAAAATTCACAAAATCCAATATTTATGCAATAGATTATTTCAGAATTTTACTTCCGTATTTCATTTCCTAACTATCATTTCATTTGATACATTCAAATCTGGATATTTTCCAAGGGCTTCAAACTCTAATCTTCCCTCATTTCTAAGATTTTTTTTAAAAAGAACATTAAATCATACCATATAATCCATTACATAGTTTCCCTAAATGGAAAGATAAAGAAACCAGGATAGATTCATCTGCTTTGAAGGATTTTTCACAGAATGATTTCACTAAGGGAAGCACAGTTTGACTCCTATCATCTGAAAAACAAAAGAAATTTTTTAAGTTAGTTTGTCAACCTCTAACAAAAGAGCACAGAGTGGACTTCCATAATAAATTATGAAAAATCTCATTTAACATGCTTATGAGTATTTTTGGCAGGCACTCATTGGAGGTAGAAAACGAGGTATAGAGAATGATGAACATACTACCATAATACAGGTCATAAATTTTAATACCTTACCTGTTTTGTTTGTTTGCTTTTAGGGAAAAGACATCCCCCAGTAAAGGATGGGATAGAGAATAAATGAACAGTCACTAGCTTCTCTGTTCACCAAGAATACAAGGAGAGTAAGAATATTGCAGTACTCCTACAATAATGTTTCCTACAATAGTAGGAATACAGGGAGATCAAGACCAAACATGAGCATGACAGTAAAAAGAAAAATCTGGATATGCTGGAAGTTAATTTTTTCAACCTACTGAGAAGAAGAGGTTGAAAATCTTTTAGTAAACAATAAATTCAAAGAGAAACAAAATTATTAAGGACAGAGGAAAGAAATTAAATAATTTAGAAAATAAAGTCAAATCCAAGCACTCTGCCTCCTTATAAAATGAGTAAATTATCGAAGAAATTTATGTGGTTTGACTTGTTTTAAATAAAAATACTGTATTTTAAAATGTTCAAGTTTTAAAGGGATTAGGATTTTCTAATGGTAGATCAACACCAAAATTCAGCAAATAATTATGGCTGAACAAAATATTTAGGTTGACCTGAAGAAATATTTTGATATTGTGGGAAAGAGACCCTAGGATATAATTTTGGGTCATCTACCTTCAAAATGTTCATTTTCTAGTTCAGCTACAAAACTAAAAACTACACAAACCAAATTTCTAGAAACACAGTCCTTACAAATCTGTAAATAATCCCTGATTACCTTCTCTAAGTTTTTTCAATAGCTAAAAGCAGTAGTTACAGCAATTGTGGGATGAGGGAGGAGGAGTGAAGACTGAGAGGTGCAAAGAGAAGCACAAACTTGATAGCATCAATGCAAAAGCTCCATAATTTGAAAATTAACCTACTATCATATTTACTGATATAAGCGCTAGCTGCTAAAAAGTCCATTTATGGTATTCTCCCCAAAGCTATCTTATTTCTTTATGTACTCCTCCATACGGCTTATATGCAGTCATGAATTTTAGTAATTCATCATCAAGTTCCTGTACAGTAAATATTTCCTCCTCACTTATGCATCAGGAAGGAGTAGTAGAGTCAGTAAGATGGGAGTGGGAGTGGGAAATGTGGTGCAAAATACAGAGTTGCTAATGAAGATAAACAACTGAAGAGTTTGGAAAAAGACAGTATAAAGAGCAAAGTGGCAAATAATGAGCAGTGATCAACAATATAATTTTTTTTTCATATACACCATTGCAATGATCTATCATGTACTTTGCTGCTTTGTACATTTCCAGTTGTAAAAAAAAAAAAAAAAAAAAAAATACATCAGAGAGCACAACTGATACAGAGCCAGAAAAGCTGGCTGTTATTGTCTTCTACACCCCCCTGATTGGAGGACAAGACACAGCAGTTACCCAGAATATTCCCCCATACTGGAGCAGCCGCAGTAGCTCTCCTTAAAGTCTGTCCCAGTCAATGTTGAACTGAACTTGTGATGAGAACCTGAGAGGCATGCATGTAGGTAACCAACCACCACTATGCCAAAAGAACCAGATACAACAAAGAATTTCTCCTTCCTCACATGAAGACACAGACACTCACCCCTACATCTGGAGAAGCATGAAATATGCATGTTGATCAGAGGAAAGATATAGAGTGCTGAGAAAAATACAAGCATTTAGATTGCCTGTTTTAAATACAGAAAAGCTTTATAAAATGCACACACTTTCTCATTGCAAAGAAGAAAGCTTTCAGTGCCATATAGCCATAAACTTAAAGGGATTTAAACAGTAATTGCTGATGCTTAGTACCTCTAAAACTGATCAATCGTGCACACTGCTGTGTATGGAACAAAGAGAAACATTTTCTGTTCCAAAATTTACAAATGTGTTTGACATATAACACTGGATGTTAAAACCTGCAAGGTTTACCGATAAACACACAAATATCATATAGCCCAAGCATGGGTTCTTCAGCTCAGAAGGCAGGCTGCAGTCTGTAGTCAGGACTAGCTTTACTTCAGTTAAGAGGCAAAAAGTAGTTAACAGCAAAAAAAGCATAACCAATGGCACCTGTGGAGCTAACATTTTGTATTATGTGTATTGATAGCATTAAATAAACACTAACAAACCTATATGCCTGTCATTTATAATTTTACTCCTCCCATTTAGGCATGTTATGTTAGAAACTTGGACTAAGTTAATTGATTTCATCGACAACTGGTTCACCTTCCTTAAAACTTACTACGTATAATGCACTGTAAGACATGAAATATATAAATGATAAAACAATAAACTAAATAAAATCAAAAATGTCTAAAGAATGCAGGCAGAACAAAAAGCATTTAAATACATTTAGAAGATGCATTAAAGCATTAAGAACTGGGCTAGTAAGCTTAAAGTAAATTCTTACCTGCATCAAACATATCGAGCAGATTCACTAATGTCTCAAAAGCTGCAAGGCGTACACTGCTGCCCTCATCTCTTGCCAGTTCTATTAATTCAGGAAGCACCACAGTTTTTGTTAGTTCTGTCCTGCAAAGTGAGGCAAGCAGTCAAGAGAAAACTCACAATGAAACAATACTGCCAAAGCAAAACAGAATTCTCCCTTGAAATACTCATTTAGATATTTTTTTGGGTAGTCATGAAGAATTGACAAAGTTGTAAGAAAATGAAAATTAAATAAAAACCTCCAGTCAATTTCAAGACTTTTTTTCTTTGCCACCCAAAGAAACATGCAAATTTAAAATGCGAAATTCATCACTAAAAAAGCATTCAAATTAGCTTTAAATCAGAAAAAAATGGAGTCTGAAAAAACTCAAAGGAGTCCAGCTACTTCACTGTTACTAAGAAAACTCTTCTGATCAAATATGCAGAAACTGCTCAATGCAATGGTCCAAAGCCAAAAATTATCAAACATGAGTCATGTTAGACTGAAGTGTCTGGAAATCTTATACTTCAAAGCTAAGCCTTCTTTACAGAGGGTAAGCAACTACTGCTCAGGGAAAACACGGTTTCCCAACTAGTCCAAACACTAGCTTTTAGGCTTGTTTTAAAGTAGTAGAGAAAGGGTTCTGCTTGTCTCTTTGCCTTGGTAATTGCTAGCACTGTTGCGTGTCACAGTCCTGGCAACTTGAATCTATACATTGGCAGCAGATTGCTGTATTAGAGACTGACTTAGAAATCAGAGTTTAATCAGAGAAGTGACTAAGGGGAGTGAAATACTCTTAACATAGAAATATTTGTGCAGTAAGTGACTGGCATAAGGGAGATGAAAAAGAGATTCGCTTCTTGGAGCAAAAGCATAGCTTCTGTAGAAGCTACCAACCAGCATAATTTCCCATGTCCCAGTGTATAACTGATTCTTGACTGTTAAGAGATTTGAAAGATCTTTTCTGCAGCCTTACTATCAACAAGAACTGGGAAGACATACCCAGTATTTCCACTTTTTTTGGTCACACTTATTTTCTTATTTATAGTAGTCAAGATTTCTAGTGTTTGAACTTGTCTGCACTTGAGTTGAGAAGCCCACTTTGTCCTGTTTTCATGAATGAGCTTGTCAATTAGTGAAAGCTGTTCTAAGCACCACACCTGAAGAATGGGACCTCAGCAATTTATAATAGCCAGGGATCTGGCCCTCAATGTTATTCTGCCCAAAACAAAACTGCATGGAAACAGTCTGATAAAATTACACAACATGAGCATTAACCAAGATGACAAAATTGAAGCTACGTTTGATACTTTGAGCAACTGCGTATGAAGAATTTACTCTGCCATTTCAATCACAATTTTCAATACAGAAGTGATCACAACCTCCAGGATGCCAGACTTTTACTGAAATAAAAATGACCAAAATACCCCTTCCAATCAGACTAAACAAGTAACAGCTGTCCCTTTTGTAAATCAGTATGAATAATACTATCAAATGCTTATAATCAGCATCAAAATGATTTGCACCTTACAGAGTTTATTATTACCAGCAAATCAATATGTAGTTTAACAGTATTCTTCCAAACAGATGATTAATCATTGAGATAAAATTATGAGAAAATTACATGATATCATTTAGTGGTGATATCACTAAATAGTAAAAATAAGCGTTGGGACTGTTGTCACATTATGCCTTCAGCATTTACCTAAAAATGTGCTTATTTCTGTTTATTTAATTGTCTTTATTTTCCTACTACCTATTCATCCTCAACATGAAATACTGCAATAGTTTACATACTGAAAATACCAACAGTTCACCATTTCTTATGAGATTAAAGATTAAAGCATCTAAATCATTGGGAATGGACTAGGCAAAAATCTCCGAGAGAGAACAGTGTGTATATGGATACATTAATGCTAAAAATAAAAGTTGGGGAGGAAAGAGTTAAAGAAAATTATACAGAATGGACCATTAATTGATAACTACGTATTTAACCCTATTAAATTGGGTAAATTGCCAGTAACACTGTCATTTGCCACTGCATAGCACCTATCTTGTTTTAAGACTTTCAGCTCCCAGGTATAATAAATGCAATTTAGTTCATTTTAAAGACATTAAACAGAATGAAGAATATGTTATTTTCTTTCCAAAATGGTCACTTATTAGTATAAGATATAGCCACCTTGTTACAAATGAAAACAACTTTTTTGCTTCTTCTTTCACACTGCTTAGTATACATTGAACTTAAACAGTATTTGGAGAAGGAATGAGGAAAAGGATGCAAATGCACACATTTAGTTCTCAACAGCTGGCTGTACATATACCTATCTTAAATGTAAAATAAAACTGCTGAAAGCAAATTCACACACATTCCAACAAACTGAGTGCTTCCTAAAGGCTACCACCAAAACCATTTTCTGCTTCTCAACAGACTGAGCCACAAGGCAAGGGAATCTGTGCAGCTATACATTTTTAGATGTGGCACTTAAGGACACGGTTTAGTGGTGGACTTGTCAGTGTTAGGTTAATAGTTGGACTTGATGATCTTAAAGGTCTTTCCCAACCTCAACAATTCTATGATTCTACTGTAAAACATAAGAAATGTTTCAGTAATATCTGAAAGGAATTTTCTCTAACTATATGCATATCCTAGATAAGAGTTATTTTACTCAGAATACCATGCTTACACTATCTAAAAAAACCAAACAAAACTATTTTGCTGTATTATGTGTCAGAAATAATTTTCAAAGCCAAATTCATATGATTACTTCTTGACTATAGCAGAGGTTAACCAAGAACATTAGAGGAATCCATAGAAATGCAGACGGTATCTCAAATAAGAGATCCAAAAAATCTCATGGGATTGAGCAATAACAAATGAGAAAAGAGGAAGGAAGGTGATTGTGATAGACAAGAACATGTGGCCTAGGAATGGTTAGGGGAGAGAAAGGTAGGACTACATCCTAAATCAAGACTCAGAAATCAGGGGAAAAAGAAAGGGGGGGGAAAAAGAGGAAAAAATAAATGATTTGCAAATATGTTTCTGTGCATTTCCATTTTGGTGGCATCAAAAATCTTCAAACTAATATGACAGAACCGTGCTTCCCTTCAAAACTCAGTAGTTATGGAAAAAAACCAACTGGTCCCTGAATAGTGACTCTCACTCATCTTTAATCTTCCATTAAACAGAATTCAGTTTTAAGATACATAGATATACATGAGATACATGAATACAATAAAAATAAATGCAAGTTCAAATTATTCAGTAATTCAGTTTAGTAAAATGCATGTTAAATATCCAGTTTTACAAATTATCAACAACATTGACAAACACTACCTTAGTTTTCTGTAATCACAAGTTCTTTTAAATTCAAAGCCAATATGGAAAATGTTAAAATGATTAACCACGCTAACCTATATTTTGTTAAAAGACAGTAAGTACAAAAACAAATGAGTAACTTTACTGAGATGAGTAATATTGTGTTTTCACATTACTCACATCCTTTGAACTTTTGCAGGACAAGGACCTTGCAGAAGAGGTGCCTAAAGCACATATATAAAAGTATTTTATATGCAAAAAAGACAAGTTTATCTAGGAATCTAGAAATTACCATCCTGCATGACCTTACCAAAACAACGTTAAATTAAGTACTTGGCAGTAATACTTAGTTCTTGCTGTGAATATTCATTTCTTATATCTGAGTAAGCCAGAACACTGCCTAAACACTTTTCCAGTATTCTATGGCTGTGAGGTAAATCGCATTGCTTGAGGAATTTCTGGTGTTTTGTTTCTGTTTGGTTTTTTTAATAACTCAGAATCTAAACCACAACATAATTCTCCATTAAAAAAAATAAATCACAGCCACAGGGAGGCATCTTTTCCACAAGCACCAGTACTAACAAACTGAAGTGCATATTTACTGTATCTTTCAAATTACATTTCAGTTTCAGCCTGATTCTTGAATTTTCTCATAAATTCACAATATTAAAAGCCAGAGGGACTCCTAAAACCTAATCTATCCCCGCTGTGTAACACAGGGTAGGGAACCTTACTTGATAACTTCAAGTCTGTAAGAGAAGTTACTGCTTTTTTTTCCTTCCTGACACAGTTACAGGTGGACAGACCTGGAATTTTAAAATATTTGTTCACTCACAGACCAATCCTGTGTGGGTAGTTGACATGTTCTATTTATTAAAATAAAAGTTCTAGACTTTTTCTATTCCTGTATGTGCAATATTGAAGGTCTTCAAGCTTAGAGTAAAAGATGATACTGAACTGAAATTTGCTTACAAAACACATTTAGCATCCTTTTGCAAAAAAATGCACAGTAATTATTAGAAACTGCTAATACTTCCCATAATCCTCTTCCATTTTTAAATAAACCTAACGACATCAATGGATAATTGACATGATTTCAAGAAGCTATAGATGAACTCATTATTTACAAAAAAACCTGTTGTTTGTATGGTTCAGCAATTTTACTATCAGAGAGAAAGAAAAAATCTGAAAACGGAAAAGAGCCAACTGCCAACAGCCAATGCCTAAGAACACATCTGTACACTCCAAATTCATTACTGAGTATGCATGAATTAAGTCAGAAATCTTAAAATGAGTTTTTAGGTTACCATTAGATATTTTAGAGAAAGATTTTGCATTTAGAAGCAGTTATGCAAATTGTACTCACCCTATTCCTTGAGCTATATGTTCCAGTTGCCGACACATGCAAGTTCTAACTTCATATTCCACATCCTGGCACAGTGATTTTACCAATGGAAGAATCTCTCTTTTAATACTAAAAATGTGAACATTCTTTATTAATATATACAGAACAACAATATACAAAATACATTCTGTAGTGGATCCACTCAAATTTTACCAATATATTACTTCTAATGGCAATTTTTTATTAAACTAATTTATCACACATGGTAAATGATTTTTTTGAGAATTTGCAATTATAAAAGAATACTGTATATCAGATGCAAATATGTGCTACATAGAAAGAGCAAAAGGATTATTTACAGTCATTATAATTTGCTCATATTTCATCTATCTTTTTTCTGAACTATAAAAATAGTACATAGGCTTAGAGATGCTGTCCTCATTTAATAACCATCTTCAGTGCAATTTCGAACAGCCACTGTGAGAATACAAAGAATTACATAAACGGAAGTGCAAATCCCAATTAACAGTCTCTAATACCTCATCTTTGGTATGCATGTATTGACAAAGTGGTATTTGGAAAGTAGAAAAAGACTTTAAGATTAAAAGCTTCAGTACTGCAATGCCTTTATGCAAGTAGACCCAAGTATTCATGTTAAATCAATGGCAGATAGAAAATAACTATTTTGAATTATATTTAAGTAAAAACACATACCACAACTTGGCAGAATCAGCCATTGTGTTTCCTTTCACTGCCCAAGATGCTGTCATAAGTATTCATAAAATATCTCTATCCAAATCCTTATGTTGTTGCAAAACTCAAGAGAAATAATATGAAGACACAGACAAGCAAATTTTCAAGCCAGCTTGCACAGCCTCCACTCATTCCAGTGAAAACTGATTTACTTCTTACAGAAAAATTTGGCCTCAAGTTTCAAAAATTGTACAAAGTCTTGAGAGTTTGGCATTTTAGAATACGCTGAAGTAGTGACTACTTCCAAAAAAGACTTGGTTTTAACTAGCTGTTGGAACAGAGGGTTGAAAAACTAATGTTCTATTCCAAGGTTAGGACATTTTCAATAATCTATAAAATAACCTGGGAGTCATGTGAAATTTTAATTATAGTATAAATTTTATGAGTAAAATGGTGCCATTCTGAAGAATATGAAGATATGCTTATATATTGCCTGCTCCTGAGGCCAGACACATCTCCTAAGCCTATACTAAGACCCCTCAAGCAAGGAGAATGAGGGTGTGTCATGAATCTTACTCAGCCTGTCACATTCTAAACCAGCGGATCCAGGTCTCTTTTCAGCCCTCTGAACTGCACTCAAAGCCCTCTACCAGTATGTCCCAGAAAATTCTCAGCCATCATCTTAACGTGTAGCTTCTGTACAGAAATGGTGCTAATATCTGTTCACTGAAATCAGGGATTTCCTACTTCTGAAAAGCAAGGAATCATACTAAAGAAACCCAACAAAAGAAGGTATGATTATCTGAATTTATTATGGCTAGTACTATTATAATCTCTCATAAGATTACAAGTCATCTGGAAAGTCACTTTATTTTCATGAGACTGTAACATCAAGTAAATAAAAGCAATTGTGATTCTGCCAGAATTCTACAAATTTTGAAGATAAAGATTTGAAGGCTTTGGTAACAATCTCAAAAAATCCTCAAACTTTCTCAAAAAAACGTGCAAACTAACTTTTGCATGTCCAACAAGTGTAGTCTACATATCAAATAAAGTTGTAGATAGCTTCCTTTTGGTTGCTTCTAGTTCTTTTTTATCGGAAGAAAAAAATAATAATTTAAAGAAATTTATTCCTAAATGTCTTGTCATACGGTCCTGTTGTTCATCTTTTCTGTTATGCTGAATTCTTGCATTTTGGGGCAAAGAAATACTGGTATATACTATGAAATGAAAATATATGTACAGTCTACTTACATATGAGCTTCAAATTTGTTAGCTAATTTTCCCATGATTTTACAACTAACTAAGCGGGACTGAAGTGTTTGAGAAAGCTGTGCTTTGGAAACAAGTGGATTCAGGATCTATATGAAAGAAAAAAGAAATATGAATGGAATAAATTTAAGCAGTAAATAACATATTCCTCCTCTTAAAAAAAAAAAAATCTTGAAAAACATACCCCAAATGTCATCTACCACTTTCATGGAATTAATCAGTACTAACAATAATGATGCCTATGTACATTAATAGTCTACTGGAAACCCGCATTTAATATTCAGTGCTAATTATAGCATATTAAGCCCATATCTTGGCCCAAATAGCAGTTTATGATTCACATCACAGCCACTGTTTTACATCTGTCTACTTGTGTCTTTATTTTGAGACTAAGTAGTGTATGAATATTTATAGCTATTAGCTGGTAATTTTCACAAAAGTTGTTAAATATGTTCCTGCACAAGAAAAAAGAAATATACAGAGAAAGAAAAAGGAAGCCTCTCTGAGACTCCTTCTCATAAGTTTTCCCAGGAAACACCTCTTTTGACATAATGTTTTGAGGCAACGATCCCTCTCGATTATGCATACTTTGGGGATCTGAAGGGAAGAGGTTTCATTTCCATACAGATGGAGAAAATCTGCATCTTTATTGGAGCTCTGCTGTCATTTGCTGGGTCACCTCTACGGTGCCAGAAACAAACTAAGAAAGGCCTGCAGAACACCATATTTAGATGTATTATTTTTTGCCCAGAAATAATCGCAGAAATCCAGGTGCCAGGCCAGGAGGAACATTACAGAGAGGTTTCTCCTGTAGTCTGCCACAGTTCCTCACTCAAGCTCTTTTGAAGAGCTCCACAACAAGGAAAATATACAGGGCAGGAAAGTCCAACAATATTCGAAAAGCATTTTTCTTCTCCTCTTACCACCCTAAGGAAAAACAGATCACCCAGGCTAGAATTAGTACATTAAGGTATGCTTCTAACTATAACACTGCATAAAGAACCATATCATTAGTTACCTACAATCGGTATATTACTTTTATGGTCTTTGAACTATGACAGCAAATGCACCAGGACTATTAATCCCAACTCCACTTACTGACCTAGACACAGTCTCTCCCATGAAGTGGCCACTGCCAGAGACAGGATAGTGGGTTAGACTGACCTTTGGTTTGAGACACACACCTTTCCTTATGTCCTTGGAATCTATGATTGTCCTATGATTTTTACTTACAAAAAAATTAACTAAAATATTTCAAGTTTTCTGATATAAAGATCCTTGAAGTAACAAAAGGATCCTTTTCCGATTCAGGTTTCTGTATAGCTGCTGAATCAACACTGCTTTATCATGCACTGTTTTCTTCTCAAAGCAAATTTTTGTGGAAACTTAAAAATGTATTCCTAGAGACAAATCAGGCGAGAAACTCCATCTTGTTTAAATGGCCTCTTTAAAATTACATTACAGTTAGAAATTGGAAGTGACTAGAATAATTTTTCCTTTTTTTTTTTTTACGACCTAACCTTTCACTGTTTAGAAGTTTATTTTTTTAAACAGTGCTGGGTTTCAATTACCCACTAATTTTAGTAAGTATTTTTATAATAAACAAACATATATTTAAATTTACATATTGTTTTAAATTATAAACACAGTAAAATATGCCCGTTGCAAAGCTTTTAAACTTAACAATGAAATATGAATACTTAAAACTGAATAAATTAGCTGAGTAAAGGGAAGTGACATTATGACTTAGTGATAGATTTCCTTCCTGTTTCTTGAGCTACACAGTGAAAAATTAAGTGTTTGCAAGGCACTGTTTTGGTACATCAAGAACAACTGAAATACACAATGAACTGGATCTCTAGCATTCAGTGCCATTTAGCAGAAATCAGAATTTGAGTCCAATAGCAAACAAAATGTAGTTTCTTCATGAAGACACAGAATGAGATACTATCCTATAAACCAAAACATGAGAGTATGTTACTAAGAATACTAAGTGCAGTGGAAGTGTTACAGTAAATAGTCTTTATTTGCTGAAGAACACTAAAATTTTTTAAGGTGACCTTCCTGCCTCACCTTTTAGCACAGTCCTCTCTTACATTATGTTCCACAAGCATTACTGTTTTCACAGGCATAGAACTGCCACAAATCTTACTAACGTAAATGAGCCTTGCAGGGAAATACAATCTTATAAAATATTACTAACTTGTTAGCATAAGTGGGGGAATATTATTACCTCATGTCTGATAGTCTCTTTTGGTAAAGCCTCTATTACAGCAAGAAGGGTTTCTAGCCATGCATTGCTGACACCTGTTAGAAAGAAATGGGTTATGTGTTATGTTGTACATACAAGTATAACAAAACACACACTAGTTTTACAAAATTGGTTCTCACTTCTTACACACACCTCTTCAAGGACCTCTGTATCTAAAATCCACAAAATTAACATTCAAGACTTCAAACTAAGAAGTAGGATAGGTGAGAAGCAAATTCTGCCCCCATTTCTTTTACCTTTTCAATTGCTGTACAAATACAATAATGATCCTGTTTGTTTTGAAAAGATAATTTCCCTCATTTAGAAGTATATACTTTTCTTATGCTGACTGAAACTTTCTAGTTTTACAGGAGGCCTTTTTTTTTTCTTCTTTGTATCATAAATATAGTGTCAAAGTATAAGAAAAACTAATCATCACAGAAGAAATGTCAACCACCCTCCCTACATTTTCTCAGCTACAAAATTCTGATACTTCAGTAGAAGCTCGAACTCAGTAACAACTCCAGGATTTAGTCCTTCAGACAAAGTCGTTTTGTTTGCTTCAGTCAGAATTACATTTAAATATCAGTATGTAAGTAGTCAGCATGCAAAAATCTTTTCATTCACGCAAGTCTAGATACAAAGTTACAGTGATTGCACTCACTGCTTTAGGCAGTATTGTACGGTCACTAAGGAAACAAAACATATAGAAGCAATCAGTCATCTGTATAGTTGTTCAGCCCTGACCTGCATCTCTGTGTTCCAGGTTCTGGAGAATGATGTGTAGGAAGGAGTGGGAGTATGTATGAATGGACACCGACTCCTCTTGCAGAACAGTCAAAAATGAAACAGCAGCTGTTAACTGCATTTCCACTCCTGCAATATGCAGCACCTCCTGTACAATTACAAATTATATCAGTTATAGTATGAGGCAGAAATGTACTGAAAGAAGACTCACATTTTTATATTCACTTTTAAGAGTGAAAATACAACATCCTGGGTAAACTACAAAATTGGCTGTAAAATTATTTTCTCTTAACAGCAATTACTTGGAGATATTAAAATCTCTTATGTTATAGCATGAACCTTTTAAGAAAAATAAAGTTACTGACAATATTTTTTGTGACTTTGTTTCATTAAAGCATACGTGTAGATTTTTCTACTTTGCAAAATGAGAGGTAAAAACAGACCAGCCAACAATTACACTTCTGCAATTTATGCACATGAATTAAAAAGAAATATTTCATTCATCCAGTGAGAGATACTGAAATAGCAGAAGGCAATTTAAATTTCATCCCTTGCCAACTGACATGGAACACAAATGAAAATGTATACGTAAGTGTGTGTGTGTATATATATATTCTCAAGAATAAAGCAAGATGTACTAGAATATTTATCTAGGTAACTCAGCATTTATTAGTACTTAGCTTTAACATATAAGAATATAAATAATTAGGCCGTCTTTAAAAGCACCAATTCAAAAGTTAAACAAAGATAATACCAGAATAAAATATTACTAAATTTTCTGAATGAAACAAAAAGGCAATTTAAATTTCAGACTTATGCACATGCCAAAGAGCTTGCAGGATGCAATCTATGACATAGCATTCATTGTAAGTATGTACATATCTATCAGTTAGGTGAACATTCCATTTGTTTACTTTTCTAAATGTATCTCTATCTCATGAGAAAATAAAGTGCATTATTCTACTACTAAAGCATTACACTCATTTTACAAGTGACTCCAAACTCAGTAAGAGTTTAAAGCCCATACTTCCTAAACACTTTATATGTGTGGTTTTGTTTGGTTTTTTAAAGTGCTTGAGATGAACAGTGTTTTCTCAGATCACATACCAAAAATCAATGATAAGCTGATATTTTAATATTTTTTTAAAACATGCTAGATCAGTTTAAGAAGATATTCATTACGCACCTAAGTGTTATATAGCAGAGGAATTTTGCTGAGAAAATACAGTTTGCAGAGAACATCTGAGAAATTTAGTAAACTTTGTTTACTTCAAAGTAAAGCACCAAGAAGTTTTCATTACACAAATGTCAACCAGTTTGTGCATGCAAATGTATAGTTTTTAGTTTATCTGATTTCAAAGAGAACCATTACTTATCTCTGAACAGCTGCCTCAGTTTACAGCCTGTATATTTGTGAAAGCATTCTCTGTGCCCCTGCTCTCCCAAATGAAAAAAAGAAACAGCACTGTGCAGCTTATAAATCAAAGTGTGATAAAATATTTGCATTCAATAGCCATGGAAATTGCCCTCTTGTTATCTCCACAGCCTATCTCTGTCCTTGTTCCTCCATTGTTATTACAACAGCAACAGCCAAGAATAAGGACACCTAACAATTTTGTAATTTGAATGTTTCTGGGATCAGAATACCTGTGCACACTGTTCTGGGATTTCGGTTTACATACCCAAAATAATCAAAAGAACTATCTACACTCTATAGATGCTAAGACCCCACTGCAGATCAGAACATAATGGAGCTGAATTCAATTTTACGTATGTATTCTCTTTGTACACAATGCAAACAGAGTTACTTACCATCAAATAAAGTTTCCAAATAGTCTCCTCCACAGATCCACACAACTCTGGATAATCATGTGTGAGAACACATTCTCTGGATGTGTCTCCTCATGGACCTCGGGAGACATTGAAATGTAAATTTCTAGATTGCTTACACACCTGCCTGCATCGATTGTTGCACTCAGAACTCTACAGTTCCACATATGAAAATGTATGGGTCTCTTCTTTCCAGTTGCACTGAACTCAAGTTGAATTTACTTAATATAAATGTATTTATTTTGAAAGTAATGTATTTTTATCCATGTATAGACATGGATCCTCCACAGATTCTCACTCTGGAGGAAAAAAGCTTTTCCTGTCTGTCTTATTCAGCCAAGCATATTTAACAGAATTTAACAGTATTAGCATGTCCTTGAAGTATCCTAATGCCTACAAGTTAAACTCAGGCATCAAAACTTGCAGAATTTAGAAAGCCTGGTTTATTCCACTAATTAGAAAACAGAAAATGCACCTGTAGTTTAATGTACTAATTTATGTCCTGCAGCAACAGAGTTTTCTTGAAAGAATGCTGCAAGCAGAAACATAGACAATCGTTTTAGCAACTCTGTTGATATGACAGACATCTTCGTTAAGGACTAAAAAAGACACAGAAGTAATGGAGATTACAGAACCTCAAAGATACAATGAGGATAGACCTTAAAATCAATGTTAGGTATATAAGACAGCATGAAAATCACTCCACTCTTGTTAAACTATAAAATCAACTAGGGAAAAAGAAAAGCTTTCAAGGGGAGACTGATATATTAGGAAAACAGGTAACTGAAAATGAGTTTGGAACTAATCAGACAGCACCAAATAAGGCTTGATGTATACACTTCAACGAGAGTAGCCATAGTTTTCTGCAATCACAGCATTTGGAAAAATCTCTTATTAGTCAATCAGATAGATGTCTGCAATCTCCCTCCACTGCTTTCAGTGGCAGTGCCCAAGGATGGAAAACAGGGAAAATACTAACACAATTTGAAAGGAGCCATTTGGTGCACAACAAGAAATGCTGAGAAGAATGTCTAAGCTTTCCCTAAATATGCATTTCAATGACTTCCAAGGTTCAGGAGGAGGTGCATGCAGAAATCCAGAGAGTGGGGATCTCTATGCAAAAGAACCCATACAAGGATGCCACTTCATTTTAACAGTAGAATTTTTAAAAATATTTAATAATCTCATTCCTATGCTAACATCTAAATGATATACAACGTATTTATTTTATTAGCATAACCAAAATACTGATACCCAATTTAACCATTACTTAGATCTGGCATATTTATTGACGTATTGTATGTTTGATTTTGCTCATATCAGACCTAAAACACTTATGTTAAATATATAAAGGGTCTTTGACATACTTTTAATTTAATTAGGTTTTAAGGAATGATAAGCAATTTGCATATATCTATTTCAATATTTATTTATAAAAGTAACCAGGTTTATCAGTTTTTCACAAGTGAAATAAAAATTTGTAATATATCCAGCCAGAACACTCCTTACATTTATTTCTTCCTCTATCTGTTTTTCCTCAGCTCTAATTTAAACAGTATTTATTTTTACTTTGGGTTTCTGCAACTATGCTAAATAAGTATACTGGTTTCTCTACCCAGTTATATGGTGACAATACTTTCAGATAAATAGCACCCTGAAACTACTATACAACTCATTGTTCATGTGCAAATTTGAATTCACATATTATTTTTCACAATCTACAGAAGTGAAACCAAGTGCAGTAATTTAAGTCAGTTTACTTCCCTGCAATGCTAGACTACATTTGCAAGACTCTGATTGCAGTTGAGTTCAATTATGCCTTTACAGACTCTAACAGTTTCCATTTAATGTTCAGGACTATTCCTCCAATACAAACAAGGACAAGAAAAAAAAAAAAGGTCAAGTGGTTAATGATGCCAAATACTGTTTTGCAGTTGAAAGTGCAGTGAATATGGATACAACAGAAAAGTTCTATTAGAGATTAAATAAATATTAGCTAACAGAGCACCACTGAAGAACCTGCTTTATAAGAGTATTGCCACAGAAAGAAATGTAACTCATACATTCCATAAACTCTCAATTTATAAATCTTAAACATGAAAGGACCACTTAGATTTAGACTGACCTCATTCTATTTCACTCTTTTACCTCTGCTTGAGCCCATTAACTCAGGTTTCATTTAATTTATCATCTAGGAAGGCATTTAGTTTGAATTTAAATGACACTGCAAGATGAAAAACACACTACTTTCCTCTGTTATTTGCTCAAAAATTGATTTATTATTAATTGTCTGCTTCGTTTCTAATATTTCTGTCTTCAATTCCTAACTCTTCTTTCTTCATATGCTGTTTTCAGTTGAATGTCCTTTACTATTATGCAGGAAGATACTGTTACAAAGTAATTAAGTACCACCTGATCTAAACACACTGTGCTCAAACTCCACCATACAAGTGTCTTCCAGGCCCTAGGCTCTGATCTTGCTAATGATCACCCTTCAAATGTTTTCTCCATCCCTATATAAAAACCCTAAGACTAGAATCAAAAACTGTACTCCTATATTATACTTTTTATTAAAGACAGAGAAGCAAAGACTACCACTTCTCCACACCCTGACAAATAAGGGTAAAAAAACCCCAGAGTTTCTTATTACTCCTTCATTTCAGGAAGAACTCTGCTCTCAAAGCAGAAACACCAGAGAAAAAAATGGATGCAGTATGTTAAACAAAATTTAAAAAAAAACTTTTCTTGAAGCCCGTAGGTTGGTTTAGGAAAGAATGCATTATGAATGTCAGAATAACATCTAGTAGTAACTTGGTGTAAGCTAAAGGGTTTTCAATTACTTTGTAACTTCAAGTCATTCTTTTTCTGAAAGCATTTTTTTAAATACACATATATATTTAAACAAAATGCCTATTGATCTGCATCTTATAGCACAGAACATGATAACAAGAAGTACTTTAACGTTTTCTAAACAATCTGTCAGTCTGTACTACTCCTCAGTTCTGAGGACAGCTATTTCTTGGCCATTTGCTGAATTTAAATAATCAGCAAAAGTTGGAACAGCTCCTCTTAAGAATAGGAGTCTCCTGGGCTCGCAGAAGTTTCAGGAGATAATATATGAAGTTTAAAGGTGATATCTGATATTCACAGAATCACATAATGGCTGAGGCTGGAAGGGTCCTCTGGAGATCATTTTGTCCAATCCCCCTGCTCAAGTAGGGCCACCTAGAGCCAGTACATGTCCAGACACCTTTTGAGTATCTCCAAGGAGGGAGACAACCACGTCTCTGGGTGACAGTGCCCAGTCACCCTCACAGTGAAAAAATGTTTCCTGATACTCAGAGGGAACCTCCTGTATTTCAGTTCATGCCCACTGCCTCTTGCCCTGTCACTGGGTACCACTGAAAAGAGCCTAGCACTGTTCTCTTTGCATCCTCCCTTCAGGTATTTATATACATTGATAAGATCCTCTCCAAGCCTTCTCTTCTCCAGGCTGAACAGTCTCAGCCCTCTCAGGCTTTCCTCATAGGAGTGATGTTCCAGTCCCTTAATCCTCTTCATGGCCCTTCATTGTACTCTCTTCATTATGTCCATGTCTCTCTTGTACTGGGAAGTCCAGAACTGGACACAATGCTCCAAGTTTAGTAGAACAGAAAGTGGAGTAGAGGGGAAGGATCATCATCTTTGAACTTCTGGCCATGTTTTGTCTAATGCAGCCCCAGATGCTTTGCCACAGGGGCACACTGCTGGATCATGTTCAACTTGGTGTCCACCAGGACCCCCTTGTCCTCTTCTGCAAAACTGCTTTTCAGTTGGGTGGCCCCCAGCATATATTGGTGCATGGAATATTACTGAGTACATCTACCACATGGAACCTAAGACTCTTCTGCAGTAGGGCTTGCATTTAAATATCCTACAGAAGAATATTTGCTAAGTAATCATGTTGAGGACTACATACATATTTGTTCCTCACCTTTCAGTCAATCAATTCATAACAAATGAACAGAATGTAACTCATTAAATTATTTTTTCATAAATACTGAATTGTTCCTTGAGCAGCCTCTTAAGATTAGGACACAGAGGTAGGATTCACTTTAAAACCAAATTCACATGCAGTAAGAAATATCCCAAGTAATTTTTCTTTTTTTTCTGGAATTCTTTTATTAATAGAATGTTATGGTGGCTGCCTTAAAAGAAAAAAAAAAAAAGCTGAGAGATACATATCCACACAGCTTTTCAATAAAAGAAACAATTAATTTCTCCAAAACTTCAGCAAAGAAAACAATGAACTATAAATGAGAATTTACTGAAACAATCAAGTATCATTCTGGCATGGGCCCACTTTGCTATTCAGTAATCATCTCCTCGGTAGATAGAAAACTGCATAACATAAGCATGTGACTCAGCCATCTCACGTTTGTTACTAATATAATTATATACTTTCTTACACCTGGCAGTGAGAATCTGATACAGATATAGGAAGAAAACTCACAGTAGCTACTACAGAAGACTTTTTCTTCTCATCCCTAAAGTGCTTGACATAGAGAGGATAACATAGCCGAGGAGATTCTTAACATAACTCAAACTTCCAGTTCAAGGTATTTTAGATCATGAAATTCATATTTAGCTTAAGTCAGTAACTAGTCAAACTCTGTCTTTCTGAAGTTAGTGATCTAAATACTCTTCTTAAGCATTAGTTGTTTGCAACAAGAAAACAATATTTCTGTTGCCAAATTGTGTTAAAAAGAGAATTTTAAATTATATGGGGAAAAAACCTCTAAATTCTACAGCATCCTAGTAAAATCATGACTGAATCACACTACTGAAAATGTCAAATGTATGTCTAAAAATTTTTGGGGAAATCGAGTCTGTCCATAAAGTTATGAACACAACTAATGCTCTGAAATAAAATTTCTACAAGAAACCCTAGTGATTTTTACTTCTTTTCCCATAGAGAGCATATACATTCAAACAGCTACTAACAAACACAATGTTCCTTTACCTGACAATTTGTATAAACTAGAACCAGGTTTATATCAGTGATCAACTGCATGAGGCCAGGCCAGAGACTCTTCTAAATCAAAACTTTATTTTAATCACATTAAAACTGTTAATAGTATCAGTAGAAGACTCATAATACACTGATTTAATGAAAAAAACCCTCAGAAATTTGCTGTTACCAAAATAAACTTTCAGATATTTTGATAGCCAAAACCCAATGTATTTTTCCACTCATCTGGTAGCCTTTAAAACCACTGAAAACCACTGAAAACCACTGAAAACCACTCTAACAGTCAGGCTAACATAATCAAAGTCTTAATTCCTATTGTAGCCTTACATAGAGTTATTAGTTATTTAGCTCTAGAGTTATTCTTTGCATTTGCGTTTGTGATGCAATTTGGTTTTATTTGGCTGAAGATGCTCCTTAAATTAACTTTTTCATTTCTTCTAGGCAAGGGGTCATACCTGGGGCAGAATGGAAATACAGAGATATTTATCTTCCTTAAAATCATAGGATGGTTTGTGTTGGAAGGGACCTTTAAAGGTCATCTAGTCCAACCCCCCTGCAATGAGCAGGGACATCAACTTGATTGGGCTGCTCAGAGCCCCGTCCAACCTGGCCCTGAATGCTTCCAAGGATGGGGCATCTGCCACCTCTCTGGGCAACCTGTTCCAGTGTTTCACCACCCTCATCATAAAAAATTTCTTCCTTATATCTAGTCTAAATCTTTTAGTTTAAACCTTTTAGTTTAAACACATTACCCCTTGTCCTATTGCAATAGGCCCTACTAAGAAGTCCCTCCCCATCTTTCTTATAAGCCCCCTTTAAGTATTGAAAGGCTGCAATAAGGTCTCCCTGAAGCCTTCTGTTTTCGAGGTTAAACAACCCAAATATCCTTTATACAAACATATCTGTATATAAAATTACCGTATAACATTACGTGGCCAGTATGCATCTACCACAGCTAACAATGACTTACTAAAAATGCGGAGGGCAGCACGTGAAACTTCAGACAGCTAAAAGCAAAGTATACATTTCTGGATAGCAGCATGAAAATCTTAATGTTTGGATGGAAGGAGATTCAGAATATCAAAACGAACCATTATGACTGGCTGATCCTCAAAAAAAGAGTTCTCAAAAAGCTGTCAAAACACTGGTAAATCTTTAGGATATGTAAATAGTATTAATTCTGTTTTTTTTCCTGTGTAACCTTTTTTAAAAAATGTAATACATGCAATACTTTGTAAATTCACTGAATTAATGCGGAAGATCTACTGGACATACCTCTCCTGGAGAGTGAGTTTGCAGTAAAAGAGGATTTTTTTTGCCTTTGTTAAAATACTTATACTGGCAGATAAAATACATTCAAACCTCATGACACATAACTTACTCTGATTTTTGGTAAAACCCGACGAAGTGTGTCTGCAGGATTCTGTCGCATGAGGACTGGAAGATTTGCCACCACACTTGTTCCTTGGATATCCTGGCCAGAACTTACAAAGATATATACATACAATACATTACTCTCTATGATGGTTACAAGCTCACAGCTTTCATTTAAAAAAAAAAACAAAACAAAACAAAACGAACAACAAACCCACACACTACCCAGGTTATTCATACAGTAAGTTGAGAGAGGCATTACTTTTTTTATATAATATGTAGTAGAAAACAACATTAAAAAAAATCAACCATAAAAGCTGTTATGTATCATTTCTAACATGGAATATTCTAATTTTTAGTGTAGCTTTGGAAAAAAATATAAGATGTTTGAAAGATCTTTTTGCACTGGATGATCAAGGCAGTAGTTTTGTGGGAGCTTTTATATGTTAACAGTACAAGTGATTAAGCATAGGAAGGGGACAAACAGAAGATATAAATGAAAACTGCACTTAATGTACAACACTTTAACAGAAGTCTACCATTCCTTCTTTATGCAGGAAAAACAGATATATAATCAAATGTGTATTGACAAACATGATTAAAGAAGGATGCAAAAACTTAGATTACAGATCTTATACCTTTCTCCTCATCCTGTCTCTCAATGGTATCCCACAATTGAAAAGGGAAAAAAAAAAAAAAAAAAAAAAAAGGCAGGATGGGAGGGAAACAGTAGAACAGTAGACAGGAATGAAGAAAAGGCATGAGATGAAAACAAAACCTACCCAAGTGGATAAACTTCTAGAACAGAATCAGAAAGAGAAAGGGTCTGGATGCCAAAATTAAAAATAAAACTAAACATCAACACATCCTTTATTCTATTTAAATGCATAAAATCCATTTTGCTAAGCAAATTCAGATTTATTCCAACAGCTAAGCAGCTCATTTTTAAATAAGCACGCAAAGCTCAACTGTACACATGCAAGCATTTTTCTTAGTGTGACATTACAATTAAATGTACAATATGATTATACACATAATTTTAAAAGAAACTCATAATAAAACTACTTTTAAATAGTTCCATATGCCTCTCCCGATCCCATCGTCTTTCCAAGTTTTCTTAGTGAAGCATATGAGCTCAGAAAGGGATCTAGGTACACAAATTGGTCAGAGGACAGCAGTTTTACAGAACCACTTTCCAGTTCTTTTCTGAAGTATATTAGGGAATTCACAGCTAAGATGCAAAGCCTTTCTGCAGCATTTAGAGCTGAAAATACACATTCCATTAATGCTCTATATCATCCTCAACAATCATGTCTTTCAGCAGAGCAAATGAAATTATAGGTACAGTCGGGCAGGCCAATTTAGATCCATTTTGTTAAATGTATACAAATGTGCTTTTAAAAATGAGGATATGTTTGTATAATAAGCAAGAAGGAAAAGTAAAAGCTTTGGTTAAAATCAACAGAAACTAAAATACCCCCACAGAGATACTGTAATATCCTACTGGAAAGATTTTTTTTTCTTTGCACACTATAATTTCCCAGTGAAAATATTCAAACAACAATTAGGTATCACCAACATTAACTTAATCATGTTTAGCAAACTGCAATTTCAGTATATTTAAGAAATAAAGCATTCTTTACTATCCTCACAAAGATTATTCTCCATTTTAGAAGGCAGTACATTCTGCAGGCTGGAAGGCAGGAATTCAGAAATTCAAATCCTCTTTGCAAGGTGGAGAGTCATACACACACACCCCAGTTGACTTTTGTGTTAGGTTTCCATTCTGCAGATGGGCGTAATTACCCAACTCACCAACTACAAACTATCACTCTGTATAACGGTCTTAACATGAGAAAGCCTCTGCCCCAACAAAACCTTCCCCTTCCAGAAAGAGTAAATCTTGCTACAGCAGATATGTCTCATTTTTTGTGCAGAATTACACGAAGTACTTGTAATTTGAAAGTATGCATCTAAAGCATATATGATGGATTTAACCTAATCTTAAGATTGTGCATTTCCTCTTTTAAGATAATTTTCCTTTAAAATCAATGGAGAGAAATAGGACTCAGTAAAAAGCAATTTATCTCAGCCTAAACAGATGAGATGGACAGTGCCCCTGAAGTGCCTGTTTCCCTCTACTGCCTGTAAAGGCAGACACAAAGACTAGCTCTCCTGCATGTTACCTGCACTGTAAGTAAATGATGGCTCCTGCCCACAGAAACACATTACAAACCTTAGTCCTACAGGCATTCACGTTTATGCTTAGCTTCACCATTGCAAGTAGTACCATTGATTTCTCACATAGTAATATATTAGAATCATAGAATATCCCAGGTTGGAAAGGACCCATAAGGACCATCAAGTCCAACTCTCTGCTCCTCGCAGGACTACATAAAACTAAATCATATGCCTAAGAGCATCGTCCAGACACTCCTTGAACTCCAACAGGCTTGGTGCCATGACCACTTCCCTGGGGAGCCTGTTCCAGTGACCAACCACCCTCTCAGTGAAAAGCCTTTCCCTAATGTCCAATATGAACTTGAATTAACATCTTTACAAATGCTTGTGTGATTATAGCACCTAACTCATAGAACTAATCTGAAACAAAATAAAACATTCCTACTTGCCTGAGTTCCAGAGCAATCAAGAAGTATCCCATCGCAAACTTAGTCATGGCAATAACTGTTCTAAACGGGTGCTACATACCACAAATGCCAGGAACCAGTACACCTTATACTTTAGAAAGGTAAGAACCCAAATAGGAGAGTTATCATAAATTCTATGATGAGTACCAAGTGAGAAGAAAGCTATGAACACTGTTCTGAGGTTATCACACACTGCTGTCATCAGGGCTGCAACATTCTGACCTGCTAAGCAAATTCTGGGAATCATTCCCAGTGCGGAGACGTCACCTTTATGGTGCCTATACATTTACAACAATAAAGAGCAAACAAAATTACAGCTGGGGATGGAGCTCAACACAGATGTAAAAAAGCCCCACTGAAATCCACAGTATCAGAGTGTAATAACAAAAATATTGATTAAAAAAACCTCAACAGGCTGAAAACAAGACAAATGTTACATAATTTCAAGGTTAAAAGTAAGAGACTTGACAGAGCATAAAAACAATCACCATTTCCTGTATGTTTTGAAAATGGGTTATCTTTTTCTCTTGGTATATATCTTACTTTAGGAATACAGAAAATACTAATCCAATACTGTATGCTTTTTAAAATACAGTGTGTATTCCAACTGAGAAAATGTATCAGTATTATTGTATTTTTTTAATTCTCTGTTAAGACTACTACTGATGTAAAATTAAGCTGATGTGACTGTCTTAAAAAGTATTAGGAACCAATTTTCTGGCTAGTTACCATATACACCCCTCTATATTTTTAACTGTTGTCTGTAAACACAAGAATGTTGGCAAGTTTTGACAGAGCAAAGCTATACCAAAGCCCTTTTTAATGCCATTCAAAACCAGCAAGAATGGATGAGAGTACAGATTTTTAAACCAATTTTAATATTAGCATCCCTGAAATCTTATTTGGTAAACATGTATGAGCTCTCTCAATAAAAACAAGTCTCCCAGTAACATCTAAACTCAGTGAAAGGACAGTATTCTGTCAACTACTGAAAATCAACTTAAATTAATGATTAATAACTGATCTATTTACAGCTTGCAATATTTTTGCATTATTCAAAACCATTTTATTATCTAATTTAAAGCCATGAATATTAAAGCCTTTTATGTTTATGGAAGATTTCTCTGGGTATCACATACTTATTCCAACAAAGCTTTAAAGCAGAACTGAGAAATCTATGGCTTCCAGAGTAGAAAAGGGTCACAGAGTGGATGAGTTCCACAACGTCTTATGATACAACTTGCAAGGAAAATATGCATGCCTTTGTATTATCCAGCAATAATGCAGAAGATCAAGGTAACTTGGAGAAGCTATTTAATTGAAAGTTTTATTCATTTTGTATCAAGATGGAAGAAATCCTAACTGCTAAAAAATTAAACCAAAATGCAACCTTTATGCATCAGAAACATAAAGAAAAGGGGAGCATTTCCCTTTAAACCAGAAATGCTTAGTATCTGGCTTGCTGCCAATTAAGAATGTGAAGCAGGAGGCATTTCAACACCTACACAGCCTGTAATTTTCCAACTGCAGAAGATTTTTCTCCTATTTCTAAAGGAGCCGCACCATAGATTTTCTTTAAATCTTAAAGACTTCAGGATTACAGTGAATTATTGATAAATGCTCAGATTTAGACATTTTTGTACTAATAAATATATTAAAATAAATGATAAATCTTTTCTTCAGAGTCACAGTAAGCTCAATGTAATGAAGGTGGTATTCCTTTATTAACAGTGCTAACTATAGAAGAATTCAAGAGAGCCCTATACTTAGAAGCAATTTAGCTCAACTGCTTTTATGCTAGCAAAATCCACATAGATAATATCATTTAAATATAAAACTTCAGGACTCATCTTCTGAGTTCATCCTACAGAAGATCCCAGTGACTTTACAATGCTGGGAATCCTCAACCAGAGGGAAAGCTCTCATGCCTGAACACTTCTGTCCTAATACATACTGCCTCTGCAAGACCAGCTGCGTGCTGCCAGCCTGTGGTACCAGAGCTGGTCTAACTACAAGGCTCACTGAAGAGCTGGTACTTCTCAAGCGCAAGGGTAGCACTAAGCCTCTCCCTCTGGCCCCTACATTTGGTTTTACTTGTTTTTCTACCCTCTACATTATATTTGAGACTGCCTTGAGACTGAAGAAAATCCTCCTAGAAACCATTTACAAACATACAAAGGACAAAAAAGTGATGTTGAGTAGTCAGGTTTGGTATGGAGGAAATCATGCCTGAACAATCAACTTGACAGCCTTCTATGACATGACTGGCTTGGATGGTGGAAGTAGTTTAACTTAATTTAGCAAGGCTTTTGACATTGTCTCCCATAATATCCTCATAGATAAACTGATGACGTACAAGCTAGACAAATGGAAAGTGATGTGGACTGAAAACTGGCTGAACTATTGAGCTTAAATGGTTGTGATCAGTGGAAAGGCAGCAAGCTGGAATTCAGCCAAGAGTGGTTTACTTCAGGCATCTACACTAGGGGCAATACTGTTTAACAGTTTCATTAATGACCTGGATGATGGGACAGAGTGCACCCTCAGCTAGTATGCAGATGACAAAACCAGGAGGAGGGGTTGATAGACCAGATGGTTGTGCTTCCTCAACAAGCTGGAGAAACAAACCAACAGGGATCTTACAAAGTTCAACCGCAGGAAATGCAAGTCCTGCAGCTGTGCAAGAATAACGCCCTGCACCAGAACAGGCTGGGGGCCAGCCAACTGGAAAGTAAATTGGCAGGGAAGGACCTGGAGGTCCCAGTGGACTCCAAGTTGACCAGGAGCCAGCAATGCATTGTTGTGGCAAAGGCAGCTGACAGCATTCTGGGCTGCACTAGGAAAGCATCATCAACAACTAAAGGGAGGTGATTATTATTCTCTATTCAGCACAAGAAACCCATAGACAGATGGCAGCGAGTCCATCGAAGGGCCACTAAAACGATTATAGCATCTAAAATTTGCGCAGAAGCTTAGACAACAAGGATTTTTAGTTTCGCAAAGGCTTGGGGGCCTTATTTAATAGGTATAAAATCTGATGTAAGGCTGTAAAGAAGACAGAGGCAGATTCCTTCTATGTCAGAACACTCAAATATTAGAATGAGTTGCCCAGACAGGTGATAGAGTCTCCATCCTTAGGATTCAAAACCCTGAGCTCAGGACACGATACTTAATATATTTCTCTAATTGACACTGTTTTGAGCAGGGAGGTGGACTAGATGATCTCCAGAGGTTTCTTCCCACCACAACTATACTATGATTCTATGATTCTATTCAGGATAGGTGTTTCCAGGTTTGCAAACTTTCAGCAAACTCAGGGTGGACAATAAGATTTCTTATACTTAAAATAACTAGCTACTTAAAATGGATGCTTAAATATTCAACTCGAGTTTAATTTTTAAGGCATTTTTAAAAACAGATTATGCAAAATAAGAATAAAAAAGTTTAAAAGGACCCTGGGTACTCAATTAGGAACATTTGTATCTAGAAAGGGAATGAAGGACTACAGCTCCTTCTACAGCATGAAGAAAGATTAGTCACTGAATGTTCACCAAGAGAGTATTACCACAAAGGAGTTTCAAAAAGACAAGATAGATTTATATCTCTCTCCTTCATTTGCACTAGCCTGCAAAACACGATGACAGGAGCTGAATACAGCATAGTAAAATTGAGGTACAGTGTTTACCCAAGCTCCAACTAAAGCACTGTGCTTACAAACTGACTTTTCTTTAACACTGTGGCTAACTATCTGTTCAACAAAAATTATTTGCTAAATAGCCATTGTTGAATCAACCCCTGAAGTCTGTGCTTTGTGTAACTTGATTTTACAAACCCAGAAGTTCTGAGGGATGGCTGCAGGGGATTACAGTGTTAACACCTCATAAGTGACATTATTTTCAGTGCAAGACTCCAAAATGTTCTGTGTTGTTCTAAATCTGCATTTGCTGAAGTAAAAATTTACCAACTTCAATGAGTGAGGGATTAGAATAACATGATAAAAAATGAATAAAGTATTCAATAACTATTAGGTATTAGGAAAAAGACATTCACAAAGAACACTGTCAAACATTGGAAAAGGGTGCTTGGAGGTTGGGGGATCCTTGGAGACATTCAAAACTCATCTGGACAATGTCTTGAACAACCTGATCTAACAACAAATTAAATTAGACTTGGAAGATGGCCCTGCTTTGAGCAGGGCATTGAACCGAATGACCTCCAGACATCCCCAACCACCTAAACTATTCTGTGACTGTGATTCATAAATCCTAAACTTAATTTTCTCTTTGTATAAAAGCTCAGTATCTGACAGGATTTAGCCTATTCAGAATGATTCAATATCAATTCTCCTTCCAGGATTTCTCTTCTCCTGTACAATAGACTGGTTGCCAAGGCAAACTAGAAATCCAGTTAAGTATTTCCGTCAATAACATAAAAGTGCTTGGTCCACAAGACTTCCTTAGAGAATCTTCTTTTACTGTGAAGATTTTTATATAGCAATCTTTTCTATGCAGACAGGTAGACACAGACTTTAAATTTATTAAACTGCTTTCTATATACTACTCTTACTAAGTAAAAACTAACACTTTTTCAAGTTTTATTTTTTGATTTTGTCTTTGATTGTATAATTTCAGGTTTTTCATAACAAAAACGGGAAAAAATTCCAGGAAGTAGAAAAATGTCTTGAAATCACAAATATTGATGAGTGATTTTAAGACTAATTTCCGTTTTCTTTCAAGATGAATACTCCTTTGATAAAATACAGTCTGGTATTTTCTGTAAAAGTACAATCCTTTCTTAATACCAGTGTAAAGCAGTAACTTTCCCTTTATTTCATGTTATGTATACTTACAATTTAAGTATACTTCTGTAAACATAAATTATATACCAGGAGTATCCAAATATCTGACATATCTTGTAATAAGTATATTGTAAACTGACCCAGTCCCATCAAAGGATCATTTCATTAAAATAACTTTAAGAGCCTTAGCTGAACAAAGACTGAGAAGCATAAGCTGTACAAATATTAACATGGTCTTAAAACTATATGTTATAAGGGAGATTTTATAGAACATAAGTGCTGTTCAAAATTGTATATTATCCTCTACCACATTGCAAATGACAAATAAATGTATCTGGAATCAAAACAATGTTTTATCTGATAATTTGCCCTAGGATTTGAAACTGCAAAGATACACAAGATATATGGGATATATTTCTAAAATCATGTATCTGATGTATCAAACTGCTTACATTTCTGGCATTGTACAGTAACTGCTAAAAAAAGAGACTTCTTTCTCAAAAAAAGCTAGTACAAAAATTTGAAAAACATTACTCATTTAGACACACACATATGCATAATTACAGATCTATGCATCATATTAACTATTTTATATATTATAACCAATCTTATGTATTAAAATACAATATTGGGGCTCCTAAGCCATATGCTGCACTTTCTTTCCTGTCAGAAATACCTTTTGAAGACCACAGTTAGCTGGGCACCACATCTAACAACCTCAAAACTAATTTAAATTGTCCTAGAAGCTAACGGCCTTTTTCTGTATGTACGAATACACTATAACATTTATATATGCAAGCCTTCATATATATGAAATTTATTACAATATGCAAGATTCTTGAACAGGAATGTAAACCAGAATGTAACAAAGTCCAAGACTGTGATGGGGCCAAAGAAGCATTAAGCAGGTTTGTCCTTTAACCCTTCCCTCCCTCCCTCTCTTACCTGTCTAGCCAGAGCAAATAAAGAGGAGAAACTTTATTTTCAGGCTTCTACAATTTTACTGAAAATATGATAGAATAAAATGAATCTGAAAATGTAACACCCGATTAATATCCATTTTCAAGAGTCAGAAGTCCTGATATCACAACATGAACATCTCCTTGCAATTGATATTGTAACCCTTTTCCATTAAAATCTCATTTGCAAAACCACCTTCTCATCCTGATCTTCTACTCCAGATACATGTGCTTGTAGTAATTTTACAGCACATCTGAATAAAATCTATGTGATATATGAATTAAAAAAGAAGAATTAATATGATCTTAGTACATATCTGAACATACACCACTAAACATGAAGCTTCTAGTGCAATTAAAATCAGAATGGAAAACCCAGATTTAGCTGCCCAGGAGTTTTTTGTATTCATAGTAACCTTGTTTACCAGGATCAGTTTGGTCAACTGAAGTTTCTTATTTCTGTTTGCTTGCTGACCAACTGTCAAAGAGAGAACGGATTTATAATTCATACAAGTACTCCCTTCTGTTCCTGAGCCAAAACAAATGTACTGTAATGACACAATAACTTCATTCTTCCTAATATCACCAATTTCTGTGAGTTTAGACACTAATTGCTATGAGAAAACATTAAGCTCTTCTCCCTTGAATTTTAAGAAAACTTTCAGGAATATAAAAATTGCCTCAAAGGAACACATTTTTCCTCTCAAATATTACCCTAGTATCAATGTTACTATCTCCTAGAAGATAAATATTTCCTTTTCCTTAGATGACTTATAGCACATACTGCATTTTGTATGGTCTCTGGGTAGAATTTATCTTGGTGTTTTTCATTCTGAGTCTAAATTTGAGAAGTAAAAGCAGTCCTTTCACTCCAAAATCAAGACAATGCGATTTCCAATTCCTAGGTGATATAACAAAAATGAGCTAGTAGCTGATACTATTTTTCTCTCTGCCCAGTCCTCATTCACTGACTCAGAATTTATAATTTTCACTTGCAACAAGATTTGTCATTTCACAGCATGCATTATATGATATAAGAAGTCTTCTGAAAAAGTACAAGACCTGTAATTTTTCTACACAGAAAGTGAGGAGAAAAAAAAAAATTCACAGATGCTAACCAAATTCTAGAAGGGTAGATTACTTCTGCTGACCTAAATTTATCTTATACTCTAATTTAGACACAGGATCTCTTTTCATTCTCCAGTCTTATTTGTTGTATCAGTACATTTCATCCACAGAGTTAGCTATTTGTGGCATGAAAGAGATGAACACTTCATATGATCTAACAAGTCCTAATATCTACTTAGAGTCTTCTTCAACTCATGGGTCTTACATGTGTGGGGCACTATACACAACAGATCCAAAAGTTCCCACTTTATTACTTATCTGTGTGCCTTTCTATCATGCATTCTCATCCCTTCTACCATAACATATTCCATCTTGTATCAATTTGTGGGTTTTCTGTTTTTTTCACAGCAACCCTAACTCATAGTTGTGGAAATTGATGAGAATCTTCTCAGAAATATTTAAAGGTTCTTGATTCAGAAAGCAGTATCTGTGTATTTCAATCTCTTCTTTAGAAGATGGACTTGCAGATCTAAAAAAATTGTCTGTTTTTTCAAGATACATTGACTAGTCTAACAGAAGATATCACTTACCTTCATCCCATCCTGTGCTATGAGTCTCTTCAATCATTTATTCAAAACTTAACTATCCTATACTACTTCCATTAGGAATTCCTCTGCATACCATTAGCAAAAACACATTAAAGGTTAGGAAAGCAACTGTTACTGGTCTATTTGTCTATATGAACAACAACAACAAAAAAAGCACCTTTTCTGGATAAGCAAGAGTTTGTTTTGTATTGAAGACTATGGTAAAAGCCTCAAATAACAATAACCTTTTAAGACTTAAAGTACAAGTAGGACTTTTAAGCCCTCTTTCAAAAAATTCAAACTTTTTAGAATAGGCTTACAAGATCTAGAACAACAAAATCTAAGTTGCTGCATCAACCGCTATAACATAGACAAATGGTGCATAAAACATACTTTGCACAAGTTGACCATCCATTTTCAAAACCACACAGACTGGCTCAAAAGAAAATGCAAATGTAAAAGACCAGCAGAGACACTGTAAAGAATGCTGAGTACAGAATGAATGAAAGTACAGTGTATGAGTACAGTGAATGAATGAAAAGCCACAAGGAGAATAAGAATAAAAATAAAAAAGGGTAGGGAGACTGAATCCAAGGATTTGAAGCCATTGCTCAGAGCATTTTCCCCCATATGCAAGAGAAATATATCTATATATCTATAGAGATATTGTAAGTAGATAGATATCACATACAATAACATAAGCTGAGCTCATATTTCAATTTGAAAAATATGGGAGTAAAATTGTGAGCACTGAAAAATACATCTGAAATTTTAGAAACTCTTTTGAAGCTTTAGCTGTAGGAGCAGCTCTTTCTCCCCAACCAAGGAAATCTGACTGCGACCTCAGAAGGACTTCAACCAGTTAACACTAAATTTCTACCAAATTATTGCTGTCATACTCAAAGGGCCTGGTGACTCAAAAGAAAAAAATAATTAGAAAACTAAGACAAAACCTCATATAAACTAGCTTTTAAACAGCTCAGAAGTGGAAAGCCTTGCTTGTTCACCTTCTTTTCATTATTCAAATGTTTTCAAGTAAAATGGGACATTTACTTCAGACTGAAGCAGTTACATGCATCAGCAATACAATGTCAAACAGCTAACTCCGGTGTTGCTTTCTCATCCATTGGAAACAATCATAGATCAAAGGCAGCTTTCTGAGGTAAACATGCAAATAACTTAAAATTACTTCAATTTCAAGCTGTTGCTGATTCATGTTCTGTCAAACAAAAAAGTGTTTTACTTGATTAATGTTCACTTTGGAAAGTAGGATAAAATTCAGCCACTTAATTAAAATGAAGAAAGAGTCAGAGTTATGTCTCTCATAAATACACGAGATTTGTTCCATTGACGACATACAGCTTGGAGTGGACAGATAATCAAACCAGATAATACAATTAACATAATAAACAAATTGAAGTGATGACACAAGTATTGCACATTTCCAGCTCTTTGACAGAATAATTTCAAACAGTAGGTTAAAATGACTATTATATATACAGATAATTGATCTGTATTTACATCCCTGTTAAAATTATTATGAGCACAGCATCAGAATCCTCCTGCCTACCCAACTAGGTTTAGGTAATTATAATCCAAATAACATTCCCTACCTTCAAAATCACTACAATGATCTTAGCCTTTTGTTAGACTATTTTTTCCTCATACTCATATTTTAAATTATTTCTAACAGTACAATTATCTCAAAAAGAGTTTGACATTCTGCAATGGAAAGAATAAATAAAGCATTTACCAGTAATTCCACCCACATTTACTAAAATTAGTTCAGAATAATCTCTGAAAGAAAAGAGTATCTCTTTCATTTGAATGTGTGTCAAATGTGCTCAACTGCATAGAACCGTCACAGCATACGAGTGTTAACCACCAGAATATCTGGCTTATCTATTTACTATGTTAGTATCAATATCTTTCTATGAAGCAAAAGTAACATGGAAAAAGAAAAATTACAGTAAAAGGCAACCATTGATACAATAATATTTGAACACCACTTTTTTCCCCTACCTTTGGTTTGTTTGTTACTGAAAATGAAGAGAATTAACTGATCACTAAAAGGTGTGGACAGAAAATTTTTAGTCTAAACTCACTGTGGAATATTAACACAATGTATTATTTTCATGAATTATACTTTTATTAGGTATCTGATATGGCATCAATGCAAATGGATATCTACAGGTAGATTTTACCTTAAAAACAGCACACAGTGCTTAGATTATCAGTTATTTCAGTGATCCAGAACTCCAAAGTTCTTTACTAGTATCACAGGGCCAGTGTAGTCTTTCTTTACAGGTGTCACACTAACCATCTCCACTGGTATTTGGTGTGTAGTCTTCTGAAGATAATGAGCCTAAGGCAAACCCACAGTCATAGGGATGACGGCAAGGAAAAGGAAAATAAGATGTATGCACATGCAAGGAATAGTTTTTGGGGAAAAATAAAATCAGTCTTCTGTATGTTGGACTCAAAAAGGGGGAGCAACAAAATAAAAAAAATACCTAATACCTAGCACTTGCATCCTTCAACAAAAGGCAAGTAAAATGAGTCATGAACACCTCAAATGACCTAACAAGTACTAAAATCTACTTAAAATCTTCAGCTCATGGGTCTTATAGGTGTTGGGCATTATAAACAACAGATCCAAAAGCTGCCACTTTCCAATTATTCATTTAAAAAATAAAAATCATCATCTTCATTTAATCAGGAAGTATGATGAGGCACTGGAAAAGCAAGTACTTAAAGCCTTCAGAATTGGCAATAAATAAAAAAGATACAAAGATCTGGATATTAATTTTATTGATCTATCTACTTTCTAACACATCACTTCCAAATAGGTGGGGCAGTTTAAGTGATCCAAACACAAGTGTATTTATCTGTCCTTAAGAGTATGCCCCTAATAATTTATTACAAACTCATGGTGCAAGTATTTTCTTCATGTGTAATACAACAGGCATGCAAGGTTCAAAAGAAGTTACAAGTAACCCTTAAAATGCATCTACAGTTGGCCTTACATGGTGATAAGAGGAAATAGACATACTCTTGGGTTAAAACCTGTACTAAAGAAGCATGTTAATTTTAAGTTGTCATCATTCTTTTCTCCATTGATTTACTGGCTAGCACTTGATGCAGCTGTAAAAAGTAAAAATAAAAATAAAAGTCTCTACCCTAAATAACTTCTAGCTCCCAAAATGGCAGAGAAATAGGTATCCTAATCCTGAGCTTTACAATGAAATTACATAAAGGAGATTAACTGTTTATAACAGAAGAATTTTGTTGCAAGCAGCAATGAGGCAGTGACTCATGTTTTGCTATTTAATATGGACATAAATCCTCCTCCTCAAAAAGCTCAGTTACAATTTCAGCAGTGAAAATGGCATCTTTTCTGTTTCTCCCTTTAAAGCCAACATTTTTATCTCTGGGCCTGCACAACAATGTAAGTAATATTACCATGTAAAGATGTATATTAAAGCAGATGCCTTTCACATTTCTCTTTTACATATGTCTGTTCTGTCAGAGACAATACAATTAATTCATATTTACAAAAAAAAACATAGTTAGCATTTTTGAAGTATTGCCTTACTGTCCCTTATCTAGCCTTCTCGATATACTCTTGGTAACAGAAGTTACCAAGCAGTTTCACTGGGGGGTGTGTGGAAGGAAGAAAAAAAGAAAAAGGAAAAAGGAGGGGGGGAAAAAATAAGAGAATATATACTACTTTGGAAAGTCAGACCACAAGCTGGTCAGTTGGAGTTCTGATGCAGCACAGGCAAACAGTAAATCACCCATTTTTCAGACATAACCCCTTGCAAGCAAAATGTATTGGTATTACTGAGTGCAACAGCGCTTCTCCTGCTGTGCAGCTCTGTTTATATCAATTGAGTTATCAATGCTTCAACCCAGCTTGAATCCAACTTTCCTGTTCTTCTCCACCTCGTAAAGGGAAATGTGTTGGAGTTATACAAGCAGCTCTGAACAACTTCTGTATAATCTTAGGATAAACTGATGGCTCCAGTGCTTAATGTTGTTCTCTTTGTTGTTCAACAATAGCCATCGGGGGGGAAAGCTAATTGATACCTACCCAAATTAATTCACTGTTTTTACTTCAAGAAATGTGGACTAAAAGCTTTTTACTAGGGAAATAATTGACAATTTGTACACAAAAACAGGGACATAATTGACAATTTGTATGTAAAGCTATTCTCATAAGAAAAAAAAAAAAAACAGGCTACAAGACTTTCTGCTTACACTCTTCCTCATACTCCTGGACTGCCACATAAAACTCTGTGGCAACTCTGGCAATTTTCTTCAAAGTTACAGTGCATTGTCATTTAAAAAAATAAAAAACAATTATTCTGATTTAAGATACACTACAGGAAAAAAATTCTTTTTTTTTTTTTTCCACAGTCAAGTGGAAGATTTCACTTTTTCCTAAGGCATTTTTCTCATAGGTTTTTAAAATGTCTGCATTGATCTATTTGCAAAGCCAGAAAAATTCTCTTAAACTGAATGATTATTGAAAAATGAATAAGGACGAGAAGAATGTATAAATTACTTTTGGTTTTCCCCTGTTAGAAAGAACCTAAGACTATGCTCTTTGAAGCTTCAGTCTTTCTTCATCATTATACATTATTTTGACTTGGTGATGCTGGTCACCTTTATTTATATAATCTTCCAGAAAATGTAAGTTTAAAAAAAATGTCTGAAGACCTAAAATACCTTCCTGGTTAGGCTGAGTAGATAAAGTCAGTAAAACAAGAGTCCTAGTTACTATACTCAGCTTGGATTCATACACACTTTAAATTATGTAATCCCATTCATTTCAGTTCATCTATCCCTCCTTACAGACAGCCTGAACCTGACTTTCTTATGCTATAGCAAATTTAAGAACAGTGGAAGAACAGCAAAGTAGAAATCAGAGAAACACTGGGGCTAAAAATCACACTGTAGCATGTTTCTGTAAACAAAGAATGCATAATTTGGGAATTATACAATGACTAAGAAGTACTGTCTGTCCACAGAGTCTGTTAAGAAAGGGGTAGGTATCTAAAATTCCTTAGTATGTAGGGATAGATGGGCAAGATGTTAATTATTGTTGGAAACAGGTTCAAGAAATAGCAACTCCCCTTGGTTTTGCTGTGAATTGATACGACTGACAAAGAATGACTCAGCTCATCTGCACATGAGAGTTGTACACATTCTCAGAACCCACAGACATGCAACATGGAATAAAGAAACTGCTCCTGAAACAACTGCTACCAAGAGACGCAGGAATATATCCAGAGCCTGATATTTTTATTACTTAATGTTAACCCCTTGTAGGGTAATGCTTTGCAAACAGAAACATGCAAAAACATTTATTTGAAAGCAAAAGAAGCTAAAAGGTAGAATTTAAATAAGAATACCCGCATCATCAAGAGTCCATTCAAATAATAACATGGATATGAAACATCTGGTACATTTTCCTGCTTGTATAAAAGTATCAGCCAGAGGCAATAAAGCATGCCTCAGACAGATGTATCTAAGAAATCTAGCAGAAGTTTCCAAGTGGTTCTTTGTCTCTTTTCTCATTCTGTTTTATTATGACTCATAAAGCAGAAAGACATTTTTCTTCTGTAGACAGGGGTGTTCATCTGATAGGCTATAGGGAATTAACATTCAATGGGAAAAGCTCCATCTCGTCAAAAAGTGTCTCTATGAGACCAGCAATGTTATTCATGGAGAGAGGAGCGACTTCAGCTGCAGTGAATGTGATAGCCATCTAAAACTAGTTTTAACAGACTGAGGTGTAAGAGTTCGAGAACCCTTATTTTCAAAGCCTGCAACGGATACTGTTACTGTTCAGACTGGAAAGACCCATACACAACCTGATCTAGGAAGGGTGAGGGGGGAATCAAAATGTAAGAATGCCAGCGACACGTTAATTCTCAAACTGTGAGTTTTGAAAACTCAGTTACGTAGCATTCCCATCACTATCATGTTCAAATGAAAAGATTCTTTCTACTTTTGCATCACTAGCCTACCTTTAAAAATCTTTCCCTGAGGACATAACTGTCTTTGCTTGGAAATGCCACTTGTGGCATCAGTTTTAGGAATCTGAAGCGATCTTCTTTTTCAGGCACAGAGTCCTACAATTGTGTATCATTTAAACAGTTGGCTCTTCAGCTGTAATATGGGTTTTGTCAGAACATGTCAATAGAAATCCTCACTATAGAAATCTCTTCCAATTTCCTTTTCCGTTTGTTTTCAAGACCTAAAGAGAACGTCTGAAAGATTGAATAAAATGCCCCCACCAACATAGAAGAACTTCTCCATGAATAATGGAGACCTCCTCATATTACTTAATCTCAAGAACTGTCTACATTCCCATTCTGCCTTCACGGTGTAAAAATTTCTGTTTAAGTGATGAAATAATCCTGGTTTCTCTCTTGTAATATAAAGCTTTGGGGGTCTGAGTCTTGACAAAGATCCGATGTAACTTTACCACAGTGTTGGCATTTAGACTACCAGCTGGTGAAATAAAAGCATTAATATTACTGAAGTTAACTCTAAAAATAGCTAAATAAAACAGTTCTACAAGTATACCCCAGAGAACAGGATTAATTTTAAAACTCAATGAAGCTATTTCTTGTCTCATTCCAAATTATTCCTGTCATAGCATATCAGCTGAGGCACAGACACAGGCCCAGGCCTGCAGTCCTAGTTCCTGAAGTCCTAGTTCCTGAAGTCCCTAAATTATAATCAAAATTTCACCTCAGTAAAACAACTTCCTTTCACACAAAGTTTACAAAGTGCAGCAATGTGAACCAATACATAATGGATTGTTATCTGCCTCACTTTGTGGAGATTCTGAGAAGTATCTAAAAGAGCTCTGAATGTAAAAATGTGGTGTGTCAGCACTAAGAATGATTATTCTGAAGAGTCTTAAAGTACTCACATTTTTGGGACAGGTAATGGTACATGCTACTATCCTGATATTCACAAAACTGAAATGTCTACTGCTGCTTTTAGGGGAAGAGTAGCTGGACCAGTACTAACTGCTGCTTCTTCTCTCTGTCAGCAACAAATGAAGTAGAGTCAAAGTGCAGGGCTGTGGAAGCATCTCGCCATGACATGCGAAGGGCTCCCTATGCCCATGGCAAAGTAGTCCTCAAAACATCAGAAAGAGGTTGCAAGAAAATCCACTAGATGCTTGTTTCAGTCACTAGCATATGACAGTCATATTACAGGGCACCATCATGTGAAAGAGTTCTCAGACTTGCCATAAATGAACAGTTTGGCCTACTCCTTGAGGAGTTTATACCTTTGATATATTCTAACACAAAACATTGCATTTTCCCATCTACATCCTCATGCAGTTTCCACTGGATGCATCCCAGGTCCTGACATAAACTAGCGCAATACTATTATCTGTTCCCAAACCAGGATACGTAAAGGATACGAACATAAATTAGTAATACTGAGCCAGCATGAGTATAAAAGCTCCTTAAAAGTACAAAATGTTGTTATAAACACTTGGAGCTTTCTAAGGAAGGTGATATAAAGGAGAATTATTATACTTACACATTAATTATGTGCCATCTCAAAATGAACTGTGCAGCTGTTAAAGTTATTTATTAAATGCCAGTGCTCATCTAAACAAAAACAAAACAACTCAGTCTCCTGCTGGGCAACATGTTATTCCTGTATGGGCTTTGCCATGTAGAAAGAATGAAACATTGTAAATGTTTAGCTGGATATTCCTATGTAGATCTTTTCTAGGAGAGCATGATAAGGTTTTCCCAGGGCAAGAGAACAATTTTTAGAAGTTATGAAAACCCACAATTCTTTCAATTGTGTTTACTATTAAAAAAGGCATCTACACAGCTACCTAGTTTCTCCTTATTATGTCATGCACAAAGATGCTCTGAAACATAAATATAATTGATATCTCCAGAGGAGAATTAAGCAATGCATAAGGAAGAGCTACCACTGATCTCACACATCGCAGCTCTCACGTAGACTTCCAGAAGTCCATTTAATGTCAAAGGGCTCATTAAATACACTACAGCTAATACTTTATACTCTCTGATTATTTCAACCACTATTTGACTTCACAGATTCAAAGTATAGATTCAAGATTAGCGTAACCTGAACTAAATCTGTTCTACTGTTGATGGGAGAGTGATGTTCCAGCTGTGACTTCTCTGTTCATGCTTTGGCTTACAGTAGCACGAGAACTCATGCAGTTGCACATTTTGTTGGAAGCAAGTACCTGAAAAATTTCTTAGGATTAGCATCTGTTCCCTAATCAGACTGAGACTGCATGGCTGCAATAGCATTAGTGCAGGCACACAAAATTTATCAGTAACACGCAGTTATGTAAGGAAGGAGAGAAGAGCTACTCTTTCTGATATAGGAAGAGCTTCATTCAGCTTAACTTGACTGCAAAACTATACACCAGGAAACCTTAGCTTCATGAATACTATAAGCCAGTCAAATGTAAGTCTCAAAGCCATTTCACCCACTCCCAAGCACTGTTCCCAATTCTCTTGTGCTGACACAGGGCTTTTTTTCAGTTGCACAAAGTCCTGGATCACACAATTGATCTGTTTTAAAACTAACCATTATTTTCACGGTTTGCCTCAGACAAATTCCCCAATGCGCTGTGCAGGCACAAGGGCAAACGTAGCACAAACACCAGAATGGGGAGAGGACTGGCACTGCCATCTTCCTGCACTGATTGTAGCCAGAGAAAGAAAACTGAAGATTTTTCCCCCCCCCTTTTTTTTTTTTTTGAGGTTTCTCAGAGCACTACATGAACTCTGCTCTGTACACTTAGAGCTGATTCCTCAGCTGTAGTTTCAACTCAGCAAATATGATCAACCAAAGTATTTGCATAAATCTAAATTTTAATAAGAAGGATGTGACTTGGCATCATTTCAGAAGACTACAGGTACACCTTTCACTTTAAGATGAAAGAATCAATTTCATATATATTAATTTATTTGTGTAACTGAATCAAGGTCAGGCAACTCATCCATCCAATTAAGTGAATCAGGAATGAAACTTGTATAAAATTTGTCATTTACAAAATAAAAGACAGGGAAAAAAAACAAGACTGAAGAAATACTTTTTATGTTAGTATTTACAGCTTGCCAGTATAGTTGGAAGAATTATCTTCCAATGTCCTTAGCATGACAGCTGGATCTTTCAGTATACAATGTACGCATCAGGACCATAAATTCAGAAGCTGTATAATTGGAAGAGAGAAGCCAGTTCTCAGGATTATGTAACACAAAAAAATTGACACAATGTTTATATTAGAAAATCAGTTCCTAAAGTTACATTTAAGTGAAGGGTTCTATTTAAATTGTCTGCACCTACAACCTCCAAAACTAACATGATGAAGACTAAAAACTAGAAAGAAAATTTTAAAAATCTTTTTAATAGTAGTGGTTTTGACACTCGCAATTAACAACATATACTGTATAAAAAGTTGTTTAGAATCTGAGAATACTCTAGCTAATCACAGATGACTACAATAAAGTATAACTTTTTTTTTTTAAAGACACACCAAGTTTATAGGCATTGAATTCTTTCTAATCTAGATAAAGTATCTATTGTGTCTTCAAAATGTTTTGGAGGGGGATTGTGTTGTTTTCTAAACTGAGAGATAGGATCACACCAAAAACAAATTACAGTATGTTCCTAAAAGGGTGAATAATTCAATCTTCCACCTTGATAACTCATTATTACCCTGTTATTTTGAGTATGACAGAAATGTCAAGGCCTGGAAGCTTTAACATAAAGCAGGCAGAAATAAACAAAAAGTAGCTGAATACAAAATAATACAATACACACAACAATGTAAAACCCCTAGGAAATCTATCAGAAAAGTCCTCAGAAAACAAACCATGCTACGGCGTGCATGGCAGTAAGCATCCCTGTACCCAAACCAGATTCAAACCAGGCAAAGAATACATATTTTGCTATTGGCTGTATGCCAATATGTAAGACAAATAAGTAATAACATCAATCAAACAGCCAACACAAAAACTAAGATTACAGGCAAAAGTTCATAGCAGGCATAAAAATTACTGTCCCTGAGCTGCTTATTGCCACTGTCCTGGTAGAGGTCATGATGCCCTGAAGCAGAATGCAAACCATTCAGTCGGTTCGGTGCAAAGTCTGGCACCACGTCTTAACCTGCTGATGGTTTTATGATAAGCCATCAATCTTGAAAACAACATGGTTGAGATGTACATAACTATTTTGCTCTCCTTGTTCTTCTGTTGGTCCAGCAATATCCAAAATACAGTCAGAATACAACTCTTCAGTGATTCCAGTTAGATGTTCCAGAAACCCCCAAAGCACTCAGGCTGAAGCTCTAAAACAGATCCTAGACACTCAGATGCCTCTCCCTCTTTAGGTACCACAATCCATTTGATTTCCGTGGCAAATTCATAAACATCCCTGACAAACTGGTCTAAGGAAGCCCAGTTCCTCAACCAGAATCAAGGTTAATTGAGACTACAACAAATGAGAGTCCAATTTGCTACCGCATTCTTATTAAATTAGAACTTGCTAAGTCTAATTGCAGAATGTTACCTAATTAAAACTGAGTAGTCTGGGCAACAGTGATCTAAAGCTGAAGTTCACCCATGCTTATGTCATATTAAAGTGACTCTGGCCACCAGGAGAGCTACTGAGTCCTTTTCTTTTGCTTGCATGACTGTTTCTGTATCAAGGAGTTGATTTAGCTGAAAACTAATCTGACTAAAAATGATTAGCTATAGCTAGATCATTTTGTCAGTCTACATCATTACATAGCTATCTGAAGAATAGTACTGGCAGAAAAGGGGAGACTGAAAGCAAAGTCATCCCCTAAAAATAACAATCAAATATATATATAAAAACTTGTTGGGATTGGCAAAATGACAATTAGCACTTTAGAATGTAAAACCAAACCATGATAAGTAACAATAGAAAACCAATTAAAATGAAGCCACATTCCTGTGGGAGTGAGGTTTGAAACAGGATTAATATGTCAATGTACTTACCATGTGCTAAGAACATTGGTAGACATAGATTTATGTCATACTTAGGAGAAGATAATGAACAGAAATTTACAAAATCTATGACAATACATCATGGCTAGATAGAGACAGACAAGATATTGTGGAAATACAAAATAATCATTAGATGGATACAAATACATACCAGATGAGCAAAACAAATAACTAGAATATCAAGAAGTAAAAGAGCATGTCAGAAACTCCATAGTATTACTGGCAAATTACAAGTAATACAAGAGGTGAAAAGAGAAGAATGAACTGATGAAACTGATCAGAGTTGGGAAATTAATACCTCCTCATATACACAGTATACCAAGAATCAGTCACAGGAAAAAAGAAAAAAAAAGCCACAAACCAAACGAAACAAAACCCACTATTCAGGCACCAAAACCCTCAGACAGTAAAAGGCTGTACTATTCTCTCCAACTATGATGTCAATGTACCTGTTTTCAGACTACAATAGTAAAAGACTTCAGAAGCAGAAATCTAGAAAAAGCAAGTATCTACTAAAGGTACGACTCTGCATATAAGCAGACCAGAGTATCCAAGTTCAAGGGTGGGGAGGAGAGAAGTTGGGACAGTTTTTGTAGGGAAAGGAGCATGCGAAAAGAGAAGTGATTGGGCTTTTTCGTTCAGAATGAAAGCCATTAAAATGTGAGGACTCTTGCACTTTCACAGGAAATAATTAGTAAACATTAGCTTTGTTGTATCATACAAAGGTTTCACTCAGTATTAGTCAGCTCCATTGTACTGTACAAGCAACACCAAAGATACCCTCCTCAGTAAATTAAAAATCTCCAACTTGCAGATTAGGGTTGCATAAGTAAGTGACAATATAAAAGACAATGTGACACAACATTAAGTATTTTGATACTATTTGTAGAATTTAAAGTAAGATATTTGCTTTCTATTATTGTTCTTGCGTATTTTTTAATGTATATGGAGATAGCCTCATCCTTTCCAAATGGAGCACAACACAGACATCATTAACAATTCATTTCAATCTCACCAAAGCAATTTTTATAGGGGGATTTTCAGAAAACGCAGTGTTGTTTTGGATAACATCAAGGAGAGTCCCACATAAGGGACAACCTGAAGGACAGTAAATAATGCATCCATGTGAGAAAATGAGGCATGAAAAGACCAGACTGACATCATTGTCAAACAGGAACAGGGAGGGTTATTGTATTATAATAGATTAAAAAACTCCAGACAAGCCAAAACTACATTCCTTTGTACATTATATAAAGGATACTACCTGTGTTACAGGCAGCTTTTCAACTCTGATTGCTTATACTCCACTCAGTACAGGGAAGATAATATACTACTGAACAGCCAAAAGCTTCCACCGGATTATTGTATTAACATACCTGGACAATCACAGCAAGTGACTGCCTTACAAGAAGTTTATCAAGCAGAGTTGAAGCTACCTTTCAGCAATGAGGACAATGCAGAGGCAAAAATGAAAACTTCATCACAAGGAAAAGAATATTATGTCCCCAGAACAGCTGCTCAAGTAGAGAGAAAGCAGATGAAGATGTCGGGAGAAGTTCAAGGCCAGGTTGAAAAGCAATTATTAAGATGAAAGATACGAAGTGGAACCTTTTACCCTTTAACAAGGCAATGATCCAGTAAAGACATATTGCTGGAAACCTGATCTTTAATTTGGAAAAGAGCAAAGAAATTTGCTGCCACACAGGGAAAGGGGGAAAAAAATTCAACTATGCTGATTGCTGTGAGGTAAAACCAAAAATTTATATGCATCCTTTGCAATGATACACACCACATGCAAAGTGTTTCCTCTGAATCTCCCTAGAGTCAACAGACTGCTTTGATTACAGGAACTATTACCAAACCAAGTTTTAATATCCACTATTTATTAAAGTTCAGCATTAAAAAAAAAAATAAACAAAACTCAGTATCAAAAGTAGTATCAGCGGACAAAAATACTTGCCTAAAAATAATGGCATGCACCCCAAAAAGAGAAACATTGAGGACAGGCATAGACTAGAAGAGCATTTAAAATAGCAGAATAAGCAAACTGAGAGGGAGCTGCAGCTGGTTCTCCAATTACTAGGTATTGTTTAAAAATGCATATTCAAATCAAAAATCCCTCAGAACATTTGTACTCTCAAAGATGACTTACACAGTAGTTGAAAGATCAGTATTTCAAACTATCAAAATTTAAGTTATTCAAGTAGCTGCAAATAAACAAAGAACAAGAAGGAGGTAAAACAAAAAACCAGAACACTGGGAAGTATTAATATAGTATCTTCTACAGTATTTCCCAAGGACTATAAAACTAATCTCTTAAATTTTCTCTTCTGAAAGCCCAGACATATAGAGTATGCTCAAACAGCCCTGTTACCAGTCTGTGGTAACTGCTCATGCCTTAGGGTGAATATGAAGTCACTGGATGATTGGTGTTATTAATGTTAACACTCAGGGAATCTTGCAAAATCAACTGCAGGCTAAAAGAAGATGAAGTACAACTCAGTGTTGGTGAGGGCCATATTAGAAACTCAGAAAAGAAATGTTTATACATGTACATAGGCATGCCATTCTATGCATCTTTTTGAAAAATTACAGTACCTATTTTTATCTTGCCTATATGTTTAATGCAGCAGAAAGTAAAAAAACTACTACTGAAAGACAGAAAATAAAGAGTAAAGCACCAAAAAAAAAGCTGTATGTAAGCATGATGGTGAGCAATGTTTCACAGTAATATTTTAGGAAATACCTGAGGAGATAAACAGCCCTTTCAATATCACTGAGCTCTTCATCAACTGTCAATCTTTCTATTTCTTCTGGTGTCTGTCAAGCGTGAAATAGAGATTATGAGTTTACAATGCCTTACTATTTCATCATTTTAATCTTCTTAAAACAACCCCTTCCTCCCCACATATCCAGGGATAGTTCCATAAGTAATTTGAATTTAATCCCTGAAATCTCTAGCCAACATTTCAAATTCAATCAAATAAATCTTTCACCAGGAAAAGACAGAATGTAATAGAAGTACAGTTCCATGTCAGCCACCATCACTATTAATCACTTAAAGTATAAACAAGTCACATAGGAATTAATCTAACGAACTAAGTTAGTCTATTTTTTTCCAGCTTAATATTCTTATACTGAAAATATTAAGCCCCTGCTGTATAGAATTCGAGACTGCTTATTCCAAAATGACCAAAACCCATTTTTAGTATCCTGGTGCTGTGAAAAATAAACTGCCTATTCAGTTAGCTGTGCATAAATAAAACAGACACAATTTCAGATGGATTTTAAAGCATCATTCTATTTTGAAGTGTATACCTTCAGGCTCCTGCGTACTGGCCTCTCTATAATAGTTAGTTCCTGCAGGTCTTCTATGTATCCAAATAAATTGCTCTGACTAAAATCCATTTTGGAGAAGATGATTATTGGATGCATGTAACACCTAAAGCCTTTGGCAACCGCTGCTCTCCCCGACTCTCACATCGCGCTGAAGGAGGCAGGACCGACACGGCGCAACACCCCCTCCGAGCGCGCCAGCCGCCTGCCTCCTGCCGCCGGGAGGCCGCCAGGAACCCGCCGCCGGCCTCGCCTCGGCGCACACACTGCGGCACCGGCCGCCCGCCGCCGCTCGCCCCCGCCGAGCCTCCTGCCGGGAAACTTTCTCCGCTTGCCCCGGGCGGGCAGGGAGCGGGGCCGGCGCCCGCAGCCCCCGGCAGCCCCGGGCGGCCGCGGGTACCTCGACGGGGCGTGGGGAGTTTCGAGCCAAGTTTCCCCCCGTCCCCGAGGGGGGGCGCGGGCAGGGGACGGCGGCACCCCTCCGCGCAGCGCCCCGGCCGCGCGGCTCGCTCCTCACCGACGGCGCAGAGCGGAGCGGAGCAGCCCCCCCACCGCGGTGCCCGGCTGCCGCCTCTGCCCTCCCACCCCGGGAGGAGGGACGGACGGTCGCTGCGGTGCGGTGACGCTCCCCGCCCCCGTCCCGCTCCCGCGGCGCAGCTCCCCCCCCCCCCCCCCCCCCAGTCGCCCTGCCGGCGCGAGCGCCTCGGCACCGGCCCGGCCCGGGGCTGCCCCGCGGCCTGCACGGCACCGGCCCCCGCGGTGGGGCCGCCCCAGCACCGCCGAGCCGGTCGCCGGGGCAACGCGGCGCTACAGCGGCCTCCGCGGGGCAAAACAGCTCCCGAGCGCGGCAACCGCCGAACGCGCGTGGGGCGCCGCCGCCCCCTCCGCCCCTGCCCGCCGCCTCCCGCCGGCGGGCCCGACCCCCACAGCCCAGCCTGCCCCGCCGGGCCCCCCTGGCCTGCTGCGGCCGCCCGCGGGGCTCCTCTGCCGCAGCAGTGGCCGCCATGGGCTTGCCCTCCCACAGCTACAGCCTCCCTGAAGCTCCCGTTCCACTGCTGCGGCCTCCCCGGGGGGGCTCCTCGTCAGTGCTCCCTCTCCCTCAGCTCGGGTAGGGTCCCTTTCCACCTGTGCCAGGACACCTCGCCAGCGTCCTGGCCCGCTCCCACAGCTACTGCAAAGAAGAATTACACAGAAAAAGGCTATAAACATGCTGATTTTAATGAAAAGTCCAAAGCAGGTTCCTCCCCCAATGAATGCTTTTATATTATTCTAAAAAGACCCAAGAAAAACCCTTGACGTCCTCGGCAATGAACTGTGACTCTACACCAAAGGCATCACGTCAGCGCTTTGTAACTTCTCATTCCTCGCCTTTACAGCCCTTTCCCTGACCCTGGCAACACACCGCTCATACTTGCAGCAGGGCAGACATGGATATTCTTCCTGATGCAATTAGGCCTTGGATGCTGTAGGATTTATTGTTCTGGCTCACAAATACAGAGTACATTGGGGGTACAAGGGAGAGTTTATTTCAAAATAAAGGTATGCCATTTTTACCCCGGACTAGTGGACACATATGCATGGAAAATTATATATTTCTTAAAGATTTAGAAAGACAGCTTCATTTGGGGCATGTTAGTGATGCAAAATGCATGCAGGACAAGAATCAACACACATAGTTGCACTTACAATTTACTGAACAAAGTCATTCTGCGGGCCTCAAAACAGTGGCCTTTGCAATGATTATATGGAACACAACTAAACAATCACAAACCAGGAGTTAGAAACACCCCGTAAATATTTTACAAGGGCTTATCTGAGTGGGTGCAACATTTCCCTATTAGTGTGAAATGCCCACATGACCCAGTAAGTTTTGTTGATAAAGTATAAAAATTCCAGAAATTGTAAGGATTAGGTAATACTATGTACTATATTGCCCAGAATTTGATTAACTTTTATTTTATGGTTGGTAAGTACCTCAGCTTTTATTTAGCAAAAAATAAACGTGGTCCTTTGTGTGTTACTTCTCTGTGTACCAGTTAGGCCAAATCCTGTGCTCAGTTAAACCAGTAAAACAGTAATAAATTAAAGCATCTCCATTAATTTCAAATGTACAACAGAATTACTAGCAGAAAAATCTAATCCAAAGTACATATAGATAATTAAACTGTTATATAACAGAAAACTAAAACCAATTGGAGTTTTCAAGGCATAATGACAAATTAAAATGAGAAACACCATTTTGAACATCTCCTTTGTATTATCCTTTTAACCGGGGAACATCATCAGACAGCAAATGTAATAGCTGTAACTGAACCTAAGTCAGCTCAGAGTAGTTCATTAACTAGCACCACACGGAAAAACAGAAGTTTTATAAAATGTTCCCCAATTGAGAATCCTGACATGCAGGTTTCTGCCAAGGATAAGTATTAGGAAAATGCATTGAAATCCCAGTCTCAATTAGTTAGGAAAATCCTTTTGCAAGTTCTTTCAAAGACAATTTGTGGTTATTTCACCTTGCAAATAGTTCTCATGAATCTCATACAGATTTTATGAGACCAAAGACATTTTCTCTTGTGTGCCTTGAACTAGGAATTCATTGCAGTTTTCAAATCAGGTGTTTCATAACTCGGTTTTAAAGACTGAAGAACGTGGAATTTAGATATACAATTAGGCTGACTTATCATATCATGTTTTACATATATTTTGTAAGCCACTAAAGAAGAGGGGGCTTTATAAACATGTAAACAGCTCCCTAATGCCTTTAAAAATCTGTCCTTGTAACAGTCCAGGAAACACTGTGCAGGCATGACTCCCATTAATTTTAACATCAGTAGATATGTCAAGGAGATCCACAAATATCCTGGAAATGTGAAGAGCAGAATTAAAACAAGATTTTTCTTCTGCAAAATGAATACTGGACCAGAATAAAGATCACTTAAGGAATTAGCTTGCTCAGATTCAACATAAACGTATCTCCTTTAGACCCACACATTTCTCAGACAGGAAAAAAAAAAGCTTGCATATTTTGTTCCACAACCACATATATAAAAATTAATCCCCTCTGAATGTAAATCTGCAGGCATATTCACCCCAACTGGTCTGTCATTCTCATCTGCGATGAAAGTCACGCATGACTTCCCTTCCACTGCTGCTGCTTTCAGCTCCTCCCTTTTCCACTACTCTCTTCTCACAAATAAAGCTCTACTTTCAGATTCGTTCTAACCTTGTCACAGCTATTGTAATAGAATGAAGAGCTATTTCGTACTGCTTTTGTGAAATCCAGAGTGAATTGGAGCCTCCATTTTAACACAGGAGCCGTGGAAGCTTGCAAAGCCAAAACAGGGCTGATTTTAAATAGTCCTTCATTGATGGAGACAACTACAGAGCACCTGGGAAAATGGCACTCATACCTACTGGAAGAAGAGAAATAAGTGTTATTCATGCCTTCTAAAGCAATAAACTCTAAACGCAATACAGACAAAGATCAAAAAAAGACAAAATAGATGGGAGGACTTTGTACCTGAAGGACTCTTGGGTGAAGGGATTTGTCATGTCGCACAGTCGTCCTTTGCTACCCAGCAGTTAGGTGTCTGCCTTCTGGAAATTACTCTGAAAAGGTTGCAATTCTTACTTCACTTATTACACATTCCCAAAGAACTAACCTGTGAATCAAATTATTCACAGAGAAGCTGAAAATTTAGGAAGTCTCAGCATGTATTGCAATACCTGCATCACCTGGAATATGAAGGAACTGATTTGGGGGATACAGCACATGACAAGAAATGCTTTCAGGCAAAATGTGTGCACTCCAGATTAAAAGCCAGAATTTCTTATGCAATGGCCAAACAAAAAAAAAAAAAACAAACCATGCCACCACCTTCCATAATGTACACTATGTAGATTATGCACTGTGTAAGCACAGTTCTGCTCAGGACTCAGAACCTAAACTGTGAGGAAGTTCAATTCAGTCTGTTCACTACCACGTTAACAGACAGAGCAGTATCAATCGTTGCTCATAATTTCCAAATGAGCAACCTCTGACTGGAATGTTGGGGTTTTTTTACAGTTCACCAAACCCTGAAAAAAATGCAGCTTTAATGTTCCATCTAATGCCTTAGCCTTACAAAACAAGATTTTTGATTCCATTCATACTCCAAGTAAGAATGTCTCCATGAACAGTGGTTCTTCAGAAAAAGTCCATGTCAGGGCAAACCTATAAGAACATTAATCTGAAAGAAACACACACAAAAATCTGTGTCTACTTCAGAACAACGCTTGGAACATAACATACACAAATCTCAGTGAAAAAAATATTATTTAGCATATTTTCGAGTTTGTTGCTAAGAAACTGTTGCTTCATTTTCCTATTGTCATTTGCAGAAAATTTCTGATTGTTCTTTTGCCAATTCAGTCATCTCGTTGTAACAGCTATATAATTAAAAAGGGGTATAAAGGAAAAAACACTGGAATGTATTCATGCTTTCATTGTCTGTAAACTGGTCTCCCATACTCTCTCTTGTAACTTAGTAGCCTCCAATAAGATCTAAAAAACCAGAAAGATTATTTTACAAGAACACAGAAAAGATCCTTAAATTTGTTTTTGTTTTTATGTAATATATAAAATTTGTAAGATTGCAATCACTGAATTCCTCATGTCTTTCTGGAAGAACTAGTAACATTTTCCTCCTACAGTGTCTAATCTGCTACCCTCTCCAAAAGTAAATAGCACATGCACAAAGACAGAATAACAACAGAGCAAATAGAAAGTGCCATTTTTCCTCACATCTTCCAGCTATTTGTAGGATTTTTGAGCTGAGAGTAAGATCTAATAGCAAACTACTTTATGAAGTTTAAGTGAATTATATTCTATTGTAAAAAAATAACATGTTTTGCCCAGGTTTACTATTTTTTTCAAATAAACTGCAGAAAGCAGAGTTTACATTTAAGAAATAGGAGCAATAATGGCAGAAGTCTCAGTGCCATCAGTATTTCAGTAGGGAGGTCTACACCATATTCTACTGGCATTTTTTTCAACCCTTTACAGTGAGCAGGGAACAGAAAACACCTCTGGAACCAGTAACAGATTAAACAGTACCGGGACTGAAGCTCAGTGTTTCACACAGTGACATTGCCAGTGCAGTCCCCAAGGCCAGCCTGCATGCTCCCACGTGGTTCCCTGGTTCAGGCCAGGGTTAGTGCCTGCCCAGGCACCTCCCTGCAGGCAGTAAGGATGCAAGCGCCCGAACTCGGGAGGTCAAGAGAGCGTACCAGTATGGACATGGTGAAGCCACACCAGACTGCCTTAAAGCCAAAGACCACAGAATCACAGAATCATCTAGGTTGGAAAAGACCTTGAAGATCATCCAGTCCAACCATTAACCTAACACTGACAGTTCCCAACTACACCATATCCCTCAGCGCTATGTCGACCCTACTCCTAAACACCTCCAGGGATGGGGACTCCACCACCTCCCTGGGCAGCCCATTCCAACGCCTAACAACCCGTTCTGTAAAGAAATGCTTCCTAATATCCAGTCTAAACCTTCCCTGGTGCAACTTGAGGCCATTACCTCTTGTCCTATCGCTTATTACGTGGCTAACGAGACTCATCCTCATCTCTCTGCAACCTCCTATCAGGTAGCTGTAGAGGGCGATGAGGTCTCCCCTCAGCCTCCTCTTCTCCAGACTAAACAACCCCAGTTCCCTCAGCCGCTCCTCATACGACACGTGCTCCAGAGTCTGCACCAGCTTCATTGCTCTTCTCTGGACACACTCGAGTAATTCAATGTCCTTTTTGTAGTGAGGGGCCCAAAACTGAACACAGTAATTGAGGTGCGGCCTCACCAGTGCTGAGTACAGGGGTAAGATCACTTCCCTGTCCCTGCTGGCCACGCTATTTCTGATACAAGCCAGGATGCCATTGGCCTTCTTGGCCACCTGGGCACACTGCTGGCTCATGTTCAGCCGGCTGTCAATCAACACCCCCAGGTCCCTCTCTGACTGGCAGCTCTCCAGCCACTCCTCCCCAAGCCTGTAGCGCTGCTGGGGGTTGTTGTGGCCCAAGTGCAGCACCCGGCATTTGGCCTTATTGAAACTCCTACAGTTGGCCTCAGCCCATCGCTCCAGCCTGTCCAGGTCTCTCTGCAGAGCCTCCCTACCCTCGAGCAGATCAACACTCCCACCCAGCTTGGTGTCGTCTGCAAATTTACTGAGGGTGCATTCAATCCCCTTGTCTAGATCATCAATAAAGATGTTAAACAAGAGTGGCCCCAAAACCCAAACCAGCTCTGTTATATTCATAACACAGAGGTACAGTCCAGTTCCATGAGTCCAGTTTCTTGCTGTGACAACCATGAACACTATCTGTCATATGCATGTCAAACTTTATATTAAAACTAACAACTTTTTGCCTTCAAGTATTCTTTACTCATTGGTTGCCATAGAAACTCCAGATTTCCTACCTAAAATTACTGTTGGCCAGTTTACTGAGTTTCTTCTTGTGCCAGTGTTGTCCTTTAAATTATTCTTCCTTTTCTGGTATTTAAGACTGCAGTCATATCTGCTCTAATCCTGGGTGAAACAAGCTAAGCTCAGCATTTAGTCTTCACTCCTAAAACAGGCTCTTCATTCCCATGATCACCCTAACAGTCCTCTTGGCATCTGCTGCAATTTGACTTCAGCTCTCTTGAATTAAGGTGATCAGAATATTGTATTGCAAATAAAAATTTCAAGGAAGTAATGCCTCCTGTGAAGAATGAATGTCTGTACAGGAATTAGTTTACCAAATATACTGCATTTGCAGCTCACAGTTATCTTGTGATCAATTAATACATGAGGTCATTCTCATCCACAGTGATCTAAAACTAATTAACTCTTAATAGTATAAATTCTCAGTATTAGACTAGCTGAATGGTGCTGCACTTTGTATGAGTAAATTCATCCAATTATTCTGGTCCTCAACATCCTTTCAATCTGCCTGATACCATAATTCTCCTCTGTATTAATAACTATGTCATCAGAAAATTTAATACTGTATCACAGTTATTAATGAAATAAGATTAGTCCACAAGACTTTAAGAAACTCCATGAGTAAACTCCATATACCCGATAGCTTAATCTATAGATATACACTACAATGTGCTCCCCAAATAAAACAGGCATTTCCCTTCCTCTTTAGCCAACTCCTTTCACCTCAAAGTTCTCTCCTATTCCTTGGTATTAATCATTTCTCATACAAAAAAATATTTTGAGGATGACCAGATAGATTAGATGAACTTTGTTTTACTGCCCAGAAAACCAGTTACCCTATCAAGTGACATGGCATGACTTCCCATTTCCCCTTGGTTAACCAATACAGCCTTTTATTTAATTCCCTGTTATCTTCATAACTTCATCATTCTTCCTTCAAAATACATTCTGAAGTATCTATTGCATCTGACTGCATTTGCAACCATTGCAAATGTTTCCCTCCTCTTAAATGAAGGTGTCTGCTATTCTCCAGTCGTACAGAAAAATCGTCACCTTGATATATTGGTAGTTGAAAAAGTCTTTCCTATTGTAACTAGAGTAAATGTGTCAGTACTCTTAAATGTCATGCCTGGAGATTATCTTGTTGTCCTGGCTTTATGAACACATTAGCTGAAGAAGCAGCACTACATCTTCAACAAAGCATACTATATACCAAAAATGCTTCATGGAGATAAGTAAGCGACTCATCTGCAAAGTTAGAAAAAAGCACAAAGAAAGAAAAATAAAAAAAAAAAAAAGGCAGTGCAGGCAAAGGGGTATGTGTTTTCAAATGAGGTTTAACGATAGAGAACTAATAAATTGGAGAAACATAGGAAAAATATTCCAGAATGCTGCAGAAGACAGAAAGAAGAATCCAACCTAAAGCTCTCCTCCAGTTAACAACCCATCTCCCAGAGTTATTTTTAATAACATCATAACCATATTATTTTTATGGGGCTATATCTGAAGGTCTTGTCAGTCCTAGAACGATGTTCCAGAACTTCTGGATGTGAGAACAAAGGCCTTGAGCCTGAGAGAACCAAGATTTTACCTTCCCACTTCAAGACCAGGACAATGGGCTGCATCTGACATGCGAGAAAAGACAGAAGAGCAAATTCTACAGCCTGCAAAGCACAGGAGACATCAAGTACCAGCCAGTGGCTGCATGTTCTTCATATGCAAAATGCACAATGAGTATTAATATAAATCACAGTATGGTGACATTCTTTTATTAGCTGTAATGACTATTAAAATCAGTAGTTAAGCAGATACTTATCTTCCTGCAAAAGACAAAGAAAAAAGAAGAGAGAAACCAAAGAATTTGATTACTAAGTGAAAACCTACATCAGTTTGCTCACATGCAGATTCAACAGTTCCTGGTGCTGAAATCAGCTATCTGAATCCCAGAATTAAAGGTGTGCATCAGAAAGATATCTGGCTTGACCTATCTTAGTAGAAGTCTTTTATGTTTTACAAAACATCAAAATATTAATTGACAAAGCATATAATATCTAATATTGCACAGTAGGGACCAAACCATGATCTCTTGGCTACTGATCTGCAGGGCTGTAAGTTTACAGCTGGGAAGGACAGAAGGATCTGTTGTCAGCTAAACTTCTGCAATAAAGACATCAAACCTCTCAGTTTCTCTTAGGCCCTCAAACATACTGGCTTAAATAATGTGGAAATTATTGATAAAATAATCAAAATGTATATCCTGACGTGAGCTATGCAAGCATACAAATTACATGACTCCTTAACTATTATTAATACATGTTATTATCTTCAATTCACAATTTCCTGGTATTTAAATAACTGTTGATCTAAAGAAGTTGGTAGGAGGGGAAGGCAGACGACTTCTTTGTTTGTCGTTGGCATTTTAACCAAGAGCTTGCTTTGCACTGTCAATAATGGAATTGTATTTACTGAGAGTGTAACAGCTGACTCTCTGGTAGGACACAAACACGCACTTCATGTTGACAAAGCCTTGTCACAACATACCAAAGCTGTGTCACTTTCAGGTTTCAAAGGCTCAGGAAGACTATTGTTACTCTAAAACTAAGCAAATGTTTCGTTCCCTTGGTTATCCCTTTTCAGAGCAACTCAGAAAATTAATGCCTCTTATACAACCAGTTCACACCATGGCAGTAAGAAGAGTTGCCACCTCTATGTAGGTAAGACCATTCTGAACCTCCACGCTCATTACAAATAGGCATGTGCCTTCTTTCAAATTGAGATTTAGGGCCTGTAATTCAGTCCTTTAGTCTATAAATAGTATATAGAGCTCAATACTGATCAAGAAGAAAAGTCAGCTGCATCCATAAACAGATTCTTAAGGAAAAAAATCAGAATACTCCTATGTCCTGTAAAAATGTGTCTGTAATTACATTAAAAAGCATAATTCAACAGAATTTGGCAAGTCATTTCCATGTTAAATCTTTCTTTCAGGCCAGAGCTGCAAACTCTGAAACTGTGTAAGGACTGATTAACAGCTAAGAAGTCTCCTGTCCACATTTTTTTTTTTTTTTTACTTTTTATTCATGATCAGCATTAAGTCAGCCACACCAGAATTTGAGAGTATCATTTTCTTTTGCTTCTGTAAATTTGCTTTTGCTAATATCCAGTAAAATAGATAGAGCGTAAAAATTGTAAACTAGCAAAATTGTGGCTTATAAATTTGAATCTACACAACGTGGAAGGAAAGACACTTTTAATGAAGGAATGCATAAAGACAGCTGAAAGTCCTCATTAAACTTAACTGTGAAAATGCAGTCACAGCTCCTATCAGCGAGCTAGCACTGTCAGTCACCTCTGTCTCCAGTTCAGCACTACATAAATAAGGTTTGCTACTTGAAGCGTTAAAGCTGCTGTATTAAATCCGGCTCCTGAACCCACTTTAGGACTCTCACTGATTTCAACTCATTTCTTACAGAACATGAGGACAAAGCATCAAACGGGGATATGAACTGGAAGCAACTCCGCATGTTGTGCGTTGGATTAACGATGATTACCTGGAACTGAAACTGTTCTTGAAAACATTTAATGTGCCTATTTCTGCCCTTGGCCTTAACACATTAAAAAAGGGAAAAAAAAGGCAAAGAAAACAACCTTCCATTTTCCCATCTTCTCACAGAACCAAGAAGCACCTGCAGATACTGCAGAGAAGAAATAATTGTAATTGCTGTTGTAATTGCACCTTAATCTACTGTCCTAGTCTCTATCACCTAGAAACCTCCTGTTTCTTCCTCTTTTCCCCATGTCTCAGAGCAAAAGCTGTTCAGAGCACCTGCCAATCTTTTAGCAGAAATAAGAATCTACCATTATCATAGTATATAATTTATGACGTCCTCTTCCTACACCAAGATCAAGATGCAAAGAGCACTTGATTGCACAGGAGGAAAAAACCACCATGCTGTGACCTCAGTGGTATGCTTCCTTCTATAGCTATTTGCAACTTTTCTCCAAATTGCATTACTTTACCCACAATACTCTTCCAAACAAGGAATAATAAACAACACATTAACACATAAGCAGGCATGAATAACAAGCTTTTTTATTGAATGAGCAATGCTGATGACATTCAACCTTAGCTGTTTTAGAGTTGAAATTTAAGAGGCCCTTTATGCATTCTTTCTGGAATGAGACATGTTATGCACACAATAATACACAAATGATCTATAGAGATCTTGATTATATTCTGAAAGAAAATTTTCAGTTGCAGGAAGGTAAACAAATTTTCCTATTCCTTCTTTGTCAGGGCTGCAGCAGTATGGCTAATCTACACTTTTGTATTATTTATGCAAACAGCACCATAGCTACTAATGTACTTGTTAAAAATAAAGACAATGGCTGATTAGAAAAAAGATTATGTCCTCTTCCATGCTGGTGAAGTAGCTGTCACGATCAGCCCAAGGACATTGCAAGCCACAGCTAGCCTGATGTTTGCTTTAAAATGTAAGCTGCAGTAAAAAGTTACCTTGATAGTAACACTAGCAAGTAGATGCTACGCTCCAGTAACTTTAAAAACGGGCAAGAAGAGGGAATATCCTCATTTCTTCACATTAGTTGCTTACATATTAGAAAGCTCGTCTCCTTAAAGAAGCTCAATCATACAGCCAAACGTAGAGGGAATCTAGAGCACTATTAGGGGCCGTGTTAGGGCACCTAAAGTAAGGCCTTGTTAACAACCCTCACGCTTGACCTGCACACCTGCTTTATCTCTGGGAGAAACAGCAGACACCGGCGGCTGCACAGCACCTCTCAGCACCACCCCCGCTCCGCATAGCCCCAGCCAGCAACCTCGGTAAGGGACAAGCCCCGTCCCGTCCCCAAGCAGCCGAGGCGCACCTGCCAGGCGGCGCGGAAACCCGGCCGTTAACGGCAGGCGCTTGCCCTCGAGCCCTTCGCTCCACGGGACCGGCCAGCGGGACGCGCAGAAGCGGGTAACGGTGACGAAAGCCGCGCCGGACCGCAGCACCCTGTACCGTGCCACCGCCGCTCCCCGGGGCCAGGGCCCCGCCCACTGCGGGCCGCATGCGCACGCCGCCTCCTCCCAGCGGCCAGCACTGCCCCCTGGGAACGCGCTCGCGGGCGTCGCGGTCGCCACGGAGTGACGTCACGCGACAATGGCGGCGGCCGCGAGCGCACGCGGTGGGAGGTCGTGTTAGCGGCAGCTGCCGATAGTTGCCGGTGGCGGGCGGAGCCCTGCAATCACACTCTGCTCTTCTCCGCCCTAGGGCTGCAGAGCGCGGTAAGCGCTGCGGGGGAGGCGGGGGGAGCCCCTCGCCCCGGGGCTGCAGGCCGGTGGGGCCCCTCGGGCCTCCTGCGGGTCCCGGCGGGTGCCCGGAGCTCCCGCGTGCGGCGGCCGGGCTGGGCCGGGCCGGGCCATGCCGCCCCTCCGGCGGGCGGCACCCGGGGTAGGCAGGGACGAGAGCGCTTCGCGGCCTGCGGGGATTTATCTGGCGATTCTAGTTTTGTCCCTGGCAGCGTTCCAGGAGCGAGGCTGCAGGCCTGGCCCGCTGCAGCTGTGCGTAAGGCCATTTGTATCAATAATGTTTCCAAAAATGAGTAAAAGGATTATGCCTTGCGTTCCTGTTTGTTTGAATATCATCACTGTATGTAATCCTCATTCTTTTCATGTGATGTTCTGCTTTTTTTCCCTCCATTTTCTTTTTTAGGTAAAATGAAGGCCAAAAAAGGAGGAAGATTTAAATCTTCCTTTAAATTGAAACAAAAAGGCATTCAAGTAGTAGGAAAATGGAAAACTGTGCAAATCGACCCCAATCTATTTGCTGATGAGGAATTTAGAGATATAGTATGCTTGGAGGAACTTACAGAGTACAAGCTAGTAAGCTCTTCTAAAGTGGGGAAAGTAAAAGAGAAGAGAAAGGCTGAGAGTGTTTCAGAAGGTGGCAATGAGGAGGAGGAAGAACTTATCGTCCCTCCCAAAAAGAAAAAGAAAAGGAAAACAAAAGATTTGAGAATCGAAACAGATAAAAGCGATGATCCTAATGCAGCAGAAATTGATGTACCAGTTGATAAAGAGGCAAAGTGTAATGAAATAATTGAAGCAGCAAATTCTGAGGACCGTGGACATGTGACTGAGAGCACTTCAAGCACAAAAGATGCTCCAAAGAAAAAGAAGGTAGCTAAAAATAAGACTTCTCAAGCTCAGGAAGCTCTTCCATCAGTACCTACTTCTAAAAAAGTTAAAAACTGGACAACAGAAGTTGTCTCAACTGATCACAGAGCTGATGTGTCTGCATGGAAAGACCTGTTTGTACCTGAACCAGTGTTGCGTGCCTTGAGCTACTTGGGGTTTAGTGCTCCAACTCCTATTCAAGCTTTAGCCTTGCCTTCTGCTATCCGGGATAATATGGATGTTCTTGGTGCTGCAGAAACAGGTACAAATCTGTTAAACTGGTTGTATATGCTGAGAACTTCCCATCTCACCTCTTTAAATGTAGGTCGTGGTTACGAGTTTTTATATGTAGCAGAAGAAGCATTTATATGTAGGAGGAGAGTTTGAATCTTCTGCATATCCAGCAGATTAGTAATGATTCATTGTAAAGTATTAAAACTTTGTAACTTACAAACACAGGACATTCCATCTATACAAAGCTTTGAAGTCTCAGTGAGTTTTTATGCTTCTGACAGAAGTCTCTTTTTTGGTTGTTTCTCAAATTGTTTCCTATTTTGGGAACTGTAAGGCAATACACTGCAAAGGGGAGAATTAACGAAACAAACAGGGTCATCTTTCCAACAGCCTAACTTCTATGGATGTCCCTGTGCCAAGGCAAAGCAGAGAACTAGGTTCCGCTGAAGATGATTTAATACTAGCTTGGAGTGGTAAATAAATGCTAGGCACAGTTAGGCATGAATATGGCCCAGGCCTTTATTGTAGCAAAACAGGCCAACCCTGTGCCGTCTCTGGGACTGTACATTGTCACCAACCCTTCTCACTGCTTGTGCTTGTAAGTATTACTTGAGAGGTACTGTCTCTTGTCCAGCTTGTGATCCAGCTTATGCCTTTGAGCATTGCTAGCCTTCGTGAAATTTGTTATAGCTCCTTTTTTACTTAATACTGTGAAATCTCAGAGTCTTATTCCCTCTGACTTTTTTTGCTGCTAATACCTTTGACGTTTTCTCTTCTTTAGCAGTGCAGTGGTTTTTTTCCCCCAAAAAACTAAAAATAGGAAGCACAGTTGGAAGCTGCCTTGGTTTAAAGGCTTCCTTCGCATTCTTTTCATCTGTTCCAGTTGCTTTATCTCACTGCTTGTCTTGTAAAACCATTTACTGCTCTCGAGCATGAAGGTATACTAATATGCAGTCATTTGCATTTTTATTTTAATTAGAAGCTAGGCTGGTGCTATTAGCTTTAATAAGATTGGAAAGTCCCTCAGGCAGTGTTCTTGAAAATGGAACTGAAGATTTAAATGGTGTTTTTGTCCTGCAAAAAAGTGCCATTTTGGCAGTGCTGAAAAGCAAATCCCTCACTAGCTGCAGAATGGAAAGCGCTGTTGATGACAGGTTGTTTTGCTGCTCTAATTTTGCATAACCCTGAGGTATTAGGGCTGTTGTGCTCATTTATTTTCTTTCATGAGAGAAAACCAGGGTCTCTCCAGAGAGCCCAGTGGGTCATCAGTGTTCCTGTAGGAACTTGAGGGAAGGTGCGGACAGTTGTCTTAGGAAGTGCTGCAGCTGGGAGAGGCTGAAACTCTGCAGTTCTTTTTTCCACATCCTACTGCTTCCCTTAGCATTGGGCTTGAGGGAGGAAGGTGGCAGGTGAAAGAACTATCAGTCTTCCCTTTTTGGTAGCAACATGGGGGAGAACGGCAAGATTTTGATATAGCAGTAGATTCACATGGAGATCAGATGCAGGAATGTCAAGGCTTGTTTTATGCAGTGGATCTAACTAGTTCTGTTCATTACCATATAGAACTAGTGAAGTTTTTGGTTAAGGAACCAAATTTTATCTCTGTAAAATCTTACAATCTAACACCATTTAAAAGACATTAAAAACTTGAGCTGTAGTATCTGGGGGTACCAAGATAAACTTTTCTCCTGGTTTGGCAGGCCTGGCTATGGTATGTGATCTGTGTGTTGTGCAGATAACGTGCCCTGTGAGGTGATTATTCAATTTGTGGGTGAATCTAGTGCCTGCAGAATAGTCCTGATCATCACAGCCATAATCTATCTGGGTGCAGTACTGACATTTGCACCAGCCAAATTGCATTACATTTAATTCAAGATCAGCAGTGTTCTTCACCTTAAAAACAGATGTTCTGGTAATACAGAATCTTATTGTATCTGCAAACTGAATTTGCATATTGAATCTGCAGATCCAGATTATAAACATTTTTTGCTTCAAGTGTGGAAGTCACGAGAAACCTCCCAGACATGCAAAAAGGTGGGGAAGGGGATACGAGGAACCTTTGCAGCAGTATTGATCAGGATAACAATACTGGTCTTAGCTGTTTATTAACTAATCTTAAGGTTCTCCCCTAAATAGGCAAAATCCTGTGTTGCTGAATTTGGCAAACCATTATGGGTTTGTGATATGGACAAACAGTGCTCAGGGAATTGAGATGAGATTTCCAGAGGACTGCTTCCCAGCAGTGGCCTATTGCAGCAATGGTGTCATAGTGTCTTGTGCTCTGAATGCTGCTTTTGTGATCAATGAGCTGATATTTATGAGAACCTTAACTGGTGTGGATGTGCTACCAGGCTTCTCTTAACATCCTTTTTAGTGACAGATAGGTTAGAAGGGAATATCTGGCAGGGATGTGACTTGCAGTTTGGTACAGTAAACCCCTGAAATAAAAATCAGAGGAGCATTTTTGTGTTTGACAACCCCCTTCTCTCCAAAGTGGATTATCTGTTTTAAATCAGACTTATGTGTTTTGATTATAGACAGTCGAGTATTTCAAAATACTGTGTTTATAACTTTCTAAGGAAATGTACTGTAAATTGTAGATAGAAGCGAATCCTTCAAGTATATTTCATTTTGTCCTTGGCCTCATTTGCTATTCCTTTATTTGGAGAACATTGATCAGAACTGTCAATTAGGGCATGGTACTCTCCTTACGGGTATACAGTTCTTTAAAAATATCTCGTCTGCAACTGCAGCTTTTAAAAAACACTTTGAGAACAAATGAATCTGCCTGACCTGCTAGAGATTGGAAAAATACCTATTCCCCAGGAAGTATGCTATTGGTGACCTCAAGGAGATGTATAAAGGGAACAGGAGAAAAGATGCTATTGCTGCAAGTTTCTGGTCTTCCAAAGATGAAGAGTTTGTGTGTGTTACAAATGTATGTTTTAAGAACAGTGTGTGATTGGCTGTTGCTTTTCTCATCCTTTCAAATAAATGACTTGTCAGTCTGTATTATTCTTCTTGCTTGTTTTTTTAGGAAGCGGCAAAACGCTTGCATTTGCAATTCCAATGATTCACTCTGTGCTGCAGTGGCAAAAATCAAATAGCTCAACAACCAGAAATGACAGCGTTTCTAAAGAGTCCCATCAGCATTATGATGAAACAAGATGGGAAAACGAGGATGAAGCAGAAAAACTAACCCATCAGCAGGTTGAAGATAGCGGAGATGAAGATGATGCCTCTTTCACAACTGGCTGTGTGAAGGTGCTGGAAAATTTTGAATTTGATTCTGGTGACAAGACACATACTGTTGGCTCCTGTAAAAAGAGACCTCTTTTAGGACTGGTCCTTACTCCCACAAGAGAATTAGCTGTACAAGTAAAACACCACATTGATGCAGTTGCAAAGTTTACAGGTATGTACACCCCACAGGCTGTGTCCCAGATTATGCTGCGTTTGGATCTTGGCATTGGTGTTGAACCAGAATGTGTGCCACAGTTTCTTCCGCATCATAAAATTGGGGTGGCTTTTGGAGGGTTAGGTTTTGTAGTTGCTAATATTTGAGAAATGCATTCACATTCTTCAGTGAGATGCATGTGGAAGTAAACGGTTAATATGGGATATTTTGCTTTAAAATGTTTCTTCCTTCAAATAGCTATTGGCTTGTGCTTTAGCAACACAGAATCAGTACTATATACCCAGCCACAGGTGACTTTGTCCTGGTTTTGGATAGTGTAGGTTATATATTAAAAATAAATTCATTATATGTATATAACTTATTAATATAATTTCCTTTTTTTACAAATATATCCATCTATGTAGATAATAGATTATAGATACAGACATATCTATAATTTAGGTCTATCTATGAAAAACAGAAACTGTGGCCATAAATTTTAAGGGTAGAAGGCATTGCTGGATTGTCTGACTTACCTCCTGCAGCAGTCAGGCCACAGCATATTGCTGGGTAACATGCCTGATGAAAGAAATTCCATCCTCTTCCTTTCTCTTCTAAACCAGAGGTCAGCACATCCCCGTCTGTTCATCCGGGAAACAACTCCCCAGCTGTCCAATAGTAGTAATTGTTTATTTATTGAAGAGGATATGTAGTGCAGTGAGCTTTTAAGCACAACTTCCTTTTGTTGTTGGTTTGTCCTGCTGTGCTCATCAGCCCACAGCTGATTACAAGGCTAATTTTAACTCCTAGCCTGAAAGAATTTATATCAGTACAGTTCTGACAGGAGCAATGCTGTTTGTGTGTAAAAAATCTGTTGCCCAAGTGATGTATAGTTGCTGCAGCAGAAGAGAAAATGTTTTGATGAAGGTTTTCTTTATTGTCTCCAACTCACTTTGAAAAAAATCTTCACCTGGAAGCATGGGATTCCACAAGTAGTAGGGAAGAGAGATTGGTGGCAGCTTGGATACTGCAGGAATCTTGCACAGTGGCATTGAGTTTGTCATGGGCCAATGTATTCTTTGAAGAAGTAGGGTGAAATAAGCTATGTGTGGAGTCTGTGTTTCCAAAACTAAACTCCTTTTAGTACCTAAGCAGATTGTCAAAATCTAACTTAGGGTCTGCACTACTGTGCAGTCCAGAGAATTATTAATTGGGTGGGAGTGTTCTTGTTAGGATTATTCCATAACAGTTACTACAAGACAAGCATTTCTCAGTCTTATTCTTGGGAGCCCTGCTTGTTATTTGTAACAGGAACATGCTTGCTCATGGAGATATAATTGACAAAACATGAGATTCTGAAGTACGGGTAAACAAAGCTAACAGCTATGGAGTACATACGTGATTCTTCCTGCTATTGGAAGACAGGTCACTAAAAGAAAGACTAGTTTTGGTGTCTAGCAATAATGAGGATCTTTCTGTAAAATTGAGGGCATTTCTGTGTGTTCAGTGTAACATAAAACCCCTGAAGTTCCCTGGCCAAAGTGCTTGCTTAAAGTTGCGGTATAGACTTTATAAAATGCTTCTTTGAGTGGATGTATGTAAAGAAATTCACTGATAAATTAGTGAGATAAAATCTATTATTTATATGTTCCAGGCATTAAGACTGCAATTCTAGTTGGAGGCATGGCTGCACAGAAGCAAGAACGTGTACTGAATCGAAAGCCAGAAATTGTAATTGCAACCCCAGGCCGTCTGTGGGAGTTAGTTAAAGAGAGACACCCACATCTTTCAAATCTTCGACAGCTCAGGTAAAAGTGCCTTTTAGACTATCTGCTGGATACTGAACTGGGTGTCACCGCATACTGATTATGTTTACTAACTGATTAAATAATTTAGACTACGTAACATCACTTATTTCTTTGCCACAGTGTTTTATTGAAATGCACAGTGGTTATACTGATGGAGAGAAATGTCAATTAAAGCCAGTAGCAAAAACCTCATTGATCCTTTTGAAACCTGATTTTTCAAAAAGAAATGTGGAAGGCTACTGTAGCTGCCCTGGCATACCTGGTGCTCCTTTGGGTTTTACATGCAGAACCTCCCTTATGTGTTTAGCAGGAAAATTTCTTTTTAAGTGTGTCAGATTTGTATTTATCTGCACAAGTGTATTTTTACTGTGTGTTTTCTATTTGACAGGTGCCTTGTGATTGATGAAGCAGACCGAATGGTTGAGAAAGGTCACTTCTTAGAGCTCTCTCAGTTGCTGGAAATCTTAAATGATTCACAGTATAACCCTCAACGACAGACTTTTGTTTTTTCTGCCACTTTGACTTTAGTCCACCAGACTCCCACAAGAGTTTTACAGAAAAAGAATGCTAAAAAGATGGACAAGAAGACCAAACTAGAATTGTTAATGGAAAAAGTAGGAATAAAAAGCAAACCCAAAGTAATAGACTTAACAAGGAAAGAGGCTACTGTTGAGACTCTGACAGAAACCAGAATCCACTGTAATACAAATGAGAAGGACTACTATCTCTATTACTTTCTTCTGCAGTATCCAGGAAGAACCATGGTCTTTGCAAACAGCATAGACTGTGTAAAACGCCTCAGTTCTCTCCTCACAATCTTAAATTGTGATCCTCTTCCTTTGCATGCCAACATGCACCAAAAACAAAGGCTGAAAAACCTGGAAAGGTTTGCTGAGCGAGAGAGGTGAATAGATTTTCTACTTCCTAGTAGAGAATAGAAATCGTGTAAAGGGTAGTGGGGAGAAGAAACAGCTCTGTTGGAGTAGGAGCAGGTTGGGGGAGGCAAGGTTATTAATGAATAAGGATGGGGTTTCACAGGATGGTTGAGGTGATGGGGTGGAGTGAGTTCCTCTTTGCAAGGGGAGAGGCTGAGGGCACTGGCTTTGTATCACCTGAGAAAAAAGACTGTGGGGACCTAATGGTGGTCCTCTGATATCTTAAAAGGTTATCAAGAAGATGGAGCCAGGCTCTTCACAGTAGTGCATGGTAGGAGGAAGAGGGATAAAGGGTGCAAGTTGAAATTAGATGTTCAGGCTGGATACAAGCGAGCTTTTTCTCTGTGTGGATGCTCAGGCATTGGAAGGGGCTGTTCGTTCTTGGAGGTTTTTGAGGCTCAATTACATAAAGCCCTGAGCAACCTGCTCCAACTTTATAGTTCACCCAGCTTTGAGGAGGAGGTTGGACTAGAGACCTCCTGAGGTCCCTTGGGGCCTGAATTATCCTGTGGTCCGGCAGCTCATTGCTGCTGAAGGAGCTGTCACTTGCCCTGTTTTCAGCCATATGCTTTTATAACCATCCTGCACACTTCTCTGCCCCTGTGCCCTGGCTCTGCAGCTCATTTGATCCTTCTGTAAGTTGGTTCATCTCACTAAACCATCAGAAAACTAGCCACTTTTTGCTGGGTTAGGATCTTGCAGATTTAGTTAGATGAATTAGCTAGAGCAATGCCAGAGAACGGGAAGCTGTGCCTTTCAGCAGCAGTGGGCAGTCAGGTTTACCCAGGCAGACCTGTCCTGCCATTTTAAGAATTACTGTTTCCTGCTGGCTTTGGGATAGCCTTTGGGAGGAGACTGGTGGTCTCAGTACTTCCATAATCCAGAAGCCTCACAGTTTAGTCCTGTTGTGAAGTACTGCATGCTGTGTCTGACTGCATGGGAATTTGTACCTTGGTAATAGACTCAGGCAGGGGAAACAGGTTGAATTACTGTGATAGATCTGCAGTATCCTTTAGCAAAATGTAGTATTGATAGCATTGGCCTAGGCCAGACAGGGCATTTTCAGGGACTGCAGATTTTCAAGACAAGAAAAAAAAAATCTATGCGACCATCTATCACAGCCTCCTGCAGATTGCAAGCTGTAGAATTTTCTGCTTTGAACTTTGTAGCAATAGAGTATACAGTCAGATGCCATAAAATCTTAACAGATTCCCATTACCAACAAGTAACTAGTTTCAGCTGCTGGGAGATTTTTTTTTTAAACAAATTGTTCTGTACCCTAGGGAGACTTTTGTCTCTGTAGTAGACTGTTTATATAAAAGAATGACTTTTTTGCATAGTTCTTCATTTCTATGGGTAAGAAGAAATACTAATTGTCAGAACAGACACCCCCCTCTTGTATTTTTAGCTTTTAATTTATTGAGAGAACTTATTTGAGTGCAACTTGGTAGAAGATAATTTCAGCCCCAAAAAGCTATTAAATCTGTACTGTTAATAATGTGGTTTTTCTCAACGGGTTGAACTTGTAATAACCTTTCTGTCCTGCTAAAAGTTCAACTGTGTTGTTAATGGTATAGTCATATCAAGCTAAAGATATTTCTAAACCGTAAACAATAAATATATTTTCAACTGGGCAGAGCACTGAAAAATCTAATGAAGGGGAGCGTACCCGCCTGCTAAATGGTTGGGTTAAGGTCATTATAAATAGTGATTTGTGCTAGCGTTCCTGTGAATTGGGAGAGAATAAAAGCATAGGAAAACAGGATCCAGCAAGGTAGTGAATTTGTTTATTAGAAACAGAATAGACCTGCTGAAGGTAACCTTGCATTTTTTTTAACTTTAATAATTGCTGTTTCAAAACTACCTCTGATGTAATATTTGGTATCATTTTCTGTAAGGGCAAACAAATAGCATATTTCCAGCAGATGATATAGTAAAAATCTGTTCCTTAAATTGCTGTGGTAGAATTCTAGGTCGCTCTATTTTATGTTCCTTGGCAGATGGTTTACTCTTCAATTTCATGTTCATTAAATGTTATCACTTTCTCAGCTGTGTCCTCCTGACAACAGATGTTGCAGCTCGTGGTCTTGATATTCCCAATGTGCAGCATGTCATCCACTACCAGGTTAAATATTTTTAATGTTTCTGTTTTTATGGTTTTGGTTTTGAAATAAGCTTTTGCTGATCCAAACCCTGAACGCTATTAAGCTGTAATTCTTGGTCCTGTATATAGTATAGTCCCAAGTAGAGATATGATCATTATTAATTTAACTATCCTGTAGTGCTTTGTGCTGAAGGATCTCATTGCCGCAGTGACTGACTGTGGTAGGTAGCACTTCATGAATGTGTGATTATAGTTGAGAAATGACATAACAAATATGATTCTTCTTGCTTTTTGCTTTGATACCCAAAAGTGTCAAATGACTCAGCCCTATTACTCTTCTCTGAGGACACATACAATTTTTTCCAGCTTTGTAAATGAAATGGCAGAGGGTCAGAAGTTGAGAGACTCACAAACAATTATGCAAGGGAGAATACTGGACCAGAGAACAAAAGTGTCTCCAGATATCATTTTTTACTTTACCTTCAGCTGTGTTACATGCAATGTACCATGTGTATATAAAAACCAATATTCTTTAGCAACCTCTTGACAGGCAGCTGCTGCCTTTCCATGGCCAGCTTCATGGTTTTTCTGAATATTTTCAGGTCCCTCGTACTTCTGAGTTGTACGTACACAGAAGCGGCAGAACAGCCCGAGCTGCCAATGAAGGCCTTAGCCTGTTGCTGATTGGCCCTGATGACTTGATTAATTTTAGGAAAATTTATAAAACATTGGAGAAGAGTGAAGAGCTGCCATTTTTCCCAGTTGAAACCAAGTGCATGAATTCTATCAAGGTAAAGAAACAACAATCTCTTTGCAGTCTGAGTAGTTGCTTGCTTACTTATATTACTGCATTGCCCATCACATTATTTCCCAGTTTCAGATGAAATTACTCTTCAGAAGCTGGATTTGAAAATGAAGTTAATCCTACTTTTATCTTTTTTTTAAGTAATGTTTGTGATTTCTCCTCAATAACTGGCCCAAGAAATGTGTTCAAATATAAACATCCCTTACATTTTTCTTGCACGTTGTTACGTAGAGCTTCTCATGACTACATTCCCAAAAACAGTACAGGGAAGTGAGTATGTTTTGCTGCTGGGGAGTTGGAACGGCTCTGTTAAGTACGTTGTTTAAAACCTCTTGTGTTAGGAACAGTAGCAGGTCAGGGATCTTCAGTGGTCTTCATCTGTCTCAGCTGAAGTAGTGAGTTGTCTACTTTTCTAAAAGTGTGAGGCCACAGCTGCCACTGAACCCTGTCAAACCAGGTATGTTTCCTTTTTCTAGGTTATTGTCCTTTTTAAGGAGAATTCAGTCAATCAGTAACTCACTAGATGGGCAATGATTAGGATTTACAAAACAACATATTTTAGAAAGCATCTAGTCACTGCAGATTTTCTACTTCTCGAATAAGAGGCCATTTCGTGTCTGAGCATTCTCTTAACAGTTTGGGTGACATCAGCCTTGTACAAATGGGACATATTTAAATACTGCATTTGAAAGGAATCCAGCTGGGGTTAGAGTGTCTGAATATTGCACAGACACTGAGAACAGAAGAAAAATGCAAGCAGTCAGATAATGCAACAAGTATCTTCCTTACAGTATTCTGGTTCATGCTTATCCAGTTGGCTTGGACTGAGCCCAGGGTCCACCCCAGTGGCAGCAGCGGTATCCTCGCCTTGGGAATAATGTCAGCAAGTTTCAAAGCCCAGGCTTGCTGAAAATGGGATATTTAATATGAATCTTTCAGGAGATGCAGCTTTCTAAAAGAGGGAGAAAATCCAAGAAATGCTTCCACAGACTCGTTTTTCTCCTCTTGGTAGTAACAAAGAGAATTTCTTCTTCTTCTTTTTTTTTTTTTTTTTTTTTTTTTAAAAAATCTCCCCCCTTGCCCCCCTCCACCTGCCAAATGTTTCTGGTTCAACAAAGAAATCTGTTGGTTTTTAGAGTGTTTCTTCAGAGGTCCCTTCTGTGTTTCTTGATGAGTAGTTCTTGGCTCTTATTATGCTTTGTGAATTAATGGGCAAATAAATATTGTTTCCACACTTAAATTTTCCTGTCACTATCTCACAGTCTTCTATCCATAATAGTAATCCTCTCCCCAGAAAAGATGTCTTCGTAATTGTAATTACAGGACTGCAGCCTCCTAGGCCCTTCACATGGTCAGGTCTCATTTACACTTTGCCCTGGGCTTAATCACACAGCCACTGTAGTTGGTAATGCTGGTTCTTTATCTCTGTCCCTTTGGCACACTCCTTCCCTGGTTCTGCATGCCTTCATTCAAGTTCAGGAAAAGTCTGAAGGGATTTCACACTTGAGAGGAATAGAATTGGTGAACCTGGGTAGAGGAGAGACCAAAAGAGGAGTCAAGTTTTACAAAGATGGAAAACCAATAAATTTCTTGTAATGATCTAAGGAGGAGTGACTGACTTGTTTTATTAGTCAACTGCATGTTTAATTTCCTCTCTCTCTCTCCCTCCCTCCCTCCCTCTGCGTCTTAATTAGCCAGCAGTTCTGTCTGGTGCTGTTACGGTGCAGTTGGGGTGGTCAGGGTGTCCTGCACAAGGTTTGTTTTGTGCAACCGCAAGCACATTCCAAAGAGCAGAACTTGCTGCTGGGTTGATTATTATTTCCTGTCAGTGCAGATTTTCTTTCCATAATGAATTAGTTATTTAAGACAGCTTGGCCCAGCTGGAAGGCTGCAGGTCAGGTTAGATTTGCTAGACATCTTTGTTCCACCTGTGTGCAGCTGGGAGGAAGGGCAGGACATTTTGTCCTGTGCCTAAACAAGGTCAGGTGCATTTCTGAAAACATGAGTAGCTCCTTCCATATGGCCTGCTGGAGCTTACTTCTTCAGAGTGGGATGAAGCTAGCGGCTGCCCATTATTGCTGAGACTGGTATCTTTAAGATCCAGCTGTACTATAAATATGTAACTTGGAAATTACTGGTATCTGAATCATGATTTGTCCTTGATGTCTCTGAAGTGTTTGTAATGACTCGTTTAAAGAACGAAGAGTTAACATTCAGGCATGTTTAGTGGTTGAGATGTTTTCGAAGTCAGATTCTATCATGGATCTGAAGAAGGAAAACACTAGCAAATGATGACGTGTCTTTATTACATGGGGCACCTGCTGGGACAGCAGTAGGGATCAAAAGTGTCTCTGAACCTCAGTTGCATTGTAATGCATGCTCTCAAACACTGATTCTGCTAAAGTGCCCCACATTTAAACTTGATAATAATGTCTAAAATGTTCTTTTCTTGTAGGAGCGGATGAATTTGGCACGGCAGATTGAGAAGGCAGAGTATTTCAACAGTCGGGTAAAGCAGCACAACTCCTGGCTCCAGCAAGCTGCAGAGGCTCTTGAGATTGATCTTGATGATGACATGTTTATGGGTAAGTAGAAATGCTTGTTTAAGGGTGTGCTCAGTTGGTCCCATAGCACTGGTGTCCAGAAGAAGTCCCACCATGGCAGAGGAACTCTTAAAACCTGCAGGGCAGAAGGTAAGGAAAGGAGTGTCATTACTTAGTATGTGGTGTTGCTGGTGTTTTCGGGATGATTGTGCAGATTTCTGGTGCTGTGTGAGGTGTGACAATTCTGACAAGTCACAGACAAGTCCACATGTTGTAGGACAAAAATTGTCAGCTTCTGGCAAACATTTTAGGGTAATCTAAAGCACAGTATGTCCTGCTTGAGTCTTGTCCCCTCTGTGTCAAAGAAAAAGCTGTTTCTCCACTTCTGCTTATCTCTCCCACTCCCCTGTAGTCAGGCAGCAGGACAGGAGCCTGACAGCTCTGTGTGGGAACACCCAGGAAGCGATAGCAAACACCAAAAATTGTGAGCCTTATGTAGGTTGAGTTGTGTGGGCTGAATGGCCAATACTTACATTCAAGTTGCTGAGGTTTTTGGTGGTGTGTTAGAACTAAATAATTTTTTATATTTTTAAAATTAAATGTTCTGCAGTCTGTGCTTGACAGAATGTGTAGGGCTGTGCAACTACTGGTGCCTATTAGTTCAAAACCATGAAGCTTTGCACTCCTTATATGCGCTGTAAAATGCCACATTGTGTTCAGATTTTAGGAGCTGAAGGTATGATTTCCTAACAGTTCTTTGAAGGCATTCTGAGTAGGGGTGTTGCCTGGGTCACTTTAGCTTAAGCTGTCTCTTAACCTTTTAGCTGCTAAATATGCAGATGCCTTAATTTTGAAGCATGTTCACATTAATTTTTTTCTTTTCTTTATTCATGGCTGGCCTAGCTTGTTCTCAACCACTTTGCAAGCAAGTGCTAATCATCTCTGTCCAAACTGTTCAGGAGCGCTCTCAGATAATTAGCACTCTGCTGTCTTGTTTTGACATAATCTGAATATGCTGTGCTTTGAAACGAGTTTCAAAACAGCACATCTAGTCCAAGTAAGTTGTGGCTCTTGAGTGAAGCACTTTGTAATTGCTACCCAGAATCTTGCCAGATTCATGCTTTTAAAATGTATTCAGTCTCTGATTCTTCCATAGCTTGTTGGAGACCAATTAAAATTTCAGTCATTCCTCCCATAAATGAAATGCCTCTTACACTGTTACAAAGATTTAGTAATGTCCTTCCAATTTACGTTACAGCAACCTTGATTTCATTAATTCTGTCCAGTTCAGGCCTCTGACTGTATTAACTATCTCTAGTCTTTTCTATGCCCTTATTTCTCCTGTGTTACTAAATCTGAGCACCTCATTGGTTTTTATGTATAACGAGGAAGGGGCTTCTTGTTTTGTAGGTGCCGAAATGAGGCATGCATAAAGTAACAAAATACACAGAAGCATCTGCCTGAGCTAGAAGCCCTGGGTTAATAATACCTTATCTTCTGGGCCCCCTTTCCTTTTGTTCCCAAGTCTCGTCTGGCTTTTGAGAGCAACTGAATGATTTAGCAGAATGATACCTGGGCTATAGTTACTCAGTAGTCAGAATTCTTCTTGATCTTGGTATCTTGTGGACAGCCTGGGTGATCTGAAAGTGTCACAGATGACTGCAAGACTCTATGGGAATTGAGTGACCTTGTTAGAGAGATGAGATTAGCATCTGACCCTAGCACTACAGAAGCCTGGTGAAAGATGCCAGTGCAAATTCTTCTCTTGTAAAATTCTGTATCTTTGATTTCTGCCCCAAGGAAGAAAAGCTACTGAGCAAGAAGAAAACCAAAAGCAAAAGATGCTGAAGGGGATGAAAAAACAACTAAAGCACATGTTGTCCCAGCCACTGTTTAAAGTCCTTATGAAAACCAAGTACCCAACACAGTCTGGAAAACTACTTCTGCCTCAGACATCAGCGGGCATTTCAGAATCTGCTCTGGGTACCGTGTCCAAACAACAAGCCAAGAAGAAGAAATCAATAAAATTAAATTAGATAACTGAGCAAGATCACTCGGTGTGACGGAAGCAAGGACAATCCTTATCAAGGCTGTCAGTGCTTATGGAGGAACTCAGCTAGAAGACACGTATCAGAGGGTGTTGCCTGTCTTGGTTGTGCAGGCACAAAGCAAGATGCTGATTTAAAGGGCTTTGTTAATGTGTGTTTAGTTACTGTCAAATCTTGTCTTGGATCTTGTTTTCTTATGTTCTTATTCTCTGTATTAACAGAAGTTAATTAGTTTTGAAATAGTTCTGTTTATTACTCTTTTTTGTGAGATGGGTAAAAGTTACTGGGTAAAATTCACTGTGGGCATACTCTAATGATAAAACTTGATTTGAATTTTAGTGTCCTTAAAGGAAAGGGGGGAAGATAAGCTGTATGCAGTCTGAGTACAATCTGAGCTGGTAGTAATGGGAGGTTTGGCTTTTACTGCAGCCAGTTCAGTGAGAAAGGCAGCAGGTTACCAGCAGTGTTACCAGCAAGTCTACAATTCTGGTTATGGAAATCTCTCCCAATTTTCTTTCTCCTCTGATAATATTTTTCTGTTCTGTTCTCCACTGGGTCTAATTCCCTTAGTCCTGTGTTAATATGTTTTAGAATGTGTGAAAAAGTCAAGATAGCAGTGGGCCAGGACTGACCTTGGGAGATATGTAGAGTTTTGAGAAATAAGTGTTGCTACTCAGTGTTGTATTTAATATTTGGAGTTAAGTCTGTATTTGAAAACATGTTAGAACCATGACCTTTACTTTAATGGAAAAGATGATGATGTTGTGAAATGTCACTTTTGAAGAGTGCTTCCTAATAATTATGCTTTTAAAGAATTTTAACCTGACCTGGGCAAGTAATTTTTAAAACTATTTTTAAAAACGTGTCAGAAAAATATAATTTGAACTTTTTTTAAATTATATCTGCTATAAAACCCAAAGCCTGTGTCTGTTTTCAGTCACTTGAGATTTCTAAATTCCTTGTAGCTGATGCCCATTGTACTTAGCAGGCAAGGAGAGGGGAAAAGCACCCAAGAGGTAAGACGTAACAGTGGGATCTGTATTGGTGGGAGCACAGGGAACCTTCACCTGCCAACTCTAGATCAGGCTGAGGTTTTTGTGTCTCATACAGTATAGAACTATTGTCACTGCTGTGATAGGAGGCATCAGTTTACTGAGCTAGTCAAAGAGAAATTTGTCTGTGGGGTTCAGTGCCCCATCTAACCACTTGCCGGTTATGTGAGAATAGCAAACTCTTTACTCTTTCATCTGTGTAAATAACTGAAGCCCCCCCCCCCTACTCCCCCATCTCTGGAGGGCTCTTCTCTTGTTTCCTTGCATTACTGAAGAAGAGCTGTGACAATTTAATCATAAGCATGCATAGCTTATCAATTATGTATTAAGCTTTCCTTGCAATGCACTGTTTGTCTCATGCCCTTTGGAGTAGAGGGGAGAAGTTTTTGGGGGGAAGAGGTGGTAAGGTTTTGCTTCCTCACCCATGTGAGAAGATGAAACATCTTTGGAGTTAATGTAACATCAGAAAAATAATAAGAATTTAAAGAAAGTTCCTTGTAAGGGAAGCTGAAGAAAGGCAAAGTGTGCCCTCATTCCTTTTCTGTGCCATTTTAATCATGTTCCATTATGGAAAGGAAACGTGCATTTTGCATCCCTGAAGGGACTAAAGACCAGGTGGGCCTTTTTTGCATTGTGTGATATATTTTTATTTATGATTCATCAGCAAAATCAAGGCTGGATCCTGACAAAAGAGTTCTGCATCTCCTCCCTTGTCTGGAAATCTGCATGAGGTAGGACAGTTTTGGCAATTTCTAGTTCCATGTGATCAGGAGAATGAATTGGGGGACTGAGAGTATTATTTCCTCTCCATCATTGCTGTGAACTTTTTCAGCTGCTTCTGGTTTACTGTTTAACAACCTAGTTTTCACACTCCCACCCCTTTGTCTGGCCCTCAGCCCACTGTCTTGCTAAGTCTCCCCAAGATGGATCATGACACTTCTGCCCTCCTCCTCGTCGTCTTCATGCTTGCCTGTGGCACGCTCTGCTGCTGGTTTTCTCCTGCAGCTTCTGATGTGCTCAGCATGAGCTCTCAATGCTTAATCTACTGATGCTGCACCCCCACAGGAGCTCAAGATGAGCCTGGACCCTAAAAATATCTCAGTGTCTTAAAAAGAATACTTGTCTAGCACTCTGAAAGCTCTCTTGTGGGTGCCTGCTTTGTCTTGTCTTTATCTTATCAGGATACCCTGAGTTTTCTACCTAGAGGAAAAACCTTATACTTGCTTTAGCTAATTTAAACAAATTATTAAACAGTAACTGGAAAAACTTACCACTTAGCTGCCCTCCTCCAATGTGAACTAGGTTACTGCAGGAAGAGAGGAAAGCAAAGGAGAATGTTTTCTCCGGCTCTGATCGTTTGCATGTGTATCACTGGTGCAAATTAGACATGAAGAGTTTTACATCAAGTACATATGGGCAATTTAATTTTAGCATTTAATAAAATAGGTAGTATCGAATGGTTTCTGTAATGTTCTGCTGGCACAGCAGTTACGCTAAGGCCTCAAACAAGTAATCTTGTGTTTTGTGGCTTATGTAGCTTATGTCTACTAAAATACCCATTAATTAAAGGACTAATTAAGTCTAGGCCATCACAGCAACTTCCAAGTAGATTAATAAAAGCATGAGTTCAGCAGAGTGTTGGTAGCGACAAAGCTGGTGCAGAGCAACCAGTACTACATTACAGAAATTTGAAACCCTAATAACTTCTGAGCCTTTGTTTTTATTTTGTGAATGTGTGGGACCAGTTGATCTCATCCTTGCCACAGAGTTCCTGGTCTGTCATATGCCTGTTAAGAGAAGGAAGAGTCCCTGTAGTTTAAGACATCTGCTGAGGAGATAGTTTGGATAGTTGGGATCTCACATGTTGAACAGCAAAGTTTCCAGACATTCCCCTACCCTTTTCTTTCCTCCCTGATAGGTTAATAAAACAGCAAGTTAGCAAAGCAGAAGCTGGAGTGCTGCCTCACCATATGCCAGCAGCCCAGGCACATGGCTGGCCATGTGGCATAGGGGAGGTAATTTGCACCTTGATGAGAAAGGGCCAGGTACATATGCTTACTGCAGTCAGTCTGTGTATCTAGGTCCCTAAGGGGGAAAGAGTAGGAAAAGGACACTTTCTGATGATCTTGCCTCATACTGCCTGACACCAGGAGGAGAATCTGGTAAAGAACACTGGGCTTTCTTGAGTGTTGAAACACCCACTGCTAGCACAGAGTGCATTTTGGGTGTCTGAGCAATTCCAGACTGTTTGATGAATGGCTTGATAAAGGGAGGAGCTCAGACGACCATCAGTTGAGTGACTAGTAACAGACTGATAATGTAGCAAGCAACAATATGTAAGTGATACCCAATAGTCCTTGCAGAAAAGTAGGATGTTGTCAGAGGTCATAGGATTGGGGAGAAGATGGGAGGCAGGAGACAGAAGGGCTCTCTTTTAGGAAAAGGTCCTGATTATGTAACCCTCTACAGATCCCTTCCATGCCCCCTTTTAATACTCAGGCAGATGTCTGATATTTTTCTGGCCTATGTGAGATTTCCTGTTCCAGCTTCCTTTTGTGAAAGGTACTTCAAGGCTTCAGTGTTTTCTCAAGCAAAGGCTCCTCCTGAGGTTGGCCTCACAAGTGGGTAAGGAAGAGGAAAATAATCTGTGACTGCTGAGGCAAGTTCATCGGCCTGGGGAAGCAAGTGAACAGAGGTGTTATGCTTGTTTGTCTTGGAGTTCAGCAGCTCTTGCTGTGAAGCTTGAAGAAATTATAGCCTGTTTCCAGAGCAACCAACTTTAGATGGTACAAATTGCCAAATTTCTGTAGGTAAGGGTGGCAGTTACAGAACACAGACCCAAATCCTGGGTTGGAAAAGGAGAAAGAGCACTGCAAAGTACACATGGGCTTTGGTACCACTGGGCTTATTAGCAGTCTGATGTTCTTTTATTATTGATGTAATTGTATCAGCCTAATCAGTAGTGTGGATGCTTTTATAGGAGTAGAGTTTGTTTTCCTTTCCTCATGGGAATACCTACACCAGTATAAGCAATTTTAGTATTGACAGGTGTTACGGATTTACGCCCGCCAGCCACCATAACAGGGTCTGACCCTAGGATCCCACTGATTAGTGTGAAGTCTGAGTGAAGGTTTCCAATTCCTCCTTTATTAGTTCTCAGGTTACAACTCAAGCTGGGTGCCTCTGGAGAGGGAACCCTACCCAGATCACACCCCTCAATTATAGCCATATCACCCAGCACTTGATTAAGTCCAATCACTTAATTCTAGTTGGTGGTCTCTTGATTTCTTTCTGGTTTTCACTGTCACTGGGCTGGCTGGCTGAAGTTGCCTCATTCTCCTGGAATTGTTTCCTTGTTTCTTGGCTTCTAGAAAAGAAAAAGAACCAAAACATCTATACAAAGAAGGGTTAATACCAGAACTGGGGTAACCACTTTACTCCAATCTTAAGAAGGTATAGAAGATAATGTAATAATAAAACATTGAGTCTTGTGGCTAACTCTTCTTCACTGGGCAGTTGGTGTATGTATCCCCAGGTCCAACCTTGCTGATGGTTTTCCCAATGACCTTTATAACAGTTATTAATACACCACCTGGGCCACAATTATTCCAGGATAACCAAAGCCAACCATACTGATGCAATCTCAAACCTTTCCCTCTTGGAACTGCGCCTGGAGTGATTGCCACTCTGTAAGGATGGTGGACACACCACACAGGACACTGTCCTTGATTTACAGTCTCTGATGGTGCACTTGGTCAAGAAACAGGTGACTCCCTGGTCCAGGTTGCTGTAGAAAGAAAACAAAAATGACATGGTTCTGGGATTTCCTTCAGCCTTTGTAAACTCGCACAGTCCTGGTTTCAATCCCCAAGGTAGGATTGATGGAATTCCGTGGGGTCGACAGTGGTCCATCTAACTGATATTCTTTGGGCAGCTGTTTAACATGAGAGTGGTGACTCTGGTTATCCTTTTCTGCAACCTTTGCAGCAAAGTAAGAAGTTAATAACACAGTATATGGAGCCCTCTAACTAAGGGTCCAACTTTGTTTTGCAAGAGTGGACTTTTATTATTACTGCATCTCCAGACTGGATATCATGTACTTGTATTCCACCTGATACTGGTTGAAACCATCTGGCTTGTGCCCTTTTTTCTTGTAGATGTTTTTGTATCTCCAAAACAAATTTGGTAACTCATTTATCTCCATCTAAGAGGCTGGTCCTAGTGGGGACAAAGGTCCCAGGTACAGATAAGTGCCTGCCAAACTATTTCTGCTGGTGACAACCCTAGAGGTTGGCAAGGGCTATTTCTAATATCTCATAGCATTATTCCTAAAACTTCAGGCCATTTCAAACCTACCTGACTATAAGTTTGAGCAATTTTACTTTTGAGAGTCCTATTCATTCTTTTCACCTGTCCTGAGGCCTGCAGATGATAGGGAACATGTAGTTGTCACTGTATTCATAAACTTTTATAGAAGTGTATGTTTAGTATTCCCTACGAAAAATGAGAACCCCTGTCAGATCCTATGGTTTCAGGTATTCTGTATCTGGGCATGATTTCCCGCAAGAATGCTTTGACTACTCCTGGAGTATCAGCTTTCCTGGTGGGAAAAGCATCTACCCATCCTGAGAGTTGATCCACGATTACCAGCAGGTCCCTAAATCTGCTCACAGGAGGCATGTCAACATAATTGGTCTGCAGTCTTTGGAATGGGAAATATGCTCATGGTCATCATTCAACCTCCTGTTTGGGTTTTGCATCGGAAAACTTCCAACATGTGTGACAAGAACTCACAATCCTTTTTACTGCCAGATATATATTCCGGGAGCTGCCCACATTTTTTCAGTCTGGTTAAAAATTACTGTAATCCCTTCTTGTGTTTTAACAAGAAACCACCTAGCCAAAGTCATTAAGTATTTTCTTGGTAAAATGGGTTTTCCTCCAGTAGTCAAATTACAGTTTCATCTTTCACAGCCTCCCAATTTACCCATCGAGCCTGTTCTTCCTGAGTAACCTCTGCATATACTTGGGCTGGATTATTGATCTCTGCCCAGTCATCAGCAGAGGGAGTTGTTGTGGCAGTACACTCATATAGGTTGGTGGGCAGCAGCTTTAGCCGCTTTATCTGCTAATCCATTATTTCTTTCAATTTTGCTGGATCCTTTGGTATTAGCTGGACAGTGTACTACAGCGATTTCCCTTGGAAGTGTAATAGCTTCCAATAGTATTTGTATTTCATTTCCATTAGAAATATTCTTTCCCACCAAGGTGAGGAACCATCCTTCTTGCCGTAGTGTACCCATTGCATGACACACTCCAAAAGCATATTTAGAATCAGTTTAAATAGTTACCCACTGATTACATGCCCACCAGGCTGCTCTTGCTAATGCAGTTAATTTAGCCCTTTGGGCACTCACCAGGGTTGTAGGGGTTCTGCTTCAAGTTCCTTTAAGTTTCTCACCGCTGCATAGTCTGTGTGTCATTTCCCATTCACATACTATGAAGATCCATCGGTGAAAAGGGTTAGATCCGAGTTCTCTAGAGGTTCATCTTGCAGATCTTCCCATAGTTGGCTGGAGTGAAACACCTCAGCACAATCATGATATGGCTCACCATCAGAGGGAACAGGCAGTAAAGTTGCTGGATTCAAAGCATCACATCCTTTTAAGGTAATATTATCCACATTTAAAATAATTCATACGAATGCGCTCCTTGTGGGAGAATGGGGAGAATGCTCCTGTAGCATGTTGCTTAAAAATCAGTTCTACTTCATGCGGGATGTGCATGGTTGTCGGGTGACCCAGGACTAACTGCTTTTTCCTATGGTACTCCCTGCTGCTGCAGGATCCAGCTGAGTTGAGTAATAAGCCACAGGGTGGTGGTGTGGACCTAGCTTTTGAGTAAGGACTAGGCTGACTACTCCTTTGTTCTCATGCACAAATAGTTCAAAGGGCTTGGAGTAATCTGGCAATCCCAGTGCCAGAGCAGAAGCTAAAGCATAGTTTAGAAAGCCTTTTCTGTCTCTGGACCCCAATGTATAGGCTCCACTTCCTCTGCCTTGGTAGCTTCTGTCAACAGCTTACTTAACTCCCCAAGGCCTGGTATCCAGGGCCTGCACTATCCTACTGCACCTAAAGATCCTCACAATTTTTTGTTACTGTTGAGGTATTTCTGCAGTAGCCTGGACCCATTCTGGGTCTACTAATCTTTGTCCTTCTTTTAATATAAATCCTAAATATTTTGCTTCCTGCTGACACAGTGGAAGCTTAGAAAGAGATGCACAGTGACCTTTTTGTGCTAAAGGAGCATCTTTCAAGCAATCTTTATATGTCTTACTGGCAATGAAAAAATCATCTACACAATGTACAAGTATAGAACCTCTAGGTAATATAGTATCTTTCAAGTCATCTTTAAGCAAACAGGAGAATATTGTAGAAAATGCAATGAATCCTTGGGGCAAGCAGGTCCACGTTAGTCGTTGGCTTTTCCACATAAATGCAAACAGATGCTGGCTGTCTTCTGCTATAGGAATACTAAAAAAATGCATCTGTTAAATCAAAACCAGTAAATTATTTTGCCCAAGATGGAATTTGCAATAATATTGTTGATGGGTCTGGAACCACCGTATGAGGTAGAATCACACGTTGATTTATCAGTCTGAGGTCCTGCACAAACTGGTATTCTGGATCTCCTTCTTTGCCTAACCTATTTTTGCTTACAGGTAATATAGGGGTATTATACAGGGAACTGCATTATAATAAAGCCCCTTTTTTCAGATATTGGTTAACTTATGAATACTTTTTTCTGCTTCCCTGAGAATTTGGTACTGCTTGATTGCTACAGACTTTCCTTCCTTTGTTTTTATGGAGACCAGTCATGCTCACATCCATTCCAGAGGACCTCCACAATTTTGTAGGTACTTTAATAAGTTCAGATGGAACCCCAGGAATTTTTAGTGAGTTTTTAGCAGTGAGGCAGACCCCTGCTATTAAAAGTTCTAGCACTTCTGGGGACAGACAGATCTGGGCATTTAGGGATTGTAATAGATCTTATCCCAGCAAACACATAGGTGATTCTGCTGCAATCACAAATCTTCCCCACGCCCCCTGGCTGCCTATCCATAGCAACATCAGCTGTCTAAGGGATTGTTCCTTTTTTGCCCATGACTCCTTGAACCAGTACTCTATCAGTTGAGAGTTGTCCCTTGGGCTTGAAATTCAAAAGTGAAATAGTGGCTCCCGTGTCCACTAGGAATGGTATTTCCTTATCTTCCTTATTTTTTCCCACAATTTGACCCCTAAGATTCAGTTTACTACTCCAAAACCGATATGTAGCCTGAGAGTTGTCTGAGTCTCTCTCCTCCCATCATTGCTGTTCAGTGATACTTACCTGATTTCTCCCAAATCCAGGTCCCTGAGGCCCTCTTGGCCCCACAGGACATCCCTGTTTCCAATGCCCCCATTACCCACAACAAGTGCAAGTCATTATCTCCCAGATGGAAATCACATTCACTTTGATTCCATCTACCTCCTCTGACTCTTCCCTGGCCTCTCCCTCTACTTTCTTCCTTTTCTCAGCACAGCCGCAAACACACTTACTTTCTCTCTCATCTGATGTCTCTTTTCTTTAACCCTTTCCTCATGTTGACTATTGTATACAAACGTAGCCAAACGCATTACCTCATCCATTGACTTCCCTGGCCAGTCGGGAACATGTTTAGAAAAATATTTTTAATATCCAGAGCTGTTTGATCCACAAAAGTAGAGACCATTAGAGGTCTATTAGCTTCTGCTTCTGGGTCTTTTCCTCCTCCAAACATTCTGACTTGTTTAAATAATCTAGAGAGAAAAGCTGAGGGGTGTTCCTCAGGTTTCTGTTGACACTCCCTTATTTCAGACCAATTTTCAGATTTTGTCATGCCAAACGTATAGCCTCTTCAAAGCCTTGTCTGGCTAATTGTTATCGTCTGTAGTTTGCATCTACATTATGATTGCATCCATGATCCACAGTCGGCCAGGCTGTCCGGGCAGCTGCATCTCCCCCTTGTTCTGCCCAGTGACAGTTCACATCAAGAATTGCATGGTTTTCATCTGGGATGAATAGGACTTCAAGGAGCATCTGCACATCTCCCCAGGTAGGATCATATGCCTGTAGTATTCCCTTCACAACTTGTACCACTTTCTCTGGGTCCTCTCAAAGTCTGGGAGTCTGTTGACTCCAAGCAATAAAATCCTGGGGATGCCAAGGTTGGTAGACCCTTGTATTGGCTACTTGGGGTGCCCCACCTGGACCAGGCACAGCTGTCCCTGGCACTGGTACCACTGGTAAGGCGGTCTGAAAAATAGGAGTAGGTCAGAGAGGGGGGGATAAAGAAGCCAAGGTAGAGAGCGGAACATAGGGTGGAGCAGACTCTGCAAACATTTTAGCAGAGTATATACAGTATTTCTAAAGGAACTTTTCCCACTTTTTCTAGGTTTTTCTTTTCATCTAGTAAATGCCCAATTATCCCATACATAGCAATAATCCATTTGTCCAGGGAACGTGTCCTTCAGATGTTCACACAGGAAGGTTAATTCCTGTTGGTCAAAGGTTCCCTGTGGTGGCCACTTTTCTGCTGGATTGCCCTCTTGTGTAAGAAGTGGCCAATCCTCTTGTCATAATGTTACTAATCTCTTTTTCCCTATTCCTTTGGTACTGTCGATTTTACCTTAGTTTTTCCGTACTTTGGTTAAGGGCATCTCCTTTTCTATGTCAAAAGTATTTCCCATTCTAAAATTCTGCATCTTATGCTGATCAGCCCACACAATTCTCATTTAGTGCACTATTTTAGCAGAATTTAAGATTTTGAAGCAGGAATTTAAGACTCACCAGGTTCGGTGCCTCTTGCTGCCAAAGATTCCAATTGAACTCACCCGTTGGAGCCAATCAGACATTTGGAGATGAGAGGTTCTGATAGTGGTTACTAGTGTCCCACCTGGGTTGCCAAACTGTTACAGATTTACGTGTGTCAGCCACCATAACAGGGTCCAACCCTAGGATCCCACTGATTAATGTAAAGTCCAAGTGAAGGTTTCCAATTCCTCTTTTATTAGTTCTCAGGTTACAACTCAAGCTGGGTGCCTGCCGAGATGGACCTAGATCACACCCCTCAACTATACGTACCCAGGAAAAGAATGGAATCAAGACCTGATATTTTGAGTGTAAAAATGAGGACAGCTTTATCAAGTTGAAATGCATGTTGTTTTCTCCTATTTAAAATGTGATCAATGACAGCACAAAAATAAACTGTTTTATTAGAAAAGGGTACCATCATTTATCACAGCACTTTTCTGTACACAAAAGTCTGGGTGTTACCAATAGCCAGGGGCAGCTTTCTGTTTGCAATGAAGAAAATGTTTGTATTTTCCATTATACTTCACTATACTGCAATGCCTTATTATTTTAAAACACCCAAACAACAACCCAAAAACCTCGACTGGGAAAACTGCCTCTTCTAAGACATTGATCTGACTGAGAAACGTTTATTTACTGTATGTCAATGGAATCTGTCTTTGTTATTCCTGCATTTTAATTAAACTGTTCCTCATATACAGAGGGTGAAACCAGAGTTCAGTTCACAATGAATTACAGTCTCCCAGAGCTGGGTTATGGTGCGGGAACAAACAGCTGTCAGACACTGGTTCCACTGCTGGGCAAACAATGCCATAAATTTTCTGTGACCTTGCAATTGCTAGAACTACATGTTCTCCCTCTCTGCTTTGTTTTTAAGTGATCAGCATAACTTTTCAGATGAGTTAATGTGAAATGTAAACACTCATTTAGAAAAATTGATTAAATACCTTGGAGTGTTGGGGGGGGGAACAGATTCAAGTGACAGCTTTACAAGTGGTGCTTGCCAATTCCTGACAGCTCTCATTAGTTACTGATCCAATACTATTAATACAGCCAGAACTGCCAGGTGCAGGCCAGGCTCTTGTCTGCTAGTTGCTTGACAAACATTGAGCAAAAGATTGTCCAAGTCCCATAAGCCTGAGCCCGTTTTGGTGTCAAATAATTTGTCATTTTAAAACCCTGGGAGTTCAGCAGTCTGCATGGTGTCTGGGGGGATAGACAGGTATCTTTCTCAATTAAAACATTAAAAGATTCTGGCTTTATCTGGTGAACGGTGAATATCAAGCATTGTGTTTGTGTGCCCCTTGCACAAAAATGCCATGATTGTTCAAAAACCTTTCTGAGGTTCTAGAAAGAAACCTTCAAATTCAAAAGGCTGCTGCTGTTGTGAGAAGTAAACAGGTCTCTCTGCTTTAGCCATTGGCTTTATCCATCCTGGCAAATCTGATAGTACATTTTTCCCTAGCAGCACTGAATTTTAAGTAAACAATTCACTCTGCTGTTGGATTATAAAGTGCACAGCACGTTGCAGCAGTGGATACATTGAGGGATAAGCTGGTACAGTGATTAACTCCTGTATTAGTTTCATGAAGAGGTGTCTTATGAAGATACTGTTTTGTCCCATGTACAAAACTTAACCAGAGTGATGCTGCTGCACAAGCAGTGGTTATTCTCCTTGTGGAATCCTACCTGCTCCTTGCAAGAGGGAAATGAAATATGGTAAGATGAAAGGAAGAGCCTTGCTCTCTCAGATCTACTTCAGCATCTTGCACCTCAAAGTCGCTTACCACTGGCTGTAGTTACCACCCCACCTTTCTGCCCCTCTTTTCTAGGCATTACTACAATAATAGAGCGTGAGTTGTTACTCTGTCTCTTGTTGGTTCTTACCATGGTTGAATATAAATCTCTATCAATCAACCCCTCTATTCTTTTTACATTTGCCACTTTTCCCATAATTCAGCTATTGCACCAAAACCAACTCTTGCCAGGTGTAGTTGCATTGCAGTGGCTGAGAAGATAAGGAGAGCTCCTAAAAGATGATAAATACTCATAATAACTACATGCCTGATAATTCCCATTGTGAATAATGGAGCAAACATTTGCTGTTTCCAGAAGTTTTACTTAACAAATGACTCCTGCATACGTTAGGCAGAGCTCAAGGACAGCTTGTCAGGCCAGATCAAAGGCCCGCCTAGGCCAGTATCCTGTTTCCTGAAGGAGACAGCAGGCCCTCTATTTGAGAGTGTACTGATCTTCTGCAAACATTGAGGAAGGACTTCTCTCTTAAAGATTGTAATCCTTAAGCCTTTTTGTGTCTTCTGAAGCTGTATGGGTGTGATGTCAGATGAAATACTCTTTTATTTCCATTGGCTTGGAAATAAATTTCAAGAATCTGGTGTCTGTCTTAAACTGTAAAATTCAGGCTAACTGGAATTGGTGGGTTTGGGAGTTTTTTGTTGTTTTTTGTTGTTTGTTTGTTTGGGGTTTTTTCCTTCCTTTGTGTTGTGGAGTACAGTGACTTTCTAGATGACCCTCGCAAAATTCTCTGCTACAGCAGGAACCACCAACACCAAAGATTCCTTTTCCCCTTCACTGTCTTCTAGTCACATGTAGTTTTGGCATCTTGTACTGAAGATTTTAAGTTTGCTGCAAATACGAGAGTAAAATTTTGTGGTCTCTGATAAGCAGAGACCATCTTGCTCCTGCAGACCTGTCTGAATAGAGGCTTACAAAATCTGTGATTAAGTAGGGCTTATTAATTAGAGAGAAGGCAAACATAATATTAAGGCACTTCATGCTTGATTTACCTCTGGAATAACAACTCTGTTTTAATGTATCTTTGTGATTTCTCTTGAGAAGGAAACATCCAAGTGCTTTGAAGCACTTAAAAAGACACTGAGGGAGTTTTCAATGCCTTCTGAGTTGAATTTCATTGCATAGTTCCCAGAGGGCAAAACTGCAGCACTTTCTGTTTCACAGGTTACAAGAAAAGAGATGGGCAGAAAGAATAATTTGCCTGTGTTTATCTTTCCCTCGTGTTTAATGACTTGATAATTGTGTGCCTATGGATGCAATAGAATCATAGAATCATAGAATGGTTTGGGTTGGAAGGGACTTTAAAGACCATCTAGTACCACCCCCCTGCCATGGGCAGGGACACCTTCCACTAGACCAGGATGCTCAAAGCCCCGTCCAGCCTGGCCTGGAACACTGCCAGGGAGGGGACAGCCACAACTTCTCTGGACAACCTGTTCCAGTGCGTCACCATCCTCACAGTCAAGAATTTCTTCTTTATAGCTAATATAAATCTACCCTCTTTCAGTTTAAAACTGTTACCCCTCGTCCTATCACTACACTCCCTGATAAAGAGTCCCTCCCCATCCTTCCTGTAGGCCCCTTTTAAGTACTGGAAGGCCACTATAAGGTCTCACTGGAGCCTTCTCTCCTCTGGGATGAACAACCCCAACTCTCTCAGCCTGTCCCCATAAAGGAGGTGCTCCAGCCCCCTGATCATCTTCGTGGCCTCCTCTGGACCTGCTCCAACAGGTCCATGTCCTTCTTATGTTGGGGGCCTGTGGCAGGTGCACCCCCACCCCCCCCCATGAAAATAGGGCTTCTCAGCTGCTGAAGTGTAGCAGCTATTGATTTCCTTTTTCTATGCCCTTGTTCTCAGGGCTTGACGGTAGTTGGGGCCTTTGGCCAGTGGAAGCCGCTATTGACCACAGAGCAGATTCGTCCTGGGTATAAATGGAGACCCTTGGGGGAGCCATTTTGTGCTAGTCCCCCCTGGAGCAGCACGCTGTGGTTGAGGACTCTCCCCTTGGGTCAGGACGCTGCCCAAGGAAACTCCTTGAGGTTACTTGGGTCAGGACGCTGCCCAAGGAAACTCCTTGAGGTTACTTGGGTCAGGATGCTGCCCTGAGAAATTCCTTGAGATTGAGAGTCCTCACTTATTAGGTGAGTGATAGAGCATTTTGGGTTGTTGTTAAACCCTAGGAAAGTGGTGTTTTGTTCTCCTCCCACGGGCGTTTGAACCTGCCATTCAATGGTTGCAAAGGGCTAGTTAATTGTGTTGATAATAAATTTTTAATTTTTGGTTGCTGTTTGTTTATTTGAGAGCCTCCGTAACAGGACCCCAGAGCGCAGTACTGCAGGTAGGGTCTCACAAGAGTGAAGTAGAGGGGAAGAATCGCCTCCCTCCACCTGCTGGTCACACTTCTCTTGATACAGCCCAAGATACCGTTGGCTTTCTGGGCTGCAAGAGCACATTGCTGGTTCATACTCAGTTTTTCTTCCAGCAGTACCTCCCAAGTCCTTCTCCACAGGGCTGCTCTCAGTCCAAACTCAGTCGAGTTTGTGCGACTCCCATCTCAGGTATATCTTTACCCAGCTAAAGTTACTAGCGTTTAGCCAACTAATTACTTTCCAGAATGTCTTTATCACAACAGTGGGCTGCTCCGAGACATTTCGGTAATGAGGCAGAACAGACACTAGATGGCACAGACGCACTTGCAAAGCAGGAGGAAGGCTGGGCTGGGCTAGGCTGGGCTGAGCTGGGCTGGGCTGGGCTGAGCCCCGGGCATCCCCCATCTCCGGGAGCCAAACCTGGACCTCTGCAGCGAAGGCGCCCGGGTGGGAGACATAAGGGACTGTGACCAGAGTAATTATGAACCGCAAGTGTAATACACTGCTTTGTCAGCCTCGGCAAGAGGTGTCACAGGCCAAGTTTATATATCTGTGAATATTCCTTTGTGGCTCATGGGTGAAAATGTGAGTATTGGATATTTGCATTGCCCCTTTTACTTGCCCAAATTTACTTTTTGATAAGTCATTTACCTTAGCAACAAAGAACATGAAGCAGACTAGACTTCAGCCTCACTTAAATCCTCAGCATTTTGCATCTGTTTTGTTCTTGTGCACTCACATTGACCTGTGTATATTCAGTCCTGGAGATGAAGATGATCACAGTTGTTCTTTAAACTTCCCTAGCAAGGCAGGAGAAAGGAAGCTGGAAAACCTCTAGACAAAACGGTAGTGTGAAGCAAGTGGACAGATGTGGGTCTTGACAGTGAGGACTGGCGTTTTGTCATCGGATGAACAAACCCCTGTTACTGTTCCAAAGCTGACCGGACATGGCGGTTCTGGATTGTTCTCCTCATGTGCCTCCTGCCTGAAACAAGGATATTTTAAGTCTCCACAGTTTTGTTGGTAAATGACCTCAGTAGACACCTCTTGTGGGTTTCTGTTTTGGGGAAATCTCACTCAGATGCTTCACTCATTGGTACTTACATTCTCTAGACTTCTATTTGCAATAGTCACACAGGCTGCAACCAGGTCTCCGTTTATGCTGGTTAACTGTGTGCAGATCTTGCATGGGGCAGCAGCAGGGCCGTGGGAGTTTGGATGTATGCAATGGGGCTGTTTGCCAAGCATATCTTGGGGGTGGATATCCATAGGCATGACCCAGAGGTGACATTGCTACCCGTTATTGCGCTTCCCACAAGAAGCTAGAGCAGCTGGATCCCAGTTTGCTCAAGTTCTGTGGGTGCCTGCAACTTTTTTTTTTTTTTGCCAGGGAAAAGCCAAGTCCCCATGTCCCTCTGGGACACTGGGCACAGCTGTGAAAGACAGCAGGGGGGTGCTGCCCACAGCACCTGCCCTCTCCTGGCTTTAGTTTCTTGCTCTTGCTCTAAACACTGATGGTAAAAGAAACCCAATCCAGAAGCCAGGCTATAAATAGCGTGAAACAAATAGAGCAAGTACAACAACTGCTTGCACCTGATAAATCCTCCCATTTTTTCAGCAAACAATGATTTAAGGATTCCCACTTCTTCACTTAGTCTCACGCTGCAATCCTGGAAAGTCTGTTCAAGAGTTGCAAGAACCCTTTTGTGGGATGACTGAGCCACAGCAAAGTTACAGAAATATGGGAATCTACTAGGTTCAAGCCATAATGATTACAAATATGGGGGATATTAAATTTAAGAGGAATCTATCAGATACTTGGTCTTAATTTTTACTCTTGAGCTTCATAAGCTTTTATAGAGTCAGTGCTCATACTCAGTTTTATGTACTTCTGTTGCCTGAGAGTAAGTACATCAGTACTTTCTTGCTGTCAGTATTCAGTGTTTTCAGTAATCTTCCCAGTTCATAGGGCAGAAGCCCTACTTAGACTTTACAATTCCTCCTCAGGTTCCTATGAAGGAGTGAGAGTATGAATCAAAAGTAGGCTGGATTTAATTCAATCCATAACATCAAACACTATACAGATTTAATTCTCTCTAACAATGAGAGCAAGACATTCACTGAGTGACAGTCAAGTAACACAAAGATGCTTCTTCAACGAGGAAACTGAACTATGGTTGCGCATGTTTAATCCCATAATGTCGATGTGACAAGTATCTTGTTTTAATGAGATACGCATGTACCAATTCTGTAGCTGCTGAGGGCACGCAGCTATTTGGCAATAGGCCGATGTGTGAAATGTAGGAATTGCCATTGTGGATTGCAGCAGTAGACCAGCTTCTATCTCTGACAGCAGTCAGAAGCAGCTGTTGAGAAGGACTATCACAAAAAAACCCAACAACTGGTAACAGGCAGATGTGGGTTAATCAGTCCTCCATAGAGGTCTCATACTGATCTCAGAAATTAGAGATTAGAGTAATCTTTGAAACACAAGTCTTAGTATCCGGTGTACTTCATGAAAGTGATTTTGATCCTATTCTCTTTCCATTCCTTTCCTTCTCTTTCCCTTGTCCCTGGAAAATATGTTTTGGGTAGAAGGGATATGGCTGTTCTACACAGAACACAGTATGTGATGGGAAAAATCTCTCTTGAGCATGATGATCTTGTTTCATGCATACAACCTTTTTTTTTTAAAAAGCAGATAGTTTTGGAAATAGATACAACTTCATCAGATTGCTATCTCAACAGTTGATGCTTTTTTATTAGTGTAAAAATAAAACACAGTCCTCTTGCTGCCTTTTCCATTAAGTAATTAAATTGATAGACACTATTCAAAATCTTGTTTAGGATTTTAATATTCGTGATGGCTTTTTATATTCATTTAACAGAATCAGTCTTGCTTAAAAACCATAAGACATCAAGTGTTTGACCCTATTGCTCTAATACTGAGTGAGCTTCAGATTAAGTTTCAACAGCAATAAACAAGATTTGAATTGCTTGGTTTGAGGCAAGTCTGTATTTGTCTCTGTCTTGGATCTTGGGCTTGGTATTCTGTATACTACTGTATGCCTTTGACCTCTCTCCAGGGCAGGGTCCCGGCCTGAAGGACTACGCATGCAGGTAGTAAACAGAGCCAACCAAAAAGTGAGAGGTCGTGGGAAATTTTTTGATTTTTTTTTTTTAATGGATTTGATCCAAATTGGGTGGAAACCAACATTTTTCTGAATTTCCAGCAAACCGAAACCTCCACAGTCCATGATGTGGCTGTCTGGAACTGATACGCTTGTAGTCCCACTGCTGGCAGCATCTGTCGGTGCCCCAAGCAGCTGCAGGAGGATCCTGAAATCCCCAGCTGTGGCAGACTCGCTGGCACTTCAGAGACCATCAGCCCCAGGGCGGGTGTCAGAAGCACCTCTGTTGTGGCTGTGACTGTCAAACTGCCTCAGCTTCAGTGAAAATTTATCCATTAGAACATTGTCTCTGTTGCCAGTAGATGCATTATTTTGCTCTACCTTAGTTTGGCTGATCTGAGGTTAACTGATGTGCCTATCCAGGCTTTCTACTCCTTTAGGAATACAGTTCTTAGAACCATGGTATTTGCTGTTCTCATCGTCCTACTGCTAGTTTCCTGGATATCCAAAAGGCACATCTCCACCTAGCTATTCCAGGCACTTGGAAGCTGGCAATATCACCACCTGTATGGGGGAGTCCTCTTCCTGTGACCAGTTTTAATAAAGAAGTGAGGCTTACGAGGCAGTGGTGTGAACTTACCATTACTAGCAGTCTGGTTACTGAAAGTGTCTTAAGTGTAAAGCTTCTTCAATTTTTCAGAAGGGTAGATTAATATTCTTGTACACTTTTTTCTTTTGTGCTGTTGCTTAATTGCTGCTGAAGACTGTGACCACTTAATACTTTTGAACTTAAGAATTTTTTTAACATGTAGTTGTTATTCAGTTTGTGCAATAAAGTTAAAATATGACCAGAGTCAATTAGCTCTCTAAATCAGCAGCTTTAAGTCGGCATGATTACTTCCACTATATAAGCCAATAAGCACATTCTGTTGAAATATGGATACCTATGTGATTGAAGAAACACTTTATAAGTAACATGCCTGCTTTGTTTCTGCATTATGCATTTTTATCCCAGTGTATTCCAAGTCACCACTATATCCTAAACTGAACCATGCAAGCTGTTATTCTTAGGGAAGACCACACTTTTGGTCACGACAGTCCTCTTGACTTTGGGGGAAAGAGACAGTTCAAAGCACCCACCCAGATGTAACCCAGCTGGAATGGTATTCATGCCCAATTAAATCCCCATTTCACTGAACTGGTAAAGCCAGCATTCCAACAGTGGTTTCTCAATAGCATTGCTAAATGTTTCTCCAATTCAGAAGTGTATTGATTCCTGTGTATCAGCTTGGAATGTAGTTACTGCTCTTTGTAAAATATGGTTAATTCTGGAAATAGGCTCCATAGCAGTAGAAGGGAACCTACACAACATTAACACAACCTTTCTACAAATAACCTTGCCATCTTCCTGAGGCCCACACTGGAAACAAACAGCTTTTCCAGACCCCAGAAAAGTCTGATCCTTCTTTTAACTTGTGTCTTTTTCACATCATAAAGCAGTCTGGAATTTTCAGGCCTACCAGCTTCTGCCAATAATCTGTTAAAGGAGGAACAGCCCCTTTGTGTAGAAAGCAGAAAATGAGCGGTTGCTTGAACAATGGTGTTTTGAGGAAAGAAGATCAAAACCTGGCATAATCAGTCAGATGAACTGAGCTACCCAAGCTTTCCTTACTGCTTTCTTCCATTGCCTGAGATGTGAAATATTGATGCTGAGCAAGGTCTTTTCCGAGTTCTCAGCAAAGCTGTTTGTTCCCTGTAGAGAGGCCAGTCATAAGTTCAGGATCTGGATGATCCTGCTCTCCCCATCCCTCTCTCCCCTTTCCTCCCTTCCTCTTGCCACATAAACAACCAAAAGCCTCAGTAGGGTCACATTTACTCTCTCTCTACAGATTCTGTCTGGCTGCTGGAGAAAAACTATGGCTCTAAACTTGACTGTGACCAATGATGAATCAGGTAGTGGGTCTTCTCTTCAAAGAAGATTCAAATTCAAATCTCCTTTGAATTGCTGCAGTGGCAAATGCACCTGCTGTATGTCCTTCCCATGGTTGGTATAGCTTCAGAACCCCTCTGCTGCTGGGAGATGCCCCATGGGGAAGGGGAGCAGAGGGCTGGGAGTCTGGTCATCCCTCTTCAGTACAGACGAGCTGGGCTAGGACCAATGGCATGTCCATGCAGTGGGCAATGATGAGCAGCTGAAGTCAGAAACTTCCATGGGAGCTGGAAGGTGGTGGGGAACTGCAGGTGAGGAATAATGTACTTGGTTGCCACTGCCCTGCACACAGAGCTGCTTGGGGCCAGTACAATTCAGTCACATTTTACACTCTGCACAGGCTAAACAAAGGTGCAAAGAAGAGAAATGAGCCATTTCTGAATTTTGTCTATGTAATTGTGAGCGCTTTTGATTTATGCCAGAGGAACCAAGTTCAGCGTGGGCACCATTTGCCCTTGTAGCCCTGTCATGGAAATGAAGATCACAGCAATTCCAAATATTTGGTTTTCTTATAGAAAGAGACTTAGGGTGGCCTAAAGAAAAGAATAAGGAAACAAAAGTAATATGCAGCAGTTTACAGTTTTAGTTGAAATCCTTTTAAGCATTTTGGTAGGAGAGGGGAAGCAAGGGAAATTGTTGCTGAAGTGGAAATGTTTCGTTCAGTGGAAAATTCTGACTTAATTTTCAAAAACATGAAAGACTGAAGTCAAAACAGGAGCTGTAATGCCTCTTAAAAGTTGCATTTTGCATTTGCAGCTGTCATTCTCATCGTAAGGCTGGGATCCTGAGATGACCTCTCAGCCTCCTTGCCCTGGGAAGCCCTGGCCTCACTCCCTAGCAGGAGAGGGAGACATCCTGGCCTCTAGGAAAGCTGAAGGATACAGGGACCAAAGTGCAACTCTAGTCTAAAGATCCTGTGACTTTAATTTTTCAGGTATTTACAGATCGGTTGTAGTATCTCAAAGGGCAGTTACATTTTCCATCAATAAACATGTTTTTGGAAAGTCTTGTTTTCATTCAGAAGCAGTTTCCAGCATTAGCAGTGCCTATTACCAGCGGTTCTATTAACAAGATCCACTCCAGGACTGGTACCTGACAGTCTTCTCCATCAGATCTGCATGAAGCTGGGTTTATCCAGTGATAAACTTGTGAGGTGAGACCCATGCAGCAGTATTGGGCAAGGACGCCTGGAGCAAAGAGAGTTCCAGGCAATGGGCAGAGGCAGCCAGAATGAGTAGGATGTACCCAGTCACCTCTGAATCCTGCTTTTTAAGTCCCAGGGAAGCTGATCACATAAGATACCCATGATACTACCCATGGTAAAATGAAACGTTGAAGAGCTCTGCAGTGCTGGCTGTCCCTTCCATCAGCAGAGCACACTGCCCCTCAGCTGACTGACCTGGACAGAGTTACTGGGATCATGTTTTCACATGCATAAACTGCTCTTCAATCATTTCTCTTATATCAACAAAAGCACTTGCCTTCCTCAGGCCTTTAAACGTGTTCTTATTTTCTTCTTTATCTTACTGTACAATTTAGTTTGCTGTCAGTTATTGCTCTGACTTTGTCCTGTAATGGTTGTACAGTAGATTCTTATAAAGGGGATGTCTTTTAAAGGTTTCTAAGCTGTGAACTGAGCTTGGATAATTCCTATTTGTCAAACAATATCAGCTTCCAAATACTATTGAATTGAGCCTTCAACACCAAAGGAAAATCCATGTCCTTCTCCAAATGACTGCAGGTTTTGTTTGGGGTTTTTTTTTAATATCTGTACAGCTCACAGGGGTACTGGTTCATTCTGGGTCTTTAGCTATACAGCAGCACTATAAATAATAACTTATAAATCTGAAATGTGGAACTCAGCAGAATCTGGGTGATGTGAGTCAGTGAACTGCTACATCACACTTCTCTGAAAGAAGCAGCTATTTGTTTTCCAGTGCACTGACTGGACATGGGTCTGTGGTACCAGCTGGAGAAAAGGTATTTTTCTCATCCTCTCTGTGATCAGAAGGCAATTTTCATATGAAACGTCATTCAGGGCAGTCCAGTGGGCAGCCCAGTCCTATCCAGCCCACTGTCACATGCTTTGGATGAAGAGCTATCACTACCGCACCCTCACTGGAGAGCGTGGGGGGGACCAGAGACAAGCCTCTCACCAGCAAGTGCCTACCCAGGTGCTTGGCACCATGGGTCCCCATCTCCATGTGACTTTTAGGGGCAGCCACATTGATATGAAGGTGAGATTATGCTGTTTTGAGCAATAGTATTACATTGCTCCCTGCTAGAGGCTTTTCAGATTGAGAGGGTTTGCAAATGCTTGTGACAATACAGTGCCTGCTGTGAGAGGAATGCACTGCTGGGAACTGAGAAATGAAGGTTCAAGTCCCCAGTGTCCCAGGTCAGCTATTTAGCACGATTTAGCCAAAAAAAAAAAAAAAAATGCCTGTGAAGTGGGACCCAATCCAAGATCTGGATGCTTATTTTCCTTTGCTCAAAAACCCCACACTCACTGTAAGGCATTACCTAAAGATTGCTGCTAGGGACATTATGGAAAAAGTTCGTGTGATCTCCCTTACCTACCCGTAGTTTGGACAGCTGATTTGGGGTTGAAGGGAGGTGTTGTTTCCACCGAGGAGCCAGGGCCACCAGCACCCAGCCCTACATGCAGTCTGCCCCAGAACAGAGCAGCAGTCACCAATTTTTTTAAAGCACTGCAGCACAGGGGCACAGTGTTCATCACTCATCAATGGCATGGTGATTAGAAATGAATTTAAGGCTCTTTCCCTGTCCTCAGGTTGACAGGTCCAAATTACATCTCATGGCAGTGCCTCAGCAAGAGCGAGGTGGAGGCAGTACCAAGCCCTGCTTTGGCAGCTGCCCAGGGTGGAACTTGGGATTCACAAGGTGAGAAGGGAGCAGGATCTGCAGCACAGTGGTGGGACATTTTGGAGAGCAAGTGTGAATCTGCGCTCCTGGGCTCTGGGCCCAGCTCCACACCTGCCAGCCGAGGCACCAAGTCTAGTTCTTACTTCTGCTTGCCTACCTGTCCTAAAGGTACCTGTACCTAAAGGTACCATCCTTGGCATCAGTACCACTCCTTGTTGAGTTTGGCAATAAGCACAAGGCATGAACAGTACTCAGCTGCTGTCCCACAGGGCTTTTACTAGCTGGATAATTCTTGGTGACTCAAGGAGGGCTGGTCTTGAGGAGTGGTTTGATGTCAAACTGATGCTACCTTTGAACTGAGACAAAAGATGAGGAGTTAGTTTGAGGCTAGATTTGAGAGAACTTGATGCTGTCTGCAGTGAGTGCCTCTAGCTTCATCAGCTGGTGACTCACTTAGGAGTGTCTGATTCAGTGACTCTTAAGAAACAAAACTTTAGCAACCAGCTCTCCTGTTTAGACTAGTGTGAGGGGAGAAGTCAAGGGATTGGTTCACTGCAGCCTGGTGCAAAGCAGTGTCAGATGCCTCCTTTCCAATTTGGTAGTGTTTTCCAGCAAGCTTGCTCTAGTATAGGGATTTGGCAGCCCGCAGGAGAGCTGTGAATGGAACATGCTGTTACAACGTTGGAAATCTTGAGCAAGATGTTCAACAGGCATAAGTCAGGAGAGCCCCTGTATTTTATAGGTAATGAATCAGCTCTCAAACAGAGTGACGGACCCTGTGATAACACAGTGCAGCATGTGTGTTGCTGACCAGTACCAAAGTACTGCCAGGGTATCATGGGATCTGTGATGCTGGGTTCACATCCTGCCCTGTCTTGCTCCTCCATTCCTGCTTACATCATCTGGCCCTGGAGAGCCTCTGCTCCTGATGGTCTCCTCTATGTCTTCCAGCCCAGAGCTGAGGAACCCCCCAGGGCTGGATTACTATCAGGGAGGGATTGTAGGAAGGAAGACGAGTGAAAGAGAATTGCACCCCACTCTACTCTTTTGGCTGCTGGTGCTCTTGGAGCTGCTGGGTGGTCTCAGCCCTTGAATAATGGACTGGGGAGGGGGCTGTGTGCACTGAGTGGAGGTGGGTGAGGGCCAAACTCAGCACAGCCTTGTTCGACTCCAGGTTCAGGGGGAATTTTGAGAGACTAGTGTAAACCCCATGGACAGAGTGAGCTAGATAGAGCGAGGAGCTAGCGTGAGGAGAGCAAGAGGCTAAACGCCTCTGAACCCCACTGGCCTCATACTGAAAAGGCTCTGAAATATCATGATATGGTTTTGGCACTGTGAGTGATTCCAGTAGCATCTCTCATCACTGTTCCCACAGTGATCCAGTATGTAATACTCTGTCCATTTTGTAACCCCTTCTTTCCCAGAGAAAAAGCAACTAAAATGAGTGATTCTGCTCTAATTTCAAATCTGCATCAGAGTCCACCAAAATATACATTGATCCCACTCATTCCCAGCATGACCAATGTAATGTCAATGTTTTTTTTATATCAATGTGTTTCCATTATGCAGAAATTGTTACACCTGTTTTTACCAAGTTTGGACATGCAGGGAAAACAAATGAAAAAGAGCATTAGAAGAATTAGTTAAGGAAAACCAGCTAGCCTGATGCTGCGATTTGCAATTTTAATCTGTTGAAGCAGCAGTACGTTAATCTAAAATAGTGCCATGTGAATGCTTTCCACTTTTTCTCACCACATTGTATTATTCCACCACTGACCACTGGTAGCTTGTTTTGCGCCTTCTTTGTAGCACTTTGCACTGAGTCTGGTCTCCAAAACCAGACTGCAACTTTCCAGATTCATCAGGCTCTGTCATTAAGTGCTAGTGATACTAATTTTTTCAGAAGTGAATCCTGGTGATGAAAAGAAAAAGTTTCCTCTGCAGGAAACCACTAATTGCCCCAAGTCCCCTCCTAACCTACAAGATTTGAGTCTACAGCTCTGCTTTCCTCAGCCTGTGCCTTCACCATAGTCCCGTTGTGGGGCTGTGCTGCCCCTTGCAGGCACACACTGGAGCCAAGAATACAGGCACAGTGGATCAGAACAAGTGAAGAAAGGAGTCTGTTTCTGTACCCCGTTAACTACTGGAATTATTTACTGTTATTAACATAGCCTACCTTCAGGATTTCCTGCCCTTGCTATAAAACACGTATAAATGCAGACTAGGTCCACAATCTGGGTTTTGAGACCATAAGCTGAACTGATTTCCTCCTTCCTCTTTACTTTTGCAAGGTAAAATAATTTGTCTTGTCTTAGTAGGGCCAGGATTTTGACTGAAGATTGAGAGAGCTGAGGCATGGTTCAGAGTTAGACCCAAAGCTGTAACAGCTTGGGAACTGTTTTTGGATGCTATTTTTGGCCCTTTCCCTGGCTCCTCCTCTGACCAAGCACTTCTCTGTGCCTCTGTTATCTCTCTGTTAAGACAGGATTATTCTGCTAAACCAGTTTAATACAGGGCTTTGGGAGAGGCTGGAGAAAGCCCTTGAAATATTGATGGAAAAACCATTGCGGTTCCCACTTTCTAGAAATGTCCATATATAGCTAAATTTAGGCAGTCTCCAAGTGGATTTATTTATCCTAGCAGACTGCGTGCTCTGTGGCTTTCTCCAACGATACTATGCTCCTCAGGTTTACATTCCCAGGGGCTGAATCCTGAAAAGATCAGCTTTGAAGAACATGTTGTGACATATCTTGGCCAAAAAGTACAAGTCTCCATGTCCTGGCTTTATATCCTGTCTGTTGTCACATCACCTAAAAGGAGCCTAATCCACCACTGTTAGTGTTACAGACTGGCAGCAAGATGAGACTAGCAATGCTTTGTGCAATGTGCATGCCACGCATGCATAGGTGCATGTGCTGCTGATGATATATAGCCCTTTTTAGCACCTTTCCCCCTGGTATTTCAGTTGTTTAATGTTGCTATTAACTTTCAGACAAAATATGAGAGGAAACTGAAGCATGGGATTACATGACTTTTTCCCAGTCTCTTTGTAACTCACTGGCACAGCTGAGGGACGGTTTGGATCTCCTTGTTCCTGGCTGTTTATGCAAGACACTGCCCACTGCTGCAATATTCCTGATCTCATCAGTAATGCTGCTAGTCTGGGTGGTACTGTGTTTGCCAGAGTGCTTTGGTGAGCAGGGAGAGTCTCTGGGAGTTTAGCTGACCACAGGGGTGTTCGTGCTCCTCGCAGAGGAGTGCCACACATGTGCCATGCTCAAAGCGTGTTTGTTACTTACCTGCCTCAAGTCCAGGCTTGATAGGAATCCCACCTCCTGCCAGGGCCACATACAACGGGGTGGCTGACAGCAGCCTGCCTTGTTCCTGGCTCTGTCCCGGTACAGAAGTCCTGCATGAATTTCTGCCCCCCCATAGCAAGTCTAGGATTGCCAGGTTCCCAGAAAAGGCCATTCCTCCTGTGGTGACAAAGCAGGGCTCCAGCCCAGTACAAATCCCTTTGGGAGATCCTCTTTTTCTTTTGGAAGCTTCCCAGTGATGCTGCTGCTTTTGTCCCTGTCCCCATTTCCTCCCTGTGACTCTGACTGGTGTCTGTGCCACCTGCTCACCTGCTGTCTGAAGTGACCTTTCTCCCGGGTGATGTGTAGCACCAGCTCTTTGTTTTTTTCCATGAGCTGTTGCCTATTATCTAAAGCAGAGAAAGCTCACTCCTCAGCATCTGGATGAAGAACGCAGAGAGCTTGCTCGCTGTTGTGCCTCTTATTTGCAGAGAGGTGGCCATTTGTGATGGCTTCCAGTTATGAAATAGCTTTCCAAGTGACTGTGTCTTTTCAAATTTACCAAGCCCTGCTTCTGGGGCTGAGCCAGGACAAGTGTAGACTGGGCTGGTCCACAAGCACCAAGGCTCTGCAAGGGGCTGTGCAGCTCTGCCTTTGCTGGCAGGGCCACCTTCTTCTCTTACCACCAATGCTGAGGTAAACCTCAAGCAGCTCCAGTGTCAGCACTCAGCCATTGCCAAGCAGAAAGGTGGCTGCTGGGAGGAGTGCCACCCAGGCGCAGCCCAAACCCAGTGGGCACCACTTGAGCCTCCTTGGGACCTGACCTGGAGTATCAGATCCAGGGCAATGATCTGAGGAAACAGGCTTTCGCAGGATTGCTTTCTCTTCCGAGTAAGGACATGTTTTCTCAATTTATCCCAATTAAAATAACGAATAAGGATGATTGATTTAACCAAAAATATTGGGAGTAATCTTTTAACTAGAGAAATCAGCTTCAATAGCAAGATTTTGTAAACATGGCTCAAAATTAGGCTTCAGTCACCATGTCTGTGTATCGCCGTGTCCTGGATTGCACTTGGGCCCCCTCCAGGAACCCACTTGATATCCATGAGAGACTTCCAACAGGGAGGGGTTCCAGGCTGTGCAATGACACTACTCATTTGACAACAGGGATGTTTTTCTAGCCTGTTCAAATGAGGGAGATATATTTTATATTTACGGTCAGCAGTAACTGGAGAAACATTCCCCTCTTCAGCTGTTCTATGTGAGTCTGGGCCCTAAGGATTTCTTGCAAGAAGATGGCCTTCAGCACCACAAAGAGTTTGATTTTTAGGTAGTGTGACTCTGTTGCCCTAAATACCATGCTATAAACCATAAATAACATGCTTAACATTACGATTTTTGTGCTATCATGTTCCCATAGCAAGTCTTCAAGGTCATGCTGGCTTTTTTTGTAGTCATATGAGAGGATGACTAAATTCTTTATCAAGTTCTGATTTGTAGCTAAGAGAGTCTCATGCTTCCTAATGATAGCTCTCACCACAGGATCCCCACCATGCTCCAAATAATCAGTAGAAGGGCACAAGGGAAATGGATCACAAAGTGGCTATAGGTGCCACCTACCATCTATCACATATACCCTATTGTCCTTTCTTTGCATGGTAGGGACCAAATCCTGCTGATGTACAGATTTCTTCCTGCAGGATATGTTATTCTAACTGCTCATGGACCTCTGAGGAAGTACCTGCACCTTACAGAATCCATGAAGGACCAGGACTTCTGCATATCAGCCTAATCTCACTGCTGGGGAGTGTGTCTAGCAGTGGGAATCAATTCAAGATGACTAGTTAGGAACATTCATATCTCAGCACTCAGCTTGCTCCCCTCTACTGCATCTGGAGGTCATCTCAATAATCATGAATTCCAAAAATAGAAATTGGAAGTTCTTTGTGCTTGCCAGTTTTTAAATGTGGGAGTTTCACATTTTCAGGTTCTTTCCTTGCAACTTTGAAGAGGCTTGAAAAGACTTCTTAGGAAAAAAACACATGTTGCCTCCTTCCTCAAACCCTGCCTGAACAGTGGAGACCGGTGCTTAATCTGCTGAGTCCAAAGCATCGGCTAGTCTGAGGTGTGAGAAAATTGTGTAAAGTGTCTCTGCTGGTGGATGTCTGACAAAACGAAGCAACACTGTTTTACTTGGAGAATGCAGAAAGGTAAGAAAACAAGGTGGCTGAAGTAATTTCACTTCAAGGTTTTGTCAGGGAAATGTATTGGACTTCATACCTCTACTACTGAGGGCTTTAAGCTTCTAATCCTAGGGATTCTAATTACTGAAAAACATAGTGATAAGGATGGAAAGGAGGAAGACTCTTCACCAAGTAAGGTGTTGCTTGATGAATAGAGAATGAATACAGCCAGAGCCTGCAGTGACCCAACAAGGAAATTAATCCAGTGTGAGAGGTCACACCAATGAGTGGAAAGGGTTTTTAAGAGAACATGTTTGTTTGGGGGTTTGTTTTGGGTTTTGTGGGGTTGGGGGGGGGGGGGGGCTTTTTGTTTGTTGGGGTTTTTTTTAAAGTCTGCATGGGGACTTCTGCGTCCTTTAAACAGGCTATTTCTTCAAACAGACTTGACCTCATAGTGAAAGCAAGCCAGTGACTTTTCATGGCTCAGGGTCTAAATGCTGCCAAGAGATAAACTATTTATAGGCTTAACACCTGACTAGGTGTTAAATAGCTCTTGCTGATAAACCTTTTGGTGCAGAATTATCACTTCAGACTGAGACTGGACTGAAAACCCAAAGACCTGGAATGCTTGACAGGATTCAGTTGGGATATAAGATACATTTAAGAAAGCACATTTAATGCATCTTCTGTAAGGTATGTGTAACTCAGAAGGATTAGAGACTTTTACACATGTCCTTTACCTGTATGTAAACAACACATCAGTGAATTTACTTAAAAGAAAATCACCTAAGTGTTTAAATACAACATTAAAACACAAATGGGCTTATCTACACCAATGAGACTTCTGCAAGCTGGATCTATGTTTAACAGCTTCCACTGGGTGGTGGCCCCCCTCATTCTAACACAAATATTCCCTTGACCCCAGTATATTTGTTATAAAAGCAAGAGAAAAAAGTATCAAAGCTTGTTGGACTGACTTGCTTGTTTGGAGAAGCTGACAGAGCATAGTTGACCTTAGACATGGCGGGGGGAGCAGTCAGGGAGCAGTACTGTATTCATTTTATAGTGTAATAAATGTTTCAACATATCACAACCTTCTTGGATGCCTTGCATGGGGCTACAGGGGTCACAACCAATTTGCTGAAAAACACTGAGCTATAAAACAGTCTGGAGCCTCTTCTACTGCAACTCTAATCCTCTAATAAATAAGTGGAGAAAAATAGAATGTGTCACTCACAAAAGGGTGGAAACAGAAATTCAGAGGTGTCTCCTATCCACACTGCTCCCATGCAAGCATGTGCCCTGCAGCCATTTTAGGGCAAGTTCCACCATCGCCTGGAGGGAGAGAATCCAGCCATGGTAAAAACCTAAGTCCTGGGGGCTGAGGAAGTGCCTGTGTGGTCTGAGAAAAGTGCTAAGCAAGGTCAATAGGCTGCAATTTGTCCAGGCAGGTTTCTTCAGGTTGGAGTGGCTGGAGAGCTGCCAGTCAGAGAGGGACCTGGGGGTGTTGATTGACAGCCGGCTGAACATGAGCCAGCAGTGTGCCCAGGTGGCCAAGAAGGCCAATGGCATCCTGGCTTGTATCATAAATAGCTTGGCCAGCAGGGACAGGGAAGGGATCTTACCCCTGTACTCGGCACTGGTGAGGCCGCCCCTCGATGACTGTGTTCAGTTTTGGGCCCCTCACTACAAAAAGGACACTGAATGACTCGAGCGTGTCCAGAGAAGGGCAACGAAGCTGGTGCAGGGTCTGGAGCACATGTCGTACGAGGAGCGGCTGAGGGAACTGGGGTTGTTTAGTCTGGAGAAGAGGAGGCTGAGGGGAGACCTCATCGCCCTCTACAACTACCTGAAAGGAGGTTGCAGAGAGCTGGGGATGAGTCTCTTTAACCAAGTAATAAGTGATAGAACAAGAGGTAATGGCCTCAAGCTGCACCAGGGAAGGTTTAGACTGGATATTAGGAAGTATTTCTTTACAGAACGGGTAGTCAGGTGTTGAAATGGGCTGCCCAGGGCAGTGGTGGAGTCCCCATCCCTGGAGGTGTTTAAGAGTCGGGTTGACATAGCGCTGAGGGATATGGTGTAGTTGGGAACTGTCAGTGCTAGGTTAATGGTTGGACTAGATGATCTTCAAGGTCCCTTCCAACCTAGATGATTCTGTGATTCTGTGAAATGTTGTATGGTTGTGTGGAGCCAGGAGCACAACAGAGCTAACAGCCTATGATGGAAATGAGAAGCAAGGAGGTCAGAAGGCTCAGGGTGCTTATAGCCACTTTCAGTCCAGTCTATGCTTGCAGTGATAGTGTGGTGAAGCTGTCCAAGCATCACCGCCATCTTCCTCAGGCCGGCCCTGCTGACTGCAGTACATGGTTGGAGTCTGCAGGTCTAAGAGCTACCTGTGAAAGAGGAATGCTTTAGACCCTGCCTTCAATAGTAGACAAGCTCATCAAGGCAGAAATGAAACACATACTTTGTGAATCCTTTCAGCAACTTCATGTTGTCTTGGCCTAACACAGTTCCCAAGCGGACAACATCATCAATTAATTGCTGTGGTGCTGCAAAGCTGCACTGTACAGTCCTGACTTGCTTTCTTCCCAAGCACAGTTTTAAGAAGATTTCTGTCCCTTGTGCTGGTATCAGCTGGAGAACGTGCTCCTAGTTCCCAGCCATAAGCCTACACAGATCCCATGATCAAATTGGGCTGCAACTCTTATAGAAGGGATCTGGCTCCCTTGTCCTCTACCTACAGCCTGTCAGTGCTGAGCAGGCACCCAGGCTCAGCCGCAGAAAAGTGGGTCTGACTGGCTCCCTGTTGTTCCTGCCATCAGCTGCCAGCTACACTGCCAGCACACCTCTGCGCAGCTGATTGCTGGTGACTGCATTTACCAAACTACAGCTCAGGAGCAAAGAGAGGCAACGACAGTTGCTGTTATTACAGTAAAAGAGCCAGAGGGTGCCTTAGGGTAACACTTACAGTAAGGCAATTTGTCACCAATTTTCAGTAGGAAATCTTCATATACTTCATATTTAGCAACTTCCCTCTCTAGCTTTTGCTGCCTGCAAAGAAAATGAAGAAATACACAAGACTATTTTAGAAGAGTTAGTTCAAACAGTAAGAATGAAGTATGTTGTTAAAGGGATACTTTGGTGTCAAAGGAGCTTTTAGTTGTGCTATGCCACACAAAGAGGATTTCCATGATGTTGGAGGAGTATAGAAAAACAACTATCCTTTGAGGGGGAAATCTGGCAGTTCTGACAGTTCAGCCTCCCAATGACTTCCTGAAATAATAGGAATGCTAATAATCATAATGCTTAATAATAGCAAGTATTAACGTCCTGCGGTACTAGACATGAATGACATCTACTTCTACTGTGTGCAGTGTTCACAAAAGGCAGAGTCAGACCAGACAGGTGCAGGCAGGGAGAGCTGAACAAAGCAGGGGAACCAAGAACCTGTCTGGGACAAGGGGCACTTGTGTGGCTGAATGCTAGAGAGGCTTTCTATAAATAAAGCAAGGGCATAACACCAGGGAGAACAAAGACAGTTAAGCTAAAGCACAGAGTTGACAGCAAAAGAAATAAAGGGCCATGAGTCAATTAGAAGAAAGTTTGTAATCAGAGGAGAGAGGTCTTGAACAATATATTACTGGGTGTAACGAGAGCTGGGGCTAGAGCCATGTCGGACACCGTCACCGTTCCTTCACATACTGTCATTGCAAGCTACAGCCTCTGGAAAGTCCTCTAATGCTGGAGGTGCCTAAATTGCTTAGCACTTTCACAGAGGCATTGAGAGTCTCTTGGGAGCTGCTGTGTCCCCACGCACCCAACCCTGTTCAGGCTGAGCAGTTTCATGCTTTTGCTCCTGAGCCATGTCAAAAGTGGCTCATCAACAGCTGACGTCCTGGGGGTTAAACCTGGAGGGCTCCAAGAGCCACTGTATTTTGAACATGGCTAGAGGAGGAGGAGGCAGTGCTCCACTACCCACATTTTTATACAGCTTCTTTATTGACAGCCAGGCTAGATAACAGGGGTTAATCCCCACTGACTGCAGAAGGAATCTGAGTTCCCAAATCTCGAGTCCCCTTTGGCTATAAATCAGGATTTGCACTGCCCAGCTCAGCAGTTCTTGCAGCCCCTTACTGTGTCTAGTCCAGATTTCCTTGCTCACTTTTGATGGGTCTCATTATATTCTGAATAAGGATTGTACATAATGTTTACTAAAAACAGCAGAGGACAAGACTTAAAAGATGCAATGGGTCCCTTTTAGTACCTTGCTCCTATTACCAGTACTGTATTATCATGCTAATTTGTTTTATTAAGTGAATAATTGGAACAACAGAGATACATGAAGTTGGATGAGACCGTGTGCAGACAGAGGCAGCCCTGTGTTACACAGTCTGATATTGTGGCAGGGGGGAGTTTAGCCCTTATCTGATTCTCAATTTTTCAAGCTCTGCTACCAGTTTATTTTTCTCTCCCTCTGTCATTTCATTCAGCTTGATAGTTCAGATTTCTCATTTCCTCTTCACACTGTTAGCCTTAAAAAAACCTTAACAACTTAAGAACTTGATTCCTTTTCTGTCACAAAAGACATTAACTGGTGCATTTAACAGGTGGGTGAGGCAACCCATTCAGGGATTTGGTAAACTGCTGGATTATCCAGTGTCCTGGATAGATTTATTAGCTTCCAGCAGATCAAGTCCCAAATGATTGAAGTGTCCACACTGAGAATGGAGCATGGGGGAGATGTTCATTTAATAACTGACCCAAGTGTCATTGCTGAACCTAACACAAAGGATTTTACAGCACAAGCAAAGACCTAGGCTTCAGCCCACGCAGGCTGCAGCAACGACTCATGGTAAAACATGAAAGTCACTCCTGCCACTGCATGTGGGATGTGCAGTTGTGAGAAAGGGAGAGAGACAGCGAGCATACTACTCACCCATGGAGAAAGACTATTGTTTGCAGCTCTTACCTTGCTCCAGTGGACTATGACTGCTGCTTAAATTTCCTACTGATTGCAACATCTGTGAATGTGCAAACACTCCCCATGAACACCCAGAGAGGGTTACCAAGGGATGAAGCAGAGCTAAACCCTGGCACCAGGGCTCTCCCTCCTAGCACAGAGTGAGAAAGGCACTTACATCTTGTGGCACTTGGTGGCCAGCTCTGCTCTCTGCTAGGACAGGGCTTCCATCCTCACTTTAATTTCTTGCCTCTTGGCAATGAGCTCTGCTGTGACATGATTGACTTCAACCTCTCTCTTTAGAAGTGAAGTCTTCTGGAGTGTGTTTGCACTGCTTTCCAGCATCTTTCTGGGGCATAACAACAGAACTGCCTTTGCAAGTCAGTAAAGGCACACAGCAAATCCCTTTGCACTTGCATAAAGCCAGCTCAGAACACAACAACTCTTTGTCCTAAAGCTAGCTAAAATCTCAAGTTCCACCCCTTCACCCTTGCAGTATGGGCATATACTTTACATGTTCACCTCAAACCAGAACAGGAGTGTGACAGTTTTAAGAAGTTCTCATTCTGTCAAAATAAACCATGAGACTTCCTCAGGCCATGCTAGGAGTCTCCATGACCCAAGGGGTTATCCTGCCACAGCCCCCAAGAAGCATGAAGTGGGAAGAGACCCTTCAGTCAGGGGTGCAGCTAAGCAGCAGCAAAGGGGACAGTGATGGGCTGGGCTGTACTTGTACCATATGGCTGGTGAGACTGGTGGGACACTACCATGTGGGTCTGAGCAGCCCTTGGAGTCTCTGACATCTGTGGAGCTGGCTGTGTCAAGCTGGGAAATGCCCAGACTGTAGCCAAGCCTCACTCAGTGCTGTCTTTATGCTGGTTTCAGTGCATGTTGACTTAAATGAATAGTAAGTTGATGTGGGACAGACTTGCTAGATATGGGTCTAACCTCCAGAAAGATGTAACCTTGGGGGGTGTGTGTGTGTGTGTGTTAATTGAGTAGAGGGCATACTGGTTATCTCTAGGCATTTCAAAGAGGTGCCAAAGTTAGAAGGCTAACCAACTGTAGAACTGATGAACAAAAATAAACATCCTGAGAGGTCAGTGCAGCCCACCCAAGCTCTCCAGTGCCCAAAGAGGTACCACCTCTCTCTCCCTCTCTCATGATTCAGGGGGGTGTAAGGTGCATTACTCAGTTACGTGGGACAAATATGGGCAAAGGAGTTGGGCAGGTGCCAAGGCACAGGCTGCTTTCTGCACAGAGGGAGTACCTGAAGTAGGACTTGAAACATGTCATAAACCAAACAGGAGCTGTCCGTAATTACAGATGCTATTGTTGAAGACTTGGAACTAAGATTTATTTTCTTAACACAGTATGTTTTTCTTCTTTGGTTGCATTCCTAATTTGTTACCTTTTTCTCATAATGAATAACTGCTTTTGGGTTGCTGTATGTAAAAAAAAAATGCTTAATTTTTTCATGTATGATGTTTTTTGAGGGAAGTCCGCATATAAAAATGTGGCCCAGCTCAAATTTAAACACACACTTTGAATCTACTCTATGCTTGGCTTCCTCCACTCATGACACTGCCTCACCTCAGCTGTTGATACAGCATACTAAGGTAATTTTCCTGCAGAACAGTGTGCCACATGTTCACTTCTCCAGGAGCCCAAAATTGGATCCAAATGACAACAGACAAATAGCTGGAAACATCTAGGGTGAGTGTGGCTGACACATGCACTGTGCACTGAGAGGGCAGCTGTTTAAGAGTTAAGAGTTTGCTTTGATTTAAGGAGAAAATGCCATTCCCTGAGATTTTCTGACATACACATGAATAGGCAAAGAGATTTGTCTGACCTCACGGATGATGGGGACATAAGTGACGCCTTTGTCCGTCTCTTCCCTGGGAAAATACACAACAGTCAATCAAATCAATCAAAGCATCACCCAAATCATGAATTTCTTATTTGATGTTCACTTGTCTGTACATGGTAAAATGGTCTTTGGCTTCAGCAGGCATTTTGCCCCTAGCAAAGAGTTCATAGATGGCCTTCTCTGTGTAAATCTGTTAAAGAGGAAACCCAAAGAGCTGTTAAAGATTACACTCGAGGATATGCAGAAGAATCTGAATGTCATGCACGGCTGCCAATCTTTCTGGCCACATACCCACACTGTGAGAGTAAGGAGAGGAAGACCCATCCGTCATCTCTCAGAGAGGGTTGGAGGTGACCATTTCTCCTCACCTGTGGACCAAAAGAAGGGACCAACCATATGTTAATATTGATGATGCCGTCTATCAGTTTGGCCATGCAGGGCACAACTCATTCCAGACTCGGGCTCTCTGCTGGTGGGTAACACCACCAATGTGGGACAAGGTATTTGTATCAGCCAGGAAATTACTCAGTTGACATGTTTTTAAAAAATTAGCATTACTTATTTGCCAGTAAAGACTGGTCAGGCAACAACTTTCATCAGGTTTCTTTTTACAATATTTCTAGTTACTGATTTTCTATTGAGACATAATTATTTAATTATTTGCACAAGTCATAAGCTCAATGATGCTGATGTAAATTGAAAACGAATTGTTTGTATTCATCGGTGTTATAATCAGGTAAATTAGAAGAGCTGAGGACAGGATGCATCTCCTTGTCTCTAGTAGATTTGTCATCAGCATATTGAATGCAGTGATGGTTTAAAAAGTTCTTTAAAATTTATGAATTGATAACAGGGGAAGTTTAATATTCTGCTTTTTATAAAGTTTGATTGGTTTCAAAAGCAATTACATTACTTGGAAAATTTTATTTTATGAAGCAAAGTCATTTTAGTCATTTTTCAACATTTCTTTTAGGTTCAATATTAAGTTAAATGGAAATGTAATAAGAAATCTGATGTATTTTATTAGATTTTGCTTTTTAAAGAAAGACTACACTGCATGTTTACAAAAGATCAAGAATTTGCTTCTGAAATCAGACTTTGTGTGAGAAATATCAGCTTGCAGTGATGAGTTATTCTTTCTAATACATTTCTTAGCCCTGATAATAGTGATGATATGTGGTGCACTGTCGTGGCATACAATCACACAGCTCTGCTCAGCAGTGCATGATAGCAAAGATGAGAAAGGGTTGTGTTGAGACAAAGAAAAGAGTCTCTTTTATTGTTCTGGCACCAGCGCTTTCAATGCCAAAGGCGTTTTGGTCTGAGTGTTTACAGAGATGACTGTACATTGAAATGTTCTGCATACAAAATGAATGGGTGTTTTTATAAATATATATATCTATATGGGCAGGGCTCCTTATGAGGACAAAGTGGACTAAACACAGACAGAGAGAATATAAAACAGACCTGTCCAGCTTCCTGACAAGTTAGTGCAAAGATTATACTTTAGTGCTGCACTCAGCGGCCAGGCAGCAAACATATTGCATCATACTGCACAATGGAGAGAGGTATTCAGGAAGCAGGCGGGTTTTCCAACAGGAAGATTCAACCCCAAAATTACCAACATTACAACCTTTATATCATACTTCTCTTTTAAGTTTAACATCAATGTTTAACTCCAAAGATTTGAAATTTTATAAATCTGCAAGCCCAGATCCTGATAGACAACACTGACATACATTTATCAGTATAATCCAGAGTGCAATAGTGTCTTGAAGGGATCCTTCTGTATGGATGGATGCTAAACAGCTCCTGAGAATTTTCTTCAGATGAAACATTTGTCCTCCCACCTCTGTAGAGGTTAATTCAGTGGACACGACCGCTGGAGTCTTGGAGAATGTACCTGGTCTCAGAGGTTTTAGAAATGGGAAAATGAGATCTGGTCCCAGCTACTAATTTTCCACTGGACATAGAATAAGCCTGGCAGATATGGGATGAAAAATGAGGCTTCTGTTCCAGGATTAGTCCCATTCAAAATGTCTTAACTGACCTTATGCATTTGATTCGTTTATGGTTTTAAATTATGGAAGTCTAGAGTCTTTTATGACTGGGAGTGGAGGTCTTTGAGGGCAAGCTGCAAGAGAATGGTCTTGAAAAGTGTAAAGCTAATGGGTATGTCTGGTACGTTGCTGATTCTTTTGAAAAGATACTCTATTGGAAAGAAATGCTGTCAACACACATGGGAAGGACTGTGCCTGCCCCCTTTTGCACCATTTTGAGAAGGCCAATGGGCAAGTCAGCTAGATGTAGGCAGCTAGGCAAGTAGGTTTGGGCAGCAATTTAGATAAAGGTCGTTGCATGAATGTGTCAAAGCTCTGTGGTATGTATAGATACCACAGTGGTGGGCACGTTTCACTTGAGGGATAAATTAGATGGACTCATACGTGAGCAGCAGCTACACATACTCAGTTTCCCAGATCCGTCCTAGGCTTTTCTGGGGATGAGTCAGCCAGCTGTGCACATGTGTCATATTATGCATGGTGTTGTTCTCTCTTTTTATTTTTATTGACTCCATATTATCTGCTATAAATTCTGATTTTGCAATGATGAATCATCTCACTGCCTTCTACAATCTCCCTTCCCTATGTTGCAAGGCAGATTTAAATTCAGTCAGTGCTTAGTGACATCATCCCAGTTGGTTTTTATTTTCTGGGATGCCACCTTAAATGCACAGCACTAAGTTTACAGATAGAGCTGTTTTACATGTATAGGAAAGTTACTACTCAGTCATTCTTCCTTTTTGTCCTAAATTGTTTAGAAACACTGATGTTTCTGAAAATCTCCAACCCACATGGTCCTCATAAAGGTTTCTTCTTTTAAATTCAAGAGTATGGTGGGGTTTGAAATTAAGTCACCGATCTGTATTCACCCAACTGGGTCAGCAAAACAATTCTTTTGCTGTTCTGCAGCTGCAGCAAATACCTCATGTGAGACTGCTGGGGACCCCCAGTTGCTCATGATGAGTTGGGAGCACAGTAGGTGCCTTTCCCAACACGCAGTTCTCTATGCAGTAAGCCACATGTCTTTTGATGCCTTCTCCTGCAAAGGGAAGGATCAGAGTTGGGGGAGAAAAGTTTTTAACAGCCTCTGCCTGCATCAACACAATCCAACCTCCTTTGTTTTAATTATACCAAAATATGATTTGAAGCAATATAAATTTCAAGATGGATGCAAATCTCCTGCCGATCTCCACTGAGCAGGGGGGGAGCTGTGGGGAGCTGCGTTCCCAGCCACGACCACAGCCCCTGCTCCTCTAGCAGCCTTGGCGGCGTCCAGGCAGAGACCGTGGGGCAGGCGATCACCAGCTTCAAGGCCTGTTCTCACAAATACTTCTTTTGCATGCCACTATGCAGAGGTCTTCCAAGTCATGTTAACACCCTTATCTGGGCAAATGTCCCTTCCTTGCCACACGTAACTCCTCAGGGGAAATTTCAGCCTGAAAGCTACAAAATCAATTGCAAAAAATTCAATACAGTCAGTTCCCTGGTTACCTCCAAAATACAAATGCTGCAAACAGAATTGGAGGGTTAGGGTTAGATTTCTTTGATTTTTTAGAAGCTGCTTGACTTGCTTGATGCTGTCCTTTTTTACACAGTTCCCAGTCCTCTCTTTGCATCTGTTTGTGAGTGTACTTACTGCAGCATATGCAGAGATACACAAATTTTATCTTTTATCTCCCTCCAAACTGCAGTTCTCTCAGCAATATTTTGTTTAATTTGCACAGTGAAGTGTGGTTTTCCTCTACAAAATAAGCAAAAGAGGTGCAGAGTCCCTTGCTTATATCTGGATTATGCCGTTTTAGTTATATGTAATTGTAGCTTTATTTTTATGTAATGTCTTTCGGTTCTCTGCTAATATGCTTACTGTGCTCCCAATCATTATGGTGATTTTTTTCTGAGGATGTTTAGCCAGTACAGAACTATGACCTGTCCACTCATGATGGTAAAGACATATACTTCCTAAGACAAACTTTTTTCTGCTTGCTTCAATTGAGCCTAACCATCTGCAAAATGCACACCTATTTTTCATATTTCATTGATGCTGTGCTCAGACAGAGTGGGGGACTCTGTGCCCAAGTACGTCATCAGGTCCTTTCCAGGTCTATTTGCAATTGTGGCTGTCAGCAAATTACCCTGAATGATACAGGATCATCAGAGAGCTTGTCACTCATCTCCAAAGATCATGAAGTCTTCCTGTTTGTTTTTTACCAGACATAGGTTATCACTCTGGAGCTCAAAAAGGAAAAGTGTTAATGTGTCATGAGAACTTCATATGGCAAGTCAGTGTTTGCCATTTGCATGTCACATTATTTCACAGATCTGAGACACAATTTTAAAAATCTCTTGATGGAACGCACATGCCTCTCCCTGAAGTGCTTCTTGTGCTCCTCAGCCTGAGCTGCACCTTCTTTGGAAACAAGTAAGTTAAGTTCCACTAAAATAAACAGGGATATACTGATTTCTAGTAGCTAAAGATCTGCTCGTTCTTTACATAAATAAACCCAAAAGACTGCATTCCCTGGCCTCGTCTGTCAATTTTGCAGCATACAGTGAAGAACTTAAGGATGGATGGAAGTAGAGTTTTAGCTATATGAAGGAATTCTTTATAGGAAGAAAGCTGGAGAAAGCCTGTACCTTCTGCAATATTTTCCCCAGCTACTCTCTAGCTGCACTAATTTGTACCTGGAATGAACGTCTCAGGTAAAGGACTTCACCTTCCTCACCCAAATACAGCAGATTTCCAGTAAGATATCTGTACATGTGCACATATACATGCAAAGAGAGAGAGTGCTTATTTGTGTGTGTATTTTGCATGACAGAAGAGATGATAATTGTTTTGTTCAGAAGAGATTATAATAGTTTGTCATAAATAATAAAGTGTAATTACACTAGGGAAACAAAATGTTGGTAATTCCTGGTTGATCTATTATTTCTTTGCATATCTATGTGTGTTATTTCCAGTGTGTTACGAGACCTTAGTGAGTTTTGACTGATTGCTTTGTCCTCACTTACTCCGGTGTGACTCCACCAGCTTCTCTGGTGCTGAACCAATATACCTGAGCATACAACTAAACAAATGCTTGCTCCCATGCTTTATTATACAGATGTGATGCAGAGCAGAAATGAACTGATCCTGAGGTATAGATTGTGGTTACAAAGATCAGTGACGAGGACAGTTCCCTCCAATTACTCCAATGGTCTGGTAAATCTTTCCTTTTTTCCCCCTTTAAAAAAAAAAAATCATTTATTAATGAAATGATTATGAAACACTTCATTCCTATTCACATCCTGAGCAGTGAACCAATAGCCAGAGACATTTCATAACAGTGGTGAAAATTTACACTATGAATCACTTTTTTGTGATAGGAGTGTTTTGGCTCTTGCCAGACACGAATGTGTCTAAAGCTCCACTGGTGCCATGTGCTACACAGGCTACCCCGGTGAGCGTGCTGGCACATTCACTAAGAGCTGCTGCCTGCAAAAGTGAAGTCTTGATGCATATATGAGGTTTGTGATTTTTTTCTCTTTCTTTGGCTGTGTTTTAAAGCTAGCCACAGTTTCCTCTGCAACCTGAACTCAGTGTTTGCAGCATGCCCCAATGTCATTTCCATGTGACTCAATGTGTCAAAAGCTAGGTTGGCGCGTGCAGCCTTGCTTTCCCCTAGTGCCTGGCTCACAGTGCCAGCATCCATGGGGGATGGAGGTCCCTGCTCCTGGTGTTCAAGGCCACATGTGGGTCTCTGCTGTTACACAGAAAGAGGTTGTCAGGAGTCTGACATCACAGAAATGTGCTATTTGCGGCTCTGGGACTCGTTGCTTCAAAATGTCATGGAGATAAAGAATTTAGCAAGATTCAAATCTGGGTTCAGCATTAAATGAAAATGGGACTGTTGAGAAGTAAATAATCAGAAAAATATTTGGAAAGGTTGCAAAGTGCCAAGTTTTGAACGTTTAAACTGGTCTTTATGAGATGGCAGAATGTCTCTGAGGGAACAATTTATCCTGCCAAAAGTTTCTTGCAAATGTTCCTAAACCACCCCTGTCAGCCTATGGAGTCTAAGCTGATCACTGGCCTGATTAATTTTTAGGTACCAAACAACAGAAAATAAGATTATATCAAACATTAATCCATGATACATACTGTGACCACAACTAATGTGACAGACATGATGTACAATCACAGCCGAGAAAGCAAAACCATTTTCATGAAAAATAGAACGTGTCAACCAAGAAATTACTCAGTCTTTGCAGCATTTCAGTAAAAATATCTTGGACACTGCGTGCACCCGCTTACACTCATATAAAGTGTGAGTAGCTTAAGGTGTCTAAACTTGTCTCACAATCTCAGGTCAAAAGGAAATCACTCATTAAAGGAAAAATTTTTAAACATGATTTAAGCACCTTTGAAAGGCATTCTGCTAGCATGCCCTCATAGCAAAGTTCTTCAGTATCTGGAGAGCAAGCACAAAGTGGATGGATAGATTTCCCTGCACTGACTCAGTAACGTGCCTCACTGTGTTCCCAAAGGACTGTCCCACCTGAGGGTGAGAGTTTTTTGGCTGAGGAGACCAGGCAGTACCCGCTGTAGTCCATGACATGATCAATCATCCTGCCCCCACACCCAGAGCAAGCCTGCACGTGCTCCCATCAGCTACTGGGTAACTGTCAGCTATCAGCCCCTTCCATTTAGGCTGGACCAGCTTTAGCCTAGTGACCCAGGGAGCTGTTTGTATCCCATTTCTGATGCCTTGAAACAAAACCCTCTCCTTGCTCAGCTACCACAGGGAATGTCAGTTCCCCGCACTCCCCCAGTGCTTGCTCAGCAGCACTGCACACTGCCTTGGTGCTCTACCTGCACCCTGATAACGAGTTGATTTGCACATTACAGCTGTTGGCCCCTCCATTTGATGGCCAGCAGCATTCAGCATTTTCTGTCTCATCCTGATGACTTTTCCTCTGCCAGGCTGTAGCTCCAGGGACACGGGTGGACAGGGACCAGCTGGTGACTGACAAGGATGTTTCCACAGCAAGGAGCCACAGAGGCTGCCAGCTCCTCACGCTGGAGGAGAGCTTGGCATTGATGACCATCACACACCTGTGGCCAGAGCACCGACAGCCCCACCATCCAAGACCTGGTGAAAACACCCTAACCTTTCCTTATCAGCAAAGTGGGCCTAGATAAATGCAAAGGACAGAAGCATGGCAGCAGCTCAAATGGAGAAAATACATGCTGTTTATCATTACAGCTCTCAGTAACATCAAGGTATCTTGGCTGAAGTTCAGCTCTTTACTCCAGCCTTCATCTGTGCTGTCATGCTTGTTCTCATCCATAAAGGTGTTAAACAGATTTTCCATCTCACTTTGTGGTTTTGACACTTGTACAACAGTTTTTTTTTTCCTCTGCTCAGGTTTTCCATGGAGCTATGATCTCCAAACACAGCTCAGGAAGCTGATGATGCTTAGTTTGGAGATCTGGGTCTTCCTGCCTCAGCCACACAGACTGGTGTCATCTAGCCCTGTTGTAGCTGACAAAACCATGTATGTAGCAAGCTACTTTTTAACTGTGAAAGAATCTGTCCTCTTCTAGGCTTAGGGTGGTTTTAACAGCCATTTAACTCTCCTCTTGAGGAACCAGAGATCTCTGACTTCGGTGGGTAAAAAACTACAATTCTTTTCACAATTCCACTCTAATTTACCTATTCACATTCATTTTTAAGATAATCTAAACTGTCATACATAAATTACGATGGGAAAGTAATTACTACTTGATGCAAAAAGAAGAGAGAACAAACACAGGAAAAGAAAGTTGCTTTTAGTGATGTCTCTTCCCTCAGTATACTTGTGACTCTTACTGCACTGCCTGCTTACCAACTCAGTAGATAGAGTCCAGAAGCCTGCTGAATTAGGTAAGTGTACGGTTATTTTTAACTGAGTTTAACATTACATGTTCATATGGCATGTTGTGCAACAGATATACACTGGTGTCATATGACATTCTGTCCAGACACTTGTTCTAAATTTAGCTCTAAATTTAACCTGAGAGATGTAGGGCAAATAATTAAATGTCAGCCCTGCAAAACAAAACTATTGCATTGTGTTTTGAACTTAAAGGAGGAATAAAGCTCTGGTCCTCTGTCATGCATGCTCAAAGCAGTCAGTGCAAGACAACGAAGCTTTCCCAGTGGCAGTATAAAGGACAGTTCATTTAATCAGGTCTTCAGATATTGTGTTTATTACATACGAATTTGACCACACAGCAAAAACAGCACTGGGTAAATAGAGATGATGGTGCAGTGTCCTTTAGCACAGTCTATTCTGGTTCTTTCATTGCTCTTGTCTGCACAGCAACTGATGATGTCCCAGGCCTGGCCATCTCATCAGGGGAGCATGGCAGGAGTCAATGCGGATGACAGCTTGTCCCCCTGCTTTGAGTTTCTGAGTCCCATGGCAGTGAACCTACTTCCATCTGGGGTGGCCAGAAGCCACCTTCACCATTCATCCCAAGCCAGACTGGAGCCCATCTCTCAGGAACCAAAACCACCCACTTCTCCCTGGTGCACAGGAGGGTTCTGCTCTGCCTTGCCACTCTGGTAGTACCTGCTAGCCTTAGCTTAACTCCAAGCATATAGAAAGCCATAACTCCTTGAACTTCATTGTGCTCAAAGTTACAGACATTTCTGCAAGCTGCCGAATTTAGGTAGGGGCATCTTTTGTTTTTCAAGGGCTGTTTATCTCTGGCAATAGAAAAGCAAAGACAGATCCATATCTAGAAAGCCTATTGTTCTCATGTTGAGGGAAGGGAAGGAGAGCAATGCAGCAGGTCTTACTGCATACAGCGGGCACAATTGTTAGAAGCAAATCAGTCTTAAAGGAATTAGAGGGTACCAGAGAAATGCATCAAAAGAGACTTTGTTCATAAAGTAGCCTAAGGGATTGAATGGAGAGGTAAACATCCATTGTATATTTCCAAAGACTGCTTTAAAAAAACTGGGGAAAGGTTGTTTCCCATCAAAAACAATTTAACTTTTCTATCATTGCTGTTTTGGGGTTGCTGTTTTTCCCAGGACCTTTGCTATTCACAGCAGCTTGTGTCTCTTGTTGCCATTCTCTTCCTCCTGCTCCCCTGCAAGAGCTTCAGAGCAATGGGGTTGCAGCAACATCTCTGAATTTTGTGGATTTTGTAAAGGTCAAGAAAAAGACAAGTCTTTCATTAGAATTCTTACTAAAACACATTATAACATAAGATAAATGGTATTTGCACAGTAAAGAGTCACTAAAAGATAATGTTTATGCTTTCCCTCTTCCTCCAAGGAACATGTATTTGTTTATATAGTCTTTGGGTTGTGTTCACTTCGTATTAGCATTTCATGTTCCCTCTGACTGATTCCTCTTTCAGTTTGAGTCAGCGGATGTGACCTTATGATGACATTTGCAGAGAGTGGCAATGGCTGCAGTAGCTGTACACTTTTCCAAAGCTCACTGGCAGGGCAGGTCCAGGCTGAGTCATCCGATACCTGAAGTGGAGCTTAGGACCCTGGATACTGGGTGTTCCCCTTTGTGCTCATGTCCTATTTCCAGAGGAGTGAGGACTCCATTTTGATTGTATCTGAAAGGTAAAATTTTTCTATGAGGAGCCACTGTGCATAGGTAGAAGTCATACACTGAGTTGAGGTCCACCCTGACTTGGGGGTGTGGGTCAGCAGCCGTTAGAGTGGGATAAATTCCTCCTGAAAGGGGAATTATGTTCTTAGTAGAGTGATCTTGAAACACCTACATCTTTCCAGCACTGAAGTGTTTAGGTAGTAGAACAAGCAAGAAATAATATATATTGTATTCCTTACCCCTGGGCATATGTGACATCCTACACCTTTTCCCATACAAGTGCCTCTGACTCCTTGACTCTCTCAGGGTACTGTGGCCAAAGCAATCATTGCTTCTTTCAAAGAAAATTGAAACCATCTTCCCCTGCAGGAGTTTCTTTCTTCTTGTTATTTGAATGTCGGCTGTGTAGCAGGAGGCACTGGAGAGTTGCTTTTGGTTCTGGTGCTTGCATTTAATCTTTGGGAGTGTCTGACGGAAGCACAGCACAGCAACACTGAATACACAGCTCTGCTCACTGGGATATGATGGCAAAAGGTAGAGATGTGTGCCCTAGGTCTATGCTCTCAGTGAAATACGCCACCCAAAACATCTTGCTGTCTTTCTACAATAAAAAAGTCCAGACAAGATAGAAGTAACAAAGGAACAGCTCCAGGTAATTGGTGCACAAAGCAGTATGCTGTTCTGTGGCAAAGTATTATGAGGATTTTCTGTCCAGGGACTGTTACTGTCACAACTAATCAGTATTTTCTTCCTTTCAGAACAGCCACCGATGAGCTAAGTGTTTCAATGCAGTAGAGTTAGCCATTGTTGGTAGTTATAGGCTATGGACAAGAATAGTTTATTCTCATTTGCATTTCAACATGTGATGGCACATCTATGGCAGCTCTGCACACAGAATGAGTCTGTAACATGCTCATCGGTCTCCTGGGATGCACAAATGAACTTTGTTTTTTTCACCAACCTTAGTTGCCTGATTCAGTTGTGTAGCTTAGTAGAGCTGAAGGGCTACTTAATTCAACTAATGGAAGTAGAGACTCTGAACAAATCCAAAATTGAAGAAAATGTTAAATGTGCTTTCCTAACCTGACTTCTGTTGGCTATTTTGAGGAAACATGAAGAATAAAGCAAATCCTGCTGTTCATTTCACCATATTTTCATGTGGTCATCATTCTTTGCCTTCTCTCAAATTCAAATCTCTTATTGCACCATTTGTGAGACCCTAGCTGACTCTCCCATCAGCATGAGTTGGCTATTTCCATCATTTTCTATTTAAAGAGAAAGCAAACAGATCTAATATGGAGTGTCTGAGTTTGAAATCTGTCCTTGGAAAATAGCATAAATTTATGTTTATTTTTGCAGGTGACATTTTGTAATCTCTTGGAATGTCTTAGGGTTAAGCTGAAAATGCAGATTTGTAACTGTACATGCCCCAGAGGAAATATTAGAAAATCTGATGCAATGCTAATAAATCATAATGATTGTTATTATTATACTTTGGATGTGTTGTAATAAAGCCACAACATTGTTTTATTGGGAAAAAAATCAACCCCCAAATGTATGATTTCATTCCTGTATAGTAATATTTCTGTAATTAATATTTCAAACTTCTATGAGGTTTTCCTCTGAGAATACCAAAGTATTTCACAGATACTAATTAAATAAGGTCCTATTCAGCAATCTCTATCCATATAAGTAATCTTGTTGGCTTCCCATCTGCAAGGAATTTTGGACTCTTCTCTGAAGTTAATGCATTTGATTATTTCCACTTCACTAATGTAGAAAATGAGACACAGAGGAGTTAAATTATTTACTCAAGACAAAAGGAAGAGTTAGTGGTATCTGAAAATAGATCTTCTGAAGTAGAGTCCTGTGCTTTTATTGGAAAATGGTGCAGCAGCACTCAAGGAGCTCCAATTTACGTCAAAGGAGTGCACAGGGCTTTGCAAGGAAACCCAGGAATGTGGGAGGGAAGGGAATTGCAGTGTGGATGGTGTGAATGGCATGGGGAACCACCTGCAGTGTTCATAGCTGATGGGATCTTGAGCCCCAGTATCTTTTTTCTAATCAAACAGTCCATCCTGGAAGACATAGACACCCTTGCCTTTGCCAAGCGCAAATCTGCATCACAGTATCGGCATTTTTCCTTGAGTTCAGGGGGACATCAAGCAGACCATAAGAGTGCCAAGGGTGCGGATTCAATGAGAGACTGCCAAGAGGCAAGCAGAAGGGTTAAATGTGGGAGATAGTCACTCCTGGTTTTAAGCCAAGGCTGATTACAATCTTAAAGTAATATTATGGAAAAAAGTTCTGGGTGTTGTTTAAAAGTCACAGAGGGTTGGCTGATGTGTTGTCGAGGGCGTAAGGGTTTCACACCCTCTTGTTGACGACATCCAGGGCTCCTTTGCCTGCCACAGTAACTGCTGAATATCCTTAACTTTGGACAAAACAACAGCCCTAGCACTAGTTACGAGGGGCAGGTGGTTTTGCAGACAGCAGGGAATGGGGCCATGTCATGTACTGGCTATCCTGTCATGCCGGAGCAAGTCGGACGGAGGAGCAGTCATGGAGAGGGAATGATGCTGGTCCTGAAAGACCTGCGGGTGAAGCAGGTGAGTTGGAAGGGATCATGTATGAGTGGATGATATGGTCTTGCTAAATTTGTTCCCTTCAAGATTGGTCTTGCTAAGTCTTAGATGAGGGTGTTTATGCACTGACAGGGTGAATACAGCTAGCCTGAGGCTCGACAAGGTACTTGGAAAGGAAACCATTGCAGTCTAGACTTCATTCTCTTTAAATGCAATGTTTTGCCATGGGAATCAGTGAAGCAGGAGCTGAAGGAAAAAGCATAGGCATCATTTTGATACTGTACTATAGTTTCCCTTCATTCACGTTATTAGCCGGACAGATACATAGAAATCTTCCCAAACTGAGTATTATCCCCATGTGCCAGCTAATCCATGTGTCAGTTCTCCTGTATGTGCCTGGCTGTTTTCTTCTAGCTCATCCCTGGATCAGCGCTATCTCTTCTCTGGCCAGCTTGCTTTCTGCCAGATGTGGGGAAGATAGCTACCGTTTCACATTTATGGCCTCCAGGAGTCTGAGAGAGGGTCTGTCATTCACATTTACATGGTACAAGAGCAGTTCTTTTCCACTAGTAAGATCTACAAATACTACTTGGAACAGCTTCACAGCTGCTTTTGTCATCTTTTGGAATCCTGAAGTCTCAAACTTGCAGCCTTAAAAATTTACGAACCAGTCTAAAACATCAATAAATACCCATGTTTGGCTGTTTTGTTTAAGAAGCAGCAGCTAAAAGAAAAGTAAGTGGATCTCCCTTCTCCCCAAGCAAATAAAACTCTCCAGGACAAAATATTTTACTTCAAAATTATACAGGATTTTTTTTTTTCTTCTTTAGGTTCCAGAAACATGTCCATATATGGTCTACTTGTCAGGGACAATAAATAATGATGTAATAGAAAGGTCAACTTTGTGTCATTTAGCTACAGGATGCATGGTGAAGTGAAGTTCTTCAGATAACGCAACAAAGAAGAACTTTAGGATGGGTAAAAGTTTCTGCTGTGCATCTTCAACAGGAAATCTGAGATTCAGAACAACTTATATTTTGGCTTGTATTCGCTGATCATGGGGTGATCCAGAAATAAACTCCAGGCTTCAAAGCGAGAGTGTTTCAAAGCTGTCCTGCAGTTGATCGAAACATCCAGGCAAAGCAGGGAGACGAATACCAGCGAGAATTTTCTGAATTAAGACTTAATCAAGGAGATAACCCCTTTCAACAGTATTATTACCCTTTTATTTCAGAACAAAAAGGTAATACAAATATGCATGTTTTGAACTGATTTAGCATTTTCAATCTGTCAGTTTGCTATGTCTATGCAAATATTTATTCCTATAGCAGTTTGTAACATAATACCCTAACGCAGTCTTGGGAGTTTTTGTGGCTTCATTTTGTTGTGGTTTTTCTTTTTTTCAAATAAGCCATAAAACACTCACTGGTGTTAAGCAGAACTGTAGCTCTGTCATTTCCTTAGTTTTCTTTTACTTGCAGGTGATGCTTATATCTTTGTCCCTAGAATAGCTTGCTCAGAAATGATTGTTGTAGTTACAACATGCTAAGGTACAACGTAGTATGTAAGGCACAGTGTGAAGGAAAAAAATTACATTAGCAAATGATTTCTTTCATTTATAAATTTCCAGTTGGTATGACATGAAGCTAATATTGCACTGATTGCTGTGTGAATTAATGCTTTCTGAGAAGAAATAAAAGCTTGCAGGTGTATGTATTTCCAGTAAAGAATTTGCACAGAATCGTGGTTTGATGGCATCATAACATATGCCAGACTGATAGGTGACCTGTTTTGACAGCTGGGGCTGGACAAGGAGGTTTGTTTGCTTGAAGGATTCCTTCGGGAAGCCTGGCTTTGCTCCTTTAGCACTGGGCTAGAACTTGAGCAGTTTGCATAAGCTGTCATTACAAAGTATGTTTGCCTGTTGCTACAGCCAGACAGCATGAGGTGTCATTCTTCTGATGTCCCAGCTCTGGCAGATCTGATGGGCACCAAAATCTTTCTGTTTTTAAAAAAGCATTTGCTTCCCAATAGTAGTTATCCAATATAATATCCTTGGAGAACTGCAAAGATTTACCTAAAAACTGACCTAGAATAGAGCAAAAATGTGAGTGCTTGAAGTGCTGCAAATTGATCTAGTTTCCATTGCCAGCAGAAGATCTGGTGTGAAAGGTGCCGCAGTAAGAGCTGAAGTGGAGAATGGGTTTACTGTGAAGACTTCCAGCCATGTTTACCCTCCCCCTGTGAGTGCTCCTGCTGCTTTCAGAAGGAAAGGCAAACATGTATCTGTGGAAGCTGGGGCTCAGTCGTTCCTTGCAAAAGGCAAAATGAGCAAGCCCTCATCTTCTCTCTCTTTTGCAGCCTCCAGAGACTTGGTTTTGGTTTTAGAAATTTGGTTTATTGCACCCTGAGCCATAAATATTGAGGTTCTGTATTGAGTTACAAGCTGACTGGGGTAAACTCAGTGCAAAGGCAGGCAAAGTCCCTGGCTCTGCTCCCTTAATGACCTTGTCACTCACCTGCCACCCTCCTCTGACAGCAGTAAGTAATTCTGTTAATTCTGCTGCCTGGGATCTATTGAAGGAGGACAGGCAGCCTTGCTAAGCTTTTCTCTAAGGAAGTACTATCAATGGGGACCAGTTGTTTCAGATGCTAATTGTATTGAATAGTGCAGTTCTGCATGTTCAAAGCCAGCTGTAATCCTTGTTGTTTATTTATGTTGCATCAGGGATCAGAGGCCCATTCCCCCAAACACTATATGTTGACAGAGCTTGTAGTCCAAACATAATAGCAACCTAATTGTGTTTGGCTTTTGCCATAATATGAGTGGTTACTAGTAGTCACCCTGTGAGTAGTACCTTTGGTTTTAGAGATCTGTCAGGTACAGCTGCTCATTAACACGGGACAGAACGTCACAGACTGGCCCTTGCACAAGCATTTAATTTCTAATCTTCTGGTCGCTGGATGCTGGTAAATTACCTCTGTATGGCACAGACCTGATTTCTACATCTAAATAAACAAACTCTCACTGAAATGAGGATGGCAAAATTAAGAATCAGGATCAGGCCCTAAGTGGAAATGATGATAAATTTAGATCCAGAAGATCCTGTCAGACTGAGCTATTAAATGGCAGCACAGGCAGCAGTGTCCTAAAATGTGTTCTGCCAAGAGGGATCACTAGTGAAGCCATTCAGACCTGAAGGTCTCTAAGGAATAATGACACTAGACCCACAGCTTTAAAAATCAGGTTCTGCTCTTACAGTAGATACAATGCTATGTACTACCTGCATGTGAGGATGGGCTCTTGGACTGCCAGAGAAATACAGGGGACAGCCAAACATTAAAACCTCCCCCAAAAAACCTGGTTAGGGTGAACAGTAAACCCAGCATTTAACTCATAAATCTGATACCAATACTTTAAACCTACAGAAGGCAGGCTTAGAGTAAGCAAATAGATTCAAGCTGCATTTAGAAAGACCGCTTTGCCCAGATCATAGAATCATAGAATACCATGTTGTAAGGGACCTCAAGGATCAGCTCTTACTTATCCAAACTTGTTCAACCATTCCTAGCATAAAGATTGATTTTTTTTTCACACCTTCATTATAGATGGTGAAAAATATTTAGCCTATAGTGCATTAGTCTAGTGGCCATAGTTGGTAGTTTGCCACTGGCTTCAGATGGGGTAACCTTAGCTCTGCTGTGTCAGCTGAGCCAGAGTAGGTCTGGGTGGCTGCAGCAGCTCCAGACAGTGCCACCAAGCTTGGCTCTGGTGAAAAAAAGGTTAAACTGAATCAGGCTGCATTGTATTAGCCTCCAGCTGAGGGCATGTGCTTGGCCTGTTACCGCAGCTCACCTGGCTCACCGTGGCTTGTTACAGAAATAACTCAAACCAGTGCCTGAGCCCTGTGGCTCTGCACCTTCAAACAAAAGCATCTCCAGGTGGAAAGGGAGGGTGGTGGTGGCTCTGCTCTGCTTGGGGCTGTCGCACAGGGACTTGTAGCAAGGAGGCACGTGTTGTCAGTCACACCACACAGGTCAGTCTGAACAAGGGGACACAAGCAATGGGATGCAAGAACAGCTTCAAGCCCAACTAGAACAGTCTCTTGAAGGGTTCAGGACAGCCAAGGCTGTCCCTGGCTGTCAGGACAAGCTCAAAAGTTCCTGCAGCCTCAGGATGTGACCCTCACACCTTCTTCAGGGTTGTATCAGTTAGATGAGAAGAACTGAAAGCTTTCTCTATTTGGGGCCCTGAAAAATTTCTTCCTGCAGGATGAGTCAGTGGCAGGAGCTGCAGCCAACACTGTTGTTTCTGCACTCTGTGGGACTCCTGTCAAAATATTTAGATTAGTGAGGATCACCAATATGCAAAGAAGGTTCTCCCTTTTCTCTGTGAGTGGGTGGGACTCAGTTAACCCATACAAAGAATAAGAGGGTGAAATAGGAGTGATCCCCAAACTCAAAATCTTCCTTTTCCCTCCCTGTGCCTTAATGAGGTGTGAAAAGAGGAGGGAAGGAAGATGTCTAGAAATGGCCTTTATACCTAGATCCATTGGGGATTTAGTGAGGCACCTAAACCAGTTAGCTCCTCTGTGCCAGAGTGTGGAGTCACATCGACAGTGGTCTCCTGTACACTCCTCAAAGCCTTGGCTGCCCACAAAGGGACTCCGCCACCCAGCTCAGAAGCATGGTGAGGCTGCACTCACTGCCTGATCCGCCTGCTGTGCCATCAGGATGTTGGCAGTGAGGCTGGGAAGGTTAAAGAGGAGGGATCTGTGTCCTGGGCTCCACTGGTGCAGGTTGTCCTCAGACAGGAGCAGTTTCACCTCCATTCTTGCCTCCTCCAAAGAGTCACTGTGCATCACCTCCATTAGGAGCTTACAATCAGATCCCATCCTTGGCACTGACTGCTTAGGTTAGGTCTCTGAGTCACCATTGGGGCCAGGTCCCTACATTTAGACATTACAGTGCTAGATGCTGCAGACAAGCACTCTGACTCCAGCCCATGGATTTCACACATTCGCAGCACACCAGTTACTACGTGAGTACCTAGGCTGACAGACTATGAAAGTGCTGCCCAGCATGCCAGGAGTTGAACTAGCCAGCTAGCAGAAGCTGCTGGGAAAACAAAGCCGTGTCATGGTTCTTGGCCAGTAGCTGGATGGAGCGCAGCCAAGGATGAGTACCAGAGCGGCTGGGGCACAGGGAGGGCAGTGCCTCCGTATGGGAGCTATCAGCAGTTTCATGCTGGGGGTTGGTTCCTTGGGACAGCAAGGGTCATAGCAGAGCTGAGGCACACCAACTCTCACTGGAGAAGGTAGCCAACAGCAGCCATAAGAGATGTGGCTGAAAATTAAAAAAAAGAAAAACCAACAAAATTGGGTTGCCTTATTTACAGCAACAGAACGTTTTATTTTGGCAGTTTTCATGGCTGTAAAATACACCTTTTGTTGTTAAAGGTCATAATGTCAATCTGAAATTTGCTCGGCTTCCCTTTCCCCTGAATTCTTCCCACTTCTTCTAGGGTATGCTTGGAGCCTGAGGTGGCTGTTGATGTGGGAGATATCACCATTTCTGAAGTGAAAAGCTTAAATCCAAGATTTTAAGTTACTTATGGCTTTATTCAAGTTCTTGTAATTTCTTCAAAGTGTATTAGTTTCTTTTTAAAAAAAAAAAATGGTTAAAGAAACAAACATGAGTGTCTTGACATGCATAGATATGGCTCTGTTGCCATTTCCTCCACGTCAGGACTGGCTCTTGGCCGTGCATGCAGCAGTGAGGACTGCTAGAGCAGGGCAATTTCCTGGTCTGAGGCTTGTGGTGTGCTGGATCCTGCTGCCATCGACGTGGGTGTGAGTCCCCGGGAAGCCGGGCTGCCCAGGGCTCTCAGTGACCCAGGGGCAGAGCCGCAGCCTGCTGCACAGGGAGGGGAGCTGAAGGCTTTGCTGTGTCAGCAGTGCTGGTGTGGTGGGAGGCAGGTCCTGAGCCGTGGGAGCCTGGGTGGCTCTGCCATCCTCATGCACATGGCTCTGCCGGGTGGCCTGACTCAGTAGGACCCATGGCTGGGCAGGGCAGGGCTGTGCGGAGCTGGAGACCAGCCCTGCTGTGGCATTGATGGGACAGGGTGAGGGCAGGCAGCTTTGTCAGCAACCTCACTGGTGCACTCCACCAGCCTCTCACCTCTCTGCACATGGGGAACATCCCCAGTCCCCTTCTGCTGGCTCCCGGTCCTCCTCTGACCTGTCCATGTTATTCTGGGCAGCTTGTACCTGTTGCTCCTCATCCCAGTGTTCTCTATTATTTTACACAGTTCTTGCTCAGTGCTTATAAAAATCAAGCCTATTCCCCTTTGGCTGTCATCTTCTTAACAGAGGCAAGTTTTTCCATCTCCTCCCATGAAATAAGCCCTTGACTCTTGACCACCTTGGCTGGTGGTCAGAGTTCTCTCTGGCATCCCAATGAGATCCTGCTAGAGCATCGTACCATTCATGGCATTAGTATGTCCATACCATTGCTGGAAATACTGCAGTATTTTGGATTTTCTTTGCCTTTTTTGAGTCCCTGCTGTGGTGATGGTTCACATTCATTCTGTGATCGCTCAGTGTGCCCTGATGTTTCCCCCTTCTCTCATTTCCAGCTCTCAACCACCAGTTTTTAGAAGTGACTCTGAGCTCATGACCTTGAACTTTATCTGTGAAAAGCAAAAAATCAGAAGTGAAACTGAGCAGTGTCATGTTGCTCTCCTAGCTGACTGAAACAGAGTCACTTCAAAGAATAGTTTTGCATGTTGCTCAAGAGATCTCCAGATAAGGTGGAAAAAATTACTCCACGAAGTCTCCTTACACCTTGTGATGGAGAACTTGCCCTTACAGAAAACCAGCAAACAGACAAACTCTTCCCTTAATTTTCTGCAATTAGAGCAAGAAATAAACAAACAAAAAACCAAAAATATATGTCCATTGGCATTTTCCTTATTAAATTGATTTCAAAGCTGTATCTCTTTAATCTTACAGGGTTTTCCTTTACCTATTTTTCTCTTGAGCCGTGGTAACCAGAATAAGTAGATAAAAAACTGCCTTGCTTGCAGCAGCTTCTTTTCCTTTTTTAAACACCAGCTAAATCAGTTACTTCTGTCTGATAGAAAGGAGTTAGTTCATTAAGTTTAATGCAGATTTTAGCTGGTAATGTTCTCTTCCTGGTGAAGGATTTCTGAAGGGTTTTCTGGTCAGTCTAATCAAGAGGCAGAGCTGAAAAAAAGCACAAGATAATTGAGTTTCTTTCTTTCTTTCATTTTCCAGATTTTGATGATCACAATTTCCTTTTACGGGAAAGCAAAAAAAAAATAAAAGAATGGCTACAACGGCAGCAAATACTCAAAGACAAACAATAGGCTGCGAGGAATACAGTCTGTACAGTAGCTTGAGTGAAGAGGAGCTTATAAAAATGGCCATCCAGCAGAGCTTGGAAGAGGACCCTGCAGGTCAGCCAGCTGCCCAGAGCCACCAGAAGTCGATGGTGGCAAGTCCCAGTGAGGTGGCCACCCCCAGCCGTGCCAACAGCCATAACCCGCCCTACCACATCTACCCTTGGCAAAGGTGAGTAAGCGCCTGCCTGAGCTGTGCTGTCCCAACAAACACCCTGCCCAGGAAGAGAAAAACAGCTTCCCCTGTCAAAACACATGCTTTCTAATTAGCTTTACTGAGCGGCTGCTCTGTGAGTCTGTCATTAGTTTGAAAGCCAGAGCCTGCTATAAATCCAATGAGGTCAACGTTCTCACAGCAAAATGAGAATTTGCTTGATGTTGTCTGTTTTAAGCAACAAATAAAATAAGAAAAGGGGCACTGCTACAAGCTTTCCTGAATGTCAGAAGCCCTGCTGAAGCCGGTGGCTCCTTTCCCTCAGGGAGCACACTGTACACCGAGTTTAGGTTTCGCCAGAGAGGGAGCACAGCATTTGTTATGGGAAAACGTAGGAGAGAGGCCAAAAATAGGTGTATATAAAACTGTGAGCTGTCTGCCTTTTAGATACTTCAGTCTTTAAAGGATGTAGTTATTTCAGATCACAGTCTGACCTCAAGAACACTGCTCTCAGCCAAGAGCAGCTTCAGACACCAAAGTGTGGTGACATCCCCCTCCCCTGTGATGCTGGGCTGGGGGTTACAGAACCTGCTGACAGTTTCAAACCCAGACATTGATCTCCTTTCATTTTTTAAAAGGCAGACTTCTCAAGGGGGAAGGGAAGAGGTTACAAAGTCACCCCAAAACCAAGGAAAAAATATCCTTTTAAACTACTTTTTTTTTAATAAGCTGAGAGTAACTGAAGTTTCTTATAACTCCACCATCCTCTGACACCTCACTCATAACCACCAGTGATTGTTTGGTTTCCAAGGCTGGGAAACTGGGGACAATTTGATGAGCACTAAGTGTGTTTCATAGCTACAGAATCAGGATGCTGTACAGCAGACAGTCCTGCGCCCACCAAAGGTTATGGCTTCTTGGTGTCATTACTGTGCACCTGTACTGTCAGCTCTGTTGCAGGGACCCGATGCGGGGGAGAATAAGGGCTTCCCTGGCTGTTTGGTCCTGTCCTACTTGGGGGTCCTTTGACACCTGCTATTTTGGCAAAAGGCAGCATCTGCAGTTCTGTGCATTAACCTGTTCTGCCTTTACCTCAGCCCAGCAGCTTTTGACCTCCCACTGGAGGGAAAAATCTTTGCAGCTTGTAGCTCCAGATCTGTAGCGTTGCTGAAATCTTCTGCCACCTGGGACAGCCGAGCTGGAAACAGAGCTGGCACCCGGGAGCCCTGGGTCCTCTTCCACCCCCCGCCTCCGACCTGCTTGCGTGACACTTCAGAGGTGATGAATGTCACCCCACCTCGCCTCGTGCCTGCTTCCTGTGCGGTGGTGGTAGGGTTAACCTCACTGTTGTCTTATATGGTCATTTGAATCCCCTGACGCTTCCTCAGAGGGCCAAAAATAATCTCGAGCTGAGCGAGCAGCTGAATCCAGCACAGAGCAAGCCGTGGCCATCTGCTTTTATTCAAAGCCCTGACCGGCAGGCTTTCTTGCTCCATCTCTGTGGATGTACGTCCCTATTTCTGCCTCAGCATGACCTGTTTCTCCTATTCGGAGTATTTCTCTTTATTTCATTCATGTCATCGCCACTCCAGATTGGCGGCCCAGCCAAGAGGCCGTGCTCAGCCGTCCAACTCGGGGGCAGCCTGGGGGGTCAGGCGAAGGTACGACGGCAGCCTGTTCAGCACATCACAGCCCGTGTAAGTGCCTCCCTCTCCCTCTCCTGCTTTCCTCCATGGTCAGAACAAGCCTTGCTATGCACTCTCCCCCTAAACCAGCTCTTTTGGGTGACAGTGGTGTCTGGTGGGGGGAAATGGTGGTGTTCATCTGGAGGAGGTCTTGCTGATACCTGCACCTCATCCTCACTGCCTTCCTGCTCTTCCTTCTGACCTCCCAGCTGCCTGAGACCATGCCCAGACTCTTGCAGGTGACCCACCTCAAACCTCCGTTGTTCTCTTCTCCCCCTTCATCCCTCTCCATCCTTCCAGTGCGTGTGTCCTGGGGACTCTGGGTCATTTGGTAGCTCTGAGGTGACAAGGACAGCAGGAAAAGGATGCCTGTGCTGTGATTTATTTATATAGGCTGGCTCCTGTATCAACACAATAGATGAGGCAGGCAGGTGCTAATAGTAACTCCATTGATATTAAGTTCACAGTTCAATGGTGAGGAAGAGTGGGGAAGACAAACATTTTATTGCAGTATATAAACGGGGTGAGAAAGGCCAATTCTTCAAAGTAAATATTTTATAAACAGTCCCAAAATGCTGTGCCTGTTCCCAGCAATACCTGCACTGTCCTGCCACACCAAGGGGGGCTGCTGGGGAGCCAGACCACATCTTACCTGTCCAAGGAGGAAACCAGCTTGACTGATCCTCCTGGCCATGTTTTGCTGTTGGCAGAGACCGTAAATAAGCTTAGGTGAACAGAGTCATGCATGAGGAAAGCAGACTGGCAAGGGGGTGACCTGAGCTCTGCCGCAGTACCTGTGTGTAGTGGTAATGTCTGGACCATGATGGTTTTATTACAGCTCTCTGCGGGGCACAGTGGATGCATGCACCTGCCTTTAGCTATCATGAAGAGAGGAAAGTGTTGTAGGCAGCACTTCTCTGTGTCCTGCAGAAAACTCTTTTTTATCTACCTAGTTCAAATCCACTTTGTTTTAGCTGTCTTACAAGTCCCTCCCTGGATGCGTGGTTGCAGTGACTGCCCCTCCACCATTCTTCTTCCTTTCATCTCTCACCCAGCTCTACAATTTCCTTCACCTCACCCTGCACGCTGGCTGATCCAGGCTCTGTCCCTGGCTCTCCACAGACATTGGCCTCCCTGACCTTGTGAAAACCTCTTTCTGCTGAAACATGAAGCCTCCCTTATCCCTGTCACCTGCCAGCTCCCTTTGGCCACACTGAAATCAAATCCTCTCATTAAGTGCTCTGCACACCTTGCATGCCTCTCTGCTGCTCTGGGTTCCATGACTGGAGGGCAGGCTTTTCTTCTGCATCACTAGCTCAATAGAGTTCAGTCCACAAGAAGACTGGGATAAGGCTGATAAGCTAGCCCTCCTCTCCTGGCAGGTGAGAGCAAAACTGTGGCTGGGAAGCCACAGGAGAGCATGATGCCATGACTGTTTTATAGCCCTGGTCTTTGAGCCTGGAAGGGATGATAGCTGGCTTCACCTGGGGAGATGTTGTTCCTTCATGCTGCCTGCATCTCACCAGGCTGCCAGGAAAAGAGGGAGCTTCCTGAACATTTCCATGCTCCACTGAACCTCTTCTGCAGCACTCAGAATTGATCCCCCATATACATCTCATCTACAATGAGTATTTATTATCTTGGCTACTGGCCTTTGAAATGCAGTAATTCTTTTGAGTCACCTATAAGATTTCATCAGATCTTCAAGCTTCCTCCGTAGTTTTAATACTTGTTTTTGCTATATCTGATGAAATCCAAGCAGGAGAATGTGCTGGTTTTTTATAACAGCCAACTATGAGCCAGGCAGAAAACAAGGATTTTACATGGAGATTCATTAAACTTTCTGTACTGATCTGGAATTGGCTTGGCTAAAGCATCTACAGCCTGGTCCAGCAAACCCCCTCATCTTACTCAGGAATCATTTAAGGTCAAGAAGCCTGACAGAAGTTTGCTTCATTCAACATCTGAGGGCTTAAGCAGAATGGTAACTGATTCTTCACACATTTTTAACCCTACCACAGATCTGAGGTACCTTCTGCTTTCACTGAGGTCTCAGCTAACGTGATTCACCTTGCATTTGTTGTGTGCCAGCCCTATGCACAGACTCCTGCTGTGGCCCACCTAGCATGCAGTAGTTCCTTAAGTGCTGGTAACTCTATCGTGAGCCCAAATCCTGAGGTCGCAGTGAGCAGCCCTGCACGTGTAACATGAACCTTTGCACAGAACAACAGATGGTTTCAGCAGCCTTGTGCCAGAGGCTTTTAAAGATGAAGATTCCCCCACCTCCACCTCCTCTCCCAGCCAAACATGCCAATTGTTGCTGTTAACTGACTTCAACAAAATGCTCAATTTCAAATGCCTATATAAAAATCTATGAATTATACAAAACTATAAATTTTAGTTTTAGTACTCTAAATAGTATGTATTTACAGCAGTGTCCCTGGGACCTCAGCCTGGCAGTTATCAGAAGGTCAGTTGATTCCTCCTGCATGGGCCGTGTCCAGGAAGGCAGCTGCCTGCTCTAGCTGTTATCTCCTCAGGCAAAATGCCTGACTTTTTGTCCCATATCTCCCCCCATTCCAGTGTTGCTATTTTTGTGACTCTGCTGTCTTGAGACTACCACTTCCAGCTATAGAGAAGGAGCACGTGGCACCAAGTACTTTTTCACCTGGGAAACTGTGTCTTTCCCCATTCCTTGGCACGTGTTGTGTTCACCTGTTCTGCTCCAGGCCCTGAGCTTATCCTTAGAGAAGCAGCTTGGTGACTTTTCTTTCAGTGCTAATATCAGTGTTTACGGCACAGATTTGGTACCTCTGGGCAAGCTGAAATTAATGATGCCTGTGTGAGTTTCAGGCTGTCAGTCTATCCAGCCCCTGCAATGAAATCCAGTTCTGCTCCTGTAACTTGCTCTAAATGCAGAAGTTGCACTAATGATCCCCTTTTTGAGGACTCCTGTGCTGAGCTGCTCATATTTTTCTGTCTCTGATCTCACTCTGTTGTGGCATTTTAGACCTTCTATCATAACCAGAGTTTCTGGTTGTTCCCATTGTCACTGCCCTGCATGACCTTCATCACATGCTGTATTCCTACCCTGGCAATGCTAATAGTCTCTCTGAGGCACACACCTCCCTCCCCAGTCTCTGCCTTCAAGGCTGCAAGATTTTCTCTTTAGAGTTCGTTCAAACCACAAACTCTCGTATGTTTTTAACATCCTCTTGTTCTCTGTCTCTGAAAATATAGCCCATGTTCATTTTTTGCAAGTCCCCATTAGAACTGGAAAAATGCTTCTTCTTTTGTGGTGTTTGCTGTCCTGGAGCTTAGCTGTTTGGTGCCTCAGAATAAGGAAGCAGGGGCTGTCTTCTCCCAGCAGAGCTCAGCAGGAGCACGAGCAGATGCTAGTGCTGCAAGGCACAGCACATCACCATGCCCAGAGCTGCTGTCACGGGCCAGGATCCTGCCTGCATTGGCTGCAGGGTACCAGCTCCCTGCCCCTGCTGCGCTGTCAGCAGTCTCAGCTGGGGTGGAAGGAGGGAGGCAGGCCCTGCTCCAGGCCCTGCTGATCAGTGGCAGGTGACTGTCAGGCAGCATTGTGACTCCCACTGTGTGGGGAGTCCCACAGCAGCTCTTGCTGTCGCTCTGCAGAAGGACTGGTGTGCCCAGGTCAGTCCTGCTCTGCAATTGCTCTTACAGAGCTCAGAGAAATGCATTGCTGCCTGGGCTGTGCAGAATGCATGCTTGGCAGAGGGAAGGCTTAGAGCAAAGCAAGCTTGTAGGCTGCTCGCTGTGTCTCGCTTCTGGGTGGCATGAAGCATACTTCATGGTTTTTGTAGATTTTCACAACCACCCTCTTCTTGAAACCTTCAGAATTAGGTAACACCAAAAAAAGATTACTTTCATGTTATTTTTGTTTTCTCTGGTAAACACTGAAATACTACTTTAACACTTTTCAGTGATTCTACATATTTCAATGACTTTCTACTCTGAAGATGCTTTAAAATATTCTCTCCCTCCCTAATATTTTTTCATTCCTTTTACTCTTTGTGCCTAGAAGTTAACTTGGCCCGGTGGAGCCTGACAGGAGTTTGCTGGGTTCAAAATGACCAGAACATGAACTACTTCACAGCTTGGCACCAGGTCCCAGTTGTGGTTCCAGAGGCCCTTGACTGTTGTAGTTACTTGGGGAACTGCTAACTTGACTACCTTCGTTTGCAAGAGTGGACTTGTCAACAGAGCTAATGGATCTGCTCCCAAGCAGGCTGCTAAAGACCAGATTTTCAGAAGTGCCCAGCACCTAATGTGTCTTACTGGGACACCAAAGACACATTTTTGAATGTCTATATTGTCTGAAGTAGTTATGATTTCTGAAAATTTGAGTACTCAATGCTGAGATAACAGCTGGGGCACAGTCATGACGGGCAACTCAGAATTTCATTTGTGTGGGTGAAGGTTTTTTTAATCCTCCTTGGCTGAAGAAAGGAGAGCCCAGACCAGCACCTTAATATGTACATGGTCTAAGCAGAGCTCTCCCTTCTTCATAACTGGACCAGAAAACTTCTGAAAGCAGGCTTGTATAAGAGAAATAGGACATACCTTAAAATACAAGAACAAGATTTATTAAGAATTTCTGCTTTAGGGCTAAGCCACCTGCAAATCAAATTTAAAATTTTCTTCAGGGATGAACAGAGGTAATTCTCTTCAAAGCTGATCTTATTTAAGAGATCTCATATGGAAGTACCTTGCCACGTGGGACAGAAAATGGCAGGGTGATGTAATTATCACAACCATGGACACTCATGGCAGTGTACAGAGCAAGGGTAGAGCTAGTCGCCTCCAACTCTAGATACCTAAAATACAAGTGTTTATGTCAGGGATTACTCACACCTACACTTTCCTTACACTCCAAGGACAGAGATCAGCAACTTCCAGACAGTGACTCTTCTCATCTGTGGTGAATGGACAAATTAGAGCAGAAAAATTTTACCTCTACAGGCCCTGTAGCAAGACACCTTAGGGCCACAGACACTTATTCTATAGGCTGTAGGGGTTCACTGTTTTGGCCAAATGATACAGTGATGTTGCTTCTCAGTGATGAAGGAAGCAGTAATCAAGTTTTAATCTTGTTTTAAAGAGAACTTGACCCTGTAGTAGCAGCAATAAAGGATGGAGATGAAAAAGCAGTATGCAACATGATGAAATCAGGAAAAAACCTTTCTGAACCTAATAAGGATGGCTGGATACCCCTCCATGAAGCTGCATACTATGGCCAAGTGGGTTGCCTGAGCCTGTTGCAAAAAGGTCAGTGAAGTAAAAACTACTTAATTACAAAAGGGAGAAAAAGAATATGAATAAACTAAAAGCAGAATTAGCAGCAGTCCAGTCCTGGTCTGGAACTGTGTGTGAAGCTTTTTTCCAACCTTTCTGAGTGTATATCACTTTCACCTTCTCTTTGAGAATAGGTTTCCAGACTGAATCCTCTAAAAGTTAGGATCTTCAGTTGAAAGTTTTATCTGGATAGATCTTGACAAGCCCTGAATTTCTCACAGTAAAGCCTTGTAACTGAGCTTTCGACTGTTGTGGTCTGCTCGGCTGCCACAGCTGACAGCAGTTACCCCACTTCCCACTAATTGGAGATCCAGCCCAGAACCTCTTTGCTGGTGCTTGAAGATGGTTTCAAACTGCTACTGAAGAACAGTTACTCAGCAGCTTTCTGCATCACTAGTGGCCACAGCTGAACATTTTAATCTGAACTGATTTAGATACTTAATCTGAGTTATAGTAACTTTATAGTAACTTTATAGTATATTCTTAACTTTGCTCATGGAAACAGAAAAGAAAATAAATAACAAAAACTTACTGAAAACTCCAAGGATTTTGAAAGGTGATGATGCTGTGGATACTTGTGTACTACATGCCATAATGACTTTAGGCTCTCTGTTTCTTCACAGCGTACCCTGGCACAATTGACCAGCGCACCCTCAATGAGGAGACGGCTCTCTACCTGGCCACCAGCCGGGGCAACCTGGACTGCCTGCTCACCCTCCTGCAGGCTGGAGCTGAGCCTGACATCTCCAACAAGGCCAGAGAAACACCACTCTACAAAGGTGAGTGGCTGCTTTTCCAGGAATACTGAGATCTTCTGGCACCACCAAGGCAGAACTGCAGGATCGCTTGTGATGCGGGGCTGAAACTCAGTGATTAGCTCCCATTTTCTACCTCCCTCCAGTAGTCTGTCTCCTATGTCTGACCTGTCATGCTATGGCCTCTCTTCTCATCCACATCAGAGACAGGACCCTGCCCTGCAGGGTGTGGGCTGCAATGTGGTGCTGAAGGTGGGGTGTGTGATGCTTAGTGGGGCCCTACGCACAGGGTGTCTGCACAATGTCCCAGACTTATGGAAAGCTGGATAGTACAGGATTATGTATGCTTTTCTAAACAGTAGGACCTAAGTAGCTGTTAGATGTGAGAGTACAGTAACTGTAGATGTGCCAACAATTCATATACTGTGTGCTATGGAAGATGCATAAAGTTATAAACAATTCAGTGAGGTAGATAGTGTTTAACATGAACATACTACTTTGCTGCTGGTCAGAGAGAACATTTTCTTTAGCAGAACAGCATTACATCCATGATATCACAAAGATTCAGAGAAGGAGATGATCTCTCACACCTTCATGTCCTTTGACTGCTCCTGCCATGACTATTTTTAGCACTCTAAAACATTAAAAAGCACATATCACTAGTTAAAACAGTAATCTTACCTCCAGCTTTGGATGCCTGGCATTAGAGCTGCTCCGTTTAGAATGCTTCCATTTTAAAATTCTGGCTGATGGTCTGCTAAAGGAAAGCTGTTCAGCTGTGCATTAAACACACAGTAGTGGTGGTAGTAGTAGTAATGCTCATAGTAATAATAACAACAACAACAATAATATGAAAGCACCCTTTAGCCAGAGAAAAACTGTTATTAATGTGCTAGTCTTGTCTTTTGCCAAGACAGGTTGGACCTGGTGATCCTTGAGGTCCCTTCCAAACTGGTGTTCTATGATTCTATGCTTCTATGATTCTGTGAATATGCTGGCCTCTCTTTTGGTACATTGTACAACAAATGCTAACTGGGGTTTGTAAATGTAGCTGCTTATTCAAGATACCTTTGATTTGGGGTCCCACCATAAAGGTGTGTAGAAAGCCTAATGATTTGGGATTCAAAAAGCAATGGGACAAATTAGAATAAAAATCAACAAAATACTATTAATTACCAAGAAAATATCTTTAACTCAGGATGGTCCTGAACTATAAATTTTTGCAGGCTGAGAAAGTGCTACTGACTCACACCATTATTTTTTTCTAATGATCCTTTTCTGGGTACTGTCAGTTTGAGCTTTTTTAATTTTCTTGTCTATATAGAGCTTCATCTGCAGTCCAGGGCAATAAGATAGAGTCAGTTTGCACAGAATTTGGAAAGACAGTGTTCAGGTCATGTGATTTTTGTAACATGTTTGTTCTTCATAACTTCTTCTGCACCTTGTCATCTCCCTGTCACTGTGATGTCCAGTTGGTACCAATGTGCTGGGTTGGATTCCCCTCAGTACCAGGCTTGGCACAAGTCTTGCACAGGACACTTAGACTCCTCCAGGTCCCAGCTGAAGATTGGCTTCACTGCCACATCCTTTATGAGTCCCAGACAATGTCATTTGGCTAGAGCCTTGGGACTCAGCTTGACCTAGATGGATCTTTGGTCTTACTCACTATGGCCTAGTTGTATTATATTGCCTTATGCTGCATGAAATGGATACCACAACACCCACAATCTTTTCAAAAGCCTGTCCTAAACACTCCTCTTTTTTTCCCAAACAGCCTGTGAGCGCAAGAATGCAGAGGCCGCAAGACTCCTGGTACAATACAATGCTGATACCAACCATCGTTGCAATCGAGGATGGACTGCTCTCCATGAGGCTGTCTCCCGGAATGACCTGGAGATTATTGATATCCTTGTGAAAGGGGGTGCCAAGATTGAGTCTGCAAACGTCTATGGGATCACTTCTTTATTTGTGGCAGCTGAGAGCGGGCAGCTGGAAGCTTTGAGATACCTCGCAAAATGTGGTGAGCACAGTTATGCTATTACATGCCTTTACTCATTTAATTCTTAATATTTCAAAGTTCCCATTAATTGTCCCTGGCTCAGTTTTTCTGTCTCTGGAGACAAGGACTAGCCTGCACAAGTGCTGAAACCCTGTTGTTCCGGATGGCTGATTGTGTAGGGTCTTTCAGAGAATGTGGTCTAGACACATGCACTCCTCAGCATTCATTCATGGTCACCCACTTTGGGAAGTAATATGGTGCTCTCTAATTGCATTGCCTGACAGCTTTTAAAACCCATATTGCTGCACACATGTAGCCTAAAATGTAGTCATAAAAGACAACTGTATATGTAATAGATGGCAGAAATTGAACATTAGCCAACCCCATCTGCTCAGGAACATGTGCAGTGATGGGCAAGGTTAGCTATCCTCTACTGATGAATCCTTCTGAAAATAAAGTACTATTTTATATTTAATGGATTTACACCAAGGTGAAGCAAACTCACCCTCCCCGTGTGTATATGTTCAAACATATAAACAGAGTGAATTTGATTCTAGTTTACACTAAACCTACCTTTTACTGCTCCACTCATGTAAAACAACTTTACAATAAGCACAACTATTCTGAGGCATATTTTATTTTCACTGGGGGCTAATATCTTCAATGTAGGTAAGAGTTGGGTCCTGCACTTGTGAAACAAGAGCTAAATAGTGATGAAGATAAGAAAAACTTATGAAGCAGTTAGTGTGGCTAAGAAACATATGAGAGTTGGGGAACAAAAAATGTGTTCTGCTGTCCAGCTAGGATTGTCAAGTCAGTTTTATATGACCAGTTAGTCCATCATACTGCCTATGATTTTAGAAACTAAGCCAGAGTATGATTTGTGTTTCAACTTAGATATTAGGATTTCCTTAAAGTTCAATTTTGAGAAAAATACACAGCAGAAAATCCAATAAAACTCCAATTGTTCCAAGCCCTGAAAAACTCCTCTGAGAATCCCAGGAATGATATCACTGCATTGTTTATGGTGAGCAATGCTCATCATAAAAAGGGGTTCTTTTACATTTCTTTTTCATTAGGAATGTAGTCCTGTATTATGTTTTGTCACTGCAATTCTCCTGATGTTTCCAGCTACAACATTTTCAAAGGGTCAGACACAACACAGATGTTTCAGTTTGGGGTGAGAGCACAGGGAAATGTTCTCTTTGGCAGGGAGTTTTCATGATCAAGTGGGAGACTGATTGGCTTCTTTATTGGAGTTTAGAAGCAAAACTCCAGTGAACTGTCATTCCCATTTAGGATACACACAGAGCAGCCTTCCTGAGGACATCATGGTACAGTATATTACAGTCGAAATCCAGGCTTTCAGGCCTTAAATATCTAGCACAGAAAAAACTAGATTCCAAATTGTTTGTGCTCAAAAAGTCTTGGTTTATTCTTGCATGTTATTAAGCCAAGCACACACTAGAGCTCAAGAAAAAATGCCCCAAATAATCTAGTAGCTCATTAATAATATTTGTCTTTTTTTGGTATAATTTACCATTTGGAGTCTAACTTGAACCCTCATGAAGTGAAGAGATATGGCCTTAGGTGCTGACTTATGAAATGAAATATACATTGACTAAGGCATGCCAAAATAAAAGCTTATTAGAACTGTTGCCCGGTACCATGCAGATGTCGTGTTATAGGGTCCTATTTTTAGCCTGGATATGTACTAAAATTAAAATATAGTATAAATAGTATAAATGTACTTATAGTGTGAATATATAGAGTATAAATAATATGTATAAATACAATTAAATATATATCATAAATACATAACCATAGAATTTTGGAGAGCACCTACTGAGATCATCTAGTTGAAACTCTGGCTCAGGAATAGTGTATATACATAGTGTGAACACACAAATACTAATGGAATTATTGTGCCTAAAGAAAAGACCATGCTATATAAAGAACAGCACATCTTAAAGTTTTTTGCCTTTAAGCTACAGCTGAATGGAGCCTAGATTCATGACTGGGAGCTAATGGTTGCCACCCACGTTAAAGTCTCCCTCGTAAAATTCGCATCATATTAAAAGCCAGTGGAAATCTATGATATAACTGTATATAACTGATATGACTGTACCAACTCTGATATGACCTCATTCGCATCCCTGTCCAGCACATTTTGTAGCTCTATGGTCATGGAGATGTACGTGTTCGTTCAAAGTACGTTCCTTCTATCTAATTTTAACCTTTTGGTGCTACAAACATTTTCTTCCTTCCTAGGGGCTGATATAAATACTCAAGCCAGTGATAATGCCTCTGCTCTTTATGAAGCCTGCAAAAATGGACACGTACCTATTGTGGAGTTTCTTTTGTCCCAAGGAGCAGATGCTAACAAAGCCAATAAGGATGGCCTGTTACCTCTTCACATAGCAGCCAAAAAAGGGATTTGCGAGTAAGTTTTAGTCCATTTCATGGTTTCATCTTTTACACAAGAATCCAAAGTCCTTATGAAAAGGAGAATGTAATGTCCAAGATCTAATTCTGAGCATTGCAAGTAGGGGAGCTGCCAGTTGAGAACTGGACTTTCTGCTTGCAGAGCTTGGGTTGGAAATTATAAACTGAAGAGTGTGTTTATGGATTGGGATGACATGGGGTGAGCAGGAATGTGGGATGCAAGATTCCTTTAGCTTTGCCAAGATATCACTTACTATAGCTAAATAACCTCATGTATCTTGGAAGTCGATTAAACTGAGCTCCACAAAATATACTGGAGATGAAATAAGAAAACATCTCTGTGTGTGTATGTGTGTGTGTGTGTGTGTGTGTGTGTGTGTGTAGGGGGGATGTTAGTCCTCAATAGCTGTTGCAGCGTAGTTTGCAATCATTGTCCTGCATGAGCACACTGTGATTCTTCTGCACAAGCAGAACATGCTGCATTCATCTCTGGTGTGTTCGGATTTTATTAATGATGATTCAGATGCTGACAGTGGGAAGTGGTTAAGTGAATCTTTAGGGCATTAGTGAGATTGTTGCTAGAATATGGTGTCCAGTTCTAGTGTCCTCCCTTTCATAAACCTTTCAGGAAATTGGAAAGGCTTCAGAAAAGAAGTACAAGAATTACTCACGGTCTGGAAAACACACTTTATTAGTGAGTGATTAAATGACTCATATATAACAGACAAATGCATAAAAAGATCCAGTGGTTTGTTTCTGAAATGAAATGTGTTTGGAATAGAGCTGAGCACATTCTTTAAACAGTGAGAAAAGTAACTAATGGAAATACCAGGAATTGGGTAGACTTACCTGTCCTCTGAAGTAGAGGTGTTTATAGGAGGGGGAAAAACTCTACAGCCTCTGATAAAGGATATCCATTTAAAAGATGCTGTCTAGGGATGGGATCATTGCACTGTCATGTAAATAGTGTTTACCGGGCTCTTTCAAGACCTGGGACGTTGCAGCATACTTCTGAGCCTGAACTCCTTTGCATTCACTTTTGATTCTAGGACAAGTTTTAGCCCCTGCCTTTAGCCCCTCACTGATGGAAGGGTGGGTGGCCCACAGTGACTGTAGTGAACTCTTCTGACTATAACAGTTTCTATCAAAATCCTTTCAGCAATAGTCAAAGGAGAGAGTATATCCAACTGCAAAGACCATTTCTGGATAGTAAAGCTATCTTTGCAGACAACTGCTAGAGCAGAATCTTATATATTTCACAATGTCTGAGGAATTAAAACTTTTGACAGCACTCCATTTTCCCATAGAATTTTTATCCTAGCATTAGGCCTGCTTGGGAACCTCAATTAAGCTTCTCAAATCACATTGATAGACCCGTTGGAGTAGGCCTGCTTCTTTGTGCAAGCTGTGTATTCTAGAGGGCAGCCCACTGTGAATTTATGTAACAGGTTTATACACTTACAGCATGTATGTGAATACCCTGCATAGACTAAAGCAGGCATGATTAAAAATTTTCTCCAGGGTTTGAGTTACAAAGACATTTTCTTGAAAACAAACACATTTTAGATGAGAAATGTGCCAGAGACAGAACCCAGGTCCAGTTGCTCACTTTCAGAAAAGTTCATCCGAAAGTACAGTAAGTTGGTCTGGATCCAATTTGTGTATAGACTCTGGACCAGCTTTCTGAATCTTTTCCTCCCCTCAATAGTTCCACACCCTAACCTGAAAAGAAATTTACATGGAAACTCTGCAACCTGTGTCCACCTCCATGTTATGAAAAAAGGACCTCATTCAGATCTCACATCTATTATTCCCAATACCCAGCAGCATAAATAAGACCAGAATTCAGCCCAAACTCTTCAGTTCCTTCACTTGTAAAAGACTGAGCACTATTTTTTGTGCACAACCGCTGCAAACTAAGTGCAAAAGAAAGAAAAAGGAAAAAGATCTTCTCTTATAAATATTTATCTAAATGACAAAGCTTTAGCCCAATTGGCTGATCATTCTTAATTCCTTTTGGTATTCAGTAAAATAACATGCTTCACGGTGACCTCTCTTTGTATTCCTGCAGATTTAGTACGTAATTCTGCAGGAATTCCATCCTTCAACTTTTTGCCAGAGCACGAAGGCTCCCTACCATCAAAAAGCCAAGAATGTGGTCCCAAGGCTCAACTGTCAACTCTTGTTGCTTGGTGTTTGTTTATTTTAAATGACACCTTGTCAATACTGACCTGAAATTCATAAGGGTCATCTCATCAGCTGTAGGACAATTGCAAGCAGTCATTTAACTCCTTCCCCCTTGGAACTGAGATGCTGAGAAGGGAAGACTTTGTGAAGTGTGGGCAGATTTATTAAGTAAATACAAGTCACTAAACTCTTGGCACACTCATACTAAGGATGCTTTGCCTCCTCCTCCATATAATTTCTAACAAATAGAAATCACAGAAGCAGGTGTCAGGGATATAGGGAAACTCAGCACTATTTTGAAACTGTACATGAAGCTCAGCACTGTGACAGACATGGGATGTGGTCTGGCTTGCCTGGTCTTGGCTGCCTTCACTTGACCTGCCTTCTCCCTCTAGATAGACAGGAAAGACTGCAGAGATGGAGGCACCATATTACTGAACCAACCCACTTTGGAGCATGAGGAAGAGAGACAGGTTCAAGCTACAAATTAAACTCTGATATAAATTTGATGCTTCCTGCTTTTCCTCCCAAAATAAATCTGGGGTACAGGGGCTGTACTAAGGTCTGGGACACTTCAGCATTTGGATGTGGAGCCTCAGTGTGACACCCCTGCAGTGAAGTTCAGGTCCCCCTTGCAGACAGAAATGACACAGTACCTCTTTAACTCAGTTGTGAAGAGCTGGCTGAAGCACATATGCTGGAGGGAAAGAACAAAACAGACCCTTAAATCTTCAAAACAGTTGATCATGGGATGACTAATGCTGGCATTTGGCATGCTCTCCTTGCAGTGCTCTGTGCCCTTTTTGTTATTATGGCTCTTACAGAACATTTGCTAATGGTGGGAAGTTGCCAGCTCACCAGCACCCAAACCTCCTGCTCCCTGGTGAGCATCACAGCACTGGAAGATTAGTGAGGCTGCTTGGAGAAAAAAACCCACGTGCTTAATTTCCCAAGATATTAACATAATTTAAAAAGCTTTTTTATATAAAAATGAGATGTAGAAGTAACATGGAGACATCAACAGTCCCTCATCTAAATAGGAACATAATCCTGCAAAGTGTTATGCATCTTCAACTCTTATTTCAGCTCCTGGGAGCGTTGGAGGCTCAGTCTTTCACAGGATCATTCAGTGTATCACAGACAAAGGTTTTCCTGAAACTAGTGCTTATATTTGGTTTAGTTCATTATGTAAATATATGTTTGAGGGCCCAGTGTCAGGAGCAGCCATTGCTGAAGATATGCATCATTTTAAAGAAGACATGCTGCTTGGTAGGAAACTGAGCTTTGCATGTTTGTTTGTTAGAAGAGCTGTTGAGGATAGAGGAGTCTGCATGGGAGGAAGAGGAGGAGAAGGTATGCTTGGCTTGCTGACTCCCAGAAGTTCCTTTTTAGATATCCCTCTCTCCACAGGCATTATATAGGGAGCATAAGGCATATCCTGAGACAGCAGGCAAACTCAGGTTGGATGGCCCCTAGTCTCTTTCTGGAAGTAATTTAAGGTGACTTGTCTGTTTTTACATAATCAACCTAGTGCCTTGGCTAAACCACCCAACTTTATGAGCAGGAAATGAGGGTTTAACCCATGGGACTGGTCATGCAGTTCCAATCACACTTATGGAGACATAAGAATGATCACGGATTTGTGACTGCAGGGCTCCTGTACATCATATATTTGAACTTCACATTACATAACAAGAACAGGTTGATTTATGTTTCAGTGTTTAAGGCCACATTACACTTTCCAATAGAAATCCCTGATTACTGGGGTTTAGGACTTGGCTGTACATTTTTTCTCCCTGGGCTCAAGCATGGAAACCTGCCTAGAAAATATTTTTATTCATTTTCTCCCCTTTCCTAACTGTCTTTTTGGCTTCCCATAATCTGGGATGGATGTTGATGGCCCCATGGGTTTGCCACAGCCAAAAGCCACACAGTGAGGGCCTTCAGGATGGGGATCAATCCAGGGTAATAATTGAATTGTAAAATCAGGCAGGGAGGCCTGGGAACCAAATATGTAGTTTATCCTAGCTGAGTCCTGCAGTGGAAGGTTTGCTTTCAACCCCTTTGTGGTCTCAAGCCTCTTGCTGTGACTGTGACCCATGAGGCCTACCAACGCCTTGTGCTGGCGCCCTTCTCTTGAGCCATAAAGCAATCCTCATGGAGGTGGGGAGATATAGCCTCTACTGGCACCTCAGGCTGGAGGCCATGTGCCTGATCCTCCAGTCCTACCCACAGAGCGATGATGAAGGTGCAGAATGTCTGGGGGATTCTGGCTGGGTGTGTGTCATTTGAGCTGTGACAACTGAGAGAGTTACAACAGGGTAGATAAGGTGTCAGCACATTGTCTCTTCCATCGTAACTGCCTGTGTAGCTGTCATTACCTCATAGAAACTGAGTGATATTTTTAAAAAACTTTGTTCCTCCATGAAAGAGGGGATCACACAACTCAAATTTTTGGCAAGGTAGGAGCACAGAGAGTTGTTGACGGGTTTCAAGTTCACATCTTGGTTTCTCAGAGAGAGATGTTCCTGTGCTCAAGTTAGCAGGCCCTCTCTTATGGTTACAACCATACAGCTACTATTTGCTGTATGGTTGTAGATCCCCTAGAGCTCACTGCTGTTCACTGACTCTTCACCCGGCAGGATTGTCTCCATGCTGATCCCTGTGACCAGCCGCACCCGTGTCAAGCGTAGTGGCATCAGTCCCTTGCACCTAGCGGCTGAACGCAACAATGATGACATCTTGGAAGAGCTGATTGATGCTGGCTACGATGTCAACACTGCCCTCTCCAACGAACGGTCCTGCCTTTATGAGGACAGACGCACCACGCCTCTCTATTTTGCTGTTTTTAACAACAACATCTATGCCACCGAGCTCCTGCTGCAAGCTGGAGCCAACCCCAATGTTGACCTCATCAACCCATTACTCATCTCCATCCGCCATGGCTGCCTGAAGACCATGAAACTGCTCCTTGACCACGGAGCAAACATTGATGCCTATATATCAAGCCATCCCACTGCATTTCCAGCTACCATCATGTTTTCGATGAAGTACCTTTCCGTGCTGAAGTATCTTCTGGATCTGGGCTGTGACGCAGGTTCCTGTTTTGAGTGTCAGTATGGAAATGGCCCACACCCTGCATTAGATTACAGACGGGACAGACTTAATGATCCTCAGCTGTCCAAGGAGCCAACAGTAGTACAGGTAAGCATGGCCTAATCTACCTACAGTACTTCTGAGGATGTCTCCCACCTATGCATCTTGACAACTTTAATGTATTTTTTCTCCCAACTTTCCTGTAAGAGAAGATACCTTTATTCCTACTTTATTTACAGGAAAAAAAAGGCTCAATAAGTCTGTGAATGTGCTAAATCCATGTTCAGTGACAGCAAGTTGGTAGGCAACAGCTGCTGTGGCCCTAGCTTGAATTTGCAGTGAATTATAGTCACCTTGACAGCCTTGCTGTCAGATCTACAATGTTCTTTTCCTCTGGATCTGAGGTGCCAGGAGTGAAGTATGTTTTCTTGACAGGCAGTGTCATATGGGCAGTAGAAACCTGCTTGTTTTATTTGCCCTGTAAGATTTGTTTTGACTGATGGAATTTAAGCTCCTGGTTAAATTAAAATTGTCTACTGCTTCACTTCATGAGGGTAAACTAGTGAATGTAAATAATTGCAATTTCAGAGTCTACTGGATAAGCAGCCCTGGAGAGAGGTGTAAATTGTTACATTATCTATATGACTGTGCATTATATTTGAAGTTGTCAAAAGAGATTAGGAGATTTAGATCCATGATTCCATCTTTTCAGAGCCATTTACAGATTTTAGATATCCATGTCTTACATGTATATCTTTGGAGTCCTTTCCAAAGTGCAGCTGGACTCAGCTTCCACTGGTCTGGAATTGCACTCTCAATTCCTTAAAGGACTTTGCAACAGCTCAGATTACAGATTTTTTTTTATGATCTCTGTATGTTGACTCCTTTCAATATATCTCAAACACAATCTGACCCTCCAATCAAAATTTGCTACCCTTCAACTTCTGACACAACAAAATCTCAGCATGGAAGTCCTTCTATTTTGCAAAGAATCAGGGAAGAAATAAATCAGTTTCTATCTAGTTTAAGTGTAGCTTTGAGGGATTGAGAAGAAAGTGTCTTTTAGCCCAAAGAGATGGTCACCAATAAATGCTTCTTGGTAGTGGAAAGAATAAAGGAAAACATTAAAAGATCCTAGGAAATTTTGACCTTTTTATCAGTCCTGTCTTCCAAAAGACTTTACTCTCCAGTAACATGTCTGGGGAAAAAAACAAACAAAAAGAAATTTTAGAAAGAGGATTGTAAAAGTCCATCAAAATAATATTTTATCCCAAACAGAGCTAACTTATCCTTGAGAGTGTTTGTCACAGCAAAATTGCTCCAGGATACCACATTTTTGTCAAAGAAAAATTAATAAAATATATAATCTCTAGTTCTTGAACCGTGATATGATAGCATGCAGAGTGAACAGAGGGCTGGAATTTCAAGGCAAGGAGAGAAGGTTTGTCTGTAGCCCTCTATGGTATCCTAGCCACTCAAAAACAGTTCTGTTTTTACTTATTTATTCACATTATTTCCCTCTGTATCTCACCTAAAACTACTTTTAGTGCCTAACAAAATATTAGGTCACACTAATATTATATTATAATATTATAACACTAATATTATAATAATAAAATACTAGGTCACTCACAGTCATCATTTCAAAGGTCAGACCATGTGAGGCAGAGGTAGCAAAAGCTGTATAAAATTCTATCTGTGCTTAGAGAGAGACCAGTGAGGGACAAATACATACAGGGAAAAAGTAGTCCTTTCCTTCCAATACTATTTTAAATTTGCTTCTTACTGCTAGGAATTTGGCTAATAAGGTAAGGTTTGTGCAGTGTAGCTTCATGATATAGTTGTGATATGGTTTGTATTCTGAAATATAGAAGATCTTATGAAACTGTAGTCTTCTCCACACAAAAGATGTTCATTTTTTATTTTCTTGTATAAGATTACGTAAGGATAATAAATCCAAATGATTAGTCTTTATACAGTAAAGGTTATGAGTTACTGGAATTAGATTTGAAAAATGCATAACTATAAATCATTAGTGTTGCTATCAAATTAACGTGTCCTGGAGAAAGTGAATGAAGAAAAATTGTTGCTGTCTCACTCCACATTTCCAGAATTGCAGTGTCAAAACTGTGAATGTGGGGAGTGAACTACCCTACTGCCACGAGAGGGCATTCAGGGGCCTACTGAGACTGCAGGCAATCCCATTGCCTCTAGTTGCAGGTTTGCATTATTTTGCTTCGTTTTGCTGTGCTTCTTTTCTTGCAACATGTTTTGGAACATTTTTATTCCAGAAAACGTTTTTTGTAGGCTGAACGTGTGAATAGGGAAGAGAGAAAAAGGCAGGCAAGGTCTCTGGCAAAGACAAGAATAGGAGAGGAGTAAGATCCAGTGTTTTATTGCCCTGCACATGTGTCCTCATTTAAACTGTGGCAAAGTGGAGTTACGGCTTGGAGGTGGTAGTGCAGATCCCCAGTTTGCACGTCCTATAGGTAACTGCATGCCAATGGCATATGACAGCCAGATATACTAAACCGAACTTCCTATAAAGCGGTCCAGGTAGGAAACTGTGGGTTGTCTGCTGGGATCCTCCCAGCATTACTGTATCTAATTTTCCTGGAAAACACTACTCAGTGAAAAAAAGAAGCCAGAAGAGTAGTAAACACCTCTGTGAATGCTCTCACCTTCAATAAAATGACCTTATATTTTTCTGCAGCTTTATTCTTTCCTAAGAGAGCTAATACGATTTTATTTCTGCATAAGAGCATCCACACAAGACTTTAATACATTTTGAGTTAGGGTTCATGCACGTATAATCAAATTTGATCTAGTTACAGGAGCTCAGACTGAAAGAGGTTTAAGCTGGTGTGTTTTCTTTCCTGTTTGGGATGGGCTTGGAGAGTGCTTGCAGACAGTCTCAGTGACTAAGCTGATGGATGGTGCTTAAGCCACCATCATTCAATTGGGATCGGCCACATGCCTAAGTTCTTATCCATACAGCATGATTTAATTCATGTTAAACTTTCTGACTGCTCACATACAGATAACTCCACAGATACCTTCATCATACACAGCACCCTAACAGAGATAGATGAAGCTGTCTGGTATAATGTACATATTTTGATTAAAGTGGGAAGAGAAGTCACTACTTTTTTGAAATGAGACTGCTTAAAGTCAGGTCCTTAAGTCTGTTCTTCAGTATCTCCATAAGCAGTCCTCCGGGCAATGGCTCTGAGTACTCTGCAGCTCGCACTGGGGCAACAGAAAATTTGCCTGATCCAGGACTGAGTAAGGAAGATGCTTCTGTATTAGGCCCAGGATAGTTCTCTTATAAGCAAGTAAAACTGCTGGGGATTCATCTGTGCAGAGATTTCCCCAGACTTGTTAGTAGTAATGTGTTTGGTCCCCAAAAGCTGCAAATACTATTGGGTCCACAAGAAGCAGGTGCTGTGCTCTGCCAAATCTCCCCTTTCCCTAAGCCTCCTTTGTGCACAGTTGCCCCACAGAGCCCCTCCCAAGAGGGGAAGGGGACCCAGCACGCTGAGTCACAGTGCCCTGGGCTGCATGGACCTTTCAGTAGCTCCCTCACTGGCTTGGGGCAAAGCTCCTCTGCCCTCCCATTTCTGTGGAAGTAGGACATTTGGACCCTGTAAAAAATTCATTATCCGTTCCATGCTTTAGGGCTAGGACCTCACCAGGGGTTTGGGTCCTCCTGTGATTGTAAAGAGAGTATTCTACCTTCAGTTGAAAAAAAAGAGGCTTTAGTTGAAGCTTTCTGCATGGAAACTAGTAATTGCCCTCACAGCTGGTAGAAGGGTGGGACCACCAAACCCGCTGGGGCTGTTGCTATCATTGCAGTTTCCACAGGTGCATTCATGTCCCACTGACTGTACTCAATCTGTTTTTCCTTGAAGTTTTGTGAAATGGTGTCTACTCCAGAGATAAGTCGCTGGGCCGGGCCAATCATTGATGTTCTCCTGGATTATGTGGGTAACGTGCAGCTCTGTTCCCGGCTCAAGGAGCATATTGACAGCTATGAGGACTGGGCTGTCATTAAAGAAAAAGCAGGTATGGTCACTCAGGAGAGAATCCGGCACAAATAGTCCAGCTGTTGGATTCAAAACCTCAGTCACCATCTCCTCTTTGTATTCATCCCTTAAACTTGATAGGATTTCCCTACTGAGACCGAATTACATTTTGGACCAGATATGAGGCATTAGAAATTGCTGGGGTGTCACTGACCGTGTGATGCTAAACGTACACCAGCTGTGGATCTGACCCACTGAGAATGAGCATTGCCAGTGCAGGAAGGCCAATTTGACTGCACCTGGGGTAAAGTCAGATCAGGGCAGGTGGGCAGTGAGACCATCTCCACAGTAGCCCAGCAGGCACAGTGGCCTTTAAAGCCTTTACTAATATTCTGCTTTCCTAAATATCCTTTCCCTCAGGACCCAAAGTCTTTCATAGACATTATCAGAATTAGTTTTCTGGCACCAAGCTAAATCTGGTACATATTACATTTATTTTTAGTGGGAAGGCAGAGTACTGTGATGGAGCTTGTTTAAATCCTCCTAGAAAGCCCATTGCTAAGGCTGAGATGGGATACAGCACCCCATTCTCCAGCCCCGCTTCCTTTCCTATGTCATGCCTCAGAATAGATGATCTGCCACCAATGCCAGATGCATTGTCCTTTCATTACAGAAAAGCCCCTTTTTTTTTCATTCCTCCTTCTCCCATTTTCTCTTGCCACTGACCCTGGCCAAGCTGAGCTGTCCCTCCCAAGTTTAAACCTGTTCTGCTCATGTTTCTGACCTGCCTGTCTTTCAGAGCCCCCACGACCTCTTTCCCATCTTTGCCGCATCAAGGTACGAAGCCTTGTTGGAAGAAACCGCATTAAACTTCTTGACACCTTGCCTCTCCCAGACAGACTGATTCGATACTTACAGCATGATTACACACAGTGACCCCAGGCATACCAGACATGCAGCAGCTTCCCAGCATGGCACCCAGCGTTATCAGCATGGCGAGGGCACACATTGTGCATGGTGGGGAAGAGTTGCTGCTGGCTTGGTCAAGAGCCCTCCCATGACTAATCTAAGAGAAATATGCTCTGAAGCATGAGTGAGAAGAAAATGGAGGAGACGGTGAACTAAACATGGGACTGTTGTTAGGTTTTCCAAGAGAAAACATGTATGATTCACCTCAGAGCTTGGTCTGCAAATAACAAGAAATGAAAGCCAACACTGAAAAATGAGTACTGCTGAAGCAAGTATCAGTGAGGAATTCAAAGGTATCCTGGGGTGGTGGTGGAGCTTAGCATCCTTGCTGTGATCACAATTCAGAAATTGCCAAGACTCAACATATTTAGGAAAACAAACATTTCTCTCATTGACTGAGATTTTTATTTTAGCTTCTATTCTACCATTTGGATTTCTGCTAAGTGTGCTGGTTGCTAATTCTCTGATGCTTTGACACCATCTTGCTAACACTTTTACCTTCATTTTTTGGATCTTTCTTATTGAGTACTTGATTTCTGAACATTCAAATCTCAGAACTTTTTAACAGACTAAAACCCAGAAATGCTGATTTCTTTAAAAGTCAAGGAAAGGTTTATTTAAGAAGGCTGTAAGAATTGTATTTGCACGTAGTGAATACAGTTCATTTCATATTACATTTGTAATGAGAAGTAGGGGAAATTCTGCTTGAGAGAATTTCCTAGACTGGGGATTTGAAAGCAACTTGGAGCTTTTTCTTTTTTTTTTTTTGTTATAAATTAGAAGTAGCTGCACTGTAAACAGTAGCTTTACTCTGTCATGAAGCTGGTGTCAGAGCAGAACAAAGCCGTAGAGGAGCAGGAACAAAGTGATGTGAAGGAGAGAGGCAAGGTACTCAGGGAGAGGCAACGCTGCTAAGCCAACTTTATCTGTTCCTCCCCTAGAAGATCTTGTCCCTACAAAACCCAGCCTCTCTTAACTCCTTGGACCTCTGGGGCTATAACAATACCATCACTGGAAGAAATAGATATTATTTTAAAATTATGAAATTCAGACTCTGAGATTTATGAAAACCAATACCCAGAATCAGGCTTCCAAATCCTCATTCAGGTGCCTAAACAATGCCAAGTTGCTTGCGCCAGGTGTAGTTCCACTTAAGCCAATGGGACCACATTTGGTGTCAGATATTACTGAGGCAGAATAAAAATCTTAAGATTTAGCCCTGAATTTCCCGACTTTGGGAGCTTGAAGTATCTATTAGCTCCCTTTGACACTGATGAAAGTTAATATCTCAGCTTCTTTGAAAATTAGGTCACCTATTTACAGCTCAGATCCACAACTGATTTATGGCAGCTTAACAAGTTACCATCTATCAGCTGAACCGCTATAATTGTCCGTGAAATTCTTTTATTGAAGTTTTTAACAAGTCACATTCCCTCACAGCTGGGGAGGCCAAGGAGCCCATGAACAGTTATTGGCAGTGACTACAGCTCAGTTGACAGGTGTGACTTACTGAACTGATTTGATGAGTGCCTCATTCCTGACTAGGCACCTCAGTAAGGATGGAAGAGTCTAAATTTCCAACTATGTCTTTGTAGATCTTATGCTAGAAGCACACTCATTCTTACCTTAGGTGACAAAGGAGCTGTGCACCATGGTTTGTTTGGGTTCCCCACCAGAGACGTGACAGATCTGGTTTTGTTTGTGGGCCTGCATACCATCCATGGAATCAGATAGAAATGTAAGAAGCAGGGAATATGCATTGCAATGAGTTTTATTTGTGCGGAGTTTTATACCTTAACACAGGACTAAAAGCATGTTGTACACATACAAGTCTGTCTGGGCACACAAGTTCAGGTTCTGTGATGGTTTTGTGTGAAATGTGTTCAGCACTTGCGGGACAGGATGTAAGCAGAGGAATTGGTTACAACTACGGACACTCTGTCCATAGCTGTCCCCTTCCCAAATGCAAAAGAAGTTGAAAAACCAGCACTTTCAATTCACACCAAACAGTGATCTTCTTGCAAAGCTTTGGAAAGTCAGATGAAATTCCTTCACTGCTGAAATTTCCTCCGGTGACTTTCATTACTACCAGTTTAGGATCTACCCCCCCTCCTTGTCTCCTGTGGTGTGAACAAGAAATTTCTTCAGGTTGGAAAAATACTGTATGGAGAGAAAGGAATGGGGAACAGGAAATCTTTAGACCAGTTTTGCCAAGGAAGTCCCTGTATTGGTAAGCAACATCTTGAGAGATAGAAAATCACCTGTGGAGTTCATGCATCTCTCATTTTATGGGGCTGAGCAGTGAAGTTCTGGGCCCTTCTCATATTGATATAAATCAGAAAAAGAAAATCCTTGAAATTAAATGACTGTAACAGAGCAGTTGTAGAGGGTGATGGATACAGACACAGCTTGGTAGAGATCATATGCTTAAGTGCTTGTTTGGTGTGCAATGACAGCCCTGGAGACCGGTGGCTGATAGAAGGATTCACAATCACCAACTGTATGTATAACCTCAGGGGTGGGATTTGATAAACGATCCCAAACTAGGAATTTCCCCTGAGAACATAAAAGTCTCACGAATTGCAATTTCTTTTTATGTCACTGGAGAAGTTGAAACTGGGTTTGAGTGGAGCAAATATGGAAAGTCCATTTCTTCTTTCAACCAAGAGACCTTCAACTCTGTGAAGACATCCATGTCCTGGTTGCTCTCAACCATCTGTCCTGAGCAGGAGAGTCACTGAGCTAGAGAGTACTGCTCTGATGGGAACGTATCACAACTGTGGGATGGTAAGGGCACACTGTGCACAGAAACTGATGAGAGAAGAGCCCATTAGAGGGGAAATCTGATAATTACAATGTTATTAAGTCCTTTCTGCTTGATTCTTACAGCAAATCTCACCCACTCAGTTTACATTTACTTGCACTGAAATGGAGCCCACTACCTCTCCACTCCAGTCATTGACACAGTATTTTGTGCACAATACTTAATCTGCGCAAATTCAGTGTGCTTTTAATGCATCTATCTAGAAGTTACTGTGAAGAGACAAATACCCCAGAACCCAAACAAACCAGGCTTTGTAAGCAGATCAGTAGTTCTAGTGCAAGGTGAAGTGGCTTGTTTTTACTGAGTGTGATACATAGAATCCTTCAGAGATGATGACTTTATGTGAAATGTTCAAGGAATATTTCATGACCAGGTTACTGTACTTTTTTTTTACTGCAACATGTGCAATTCACTTGATGTTCTTGTGCACTTTTTTGATTTTTTATTTCATTTTGTATGAAAGCTTTTTCACTTACCTCTCCCTTCCCATTATTTATAAAAGCTATTTTGGTTTTAACAGTTTAAATTTGCATTGTTGTAGTAAATAGCAGCTCTCGAATGTTATGTTTCCATCTTTCAATCAAGGTATGAATAAACAAGTAGATTCTGAAGGGCTATCAGCTGTCCTGAATAGCAACATTGAACAACCAAACCCCAAAATACCCAGGAAAAGTCTGAATCCAAGCTTGAACAATTAATAATTTCGATGTTAAACTCAGGGGTGAGAGAAGAGTAAGTATTGCTAGAGATGAGACAAAGTTCCTATTCTTTGCAAACCTTTTGGAAAGTCTCACACATTCCCATTCAGTGATTTTGAATATACTTCACAATTGTCTTCTGTTCATTTATGTTTTACCTTACTGCTGCTCTAGTTCAGAGCCCCAGCAAGGGCCGCTGCCTGCCCTGGGCTGCAGAGGGAAGTATGTCACAAAGGATTTTAAGGATTTTAAAAAGTAACATCAGTTTAAATCTGAGGGTAAGTGCATAAATATCTGTGTGTCAGAGGTCATTTGGAACAGTCTGGTTCAATCCTTCATCGTAACTTTAAAACATGCTATTCTACTACATGGAAAATGTGCAGCAACATACATTCAAATAAGAAAGAGTTTAAAAGTAGAAAACAAAGAATTTAATATCCAGAAGGTAGGAACTTGATTTTAACTCTCTTCTTTCTCTGGATTTCTTCAGAAATAAAATTTCTACAGAGGCTATCCACTTTGCCAAGTATTTTAATTATGATAGAAATGCATATTCTGGTGCGATATCTAGCCCTTTCAAATTTCCCTTCCGAACTCTAGCAGGAACACTTGTCCACAGCAGTCACTGCAATACCTGTGGGTCATTCCACGACCTGCTCGGGTCACCCACATGGAACTCCAGACCAATGCCAAGGAGGCTGCTCGGCATTGACAGCACTGAGACAGAGTTCAGCATCTGGCTTCATCTGGATTACAAAAGTGACACACACCTATAGGTGTGAGAAAGGGCCCCTATTTCCATGTAAAAAGTTCCTTGCCTACAGCTCTGCTAATTAAGAGACATAGTTCTCCTCCCATTAACTTGAATGGGGGTACTGCCTCTGGTTTTGGTTGGAGTCTCCTCGTGGGGAGGGACAGAGTCTCCTCATGGATTTTTTTGACAAAAAGGGAAAGACATCTAAGTATATCCATATCTTCACTTCTGGATCAAGAGCTAACCTGATGTCTTTAATCCTTAGATCAACTCTTTACCACCTTGCACCGTGCCTACAGTTACAGATATGTGCTACCAAAGCCATTTCCTGCTCTCTCTCCTATAGGAGTAGTCTATGGAGGCTTGATACATATATTAAGTGCTGGGAGCAGGGAGAAAGTAATGAAAGCCATCTCCATTTTTACTTTTGGCCTGTTAGACTAACACCTTACAGCCATTGTTCCTGTAAAAGTAAACATTGGTGGGATATACTGTGAGGTTTGGGGAAAGAATGATCTACTTTTAGCCTGAGAGTAGATCATATCCTAATGAAAGTTGCAACCTGGTTATATAACATCAAGCCCCATCAGAAGATCCAAAATGACACTCTACAAGAGCTTAAAATGATAATTTTTTCATGACTGCAATGCACTTGAAAGAAGTGTTGCCTGTTTTTCCCCTTATGGAGATATCAAGAGTCATAGGGAGTTATATTAGCCAGAGACCAAGCTGATTGAGCACACTTTTTATTGAACCTTGGGAGAAATTCCCATTAGCTTCAGCGAGAGCAGGTTAAGCGAGATCACAGGCATCCATTCTCTGGCCCTTCCCCCCCCATAATGCACTTCTCTTGACCTCAGTGATTTACTCCAGTATAACTGAATAGATACATAGGCCTGCAATATTAAACCTTTCAGATCTCATGTGCTATGCCTTAGCACCACTTTCTCCATGGGTTTAAGAGAAATCTAACTTAAAAAAATCCCCTGTTAACTTTTCTAATGGCAATTTGTTAAAATAATTGGGAAAATACCGGGCAGCCGGGCCTTGTGATAGCATTTTAAAATCAGACAAAGTAAAAGTTGTCTGTGAGCCATAAATCAAGGCAGGCTATTCTATACACTTTTTTCTTTTATAATATTTTATGGTTTTGTATTCAACTAATACAATTTCTCCTTTGTTCTGTTGATGCAGAACAATTCCTTATGTGGAAATTCATCTGCTTCCATTTGCACCAGCTTAACACTAGTTAATTTTCCAGCCTCAGAAGAATTACTTTTGATTTACATCAGTCTGAATAGGCAAAGATTTCAGACCTCATATCTACCCATCAGTTGCAAATCAAACCTGTGTCTACCCAGTGGGGCAAAAATAAACAGACCGCATTTACAGAATCATCAAAATAAAATTACCTCCTTTCTTCCCTTAATTTTTTCTTTTAATTCTCTCAGTATTTACATACAAGAAGAGCTTAAATCAATTCACAAGCGTGGTTTCTACATTAAATACTGTCCTTGCAGTCTCTTGCACGCAAAAGGAAGTGACCTGAATATCTTGACTTCTCTTGAATTACTTTAAAGTACAAAAACTCTTTGAATGGGTTTAATTCATTTCATTTCACTGCTGCTGCCGCAGGGCAACCCCGGAAAGATGTTCCCACACGGAGGAGGTCTTCTAGGTGTTACAAGTGCGGCTATGAATGGCCCGCAGCCCCACTCGCCGCAGTTCAGACAATGCCCATCAATGAAAGAGCCCTGGTTTGCCTCATGCTCCATGCCACCGGCTTCGTAAGGCTTATTCCCTACTTACACCCATGTACTGAGAGTGGAGCCCAAGTAGCTTCCCAACAGTTACTAATTCACTCCAGCCCGCCCACGAGGAAGAGGGTGCAATAGTTGGTCTCCTTCCCCTCGCTGCTCCATGCTGCCAGCAGCTCACGCCTGGTGCCCGACCCGGCATTTCGATTCACTCTCAGGAGCTCTCATGTTCAGCGTGACTCTGACACCCCCCCAGCTAAAGATAGCCAAAAACATTGAAGATTGGTGGGGGGACAGCAGGCTTGGTGGGGATGGGTTTCAAAACCACGGGCCTGTAGAATTTCTGCCCTGTGCCATCAGCCTCCTTGCAGAAGTTTGGCATCTCTGCCGGCAATGTGGCCGCACTCTTCCTCCACAGCCCCAGCCCTGGGAAGGGTGACGGGGGCAGTGTGCCTGGGGGCTGGTACACACCTGGCCCAGGGCAGGGGAAGGGGCAGCAGGTCCAGGCACCCACCCTGCCCGAGAGGACCCCAGCAGGGTCCTTCTCCCCGGCATGCGGGGCAGGCTCAGGGGGGCTCTCTGGGGTGGCAGCATCTGGGCTCCGTTTGCTTTTCTTCCCCTCGTAGGGAGCAGGGTCTCTGGGGGCTGGGAGCCCCTCAGGAAAGGCCCTGGCTGGCAGGCTCTGGGTTGGCCGTGGCTCTTCCCAGAAGGAGGCGGGGAGCTGTCTCTTCCTCATAGGCACCTGGTCCGGCCTGACGGCCTCCGGGTTTTGCTCCTGCAAAACCGTTTCCCCAGTGAGGCTCTCCTCTGCCTCCACTGTCTGCAGCACCTTCTCAGAAGCAGCCCCGCCATGGGGTCTGGGATCAGGTGCCTCGGGCTGGGGGCCACGGCCCCGGTCCTCTGCCCCCCTGCGCCAGCCGCACTCGGAGGGTTTGCTGGGGTGGCACCGTGGGATCCGTGAGTACTTCTGAGAAAACCGCTTGAGTTGCTTCTGCAAGTATTTTCTGTGGTCAACTGACCGGCGACAAGGAGCCGATTTATCCAGAGCCGCTTTGATGTCGCTGGAGGCCAGGTTGACAAAGTTCAGTAGAGTTTTTACCTCGCTGTCCGATGCCATCTCACTGGATGCACTGTGTAGAGTTTCCCATGAAAAGTTTATAATCCACCTTCGGACAAACCTTGACAAACCTGTGAAACATGATGGGCAGGCTTAAGGGCAGGAAGCCTCGGTTCAAATAGCACCAAGCAAATGGAGGGAGGGTGGGGGGACATGTCAAACTTCTCAGCCATGCAAACAAGTTGTCCATCATCTCACCTCCATGCCGGCAAACTCCCGGCAGAGCCACCGCGCACCCGCAGCCCACCGCCCCACACCGCTGCCCCAGCACACACCAGCATGGGGACTGGCTCACGAACGCCGGCCAGCCCAGCACCTAATCTTGTTAGATAGCGCTTAGTGGAAAGAAGCCGGGACGGCTGCTCCCACCTCCCTGTAAGCAAGCGTGGACACTCACCCGGCACACGGTGGCTTTTCTGCCGGTGCTGGTGGCTGCGGCGTTGCTGTGAAGAGCCCCTTCCCCGCTAATCTTGTTAGGCAGGTTACACACCGCCAACCTCGGCGGAGGCAGCCAGGGCCCGCCAGTGTTTGGACGCAGTTTAGCAAGCACTTGAGCAAGCTGAATGAATATCGACTCCGGCGAGTTCGGGGCTCTCCCAGGCCAATCAGAAGCCACTTTGCCAAATACAAAGCATCCCAATCAGGCATCAGCCTCCCCTCCTTGCATTCTTTGCCATCACAAATTGTCACCATGGGGACAGCCACAGAAAGACAGCTAATAAATACAATCATTTCCCGGTTATTTCTACCATTCTCCCTATCCTCTTCACCCCTACTGAGGCCTTTCTTTTTAAAAATGACACAATCTGAAGTGAAAATGCTGAGGATGAGTTAGGAAAGTTTAGACACCCTTTTCTCTGCACTCCCCGAAGCTGTCTGGGGGCTGATACTAACCATGCTTCATTGGCACAGGACAATGTAATACGGGGGACCAGGCTAGCCTACTTTTAACCGTTCCCCATCAGAGCCCCCTTTTTTTTTTTTTTTTAAGGGGAGGATGATGTCAGAAAAAGGTAGGAAAGGAACAAATCTCTAAAGAGATGTGCAGATATCCATGGAAAGGGAGCTTGAGCGCTCAAGAATCTTGTCTTTATGTTTGCCCCCTCAATTGAGTTACACAAAAGCTGAATTACCCATTCAAACTACCCGGACAAAAGGATGGAGTTGGATAGTACTCTTGCATCTGTAGTCAAACAGTTAGAGACTTAAATCGAGTCGTCATGATGGAGAAAGAGTTAGACAAAGCCCATAGAATTGCCATCAGCAAACATTTTCCTGTGTCATATTAGTGGGTCTCCATGACTCCCCCTGGCCTGGGGACAATAGCACAAGTTTGCACACTCGACTACTGTCACCCTGCCAACGCTGGCAAGGAGCAGAAACAGGACAATCCTTTAAGGGGAAAGCATGCCCGCTGCAGGGAAGGTAAGAAGAGAGGGAAGAAAAGGCGTGTGAAATGCTAATTGAGCTGCTTCCTTTACTGATCCAGAGTTATGTGAGCCCTCCGCCTTCTCGCAGGCTTGTCCCTAAGGGGTGGCAATAACTTAATAGCACCGTAAAATGGAGAGCTGGAGGAAGAGGAGAGCAGAAGGGCTGCCCTCAGTGTGCACTGGACACACCAAGGACACAAAGCTGGCAGCAGCTTGTGTGCCAGCCCGGGACCTGCTGTCTCCCATGGCAGGAGCAGCGCTGCTCCTGCTCTCCAGCCCACAGCACCCTGGGAATGGGACATGTGGAGAGGGGCACAGGATGTTTGCACCCACCACGGGGAGATGCTGCCAGCTCCAGACTAAACGCATGCCCTAGAGAAAGCAGGGACCGAAATCCAAGCTGTTTTGCAAGTAAAATCTACCTTACAGATGCAAGGCATCAAAGGCCTGAGCACTGAGGATTGAAAACAGCTACATTTTAAGGTTATTTACTGTATTTGTATTATTCCAATTTTCCTCTGAGGAAGACAAGATCCAGACTGTGTCCTTATACCAAACTCTGGGCAGAGGCCTCAGGGATGACTCTTCAGTGTCCCTGTACTGGTGCACCCAGTGCTGCCATCCCTATTCACATAATTTCTTCCAGTCTGGTCTGAGCCACATCTGCTGGTTCCCAGGCTCAGGTGTTTCAGGTCTAGGGAAACCCCGGGGCCAGGACATCCTGCAGCAGAATGTGCTGCAGTGCCTTTGTCACCATGGTGGACTGTAATGCGATGCCTGATATGTCACCACAGACATGCCTCTCTCCCAATTTCTAGTTCAGAAGCAGTTCATTCCCTAGGAGACCCGGGCAGCTAGCCCTGCCTGCACCCTCTATCATCTGCCTCATGCCAGCATACAAATGTCTGTGCAATCTTCTTTTGGATCGTTTGAAGGGGGACAATTTCCAGTTACCTGCTTGAGCATCTATTTTGGGATGTGCTGGCCAGGGTCTGGCCTCTCTGTGACCCGACACAGATCCTTCCGTGCAGCTGAGGCTACAGGGAGAGGTTTTGTCCAGCTCACTGGAAGAGATGCACACCAAGGGATCACATATCTGTTTGCAGGAACAAATTGCCTCCTGTGCTTGAGCTTTTGAACCCAACCTGGACACCATGTTGCACAGTGCAATCTCCCAATAGAGCTACCTGGTTTCCCAAGGGGGTGAGAGGGAGAGGCAGAGAAACATGGGGCAGGTGCCTGGGAGCAAAGGATTGTCTGAGGATGTTAATGAACTGTGTCTTCAGAGGCCTGGAAAACTCATGCTGTGTATTCTGAGACCCTATATCCAATCATAGGACTCAAGACCCCTGTGCTGTGCTGAGACTGAATGCTAGTGGGTCAGTTATATTAAGGAGGGTGGGTATGGCTTACCTGCTTACCAGAGGATAAGGGAAACCTGGCATCCCTCCAACACACCCATTGCAGAATCCCTCTCCAAGCCCCCAGACCCCTCCTGGAAGGACGCTTGCTCAGGACATGGCTCCTTGGGCACCACGTGGCAGTGGCAGAGGGGGTCCCCATGCCTAGCTGTGCTCGCTGCTCCGGCATGCTGTTCCCCTGCAGCTGGGTAACGGTGGGGAGCTGGAGGGGAATGAACCGGCAAGCAGGATTTAAAAACCAGAGCAACCCACCCTTTCAAGGTCAGACTCAGGTTGAGCTGCACAGGGTTTTCTCTAAGAGGCCACCGGAGCCCTTTTGTTCCTCGCTGCTCTTGCCATGTTCATCCCAATGTACATGTGAAAGGAACAATTAACAATAGGGCACTCCTCTCTGAGGATCCAATGCACTTTGAAGTGTCCACCAACCAAAGGCTCAAGAATGATACATCATTTTCTACTGTGAACGTGTCAAACTAGTACAGCAATTGAAAAAATGTCTCCACATGCCTTCCCAGCATGCAGACAGGGACCAGCTGGAGAGGCACTTCATATCCGACATGTTATCCTCTGACAGCTGTCTTCCTGGGAATTCTTGGTATGTGAAGTTTTCTAACTCCTTTCTTAAGTAAAGCACAAGAATAAATCCATTCACTTCAAAGTTGCAGCCAGGCCTCTCCTAAACATGCAGTATTCCCTACAAAACTGAATAAAGGAGAGAGAAAATATTTTCTTATGCAAAAATACCTGGGAAGTGTTTTTAAAGTGTCACTCATTGTAAGTGATGTCAATCTTTAGCCACTTCTACACCAAAACCTCCCACAGCTTATTTCCAGGCTGAGGGTCCCATTCAGCAAAGGTATTCCAGCATCAGGCTGGCCTGGACCGTGCGAGCAGACCCACTAACTCCAGTACACACCATTAACTGGGGTAAAGATTCCTCCACCGCAAGTGCCCTGAGCAGTTCAAATGGCATGAACACCCAAATCACTGCTGTTATTTTAATGGCCTGTAAAGCAAAGAGCAGCCCAGTGAACAGCTGAGTGGTACAGAGATGATACAGAAGTCAGTTTTGACACTAGTTTACTCAAAATTCTTTTTCCTCCCCTATAACGGAGCTTTTTCTCCATCCTAGCCTGAACAACAGGTGTTGTCACAGAGTTCACACCATTGTCAGGATAACAACTCTGCGTCTCACATGGTACACTTTCTGGCCAGGCCTGGACGGAAATCAGCTCTCAGTGGCTTCTTGCCCTCCCTGATTTGGGGTATCTCTTTGTCCAAGGTACACGTCTGTATGGTAAGCACTGTTATCCTCATCTTTTCCCCATGGTTGTTAAAACTAGGCAATCTCCATTAATTTAAAAAAGCAAGCAAACAAACAAACAAAAAAACCAAACACAAAACCTTTCAGATTTTTATTTGAAAATAAGGCTTCTTAACAATGGTCAAAAGATTTTCTTTAGAAATTTCTTAGAGGTTTTTCTTGGAGGAGAGGAGAGGAGAGGAGAGGAGAGGAGAGGAGAGGAGAGGAGAGGAGAGGAGAGGAGAGGAGAGGAGAGGAGAGGAGAGGAGAGGAGAGGAGAGGAGAGGAGAGGAGAGGAGAGGAGAGGAGAGGAGAGGAGAGGAGAGGAGAGGAGAGGAGAGGAGAGGAGAGGAGAGGAGAGGAGAGGAGAGGAGAGGAGAGGAGAGGAGAGGAGAGGAGAGGAGAGGAGAGGAGAGGAGAGGAGAGGAGAGGAGAGGAGAGGAAAAAACCAAATTTCCATTGGTTTGTGGAAAATTTCAACTATTTTTCCCCATTTGGGTCACAATCCTGTGAGTCCTTGTTGAGCCTAATGAATATGCACTTTGAAGCAAAGGGAAAATGGGGCTCCAACTGTTTTGAAACATAATAAGAAAATAAGCTGGAAAACTCCCAGATGGGCCACCTGTGAATCGTCCCTTTTCTTTGTCCATTAAGGGCAGATAAAAGCAAAGATATTTCAGATACATGATATCTTTTCACTCACCTGCTGTTTCCTAAGACTCTGCTCTGCCTTTGCACTGAGAAAGAGAGAGCAACGGTTTTGAGAAGAGCAGGAGCCTGAGGGGAGGTGACAATGGCTCATGGTGAAACCAGAAGTATTGGCCTGGAGAAGAGAAGTATTAGGTTGGAGGAAGACTACTAAAGCTCCTCAGAGGTCCTGATTTTAGATTTCTTGTTGACAGTGACTGAAGTGGAAGGATGTTAATGATGGCATAAAAATGGGAGATGGTATTTAACATACTGCAAAAACCAGGTGACCTTAGTAGTGAATGCAATGGTAGAGGAATGGATTGTAGTAACCCTGAGCCACACACCTCAGGCACTGATAGCAGGAATTTCTGCCGTGGGGAAAGATATCACTGTCTGGAAATGAGAAGGAAAAACAGGTCATAGGATGGAAATGAATCCTCCTCCACACAGTCTGACTTTCAAAGGCAGAGCACTGATGGTGTTCAGGCCTCCAAACAGGTTGTCCTCTGGACTCAGACCTTGACCCCAGCCTGGGGCGTGAGCATGATGCAGGTTCATCTGAAAGGGAAAAAAAAACAGTCCAAGGACCTGAAGGGCATCTGGGACAGGCAAATAGTGACCATGGTTGAAGGTCTGTGGTCCCTGACACCAGCCCCCAAGGGATGCCTGACAGTGTGTGCACAGGGGTGCAGACAAAGCCCTCATCATTCCTTCCTGCACCCCAGCACGCAGGTGCTGCAAACTGCAGCAGGGACATCTCACCCTGGCACTGACCCTCACAAAGCCTGGTGCTGCCTCAGAGCTGAGTCCTCTAAGCCCAGGGAGGGAAGAAGGAGCAAGTATATGGGATTTTTCCCCAGACCCATACTGTCTGGTCATCCCCTTTGCTCTCCCTCCTCATCTCCTTGTTGAAGCCAACACCTCTGCTCCCAGGAGGAGAGCAACCTGGCACTCCCACCAGATGAAGCTTTGACTCTTCCCCCCCTCCTTTTTTCTTTTTCCTCTTGACAATCTGCTTTGACCTGAGTGACATCCTCTCTTTGCTTTCAATCCCCGATTTTCTGCACTTGGGGACAGACTTTGAGCAGGCACTAAGTGTTGAGGCCGCACAGAGGCTGTAAGGGGGGGCCACTGCTACCCCGCAGCCTGCCATTCAGGCAGATGGTGGAGGGGGCCAATATGAATAGCTCCTGTCAGTCTCACAGAGCGAACTTTACAATTGTGCTACGTGTTGGACTGCACGTGACTAATGCCATTCTTCTGCAGGCTGCAGGCAGGACACAGCTGTTTATTTAAGGAATATTTTGGTTTTCTGGGCAGAAAAAAACACCCATAGCAATATTGTATCCATGTATCCAGTATTAGACTCCATAATTAGGCTTGATCAAAGCCCATCCTACCTTTCACTGCCTCTCTGGTAAATTAGATAATGTTTTAAAATGAGCCTGGTCTTGGTTTGGTCCTTCTGGAGGTTTAAATCCTGTCTCCCCACACAGCAGGTATGCACTGAGAAGCATCAGCAGGGCCAAATATAGGTTTCTTTACATAATTCTGGAGTAATTAAGTATTTCAAGATCAGTGGTGAATTCAGTACCAAATGCTACATAGAGCTTCTGTTGATGAGAAATAGTGCTGCAAAGAGGATTAAAAAAATAGAGACATGAATATGAGCATGTGAAAAGGTGAAGACCTTCTCTTAAAAGCTGCAAAAAAATAAATGCACAGTGAGCTCTGGACAGGGGATGGGTCCGGATCTCGAGCCTACAGTACAGAAGACCCATGCCAGACCAGAAGGGTAGTACTCCCCCTGCCCACGTTTTGGCCAGGCTCACAGTCCTGTTCCCTGCTCCACTCTCTTGGATGGGGCTTCTCCATGTGGGTGTTTCTGCAGTGAAATTGGTGCCAGGCTCTCCAACCCCGGTGCAGCCAGAAACACACCCCTGTCACTCCTGAACCTGCATTTCCTTACCAGGGGGACATGCCCCTGCCCCGCAGCCCAGCCATGGCTGCACCTGCAGCTGGACAGCCCTTAGAGGAGGGACAGGGGGCAGGCAGCCTCAGGCAGCACTGCATCAGCTGGCCCCCTGTGGCAGTCTGGCCATGAGGCTGCAGGCGGGCAGCCATCTAGCAAGGCTAGATGTCTATAACCCGCTGTGGGGTTATACCCCTAACATTTCCTTCCACCTGCCTCTCTTGTTGCATTTCCAGACACGGCATCTGCCCACCAGCGCTGCCGAAACACCCTGCGGAGCGCAGAGCAGGGCAAAAGCTTTGGTTCGACTGGTGGGTGAGCATGACCCGCAGACCTGTGGGTGCATAGGCTCAGCACAGGGGATGTTCAGAGAGGCTGAGCTTTGCTTAAAGCACCTTCTGAGGGTAAGGTGGTGTTTGAGCCAGAAGGGTGTCTTTGATCTCCTTCCCCTCCTTGCATTAATGGGCCACAGAGGCTGTAACATACTGTGTTTCTGTGGCAGTGCAGCCCCAGCTCAGGCTGTGTTTGTGCGGCACAAATTGCCCTCAGACCCACACTTGTTTGAGGTACTTTGTACATAACATTGATATAGAGAATAAAAACTAACCTTAGCCACTATTTTAGTTTCTCTATTGAAAAACAAAGTTAGAAATAATTATTATCAAAACAAACAAAAAAATCCCTTCTAAACTATAATGACAGCTAGACATAGCTGATGAACTACACCCCTCTTCCTGGACCAGATCTTCTGGTGGTCTGCAATATGGGAGCTAATGGGGAGCTCTTCCAACCCCAAATGTCCCTTCTTGATGGATGCTAGGATGAAGGCTCAGTGTCCAGCCTAGCTGGGCTGAATTATCCATGCAGAAGGCCTAGCAAAAAATCTAGAGACCTCTAAATCTTCTCCATGCTGTTTGTTGTCTTGACTCATAACTTTAGTACTAGTCATAGTTTGGGGAATTCAGCCATCTTTGCTGTAGTCAGCAGTTGCTTGAAGAAGTAGCACCAGACTGTACCAAGTTCAGTGTCATCCTTCCATCCCAGTTTTGGACATGTCTTTCTCTAAAGTTGTCTTTATGCTTCAAAGGAATGTGAAAGGTGATGAGGGCTGCAGCCACTGATGAGGGTCACCCCGGGAACCCCTAGAAGGGTCCCTGGGAGGTGAGTGCCAGGAAATGTGAACAGCATGCTGCATTTGCCAAGCAACCTGAAGACGAGAAGCCTTGCAGGGCCTGCTTTTCTGCAAGGTGGGTAGATGGAGACACTTCCCCAGGAAAGGCAGTGGTTATCATATGGATCAGAGAAATAGGTGCTTCTCTGTGGTGCTGGTTGCTGCCATCCTCACTGCCCTGACAGTGCCCAAACATGCACCCTTGTGCTGAGCACCCCAGGGCTAAGCCAATATGCCAAGGTCTGCCTCTCCGCATGATTCATTAGGTTCATAGGCTGTGCTGACACAGGTATGTGGCCATCAGCTGGGGAAAACACCCAGCTGCCATGTCCCTCCACTCCAGGGAAGAGCCACCTCTGTCCATCTGCCTTTCTCATTGGCATGCTGCTGGTATTTGTGCCACGAAGCCGCAGAACCAGTGGGAGGAGCACCTGTGTTCCAATAAACCAGCTCTGGCAAGGGCAGGATCATGGCGTTTGGGACAAGAAGGTAGGCACTGACTCCCAACTTAGTTTCACAGCAAGATCCACAAAATGCCCACAACGTGGACATGGCTGCCATGCTCCCAGGGACCCTCGCCCTGGAGCCTGGGGCCGCAGGAGGCTGCCAGCACTGGGTGAGCCCGGGGCCCTGGCAATGGCATGGTGGTGCCATTAGGCTGTGGGGCGGCCACTGGTGGGCACCGGCCTGGCTGCTGTTCATTCTCTCCTTCACCGGGATCCTCCTGGGGCCACTCCCTGCCTGGGCAGCAGCAGCCAAAGAAACACTATTAATCTGTCCAGAACAGCCAACATCAGGGTTTTAATTTTTATTTATAACAAATCTAGTGGGGAAAATTCCCTTACTCTCTTTTTACCTTTCACACTGTGATGCTGGAGTGTGTTCAGGACGTGCTCTCCTGACACAACCCTGCTTCTTAAATGATGTGCAGTAGGAGAAGCCATTGCAGGCAAACAAATGAGCCTCTGTGTTCAGGAGTCCCTTGCCTAAGCAAAAGGTTCAAAGATGCCTGAGCAAAACCCTGAGCAGCCTCAAAGCTCACTCAGTTCAGTGGTGCCTGAGTGTTCTCAGCACCTTGCAGGTGCTCAAGTCCAGTTCCTCGAGACCAATCCTGCATTCATAAAGCATCAGGAAGAGTTTTTGGGGAAAATGGGATCTGCAGTACATATTGCAGTGAAGAAATGGAACAAATCACACAGCCAATATTAAGCGAAGCATCAGTGATCAGAATCAGTCTGCTGGAGCTCAGGGGTTTGCTACAGCAATTCTGGGCCAGATTTGATCTGGGCATGGATTTCTACAGGTGCCAAGTTAGGTTTGGCATGAATTTTCCACCAAAAACATAAGAGTAGGGTACTTGGAGCAGATTACCACTCTGCTTGTTTGGGATATCACAGTGTTTATGTCCACTGGGATCCTATACATGGGTGTTGATGGGAGGCAGCAGGGTTGGGTATGTGCTCATGCAGAATGCAGAGGATTTAGAACAGGAGATCAATATGCTGAAGTAAAAAAAACCCAAACAAACAAATGTTTATTGACCCTAGCGCAGTCTCTTCAACCAAGTCTATTGTTTGTCTTCTTTCTTTTTTGCCCCCAGTGGATCTGGTACATAGGAAAGTCTGTCACTGTTGCACAAGCTAGAGATGTGCATCAAGCTGCCAGGCATGTGCAGAGCTCCACATGAGAGACAGTGGCACTGGGGAGCCTGGTCTGATCCATCATGGGGGCCACGAAAATTAATCCAGATAGATGATGCTTTAAAGTAGTGCTTCACTCACAAAATTCTGTAATCAGTGGCTCATGGTAAATGAGAAGTATTTGTAGTTATTTCTAATAGTAGTTTAAGTGTCTATTACTTGCACTGTGATTTGCACCTTAGCAACAAAATCTAATAGGCTTTTATATCTGAGGAGGTTTTTATAACTAAAATACTTAGTCAGAATTTGAATTATTTTCTTCATCAAGTATATTGAGGAGCCGGGCTCCAAGGACAGCAGAGAGTGGTGTAAGCAATACTTTGGCTCAGCTTTGGCAAACCTCAACTTAGCAATTGCTGTTTGTTCTAGCACAGAGGGATGACACAAAGTAAACTAGAAGAGACCAGTGGCTTACCAATTTGCTATCCTGACTGAAGAAAAGCTCTGCATCCGCTTATCAGAGAAGGATCTGTAGACCATAGAGCTGCCTGCACTGAAAATAAATGGGAAAAGGAAGGGTCAAAACGCAGCTTGCTGTCCTGCTAGGAGTCTCCTTCCCACCTATAAGAAGAGGTGCCACCATCTATGTGTGTTGCTCTAGATCCCAGTTCAGGGGAACACATGAGCACAAGCTTATGTGAAACTCTACAGATGTCAACACAGACTTACTCAGGCGGACTCTACTGAATTAACATTTGATTAGCAGCAGTCAGTTCCCCTTTTTTTTTGACAATAGTTCTCAGAAAGACATTACTCTACTGTGTTACATGCTCAACAGAATGCTAATTCCAGCACTTCAGGTTTACAATGGGATATATTTAAAACAGTTCTCCAGTTATAACGGATAGAACTTAAGTTTTTGATATTGGAGGAGTCCCCAAGCCTGAGCTGTTACAGAAATCACCCTCAGTCTAAGAGCTTAACCTAGGTGTACAGGGCCCTTCTTTCAGGCATTAGTTTTTCTGGAAGATGGCAAAAGGTTGACATTTTCTGATTTACAAGTCATTAAACCTGCATTATTCCCAGAGCTGGAGCTTTGATGGCAATGTGGAATATCTTTGTCAAAGAGAAGCACGGACAGCCTCTGGAAAGCAGAACCTGTTGGATAAATTGACCTGGATCAACCAACAAAGATGAGATGGCATTCAACTAAGTGTGCCAGAAGAGCTCAAATAGGAAATTACTGAGCTACCAATTCAGAGCCTGTCTACAGGGTGTAGCCTCCACACCAAGGAACAAAGGTGAATAACAGAATAAATAAAGCAACATTTCCTCTGGACTGGAGGCAGATTTACCAGAGGAGTGCCCCAAGGGCTTATTCTGGGATTGGGGCTGTTCACCATCTCTGTACGTGGCATGTCAAAGTGGGTGAATACTGGCAAAGTTTGCAGATGATACAAAATTATTCATAATAATCAGAGCCAAAGCTGAATGTTGCAAGAAGCAGCTTATAATACCAACTGACAGTGAAGTGCCAGATGAAATTCAGTATTGACAAGTGCAAACTAAGGCACTTAGGGAAAAAATAACTCTACTTATACATCTGCAGTGACGGGCTCTATATAGCAACACTCAAGAAAAATCCTGGGTAACTGAAACTAAGGTATGAGTTTTCTGAAAACATCACTTATTGCCCTGCAACAGTCAAAAGGCAAATTGGATAGTAGAAATTGCTGAATGAGAGAACACAATAAAATAGAACAGAAAACAGTATGACAGCACTGAGCTAATAACTTTAGAAAAGATATAGAACAGGTAGCAAGGATGGCCAGAGTTTTGGAACAGTTTCTTTTTGAGAAAAGACTAAATTAGACCTTTGCAGCTTGGAAAGAAAACTACCTGAGAGGACCTGATGTAAGTGTATAAATTCACCAATGGCATGGTGAAGGTAAAGAGGACAAAGTTAATTTGTGTTTCTCTAATTCAAGAATTAGGGGCAGCAATTTGAATTATCATACAGTAGGTCTAAACCATAAGGAAGGAATTTTCCACACAATGCATTAAACCATGGGACTTGATTCCAAAGAATGAATGAGTTTAAAAAAGGCAAAGTCATGCCATATAGGACCATTATTAAGCTGAAAAATCCACCTTCAACCTCTGGCTCAGGGACTCCTGAAACTGTTGATTGTCAAAAGCCAGAAGAGGATATCAGGTACAGATCACTGTGTACTTAACCTGTCCTTGTGTCCTTCCTTAAATATCCACATAGGCTGTCATCTGGGGTAGGATACTGGACTATAAAGACCTTTCATCTCATTCACTATAGCATCTGTTATCTGGAGGAATGGGAAAATACATCTGGGTATGATTGTGCAGTGCGAGAAGGAAAGGGTGTACTGGAACTGCGTGAAAAACAAAGTTCCATTTCCTTCCACCTACTACTTACAAGTCTGGGACTATTCTGCATTCATAGCAACTTTGTTTTGATTCTCATAAAAGGAAGTCTGCAACTCATAAAGATTTACTTATGATGATTTTTTAGAAGAAAGATGAGGTTGCTCTAATGGGAGTTAATCTTAATTCAAAGTGTCATCCATCATGAAAAAATACATTGTTTTTTTTAAGAAGCTTTTGTTTCTGTTGCTATTGTATTATGGTCTCAGTTGCAGCATCTTTTCTTACACCAGAATATACAGTACTGAGCCCATCAAAACAAAAGCTTTGGTGCAGTTCTGAAAACAGCCACACACCTGATTACCTCTGAAGCTTCTCTCCAGTGTGGTTGGAAGTCAGGATGGCCATTCATTTCAGTACATGTGAGTGTGTATGTGGGACCCAAGAGAAAATCCACGCCAGAGAGAGAGACAAAATTACATTCTTTCTTGTTTGCTGGTTTGCAGACCCCATCAAGGGTTCAGATGCACAGTATCTGCATCCAGGGCTGACTATGGGTCTAAGGCATAAACAAAGTAGGCAGTTGTTGAGGGCAGCACACAGCTGACAGCAGCCAGATGTGGACCTGGCGGCAGGAGCAGCCAAGCTCCATGTTCGTGGGGCAGCACAAATTCAATTTGGCTCAACTTGCTGCTGAGTCTCAAGCTGCTCTGCCTGGTTTGCAAACACAAGGGAGGCATGTTCCTGCTGGAGCTAAAAAGCACTGAGATAGGGCTGTTACTGCTGTCCCATTTTTTTCAGAGGGATTTCATGACCACATTTGAGGACACATTTGATACATAGAAAAAAGCCAAAGATTTTGAGATTTCTCAGGACCGAGACAAATACCCCTCCTCAGCCCCATGAGCCTTCAGATACTGCAATGAAGTGTTGGGTAGGCAAACTTTGTTTGCTTTCTGCTCCAAACAGTGCAGCTTTGATAAATGCAGCAGGATTGATCTGTGCTATGCGTCCCTTAACTGAGTTACGATATATAATCCTCCCTGGAACAGAACATTTACATTCCACTGACCTAGTTGAAAAAATGCATTAATTTTAATTTATGTAAAATTCTCCCAACAGAAGAGTGAGAGAAGAGAGGTGATGTCTTATTTGCAGTCCTTGCCTGCTTGGAGCTAGAAGTGAAGTCCAACTTTTTAATCAGGATTTTAGACAATGCTGAAGCATTTCAGTGGGTGGCTTGTTCATGTAAATCCAGATACATCTTTATTACATCCCCCTTTAGCTCATGGGGTCACGAATAAAAAATGTGCCATCAACCTGCCTCCTCTCCACTGAGGAGTGCCACTCCTCCTCTGGGGACCCCAGGACAGTGGGGCACCAGGGCAGTTTAACACGAGAGAGAAAGGGAAGTCTTCACCCAGACACCTCATTTCAACTCCCCCTGTTGCACATCTCCATGGAGGCTGATCCCATAGTGCAGGGACTGGGAAAATGAGGGAGGAGGTTAATGGTGCATCTTCCTACATCAGCTAACCTGAAGAGCCCAGAGAGCATGGTTAGCCCACAGCCCAGCCCCAGTGCTGCAGTGCCCACAATGGAAAAGTGGCCAGTAACGTTTGTGAGTTGGTTGTGTAGCCCAAAGTCTGGCTGTAGGCTCACTTCATCTGTCTCAGTGAGTCAAACACCACAGGTATATTTACAAAAGGGACTGAGTGGAGGGTGGTTTTGTATTGCTTCAGCATGGAAAAACAGATGGAAAGATGTCTCATGTTAGAATTCCCTTTAGTAAGAATTACTTGTGGGATTTCTACTCCAGCCAGCCAGCCCTGTTTCCACATGGGAGGTTGTCAGAGCAAGAAAGTGGTAGGAGCCATCATTATTTGCTCAGCAGGCTCTTTGGCTGCTACCGACATTACTGTAGCCAGTAAATAAAGCCAATTCAGGAGCTTTTCATAGCAAAACAGCCTAGGATCAGGGGAGCACAATGATGTCCAAGTCATCTTTTTCTCCCCTTCTTAACTCCTGCATAAAGAGTATATTTGGGGCAGGAGAGCATGGGGTTCTTTATCTCTGGAGGCTCAAACTCAGCCTGCCTTACTTGTGCTGACAGTCCAGCTGTGGCTGAGGGGACTCCTCTTTCCCTGCTCAAACCAGGAGCTCCACAAGCCTGAGCCATGCCACAGCTGTCCACAGGAGCCTTTATGCGACCTGAGGGAGCAGCTCAGAAACACACAGATTTGACAAGATGTTTGGATCCAGACTCTGCCATGAGTCCTGATCCTATAGCAGAAACGTCAAACACAGCCTATGCTCACGTAGTGTTGCTGCACAACATGTTGTCTCATGCAGTTCTTGACAAAAGTTGCCATGTAAACACAGGAATGAGAACATGAGCAAGCAAGGGGAAAAAAAAAAAAAAAAGTAGACGTATCTGCATACACCAACTGTATAATTCTTACGTCTCCATATCATGTAGTACCCCTGCTGTTTACAGTCTTTTACACATTTCTCTGGTTCAAAATCTCTCCAAAATATTCCAGGAATAAGAAATACTTCCCTTGTAGGTGCAAATGGGCATCCGTGTCTAATGGAGATATCTCAGGGATGAATCTGATCGCTAATGTGTAAGAACAAGAGCCATCCTGCTTTCAGGAGGCCACTGCCCACCTGACATGGTGCTTTTTCTTGGTTGCTAGTATCTTTAGCTTACAGTAAAGCTCATTTCAGATGGAAAGTACTGTAGATGTTTTACTCATTACCAATGGAAATGCAATGGTGTGTTCTCAGTAAGGCTCTGAATGTGCTTATCTCCAGCTGTTTAAGGATACATTCACATTGCTGAAGAAGGGCAATCCCTACACTAGACTGCAGCTGCTCAGAGAGATATAGCATCATAAAATGCAGACAGTGATTTGTGACAATATAGAAATTTTTCTTTTTTCCCAGCCAAAAAGCAGTCACTTTGCACTCTACCTTATGCAACGTGAAAAAGCTATTCTGGAAAGTAGTCTTTCCCTGTTTTCTAATAAATGAAGAGAAACATCAGGGGTACAATATCAGGCAGGTATAAATAATGAAAGGCAAGGAAAGCAGAAGAAATACTGCCCACAAAAAGTAGTACCCCGTCAGCTTCCAGAATATTTCAAGATTTATTTGGTAATGAAACCGGCAATATTCGTTTCAAACATTAGAACCCAACTGTCAGCTTTTCAGGCCTAGATAACTCACAAGCTGTCAGATCTCCTTCCAAACATGCATACACCCTCACAAACTTGTCTTTTTCTGCAGCTGGACTTTCAAGAGAGAGAGAAATGGCTATGCAATGATACAGCTTTTGCTAAAAAGATAGAAAAGAGAAATAAATAAGTAGTATCAATGAAACAATGTGCATCCCTCTGTACAATTTAAGATTCTTCAAACAGAAGAGAGGGAATTTTATCAACCATTCTTCCAGGTATGGAAGTGTTGAGAAGAGACCATAGTTGATCACTAGCATGAGTAGCCAAGGCTTGGTAAAAGCAGTCTGTAGGTGGAAATATTCTTTCAACAGAATGTCTATTTTCCACCGAATTTCTCATGATCTTCAGGAATTTGATTTACTCATAGTTTGTAGGGAGTTGCTCAGATTAATCTAGTTTGTTTTCAGAATCAGCAACATGTTAAAGATGTCCTCCTGTGATGTCACTCTAAGGGCAAAAAAGGATTTCTGACAGAGCAGATTGTTCCAAGATTTTGAATACACCTGGTATTTTGTGCAATCTAGTGGCCATCCAGATACTTGCTAAGAAAAGCAGCACGGATGCATGTGTCCCACCTCTGTCACTAGGTAGGATTCCTTCAAATAGGAGTGGCCCACTGTGCCATACCCTGGACCAGACCCTGTTTTCTGATCAGGGTCACTACCAGTGCAAGCAACTTAGCAGACCAAACTGGAGATGCTGCTAAATGTGTTTTGAGGGAAAAAGTGATAGATATATCAAGAGTCTGGCGAGGCTTATTGTATCAGCTGAATTGGCCCGGTGTGATCCCAGAACATCTAGGAACAAAACTGTCCCTGAACAATTTTTGTTGTTCAAATTTTGTGTGCCACCCTTAGGACTGGCTTGGTTGAATACCGCCAAGGATTTCTGGCATGGTAGCTTCACTTGCTTGATGCAGATGCATTAGTGACTCGCTTCTCTTCTTGCTATTTAGTTCATATTTATGCAAGCACACTGGTCAGAAACTCCTTGAGACTAAAATAAAGCTCCTTTTCTTTCTAAGAATTAGTCATTAATTACCCAGTTATGATTTCCTGGACCATTTAGGTAACCCAAGTTCCAGCTAATGGGTTAATTCATTTTATGTCAGTTCAGCTGTGTCACATTGTGTCATTTTTGTTTCTTGATTGGGTGAATGAAACCTTTAAAATGGGATGTAGCAAGTAATGAATACCCTGTTCATACAGTAGAGTAATTCTTGGTTTTGTGTGTGACTGACTATGCAAACAAGATTACATCCAGGCCAGTGCAGCCAGCTACCACGGGGTGAATGCAGCACGCCAGCTGCACAGGGAATAAGTGGAGTTTGAAAATGTCATTGCAGACCTGGTCCAAATGCTCTGAATGAAACATCCCCCTTTTACAAAGCTTTTGTAGGAAAAAAAATTAACTGGCCCTACAAAATGATCAGCACTATTATCTGGGTTTTTTTATTTAACAGTGACTTTTTAAAACCTTTTAAACACTTATTGTCACCACTGGACTGAGTCTAATTGTGTTATCTGAATGCCTTTCCCATGAATAGCTGTTACCAAAAAATGAGTAAAAATAAAGAAAAACACAGTAAAACAATTTTAAATTGAACAAACTGAACAACTGAAAATTGAACAAATTAAGATTTTTTTTCTAAAATTACTTTTGTATTTTAATGCACAAGCGTGCCCATCAACCACTCAGCATTATTTTTGCAACTGTAGTACACAGAAGCCTTAACATACCAGGACCTCATTGTCCTTTGCTTTAGTCTTCTGTAGGACTGAGCTTCAGTCATAAAAATCTATTTCTCCAACAATTATAAAGGACAAGGGGGAAATTTCTAGAAATAGCTGAAAAAGTAACTACTGTATGGATCAGGAACATGGATGAATCCAGCAGCGTTTGGGGGTTTTCACAAATATTTACAAATGCTCTTTGCAGTGTGCAGGCAGCCCTAATCACCAGTACAAAAGCTGTATCAGCCTGGTGTTTAGCAGCTGTGGTGAGCATTAAGAATCTGAATGCTTGTTGGCTCTGGAGAGATTGCTTGGTAGTGGGAATATTGATTTTCAGGCAGAAGATTTAGATAATCCATTTCCAGGAAGGCTTGTACAGAAAATAAGTTCTGATTGCTGTGTATCTATCATCTGACACGGAAGAAGGCTGCACTTTGTTTTGTTGCATCTGCATTTTACACATCAGAAGCTCAATAGCTTTCCCTTAAAAACTGCCATTTGCCAGACTTCACACTGTTCTGCTTCAGGCAGATGGAAGCAAGGCAAAGGGTGTAGAAGTTAATTCTATTGGTACAACTGATACAGTTGGAAAAAGCAGGTAAGCTTTTGAATACAGAGATCGTTCTTTAGGACTGGAACAGGCATCAAGCTTCAAGCTGAGTTTAATTTAGTTATGATAATTGATTAAACAATGGCACTGGCTGATTACGTGCAAAGGCTGGTTGGTACCCATGGAGCAGGTGAATGGAGCAAGAGGAGACTTGATGAAGTCCTGCAGCCCAGAAAGAAACAGCTAACCCTGGAGCAGCTTTTTGAGGGGAAGAGAGGAGATTATTATACACCACAAAACTGATGTCTTTGCTGAGTTGGTAATATGTAGTCTCCAGCAGAGCTGTGATTTTTCTTAGGTAGGTGAGCTAACCTGTTGAGTACACATTATCTGCCAGTGACAAGGCAAATGGAACAGATCCTTCACAGTGTTATATGAGGCAGATTATATTAAGTGCATCTGGTCAATGAAATACATCCAAGCTGTCTGACATGTCTCTCAAATGCTGAGATGTTTATTCAAAACAAGATTGTGGGGCAGAATGAAAGACCAGTGGGAATACATGTGGCTAATATTGATTCGGTTAGGAACTTGCTATAAAGCTAAACACAATAAGCTTCCAGTGAGTTCAGCTATCTGTCTCTGTGTCCCAGGCCCTTCAGTGTTTCTGTCCATTAGCAAGACTCTTTTAGCTTGGAGTGAGTTGCTAGAAAGGTTTGAACTGCTCTAGATCAGGGGTCCAGGTCCCTCCTCCTGATTCCCCCCTGCTCTCCTGCACCAGGACTGCTTTCTCCACGGGTCCTTCTTTTTGTGTTTTCCTCTTTCATAGATTGATATTATTTCTATCATGATCTTGCTAACAGCTCTTATTTAGAAGTAGAAGAAAGTAGGATCTCTCACTCATGTTTATCTTGCTAATGGGAATTATCTGAATAGAAGATGAAGACAAGCAACACTCATTTACCATGAAAAAAGCAAGCTGGAAAGCATCAGAGAAATGCAATGAATGAACTCCTCTTGCTAATGGCTGACTGGCCTTGTTATTAATATAGATATAATAATGTTAAGCTTCTCTATTAAGTCAGCAGACCGGGGCTATTGGTTACACTTCATTTCTAAGAAACAGGCTCATTTTTCAATTATATTGTAATTCACAGTGTCTTTAAGTGCCTGGAAAATGCAAGTTCAAGAACATCTCACTGAGGATGCTGCAAAGTTTCACTAAAACAAAAAACTCAGTACAGAAAGACCACATTCACTGTCTTGTGATTCACTTCTTCCCTGTTCCCAGATGAAAGGAAGGAAGTGATTACACCTATGCAGATTGGGAACCAAAGTTCATAACAGATAAAACTGCAAGTAAGAGAAGATCATCCTGAGGACATGACTAAATTTGTCTGCTCAAAACCTTTTGCCAAAGTCCTACAAACACTGAATTACGTGGGTGTGCTCAGCAGTCACATACTGGTGTGCAGCTGCAATTCTGGAGTGCCTGGTGGGGTGAGGTGAAAGGTGTTAGAGCACCTTTATCTCTTCCTCATGCCTCTGTGCCCCTGGTGCAAGCACTGTGTCCGTTTTCAGTCCCCACTTATTGCTGCAGCATAGACCCGCTGGAGTGTGTCCTGGAGCTGCTGGCCACCCAGGGAAAGCAGGGCAGCAGCACCCTCATGTATCTCGAGTTTCTGGGTGTGCTGGGAAATAGTGTTACCCCAAGGATGCTCTTAGACAGTGATGAAAGCAAAATGCAGCCCATGCTGTTTGCATCTGGATCTCTATACATACACACTGTACATATCTGAGCACTCAGCATTGCCCAGGTCTCAGCAGCACTACTGCCTTCCCCTGCTGTGTACACAGCTGCAGGGGGCTGCCTTCCAGGTACAGTCTGTCTCACAAGGCCCGCTCAGGAGGCAAGCAGAGTCTTCTTCCCTCTTGGTGTCCTTGTTTTTGTCTGTTCAATTTAGTGATGATTTGACATCTAGGAGCTAGGAGTCCCAGGGGATGCTGTATTCGCTCTGTTGGAAACCTTGTGTGAAGGAGATGGTTAATGGTTGCCCAGGAGGGTGAAGCATGACAGCAGAGGGAACAGTTGGCTCCAACTTAAGCAGCAAAGACAAATGTAATGGTGGTTGGCAGGAGGAGAGCATTTCCCTTGCCAGCACCCTCCCCTTGCCATTGCCTGGGGGCACCAGACCACACACAAGGCCTTGCTGGGCCTCCTCAGACCTCTTGGATATGCGTATTACCGGGGTGTTAAGGGATGCCCTCCTCTCACTATTGCTGGCAGAGGATCCTGGCCCAGATCCTCACAGCTACTGCCTTACCCTCATTTAATTTCAGTAGCAGTAACTTCCAACGTACCCTTCCTCTTTTCTCTTAGCTGAAACCCACGCCACACTAAACTGCTGCAAAGCCCTTAGGAGCCTTTGGGGTCCCAGCATCTAGGGCAGCCCCCAGAAAAGACTTCTGCCTCTCTTGACCATTGTGATACCAGTTCACCTCTCCCTCAAGCAGCAAAAGTGATGTCCAGTCTTGCTGCCCTTTGGCTACTTTGGGGACCTTCACCTGGCAGAGCTAAAACACTTGTAAAGGTGGGTTGGTCATGGGTTGCCATATTCTCGAACAGGAGATCCCTGTTGTTGTCTTGTATGGGTTACCTGGTTCAAGCCAGCCTAAGGTAAAATACAAATAAAATAATTCAGCCACAGCCTCAAAATACACAACAAATTTGCATTGCTTGCAAAAGATGAAGAAGAAGATAATTTCCTACCTAATTTAGCTATGCTAATAGTAAATCAAGAAGATCTCTTTCTCTAGTATCAGTCTAGAGATATCAATCAATCTCTAATATCAGCTGTCCTGGCAAGCTGGCCTTAAGGGACGATACCCCTACAGCTGCTGCCTGCCTGAGCCCGAGCCCTTTGCTGCCTGTTCCTGTCTGCCACAGCTGTTTGGCCACAGTATGGGTGGGAGCTGACACACCAGAGAGTGGCCAGCGCCCGAACGCACAGCAAGGGCAGCTGCTCTTCAGCCCAAATAGGAACGTTTTCAGGGCAACTTACAGGTTTCCACAGCTCAGCATTTCCTATTTCCATTGTCCCTATTATGCACACTGCATTTGGATTTCTCATTTCGAATTCATTTGGATTTGGATTTTCTTTCTGCATAACTTTAGGCAACAGCATTGGAGCAGGACAAGCTCTTGGCTGGACACAGGCTGCAGTGGCTCCAGCACCAGACTACAGACCCGGCCGGCACAGAACCTGCCCAGCTTCCAGCCCATGCCCCAGCAGCCTGTTAGCCTTGGGGAGGGAAAAAGTGTGTGGGGTAGAAAAACTGCTCACACTTCATACATGAGGAGTGGCTGTGTGAGATCAGTTAATCAGCATGAAATTCAGATCCCTGTAATGCTGAGAAAGTCAGGGAGACCTGCTTGTCTGCCTTGGGCTGAGCAAGGGATGGTCAGGCAAACAAAAGCTGCCTCTGGGCACAGCTGAGTGCTGCACCTATTCTTTGCAAGATATAAAACAATACTAATAATACAACTAATAATATGGGAGCAGACAGTGTGTGCTTTCTCCTACTGAGGCAGATCCACCTATTTTTCTGCTTGAGAAGTCTCCTGTGTGTGGCATCACATTGTCTGCTCCTCCAAGACACACGCTAGCCCCTGAGAGGGGGAGAAGTTGCTTTTGCCTCCCAGCCAGAAAACAACAAAGATCTATTCCCTAGTTCCCACTGGGATAAATCCTCTTCCAAGGGCCTATTGGAGGTGCTGAGCAATAGGGAATAAGCCTCCTTGGAAATGGGGAATGGCCCCGTGGTGTTAGGGAGAGTGAGCTCTGGTGGTTGAGATGAGCTGCTCTGTGGAAGGTCCCAGCACTCAGAGTCTGAGGAGCAAAAAACAACAACCTTTTCTCTAATTCCTTTTTTCTGAGTCTCCTGAGTCCCACCCCAGTTCCACAAGTAGGCTTTATCCTTATACTTACTCCTATATTTCCAAGACAGCCAAGTCCTTTCTAAAGCTAAAGCTGAGGTTACTCCACCACAACACAGGAAGAGACTGAACTTTGAGAAACTGTTGGACAAGCTGCAAGTTTAAACCTGAAGTTGATCCAGTTGCACAGCATTCCCATCAAATACTTACTCTTTGCAAACATCCACTTCAAGTAGAAAAATTAAATACCTGCTCTACACTATTTGGGAGACCCAAGTGGCAGGCCTTCATCAACCCTTGGCTGCTGATCAAAGGCAGTTTAGTTTCTCTCTGACTCTTTCTCACTCACTTTGTATTGCTCCAGTGAGGCAGCTCAGCTCCTGCCAGCACAGCAGTAGTGATTTGCTGCTTGCATTGTGGGTAGGCATGGGGCTTGAGGTATGTCCCTTATTCCCCCATCACTTGGCCTTTCGTCTCCAGTGACTTGTAGTGCATTGCAGACATCAGCATGCCTTTGCCTGGTGTCCAGTTCAGCAGGACTTATGGTAGGAGACCTGGTCCCAGGCAATGGAGGGCTGTTGGTCAGCAAGTGATCCCCTTTCATTTGGGGGTGTGAGGGTATCTATGATAACACTGAGCATCTCTGACACTCTCAGAGCAAAGCACTGGCTTCAGAGAACAGCCAGTGACATTTCACCTCTCTGATTAGGAAGAAGCAGCCTTTTGAATTTGAGAGTGACTGATTTTCATGACCTTTTCCTCTTAGAAGTGAAGGACTGTCTTTAAAACACACTTTGCCTGCGTCTGGGGATGTGCAGTGAGTTGAGCTGCTCTTGAAAACAGGACTTGAAAGGACTTCACTTCCCAGGGTCTTGATCTGGGACCAAGAACTTACCCCGTGAAGGGAAGGGGGTTGGGGGTTTGCTCAGTCAAGGTCAGAAATAAAACATGAGGGATCACAGGTAGGCAGTTGCACTTTCTATCTTGCTCAGCTGTGCCCAACACCAGGATGTCCTGCAGCACAGAGTGTTGGGATGGCTGGTTGGGATCCCTGCAGGAGGGATGGCTGGCTGGAAGAGACCTGCCAGCACCCAAGTGCAGGTCCCCTCACAGCACTGCAGGGCACAACCTGTCCTGGGCCCAGCCAGGTGAAGACAACGTGTAGCTTATCGTTCTCCCAGTGTGCCTTGTGCTGGCATTTTGTGGCGGGAAATGTTTCACCCACCGGGAGGGTTTGAGAGCTAACGCTGCCACCAGCTTGTCCCACTAAGGGACTGAAACCCCCATAGCTGCCACAAGGGTTTGGAAAGCTGAAGGCACATTTTGCAGATCCACTGAACTGTTGCAGTCTGCAGCCTGTGGCCCTGCATGAGGAGAAACCCATGTGCTTGGTGAGGGCAGTGAAAATGCTTCCTTAGCACAGATGAAAAATTAGATGGAGATACAAGTTATGTCCATAACTTGCACAAGTGAGCAAGGGGGTTGAGATGTTTTAATCACAGCTACAGGGCTCTTTTTTCATTTCCTACATAGCTGTACATAAACAAATGTCTGACAGACTGGGGTCTGATTCTGATTCCTTGTAGGAAATAACAATGCCAGGATTGTTGCCTGCAGCCTTATCAAAATTACAGCAAGATAAAATTCTCTATTAAATTATTTTAAAAAATAAAAAATAAAATCAAGGAGTCAGAGAAGATGATCATAGAAATCTTATGATCATAGTGAACCTTTTAAGCTTCAAAATTATGATGCTATAGAAATGTTATTATTTTTTTATGCAACATAAAAGTGTCTGCTCATTTCTACAGCATTATTATAAACATTATCACTAGTAATGCCTGAATCAAGGCAGAGTTTGTTTCCTGCCTACATAGTGGAGGGGAAGTCCTGAGAATTGCAGACCCACAGCTGAGAGCTAAATTACGCTGAAGATATTTTTACAGCTTTTGGCTTCTTTTAGTGTAGCTCCTTTTGCATGGATGCTCTTTTCAAGCTGGAGCTCTGCAGCTGTTAAGCAGGCACTGGGAAAAATCCAAGGAAATTTTCTAAACATGTGCATTAGCAACTAGTCCTGAGGCTCATCTGAGGCTGTTGTACCTACTTAGGCAGTGTTTGAAGAGCTTTCCGATCATAATGAATTCATGCACCCTACTTCATTTAAATACCCAGAGATTCCATTTTTCAGTGCATAATCCCATTTCATTTTGCACATCAAACAGGAAGGTATTCAGGATCAGTCTGACCCCATTCACACTGCCATTATGCGAGAATAAAAACTCCTACTTCAATGAACTCACACAGGGGTGACACCTCAGGATGGACTGTTTGGTGCAGTGAGCAGCATCCGAGGGATTAATCCAGGGACCCTGGTGCCCAGCCAGGCTGGTGGGGAGCACAGCAGAGGGGCAGCGCATGGCTCTGCCAGCGAGCCCCCCACCCCAGTCTGTGCCGCAGCTCTGCAAGGTCCCAGCCCTGCGTCAGGACAGGTGGATTTCTGAGCTGCTTCTCTCACTCCCTTCATTCATCCATCCACCAACCTTACACAAACAGAAGAAGGGATGACAGACTGTTTAATGCAGGTAATATAGATAATATAAGGGCTTTTCAGAAGATCGGGCATGGGGGAAGGACTTTTGCAAGTACAGAGGAAGGTGTGTGTATTGATAGACATATCAGGTGCTGAGACTTAGAGCAAATAATGGCTCTTACTTTCGACGGGCTTCCGATCTGGCTACTTTTTAATGTAAATAAGTCTTCGAGCTTCATCACCTCCTTGTCCCAGTGGTGGACCTTAACAAGTCCCCATACAGCTTTAGGGCACACACTGCTCTATGTCTTACATGGCAAGAAAACTGTCCCTGCCTGTGCAGAGGAGCCTTAAGTGAAGGCAGAAAGTTACACACTATATACACACTTTGCACTTATTTATACCTAGACCTAAGCTTTTTATTTCCCTTTAGTTAATACAAGGGCACCTCCACAAGCATAGGGTGATGTACGCTCCTGGCTTTGATACAGGGCTCTCTGTGATGTAAGTTTCCTGTAATGCTAGTGGCAGGGGCTTGTTTTGGTGCAAGAAGCTCTGACCGCTAGTTGTATGACCCCAGAGATCTTCCCTCCTCCCTTTACATCTGAACCTGGTCCAATTCAAACCTCTCCCCATTAGGGAAAGTACTAAAAAAAATTAAACAAACTCAGGCAGAAGAGATGCCTGGTCCAGAGGAGTTGCAGATGGCCATGGTGTATAGGAGAGAGCTGACTGCAGATGTTGAATGAGTCCTGGACTGGCCTAACAGTGTTCCCATCACTGGCAAGGAGTGGTGGGGGATGATGGCACCCAGTCTGTCCTTGGTCCCAAGTGCCAAGCTTCCTACCTCCAAAATGCTTTTAATGATCAAAGTGCCCCTCACCAGACCTTACTGCTGTGACAATTGCAGGCACTTCAGACCCACTATTGCCTCTCTCTTCACATCTGCTGTGGCTGCTCCAGTATGCCAGCACACCTAGCCCATGGCCACCTCCACTCCAGGACCCTGTCTCCAGCATGCTAGCCCAGATCCTGCCTCAGCCAGGCTTGCCGATCTCTGGTCTGGGGTTACAAGCTCTGTTCTGGGGTGCTTCAGAAAAGGGAAAAGGGGGAAAGCCTGATGCAGGCTGTGCCAGAGGCACCTGAGAAGGTCCAGCAGGCACCTCATTAGCTTTTTGTGATCCTCTGTGCAGCAGCTAATCCACAATGAAGATAAAGTAGCTGTCGGTGATGGAGAGCTGACAGTACAGCCCTCTCTCGTGCTGAGGGGATCGTGGATAGTGAACTGGCTGGAAGAGGTGGCTCTAGAGCAGCATCAAGCAGGGCCCACGCACACTGCTTCCGATCACGTACAGCCTGTGGCTGTTTTGCAAGAGTAAGCGCAATGGATGCAGCCTGGCACATGAATCACAGAAATTGCCTTCCCGTGTAATTTTATCTGCCGTAAATCATGAGTCACAACCAGGTGTGCCAAGTATTGAGTCCTGTGTGAGCCCACAGACAGAATCCACACCTGGAAGACCCAGGCTCTGAAGCATTTTGAACACAGTCTCTAAGCCACGTTGTCCATAGCTTGGTCTTTTACCCTCGGGAACCTGCTTGAAGAGGTCATCTCAAGCACAGGAGATCTCCCTCCCTACATGTGACCTATTGCTCTTCTTTTGAGCTAGCAGTATCCAAGCCTTCCCAGTGTCTTTCAACACCCTTTTTCCCATCACCAGGATGAAGGATGGGAAGAAGGGAATGTTATTTTTCTAGACATTTAGCAAAACATGTGTATCTCAAAGTCAAGCAGACTAAAGTCGGCATGCACTTCAGGTGCCACCGTCCATCTCATGGGTGGATGGATCCAGATGAAGCCTTGCCCATGCAGTTGAGGCTAACACTTGCCCTGTGATGTGAAGGGGAAATGAGGCCAGGATATCTCCTGTGGCAGCAGGAGCTGGCAAAGCAGCAGCAAAACTGGCTTGCACAGAGGTCCATGTGGTGGCAAGCTTGCCCCAGCAAGCTGGTTAAAGCCACCTTGGGTACCCTTACACTGCAGGCATGCCAGGATTCTTTAGCCTCTTTTGAAAGTGTAGTGGCCTCAGCTTTCCCCTTGGTCCATGCTCTGGTTGCCTCCTATCTAAAGGAGGGGAGTGGTGGGGTTTCCTCCCTGCCACTGCCCCTTGCTCGTAATTAAATAATAATGGACTAATGGAACATGACATGATGATAAGTGCTTAAAAGATTTATCTTTGTGTCTTCATTTAAGACATTTTAGTATCAGCCAGCAGTTTCCAGCCATCATGGTAATTTATTTAAATGATTTATGTGGAAAAACAAGACATTCCACAATACCTCTAAGACAGCTCCTGGAGAGTGGCTGTTGCTGGCTAACACTGACTCCAGGAGCCAAGGTACCCATTTACACCTTGTACTTCACATCTCCGCAGGGGGGTGATTACCCCTGATAACAATACCCCTTACCAGGGATTTTAAGCATTTCTGCTTGAACAAATATGAAGCTGCATGGAATAATGCAAAAAGCCCAGTGCACAGGAACAACATGGGAAATAATTATTTCAATGGTGCTCAATGCTGCAAAATGAAATTACAAGAAAAGAAACAAACCCCAGAAAGAAATTTTCCCAAAGTAAAACCAAAGCGTATTTAGGGACTTTAGAACAAAAACTTGGGGGAGAGGGGGCCTGATTATTCCGTGGGAATAGTCAGACACTAGACACTACCCCATTAAAGCTTTCAGAAGCTGTGACTGAGAACAGGTGCAGAAAGTACATTTTTGTTCCATAAAACAGTGGCAAGCCATTCTACAAAAACAAAAAACCAATTTAAAAGACGACCATTGCCTCTAGAACTGCCTGATTTATCCATTTGCAGAGAAATACTGCCAATTAAACAAGACTGCAGTGTACTGAAGGCTGACTTACGCCGTTTTTGAAGCCCTTCAGTGAGAAATGCCACCCATCCCTCCCTGGACTCAGAGTGATGCCCCTGCATGTTACATCAATTTGCAACCTCAGAGTCCAATCCCCATCACTTTCAGGTTTACTGCAAATGCTTTCCCAATACCAATGACATGATATATGCAGCCATATGATCTCCTTGTCTACATGCACTGGGCTAAGGGCACTTTGAGAAACAGCCTCCTGCCAGTCATGAGTTGCCCAGCTGGAGTCAAAGCAGTGTTCAGCAATTCTGTCTTGCAGAGATTGGGCACAGGAGTACAGTGCAGTGGGCTGGGTCACCTGGACCCACACAGAGAGGGAGGCTGAACAGAGCAAGGGGCAGAGCCCTGGGGTTGGGATGCTCAGCTCACACCCAGGGCACTAGGGAGCTCTGCCATGCACCCACGGATACGTGTATGAGCAAGCATGCTTCTGGTCTAGTTGCAATGACACCTCAAACAACATGTCAGAGAGCTTTGGACAGAGCTTGCTCAGCTCTCCTCTATGCATATATGTTTTCCACCCTCATTTCGTAAAGTCAATGACTAAATTAAGACCTTCCCCAGGTGGCTGTGACTTTGTTAGGACCTTGAGTGTGTGCCGTTACGGTAGAAGAGGGACAGACAAGAGACACTCTTGCCTGCATGAGGCACTGTGCATTCCCAGTGACCCTCTTTCCAGAGCATCAGTTGCCTGGTTGCTGGCACGCAACAAGTCGAGCAATGAGGCAGAAGGGAGCATTCAGCCTTGCTTTGCGTTTGCAGTCAGAGGCAGTTAGCAGAGCAGGAGGACTAGTCGGGAGATCTTCCAAGTATTCAAATTTATTTCCACTTATTAAGTGTGAGTATTTCCAAGGTTAAATAGAAAGTTGTTTTCTCCTGGGGACCACAAGGCCTGTTAAGCACCACAGAGGGCACGGCATGTCAAGTAAATCGGCAGATGCAATGTCTCGCTGCAAACTGTGCCCAAGCAGGGGATCTCCAGGCCAAGGACAGAGAGCACAAGCCTGAGGAGGGTCTGTCCTTGCTCTCCAGTTCTCTGCTGGTTTAGTGAGACTGCTAAAGCTTTACTGTTGCAACCAGAGCAAGCCCTGCTGGTGCTGCCTAGGGGGTAACATGCCCTGAAACTGCTGCAATCGTTTGCCCTGTGTCTCCCCCCATGCACCACCACCCCCAATCCCATTTCTCCATCTCTGAGACATTTCAACAGAACCAGCAGCAGTAATCTTGCTAGATAATATCCGCTTCCCAGGGCCACTGCTGATGTGAACAAAGTTAAATAGCCTTCCTTCTGGCTGGGGACCCTCTCTCTGAAACACTCAAGGTTCAGACATTTGTCTCGTTACACTCCATAACATATTTCATCACTGCAGACTTTCTCAACAGCAGTAAGTTTTCATCAGACTCTTTAGCTTTGATGAAGCTGTGTTTTTTTTATAAATAATAAAAAATCCAACTCAGAAAGAGCTATTAATTATTCACTGGAGTAGCAACTACAATGTCAGTCATCTCATGTCCCAAATCAATGCCCCAATCAAGGGGGAGGATGGGGCGTGGGAACAAAATAGAACAAAACAAAACAAGAAAAAAACCTGACCAAGCCAAAACCTCAATTTGTTTCACTCTTTGCTCCACAGTTTACTGAACTTGTGGGCTCACAATACTGCTTTGGCTCACTGAGAGCAGAGCTATGTGTTTTCCTCTGTTACGTCCCAAGGAAGTGGCCGTGCTGTTACCAGGTAAATGAAATCAGTTTTGTCACCAGGGCAAGCCGGTGCAGGTCCTTGGTGATAAAGAAGCCATGTCAAGGTACCTCAGCTGCAGTCCAGCCTATATTACTCATATTAGCTCTTGCAAGAAAGGAAAGCTCTGACCAAGCTCTAAATTCCCTTGCAGGGACTCTGGGACTACAGTCAGGCTGTGGTGTAACTTGAGACAAGTCAGCAAAGGACCATCAAAGCACATAGATGAAGTATTAAGATAGGAGAGGGACTTGACATTTCAGGACCATTCTCTTCATAATATCTCAGTGCGCACCATAGGCATGAACAAGCAAGAAACCCCCACACCCTGATCTAGTTAAGCTGATGCCCATTAAAGAAGTCAGGATTTACCTGCAATTTATCAAACTATAGTAGTGACAGGCGATACCTGCCACCAGATAGTGATATTTTTCTTAATGACCTCTTCTGCATGAGTTATTATCCCTTGTCTAGAAATAGGGAGGATGAGCACTATGAGGTGAAGTAATTTGTACAAATTATCTCAGCTATTATGGAAAGAAAAACAAATGAAAAACACATCATTTGGTTCCCAGGCTCAGTGTACCCATAAGTCTTTGCTCTCTGTTACTGTCCTTGCTTCTAAGTACAGGAAAAGGGAAGGTGGTTGAGGTAGGAAGACCTACATTCCCTTTTTTCATAAGTTCTTTCTAATAAGAAGGGAGGTTTATCCTGGAAAGCTAACTTTATCCCTGATTTGTTTTAAGAAATGTTGTGCTGTTCACTAATGCATGGAGAGGGCTGGGGGGAAAATAAAAGGTGTTTCTCTTTGCACACAAGGCTCCCATGCAAGGCATGGAGGAAGCCTCCTGATTTGGTCAGAGACAGCAGATGAAACTGTATCTGGACTCCTATGGTACGGTTGCTGCAGAGGCAGTCAGCCAGCCACAGCAGCACCTTTGGTCTCCTCCAGCTTCCTCCTACCCCCAGTATATTATATGGAGACATTTTCATTATATGCTTGAGAAAGATATTTGTGCCAACTTTCAAGTCTTCATATGCATCAGTCATTCCTCTTGAGACAGGAGAGAGCTTTTGTTACTGATTTAAAGCTTTGTACTTAAAAGGTTTTATAAGCCAGTACTAGGAATATTAAAAAAACAGGTATATTTTTAACACATGGGACAAAAATTTTGAGGTGTATGGTTGAAAGCCAGTAATAAAAGAAACAATATAATGTAAACAAATACTGGTCAGGAAAAAAAAAAAAGGCAAAATAAAAGCCCACACACCACTGTCTGTACTTTCTTAACTCCTCCTAGGAAATCCACAAATCCACTTAGTGGGCTCTCCTTCTTTCTCTCTGGAGTCTGATTTTCCTTTCATTTACACAGTCGTAAATCCAGATTATTTCCTCTGAAGTCAGAGGAGTATGAGGAGTTCAAAACACATGATATAGGAGAAGAATTGGTCTCTCTATAAACAGAGACTCCCCAGCTGGCCAGATCCTGATCCTGTTGATTTAGTGGGTATTCCCCATTGAGTTTAACAGGAGCAGGAGGAGCCATTTCACTCAGTTAAGTTACACTTGCAGCCAGATCTTCTACTGACTCCATGAAAGTTACACTGGTCTCCAGTGCCAGAAGACTGGGAGTTTGATTCTGTGAGTGCTGGCGTAACTCAGCAATAATCTGAATAAGTAGGTGAAGTCCAAGTTAGGTCCATTATTTGCAATGATAAATACCTGTGTTATTTGTCATCAAAACACTGATTGCTGTTTTATAGCTTGAATTGGGCAAATCACTAGCAATAAAATATCATTAGGCCTCCTGCTGAAAGTTTGATAGCTGATAGGCAGTTTGGAATATTTATTGGTGCAATTAAAAGGTAAAGAATACTTTGAGGAGATATCTGAAGGACAAGTCTGGACAGGCACCAGAATGAAGTCAATAAATAGGTGTCAAATGGGTACTAAGCAGAAAAGGCAGTGGGCCTTGCTATTAGCAGAGTATGTTTATTCAGATGCAGTAATAAAATGACACTGTCAAGAGGCTGGATAAAAACCTGAAGTTCTGGAAAGGAGTATCTTAGGTATCAGAAGGGCATGTTGATTCCTATAAGTATCATATTCACCTGTAAAATCTACCATCTTTACCTTGCTATTTTTTTAAGAAACACAAATTCTGTTTTTTTAAACACAGTTAATCTTTTGTCTTTAAAGACTGATAGACTGAGGTGGAAACCTCAGTGATCTCTTGGAATCTGTAGATGGGCTGTAGAAAAGGTGCAGAAGTTGAAGCCAAAAACATGATTTATAGACCTGAAAGTGCTAAGTGTTGTTCTTCTGTTGAATGCATGGCAGTAACTGACTTTATCTTCCTTTAACACATCACAGTCTACAAGATACAGCAGTTTCCTTTCACCATGCTATCTCCTGAGCATAGATAATACTGGAAAAGATGGGTCTTAAAAACTATTGACATGGCCTAAATACTGTGGCATATTGTGTTTGTTTTGACCAAACCAGGCAGAAAGTCAGGAATGAAGCAAGCCAGCATATCTGGCTGAGATGGGGTCTTCCGGCTGGTGGAGTCTGGACTGACACAACCACTGAAGGGAAGCCCAACTATGAGGCATACAGTAAATTAATACCCACAAAACCATTATAAAATAACACCAGAACTGCCATATTGCCCAGTCTGGAAGGAAACTATATAACCACATATTTGATTGAGCTTCTGCTGGGAATTCAATGTAATCATCACCTTCAAAACCAGGTCTGTTCTCTGTAACATAGAGAAAATTGCTTACAATAGCTTTGAGCAGTTCAATTATTACCTATATCAAGATTGAAAAGAAATTTCTCAGGGAGCTTTTTATCATTTTCCTTCCCTTTGCAGCACTAGCGAGGGTGTTTGGCTTTAGCAGGTCTTTTGACTGCCTGAGTTGAGAAAGTTACTCTTGCCAAACAGCTGGGTCCAGGGCTTATTCTATCCCATGTTGCTGTACAGTGACCTTTGGGAGCTGGCCAAAGGCAGGCCAACATGAAAAAAGGTGGCAGAGATCTGCAGGATGTCATTGGCTTCAGCTATTTTATCAGCACATATTACACAAGGCAGAACTTGCCCTTAATATTCTTTTGTTGTTCTCACATCAAAGGGCTAAATTATGCCCCCTAATATGTGTAAGAGGCTTTTCAGTTATCTTTCTGATGCAAATTATATCATTTTGCATTATCCACTGATTATCTGCAGTTTGAAAAGTACAGCAGATGTTGAGCAAAGCCTATACGTCAGTTCTCTCCTCCTCTGAGAACAGCATCCAAGTAAGCAAAATTGAAACAGCCCCATGGTGCATTCAAGTTTAGCTGTCAATCAAGGGTGGAATCAGTTCGGGCTTTAGAAAATTTGTCAGGTATTTGATGAAACTGGGATTAAAGGACTGGGTGTACTCAGCTCAGTACCTGGATGTATACCTGGTCATCTCCAGCACATACATCCTCTCCCCTTGCTAGATGCCTATATTTAGGACAGTGCGTCATTACATTTAACAGGCGCTTCAGGTCCATTAGACGACAGCCCAGTGTGACATCTGCCCTCAGCTCTCATTGTGCAACACAGAATAAGTTGCATTTGATTGTGGCAACATGCCGACAATGCCAAGGTTAATGAATTAAAGATGTAAAACAAAGAATGCTTAATGAAGTCAAATTATGAGTGATTGTTTTACGAGGTGGCACTTAGTATTAAGAATAATCATTACAAAGTAAATCCTCCACCCACCTCTGACTGGGCTCTTATAGAGGTGCACAGCATTTCAAAACACAGTTGAGTTGGGAAAAAGCAAATACTCAAAAGATCTGCAAAGCAACATCAGTGAAATGTGGTATTACAGTTTTTAAGGAGCAGTGATGGGAAAGTATGGGTGCAAAGAAGGAACAATATCATAACTCTTTGCCTTGAAAATTTTATTATCATAATGTGGATAGACCATCTTTCTGGTTTTGCCTGTGTTAAATCTCAGCAAACTAGCTCCTTTGCAAGTTCAGGTTTTGTATGTCTATACCATAGTCTGGAACTGTCGTCTACAATTATTAATTTAATGGTGGTTCTGGACCATATCTTATTATCTAGTCAGATATATTAAATTATGACAGAAGACCTCTCCAGAAGTCCACTGAGGACACTTCCTCAAAATAGGAACTCTGCCAGATGGTTGAACATCCAAGACAGGAAGGAATGAGAGGACCCTTTTCACCCAGTTCCATCTATCCCTCTGGAAGTCTGAAGTTTTGTCAAACTCACCCAGTCCTTAACTCATGGAAGTTAGGGAATATGTGGCTCTGTAGGTCTCTCCTTTCTCCTATGCTGAACAACATACAAGGTTATAACAGGACCACAACATGCTTAAGACAGGTCTTGACCACACATCAAAGGGCAGAGTATGAAAGGTAGCTGCCAGAGCTGGAAGAATCAATATCAGCTTTTTCTCTTTGCCAAAAAGGCTCTTGATTCTCTTGGCTCACAGATTCATAGGAGAGCAAGAATCTCAGCTAACAACAGTGCTGCTTCAGCCAGTTGTTCTTAATAACCCTGACAAGGAAAGAAAATTTACAGACAGGAGCTGAATAAGGCAAGAGGATTTTTTTTTTTAATATAAGAACATATCTCAGGACAGTTTGCTTGTGTACCAGTTGTCTCATATTCTTTTCCACAAAGCTGCAAGAATGAAGTCTCTCTGGAGTGTTTGATGGGTAAGAGTGATATTTGAAGCTGGGGTAAGAAGATATACATAAAGCTGGTTGCTCTATGTGTTCCCTCACATAGGAGCAGCTGTGCAATAGCACAGGTTCTTAAATCATGACCTTCTACACTGAGGAATAACCCGTTCCCCTTTGAAGTTAATTCGAAAACTCTTGTTGATCTATATGGAGATTATATGCTTACCGCAGTCAAGGTTTGGCCCTCACTATGTCCTCTTTCCCTAAGGCCATCAGTTTGGCTGTTATTGCCGTGTGCACACATTCTTCTTCAAAATTAATAACCAGGTCCTTCCACATGACCCCTCTGCTTTGTCAGACATCTATATACCATGACCTTCTATTTCAGATACATTACAAAGTCTGGCACAATGTACTGGCAAATAAAAGCAATACAATAAAAATGGGAACCAAGGTGATTGGTTGGATGCTTACTGCTGTGGTAGAATATACATCAAAACATGGAATAAGCCATGCTGAATATAGGATAGCTCTGATTAACTATACTTTCAAGCCGTTCCTTAATTACACTGTGTTTTTGAACATGGTCTGTAATTTTTTTTCCTCTCTCATTAATGTAGTCCCTTCTATTCCTTATCTTTATGTACCCTCTGTCCTCCAGAGAATATCTGGGTGGAAATACCAATCAGCACAAAGCATCTTGCAGGCTGGCAGTTTGGGTTTTACAAAGCTTTTATGTGTGCTGTAAAGAAGACACTAAGCAAAAATAGCTTGATATCTGAGATTGTGTCTGCACATGCTTGATACCTGACTGACTGTGACAGTGCCATAAGATGGAAATAGATGTTTCTCAAGATTTACTCATCAAAAAGAATCAGAAAGAAGCACAAGTTTATTCTGTTCTGTTTTCTTTCTTTTTCATAAATCAACTTTCAATAAATACATGGGTGAGAGTCATGTTTATTTTGAACTTTAAGTCTTGGCTATTTGTTGGGCAACATCAGGCAGGTTTTGAGGACATAAAGCCTCTCACTTTGGTCTTCTACAACATATATTCAACACTGGAACAAAAAGCTAGCATCCTTGACAGCAAAACAACATAATCTTGTAAAAAACTTCACCCATCTTGGATTCTGGCAAGGCACTGAATGGGGAGTGAGCTTTGAACTCTGAGACTACAAGGCATGCCTGGTTAATTTTAGTGCCAGGGTGAGGAAGTCCCCTGGGGACCAAGTATTGCAGGAGGAGAATTCAGTCACTAAGGTGTTTCCAGGCTGGATTAGGCTGAAATACATTCATAGAATGTGCTGACAGGTTTCGTCCAAGCAGGAACCAATTATAAAAGAAAGGCCATTTGTTTCTGTAAGTGCAAATCTAATTTCTGGTTATTCTCCTGGATATACAATACAGAAATTATCCTTCTTTAATAGATAGGGATGGATCCTAAATTGTGCCTGAGCCTCCCTGTCCTAAGCAATTACTTTTCCCTTTTTCTCACCCAAAAGTCTTAGGCCAGTATATTAAAAATAACAATACCATTCTAAAAGATTTGCCTGTCACTTTGCTGAACAGTGGTTTCTGGCTAATATGTTCATACTCAACCTTAAGAGGCCTGTGGTAGAAACTATTAAATACCCCATTTAGGAATAAGATGCAGCAGTTCCCTAGGGACCTTTGCTCTCTGATGTTCTCACTGCCACTGGAAGAATAAATAAATGCAAATCCTGTCATCCTAGCTAATAACTCCCAGAGACAGAGGTTACAATTACGCAATGGGAGTTAGCTCATGTTTCAATGATGTTTTGCTATTAAATTTGCCTCCCTGAAAGGCTTTTTATGGCTGCGAGAAAAAAAGAGGTGGCAGACGCAAAGCATATGACCCAGCAGTCTGGGTTTCATGAGAGCCAGCACTAATCAAGCACAGAAGACATTTTATATTTATAATGTGCCAGTACCTTTCCTTTGGAGGGGAATATGAATCAGAATTGACCGGTCTACAGGGAGTACACGTGTTCCTTGACCAGGCAATGTCCTGGACTGCACAAGACCCTCCAGAGGATCATCAGGTCTCCAGTAACCACAGCAAGGAGGAACCAGGGGAAGGACGAGGATTCAGCATTGCAGTGCCCCTTGGCAGCAGACCTTCCATGGGGCATTGGAACCCACTCTCTTTTTACTAGGAAGTTCTTCATGACACAGTTTTTTCCTGCTACAATTCTGATCACTACTTTATGAACACTCAGATTAACATCTGATCTCTCATAAGAAAAAAAAAAATAGTTTTTTGCATGCTCCAAACCTCGTATTTAGATAAATTTGAACAAAAACCAGTGCTCTGGAGATATTTTTTTAAGTGGAACTAAATTTTATATGCATTACCAGGGAATGACATGTGCAGCAATTTGGCTTCAGAGACACAGAATATTTAAGGTGGAAATTTTGCTAATGAGAAAGTTGGGAAAGGAAATTATAGCTGGACCCTGTAAGGCTGGGAAGGGCAACATGTTGAAAATGTTTAATGCTTTTGAGTGTTGTCTGTATATGCACGAATCAAAGTCAGCTAAGAAGGCAGCCAGTGTTAGTCATTAGTGCCAATTACTAGTTCAAGGAGTTAAGAAACAGCAATGGAAATTAATGATGTAGGGCTTTTACAATGCAACAAGAACAAGTGAGCTACAGTACTGGTTAGAGCAGCCAATATGATGGATACACAGGGAGGCTGATTTAGGCAAGAATGGAAAAACTGATTTTCTCACAAAGATTTTAACTCTTTTTCTCCATCATATGTCTTCTATTAACTTTCAAGTAAAAAAAGGAGCTGGATGTTTCTGTATGGACCAAACTGCAGCAGAAATAAATCAAAAGGCAGCTTTACAGTGAGCAGGGATTCCCGCTAGCTGCCCTATGAGGGCAGATTTACAATCTCTTTACAACACAGAAGAAACCTAAAAAGGCCAAATCTGAGGATCTGACCCCTGCTTGAAAAAAATAATTAGAAATAAGTGAAGTTATAACACTTCTCTGGCACCTTTTCCATTTGCAACCCTCAGAGTGTTTTACAAACATTAACTTAGTGCAGACCCCAGAAGAGCTTCATTAGTTTTCCCCTACTCTCTATTTTACAGGTGAAAAAACAATGCAGAGGTGAAATGTCTTTCTCAAGGTCACACACCACCTGCCTTGTAGCCACCAACTTCTACGCTTCTGCTCATACCACTAGATCACACTGACAAGTTACTGTGATAGTTCCCAGTGTGACAGAGTCTCCTGGGAATGTGTAACCTGTTAAATATACAGCTAGTATACACCTTGCTTACATTCCCTTATTTTAAATCTTTAAATAATACATTTTCAGTGAGCCATTTGAATAGTTCATAATTTATAACATTAAATCATGGCAAGGTGGTTTTTTGAAGTCAAATCTAATGAAATGACTGTTAACTTCAAACAAGAAGTTGAGCCTGTGATCCATTGGAGGGTTTATCTCTGTCAGATTTGCAGTTACACATATTAAAAATTGATCCACTTATATATATTTTGCTGTAGTTGAAGTTATCAAGGTTATAAATTCTGAACAGTTCCCAAGCTTGTGGTGAGTAATACCAATTTTAGGATGACAATATTTAGAATAACCTTTCTTTTTGCACTAAAATGCATTTTTCTCTGCAACCAGCATCTTTAACTTCTGATATTTTCCCTTTCACAAAACACAGACTTCTGTTTTACTTGTGTATCTTGGGGTGTCTGAAAAGACCCTGATTCAAAGGGTGGTTTTTCAGCTTGATACATGTTCCAAAAGCTCATGTATGTTCATACATGAAGTATGTGTGCCCATGCATTGAGCTCTCTGAGTGTGTGACTCTGGTTCCTGCTGTGAATGTCCCCAGCCCCATTGAATGAAATCAAAATCCTAGATTCCAAATCCTGTATTTAGGTGGGAGGTGAGCTCAAGCATCCCATCTCGTCTGGCCATCATGGTGTTGAGCAGTACTGGGTCACCTCTTAGGCCAAAGCTTCTTTCATCGAGAAGAAATAGCATCATCCACTCTGCAGGAGCTAAGATTTTTCTCTTGCTGCAAATTCCTTCCAGTCTTGTTTCTCCTAACTGTTCATCTCAAGCCTTCAGATTTTTCTCACTCTTGGATCTATTTTTAAACCCTTTTTTTTCCTATGATATATAATCAGCACTCACCTGACAGGAGAGTGTACTCAAGACTTATGAAAAAGCTGCTTTAAGACCACATGATAATAAATTCTCCTTAATCCCAAATATATATGAGATACAGAGCAGGGCCCACAACAGGTTTTATAGAGAGCATTACTGTCAGCAGTTTAAAGAGAATTAAAAGGAAAAATAACATTCCATCCTTGAGGAAAAATCCAAGTAGTGCAACTACTAGTAGACTAAAAGGAACATTTCTATAGGGAACTGCTTATGAAAGAGATTTTTAGTTCAGAATTACAAACTCACTAGGCACTGCAGAAGGATTATATTGATTAAAAAATAGTCTTCTGAAATAACAGGATCCAACGAAGAGCTCAAGTAAAAGTCACAAATGAAAGGAAAGTAAGCAAGCCCAAGTGCAGGAGAAACTCCATCTTTCACTTGCAGCAAAGATTGTTTGTGATCAGACTCCTGAATATGACAGATGCTTCATGCAGTTGGGAACATTTGAAAACTCACTTATAGCTATGATCCATAACAGTGCTAGATTTATTGATCACCTGCTGTGAAAAGAGACCTTTTTTTTTTGCAGCAAAGCTTCAGCTTGCCATTTGTGAAGTATCTCCTGTGTCTGTTCCACAATTTCCTGGAAGACACGATTAACCAAGATGCCAGTGCTGCTCCATTCCTGCATGCTCACCAATCAGTGCAGTATTAATAAGATGCCAGGTGAGACCACTGAACCTCCTGTTGAGCTACTGAAAGGAAAGTGAGCATGCTAAAAATATTTAGGGAGATTTATTTGATTTCTCTACATGAAGTCCTCTACAATTTATCACTTCAGCTCACATTTGTTGTGTTTTCTGCTTTGTTTTATTTTAGAAGGGGGCCTTTCAGTCCTGGCTTTTACTGTAAGCACATCAGAGGTTTGGATCTGTGATGGTTATCAGTGCACTTCAGTCCTTATGTTCAGCTATTTGTCCTATCTGGTAAACTAGCAGACTTCTCCAGTTGTTCCGCTGAGCACAGAGAGGCTGAAATAATATACATCTCAAATGTGTATGCATTGAGCAATAAGGTTACAGTATTCTCTTCTTTGCAAGCATTTATGGTGTCCATAAATATCCAGAGATATGAACAGGCATGGTTCTGGGCAAGCAGGGGATTGATTCTTATTCTGAGCTGCAGAAGAAGCCTGCTTTGCTTTGCTAAATCACAGTGAAACAACCCCTTCATTTAATGGTTATTTAATTTAATCCAACAGGTCCCCTTGGAACAGGCAGGTTTTCTGTGAGAAGCTGAAAGCAAAATCAAACATGACATTTTGGGGTATTCAACAAAAGCAGTTGAATGAACTAATGTCTGAAAATAAACACCAGTTCTTCTCCAATATTTCAATACCCAGGATTGAAGACATGGCAAATTTTGGACATAAAAAGATTATCGGGTTTCCATTGTAAACTGCTGACAAATAAAAGTGATCTGTTAAGTTTATTTGAAAACTTGTGTTTACTTAGCATTATCATGGAAAGCCTTATAAGCATAGAAACAGCCTCATGGAGTTGTTGGATGCTGTGTATGCAGTAACAGCAATTAATTTTTGCATAGAAGTATGTCACAGTCACTGTGGCCTGCAAAGTGCAAAAGCAAAATATGTACATCCAGGTAGTGGATGAAGGTGTCATTCTGGATGACACAGCACTGGGTGTCTTACTACAGTTACTAAGCCAGGTAACAACGCACATTTGTTTCTGACACTTCTAAATTGTCAGCAAAACTGACTACAGCACAAGCACAAGGAATAGATTGGTTGGTAATAGAGAATAAAATGAAGTTTTTACTATAACGCTAGTCCAAAATGGCCCATCCTAGCCAGATTGAGATGTCAGTGTATATTTAGCTGCCACACAGGTGATGTTGAAATAGAAAAATGGGGAGATTCACATGTGCTTGGGTAAAAAATGATCTGAAAATGTAAGTAGTCAGACTGGTACTGACTTGGTGTAATAGTCCTGGTTTGAGTGAGTGGCGGGGGAAGAGGCTAAAGCAGTGGCCCCCTGTGAGAAGTTTCTTGAAGCTCCCCTGACTCCAAGTTGGACCTGGCCGAGCCAATTAGCTGCACTGCTGCGATAACGTATTTAAGAAGGGGAACCTGGGAGGACGAGTGGGAATTTTGAGTGGCATTGCGAGGAGAACATCTGTGCCAACACCAAAGTGAGTGGAAGAAAGGAGAAGGGGGGAGGTGCGCCAGAACAGAGACTCCCCTGTATCCCGTGGTGAGATGGCAGGGCCACCCCCCCGCCACCCATGGGGGTCACTGGTGGAGCAGATGCCGATTTGCAGCCTGTGGGGGGCCCCACGCTGAACCAGGAGACTGCGCCTGAAGGAGGCCGGGACCCTGTGGGAAGAAGGCCCCACTGTTGTAGTTTGGTGCTGGGAGGGCTGCAACACGCGGGGGTGACCCACACACCTGTGGGAGTGACTCATGTCGGAGCTGGTTTGTGGAGGACTGTCTCCTGTGAGAGGGGACTGCGCTGGAACAGGGGAGGAATGCCAGAAATTTCCCCCCACTGAGGTGGAAGAAGCAGCAGGACTGACTGCACCCCCCATTCCCTGCTCCCTGCTCCGCTGAGGGGGAGGAGGTAGAGATATCAGGAGCAAAGCTGAGCCAAGGAAGAAGGAAGGGATGGGGGAAAGTTTTCAAGATGTCATGCTTCTCACAGTCCTACTCTGTCTGTTACATGTTGTTGTTTTTAGTGTCTCTATTAAATTTATGTTCTTTTTTTCTTCCCTTAAGGAGTCTGTCTTTTGCCTGTGCGATAATGGATGAAATCATCCCTCTCTGTCCTTATCTCAATTTCCTAGGCCTTTTGCTTTTCTTCTTCCGAGTGCTGAGAGGGGAGGAGGCGAGTGAGTAGCACCTTTGCTTTATTTTCCCCTTCTCAGCGCTGGTGGGGGATGGGGGAGTGAGCAGCTGTGCGCTACTCAGTTGCCCTCTGAGCTCAAACCACAACAGTCATACAGAAGGCATAAATGATATTCACAAAAATGTTTTGGTGAATGGAATCGTCACTGTTTTGAGACATATCCCAAAAGTCTCAGTGAAGCTGATGTTGTTGTCTTAGGCTGAGCACTCAACAATGCTGTTCAAAATCATTATCTGTCTTTGAAAATCTTGATCTTTGTATGTGAAGAGCCATTTGTAGGTGAGTGGGGTTTTTTTAAAACAAATACATTGATATATAGTAAGTAAATATATAAGTAAATTAATGTATTCCATTCAAGAGAGGGCTGTGGGCATGTTATATTTATCTCCACTGAGCACAGAATAAGAGCTTAAGAGCCTGTGGAAAGAAGGGGTAAGTATTCCTTGAAAGAGGGAGGGAGGCATTGCCTGTCCTGTTTACTGCTTACTGCTCTTTTGCTGCTCAGTCCTAGTTTCACAAGACTTAACCCCAGGCAGAGATTAAATGGCAACTTTTTAAGAGTTTAGACAAATTTACTGAGGCCACTGCATGCAACAGAACATTTTCTTTCAAAGGTGATTTATCTCCTCTATGTGGCTGGAGCAATAAATACCCTGCAAATGAACTCCATGCTTGCTCATAAAATAAAATCCACATTAATCTCAACTATCAGAGACAACTATAAATTGAATGAAAGTGAAACAGGGTAAAGAGGGTTTGGAAACAATAGCTCCATCACTGGCAACACAGCCCTGAGCAGACATCATGGCAGTGCCAGACGAGTTCAGCTGTTGAGAAGCCCCAGAGAATGGACTCTTGGGTCACCTTTGACAAGGTTGAACATGAAACTTCAGGTCTCCATGAGCCAAGTGCAGGTCCTGGAGACCACTGCAGGGAATAATTATCTCTGCTCCAGAAAAGAGATCAGTAGGAAAGCTGAATTTTTTGTCAACAGGAGCAGGAGCAAGTCATTGGACATGGAAAACATAGCAGAGTCTTTACATTTTAACACAAGGCACTTTCAGTCCTCACAGGTCAACAGAACGGAGCAAGCTCACTTTGTCCAGCTGATGTGTGTGAGTACAGGTATGTATACACTATGCGTGAGTTATCCTAGCTTTATCTTTCTGCAGCCAGCCTTCTGGGAGAATCACATAAAAAATGGTTCTAAATGTCCTTTCTTGGGTTAAAGGTTAATACTGTTCTTTTCAAGCTAGCTCTGAGGAACCTCCCACATAACTAAACATAGAGGATTCCCTGCAAGCAGTGCCACCAGCTGATGCCAATGGAGCAGGGATCATTCCAGATTTGAGACCTAAAGGTATGGAGGAGAAGAAAAGCAGAATACACTGCTATTTCAGAATTCGGGGGTGGCTATTTTTACTGGATTATGAAATGTGGTGAAATTCCTATAGTTTCTTAGCTTGAATGAATGTATTCATCAGGCCCTTTTCATCAAAGAATACTGTATGTAAGTATCTGTAGGTGCGTGGCGCCCTACATCCTATAGATGATACACAGATTCAGTGTTAGATATACACTTATAAAGCCTCCTTAACTGCCATCTAAACAAGCATCATTTGCTATCAGATTTGCAGCACTCTGATATTCTGTGCTCCAAACCAGTCCTGGGTGAAATTCCATCCCTGCAGCTCAACCATTTTTCTATTACAGCTAATCCAATTACCTCAGACTCTTATCTTCCTACCAGTGAGCATATATGTCATTTTCCTCATGCAAGTTATCCTGTAGAAAAGTTAATGAGAATATTTATGTGAGAGAAGTTATGGACCAAAGTGTTTATGGACCCAGGAGTTTATTATCTTTCTGGTAAGCAAGGCAACATATTGATGGACAAGATGAATGAGTGTAATTTAAACAAATGAAAAGGAAGCATGACTGAGGATCTGGAAAAGGCTAAACCTCACCCCAACTTCAGACTGGAAATAGCACAAAGAGAAATGTTCTTGAAAGCAGCTGGTTGACACTGGAGAAAGCTTTTGGACGCAAATGTCCCCCCCTTCCATAAGGAAACTATGAGGAATGCCCATTACTAATGGGGTTTCACACCCTGTAGGTGCCAGTGGGTTCTGATGATGCTCACCAGAACTCTCTGCTTGAATCAAGCCAAAGCTAAAACTTGCCTAAAACCTGGTTCTACCTAAAACTGGTTGTGAAGAGAGGACAACCAGTCTTTTCTTGCACTGAGCTAATTACAGAAATGAGTTTGAACTGTGAGAGACAGAGGGTGTTAATGGAGCTGAAGGTACCTGGAAGCCTCTGCACAGAGGTGGCTCACTGCAGGCAGGTTACCCCACTGAAGCTGGCATGTGACAATGAACCCAGAAAGTTTGTTGGCTTACCCAAAGTAATTCCAACCAAAAACATTTTAGTGCCATTATTCTCTTTCTGCAGCTGTGTGGTGGCCTATTTTCCAATCTGGCAGTGGCAAGTTCAGCTTCCAGATTCAAACAGTAAAATGAGATCCGATAACTGCTCATACGGGATGCCTGATGACTGAGATACATTTGAAGAGATGAGAAGAGTGAGACCTGTAGTAGCTGAGAGCTAATCATGCTCCAGCATCATAAAATTGCAGAGAAAAGGACTAATGCACACCCTGAGCAGTGCTGCCAAATCCCACCAAGGGGGCAGGGGTGACTGTCCTGGGACTCTGGAGTTGCACCCCAGAGAGTGCCTCTGTACCACCACCAGTAGCTCTGGGGAGAGGGGGAGGTCAGCACTGGGTTAACCTGTAGGAGGAAGGAAGAAGGAAAAAGGGGGAAGAGAACCAGCCTGTTTGCTCTGGGACTCAAAACAGCTCTTAGCTGCTTTAAGTAGCTCTGTGTGGTATTGTCAGTGTAGCTGATGCTGGATTATTCCAGCAAAAATGAGCATTATGAGAATATATTCAAGTGCAGGAGAGGGATGGGGCAAACTAACATCTGGTAAAACAGCTTTGTTGCAAGTCAATTCTTTTACTCAAGAGTAAACATTTATTCCCCCAGGCAAGAAGTCATTCTAGCTAATATCCCCCATAATGAAAGGAGCCATAGGACATACCATCTTCAGGAACCTATTTCCTCTCCCACTGGGAGGACACATTGAAAGACCTTCAAAAGGACAGTGGGGGTTTGCTATGGAAAGCAGCATGGCAGGCCCAGGGCTTCTCCTGGCCAGGAAGGTCCTAACTCTGGTCACCAGTCTCCTGCCAGCAATATCCAGTATACAATGGCAGAATTACGTTCCTATACATCTAGGACAAGTGTGTGGAGCTGGACTCTGGATTTCCAGTTCACAGGATAGTGCTCTACAGGCATGAGGACACACAGGCTGCTGCAGGCATTTCAGCTCCTCTCCCACAGCTGGGACTCTGCAGGACTGCTGCTGTCACCTGTCTAACTAATTAAGGTGAAACCAGAAAATGGCAGCTAAGAAGCTGATTAGATAAATGGCATAGTGTTTCCAAGAAAAATTAAGCTGTCCTTTGCAAACAAAAGATACTTCAAAGACAGAGAATTGCTTATCACTTTCCGTTAATGCTTACATTTTATACCTTCTCGCTGGGTGCCTGTTCCACTCTTTAAGACCCTAAGCGCACTGGGGCATCACTGCCTATTTCTCAGCATTTGACCAGGGCCTTATTAAGCAAAGCCCAAGTATTTGCTTATCCCTTGGCACTGCAGTAATCAGCACAAGGAAATAATATTTGTATTAGACATGCACTATAGCTTTGGATACAAGGAAAGCAAAATGGATGCACTTGTTCATAAACAGAGAAATGTTTTCTCTGATTATGGGTTTCCTCCCCGCTCATTACAAACAGTTGTCAACTATTCCTGCCTATAGGTATATCAAGATTACTCATCACCAAGTTAACAGCAAGGCAGTTGCTTCTGTAATTCAGGTTTAGAGTTATTACAGTAGCACAAGTCAGAAGGATTAAATGAGGAGGGTATGCTGAATACAGGAAAATATTATATGCAAATTGTGATTATTCATGACTGAGTCACAAAAAATATGTATTCAAATTCTGTCATGATTTAAAGTTTTAACAATACAATGATTTGCATTTATGTAATGACTTTAATTGGAGGATCTCGAAACGCTTCAGAGGCAGAGATGAATGCAAAATAATATCAGTCTCACAGGGGGCCTTGGGTGCATTTCTTTTCAAATCAGCAGCGAGTGGGGGGTGATGCACTTGGGATTTGAAGCGAGGGATAAGCTAAAGGGCATAGGAAGTGTCAGCAGAGGCCCAACAGTCAGTTAAACAAGACTGGACCTTCAGACATGGGGACAGACAAAACAGTGCTAGGGCAGTCAGCAATGTCAGAAGTACCACTCATTAGCATGTAACCTCCCAGGGAGTAAGTGCCCCCAGCCAACACTGCTGAGACTGGGTGTGTTTGTGTGCTTAGGAGGATGCTGTGCCAGGGTAAACTGAAATGTGTCTCAATAGCAAAGATCAGCTATTGTCGCCTCAATTATCTCTTCATAACACCTTGAACACCAGTTATCTCCCACCATTGCATCAGAGAAATGGATGGGAAAGTTCCTCAAAACAGTGGCTCCCAGGGGTTTCCAAGACATCAGAATGCAAAAAAACCAAATTGTAAACTTAAAAAAAAAGCACACAGACTTCCCCCACCTCCTGCACAGACAAGTGGGACTAACAAGCAAAAAAATTAAAAAAGTGAAAACATCAACATTCAAAACCTAGCCCATTTTGAAATGAAAACCATTGTGGAAATATGGCACGGGGTGATACTTGGTGTTCTGGGGAACAAAAAGGGCTCACAAATATGGATCTGATCCATCTTCTAGTCCCCAAACAGGTTTAGCCTCTGTTGATCCTTACAGACGCACTTCTAATATCCTTTAAAATATCCAGTGATAGAGTACTTAAAATTATATCCAGCCTCTTTCTTCTTTCTGATCATATCACAGTGCCTACAGGTAAGCAGCAAATACGTTGCAAACACAATAATACCCTGACAATGTACTCACTAGCTGGGTATTATTAGTGCCAGCAAAAACATGATGTGGCCCACCAGTCATCACAACAAGAAATCCCTTCCCCCAAGAGAGCATGGGAATTTTGCAGGACGTTCCTTCACCCCTTTTCACATAAGTTGAGCAGGGATGGTGGAAGTATAAAGCAAGAGGGAGCACACCTCAATCTGTGTGGAACAGAGTGTGGGCACTGACATTAGGAAACATGCCAGTGGAAATATTAACCACCGTCTTCCTGGGGCCTCCTGAGAGCTCTCTAACTGTTTGGTAAGACAAAGCAAACTGCAAGAAAAAGAGTACTCCAAGGCATGAGTTCTTCAGCTGGAGGAACTATGGACTGCCAGGCTCTAGATATAAAGAGCTTTCTTCTTCCACCCAGCGCATGTATTTGTTAAGATGAAGAAGGAAAAGGAACAGATCAAGGATTTGAATATTTCCAATAATAATGAAAAATAGAACACTGTAATCTTAGAAAGCTGAAGATGGGAACTGAGATTCTATTGACAGGAGACACATTTTTTAGAATGTAATAAAATCTAAATCCACTGGCTGATCCAGGGCAAAACCAATGGTGTGTTGAAACTGTAGACTGATAAATGCCTGATATTGGTGGCCTTAGTGAGAGGGCATCCTAGCATCCACACATTTTGCATAATATTCTGCCAGCGAAGCAATTTGGAGTTACAGTGACAACTTGTGATATAAAAGAAGTTACAGGAAGTGTAATTTGTGTTTGATTTCATCAAAACGTCCGTATCAGAGGTTCAAGGTAAATTATTTCAGAACTTATACTTCTTTTCTTAAATTATAATTTTCTAAACTTTTTTTTCTGTATGTCTAGTTGAGAAAAATCTTTGCAATGTGTATGCCACCAGACCTACACCTGTGGTGAGCCTTGCTCCCAGAATAATGCTTTCTGACCCTAGAAAATACTCAGAGGGGACTACAGAAACCCACAGAACACCACCTGGTAGGACTACTTTAGGAACACAAACATGGTTGTTACTGAGAAAAGTAAAATGCTTCACAGTACCTCAATGTATAAAATATTTTAGAATGTAGATTTCTGAATTTCCATGACAGCTTGCATCTATGTTCTTCAAAGGCCAGGCGAGGATTAGTGCAGTAGCCAGTCCTGAAAGACCCATATGTTTGGCTGTACAAGAAAGGTGACAAGGCCTGTCAGGCAGTCTGTGTGTGTGGCTTTTTGATAGTCACTCTAAGCCATGAGGAACCATGCTCCCAGCTACCAGCCTAATCTAACAGCTGAGTCTGGTAGATTAGACCAGCCTAATCTAACAAGATTCTATCAATACCTTACAAGGCATGAAGATAACATACCATCTATGGCCAGTAGGCAGATCCCAGTATATCTTCTGCATACCAGAAAGCATAGGCACCAGTGTATGTGTCTTTATTCTCTTTCCTCAGATAGATACAGACCACACAGGATCTAAGAAATGACAGCAGTGGCCAACTGGATTGCTGTGCATGCCTCATGGTGACTTCAGACATAGATGATGCAAAAGACTCACAGAGATTTAACATCATGTAAAAGCCTATAAACCACTAACAATCTGATGGATCTTCCTTCCTAGCTGCAGACAGAACCACAGTATGTTTTCAGGAGAGTACAGATGTACTGGACAGTTTTGAATTAATATATATAACAAATTACGTACCAAACAGAGACTGGTTGGGAGAACTGGGAGCTGCTACCAGTTGGAGCTGCCAATGTTTGTCCTAGCACAGTGTTTTGTTCTCAGCATCCAGATGTTGGAGAGAAACTCTCCCCATTCACCCCAGTGCTATCTGACTGCAGCAGGTCTCAATGGCGAGCTCAGCTGCCAGCATTGTCTTTGTGATAGTCCCCCACTAGCTATGACTAATAACCGATCAATAGTTCTTGTTATGAGACAGATGGGCCCATTACAATCCAACCTGCTTGGAGCCTGGCTCTTAACTCTTAACCTTGACTGATATCAAATATTCACCAAAATTCTGTGTTAGACATTGGCACAACCTCATATTTCTTTCCCTGCCATTAACAAATGTCACACATTTGTCAGTGGCACAAATTATCACATCCACCTCACCACGATGGATGCCACATTCATTGAATGTATTGTTAAAGAAATACTGGAATGGCTCTGTACCAAAATCCACTGTGGAGATTATCAGTAAGCAAAGGAAAACAAAAATAACTTGGAGTGTGTTTCTACCAGAATTTTCTTACATTAATTACTTACATTATTTTCTTACATTAATTAATAACACCTTCATGATTTCCTCATGAAAGCAAGGTCAGACACAACTCACCCTGATGAAGTTTGGCAGAGTTTAGTTGTGTTTTGCTAAATGGCAAAGGGTCCCCATGTTGCCAGCCCTAAGGAGTGTAGGTTTGCCTGTTTGCTGCAGCTTGGAGTGGCCTTGGTAAGGGAGGGATCTCTGCAGAGAAGGCTGCAAACCTGTCCAAAGGGACAAAGGTGGTACTGTAAGTGATGGAAAGGGGGGAGTGCTCACTGGTGGGGAGAGTTCTCTGGGGCACACAGGTTATGTGCACATTCAAACCATGATTGTACATGTACTGTGGTGATTCAAACCCAAAACTCCTTTTACTTCAGCCATCCACATAGAAACACACTCCTGTTCTTCCCTGGGTACAGGCTACACCTTCTTCAACATCCAAGCATCTCCAAGACTTCCTGATGGAGCTTGCACGGTAGGTGGGATGGGGGTAAATGAATGAAAACATGGCACACACATCTCAAAAAACCTCACCATTACAAAGTTACTTTATTTTCCCTTTTCAGTGACTGTCTATATGTGCATATACACATGGGTAACTCTCTCCTTCCTCCCTGCATGTGGATATTCCTCTCAGAGCCGCTTGCACTGTGAGGTAATTCTCAGGTGAGGGAATGGCCCATTGTGATTTTGCACAGGATTTTCACAGTCAATGCCCTCTCCAACGAGATGCAGGTCTGGTGTGCTCTAGCAGTAGAACTAAGGGAGGCAGATAACCGAGAACAACTTTCCATCCTTTCCTTCCTAAGTCTGTGTTCACACAGAGGTGGATGAGTTGCTCAGTTCTTCAGTGAATACAGTCACTCCCTCCTTCTGTCACCCCATATTAACTGCTTCCTTGCCAAGTCATCTGCTTGGCCTCCTGTGGCAGATTTCAATTTTTTTCTGCTCACCTGTAACAGAAACATCTATTGCCTGGCAATAAGTTAATTCCTTACATCTATTCCCCCATACACAAATATAGGCAGAGAGGTGCTAAATCAAAATGGAGGGACTGCTGCCATTGTGTTTCAGATTTATCCCACTGACCAAAATAATAAGGAAAAAGAATGGTGAGAAACTACAAAGCTTGTTTTCAGTGGAGTGCTTCTGATTACTTTTATTAATTATTGAATAATTTCATATGTTATTTCCTGCAGTTTATACCATCATCAAACACCCTCACGGACTGGAATCAATCAACCAGCACCTTGTGCTCCTGCCTCCTCTGTAAACAGTGCGCTTGCACCCAGGTTGAGAAGGAACCTCTGTGCACCAGGGCTTTGCCCTGCTGGCTGCTGTTTCTTCTGCTACCTTCTGTCCGAGAAGCTCTTCTTGAATTATTTCCAGTCACTCTCCTGACCCCACACCACAGCACAATGGTCTGTATTAAAATGCAGAAGATGTAGGTATGAATCAGCTCTGCTCTCGTTCATCCTCTGAGGATTTTGTACTGTGTTCCTCATCCTCTCACCTGAGTGCTCAGGTTGAAGCATCCCCACAGCTTGGAACCCAGATATGAACCCAGATGGTCTGTGTGCTCACAGACACAAAGACAGACAGGACAACCCACACCTGAGATCTGCAGACCAACAGCTTTCTAAAATCTGGTTCCAAATTTTTCAGACCGGGAATCATATTGATTAGAAACAGAGTTAAGAAGGGAGAGAGAGAGGGCAAGAAAGAGAAAGTAATGTTCTGTGAAATGGACCATCTTTCAAGTGTTTTTTGATGAAACATTGTCAAATATACAGACCTACAGACAATGGTTTTAGTCAGCAATTCAATCGTTTTTGCTGAGCATAGAAACTCTTGGACTTGTAGTTTTGGGGAAGATTCTGATGCTTTTCAGGGATTACTAAGGTTTGATGAACTTTTATCACCTGATCAGTGATCTTCCAGTGGAGCAGCTACAGATCATATCCTATTAGGCAATTGTACTGGATTTCCACAGTATAGCAGATGAGGAATTCCTCCTCCAAATGTGTAACCAGCCCTGTCTTCTACTTGGATCTGCAAGGGAGCCAAATGGAGTCAAGAGTAAATGTGAAAGCAATTTTTTCATACTGTCTTTTAAACATTCAAATAACAAGTATTTAATCTTCTGTAAAGACAGATGAAACCTAAGCAGCAATGAATATTGAGTGTAAAAGTGATATAGCACTTATATGATTCCCGCAATCTGCAGTTCACTCAGGATGTAGGGACTTCATTATAATAGCCACAAGGGACTAAGAATGTAATATCTGTAAGGAGAAGCAATGTGTTGTGTGAGCAATTGATAAAGCTGAAAAAAACAGAAATATTTGGGACATACAAGCCCCTCCTTGCATCTGGGACTTTTCTGGACACTTGAATAACTCATCCCACACATTTTACCTTTACATTTATAAACAAAGAACAGTGATCCATTTTCTGAAGAGAACAAATTGTGAGAAACTACCAAAAGTGAGTAAGCAGGAGGACTGTTTGCTATTGAATTCAGCATTTCAGAGCAAGAAAACTGAAAAGCCAAGAACAGGCTTACATGATGTATAGCCATAGGTTTTCTGGCCATGAATACAAATCTGTCGTATCCTCTAATTTCAGGTGCTGGAGCACAAGCTAAAGATTACATGACACAGCTTTTCCATGTTGGTCCTAGTCATCTCTCACCCAAACTGACGTGGATCCATTGATTTCAATGAAGGTATTCCTGATCTATACCAAGGGTGAGGAGACACCCTGCCTTTTTTTTTCCAGATGCAGTGCAATAGCCCATATTTATCTGGGAAAAAACTTGAAGAGCACTTCCCGAAATTCGAACACTTAAAACCCGCTTCCAATATTTGATTAACTATTAATATAACGAAAATGAAAGAAACAGTTGTTATAACAATTTATTCTAGATGTGTTCAAAGTTGGGAATCTTTTCCCACAAGACGGAATTATTGAACAATTGAACTATCAGGTCTTCCAAAAATCAAATCTGTTACTTGTATGTGTAAATACAATTAAGGGTCCTAGTGTTGTTCTGTATTCTTTAAACTAACTGGGATCATCAAGAATAACTCTCTCCCCTCCATAAGAATTGATGAAGGTGTTTGGAGAACTGCAAATTCCTCCACTGTTTCTGCTGCTGTGACCTTTATTAATTTGTGATCTCCTAAAAACTTTCCAATAAGGTGTGGATTCCTGGGTAGAGAGTTTAAATCCAAACCCAATACATTTGCTTTCCACAAATTGAAAGCACTGCTTTAGACACATAAATGTCTTTAAAAAAATATTTTTAGTGCAAGTCAAAGTGATGCTGTACATTTACCAGCCTGTTGATTGTATTCTAGACTCAAACCCAAAAATTAATCCAAGAGAGACAGTGCTTTCGGGCTGCAGAAGGCTTTGAGATCTCAGTGCGGAAATGTTTTCTGTTTATGTTTTGGCTAGCGTTTCACCAAGTCGGACACTCTTCTTGAGTTCATTGACTCGCATCCAGAAATGTCATTAGCAAAAAAAGCTTAAGTGGATTCTTCCGAGGCCTGACTGACCACAAAGCTCGAGAAGCAGCTGCTTTCACTTCCTCTGCTCTGGCTCCAGCTAAAAGCCCACTCCAATGTATCAGAAGACATAGGGACAAATCCTGCTTAAAGTCAAATTCGTGAATATCTACTGATTTTAATGAAGTTTTGACAAGTCAGCCTGGAAGAGAACCTTCTCCTGTGCCCTCTGAACACTTGAATACATGTTGTAAACTCAATCTATACCAACAAAATAAATAGGCTCTTAGAGTCCATTATAACTATTATGGCTACTTAGATTAAAGGAGTATGATAGTATTTGTTTCTACACCTAATCAGTGTTGCAGTCCTTACTAATGTTTCCTGAGTAGCTGCTGAACTCTTTGGAGTGTTAATCATGATTGTTCTGATTATCAGCAATTGTTTAAAAAAAACACAAAGCAAACAAGATAAATACTCTTCTCTGATAATCAAACCAAAGATGAAAGGGGAAAAAGGTAATGGTCATCACTCTATTGAGTGTTAATATTCTTCTTAAATTTTTGAGACACTGCTTGAATGATGCTGTCCGTGCAGTCTTCTTCTGGAAACAAACAAAAAAATCTTTTCAAATAGCTTATTATTTTGAGCTGTAACACTTACTTGGAAGGCACTTTTCATCTCCAGAGCACTGAGCCAGAGCATGGACCTGTGTTATCACACCAGCGAATGATCTGGCATTGCTCCTGATTTCTGTGATGTGCTAAATACGTCTTGGAGGCCAGGACCCTATTACTGCCCCCGCCACCAAACACACCGCGACCCTCAGGTGGCTGGATTTGGCCATGCTGTTTTGACAGGCAGGGAACCTGGTGCAGGTTTTAAAAATGTGCCCAAGGTGGCAGATTAAGTCATTGCTAGTAGGGGGACTACAACCCCAGAAACCCTGGTTCTGGTCCAGGGATCGTAGCCCTAGCTGATATCCATCTCAACACTTTAGTAGTGTGACTGCTGCAGACGAATCATCACGTTCTTCCTCACACCAGTCCCAGTGCTACAAAACACTTAATGTGTTACTAAGCAAAACATATTTCAAGTCTGTCATTGATTCAGGGCCTGCAGTCTTACAAGCACCATATCATTTATCTTCCCTATAAGTGGGAAAAATTCCTGGACTCTATTTTCTCTCCATAGAAACTATGGAATAGAAGCCAATGCAATTAATGAAAAGCACTCGTATCATGTGGACAAGAATGGGGCACATATTCAGCCCTTTCTTCAGCCATTCAGGCTAATGGGAAATATGCCTCTGTGAGGACCGCATGACTGGGACCAAAGACTAGATTTAATATATCTGCAGCCCAATCACTTCCCCAAGGGAACTGTCAATTACCAGTGTGAAACAGAAAAGATGCTGATTACCTGGGCCAAACTCTGCTCTTGTTTGTGTCAGAACAATATCCCTGATTGCACTTGCTTCTGTGTGACTGCTGGTCGAGTTTGGCTCTGTGTCCTCAGTTCCCTGGGTAGTCTTTGAACCACAGGAACAAGGCTTTGAGACAGTTACTTGGACAATTGCTAATGGCAGGAAAATCCACAGTTCTTCTGATGTTAAGGCATTGTAAATACTGAAAGAAAAGAAATCTGTGTTGTGTTTTTTTGGCGTACAATGCCTAAAGCCTTATCTCTCATTCTGTCAGGAACCAAGAACTATGTATACAGATGGTGCAATTTATTATGTTCTGTACTGTGACCAAGTGCTGAAATACCTTCAGGAAATCACCAGAAAGCCTGAAAAGCTTTGCTGTCTCTTGTGACTCCAGCTCACTAAAACTATAATTGAATGAGCACAATATATTAAGCACTGCATGTTACACAGTAGACTTACAGAAAAGGATGCCATCTTTTTCGGCATCATTACAGAAAACATATTTGCTGTACAATTACTGCTTATACCGAAGGTCGTAATGACTCTGCCTCTCTGTATTCTGCCCTTACAAACCCACAAAACGGGATTTACAAATAAATTCTAGGCTCAGTGAGTCTACCTCAACTCAGGTGTAACTCCATTAAATTCCACTGTGCCGTTCTCATTTGTAAGGTGTTGCTGGGCCTGAGAGTCCTGCAGTTAAGCCAGTGTCTGTTAGGGCTAAAAGGAATAGAGATATATTGGTGTAACAGTGGTATGAAAAGCAAATTTCAGCCCTGTATTGGCTGAGAGGTTATTGTATTTCCATTCCTGCTTCACTGAGCAGATTTTTATGAAACTGATTATTAAATTTGATTCGGTGGGTGCCAGAAATACAAAGAAAAACTAAAATCGGTATCCTTAAACTCATTCATCTCTGGGTATGAAATATAAACCCTGGGCCCAACATTTTGTTCAAACCCATTTGCTTACTGCATTTGAGGCACTGAAAACAGGACCCATGTGCCATTGACCCAACAAGAGACATTTATGGTCATCCTGATACACACCAAGCCCAACTTGCAGCAAAGGCCACCATTCACAGAGCAGCTGTTGCACTCATCAACTGCTTCACTGGAAGCAAAACCATCTTCATTTTTTATTTTCTACTCTCATTTTTGATTTTCTAATATTTTTATTTCTACTCTTTTTTTACTCTTGATTTTCTACTGTTTCTTCTTTGTGGGGAGGCCAGGCTGCAGCACCTTGATATTGGGGGATGCTTTACGCACTTCTCCACAAGCACCATTAAATATTTCCGTGTGCGTTGTTATCACATATAAACGCGAATGCCACGAAGCATCTTCCTATTGCATCCCAGAGACATGGGCCTGCGGATGCAGACCCGACAAGTCCCGCCTGTCACAGGACAAGCCCTCGCATCACTCTGGGGGAAAAACAAAAACCAGAAAACACCAACCCCAATACCACCTGGCTGCAATTTGGGATGAGACTCCTCTAGGACACCGGGGGTGCCGGCTGACCCCTCGCCTTCCCCCTGGCTTGGTCTCGCTCCGGGACGCGAGGCGGGGGGGGGGGGGGGGGGGGTTGCGGCGCCTCCCGGGCCCGCCGGAGCCCCCCGAGCCCCCCCGGAGGCCGCCCCCGGCCGAGGCCAGCCTCGCCGGGGCCGAGCGGGGGGAACCCGCCACCGCCGGGAGGAGCCCGGGCGGGGAGGAAGAGACGAGGGGAGCCGAGAGCGCAAGGGACGGCCTCGATGGGCTTGAAAAATCACTGCAGCAGCGGCGGCGGCGGGCAGGGGGGAGATGCAATCCCCGGACTGCGCTGCCACGCCGCCCTCCCCGCCTCCCCCCGCCGGCGCCGGCAGCGCCCCCGGCAGCGCCCGGGCCCTCTACCCCCGCGCCCGGCTCCAAACTTTTTCCCCCGCCCCCCCGGCGTGTGAGGGAGCCCCGGGCTCAGCGGTGAGCGCCGGCCGGGGAGCCCCCGGCGCGGGCAGGCTGCTGGCGGCGGCCGGCGGAGCATCCCGGGGAGGGGAAGCCGGCGGGGCGGGCAGGGCGGGAGGCGGGCAGGGCGGGGGTGGAGGCACGTCTCCCCGCTGAGGGAGCCGGGACTTGCAGGGCGCTGGGTTTTCCCGACCACCCTTTCCCCTCCCCACCCGCCCATCTCTCTCCCTCCCTGCCTGCCTGCCTGCCTGCCTCCCTTCCCCCCCCCCCTTCCCTCCCTCCCTCCCCTCTTTCCCTCCCTCCCCTCCAGAATTAAAGTTGGGACAGTCGCGCTCCGGGGATGGGTGCGAGCCAACGCCTGTGCTGCCGGCTCGCTCTGCTCCCTCCCCAGGTCGCCCGGAGCCCGCGCCCCCGCCCGCCCGCCCAGGAGGGATGCTGCTCCGGGAGCTGCTGGGGCTGCTCCGCTGCTGCTGGCCCTCCCTGCTGCTGCACTGTGCCCTCCACCCGCTCTGGGGCTCCGTCCAGGTAGGGCCGCCCGAGCCGGCCCGGAGCGGGCCCGCAGGCGGGGGGGCGGCGGGCAGAGCCCCCCCGGCGGGCGGGGAGGGGAGGGGGCGGCTGCAGGCGGGCGGTGGTCGCGGCGGGGGGGGCGGGGGCGCCGTTGCCGCTCTGGGCGCGGTGCCCCCCGCGTCGGCTGCGGCGGGACGGAGCGTGGAAGGGGCGGGCGGGCGGCGCCGAGCCCCGGCAGCGCCGAAGTCGGGGCGGCCGGTCCGAGCGAGAGGGAGCGGACTTTGTCCGGCGCGCCGGAGGCGGAGGGCTGGGAAGCGCGTCTGGCTGGAGGCGGCGAGAGGCACGGGCGGAAGGAAGGAGCGGAGCGGAGCCCCGGCGGCCCCACTCTGGTGGTGTTTTGCCGTGGGTTTTCGATGTGGATTGCGAATTGAGGATTCTCTGGGGAAAGGGCTGAATCAGCTTTTGCCAACTCCGACGCTGTGGTGTTGGGTGACCTTGATTGTAATGGGGGTGACCGGCAAGATGGGCTGGGAGAAATTGGGATACGGTGAGGGAGAGAGCGCATCCAGTTCCGAGAGTCAGAACGGCAGCAAAGCTCAACTCAAATGCGTCACTTTGATATTTTAAAGTTTATTTATAATATATGTCTTCAGAGGAGTGATTGATGAGCCAGTCAAGTACTGTTCAAGAACAGAACAATTACAGTTTCTTTCTTGAAGAAAACACAGTGGAGACTCCTCGTCTTTTACTCCCTGTTCTAAACTTAGTGACTCCCAAGAGATTAAGGAGGGATGTTGTTTGTTTTAGCATCTCATCTCTTGCCGTGAATGACAAAGAGGATTTGTGCTCCTTGCAGATTAAAATGAACAGAAATACAACAAAAACAACCTCCTCTTAAACCAATACCGCTGTTCTAAAAATCTCTGCCAGCGCTACCTTCCCACTGTCCTGCTCAAGTATTCAGGTAGCTAAGCTGAAGTTAAAACTGTAACTGCATTTTTAAGGGAAGCACAACTGTGTAGAAAGAGATGCATTCTGCAACCTCTCTCCTGTAATCAGTCAGTCAATCAAGCAGACAAAAAAAAAACTTGCATAAACATCATTCTGGCAAAATACTCAGATGATCTAAGCCAGTCTTTCAAAAATAATTACGTTTATAAGAATTGAAACAGGCTCTGAGAAATGCAAAAGCCAACGGCCCCAGCCTTTGCAATCATCTGGAAGTTTTGTTGTCCCATTCATCAGCTGTTCTTGTACTATTGCCTGCTATTCTGTGGAAGGACAATCAATAAATCTGTTCATACTCAAGGTTTTCTCCAGCTGTCCCAAAACGAGGATGTACCTAAGGCTCCCATCAGCAGGTACCAATGGGAAAGGCGGGTGTGGAGCGCTCACTGGCATGCCGACCTTCCTGTGACCAAAACTCCCTCATCTTTGAATCCCTCCCATGACGCCCTTCCCCATGTTGAGTCATAACCCTTGCTCTTACCTTCAAAGTGTCGCAAGCCACACTCTCCTCAACTAATTCAGCAATGTTGCATCATGTCACCCCTGCTCCATCTATAGCAGCCATCGTGTTTTCTCACGTCTTTTCTCCCAGCCCTTCTTCACCCATTCGTCCGTGCGATGACTTATGTGTGGCATGGCCTTCCCTCCCACATCTTTGCATTCCCTCCTCAGGCCCTGCCTTGAGGCATGTAAGAGAATCAGACAGATGCTAATCAGAGGAGAAGCATTTATCTTATTAAAAAAAAAAAAAAAAACCCAAACACAAAACCAATCCAAAACCCACAATCTTTTCTTATTAGCATCGTAGCCAGCACCATGACAAGAAGGAAGGGATGATTCTGTCTGATGCTTTTGACATAATTAAAGAAAAGAGCAGTAAGTGTCATGATAAATAGCAGGGTCACGTTTTTTCTGGTTTCATAAACATGGATCTGGATTAACTCTGATGTGAATTATGCAGAGCCATCCTGGGATTTACACAGCGGTGTTGAGATCTCATCTCTGTAGACTGCTTCCAAGAGACAAAGCTCTTGCCACATCAGCAGGCTTTTAGAGGTCTCTGTGCCTTTTCAGTCAACTGCACTTGTCTTTTCAAGCTTTCCTCCTTTTACCTGATTCAAAAAGTCACAAGAGGGCCACCCTCCGGGGACTGTATTAATTGTCTTTTCCCATCCCACTCTGTAGAGCATGCTCGTGAACTGCTGCAACCCCATGGGATTTAGTGAAATACTAAACAACTCTGACCACATGCAGATTTATTCTTCCACTCTATGCAAAACAGGACTAGGATCACTGTTTCTGAAGGAAATCTTGGATTAAAAAGAAATACGTCACAGGCACAAACTTCAACAGAGAGACTGCAAAAGGAAGCCACCAATTACCACTTTCTGTTTGCTTTTCCCTGGACATTTGTGGATCAGATTTTAATTTCCATGAATATTTAAAAACGTTTGTCCTTTTTGCAAAGCATGTTCGTATCCAATGCACAAATCCATAAAGTCAACTCTGTTGTATTTTCAGAGCAGGGCAAAAAATTAATCAGCTTGAAGTTCAGGCAACATGTATGTCCAAACTGGCCAGCTGCTGAGTGTGTTAAGAAAGCCTCCTGCCGAACATGCAACCAAGTATTAGACAGACTGAAGAGACATGTGTTCATGGCACCTCCAGCACCTGGAGGAATGGCTGGAAGGTGCAGAATTAACAACTAGGGAGCAAGCACTGTGCGGTCCATCTCCCAAGATGACCCCTTGCCAAGGCAGCCTTCATGCCATGAACTGCTTGGCAGCTTGGTGGGTGTCTGCTTAGTCATTATCTGCAAAGTACTTCCAAAGCCATTCTGGGGCCATAGTAGTGTCCGGCAGAACAACAAGTAGAAAAGTTAGGGGCCAGACTCGAATTAGCAGACCTGGCCAGAGAAAGATTAGGCTCTTTCTACATGCCTTTATTTCACCTGCCATCTCCTGTAAAGGCAGCTTACCTTGAATTGCAGACAGTAAGAAAGAAATATGGAATAATTTATTTCATCATTCTCTGCCAGAGCAAGATTGTTCCCTAAAGCATATTTTCTAGCAATTTGTTCTGCTTACCTTTAGAAGACACAAGTAATTGCCTTCATTCCTTTCATAAGAAGACTAATAGCCATCAACAGTGGGATTTTTTTTTTCTTAAAAAGGAGCCAAATGTCTTTTCTTTTTTTTTCTTAATTCTATCTTGCTACTGTTAGTTAATCTTCTTGCAGCAGTCCTTGACTATTTCTCTCCTCCTTGAGGCCCTCAGCCTCAATTCGTGACTTTCCTTTTCCTGCTAGATTTCAGCCAACTTGTGATATCTTTGTTACTTTAAACTAACCCTCTAAGACAAACCCCTGGCAAGGTAATATCTGTGTTCCTACAGGTATCTTGTAACAAACGGATATTTTGCTGAGTGGCAAGAGAAGGGAAACAAATAGGTGATAAAGCCTATTTTCAATGTCAGTTCTTTCCCAACCATTTGAAAATGATCATGGGGAATTTTGATAAAGGTTCAGACTAAGGTATTGAAAGACAAAGCAATTTATTATTTTTTTTCCAGAAATAATTGAAAAGTACAGAGGAGCAGGGAGTGGCTGGGCATATATAGGGTTAATCTTGTCTGCAAAGTAATTGACAAAAATATCCACTGGTTTCTGAGGACACTCTATTACCAGCCTAAGGTAGGAGAGCCTCCAGGGATTTAAAAGCAGTCAATAGCTCTAAAAAAAGAGAGAGCAAGCCTTTGGTTCTGGTTGATATTAAGTTAGAGCAGTAAGTCAATGTAGATTTTCCATACCAGCACTGTCTTCAGACTTATATACACAAAGCTGCTTCTGGTCTGCAAACAAAGCTGGCTCCAAGTCTGCTCAATGTTATTCTTCCGTGTCTCTGTCCTCTCCCATTGCACTGGCTCCTGGGAGACTGTAGCGAGCAGTAGGATTCAGCAACTGGGGAACTAGGTAGGGGATGGTAATTGTAGCTAGGAGTTAACAGTTGCTTCCTAATCAGCTGCCGGGGCCAGTGGAGAGATGTTACCCTACCTCCCCTGTCAGCACGGTAAATGTTGTCACACCAGTACAAGTAGGAGGTACCCCAGGTGTGCGGTGCCCCTGCCACCGCATGGAGCAGGCCCCTTTCCTATGGGGCTCCTTGTGGGAGAGTCCCTAACACCTCAACCCAGCGTGTGAACAGCATTGCAAGAGCTGAAGCAGTATGGAGGATATCCTGCTGCCTGTGATCACCTACTTTAAAAATAAATAAACCTGTTTAGCAGACAGATTTATTACCAGCCATGAGGGATTATGAAGCCGAGTCACTTTGATTCATTAGAGCATTCAGAGAGTTTGTGTAAGTTCCTGGAAGCTGTCTGGGATGGTCTTTAACAATTCTCTTACTGTTACCTGATGGTGAAGGGAAAAGTTGGAAAGCACTTGTGCTGAATTTGTTTTTCCCTATGTTTGGTAATAGATTCTGACAAGCTGTTTAAAGAACTGAGCCTTCTGACTTGTGCTGTGCCGAGACATCCTTCCAACTCAGCTACGCGTAGCCTCTTCTGTTCTTTCCTCCCTCTCTATAATATTTAATCAACAAAGCCCTACCTCCATTTCCCTGAGGCCAGAGTAATGCATCTTTCTGCATTTAGAAACCTCCTACGCATGTGAACATGTCCTTTGTGCAGTGATGTTGTTTTAATTAGCCATGCCTCTCTTTCTGGCCAGAAAGACATGAAATGATTGCATACAGCTTTCCTGCAGCCAAGAGGCAGCACAGCACCCTTGGTGCCCAGCTGTGAGTGGTGGGAGAGGCTCTCTGTCTGTGCTGGGGGCTTGGGGCTAGGGTTGAAAGAGGAGAGGAGACAGGCTATGTGCCTGGAGCTGGCAGGGGGAGGGAAGCAAAGCTTGGACAGGAGAGAGGAGGGGGGAGAAGGCAACCCTGGGTGACGCTGGGGATAGGCAGGAAGGCAGAAGAGACCTGCCTAAAACGGGTCAGAAAGCATGACATGAGACATCCTCTTTGTAATGACCAACATGTCATGGAAAAGAGCTAATTAAAGAAGATGATGTTAGGCCAAAACTATTAGGACAGTAACCCACCCAAGACCAAACTGTACAGGGCAACTGTTGAATGCTAGCATAACTGTCCTTAGCTTCAGCAAGACACAAGTCTGTCCCAGGTGGTCTCCTAATCCTACATTCAAAGTGTTTGTTAGATAACATGCTTATTCATCTTTTAGGCTTTATCTCCTTAAAATTGTATCCAGTATTTTCCATCTGAGTATCAGTCCATTCAGAAAGAGCTGGCTTAGAGACCTCTGAAGTTAATACCTTTGAGAAGCTCCTGCGATGTTCAGATTTCCTTTTCATTAGGGACTTACTCCATTTTGTAGCGTTAGATTAGGAATTTTACTGAATATTCCTTAAATCCCTAGTCATGTAAATATTACTGATGGTAAGAAAAATATGCTGTTAATAAATGGTCCTTGTGATGACTAGATCAAGCTATTGAATATATTGTATACCAGTACTGGCTAAATCATTGACCATGGCCAAGCAATGCCCACACTTGGCTTCTGCAATGCCTCATCTTTAGCTTTATTACTAGCCAACACTGCATGTTACAGAGACTACAAGTCACAGTTTGTGGTGTTTTCATTTTGACCATGTCATTGCTGTGGTCTGCAGATGAGTAAAATGTGGGCTCCCTCTCCTCTTGGTGGGAAGTGAAATGCTCTCTGAACATCAAAGTGAGGCTGGCAAAGCAGAGGAGAGATCTCCTCTGGCTTTCAGTTCTGCCATAAGGAAAATGAACATAATCCTGACCCTAACTGTCTTGTAATTTTTATTAGCTCTCTTTGGCTTGCAGCAATGACCCTGTGAATAATACATGCTGCTAGATGGCTTTCCTAAGGAAAGAAGGCTTACGCAATCATATTGTCTGCCACTACCCGCCTTCTCCTTACCCCATAATAACTCAGAAACCAGCTGGCCAATTTCAACCGAGTTTGACAGAGGGAAAGAAGCCTTGAAGATACTGTGTTAAGTAAAAAAAAAAAAAAAAAAAAAAAAAAGGGGGACCATGTAGGGAAGAGACCTCCTTTGTAGTTGCCTTAATGAGGAACATGAGCTCAGTTCTTGCTACAGGTCTGAGGTGCCACTTGGGTACTGAAGTCCAAGAAACACATTCATGGAAAATCAGTTTTCACTGTTTCTGCTGCTCATGCAATGACTTGTTTCTTCACAGATCACTCAGGGTGAGCCCCAGAAGTCATGCTCCAAGCCTGTAGCAGAGAAAATCACAGAGAGCTGCCAGCAAATTTGCCAGTGCAGGCCACCTCCACCATTACCACCACCTCCTCCACCTCCACCACCCCCGAGGCTGTTAGTGGTGCCGAGTAAGTAGCCGCTGGTACGGTTGTGGTGCACTGAGGGAGGGTGATGCGATGGGGATACCTGGACAGATGGAAGGTGAAATGATGTGGGAGAGGGCACAGCTAGCTCGTTTGTCATTTTCCACTTAGCAAATGGAAGAAAAAATGTTCTCAGTAGAGATGGAGATCTTTTTTCTGATCAATGAATAATGCTTAGCTTTTGGAGGAAAGCCAAAGAAATTCCCTCCTTTCATTTTATTATATATGATTCCCTAGCTTTAAATGGTTCCCTAATGCCCTAGCCCTGGGAGATGCGTTCCTACAGAGACATAGTGCTGTGCTTCCCCTTGAGTTACATGACCTCCTGTTTCACCAGGTGTGCAGCTTAGAGATCTCGGTGTTCCAAGGCAAATAAATTTATAAGCAGGCAAAAATTCAAACGCTCTGCCTAGGCCATGCTGCAGTTTGGCTGTCTTCAAGATGCTGGAGCTCCTCTACTGGTTTACCGTAGCAGTGAGTCAGGCTCACTGGTTTTAAATAGCTTACAACTGTAACAAAAGTCAGAGGCATGTCAGGAGTCAATGGCAAGTGAGCAGTTTTCCCACGAATGCACGTACAGGCTAAGACTCATCTATTTCTCTTCATGCAAATCAGTGCTCCCAAGCCCATCTGAGCTCCTCCTAATTTCCAGCCGTGCATCCCCAACACACCTTGTGCCTGCAGTTCCTGCTGGCTAGCTCTGCCAGCTTCCTTCCACATCGGTATTCCTGGGATCCCTGATGCACAGATCCTTTCTGGAGAGCGATAGCTGTGCCAGTGATCCCTGGAGAGGCAGTACCTCTGCAGTGGGACAGAGCTTGCTGCTACCTGTGCTACCTGGGTGTAGGGACAGGGGCTGAACCCTGCGCAGACATTTTTAGGTCCCAGGTGTTTGGTATTTCAGCAAATCTCTTTAACCCTTCTGTATTTTCGCAAATTTGTCTTTCCCTAAAAGGCTGCCTATTAATTCTTCTCTCTGCTTAGATAAACTCCCCTGGGAATAGCGTTGCAAAGTATATCTAGTATCCTTCTCATCACTTCCCCCAAAGGAAAAGAAATCATTAGGTAGCATAATTTGGCTGTTTGGCTTTATCAGTGCCATCTCCAGATGTGCAGAAGACATGAAGAAGGCTTCTGCACAGCTTTTAGCCAGGCAGAGGACAGGCAGAATTTCGCAGTGTGTTTTTTGCCAGGAGCATGCTTCGTATTTGTGCCACACTGAAGAAATTTAAGGCAAAGGAATGAAAAAAACAACAGTGAAACACTTGGGAAAGGAAGTACAAAGACAGCTTGGAAAGCAGAGATGGAGGTTTTTTCGTAACAGGAAAAATCTTCAATGTTCAGGAAAATGTCATGGACAGTAATATTGAAAATTCCCTTGATCTCTGTCTCACAGTCAGAAAATAAAGTACTTTGCCACTCTGGTTTTTGTACCTGGGGCTCCCTGTTGCCCTGAGGGAGCTGCTCTTAGCCACCTGAGATGTGGCAGAGCAGTGTCAGCACAGGGACCGGCCCTGCTGCTCAGCTGCGCCAGGAGGAGGGCACCACTGCCAGGCTGCTTCTCTTTCCCAGGCTGCCGCCAGGCAGCTGGTCTGAACACATGGATTTGTCTCCTGTGAAGTGGGAAGGAAATCACACCAGAAAAAAAGAAGTCTTGTCACACATTGCAAAAAGAGGAAAGAGAAATCAAATGGGCCTGTGACTGGGATAGCCTGATGCTTACTCAGGATGGATTGCCAGGTGTTAACCCAGTTCTAAGAACGCTCTCTATAAATCCAGATGAGTAATATTTTAAAAAGGTATTTCATTTCAAATGCAATAAAAAAAAAATAGATTACACATTCCTTTCACCAGTAAGCTTTAGAGTAGCAATCAAGTGCCTCATCTTGAAAGATGCTTTCCTTATTATCAGCTGTCTAGGCACTGTGATTTAGTCCACATGTACAGCAATCCCCATCTCTGTGAGAATGAGCAAGCCTTGTGGTTAAATATTGATGTTATAGACACTGCTTTTAAACAGCATTCTGAGGAGAGAGCAGTAAGGGGACGAGACAAGTTATTGTTAAGTGGTTGATGCTAGACTTGCACTTTGCACTTTTTAAGTGATTAAAGTTAAGTACTGGAAAGACCTCTGCAAAAAAACAACAGGCCGGGAGCTGCAAGTTTTTTACCTTTACAGGGTACAGTGTCTGCACTTCGTAAAGATGCTGGCATTGCTTTCAGAGCTTTGTGAGCCACAAAAGGCTGCAGCCTGCTAGGCACTGTCCTTAAAAGCTCTTTTTTTCAATCAAACTGAACATTGTTGGAGGTTTAGATGATCTCTACATCCTTCTAAAACAGCTACTGTGGTTTGGCCATGATGATTAAAGCTGATAGATACAAAATTCCTGTCCATCCAGTTACTACAGACACTGACAGCTCAGTTATCTGCTAAGTGAAGCTATCTAGTGCTCTTTGACATGTCCGGTCTGGTCTCCAGCTGCTGCTATGGAAAAGCAGGGGACCCTCTCTGTGTCCTCTCTATCAGCCCCACGTGAATGTTTTGCAAACCCTACTTGGATATATGGGATGGCACTGGGTAACTAAGTTTGTGAGCAGCTACATCACTCCCTGAAAGGTTTTTATTGTGCTTGAGGACAGCCAAGGACTTTCAGGAACAATTGCAGTGCATTTAGTGTCTCTTCAGACATTTCGATATTGACAGGTTGATCCAGCGGCAAATCTTTAGCTCTACTTCCTGCAGACAGATTTATACAAAATCTATTAAATGTTGTGAATTCCAGAATTCACTTATAATAATTGGTAAATGTTGTGTTTATTCTGAGGGACAATAAGCTTGTTCCCTCCCCAGAAAATGAGTAAATCACACACAGCTTAGCAGTCAAAATACATGAGAGGTGGTAGAAACACCAACTTTCCAGGCTTTAGGATACGCCTCAGTGTTATAGTGACGTATTTACAACAGGAATGTGTGGGGTGTGTTTCAGTGCACCCTGAGGAGACATATAATTCATTCAACAACAGGAATATGGGAAATTAAATTAGATCATGTGGCCCATATATTTCCAAATATGGACAACAAAATTATGGACTGGTGAATTCAGAGAATGCCTCTGCCACCAGAGCTCTAGGCCCCAGCAGAAAACATAGTCTGCTTTTGTCCTCCTTCAGCCATGACCCCAGGCCTCCTGTTCCCACATTTCTAACTCCTTCACACAGACCACTGGTGTTTCCGATGTCCCTTCGAACTCCTGTTCTTGCCTTCACTGCATCTGCTCTGCAGCTGTCATGGGACATTCCCTCATGGCAGTATATCCATGTGCCTCCTCCTCACTAAGCAGAGGACTCTTGATCTGCGCCAGTGAATCTGTCTGCTTTACAGTATCTAAATGAAGGCTAGGATCAGCCATATCAGCCATGCTGGTCGCTGTGGATGCTGCTTCTCTCGATATTGCTAGTTCAGCCTTGTGTCTTTCTATAAAGTGGGACACATGGAGTTTCAGTTTTGATTTTCTGAGCTTCATTCCAGATGCAGTTTGTTGGTGTCCCACTAAGATACTGCTGTCTTGTTCAGTAGATGTGTACCTTACTGAGGATCTTCAAGGAGAAGGGCTCTAGCCCGTGTTAGAAGTAACTAGGCTGGTGGGGACTGTGTGAGAAAGTGGTGGGAACTGTCAGGAGACATGGTTGCTGAGCCAATTGCAGTTCCTCCAGACAGTGTGGCATACTGATGTTTCCACAGTAACTCTCCTTATGCAAGCAGCAGCCTGCTCTTTAACCCGTGCCTAGAAAACTACTCTTTGATGAAGTGAAGGGAAAGCTCATGAGGCTCTGAGGGGCCTAAGGCCAACTCAGCTTAGATGCTGACAGCGAAGAAAGGAAGAACTTCCAATGAAATTGAGTGTGTTCCCTATATGTGGCTGTAGTGACCTGAAGGAGATAGGGATGCTGAGAACCTGGCCTTTAATTAACTGTTTCTCTTTTTCCACCCATCTGCTTTCCTCCTTGTCTCTGGATTTCAGCCAGCACGAAGGCAAGGTGGATGGAGTACTTGTTTAGGCAGCATTTCTAACACAGCTTCAAAGACCCATGAGATTAAGCTAGTTCAAATGATGTTGACCCTTCAAAATCTGAAATACTGCTGTTGTCAACCCTTAAATACTTCGTGAGCATGCAGTTTTCTCCAGGGGCATTGCAAAGAAGAAGGAACTTTGTTTAGAAGTAGAAGCTAGGTTTCCAAAACAGGAAAGGGTTAAAGCCAGACATACACTGCAGTCAGTATCAGTTTTAACCTATGTAAGGATTGAGGAAAAAACATTTCAGAAGTGACTTCTTCAAAATGGTACAACAAAGAGAAAGGATGTTCAGCAGGAACACCTCACTTGCTGGTTAGTAACATTTGCTGCCTCTGCTGCCACCCATCTCCTGCATTGAATGAGGAGTCCGTGGTACTACCATCCTCTCTCTGGATGATGGAAGCATTCAAACATTGCCTCAGTCAAAATTTAGAGGAGGAAACTTAAATAAAAGTTTTTATCTGAAATCATTACAAGCTGTACTAGTACAACTGCGTATGGCTATGTGACCAATCTCTGAGTCATTGGATGCTTGCACGTAGGTACACAGTGAGGTCTTTACAGCTCCCGACCTCAGTGAAAGTTTGCCCTGAGCTATCAGCTGAGATAAAGCACGATCAAGTCAGTGCAAAGCCAAAGTGAATGACATCACTGCAGAGGACTCTAATCTCCAGGCTGTAATTGTATGATTTTGTTTCTCAAGGTGAAATCTTTTCCTTTATCTTTGGAGATAGTGCTTCTAATTAACTAATTATTTGGGCTGGTGAAAATGCCAAAATAAAAATGACCATCTGCAGAAATGGTGCAACTTTTTGGCAACGGTATGATGTATAGCTTAATTTCAGAAAGTGTGCAGGGTCCCTTCAGTGCAAATAGGAAAGCTAAGGACATTTGGATCTCTTAGGACAGATGGTCACAATGTGTGTATATAGGCAGGAATCTGAAGTACAGGAACAGTCTGGAACTTCTTAAACTTTGAGTAGATTTTAAAGCAATTAAAATTTGCAGATTTGGCTTGCTGACTGTTAACAACATAGCCTTTCACAGCAGGAACTTGTTACAGAAATAAAAACTGTATGACTCTGGGACATAAAAAGAATAAGAAATGGTTTTTCCTTAGGCTTTTCTATGACCTAAATCCTGGTGGTAGAATGGACAGGGTGACCCATTGTGTATCCAGAGAATGAGTTTGGGCCTCATGCTGAGCAATGTCTCCACACGGCCATTCAAGCAGGAGAGCTGAGCATGGTCCTGCTGCTCACCACATTGCCTCTTGTAGTACATGGGTACAGGTGTTGATGTGCTTGCCTACACAATGTCGAAAGGACTTTCATCCTTGGAAGAGGTCTATGATTGTCCCCCAGGAGTTCAGGGGAGGTTGTGATTGCAAACACTGGAGGATTGAAATCTTCCTGGAGGCCACCGCATGTTCTAAAATATGAGGTGCCAAAGAATTTGCTGTGGGCAGTCTGGTGTGGCTTCTGCACTAGGGGTTGAGCATCTCAGAGAGTTCTGACTTTAAGTTTCCGTTTGGGTAGGCCTTTTGTCGTGTGAGTGCTTTTCACCTTTCCAAACAGCCACCATAAATGCAATTCTGACTCTAAGGACTCAACAGGCAGGACCAGGAACCTGCCAGAAGAGCCAGTTCTGAGTAGTTTTGAGATATTTGGGCACACTTGAGGAGTCTTGGATTAATTTCTCCCAAGTGCTGATGCCCAAAGGAATTGTTAGCAAACAGATGGGGGTGGTTTTGCTTTCTAATACAGGGAAGATGTTTTCCTCCATACTTCATACAACATAGCGACTACCAAAACTGGACAGTAATAGAAGAGAACTACAGTAGCACCAAAATGGCAGGAGACACATCATCTCCTACACCGAAACATTTATGGTAATGACAGCTACTGTGAGAGAATATTGTTTTATCACAAGTCTGATCTAGACAGTGATTTTTTTTAAATGCAAGCAGAATGCTGAAACAGGGAAGCCCTTTCAGTTTTGGTAACACAGCTGTCATACTGTGAATTAGTCTTGTGTGAGAGCATTGTTTATAATTTACAAAGCAAAACCAAAATTCAGTTCTTGTCTTCTCCCAAATACACTTTCATTTTACTGGAGGATTGTGACTCTAAGAACTGGCAGTAGGATTTTGAGGCTTTCAAATCTAAATTGAAATTGAGCCCTGCAGCCTGCAGTCTTGGATGATGGCACATGCAGAGTCTAGTCCAGATCCCCATCGTGTTTTTACATCACAGACACTACCTTCTCTGTTAGCACAGTGAACCAAATAATTAAGCATCCAAGATGGGATTTAGGTAGAATTCACCCACCTAAATCAGAAACACGATTAGATTTCCTGCCTCAAACTTCAGGCACCTCTGATTTTATCACTAAAGACATAAAGACTTCCAAATCCTGATAGTTTTTGCATTTCGCACAGTTATTTCTGATGTAGGAATAAAAGTTACAAGTTCTCATCTCCCAGTCAAAATGAGAAAATTATTTAGGGTAAGGAGATTTCTTAAGCAGAAACCACATATGAAGTTTGAAACAGTCTGAACATCTGGGTTGTTATATTAAGTCTGAAGAGCTGGATTAGTGGCTAGAAAGCAGGTAAGATTGGAAAGGTTCATGCTAATACTTTCATGATAGGATTTGGCTATCACTCGTGCACCTAACATGTCCTCATATTGTGCTGTTGTAAACTCTTTATGGTTAGATCAGACTGTCAATCACAGCTTCCATTGCTTTCCCAGTTCAGAATTTTTCACCACCATAAATTCTGAAATGTTTTGTCAAGTCTAATTTTTATTTAGGCAAGTGATGAATCTTCCCCTTGCTCTGGGACCTTGCAGATTTGTTTTGAATTTTTCATGCAGTAATAAATCCATATTATGGAAAAATCCACTCTCTTGAAAATGCACTCGTTCATACATTTTGAAGTATTTAAAAATAAGAGCCTCAGGCCAGATTTTGCAGTGCAGGAATCAGTGGGAGTTCTGTTATCTATAGATTAAAAGCATTGTCTAATTTTGAAAAAAGAAGCATGAGATATTAAACTGATTCTTCAGTAGAACAGTCCTTTCTACTCTGAGATGAATGCTCTAACAGCTTGATTTTTTTAATTTTTAAGCAAAAGGAGTTGGCTAAGCTGAAGACATTGATTCCCTGTGTGGATGGCAGTCCATTTGTACATGCCTACCATTTCACTGATTGAGGAGATAACAAATCTTCAGTGAAGTTACTGATGAGTCAGAGGCTGCTGATTTACAAGTAATTCTAGGTTCCCCTGCCTGTGGCAGGAGTTGTGCCTCGTCTCAACAAGTCAGAAGTAAACTCTTAATCGGCACAAGCTGTTCTAGCAGGGAGGGCTAAGCGGCTGACCTTGGTAAAGCAGACCCACAGAAATGTATGTTCTTGTAACGGTTTTGTGCACTGTCTTTGTTCTAAACGTGATATAAAGGCGTTGCACTGCCTGTCTAACTGCAACTTATGGGTACTTTTTAAGTCAAGGAAGCAGCAGTCTGGACTTTTGTGATGTTATCCCAAAGTGAGTACATATTGTCCATTAATATAGTACAAACACAGGTTAATAACCGATGCCATTGCCAAAAGCTCTCAATAACTATGCAAGTTAATTTGATGCTTCCACTAGTAAATCATATCACATTTAACCACATATATATAGTAGAAAATTGTGAATTCCTAATTGTTATTAAAATGAATCGGTTTATAATTTTGAAGTTTCTTTTAAATGGAGCTGATATTTCATCAGTTCATTGGTTAGAAATATTTTACATAAAAATCTGTTCCTTGACAAATGCTGCTATTAAACTGGACTTTTACCAGGAGCACTGCTGCTATTAAACTGGACTTTTACCAATGGAGCAGATTCTATTGAATCATCCCTGGATATTTTCCTTTCCTTTTGGAAGCAGTGAATAATCTTATTTCATAGCCACTATCAAAGGAAATGACTTATCAGTGAAGCAAAGGGTGGGTTTGGTCTAACCCTCATTTTGATTTGGCAAGCTGCAGGTGCTCTACCTCGGCTTTACTGGGCATCATTCTGCAGCGCTGGCTGCCTGCTGCCATAGGCTTTAGTAGGGAGTGATGGTGAGCAGGATCTCTGCAATAGCTTGCCTGCCTGTGCAGGTCCAGACTTCTGTGTAAAGCCTGAGGAAAATGCAGATAGCCTGTGCCTTGTCTTTTAGCTTCCAGAGAGTTACAAATGGACTCTGAGTGATGATGGAGGACTTCGTGTTGGGCATTTGGCATGGTGAAACGACTTGATCTGTCAATGTGATGTAATTGCCATTTCAAATATTCTATATTTTATGGACACTGCATGAAAATTTATTAGTTGATAAATGTAATTTTATTTTTATTAGAATTAAATTTACCCCTGGTTTGGAAGGCATTTCACACTTCAGTTCCATTTTACTCTGGGTGGATCATCAATTTTATTTTCCTTAAGTTGAACTGAAATACAATTTGGAAAAGGAACTTGAGTGCACTAGGTATGGGAATTACTAATTGATCTCTTCAGGGACATTTTTGAGTGATAGCTGTAGCCCTTACGTCCAGCAATAACTGAGCCATTGAAGTGATACAAGGAAGAAACTATGTAATATCAAACAGGAGGATTATGTTTCTACAGAGGTCATACACTAACAGAAGTATCTGCTACATAGTCAGCCAGCTGTTCCCTAAAACTCAGACGTATGACTTGCAATATGGCTTTCTTTGTAAAGTGAACTCTTCAAAGCCATCTGTACTTACCAATCTAAAGTGTTATAGTTACTCCCTCCATATAGCGTCTGAATGCAAACCATTAATTTTTCAGAGATGAACACAAACCAGTGCCTTAGAAACTGCCGCTAACACATTAGGAAAATATTCCAAGTATTTCCAAATCTTCCACAGTCTATGTTAGGAAATTCAGTCTGCTGTTGACTGAAGCTGGTTTTGTGTCTGCCTTCCCTGAAGGCACTGATTTTGAGAAAGTTTCGGCTCTAAGATGTGAGATTTGTCCAATCTTTGCTGTTATCTGGAGGTTCCTGAGCTCTTTAAAAAGCCACTAAAGATCTAAGAGATAATATCTTAATCATACCAGTAGCACTGAATTTTTCTCACATTTCATAGCCTGTGACTTTGATGGCACCACTCATGTGAATACTGTTCAGCCTGAAGAGGTTGTGGAGATCTAGACCTTAATTCGATCTATATATAGAACATTAGACCAAGAAAATCTGTCATCTTTCTGTGGGATTGAATCTGCCAGCCCTGAGGTATCTTATTAATCATTTGCTGGCGAAAGACTGGTCATCAATGTAGGAGCTTAGACTTCCGAAATAGTATTTCAGCTGTTTGAATTTCAGCCTTTGAAGGCCTCTTCATTGCAAGAGCTGAAAGATGGATAAGCTTTCAGAAGACTTGATGGTGACGTACTCTGACTCCCGCAAAGGAGGCATCTTGCCCACCCTGTGGGGAACGGCGAAAAGAGAGTCCAGAGTGCTCTGCCACCAACCTGCTGGGAGATCCCAAGAGAGCTAACTACCTTATCAGCCACCCAGAGTTATCATATCTGAAACGGTGATATTTTTTCACCTCTGTAAACTTTGTATTTGAGACTAGTAGATGTCAAGCACTGAAGATTATTATTATTTGTAGGCTCAAAATTGAACAGTAAATGGCTATAGAATTGATCAGCTATGTCCTGTCCTACCACTCATTGAAGAGGAGGCTGCACCACCACACAGCAAGGAATATAAGGTATTCACCATGCCAGGAGCAAGAGGCAGAGCCTATGGCCATGCCGTCACTGCATGGTAATGAAAGAAAGAAGGCAGCCTGAGGGGGGCTGGACAAGAACCCATGGTCCGAAACAGCACTATGTCATGTCTTATTTCTCCTCTGTCAGTGATGATACAGCTTCTACAAAACCCTGACAGAGGAGTGTATATCAGCTGATACAAGAATTAACAGCTTGGAAGGGCTATCACTGTATGTACTTATAGTGCCCATATGGGTGCCACTACCACAGTACCTTAACAGGCTCAGCTGTACCTGCCTTCACAGCACCTGATGGGGCATGGATTTCATCCAAGGGTGCTGGGGGCTCAGTAAAAGCAAGGGCTTTTTAAGGGCTTTTATCACCTAAAAATGCAGATACGTGTCAAATGAGCTCTCCAGACCACTTAACTCTCAGCAAGTGTCCTAAGCCATGGCCCACTCCATCTTGTTTTGGAGAGGACAGATGCTTTCTCTGTGCTGTTTACTAAGCACTTCCTTGCTGTTGATCTCAGGTGATGGTGGCCAGCAGGTCACGAGAGAGGATGCAGGGAGGATGAGGCCAATTTTCTACTCATGTCTTTGCTCCTTGGCAGTCACTTCTTCATGAGATGCCCTCTGTAGCTGCACCACCCCGTGCAGGAGCCTGTCTCTCCCTGAAATATCTAGTAGCTGGTGATGAGCCCATCTTCTGCCCTGAAACAGTTTGAAAGCAAGCCAGCTTGACTGGGGTAGACAAGTGTCCAGAAGACTCATTTTTCTTCGTACCTATTTTACTGCAGTGGATCTGGGAGGTGATATTGGCTGGAGGAGGAAAGCTCTGTGGGAAGATGCATCTCCTGTCCCCAGTGAGTTCCAGTTTGGAAGTGACCCTTTGCTTCTTTCACTGGTCCCTACTTTTGTCTGATGTCAAATGGCTCAGGGCCCAGTGCTGTAAGCCTGCAAGGCAAAGGTAGCCCTTTTCCCAAGAAGCTTGAAAAAGCGTCCACATATTTGATTCATAGCAGCAAACCTCCTCCTGCCTATGCTGAAGTTGCTCACACCTGTACTGAGCTCTGTGGATCTCAACAGGCAGGGAACCCGCCACAGCAGACACCAAAACTGAAGCTTCTGATTTTTTTCAACCTTGTTATGAGATGCAGCGAGGAAGCCAGAGCCTCACACAGCGAGGCAGCGACTGTCTCCTCGCAGAAGCAGTCACGGGACAGGCATACATGGGGCATGCTGGCAGAGGATGGGCTGCAGTATTCACTTAGTCTGCAAGGCAGGTTGCAGCCTATTACAGGTGTTAAGTTCATCCTTAAAATGTGCTGGGAGTTCACTCACCTCTGTGTATCATACTCATTTTTAGATCCTCTTTAGGAAATCTGTGCCAGCCAAAACAGAAGCAGGGAGGGGTATGTATAGATGTGTGTGTGTGTGTGTGTGTGTGTGTGTGTGTGTGTGTTTGTTTTTGTGTGTGTGTGTGTGTGTGTGTGTGTGTGTGTGTTTGCTTGTTGAATACTGATGGAAGTATGCTTTCCAGGTATCAGTGCCGCAATGGCAAAGGCAGATCTGCAGGATGTTCTTTTCACTGCCGTAATATGATGAGGTCCCACACTTTGCTGGGGCAAGCAGATGATCCTCGGCACTGATTTTTCCCCGCTGAAGAATAGCCAGTGCTGTCTGCGCATTGCTCACCACTGGAGAGCCAGACTGTGTGTTTGTGCAATGACGTGGATGGTACTGTGCTGGCACATCTCTGTGCCTCTCAGTGGTGCCTCTGTTCAAAAGAACTGAGAATTACTGTCCCCAGGTCAGTGCTGTGCTGCTGTTGTTCTGCCATAGACCACGACCTCATTGCTGTGTTTGCTTGAATAGGTAGTTGACAGGAAGGTCAGGGAAATACAGCTAGTTCTTGTAGAAATATAGATGAAGTACTTATAAACTTACCTATTTACCCTGTAAGAGAATTTGGAAAGGAATAATAACAGTGCTGACATGCAGCCTTATGTTGCAGTTTTTATCCCTACATCTTGCAACAGTTTGGAAAACTGGGGCTACTGTCCCTGTCCTGGAGAAGGAGAAGCAGAGGCTGGGGTTGAAGATCTTACAAAATCATCCAACAAGCAAAGGGAAGAGCTGAGGCTGGAACCCACATCCTGAGAGGAATTCCTGTCCTCTACCCACAGTGACACTCTGCCTAAGTAAAGAGAGGTTAAAGCCTGTATCATAAAACTCAAAAGATTAAACTTAAGGTTGTATATCTACATACCCAAGTTAAAGCATCCTGACTTTCTGAGTGCTTAGAACCTCGGAAAATCAGGTCACCTTCTAAAATAAATTCCAGGGTACTAATTTAGCAGCAAATTTTCAGGCACTTGTGACCTGTTTCTTAGAGGCACCAGATACCCACTAATCTGATCACCAGCTCCTGCATTTCAGAAGGCAGGCCCACGTGTACAGCAGGGTTTGCCTGAGCGACGGCTGTCACGGGGAGGCAGCACTTAGGACTATCTGGGGATGTCACTAGGACTGTCTTGGTGCTGCCCAGCCTGATGCTGATCCGCGTTGCGGAGAGCAGGGAAATGCACTGGTGCCCACGAGGCTCTCCAGAATGACCGTATTGCTGCAAGGAGACTGCCTTGCAAGGCACAGGCTTCAATTCTCATTTGCTCAGGACAGAAACCAATAGTGTGTGATTTAATCGGGGTAAAAACAATTCAGTCCTTTTTGCTGGGGGAGAATCAGATGGTGAGGGAGAAACAGCATCTCATTGGGAGACTGTTGGTTAGAAAAACATGTGACAAAGTCAGATCACAGGGCAGTGGCTGACGTGAGCATCCATTGTAAAGATAAATGCCAGAGCTGAGTGTTAACACAGAAGCTAGCTATGATGTAATCTCCTTAAAAGCCTTTTTTCCACAAGGCCTTTAAATGCTACTGCTTCTCCAGCTCGTGCTTTGGAGAACAGACTCTCCCTCTGTTCCCACTAACCCTGCTCTCCTCCAAAAGACCTTGGCAGCTGAAACCATGTTTTGCTCCTATTTGCAGGGTCGTACCTCAGTTCTGGCGGGTCCCATCAGCTTCACCAACAGCCTAATAGGATTAAGGCTGGCAGATCTGGCCCTCAGCCTGTCAGTTGTTTGGAGCACAGACTTTCCCTCCCTACTTTTTATTATAGTCCTTTGACTGCTCTGCTGTATGCATCATCATCCTTCCATAAGCATGTAGGAGTCTGAACTGAAATACTAGTTTTCCTCTGCAGCTGTGCAAAACCAATACAAGTTATCCCACAAGCTTAGCATCAGCCCTTCCTGTCCACCTGATGGGATCCCACCTCATTTCTGTCCATAGGTGTCAGCCACACAGAGCTCCCAGGCACAGCATCAGTCTGCCAGGTTGGGGCAGAGATCTGGCCCCTGCCTGGGAAGTCAACAGGGGAGTTTACTGCTTCCACCCCTGTAGTGTCGTTATGGACAAATCTAGTGTTTGCGTCTACTCCCAAGGAGGAGGCAACACGATCCAGAGGGTAGGACTGGCCAGGAGTCAAAAGAGTTTTTGTTCCTTGGCTTTTTCACTGAGCTGTGGTGACTTTGCACAAGCTGCTTCCTCACAGTGTGCTTCACTTGTGCCTGGGTGACCAATACTTTCATCTGCTATTATTTTTACTTTGGTCCTAATGATATGTTCATTTTCTAAAGGACTCTCAAATCTGCCAGGGAAAAGCAGCTGCATGAGACTTACCAAGACAGCACAGCAACATGGGGCTTTAGTGAAATCCACTGCAAAACCCAAACCTAAATTCATGCAGGTTCAATAACCTCTGAATCTTAGATCTTAAGCACCACACTCAAAACTCCCCCACTCAGCTCCTCTCTTTTTTACTGGCTGTATGCAGGCTCAGATTTTTTCACTGGTGGTTCCAGTCCTATTTCGTGCAAAGAGCCATGCACTCCTCTATTGCCCATGACCTTCAGAAAACTCCTGCAGAACTGCCCCTTTCCTCCACCTCCTGCAAACTCCAGTCTCCAAAACTAAACACAAAACTGAACGTGTTTCTTGTTTCAGAAGCGAAGTATTTTTAGAAAGGGGGAGAAAACTAAGGAGATGAGGGAATGGAGAGTGTAGAATAACAGCGTCTACACTGTAAAAGCTGCGGGGGAGGGAATTTCTCCAGCATCATCCCACACATGTTTTTATTATAGCAGAAGTTCCCACTGCGTAGTGATCGCAGTATCCCCCTTAAAAGTGTAGTAGGAACATATGCATGGAGCAGCTGCATGATATAAACTTGTCTGCAACATAATGTGATGAACAGAAGTATCATCTGCTACAGGAATAGCTGATTTCCACCAGTATTATTTAACCTAGCTACTCCAGGGAGGCAGTAAATCAGGACAGGCTTTATGCTGAGCACACCACTATTGCCTGGTAGTAGTTGTTTACCTGACTAGCTCAGGGTGCTCTGGAAATGGCCCTAAGTTTACAAGCCACAGGAAGGGTACAGATCTATGAGGAAGTAAAAAAAAAGGAAAAAAACAAACATAGATTTTTTAATGGATCAAAATTTACTCCAAAATCAGGTGATTCGTATTTTCTTTAAGCCTGTCTATTGCACATTGTGTACAGTTACAGCCATGCTCCAGAGGTGAGGGTGGTGGGATAGGATATTGCTGGTCTAAAGCAGTTCTTTGGTCTTTCCTCGCTGGGTGGTGTCTTCCTCCTGTGCTTGTTCTCTGTGACAGGATCTCAGGGAACAGGTCCAGCAGAGCAGCTTTCTGGGTCACTGCTCTTTGGGGACTATGATAATCCAAATCCTTTCCATCATGTTTGGATTTACTGGAGATGAACTTGCCCCAAGTAGACTTCATCTGTTATTGAAGCTGTCATCCATTCCTGCTTTACATTCCTGCTGCATTGGCCCGGTCCCTCAAGTTAATGATGGCTGTTAATAGATCTGGCTTTCTGTGCTGCCCATCCTGTGCCCTTTTTCCCACCCTGACTCTCTAAACAGGTGTTGTGGTTTAACCCAACTGACAGCTGCTTGCTCACTCCCCTCTGCGGTGGGATGGGAGAGAGAATGGGGGGGAGGGGAAAAGTACAGTTCGTGGGTTGAGATAAACACAGTTTAATAGAACAGAAAAGGAAGGGAAAATAATAATAATAATGATAAAAGAATTAGAATATGCAAAACAAGGGATGAACAATGCAATTGCTCACCACCCACCAACTGATGCCCGGCCAGTGCCCGAGCAGCAGCCCCTGGCCAGCTTTCCCCTGAGTTTATGGACTGAGCATGATGTCATATGGTACCAGGAGGGGAGCATTCTGTGCCCAAAGCCCTCCAGCCAGCAGCTAGATGGGTTTGGTTATGACCATGGCTTACCATGGGGTAAGGAAGTTGCCCCATTGCAGTGATGGCCAAATCCAGTTTATCTTTCTTCAAGGTTTAATTGTGCCTACATGCTGCTGGCAATGGCTCCTGGTGCTGCCACTGGCTCATGTGGTTGAGGCTAGACCTGCTTGGAGTCTTGGATCCATCATAGCTGAAATCTGGGAATGCCTTTACCTTCCCCACCCTGAGTCTGCTCACAGTCTTTGCTCTGCATTTGTGGCAATCTGACAGCAGTGCAGAGGAGGATTATGGCCTCTTGCAGGCTGTCTCTGAGGCCTTGGCTTGCTGGTCAGGGAGGGGGGCTGACCCAGCCCCTGGGCCTCCTGTTGATACCAGCCATTGCCTTTGGCGTTTGATGTGATGTGCTCCTGCATCAGTTCAAGCATGGCCAGGTGTGTTGTCTGCAGGCAACAGGAAGAGAGGGTGATGAGGTGATCTTTGGACCTGCTAGGAAGACAGTGAAGTGCATCCATTCATATCTTATAGCTCCTTTATCTTTAAAATGAATCATTTCAGACACATACAGAGGTGCCCCAAACGTGAATGTTTGCCTTCATGTGTTCAGCCAGTGTAAAGAATCTCAAGTGCAGGGAAGAGGGAGGGGAAAAAAGGAGTTGGTAGAGTTTCTCACATATTCTGTCACCAGCACTTACTACTTAATCCTGAAGAGCCACTCAGAATGCACACACATTTAACAAAACTGTTGGCAACAATTTCATTTATATGGATGCATATGTATACCCCTTTATATACATACATTAACTGTATATACACACCACATCTAGGTATATATGTGTGTTTATACACATACATATACATGCATGTGTATGCATATATGTATATACATATATATATTGTGTGTATATGTATCTATACAAACACCAGGGAGTTCCTCTCACAGCATGCAGAAACCTAACACAGTTAGACAAGCCTCTTTTTCCCTTGCCAGTGGCAAATGGCAGTCGTTCCTTCTGTGAGTCTGTACCCAACCACCTGCCTGAGCATTGCCTTCTGCGGGCAGCTGTGGTTGCAGTGTGAACATGAGTTCAGGTTGCCCTCTGGCTGTGCGCAAGCCCCAGGGCCTGTGCATTGCGGCTGGCGTGAGGCTGGGGCGAGCAGAGGAGCCACTGCATGGCATGTATGCATGCATGGCTTTCTGCCCTGGGAGGAGGCACCAAGGCTCCCCATCTCGTGGTCAGACTCCTCTCCCCCATCCTCCCAGGAAATTTTCCCCTCGAATCCAAGAGTGTCGATGGATATGGTTCAAATGGAACACATTCTTTGCTTATTCCTGCAATGCCATTTAGAATGACAGCTGAAGATCTATATTTGTATCAAGGTCTAGCAGTACCACAAACTTTATTAGAAGGCTCTTCTGAAGGATTTGTTTTTCCTGTGCTGGCTGCCTCTTGCTGTTAGAAGCCCTGGGTACACCCAGCATGTTCCTACCACCTGGATTATCCAAACACATCTGTAGGGGTTCCTACGTGACGAAACATGGCAAACAGAGGGGACACCTGAGCAGACACTGACTCACAGATCTCTCCACATGACCCCAGGTTAGGTAACAAAACCTGCACCCAGAGTGCCCACAGCCTCCAGGGCTCTGGGGACTGAGCTCCTGACCTTCAGCAAAATTTCAAGCGGTGCTTATGAGTGTCATCATGCAGATGCTGGTACAAGGTCGTCAGCTGGCACCAGTATCACAGCTGGGTGGACTTCTACATCACTTGAGCTCTTGACCCTTTTTTATTAGCTGCCTAAGGCTTCATTCTGATGTACAATTAAGTTAACCAGCATTAAGTTAATCAGCACTCACTTTGGGGTGAATTTACACTGCTGGAGGAAGTGAAGGGCCTTACATGAAAGTAGACAAGAGACCTCAGGATCAGCACTGAAGTGAGCTTTCTCAAAAAAAGTGTGGGCATGTGATGAAGGCTCTCCTTGTTTCTCATCTTTTATGCAATAGAGTGCTTATAGAGTAAATGTCCAAGTAAATGTCCAAGCCTTGGTGTGTAACTGTTCTTCTGTAGGGTTTCTCGTCCCAGAACCCAAGTTATTTCACATTAATCAGAGGGTTCATTGAACTCCTCTATTCCACAGGGGGTTGGATGAGACATCTTGATGTGAAGAGACCCAAACTGCAACAGATTCAAAATCCCTCTACATATTTAACTGGACATGGAGTGTCCTAGGAGTCTTTTCATATACCTTGACATCTGAAATCTATCTAAACCTCTCCATGTTTTCTGGGCTGGTTCCTGCATCCCAATGTGACAATGGCTGTAGGAACTAGTGGCTTCTTTCTGTCTTGCAAATGGAGGTGCCAACATGCAAATTATTTGAATATATCCAAAAAAAAAAGGCAAATAAGAATGAAGATGAGACTAGAACCCCAAATCCTGCCTTAGCCAGCAGATCAACAGGTCTCTAGAATGTGACATACACAGAGGTTTCTAGAAACACATTGCCTGCATCTCCAATTCCTTCTAAGTTCTAACCAAGACTGACAAAACACTTGAAGCCCTTGGAATATGAGCCTGTCTTCAAAATAAAATCCAATATTGCTTCCTAGCATGCTAATTAAAAGTGCATGGCTGATTCAGGCAGCAGTACAATAGCAAGAGGAGTGCTGCAGGCATAGAGATGACAGGGTTTAGCCTGTTGTGAGTATACAGTATTAAAAATGGGCAGATGTCTCATAAAGATGATTATGCCAGCACTCTTGACCTTTCTGTGAGAACAGGAATAAAAGCAGGAGGAAAAACAATAATCAGTTCTGATTTATTTTGAAAGCGCTCTTCCTTTTTTAGGCATGAAGTTACTCTTCTTGTAGAGAGGTGAGGGGGGTCACTGTCACCCTTCCACGTCACATCAGTGCACACTCATCAGCTGCTTGGGACTGAGCCTGTAAGCAGATTGACACACTCAGACCTCAGCCAGAGACACCTCCCCTGGGATTGCACATGGGAGCATGGGTCACTGCCTCCCTTAGCTATTTTCTGGCTCAGCCTTGTGTTTGGTTTGGGTTGGGTTTGTTTTGCTTTGTTCTGTATTATTTTGTTCTGTTTTGTTCTGTTTTGTTTTGCTTTACTTTGCTTTGTTGGGCTGGCTGATGGGTGAGAGCTGATGGAACGGGATGCTCTGATGCAGGCTCCCTGCCTCAGCATCGCTGCTGAGGGCTGCGCAGAGGCACCAGCCCAGCCCAGCATAACCCCCTCCAGACAGACTTGGTGGTGTTACTTTCTAATGTCCTGGCATTCCCATGCGAAGAGTGGTTAGCCTAAAACCCATATTGCAATGGAAAGTAATAACCCTAATCAAAATAAATGACAGGAGTACTGGATTTCCAAAATCCAAGCCTTATAAAGTACAGCCATGACCACTAAAGATAACCTAAGGGTGTATCCAAGGATTCCAAGTCCCATTTCTATATTCTGTCACAGGCAGTACGTGTCGCTTTTATAACATACACAAAATGATTTAATGCTTAATCCAGAAGATTAAAACAGCTTCATCACTGTTTTTTGGTTTTGGTAGCTCAGGGCAATTTTGAGAGTGACCCACTCCGAGATTTGCTAAAAAAGAAATCAGAGACTTCTTTGTAATTTTATGGAAACTTCCTTTCCAGTGACACAACCTCTATTTTTGTGCCTGGACATTGAGGGAAACCCTCTGTAGCTGAAGTAATCTTTCCTGGTATGCACATTTCTGTCTTGAGCCATGTGTGTACAGATACTTGCTAACATTAGAACTGGAGCTGTGTCTTTATGCTGAGCCTTCAAAACAAATATAGTCAAAGAAAGCAAGTGTGTAAGATTTTTGTGATGCTGAAGTAGTTTGCAGGATGCCTTTGCTCTAAAAGTACTTTTTCATGAATTTATTTTCAGTAAGTTTGATCCAGCCGCCCACTGTAGGTCTGAAATGGGTCCGTTTATTCATTGTATTTATTTAGGCCCGGTGCTCTTGGGAACAGGAGAAGCTGTTGGCCCTCTAAGAGTAAACATAACCAACATTTGTACTTCATATATTTTAAGGCCAAGAGAAAAAAGGCATTGTGCTCATGTGGACTTTCCAGAGACAGAGCATTTTCTTTACTTACTTAATTGTTATTCTGAGTCCAATCTCTTTAGCTGAATTTAGACTTCTTTTAGGAAAAATGAAAGGTCTACCTTAAACTAAATTTCTCAGTGAAATACTCCACCAGAGCTGATAGACTATTGTAATGAATAATTACTCTTAATGGTAATAATTACCCTATTTCTAATCTAAATAGACTCCACTTGTGGTGAAGTACATTCCTGAGTCATTTACAAACTCTACCAGTATCCATCATCCTCTTTTGGGGAGAAGGGGGAAATCACTGTTAAAAAACACCTTCTTTCAGCAGTGACTTCCCGTTTATAGTTAGATTTTGAGACATACCAGTTCTCTGGCTTTTAACTGAATTTATGTGTGCCACACTTACTGTGTGGCTTTATAGTTTCAAAACCCCAACATCATGTGGAATTAAGTCGAATGTTTACCAAAGTCTAAAGTTGTCACGCCAGCACTAATACATCTGTTTATCAAACTAGTAATATCCTCAGAAAATATCTAGTTAGTTTGACAGGATGTGTTTTCCTAAACCTATGCTGTTTAGCATCAATTATTTAAATATTTTGTTAATTGATTGAGATCTTCACTATTTTGGCAGGACTTCTGTCAGGATGACAGGCTGTGTTTGCTTAGCTCACCGTGCTTATCTTCTTTAAAATGTCATCACTTTCCTACCACTTTCCACCCGACGCTGTGTTCAGTGTGCAGAAAGACACTTCAGGGTTTAGGAAAAAAAGCACATTTTCCTCAAGTTTTGCACTGTGAAAATCACTTTTTTTTCATTCAGCTGATTTTGAGGCTAGTGAAGAGCAGCCAGGAATGAGCCAAACCAGGAGGCAGTCGTGCTCTGAGCAGCTCAAGCTGCTCACATGAGACTGGTGATGGGTGCCGAGGAAGCAAACATCATGACCAGGCTGGCCAACCCTCAGCTCTTGGTAGCACTGCGGTAATGACAAAGGGACTCCCTGCACCCAGGGGTGTCCTCTACTCCCCAAATACACCACTGCAAATGACAACAGTATGTGGCTTGCTGTTTATTTACACGACAAGGGAAAGGGCACAATTTGGTTCTGAACCCATACACCTTTTGGGGGTTTATAATGGATTCGAAAGAGGTGGTACAAAGATGGAGGCAACCATGAGAAATGTTTTCCTGCATTTTGTCAAAGGTTTTGTAAGATGATGAAATAACAATTGTCACCGTTATAGGTAGTGTAGGACATCATCTGCTCAGTGTTTTTTATTATAATTTCAGTATCTTCCTGGAGGGGGCTTTTGTCTTCGCTCCTCCAGAGAGGGCTCAAGAAATGCATTTCTATTACCTGCAAAGTGGCACAGTTGAAGGATGCTGCAGGCGTCCTCACCCCAGGATCATTTCAGATCATTGAGGGCATGACACATGTGGACTCAGCCCCTCCCAGGTGCAGCCTGTTTTTTCTACACTGCAGGCGATGAGCTGGGGTCTGGGACACAGGCAGAGGATGGAGAGCCTCCCCAGCCCTGGGCTGCCCCAGGGAGCAGAGCTGTGAGCTCCAGCCCAAGGGGACAGAGACATCAATGCCTCCCTAACATCAAGAGCTCAGTGTAGGACTCACCAAGAGGCACCTCTCTGAGGACATGGTGTGCCCCAGGCACCTTGCTGGCTCTTTGGGAAGTTTCCCTCGTGGCTGACTTTCCCAGCTGCACACAGAAGCATCCTGCGGGCCAAGCTTGGGCATCCCATCAGGATAAGAGGATTAAAAGCAGTTCTGCTCTTCCTCAGAGGATAATTGTGAGGAGAAATGCATCAAGGACGTAGAAATGCCACAGTAATGAGGGCTACATGCATACCGAGAAAGGCAGAAAAGAGCATGAAACTAGGAGCTTACTGGAAAAAGAGTGGATGTTTCTAAAGAAAACAAGATTACCTAACACTGTAATAATAAGGGGCAGAAGTAGAAAAGAATTTTTAAAGCTGTATAAACCCACCAGCCACTAAGAAACAGGCTTTGATAGCTTACAGTGTGATTTCTTGTGCTTCTTTCTGAGTGCCTGGTCTGGCCCAGTGGGGATTAGGTGGATTAGGGGTCTCCTCCACATCAGCAATTCTTATTTTCCTGTCATTAATAACTACATATAGGCTGTCAGGAGTCATATTCACTATTCAATCCCACATATATCTGTTTATTCTCCATGTAAAAATACTGTGATAAACCATCAAGGGGCACATGATGCACAGGCATGTGACAAACCTTGCTTTATACCCTGTCTCTGCCATTCGTCAATCTCATTTGTTGTGCCTAGGAGCAACCCAGTGTCACCATCTCATTTTGCTTTACAACTAGTTTGGTTGGTCATGCCTTTGAGGAAGAACAAGGACTAGATAAGGAAAGCCGTACTTGCCCCATTTTTTATGATATCATCTAATTTTACATGGCATCTGCTAATGGATGTGTTCCCTTTGATTTCACTGCAACCTTTTGTGTTTGTCAGGACACCACCAGGAGGGTAGGGTTGGCCCTGAGACTGCCTGCTCCTTCATGCAAGCATTTTGTCATCTTTGAAATGCCTTCTGTTCTGGAATCTTAGGAAATAACAATACTGAAAACTTGCAGAGAATGCTAAAAACATTAGCGTTATCACAACACAATAAATAGTTTCACCACCCACTGAAAACTGAATTCTTCAGCTGACATAGTAATAAAGTAGAAATTCAGTTGCTGAGATAGTCTGGGTGTGGACACATTGTCAAAAGAGGAGCCAGGAACCACTAGTTCTTAAAATAACTTAATTTTTCAGCTTTATTTTTCTCTCCCACAGGAAAAAATCCCCAACAAACAAACACAAAAATACCCCACCCTCACAGTCAATATATGTACAATAAATTGAAGGCAATATTTGCTGAACAAATATGATCATAGTGATAGCACGTGTTGAAGGCTGATGCATGTGAGAAAGATAGAACCTCTTAAGTGGCACCAAATGCTGAACTGCCTATAAATTACCGAGCTGTTGGCTTCATTATTTTGACTTGCTTCTTAAAGTTCTTTACCTCATCTTTTTCTAAGGTGCTCCTGCAGATTTCTTGCGGTATATGTTGTCAATTCTTCTATAGATCACGCAACTGGAAAAAAAATCTTTTCTCAGTAATTGTGTACTTCAGAATTTAGCCTAGAGTGTTAACCTAAGAGTATGTGTATGTCTTTTCCTAATCAAACACAGGAGGCACAGAGGATATCAGATCACAATAAACGATGAGGTGTGATGACGTATTTTAACTTGTGCAGCTATTTGTGATGTGTATAACTGGAAGTTGAGAACATAGGATATATCAGATCAAATAATTAGACTCAAAAAAAAGGCCTTTTGCTATATTTAATTATCTCCCCTACTTAGCTGAACATGTAGATTTAGACAGTTCTGTTGACTGATTCATTATTAAACTTCATTTAAGGTGACCCAAATTCTCACAGAGTTTATGTGGTTGCACGCACTGTGTTGAGTCTCTTCCACCTCTGCATACACTGGTACTGCTCGTGGCATTGTCTGATGCCCACCATCCTTCAGGAAATAAGTGTTCCCTCAAAGCATGGGAAAAGGAGTATGGCCCTGAAGGAAAATAACTAAATGCCACCAGTATTCCTTCTGATGCACAGTATTGTTTGTTTTGAGTGGTACTTACATAGACAATTCTAGCCCTAAATTGAATAAGAAAAATATAATAATAATAATACTTTATATTTTCATGAGTTAACATTTCTTAATGCTAACATTTCTTTACTATTGGACTTACAATTCAAAGACAATGTAACAGGAAAGAAGCTTATTAACTATAGTCTTCTAAAAGCAATTAATAAATGTAATAAAATTCCTGTTCTTTTAAAACAAATCCCCCTTCCTTGCTGCAAGGTTACAATGATAGCAGCTGCAACACTGATTGGTAGGCACTGCTGCAGCTCCCCGATAAACCTCCCCTAATGGGGTTTTAAAGCCTACCCTTATCAACGTAACATCTCTCTCTAAAACTAAATCTGATGCAAAGGAGATGGCAAATGCAGAGGGAGAAGAGGTTTCCCACAGGTAGCAGAGCTGAGCTTTCTCCGTCGTGCTGAGCACCAGGTTGTGGACAACACAGAGAACTTAGTCATCTGGGGCCATGACATAAAATATCTAGTACCAAACAGAGGAGTTGATTGCTTAGAAAAAAAATGGGTCCTAAACGTGAAATAACCTCTTTGCATGTATCTGTGGCCCTGGCATAGTGCTATTGCCTGGGTGACTGAAGCATATCTGATTATACACTGTTCATTTGGGAGAACTCATGTGTTTTTCCACACTATTTTTACAGCTCCCAAGTCTACCTTTTGTCCCACTGAAGAGACCTGGTGGCCAGGCCTGGTTATTATCATTGCAGTATGCTGTGCCACACTAGTGTTCCTCTTCGTAGTTGTCATCATTTGCTACAAAGCCATAAAAAGGTAAGACTCCAGATGCTTATACTGTGCTTAGGGCAATGCAGCCCCACAAAGGTTGAGCCAAGACTTGGCTGACATCTTGTTTTGTTTAAAGGCATCCTAAAGGCAAAATGCATCCTGTAGTCAACATGTGTTTTCATTGGAAAATCACTTTATGTACCATATCCTGCCTGTGTAAAGGGTGAAGTTCAATGTACAGTCATGGGCATGAGGAGGAGAAAAACTAGAAATGGGATAGAGCCACAATGTTCAGATTAATAAGAACTTCATCAAAGTCAAATTGCTGCAGGTTGCTGGGGAATGTGGATAGCTTTGGCTTGGTCAAGTGTACAGGTAGGAAACACTGTCCTATCCACTTCTGGTAGTATTCAAAATTTACATGTGGGATATGAGATTTTTTGGCCCAGGCCCATCGCTAATTGTGGCATTTCAATTGATGCAAGCTCTTCTAACTCAAACTCTAGGGTTTAACTCAAACTCTAGGGTAATTTGTGTTCGTTTTCATTTGGAGACTACTTCTAATTTATTTTTGCTTCAAAATGATCATCTACAGAATCAGATTCAAAACCTGTCTCTTTTAATGTTAAAAACATATGTGAAGCCTATGTACAACACAGTGTGTAATAACCATTTCAGATCACTGTCTTTGCAATAGATATGCTTGCTGTTGTGGTTTGAGCTCAGAAGGCAACTGAGGACCTCACAGCTGCTCATTTACCCTTGCCCCTCGGAAATGGGGAGGAGAAAAATACAACAAAAGGCTCGGGAATCGAAATAAGGACAGAGAGGGATGTCTCACCCATTATGGTCACAGGCAAAAGACAGACTTATTAGGGGAAGAGGAAGAACATCAGTTTAATTAAAACACTAACAACAACACTTAACAAACAGAATAGGACAGTGAGAAGTATTACCATATCTTAAAAACACCTTCCCCCAACCCTCCTCTCTTCCTGGACTCAGTTTTTCTCCTGATTTCTCTACCTCCTCCATTCCAGCAGCACAGGGGGGCAGGGAATGGGGGTTATGATCAGTCCCACTGTTCCTTCCTCTCTAGGGAAGAACTCCCCACATTCTTCCTCTAGCGTGGTGTCCCTCTCATAGGAGACAGTGCTTCATGAACTTTCTCCAACATGAGTCCCCGTCATGGGATTCAACTCTTCCTGTGCTGCTCCGACGTGGGTCACCCCTACATGTTTCAGTCCTCCCAGCACCGAATTACAACAGCAGGGGCTTCCCACAGAGTCCAGGGCCTTCTTCAGGCACAGTCACCTGCTCTGGCCTGGGGTCCTCCATGGGCTGCAGGTGGGCATCTGCTCCACCTGTGACCTCCATGGGCTGCAAGGGCACAGCCTGCCCTCTCACGAAGGGCTTCAGGGGGGTCTCTGCTCCAGCGCATCTCCCCCCTTTCTCCTTTCTTCCACTGACGTCAGTGTTCACACAGATGTTCTCCTCGCAATGCCTCCTCACAACTCCCACAACTCCTTCTCACAGGTTCCCCTTGTTAAATGCATTATCACAGGGGCGCAGCCACCATCACTAATTGGTCTGGCCTTGGCCAGAGGTGGATCCAACTTGGAGCCAGAGGAGCTTCAAAAAACTTCTCACAGGGGCCACCACTGTAGCCCCTTCCCCCGCTACCAAAAATCCCTGCTCCACACACAAACCCAACATATTTGCATAGGCCTCCAGTAGTTAGAAAGTATTGACTTCAATTACATAGAAAAATGGGAGTGGGAATAATTTCTTCATCTGAATAATGTTTCATATTTCTGGTGGAAAAAGTCAGAACTTGAACTGCAAGTCCAAAGTGTCAATTTAGAGAAGAAAGTAACTTGTGGGAATTGTAGCCCCGATGGACAGAGGTTTTTTTCTCCTCTGTTGGTTTCAGTATGGCTCTGACAACACCCCACAGTCATGGATTCATGGTGTCACTGTTTTATACCATGGGGGTCTTGGGCAGTAGCTGTTAGTACAGCCGGGTGACCCAGCCAGCAGTAGAGAATGCAATATGCAGTCCATAACTCTCATTAGATATTGCAGTGACATCTGAATTGCGGCTTGGATTAAAAGATGTTTTTTCAATTTTGTGATTTTTGAGTAATATGTTGGGGGGGGTGGTGAAGGAAAAGAAATCAAAATACCTTTCATGAAAAACGTTCTCTGCACGCAAAGCAATTGCAAGATTTTTGATGAGCCGCAACAGGGATATCACAGTGGTGGAGCATTGCACATGCTTTGTGGTTGTCTGAAAAATTTATGCAGAATTTGAAGGATAGTGTATCCAAGAGCATCAAAAAGGGAGAATTCAAATGAGAAGACAGAAGTCTGTATTTAATTTCTTATTAAATTTACATAAGTATCTTTGCTATTCCAGTTTAGCTAAAATGAATGCTTATTAATTTTGAGAAGTTGGAAAGTTTTTGCTCTACCAACAGCACTTTTAAAAAATCATCTATGGAGGACTGAAGTTGTAGTCCAGTTGGATTGGTACCACAGTGCTAAATTTCTTACTTGTAGTTCCTCTTTTACCATTGACTGCTCATATGGGATTGGTCCAATTCTACGTGGAAAGTTGTATTAGTTTCAAAAACAGATATTGTATTTGTCTGCCTAGTGCCAAATTGTGAATGATTTCTGCCAAGACTGCAAACTATACCTACAGGAGCAGTAACTCTCCAGGGCAACTTGTGCCTAGCAAGGAATTGCTCTTCAAATCTGCATTGATGCTGGTAGATGGGAGGAACAGAAAAGAAATTTAAACAAATTTAGAGCTGCCTGAAAAGGCTTTGGGAGTTCACTTAACACTCTCATGTTTTGTGTTGGTGAAGAATAATAACTGATACTTGATGAAGACACCCATTATTTTGCAAGAGTGTGAATATCAACATAAAAGTCAGCCGCTTGAACAGGCATTAGGCTCACAGAAAAGTGAAAATTCCTCTTAGATTTTCTTATTGTTGACATTCACACACCTGACAAACGCTAAGCTGAAAACTGCTCAGATGTGGGAGGGACAGCTATAAAAGAATCTTATTAATTATGTTTTTACAGACTAACTAGAGCATTTCTTTACATCAATGAATCGTCCTAAAACAGCTCTGCTAAAAGGATGCCTTGAAGTGCCTGGCAGCATTCCCCAGTAGTTCAGGTTCCTTGATCCACTGTAAAAGACATCTACTGATAAATGCTGAGAAATAAGACATTTCGCAAGAGAAGCATCTCTGCCTTCAACACAGAGTATTATCATGTATTGTTGAGCTGAACTGGCTTTAGCTAGTGTGAGAAATCCTTCACTCTGTTTTTTGCTGGGAGGTAGAGGTGGCTAGAGAAAGAGTAAGGGGATTAATCTGGGTGATGCTAAAGCCAAGAGTCTCTCCCTCTGGCTTCATAACCGTGCTCTGCCCCATCCTTTCTCACACCCCCATCCCACCAGCTCTCCTCTGCAGTCCTCCTCCCAGGACCTCATTCCTGCACATCTGGAATTGGGACCTCTGTCATTGCGGCATCTCCAACAAATCTGTCTCCCACCCCCATCTCCACTGAAGAGATGCTGAAGAGCGAAATAACAGCAGTCATCTGGTTGTAGGGTGTAGGAAGAGTTAAACATTTTAGTAGGAAAGTACAGGCAGAGATTTATTTGCAGAGAGCTTGGATCTGTTGTATTAATCCCTCACTTTCATAAGAATCAAATTTGAAGTAGAAAGAAAAAGAAGAATCCTATTGTGCTTAAGTTAAAATCTCATCAAAGGGCTAGACCCAATCAGACTCTCTCATGTCTGCTTTTCTGTAGCAGGAAGAGAGGGAGTGACTGTCCTTAAGCTATCATAACTCAACTGTATTTTTATTCAGTCTGTATAAAACCTGTTTCTCCTGAGGTGGTTTCTTTTCCCTCATAAAAGCTGAAACTTCAGCATATCACCAATTCTGGGCACTAAGGCTTTTTGTGATAACATACAACCTAGTGGATTGGTGCTTCTTTGTATAAAATAACTATGAGAACCAGGCAAGCATGCTGCTGCCTCCATCCCTGCATCTCCTGTGGAAATACTCAGGTTCTCCCAATAAGAAATGGTCATAAGAAATGCTGAAATCTTTTCCAGTGGATGGATTTGACCTCTCTGGTCCATGAGTGAACTAATATCAAAATGTACCAATCAGCTTTAGTTCTCCAAGAACTGCTAGACAGGTTAAATTCTTGGGAAGATGCATATAGGGCAATTCTTTGAATGCTCTTAAAGCAGCCTCTAAATTTCCTATGTGTGATGCTGGTGTCTGCAGTGTTGGACACTGCATGACCGGCACACCGGGTACCGATGTGTGCTGCTGCATAGATCAGGCACCAGAGGAGATCGCACGTGATACTGTGTTGTGCTGAAGCATGGTTGCACACAGGGTGATAGCACCCTCAGTTTGGCAGTGCAGGAACAACTATTTTCTCTGGTCTTGGTGACAGAGCAGTATTTCCTTTTTTTAAAAAATGTATATTTTCTCTTAAGAAACTTTTCCATGGCACATTAGAAAAAATTTAAGGATTGGCACTTAGCACCAGCAACAATCAGAGTCTGTGACACTTGTAGATTTCTAGGAGAGGCTTAATCACTGGCTAGGGCTCAGACCCACTGTAAGCAGTGGGACTTTCCTGCTTATTTCATGGATATGGAAAGTGATCTCACAACCATCGATTTCTGTAACACATAGCAAGAGCAGATGAGTAACTGGTTCAAAATTTTGAATACCTCCAGGTATTTCTCTACCATGTCTCTGTCTGTAAAAAACTGCCATTCTTTCTCTTTTCCTGCAAGACTGTCACCAAGAAGTAAAAGTAGGAAGTCCAAGGGCAATTCATAAACTAGCACAGGAAGGAGGAAGCTGGATCATTTCAGTATTACGTGGTTTGTGGACTTGGGCAAGTGCACTGTGAATGCCATCAGCTCTAACAGATCTTCATCTGGTGTAAATCAGTGTGGATTGAAAAACAATCAGCAGAGCTCGATTCATTTTAATCAGCTCTGGAGGTGGCTGTCTCTTAAGCTTTTTTTAACATCTCCAAGCACCTCAATAGTAAGACTGGAGGGAAGTAAACACAGTAAAGAGGATTAACAAGAGTTGTTTGGTAAATAAGCAACTGAGATGGGGGAGAGGGACCTGCAGTATGTAATCCTATTTTGCAGCTCACTGGTGTGTCAGTGTCTGTGAGGGGAGTAAGAGATTTACATAAAAGGGAAAAATAAACCCCTGTCTCCCTGTATGAAATTAAGATACTGGAGCTATCTCTCAAACCTTGAAGGGTTTGAGGAAGGCTGAGCATCCTGGTCTCCAGCTGATGCGCCAGCTGTGCAACCTGGCAGGAGGTGTTTCAGATGGTTTTCCAATATGTGAAAAACCTATACTTAGTCTCTCCAGAACATCCATACAGTCTGAGATGACCCATGAGCAGCCCATTGTGCCTAGGGACGTGACTCCTTGGCTCTGCTGGATTTTAGGTAGGATGAATACCTCTGCTCTCAGATGTACCACAGGGTTTGCTGCCAAAGAGCCCTCTTGCTAAGTCAGCAGAGAAAGTAGGCTGATGATAGCAAAGTTTTACATGATATATCTTTTACTCACTATTCTAACTATGTCAAGCCGGTGTTTTGTATGTGTCCCATAGCCTGAGAGAAAGGTACCATAAATGCCTACATATGCATTTCCTTAAATAGGTGTTGAGTTCACCTTCAAACAATAATTAAATGGAAGAAAACATTGTACTGAAATAAAATGACAGGTCATATTTAAACTGTCTTAAAATTCATTGCTCAGGTTTTTTCTAGGGTACTCAGCATTAGTGTATGATTTATGAACCCTGTATAATGCAAGGTCTAGTTTCAATAGCAGAGCCAAGGTTCTGAAAGTTGTTTTTGTTTATCAAAATGAAACAGGTGCTTGTGAGGGTAAAACACTGAGGTTTTCTTAAGGAGAGCAAAAAGTGGGAGTTGGGGCTGGCTGAGGTGCATGTCTGTCTCACTAAGGGATGTATGTCTCACTAAGCAGGCCATGGCCCTGCATCTCTCCCCCAGCCCATTTTGTACCACTCACTCCCCCAAAGGGCAAGGATTGTGTAGTCCTCCACGTGGCCATCTCCTATGAGCCACGGAGGCCAAGCACAATCTAGTCCAAAATCATTATTAATTGCAACAAAACAATGCTTTTCAGTGTGGGGAGAGAAGACAGAACAGTGTCCTAAACTTGCTTAATCGCTTTGAAGTGGATATTCACGGCATGGCTGATGACGGACAGGTCAAGGTGATTTGAGATTGTTAATCTCTTCTGTTCTCCCTGACACATTAGAAGAGTTCGTACTGAAATGGTGCCTTAATTCTCAGCAGGTGCCTGTAAAAGACAGCAATTACTCAGAAGATAAAGTGAGATAGTTGGTGGAAAAGCTGTGTTAAAAAGTGCTGTTTGAGTGAGGGACTTCTCAAAGAGAAGAGAAAGGTCAGTGGGGACAGATCTGTGTGTCTTTGATGCAGTTCATTGAAGTCATACTGGTTCAGCTCTGCAAAAGGGGTCAACCCCTAAGAAGTGCCATTCAAAAGAGAGTATGGTCTTCATCAGAAAGACCTGGGAATGTCACCAAGGGCGGTTGAAAGACAAACTTCAAAATTTTGGAAAAGCAAGGAAAAGACAGTCATGCTGTAGCCTGATTATCTTTTCCACTGGCTGAATGTTGATGCTTATCAACAGCAGGATCAGTATCTACCACTGAGCACCACTGGCCAGATCTTCTGTCACCTCTTACCAAAGCCCAACATCCCTGTGTTTTGCTTAGTCTCTATGCCTAATCATCTCCCAGTGGTGAATTTACTCACATCCTTGGAATGAGGTTGCAGACAATCTACTAATGACAATTTTTTATTATATTATATATTTTTTATTATATATTTTATATAAATTGTTTACCTTGACTTTAGTAAGGCCTTTGACACCCTTTCCCACAGCATTCTCCTGGCAAAACTGGCTGCTCGCGGCTTGGATGGGCACATGCTTTGCTGGGTAAAAAATCTGGCTGGATGTCCGGGCCCAAAGAGTTATGGTGAATGGAGTTAAATCCGGTTGGTGGCCGGTCACGAGTGGTGTCCCCCAGGGCTCGGTTTTGGGGCCACTCCTGTTTAACATCTTTATTGATGATCTAGACGAGGGAATCGAGTGCACCCTCAGTAAATTTGCAGATGACACCAAGCTGGGTGGGAGTGTTGATCTGCTCGAGGGTAGGGAGGCTCTGCAGAGAGACCTGGACAGGCTGGAGCGATGGGCTAAGGCCAACTGTAGGAGTTTCAATAAGGCCAAATGCTGGGTGCTGCACTTGGGCCACAACAACCCCCAGCAGCGCTACAGGCTTGGGGAGGAGTGGCTGGAGAGCTGCCAGTCAGAGAGGGACCTGGGGGTGTTGATTGACAGCTGGCTGAACATGAGCCAGCAGTGTGCCCAGGTGGCCAAGAAGGCCAATGGCATCCTGGCTTGTATCAGAAATAGCGTGGCCAGCAGGGACAGGGAAGGGATCTTACCCCTGTACTCGGCACTGGTGAGGCCGCACCTCGATTACTGTGTTCAGTTTTGGGCCCCTCACTACAAAAAGGACATTGAATTACTTGAGCGTGTCCAGAGAAGGGCAACGAAGGTGGTGCAGGGTCTGGAGCACATGTCGTACGAGGAGCAGCTGAGGGAACTGGGATTGTTTAGTCTGGAGAAGAGGAGGCTGAGGGGAGACCTCATCACCCTCTACAACTACCTGAAAGGAGGTTGCAGAGAGCTGGGGATGAGTCTCTTTAACTGAGTAACAAGCGATAGGACAAGAGGGAATGGCCTCAAGTTGCAGGGAAGGTTTAGACTGGATATTAGGAAGTATTTCTTTACAGAACAGGTTGTTAGGCATTGGAATGGGCTGCCCAGGGAGGTGGTGGAGTCCCCATCCCTGGAGGTGTTTAAGAGTAGAGTATGTCGACTCTTAAGTGCTTAGGGATATGGTGTAGTTGGGATCTGTCAGTGCTAGGTTAATGGTTGGACTGGATGATCTTCAAGGTCTTTTCCAACCTAGATGATTCTGTGATTCTGTGATTTGCAGGAGCTCTAAGCCCCAAAAGTTAGAATGAAAAAGCCAGAAAACTATGGGAATGCCCCAGCAGTTCCCACATGTGCCCCACGCTGCCCCAGGCAGGCTCTGCCCAGACTCATTCTGCTCCACCTTGAGGTGACAAGAACCCAGACCTGATCATGGAGCAGCTGGAGCAGCTAAGCACCAGTTGGTCCCCTACCCATCACACACATCCTACCACCTTCAAGATGATCAAGACTCTTCAGCACACCTCTCATCTCTGTGTGCATGCACCATTCCCCACCCCAGGCTCTGCCCTTTCTTCTTTTCTCCAGAACTTTGTTTCCTGCATCACCCCCACGTTTCCCCAGATTTGACCAGGCAGAAGATCCCCCTTCCTGCCTGACCTTTCGGCACACTTCTGGCCAGCAGCCTTGGCTTGGTGCCACCCTTGACTCCTCTAATTTGTGGCTTCTGCTGACTGTGATTTTGATGCCTGGCGCTAACCTGGACTTCTGTGCACAGAGGCCCTGGGGAAAGATAGAGCTCAGGGAATGTCAGGAGCTGTGCTCAGACGTTCTTCCTCCTGTGCAGGGAATCTCAGCCAGAGGTAACGAGGCATCTGACCATGGCAATGTTATTTCCCACTGTAATTTATGTGCATTAGTTTCATACCTTTGTCTAATTAGTCACAACTTAGTTTGCAAACAAGATCTCAGCTTTTCCATGCCCCAGACGAGAGCAGGTGTTGATAAAGGAAGGCTCAGGGGTGCTTGTCCACACCAACTGCTTTTGGGGGTCCCCACTGCTCTGAAGAGAGGTCACATCACACACACACACACACCTTGCTGTTCTGTCTGCTGCCATGCAGCCACACTGCCTGGGGAAAAAAGAGTATAGGGAGGGTCATGCTTTGCAGAGCTACGACGCTCCTCGGACACACATCAGTCGCTTGCAGCCACCCTCAAGCCCCTTGCAACTGTGCTGCCACCACTTGTGTGGCTGCATGGTCTGATTTCTGCTAGCTCTGTCTTTCCTTCTCTGCACCCCCTGTACTTACTGCTAAATATTTATCACGCTCCAGGGTTGCTAAGCAGCACGCAGCTCCCTGCTAGAGAGAGCCTTGCCACGAAAGCAAGACACGCAGTAGGTCAGCGTGGGCAGAGCTGGGGGTGGTAGAAGATGGCATCTGCTGGGGTGGTCCTGCTCTGCCACACACTTACCTCGCTCTGACTCCAGTGACCCCTCTGTCAGCAGGCACATGGCCACCCCCTCCAGTATGGCTAGGCTGGAGAACAATGCTCCTCGTTGGTCCATCTCAGAGAGTTGTTGGCTAAATAACCACATCAGAGAGCATTTGTGGAGATGAGTATCTCATCATCCATTCCCCAAGGTAATGCCAGGTGATGGAGTGAAGCACTGATGTAAAGGGTCTGATCCCAGCTGTGTGCAAGGCAAGAGTTGGAAAATAGGGTCATTCCTCATTCTGGCCTTTGAAAAGAGGCCACGCAAAGAGGTCCAAGGTGGAGAAATGGTGCCTTGTTTGGTGTCTGCTTTTTGAGGAAGTAGCATGAACCCTTATGAAAGATGTTAATACTCCTACACAGCAGGAACTCAGGCTAACCTGATTCTTCCCTTCAGTTGCTCTGAGCCCTGGGAAGCCAGTGTGGAGACTGGCTGAACTCAAACCCTTCCTCAGAAGTTGTCTCCAGTTACAATTGTCTAAAGCCGCTTAGCTCCCAAACTGTGCAAAACCAAATCTTTGTGTAGACATCAAGGTGTGCAGGACTTGCTGGTTGCTCTGCTTCTGTATGGGCTTGCCTTGTTGCACACCTAGAGCATTGAAAGGCTGGGACCACCCTGTGCAGTCCACTTACAGTGGGATTGCATTTATCCTGCAAAGAGCAGGGTCTGGCTCTTTAGACTCTTGTGAGTGGAGAAAGTCAGAAGCAGCTGCTTGGAAATCAGTGGTCTTATTCCAGTTGGTGGCAGAGTCAGATTGCCTCAAGTGCAAAGTGATCTAGATAGTTGTGAAGGTCAGTTCATTTTACAAGTTTTAATTTTCTTCTCAGCTCCTTGCATTTATTTGTGTTGCAGACACTCTTCTATTAAAGACATTTCTATAACAGAAAATCTGCAGAGAATTTTGGTTCATCTGCACAGAAATTAATCATTACTATTTAAATAATGTTGTGAAAGTCTATTTAAATTATTCTGTGAAATAGCAGTAGCCTTGTTCTTCTGTATGGATCAAGTCCATTGTTAAAGCTGTTGCCTATGTTTGCAAGGGATCAAATAGCAAGGTAGTTATCTACATTCAGCAAAAAATCTGAGCACAAAGTAGTACAGAAGATAAACTTTGTCTTGGCGATGGAGAAGTCCATTGCCTAAAATGGCACATGGCTGGTGAGAGACATACTGTCCTTCAGAGACAGCAAGAGAGCAGTGAAGAGTAGTCCTTGCTCATCTCCTCTCTCTGCCCCTTATTATTCCAACCCCACGTTCTTCCAGTACTGATGCCCACCCAGACCATGGGGCACCAACGGCCAGCCAGTTTGCAGACATGGTTGGGGATTCCTGCACCTTTTCCCTCCTCCATTTTCTCCTCCAGGGGGACAACTTCTAACTGGGAGCCCAGCTAAATAATAGTTCATAAATGTATTTTACTGGCCTCACTGTAGCTGAGCAGAAGCAGTTAGGTAGTTGTCATGTCTTGTTCAATGTATATGTTTAGATGCATTGACTATATAAAAGAATCAAGGTATTGATCAGGGTTGGTACAGCTGGGCACTTGAAAAGTGTATTTCTCCAGACTGCCTAATTAATGTTTGTTAAGCACTTTGAAGACAGAAAGCATTGAATAGTGATAGGTGTTTTTCAGTCTGTTCCAGAAGAACTGGAGAATTTTGAAGGACTAAGAGAAAGACCTCAGTTTGGGCTCCATGCCAGCACCTGTGAGAACATGCATATCTCAGTTTTGTGTGGGTCACAGAGAGCTCTCACAGATGTGTGCAGAAGTGAAGTATCAAATCTGCACATACATTAAGCTTGCGGGCACAAAAGCCCAGAGACTGTGCACAGTCCAGTTTGGGGGCAGCCTTAAATTTTTGTCCAGCATTACACAAGCTCCATGACTTTGATTTTAGTGAGACAGTAGCATAATGCCACTACTGCAGTAATGCATTTGGTCTGCTCTAATCTGGAAGATATTCATAGGAGTGCCTTGGGAAATGCTACTCTCTTCCCCCTTCTGGTCTGCATGAAATGGGGAAAAAATAAAGTGGGAGAGCTTATTGCCTTCATTATTAGCTGTTACCTATTCCCATCTATCACCCAGACCCGGGTGCCACAGCAGAGCAACTCACCCTAAGTCCAGCTCTGAACATAGGTATTGCCTTGATCACTGAGAATCAACCTCAGAGAAGCTGAAACTGCACCTGGAGTTCACTGAAATGATTTCTCCTGTTACATTGGTTGTTTCAGTTCCCTGAAGCAGTCAGTATTCCTTCTTCGATACTTCAGGGTGGCAGCCTTAGTAACATGGGACTGGAACAAGACCTGTCAGTCCTCAATATCGTGGGCACTGTGGCATTTGATCCTTTTCATAAACATATCAGTCTCCTTCTTGAAGCTGTGTAGTTTTCCCTCTCTTCCTGTTCCTCTTCCAGCAGTCCCAGTTCAAACCGTTATTCTTCTGAGAGTAAAAGAACCTTTTTGGCATCTTCAGCCTAAATTTACCCATGGCTTCTTCCCGTTTCTTCTTTTCAAGTGCTCTTTTCCATTTCTGGTGTTCCCTGAGACCAGTCCCATCCCCTCTTCCTTTTCATTCGACTAGATTGTTCAAGCTTGTTTATTGTCTTCTGTAAGAAATCAGGACAGAAATTTGAGCTGGCTACTCTCTGTAAATTATATACTTGTTAGGGCAGGTCATGCCTAATGCAATAGAGTGATATGTAATTCTGGTTATCTGGGTGCTACACATGTATTGACAATCCCAGGCTGTTTCTGCCTTGCTTGGCAGAGCATGCTGCACCATGAACTGAGCTCCATGAACGTACCTTAGCTGCCTACACTGCTCTGCGGCAGGCCAGGCCTTTGAGGCGCAGGAGTGTGCCCAGCTTATCTCCAAAGGGCACTGCCAGTGTGTAGCACACTGCCAGGCATGGCCACGGCCATGGCCAAGGCCATCGTCCAGATATGTTTTGGCTTTGTTCAAAGCAGGGTGCCTTCATTCCATGCATTTAATGGCTGTCTCTTTGTTTTTCATTTAGTGGCTCTTTGCCAGGCTGGAAGGCTGGCAACATGAGCTCATTTTTTTACATTAGGCCCATTCATTTTTTACCTTTTGTCATCAAAACATACCAACAATGTATTCCACACTGAGAACAACTGATGGATAACGTCAGCTGTAATATCCCTCCAGTCAATAAAACCTTTTAAATATCATTATAGGGAATGCAAAGAATGGGTTGTAACGTGAGGGGTCACTGAAAGTAGTTTTATAAATTATGTCAGTTAATAGTCCAGTATCCTAATAATAAAGTGCTTCTCTTCTTTAAGATAGGTTTTGTCTAGGAGCATAATTCTGAAGTTAGCTTAATTGAAGACCTAGTATGAAATGTGATTGCATCACCTTAGTCTCCCAGGGACAGATCTTCCTCTGTAACATCAGAACAAATCCTCAAGTCCAACAGTCTGTGGAATTACTCTGACTCTGCACAGCTGAAAATAAATGAAGACTAAGCTCCACTTCTTAAATTTCATGTGTGGCTCAGCAATCTAGTGCAATTACTTGCAATCTGAACAGGCCAAATCCTCCCTTCAGATATACCCGGAGTGACTTCAGCAGGCTGGGATAGGTGCACTTCTGCAGAAAGAGATCTGCCCGCTACATTTTGCAGCCCAAGTGCACCAGCTCAGGGAACCTCTAAGTGCTGATAAATGGCTGCAGAGTGGCTCTGTATGGATTTTTTTTTTTTCCCTGAGAGGAGCACTCAGCAAAGGCTAGATCTTCAATCCGTCCACAGCAAGGGGGATTTGACTGTCACAGGGGAGCATGAATCACCCCAAAACAGAAATCGCCCGCATCCCTGCAGCGCTTGCTTAAATGTACTCCAGAAACTGGTCAGCGAAAAATGGCTGTGAGGGAGACCTGAATTAGCTGTAAATTGCAGGCTTGAAAATGCTCATATGAACAGTCAGAAAAGAAGGAACTCTTCTTAGGAGATGGTATCTTGGGGTTGGATCAAAGCCTATTGCTGCAACGTGACTTGCAGTGCTGTGAAAGGGACTTTCCTCTTTTGCATAATGGTCTGTGCACTTGTACAGATCTCCTCCACACAAGAGACAGACAGAAAATGCGTGAAGATGTTAAAAATTGTATGCTTACTTTCTCTTGTAAATCTTATCAGCTGACCACTACTAAGACTGAAGTTCTGAAAGGTCTCAAGGGAAAGAACAGCCTTTTCTGATTCATAGATGACATCTCTTTTTTTCGTAAGGAGCAAAGGGGCAATGCAGCTTGAGGAAGGAGACCTCCATCAAATGTCCAAAACTAAAAGTAACCAAATATACGTAGTCCTTCCAAAAGGTGCAAGTAATATCATCCAGGTTACCTATAAAACTTTCTAGTTTGGAAGAGTAAGTCAAAAACATCACATACTGGGATAATAAGTAATAAACCCTGGGGCAAGACAGTTTGTTTGTCTTTTAAATGCTGGACTATCTAACTTACCAGACTGGAGATGAAAATACAGGGAATACATATAAAAGCCTTGAGAGACTGAGAGTATTGCACATTGGTCCTCGACAAACATTGAGCAGTAGTGAGCACATTGCTGAAAGTTGTCCAGATGGAGCTGCTTTTTTTCATAACTGTAAAACATTTGCTTTGTACGTGGGAGGTAGTTGAGCCAGTAACCTCTTCCTACGAGTAATGAATAGTATGCTGCTTGTTTTCTGGACAGATAGATGGTCTACATATGGCTGTTAAGTAATTTAATAGAGGAAAACAAAGGTTTCAAAGAATTTTCATCATTACGGTTTTTTCTTTGATTTCTGTCTTTACACTGTCAAATAAAAAATATCCAGAATGAATTTTTCTGATGCCTCTGAGATAGTCAAAGGGAGAAGTCAGAATGTGACTCTCTCTTCATGACTCCAAAAACTCTCTCCAGGGAAGAGTCCTTCTCTAACATGAGCCCCATATGTCTGGGCCATAGCACCAGGCTGGCCAGCGCAGGTTAGTCATTAGGGAAGGCTCATTGTGGGCAGCTGCACACAGATTTGGTGGCTGTGTCCCAGAAGGCAACTGTTGTCAGTGCACTGAGCCCCTCTATCAGGGGTCCTGTTCACAAACCAATCTTAGAAGGCAAGTTTGCTTCTCTGACCAGTTGCTATCATGGGAACTGATTCACCTCTGATGGCTGATGGCCAGCATGAATCAAACGGCTGTTTGATGAATGCCCCCCGTACTGAGATAGAGACAGCCTCCATTCACATTCTTTATGTTCTTATAAGCATTCGGGTTATTTGGAGAGATGGTCTAGTAATTGAATAACATTACAAAATTTATTCTTCCATTCCTATCCTGTATGTGCTAAATAAGGATGTTTTTGAAGTGTGACTGTAGCCCACACATCATTTTGTCTGGGCTTCCAGCAGTGAAGTCTAGCCAAGAGTTCTAAATGTAGCTGCCACAGGTACAGCTAGCATCCTAGCCCAGGAGATAAAGCTGAGTGAAAATATGCTTATGAGATATTTACGCTGTTTCTTGGACAACTTTTGTAACCCAGGAAGATGCTGCTGTGGTTGGATCTCTACTGGTATATAGGTAGCTTGGATATTTCTACTGTGCACTGGGGGGCACATCAGGATAGATCAATCCTATGAAGCAAATGGATGTGTCGTATGAGACTCAATTTTATTGAAAATCATTAATTATGTGTTGATAGCTAATGAAATATTCATCAGTATGGAGAAGAGCTTTGAAGTCATTGCATGTATAAGCGATACATCTTCAGCTCTGATTTGCCTCTTCCCTTCTGCCACTTTGCCCCGGGGATCGGCAGGCACACACGCAACCCGGCAAAAGCCACTGCCGATGCAGGAGGGGCAGGCGAGCCACAGTGGTGCTGCCAGTGGAGCAGCTCACTGGCTGCTTATCTTTCCCCATAGCACAGCCCTGTGCTGTGACATGCAAAAGTGGAGCTGCCCACAGAGCTTAGTAGCAGCTTTGTTCATGGTAGGAGCCACCTCGAGGTAAAACTGCTTTGAGAAGGAAGGCAAGTTCTTTACGTGTTATTAAAAGCACCTTCATGAGAGGAACTGAAAATGCGACAGGATTTTTGGCACAGGTATGTTGTACGTTGGCACAGGTACATCTGTGCAAAGGCAGTACAGAAATGCCTCACAGCTCTCACTGTTGGTAAAATCTCTGTCTTTTGATACTGATACCCATACAGTGCAATCTTTTTTTTATACATATTTTTGCTGGTGCCTTTTAAGTACGATTTACAATTTTGTACTGCTGCTCAGGAAAGAGTGAAGTTGCACTGTGGTCTTCTGAGCACTGGGCATCTCCTCTTGCAATGCACAGCAGGGAGGGCAAAGCGGTCTTTCCTCCTCTAACCGCATTTTAAAAGAAGAATGACACTCTATTGCCGTTTTGTAAGAAACAGGATAGGTATTTCCCTCGGAGGATAATCCAGGGCAGCAAATCCCAAGTGGAGGTAGGCATCTTCTGGCAGTGCTGAGTCAGGACTGGAGCCCCAGAAGGAGGTGAATTTAAGATCTCTTCATTTCTCTGCTGCCAGGCCAAGGTCACCCCCTCCTACCTTGTCTGGGTTTCCCCAGGGCCCAGCCTTCCCAGGTGCTGGCCATGGTGTACTGTCAGTCAACAGAGACATTGCTATGGAGGTAGGCAGTAGGAAACAGGTTTGCAACGCTCAGGCTTGTCTTATGAAAACAAGTTTTAGTCTTAACTCTCATCCCTTTCAAGCACAAAGCATCTTGAAGACTATGAGCATGTGGATTGTGTTGTGTCTTTTAAACTCTGTTGCAATTTACTCTTCTGGACAAAACTTCTATTCCCATTTCTAGGTGATCATATTCTCCTCAAAGCTTCAATAAGCCTATAAATAACAAGGCATAATAAAGTCCTGATTAAATTAATAGTCTGCTCAGCTTTTGCTTGATTTTGTCTGCAAAGTCATATGTAGCGTTTTTCTTAAGTGTGTACAAGTGAGACATGAGGTGAAACCTTCCCCTAGTACTCTGCCACACAACTGCCTTAGAGACAGTAGGTCTATGCCAAATTTACACCAATAGCCAAAGCTGTCAGGGAAGGTTTTGTTAAACATACCAACTGAGTTTTGTGACTAGACATGATAAAGGGCCAAAAATGGTGTTTCCTCTAGGAAATTTTCTAAAGACAGAACATACAAATTACGTTTGAATGTGCATCGTTACAGTGACCTTTACACAGGACTATGCAGAGAACCGGTACAAGCCAGTATGACAAGCCAATATTAATTTCTTTGATAAATAAGATTTATAATGTCATCAGAACCTCATCTGAAGTTTAAACTTGACGTGTGAAATACACTATTAAATGGCTGTTCGATGCTTTCTTGATTTTAGGGCTCATGCAAATTAATGCATGCATGGTGGAGAGGTCATTATGGACTCTGATGCATCATTTCAGGCGTGTACTAAGCTGTGCAGAGTTGCATGTCCCTTTCATTTGCAGATGTTTGGCATGAAGAGCACACCAATTTGTTTGCTAAACATCAAAGCACAATGTGTAGCAAATCATACTGTAAAGCAATGCAACCACTTGTTAGTGAACAGCCCGTTTCGCCTGCCACCAAGTGAGTATGTCACAGATATGAATAGTTCCCTACTCATTCCCTTACTAATTTGAAACATCCCTTTTACCAATGAAGAGCAACCCTGGAATGGAAATGCATAAATACATGGCCATAGTGCTTCATCTGAAAAGGGACTTGGAGTATTACACATAGGAAGATTATGCATAATCTAGCTTATTAGGCAGAAAATAGGATAAAAGGGTTTCCCTTGGTGTGTAAGAGGAAAACTTGCATGCTTGGATCTCAACAGTCAATTAAATTTAAGGTAAAAAAGCGCAAATGACACACAGAGCTAGTGGCACAAAAAGAGCTAGTGCCCTAATGCAAAAGGGCAGTTGAAAAACCGCAACAGGCCAAAATGACCTTGCAAATCTAAATGCATAGGTCAATTTTATGCCAAGCCAGTGATTTAAATGGTGTAACTGAGGCAAGTTTGACCCCGAATCCATGCTTGACATGCCTGAAACAAACCGAGTGAAGGAGTTAAACAGACGGGTCTCCAAGCCTGCACTTTAGCATCTGCCAAAAATAAATAAATAAATAAATAAATAAATAAATTCCTCAACCATTTCATTGAGACTCAGGAAAGTAGTTGCTCTGTTTTGCTAGCACTAACCTTGAGCAGTTGGTAAAGCAGAAGCAGAACCTTGGTAAAATCTTCATTCCACTATTTTCAGCCTCTGAAAAAACATGCTTCTAATGCATACTATTGCCAGCGGTGTAATATCACTGGCAACCTCTCCAGCAGTGTCTGCAGAGAGGTCTTGCCATCAGAGGAGAGTCTCTGAACCCCCCAGGTCTGCGCTGGGAGACCAGCCTAGGGAGGGAAAAGAGCACATGGCAGCTCTTGGGGAAGAGAAACCGAAGCAAAAAAAGGGGGAGGAAAGGGAAGAGAGTTTCAGGAGGACTGAAGAAGTCAGTCTTGAAATCACTTCTAGAAAAAAGAAAAATGTAGGTAAAATGAGAGGAAGACATTTTTTAACACGAAGAAAGAAGAGAAAGTCTAGAGAGGGAAAGAAAATGGAACTGGAGAGGTGAAGAAACACATAGGAGACCAAAATAAAGAAAGGGGTAAACAAGAGACAGATAACAAAAAGTGGCCAAAATGTCTTCATTTTTTGACCATTCACAGAGCTGATTGTCAGGGTTGGAATGCAGGGGCGGGGAGGCAGGGGGAAGAGGAATTTTTGAAAGCAGCGGAGAAGTTTAGACAGCCACACCATTTTTCCTGCCCAGTAGAAAAGTATTGCCATCAGATTCTCCATTCTTTTTGTCAGGGATCTGGCCAGATGGATAGGTGCTTAACAATGTCATGAAAGACAGAGCCGCAAGACTTTGTGTCAGATACAGACAGGCACAGCATGTTAATGCCTGAAAAACAGTTCAACAAACCTTTAGTCTCAACAACCTTTAGTCTCCCCTTCCCTTCCATTTCCATTCTCTAACAGCTGGATTCGTAGCTAATATTAACAAGTCTTAACTCTTAACAGCTGAAGACAGGTGTAAGATACCACAGTCAGAAGTATTTTCTTTGAGATTACAAGCAAAACAAATTTATCTTCCTGCAATCATTCTCCATAAGTCTTTCATTAATACTTTGCTGAAATTAAATGTCATTAACCATTTTTTATTAATTGTTTTTTGTTTTGTTAAACAATGTCAAGAACAATAGCACAGACTGACTGTTGTATTACATTTACCTGGTCCTCTTTTTGACCTCAGAAGCACTTAAATTCAAGGCACTAAAGTCTGAAATACCTGTGTGGAAAGCACAAAGCTTTTTCCTCCTACTATGTTTAAAACTTCAGCTTTAAATAAAGGTCATGCCACTTTTGGGAATAGAAGTTGTGGGGGAAACACCTCCATGATGTAACATGGTCTGTTGTGGGACTTACGCTCAGGTCTCCCTTTTCAGAGTCACTTTAAAATCCCAAATAAGATGATTTTGCTCCATGATGTGCAGGTGCTTGTTAGTTTTCTGCACTTGCTGGGCATTTCCTGAATAGTCTCACAGTAAGCATTGGTGGTCCTGGACTGTGTTACTAAATGGTATCAGTGGCCACCAAACAAAACAAAAAGGGTGGTTGGTGCTGGGGGGCTGGTAGATCACAGCAGACGCCATGTTTCAGTCCCTCCTTTTCAGACAATGCAGAGAAACACAAATTGCCTGGGGCATAAAGTATCTGACTTATTTTGAGTATCCACTTTAAGCTGCTCTGAACTGTGTTTTAAAAGTCCCTGTTTCTCTCCATTGACTGTGAAGGTAGTCTGGGGTGGTCACCACATATGTGCATATCTACACTGGTCAGATGAATCCTCTCCTAGTGACTGAAAACAGTAGTTTTATGATGACTGGTGAGCGAGTTGAGTCCTCAGTGGACACGACTGGTCATCATCCCTCTTTGAATGATGTGGCACTTTGAGGAGAAAGGCCCAGGACTGCCCCAAGGCAGAGCCTGACCCAGCGCCCCAGCCTCGGTTCCAGGATGAAGGTGGTGGTGAAGGGCTCTCCTTCCAGCAGCCTTTGTCTCATGCAACATGCACACCTGTATCTGTACACAGACTAGCATGGGGACACCATCAGCCCATCATGAGGCCTTAGGCCCAGACTTCTCACCTTCCAGGTGGATCATGAGGCTTGACAAAATTTAACTGCTGGTTTGGCCTGTGTTCAGAAAGGGAAAAATAGACAGGAAAAGTTCAGTATTATTATGCACCTTACATGTCCTTGCTTTCAATCTGTACTGACAAAGAAGATGTTTATCTCTGTCTTTTCTTCTTCCCCCAACCCTGCCTATACATCACCAAACCTGGGATCACCCAAGGAAACCAATGAGAAAAGAAGAGAACGGAACCAGTCGGGCTGAATATGCAATGACCTCCTCCCAAAACAACAAAACAGTTGATAACAATGCGGTCGTATAATCCCTGAAATCCCGCCGAGGCCCAGGAGGTGGTAAACTTTCAAAGCACACACACGGAGTATGCAAGGTGGGTGAAATAAGGCAACGAAAGGAGCTCTGTGGCCAAGGACTTCATTTCAGAAATAGTGCACGCATCAGTGATTCAGAAGAGAAAAGCAGGCTGCTCTTCAGGCTTGCTGCTTCTCCCAGAGAGGATAAACTCGCCCACCCGGGCTGCCTGGAGAAAAGGCCTCACAAAGGCATAAGCATTGCATGCTGCATCTCATGAAAGCGATGTTGCGATGCCTCACGCTTCTTCTTCTTCCTCTCTTCCCCCCCACTTTTCAGTTTGAATTGAGTGTCCACAAAAAGCTGCTGAAATAGGATCTTTTGAGGAGAAGGTGATCTGCCAGAGTGGCAGCAGCTTATTATAAATGGGTCCGAGGGTCAGAGTGGGAGGTGACACCTATGTGCTTCTCCAGCCTGTGCAGTTTTGTATGCTTATACTTCATTCTTATCATTCCTATTATTTCATTATTAAAAAGGGAACAAAGATTTCTGTTAAGCCATCAAGCAACCAAAAATTGCATGAACTTGTGACTTATCCCAGGAAATTCATTTGTGGTCTGGTGACTATGCAGTTTCCATGGCTGAAGACTTTTCAGGCAAAAGAAATCAAAACGTAAGATTTTAGCAATTAGCATTGCTGTTGAAAGAGGGATGTTATTAAGAGGTGCTTTGAATGTTATTACTTCATAATCAGCCTCCTTTTTTCATCACACTTTTTATCTTTAAAAAAGTTCTTCTTTCATGAAATTCTACACGTTTCTCTGTGTTTGCATCATGCTGATTCCCCAGGGAAACCCCTACAGGAAAGATGTTGTTTACATCTTGGTGTGAGTATTTGGACAGGAGCGTGTTGAAAGGACTAGCAGCCCTTTGAAGTCCTCTTCATTCACTGATTAGTGGTGTTTCATGAGAAAGTGTCGAGTCTCCTGAACTGACCCACCAAGGACATTGTAAGTCTGGTTTGGAGGACCACTTTTGAGGGTCTGATAAGCTGGTTGTGCTCATGTTAACTTGGCCAGTTGTGCCAAATTCAGCATAATAGCTTAGTGTTGTACTTTCCATGACATGGATTGCAGACTACTTAAAGCAAAGCTGAATCAACCCAAACTCATTTCATGTAGGATCTCAGGTTAGACCCAGTGAGTAACGCTTAGGATAAAGGCGATGAGACTAGTCGAGACACTGGTCTTGCCCCACCTCCTGAAAGCTTTCCTTTGTGTCACAGCTCCATGTGTATGTCTCCGTTTACCTCTGTGCTGAAAGTAGTGATGCAGTGAAAGACAAATTTCCACCCTGGCTTCTTGTCTGGACATCAAGCTTTGATACCATTCGGTCTCCATGTCTGTGAGTAACTCCCAGGCACCAACCCAGTCTCACTCCAGGACATGGCTGCACCATGGCCATTGCACCCCTCAGTACTGCAACACACCAATGCTTTCAGTTTTGTATAAGGATGTGCCTGAACTGCGGAGATCAGACCTTGAGTTTGAACGCATTCTTGTCTGCGGTTGGTCTGTCACCAGGATGTAGAGTTTGGCCTGATGGTAGAGGAAGATGATGTTCTGCAGACCTTAGCCTAAAAAGCTCCGGGATGTTCAAATCAGCAGTTTCAGCTCAGGCCCATCTCTAGTTTTCTATTACCTATTGAACAATAGGGTGTATGTAAATATAAGTATCTTTTAAATTATAAAATGAGATGCTGCTATATACTGCTGTTGAGGGGTTTATGGAGTTACTCATTTAGCTTTTTAGCCTGTCATCACTATGTAAAAGTTTAGCTACATAAAATTATTTTTTAAAGGCTAGACTTTCTTGAGAAGTGAATGCAATTACAAAAGTGAAAGGGAATAAGTAACCCTTTGCCCAAGAGTACGATCATTCCCTGCCATATTCATGTTGTGTGCTTGCACAAGACACAGTGATATGTTCTTAGATCCAAAGTGGGATTAAAATGACAGAATTTACACTTCGAGTCTGGTATCCCAAATGTTGATTGCCTAAAGCACTTAGCCCCTAAATACTATAATAAAAATATTGCAAGTATATTTCTAGAATATTTTTTAAGCTATAACATTTATTTTGATGTAGTTACCTATGTTTGCCTTTCTTTTCTTACTCCAGTTGTTTCTGCCTAAATGCGGCATAGTTTGAGACTGGTTGCATGTTTAGCTGAGAGTATAAAGTATGAATGCAGATGAGTTTAGCATGATACAGGCTCAGGATTAGCACTTCCTCCTAAAGGCTATTGATTTTATTTATTTCCTAATACAGCTTTAAAGGCATGTTCTGTAAGGCCAAAATCACAAAAGGGATTTGTAGTTCATTATGTCCATCAAAATATGTCTGGTTTTGCAAGAAAAAGTCTAAAGAGATGGTCACTGGACACTGTCTGATTTTCAGCGATATCAATGGTAAAATGTGCTCACAAGAAAAGCCTGGTGCATGACATAAACCACAAGCACACCCACCCCAGGCCTCCTGAGGTCTTTTCAGGAGAACATAAACATTAAAAACTTAATGGAGAGCAGGAAGGCAGGGCATTCCAAGGAGCAGCACGTGAGGACTAGGACCTATTTTCAACTCTGCCACTGATCTGCTGTTTACTAGCAAGTAATTTTGCCTCTCTGTGCCTCAATTACCCATCTGTATAATCAAGACTTACCAGCTCTGTGACAGTATTTTGAGAGATATAGGTGTATTTTGTTTGCATAGGCAGATATATATTATCATTATATTGAACATGCTGATATTAAATAAATGTATTTGGGCACATCATTGCCGTAATATTTCTTATACAAACATTCTCCAGTGTGCTTTTATAATCCATTGGCCACAGAAGAGCCACAGCAGACAGTCCGAGAGCTGCTCCTCCACTTGTCCAGAGCCTTTGCTCTCAGCACTCGTGCAGCTGTATGGTGGGGAGAGATGGGAAATCTTGCATGGGGTAGTTTTGCCTTTAGGTTCCTGCCTAAGTACAGTTGACTACATTGCACCAAAATTTAAGGTGATCTTCAGAAAGGTGTTTGGAAAAGTGTACAGGAAGCAGATGTAAGTTTTCAGAAAAGAGAGGCTAGAAAGGCAGTGTCATTGAGGAATGATTTGTGAAGTTTGCTGATGTGGTTTAAGGTTGTGTTTAACACTCTGCAGACTACTTGCAAAGCTTTTGTAAAAGAGGCTTCTGTGCTTATTGTACTATAATTAAATACAAAGGGAAAGGAATAAGCTTGATGGATAAGGGCTTCACTAAGCAGTGACCCTGGATCTGGTAAACTGGCAATCCAAAATGCCCCTTTACAAGCATCTTGAGTTTGTTTTTAGCCACCAAAATATCAGACATAGAAAGGTTCTGCATAACTCTGTTTCCAAAAGAGCCAGATCCCCAGCAGATGCAAAGGTGGCCAGTTTCTACGCAGAAGTTAACTGCTCTGCTCTGACCACCACCAGACAGACTCAGAAAACTGTTGTGTTCAGTCTGAGGGAGAGCATCAACTCAAAATTTCTCCTCAAGGATCACCACTAGCAGACGCGAGCAGGGAATGCACTTTAAGCTGCAAAGTGTTGACTTTCCTTGGTCCTCAGCAGCACCAGGAAGGTGTGGAGCTGAAGCCCCAGCCCTGCCACCCTTCCTGGCTCAGACCCAGCACAGCGGTGTGCCCGGGAAAGCATCTCTACCTTGGATAGATGCTGCAAAACAGACATGAGAGGAAAGAGGAAAGTACTACTAAGTATAAGATATAAATATATTGATATATATCTATACAGAGACCTAATTGTCCAGTCTTGCATGCCATATGGTCACAGCATGTGAAGCAAGTGTGGGCCTCCTGCTCCAGTGAGGTCATGACCATAGATGCTGCTAAGTAATGGAGAGTCAGGCCTATGGTAGATATGTATTTACAATACTCCCTGTACCTGTACAAACAAAAATATATTATTTTAAACTGCAAAATAGTGTGTTTAAATCAATGCATGAATGTAAATATTCTGAGATCTGCCTTCTTGACTGTGTACCACATGTACAGATGAAAATGAATATTGTTTATAGGAAATCTGTATCAGTGGTTAAATGACTAAAGAGAAAAAAAATATCAGAATTAATGTTGTCATGTTTCTCAAACAAGCCATTAATGTATATTTAGTATTTAAGGATATTGCTCAATAAGTATGTTCTGTACCAAAAACTGTGTTGCATATACAGATTGTGCAGTACCCTATTTTAAAAAGGCACCATAATTAATTTTTATTTTAAATAAAAATGTACTTGTAAAAAGTTTCCTGTGTCCTGTTGGTTATGTAGCTGAGAACAGTCTGCACATTGAAGAGAAACGGTGAAGGGAGGAATGGCTGCAGTGCTACTTCAGGCACCTCTCTTACTGCCCGAATTAACCCTGCTTGCTTGAACACTTTCTGTTCTGGTTTCGGAGAAGCTTGTGGCTGCTACTTGCGACTGTGTCCGGCTGAGTTCTGGTTCTGCCTCGCCTAACCCTGCGGTTTTAGTCCCAGATGGTGCACTGCTGGTGCTTCATAAACAAAGGAATTACACTCATACATTTCTGCAGTAGATTATGGACCAGCCCTTCAGCAGATCAACGCTGACTTAGGATCCTTTGACCAGGATTCACCCCTCACAGTTTTGTGCCTTTGCCAGTTGGGGGTGAAGAGCACAGTCAAGTGTGAGGTCCTCTGAAGCCAAGGGGCCATCACAGCCTGAACCCTCCTTCACAGCAGGGCTCTTCCTTCCCCAGCCACAGAAGAAACCTAAAGTAACTCTCCTGGGACCACTAGGTGCCTGGGTTAGGTCAGCTGAATACCAGCCAAGGGGTGGGACAATTTTATTTTAAATGGGGAGGCATCTTGGTTGCCTTTAATTCCCAAGACAGTATGCCTGAACAGTTTTCATTAGACCCTTAGGAATTATTTCATAGCCAAGTTTAAAGATGCCCTTAAAAGACCAATAATGCAAAGTGACCAGGTGGCAGATTAATGAATTACAGAAATAACTGTTATGCCATATACTATGATATCCAGCAGATCTAAATACCAGATGTGTTTTGCAAAAGAAAACTGCCACGTTAAAGTCTTCCTGTGACCACTGAGAAAAAAAATGCCCCTGGAAGGCACTGGCCTCCGCTTCAGGCATCAAAGCTGCCGGGTCAACATCTATACCTCCAGTCTGCAGCAGAGGAAGAAAGACGTCACGTTGACAAGGAGACTGCCAAGACTGGGAAGAGACCACTGGGAAACCAGTCAGCAGAAAAAGGTAGGGTACAGCCCTGGTGAGAATCAGGTGATGTCCCTCGAGTCCTACTAACAATAAAAGTATTGGCCTAGAATTCACTGCCATTTGGCTGAGCTCATGTCATGCTTTAGTCATGGTGAGATGGTCACAGGAATCAGTGCATGAGCATGTTAAAAAATGACCCAAGTACCAGTGCTCTTCAGCAAGCAATGGGACTGCTGGGTGCAAATCTGATTGTAGACTCAAGCACACCAGAAGAGCTCCAAACCTAAAACTGGGGTTATATCTTGAGCATAGCTGAAAACATTGCTAAATAATATGAGACACAACAACTTGCCATGCCGAAAAGCCTAGTGTTGCCTGCTGCGCTTTTCCTCCACTGCCCCATCACTGGGATCCAGCGTTATGATACCAAGAGAGAAATTAGATTACTGGGTTTTAATATTATTTAGAGAGGGAGCAAGAGATTTGTAACGAGAGAGATGCAGTGTATTCTGTGATTTTGATAATATACAATCATTATTAAGTGCATTTCACTGGTTTCATCTGGACATGTGCATTGCCAAGGTCTATGTCCACTACAATTAGTTTCAAATTACAGCTTTCTCCATTGATTTGGGCATGTTTGATTCATGCAGGTGTAATCTTTGCCCCCCAAACAATCAGATGTTTAAAGAAAGCAACAACTGATGTTTTAGTATGTATTGGTCTTCAGTTACTAGTGTTAACATTCTTAATTTTAATAGATATTTCTTTTCTATCAAAAATAGCCCTTCAGAGCTGATCTTCCATTTAATAAAGATTTTATCGAAGCCATTTCCTTAAGGTTCTTTCATAACTATTATGTCTTCAACCATTTTTATAGCACAGAAACAATTGTCTAGCTAACAGAAAGTAGCCTGAATCTAATTAATTTACTTAGTATTCAGGAAAAACTACCAGGAATATTAATACCAAGATTCCTGGCATGTTCTGAACTTGTTTTGATTCTAATTAAAAGCACTCACTGCCACATTTAAACACTTGTCCTACTGCTCCTGTCTTGCACTGTGACACAGTTTGGTGATTAGCAATTCTCCTGATTAGACTGAGCTGTGCAGCGCCTGTACTGTGCTGGTGTCCTGCTGGCCCAGCCTGTCCCAGTGTGAGCATCCATGCAGTGCTGGCAAGGGCTTCTTACCTGAGCAGCTAACATTATAGCCACTGAAGGGGAGTGGGGAGAGGGAGGGACAGGCCAGCTGCTGGGCGCAGGATGCAGCACCACCTCCCAGGTTGTGCCCCTGGTACAGGCAGTCACTGAACAAGTTAAGGTATAGCAGCAAAATGATTGAGGCTGGGAGTAGGTGGTCAAACCCCCTTTATCATATATTATAAAATGCCATAAAAATATTATGCCCATGAAAGAAGCATTATTGCACTGACCAGGGTTTCTGATCAGCCTCCGATGGTGCTGAGGAGGGGGCTGGACAGGGTGAAGGTGATTCATGGAGACCCAGCTCTACCTCCCTTAACAATTTACAAAAGAAAATCCTACAGGCTTTAATTTCTACCTCACTGTATAAACAAGCAAGGCTTTAAGAGCTGATTTTATCATGAGTGCTGGCTAGTTACATCAGATCTTCTTTCTGGCTTGTTGGTTTCCTTAATCTGTGAGCTCTCATAAAAAAAAGCAGTTAAATGGTATTTATATATATCTGCCTGAAAGTATTTTGTATTATACATCACTGTGGCTGAAAGAGAAAGGAAGTTTCTTTGTAAATAGCAGCTGGCTGTTTTGATTTCCTATGCATTGATACAAATTTCATGAACTCGTTTTCGTGCAGCACAAAAAGAACTCAGAGCCGGAACGTGAATAAATTTCCCTTTACGTTCGGCATCGCTTCCCCCTGCACACGCAAACAGAAATGCTTTCAGTATTTAAGGTTTCATTTAACACAGTCTTAGTCGGAAGCAGAAAAGAATATATAAAGAAAAGCAGCAGTATGGCAGGCAAGTCCCAGTGAACGACCCTGTGAGCCAGAGACAGCCTTTCCTATTTTGATTTGTAATTTGAGGATAATTCAATTAGACATTTCAAGCAATTTAAACATTCATGCATTGTCCAGCACCAAAGCATGAACTGTTCAGCAGCAAACTAGAGCTGACAGCCTTAGCAGGCCAAGTAAAAATCCCAGTGTTTAAAATGAAAAGCCCTCACCTAATTGATGCCTACCAGAAAATTAAAAAAAAAAAGAGGGGGGTGCAAGGGGGCACAAGGAGGGTTAGAGAAGTACAAATGGCAGAATGAGGCATATATACTGGCTGGGGCTTCACACCTCATTTGCAGCTATTTGCTTAACATAATATTTCAGGGTATGTTCCTTTTAGAGAGAGATTAAAATACAAACGCACCTGATCACCCATCTGCTCCGCCTCTCCGGTGGTAGCTGAAAGGCAAGCAGGCCTTTAGGAGCGAAATGGAAGGGAGTTGCAGCTGCTTATGAAAGCGAATCCCTCCTGCCCGCACTCCATAGCACTAGGGCAGGGGAAGGGTCGACACAGCGCTTAGCGCTGAGGGATATGGTGTAGTTGGGAACTGTCAGTGCTAGGTTAACGGTTGGACTAGATGATCTTCAAGGTCTTTTCCAACCTAGATGATTCTGTGATTCTGCGAAGGCATCACCTGATGCCAAGGTCCGGCACCGTACCCACGCAGCAGGAGAAAACCCTGTCGGGACCTGTGGCCTGCTCGGAGATGGCAGGGAGAAGTCAGAGAGCAGGAAAACCCATCACCGAGCCCATTTCGCACATGGCAAGGCATTGCATGGCTCCTTGCCCGGCATCCCACATGGAGCCTGCAAGGGGTCAGGGGCCAAGCCACACACCCGCGGCCCTGCTCTCCCCGGCTGGCTGCCAGCAGCCAAATCCCCGCGGGGGTTAACCACAGCATGCGTGGCTCTGTGCCCACAAAACGGAGATGTTGGCTCCTTGGGTGAAAGCTTAGTGATGTTAAAACTCAATAATGCAAAAATTTCAGGGGGCATTTCAAACAAGGATGTTTCAGAGCCTTGTTTGCTTTAAATGCGTTGTCCCTTGTGACCTCTGAATCCAGAGGAAGGAAAGCTATTTGTCTTTTCCCCAACAAGCTGCCCTGGAAGCAGAAGGTCACTCTACCCTATCGACTGGCTGGCTGGCAGGCAAGGCTGCTTTGATGGACACAGATTTGGGCTGCTCAAAGTCATTCTTTTGGTAACAACTTTTAGAGGCAGGTGATGAAAGCATCATGAATCATCAAGCAAAACTTTTCTGAGAGGCTACATGGCTACATGCCTTTGGTGTCCCCTCAGTGGGGCCCTCTGGACCAGAAAACTCACCTGTAAAAGTTTTCAGGAATGTGTCACACCTGTCCCCTCTTCCTCTTAAGCAGGATCAAGTTTGGATGGTAAAAATCCCAAAAGTACATGCATATAGTACATGTGGATGCCAGATACAGTGATCATTTTCCTTGAGCCTCTCTGTTTGAAGATCCTGTGTCCAGTGTGCTTATAACCTATTCAAGTGTGAACAGTTTGTGCTGAAATTTTCCATGCTGACTGTCTGCTGCAAGCTGACCTTTGTATTTGTCTATGAGTTGCAGAAGAACAATTCTGTTGTTTCCAAGAATGATATTTGGAGAAAAGATATTAAAACCCAACAGTAACTTCTGACTAGTTTATTGAGAAACTCTAATTCCTCAAATCGTTGGAGAAGGGATTGAATTTGACAAGCAGAGCAATGCTTTTATTGCCAGTTACAAGCCTCTGGAAACTCATGGTTTCCCTTCTTTACAGGCCACTTGAACTAGACAAGTAAATCCTCTGAAAAGTCTGTCTGCAGTGAGGTTGCTCCATCTCTGACATTCCTACTAAAATTAAGACACTGAATTCCAGTCAGTTCTTGTCCAAGAATTAATCAATTCAGTATCTGTGAATATAGTCAAGGGTAGAACTGAACAAAAGCATTTCAACTAATTTGTTTTGAAAACTATAGTATTGAAGGATCAAAACTATTTGCAAATTCAGTTCAAAATTAGCAGTGAGTTTTACTCAAAATATTTGCAATAGTTAGAAATCTAGATGCTCTCATCTTTGGATATCTTTTGGTAGAAACAGACCTTAGCAGAATAGAAAAACCACTTAGCAAAAATAGTCTCAACAAAGAAGAATCTTCCTACTCACTGTGTTAGTGGGAATGAAGGATATTTTCAACATCAACTTGAAACAGGTGATGCTTATCATACGTGGAGGTAGAGACCCTCAGTATGAGAAATCCCTCAGACGAATCTGCTCCACCCTCCTCTTCCCTGATACCTTCGGCAGTGCTTAGACAAAGCTACAATTGGAAGCTATTCAGACATGTAGGCACACCAACACACACACACACAGATAATACACAACCTGTCTAGAAGTAAGCAGCAACTATTTGCAATTTTCCCTGACAATACTGCATAAACTGTTTCAGGGCATCTTTTGAAGCAAGCTTTTCTCCCTGCCCCACTCACTAAGGCAAAACTGTTATAATCTTATTCTCCTTTGATAAATGACAGGAGGGAAATCGAGTGGGAGGTATCTCTGTGTTTATACTTTTTCATAACTTTTTTAAGTACTGATGGTGCACATCTGACGTTTCTGATGCTTTATGGGGATGGAGGAATGTACCTGAATGAAAAAGAAATTTACAGATTCAGCAGCTATGCTTGTTTTTTTTCTCATGCCTCATGCAATATGAACCCAGGTCTCCAAATTCAGTTTTTGGCTGCATTTGAGCAACTCATCATTTTCAGATTATGATCTTTCTGACCCACAGCTGTATTCAAGAAGGTTGTCCAGGAAGAAAAAAATTGCAAAGTTAGCAAGCAGTTCCCAGGCTGAGGCATCCAACTGTATGGTACCCACAAGGTCGCCTGCCAGCTTCACTGGCCCTACTAAAAGCAGTAGAACTACTCTATAGCAATAAGCATGGGAAAAATAATTTTATTTTACTAATTGTAATTTCGTGTAGGAATTGTGTTGTTAAGATACCACAGAAGATGGAGCCAAGCCCTTTTAGAATTAAAATTTCCATTTCTGAACCAAAAAAAAATAGTCTTCTCTGAAATGCTATTTACTGTACAAACAGGAAACTGACTCACCATAAATTTGAGGGATTCTCTAAATTCAGCGTACCCTCTAAAAGCTTTAACTGACCAAGATGAGTCTTGTGATGAAATCCCATTTGGTATTTCTACTGTGCTGGCTGCTCTCTAAACGTGGTGAGAGACATTCTCTGCCCAGCGCTGTGTAATCTGAACAGGCTCAACTTCTGCTGTCAGGATCTTGAGGGATATCAATAATATTGCAGTTTCATTCGTCATATGGGAGAAGAGATTTATTCTCAACACCTATGATTTATGATGCCTGACTTATGGAGCCACTGAATACCTGAGGCAGGATTCCTCTCACCTAGTTTTAATCAAATGAAAAATATGGTGTTTACTATATATAAATTATCCAGAGTCTTGTCATCAGTGAAGAAAGATGGCACCTCCAGATGGCAACCCATCTTACCCTGAAATAAGTACCTATGCCTGGGGAGCTGAACAGCCCCAGCCTGTTTGGTTGTGCAGGGCCAACTGCTGTAACCTGGGACATGGCTCCCAGGGCCTGAATTTATTGACAGTGAGAGGGCAGATGCTGCTGCATGCAGGAATTTAAGCAGGGGGTTATCATCCAGTCCGATGATGTCAGACACCCATCCTAGTGGGAAATAATGCAAAATTAAGTAATAATAATAATCAATAATCAGAGTAGGAACAGTTCATCCAAAACTGGACATATTCATACAAACTTGCACAACAAACTTGTGCATCCAACCTCATTCTGGAAAACACAGTGGATTAATTAATACAAAACAGGACTTTAGAAAATTTGAAGAACACTGTGTGTGTGTGTATGTGCGTGTATGTATGCACATGTATGCAATTTAGTTCAGCCTGAGTAGAAAAATATTATTCTGAAAATAATAATTCTTAGGCAGACAATGCCTTTGAGGTCATTTGCACAATCTGGTCAGGCATCTGCTGAATGGGACAACTGAAAAGCCTGTGGTGCATCCTCCTTTCTCCCGGTTAGCAGCAGCACACACAGCGCAAGGCTTCCACAGCAACTGTGGGGTCATGGCAGCTTGGAGGCTCAGCTTCCCTCTCTGGAGACAGAAACCCAAACTGGGACCTTGTGGACGTCTGGAAAGTACACAGGAGAGGAGCCCAGGGTCCCAGCCCAGCTTTCTGGCAAGGCCATCTCTCCAGCATTCAACTGAACATGGAAATGCAGGCTACAAACATATTAAAACATGAAGCCCCCGCCTCCCCACAACCCATTTTCTTTTTTAGGTTAAGAAAAACTGCAGCAGCCATACGACAATTCCTTCAAATCTGTTTTTCCTCCTGGTTTTGAGCAGTTTCTTATATCAGGGTAAGTTTCCTCAGGCATGTAAGTGAGGAAGTAAACGCCCTCTGAACTGGCTCCCCTCTAGGGCAAGAGGCTGCATCATCTGTCCAAGCTGGCTGGTCACACGCTGCTGACAAGCATGACCGGAGGTGCCCGAAAAGCCAACTCATCCCTTCTGATGGCTGCAGTCTGTCACCGTCGCCTGAATTCAGCACGCATTGCACAGACGTGCCCTTTCTCCAAGGGAACCAAGCAGCTGAAAGCAACGTGACACTCCATCAGCTTAGGAAAACTTAAAAACAATCAGCACTGAGTTTGTCTATGGGTTTTCAAGGATTTTCTCACTTGACTTACATTTAATCAGCAGAAATGAGAAAAAAAAGAAAAACTAAAAAAAAAGAGAATAAAAAATATAGCAGCTACCAACCCACCTTTCCCAAATATTTCAAGCTCTCAGGCCCCATTTACTCTAGGAAAATACACCTTTATTCCAGGAATGTACCTGGTGATGTTGTTTGTAGCATGAAAAGAATTTTTTAAAACAGCCGTTTCACAAATGTTTTTCAAACCTGGCAACTGCTCTCCTGTTTACACAAACAACTTGTCTATTCAGGGCAAGATCTACTTCGGAACAATTTCTCTTGGTCAGATTATGCATCAGTACCTGTAGAGTTTGCCTGGCAAACAATCATAATATAAAATATTGCTTGACCTGTATTAATTTTCAACTGCAGCTAAATTAAGACAATGACCTGTAAATAATATGTATGAATGAGATCACCAGCTGAAGCTGCAAACCCTTGATGATAGATTGGAGAAGGGGATCCCAGCTGCCAAAGTTACAGAAAGTACGATGCCCAGTGGATGATCCTGGCTGCTAACAATTAAGGATCTGCTGATGCTGCCAGATCTGAAGAACTGAGGAGGGGAAGCAGAGTTGTATGGTTAATGTTTTTTATAGGGCTGTGCACTAGGTGTACTGATTTCATGGGCTCCCATGGACTTGGCTCTTGTAGAATCTGGCTGCTGGTGGGTTCATGTTCAGGCTTTCAAGACCAAAGAGAGTGTTGATACATTTTGTGCAGCGTTCTGGGGCTTGAAGTACGTAAGAGGATGTTTGTTGAAACCGAAGCATAAAAGATTTGTCTGTAATTTCCTTTTGCATAAAGGAACGCGTTTTAAAATGACACTGAAGACAAAAACATTTATTCCATATTATGTTCTGCACATTTTATTCCATACTTAATATGTCAGGACACAGACTAAGGAGATGAACAGGTGATGAGATTCTTATTTGCAGGAGAGGGGAAAAAAACCCTTCAGTAACGAAGACAGAATTCACCCAGATATCATATGATAGTGATAAATAAACTAGTATAAATTACACATGACATTTGTATTCTGAAGAATAACCTACATTCAACATTTGTTGTGATGATTCACACAACTGATGATTGACCCAAAAAATGCTACATAAGTGCTCAGTGTTATTAATAATAATCATTATTCAGAGAATTCCCAGACGGATTAATTCAACTTCCTTTCTGCAACAGCTCTGGTCTCCTTTTATTCAGCATGCTCATTTTATTCCCTTCTAATTAAATGTGATTTTCTCAGCAGATGTCTTTATTTTTTTATTCAAATATTTGACTCAGCAGAGCTGAGCAATGGGCATCCCATCCCGCTCACTGACTTACCGCTCCAGCTCTGCCTCGCAGCCTCATGCGCTGCGTGCAGCCATCCTCAGAGAAAGTCACAGCTCTGGAAATGCAGTGAAGGGAAAAGCTGTCACATTTTGATGAGGCCCACAATGCAGATCATGTCATCCTCTCTGGATTGATGTCAAATGATAATCACAAGGCCTGCCTGTGCATTCTTGATACAACTTTTAGGGAACCAATCTTACTGGTACAATAAATGAAACAGGCTACTGGGTCCTTGAAACTATTCTGGAAAAGGAAGGTGTTGGGTTTTTCCTGGTTCTTCATTGCCATGATTCGAAATAACTCAACAAAAAGACAGATTTTTAGCTAAAAGAGCTACATTTTCAGTCCAAATTTAAAACTCCCCCATCTGCTACTATAAATGTAACTGTACCCCGATGGACCCCACCTGCATCCATAAACCACTTGTGGAGACCACTCGGTGGCTCAGGAAGCATCACCAGCTGTATGGAAACTCAATTTACAGAATTAGGGACTGTGTCAGGAGCTTTTCCCCATGACCCCTGGCAGGCTGGAAGGACCTGTTTGAGGCTGTGCAGATGCACTCCCCTGTACCTGCCTGGTGGCACAAGATGATGTCAGGCTGATGGGATGCAGGTACCCAGATGCTTATCTCCAGATACAGCACTGCAGCTCATACAAGCATTTGCTGCTTTTTTGCTGGTTGCCTACCTGGATCTCATATAGAGGGCTGCATTTATTTATTTATTTATTTATTTATTTTTAAGGATAAATTCTTTCTGGATTTAGCTTGTATTTTAAAGCTTTGGACAAAGGAAGAATCAATGCCTCGGTTTCTCCCTGGACGATGTGAGTGAAAGAGGCAACAGGCAAATCAATTCATGCTGAGTTTGCATTAGCTTTCACGGCTCACAGAGAGTACGATTGGTCTCTCTCTTAGCCAGCATCAGTTAATATGGTCTCAAAGTTGAGGTAAACAAAGGCAACTAATTTGGAGACTAATTTTGCAGGGCCTGCAAAGAGAATTTGCTGGAGTAAGGAGAATTTTTTTCCAGTGCCCTGGGGAACCAGAGATAATTATTTCCATATGCACCCATCATCTCCCTGAAGGCAAATGTGACTCCTCAGACAGAGCCCCTTCAACTCCCCAATGGGGACATGTACCCTACATTTACTAGCAGTGGGTGATGTAGGAAAAGATAAACTAAGCAAAAAGGTCATTTGTCTGTTCCCATTTCCCAATCATTAAGTTCAAATGATGGAAGTAATAGAACTGACACCACTCTTCAAAATTTTGTTCTCTTTCATTTTCTCTTTTCTCTCTTTTGTTCAGTATTTTTAATTATTTACTGGTTGATTCTGTTTTCGTAAGTGAGGCTTTTTTTCCCCATTACATTTTTTTTCAAAACCTCCTAGATACTACCATGATTTATAGCAATTTTTTTTTGTTCACAAAAAACAAGGTACTGAAAGAAAGAACTGTCTTATGGGTAACTTACCAATTTTTGATAAAGAGTCACCCAAGAACAGAAATAATGCACAGTCTTGCCCAGCTAATGATTGCATGCTGCAAGCTATCCCTTGCAAAGGATTACACTATTTCATGCAAAATATGGCAGCTGCCATAAATCTGCTCCATTCATACAGATAAGCTGAGATCTTTGCCTGGTAAATAGTCATGTAGTCCCACTAGAGACAAGGAACTTCAGCTTTGTCAAAAACAAATACCCATCCCCTTTGCTCCCTTCACCAAACTGCCAGAAGAAAAAGCACTCCCATTGTGAGACAATATCTGCCTTATTCCCTCTCCCCATCTGTGATGACTGTGGTTGCTCCCGCACAGCACTATGCCCTCCACCAGAAGCTCAAGGATGGCTTCCAGCCTCCCAGAGCTTTTCATTACCTTATCTCCATTATTTAGACAAACACAGAACACTTCTCCAGACAGGTTGCAGGGCGCCAGTTTATCTGCACTATTATAATAATGGGCCTTTATCCACAGTATCCAGCCTCTCCTTAAAAATCAATCACTGCCCAATCAATGTTCTGTAAATAGGGGGATCTCCATGCCCTCCTCTTTGAGCCCTCTCTGCTGTGTTTCACTGCTTGCTTCTTGTTTTGCTTTTCTGACATCACCTGGCCACTTGCCGTCTTAATGTTTATTGTTAAATAACCACTTTGAAGAACATTCACCATCTGTTTAATGAGACCTGTGTCACACATTCAAAGCAGTTTAGCTTTAATGTATTTACCTAGCAGTTCAGGGGCAAAGGGTAGCCGAGGTGTCCTGAAGCTGTGATGTGTTAATGATTACTGTTATCTTTGTCTCTGTACTGCCCAGGAAATCTTACTATGGTCAGGATGTCCCAGGGCTAAGCATGATACCATGTAATTACACGGAAAGAGGAAGCCCATAGCATTTATTTTATCCTGGGAATTATATGAAGCTATCTTGTAGCAAGCTAGTCAAGTGATACAGAGCTTTTTGGGTGACATACTTCTTTTACATGTTTTTTTGAGGATCACTTATTTCTTCTAATTCTCCAGAGAAAGACAAAGCTGTATATTTTCCTTATGCTCTGACTTCCTATAATGTTACAAATTATAGGAGGGCTTCTCAGAAACATAATTCCATAAATGCAGTCATATGTGCAAATAGCATTTCAAATGCCTTATTCTAGGGGCTCTACCTGTGGTGCTTAGGACAAGATATGCTTTTACACTATCTAGAAGCCTTGGCAAGAAGAATAGAACAATGTCCTTCAAAAATGTGGCAGGACACCATGTTTCACTTAAAATGGATATGGATGCTAAGATATACAAATCTAATATAGATAGTGAAATAAGATAGAATGTGGCTTCCTTTTGAGCCAAAAGCAGGAAAAAGGACTTACAAGAGTCAGTCCCAATTTTCTGACTTGTCTGTTGGAATAGAAGTTCCATTCATTGCAATAGGATAATTATCTTCTTTTGGCTCCATGTGTGAATTTCCATCCAACTACAGACTCTGCCTCAACACAGATGGGCCTATCAAGAGAGAGGTCCAGTTATGCTGGGCACTGTGCATACACATAACAAGAGATCGTCTCCAAAGAACCGAAGAGATAGCAAAAACTAGGAGAAAGTGAGAAATTTTACTTCGGTCTGAAAATGGGAAAATTGTGGGACACAGTGACCTGCACAAAAAAGAAAGCTCACAAGGAATAGTCCAAAAAGCCCGCACTTCTTGGGATGCCTGTAGCATCCAGTGAATTGGAGAGTCCTCAGCAAGAGTCCATGAAGCTGCTTGTGTGTTCGGAGCCTAACCATGTCATCATGGCCCGAAACCTCCAGTAACCACCTTTGGTGACAGCCTCAGTTTGAGCCACAATGACCCATATTCTGTCACTGTCTGTGGTGGAAATTACTGCCTTTTTATGCTGCTTTTTCCTCAGCATCTTTTCTTTTGGAAGAAAGGCATTTTTCTTTCAATAGAGAAAGCAGTTCAAAGGCAGGATATCTTTCCCTAACTTTCCTAAAAAGAAAAAGGAGGCTATATATACTGGCATTTTCTTGTAACCACTTTAAACATCTGCAGATCCTCACAACTTGCTTCTCCAAACCAGTTAGGACTGGAAGATTTCTATTTTTCTTTTTAGCTAGGGGATAAAGTTCATAAAATAAAAGGAACATGCCTCAGAGCAGCATTTCAAACAGAAAATTATCTACCCTGAAGATGTGAAAACCCACTTTGCTATATTTATCAGTTTTATAGCAGAGAAAGGTCGAAATGTGTATTTATCCAGCAAAATCAGCAAAGCCTCTTAGGCTTCCACTGTCCCAACTGGTATAAAACTAAAATTTAATCATGGTTTATTGTTGGCAGGGCTTAGCTTTTTGCTGTATATGAAAATGTTCTATAGAAGGTTTGGGGTATTAAGATAACACAGTGTCAGAAAAATCAGATTAAAATTAGCAGTCCACAAATGTGGAATTAAAAAACCAAACAACAGCAACAACAACAAAAAAAAAAAAAAAGGGGGGGGAGGGGAAATTATGCAGAACCACTTCTACTCTAGAGAGAGCCAAATCCATTAAGCTAATTAGTTAAGCAGCTGATGTTCTGCCCTAACATTTTTTCTTCATTTAGGATCTTTCATTCTTCATGCAAGATCCCTCATTATTTCTTATCTAAACAAACCCCAATATACAGGCATTCATCTACAAACAGTTTGCTGATAAGATTTTTCCTCTAAACAGTCACAACATGAAATTTGAAGTGGAACCTATGTGACCTATTATATACATTTTATTTTCTCTTTTCTTGTGAACCAATGACCCAGACTTTATAAACAACTTCCTTTATGTTTCCTTTTAAGATTTTTATCTTTAAAAATCAACAGGGAGATGGATGACAGGACACTTTAATGTAAATCCCTGTTCTGTCACATACTTCTTGTAAGACACAGACACGAAAAGCCAGATCCTCAGAAAACACCTGACAGAGCAATCCAAAAGGCAAGGCTTTTGAGTGCCTCTTCAGCTGCTGCCTGGCTGGAGAGGGGCTTAAATTCACAAGCTGCTGGGGTTCCTGCCAGTAGAGTAGCTCTGTTCTGGGCACACACATGATTCCACACATCTAAGCAGCACTGAGTGCTAAAACTCATCAAGAATCACAAGATTCTGGCTCTACAGCCTGGAGTTAGGGCATTGGCCAGAGGCAGGAAGGGGTCGTAATCAGTGCCCTGGTCCAGTCAATATTGTGCAAGGTGGGGAGAGAGGAGAGGAAAGAAAAGAAAGAAATCTCTGCCCAACAATGTGAGGAAATGCCACAGGCTGGAGGTCAGAGCCAGATTCAAAGCTCAGTATAAATCATATCAGCAAAACAGCTGCTTTATCTGCCAGAGATGTGGGAAATGGAAACATTACATCTCCCCATGACCCACCATGGTGGCTGTACTGCATGCAAGTACAACTGAAACGAGGTAGGTGTTTAGCTAAAATGAGCTAGGTGTTTAAATATAGTTTTCACAGATGCTAACTGTGCACCAAGGAAGGCAGATACCTCCAGTCATTTTCAGTTTGTGGGCTCCTGTGGAAAGCCTCCTCTAAGAACATCAAACACAAAGATTACTGAAGGTATATACAAGCTTGCTTGTCTTCATCAGCTTCCCAGAAAGTATTCTGTAGGCTCCTAGGGGCCCAGTGAGTTGAAAAGCATTAAGTTAGAGACTGAAGACATGTCTGTGCTCCGAGTGCAGCTCTATACAGAAGTACCTTAGCTAATGCTGAGTATTCACTCACATCACATCAATGAAAGTAAACACCTCCATTTTCATGACAGAATACAAGTGGACATGCAGAGGAGCTTACATGCCTTGACTCTATTCCCTTGCCATAGCTCATTCATGCTTCTGGTTTTTGTATAAATATTCATGTGTTACAATAGTACATCCATTATCCCTCTTCTCTATGCCGTATAGAGAGCCACCAGTGAAGCCAATGGATACTGACCCACTTTATACAACACCAAGGAGACAAATAGATGTCCTTTGGGATGGCTCTTCTGCACCACACTTGTAGGGCAGCAAGCAAGCAAGCAAGGCAGACCCATGCTGAGCACCGGACTCACACACCGTCATCCCATGAAGAGGGACAAGAATGCTGAGGAGTGGGGCAGGACAGCAGACTGCAGCAGGGTGGCACCATCTCCATCCCTGAGACCATCACCGTGCCAGACCTTAAAAGGCTTTGCTGTCTCTTCAATACATTTCTGCTCCTTCCCTCCCCTGGGGAAGTTTCTGAGATTAAAAGCTTAAAAAGTCTTCTAGTCATGGCAGGAAAAGTGGATGCATTTCATAGGGTCCCTTTAGCCTCTCCATCAGGATCATAGGGGAGGATACTGCTCACATCCAGTCCAAAGCTTCCCCTAGGTGAAGTGCAAAGTTTCCCAGCAAAGTTTCTGGGATGGGTAATTAAATTGTTCCAGCATCAGCTCGCATGCCACCTAAGGCTGGCATGGAGGGGATTTAGCAGGAAACCAGGAGGATGACAGGGAGCAGGTCATCCAAGTCCAGAGAGTTTGTTTTCTTATGCTTTAACTGCTCTGTCATGCTCTATACAAAATGAATGACCAAGCTTGACTTTTAACAACTTAATTTTCTGAGTGTGTTTTGGCATTGATCAAGAAGTTGCCTGTTTTGGACTTTAAGTGATTGTCTCTGAATTGTTACTCTATATACATGCCTGCAAGTGAGGCACCCTGTGACATTTTTGCAAAGCTAATAGGTTTCTGCCACTGAAGTTTAATAAATGTTACTCCTCTGCCATGCAAGGCCTGAGCTTGTTCTGCTGAGGAGAAGAAGGGTAGAAGTTGAATTTGAGGAGAAAACATTTTCTGCAGAATCAGAATTTGATATAAACCTTAACTCTTGAATATTTCTTACTAAAACACCACATCAAAACTAAGAAAATGAACACATATTCTACTTTTGTAAGCAGCAATATTTTTTTAAAAAAAAATTAATTTACTTACATGTCTGCTGGAAAATACAGACTGGATTGCCTTTATGGGCCAGATTCTGCCATTCCTCCTACTGTGAACCCACTCTATTGCCAACCCAAAGTTGAGTTATCATTGCTGATAATTTTAAAAGGATAGCACTGGATTTTGGTCTGGTATTTAGAACGTTTCCTCTTTTCAGTCTTTTCCAGTGTTTGATGACTAAATTTCAAACCTTTGAAGGAGTGAAGAAGTTTGGATTTTTAGCAGAATTTTGCCCTACCAGCAAATCCTGCCCCACGAGCGGGACTGCACACACTGCTCCCCTAGGGGAAGATGGGCTACAGTTCCCTTGTGCAGAAGCAACAATTCAATGTACCCTTCTTGCATCACAGGTAGATGTCCTACATATACCAAGGAGCTACTTCAGCAATATAAATTCCCTAAAGAGATCAGAGGTGTACTGTGTCATGTGTGCCCATTGGTAGCTCGGAGTCCAGAACTTTAGTGATACAAAGCACTGAAGGGATCAGACATTCAGAAAATTACAAGCCATCTCGCTAGAGAAAATACAAACTATTCCAACAGTCTGTTATGTTATTGCTCATCTCTTCCTCCTTCTGCCTTTTTATTGCTAAGACTTTCTTTCCCAGTTTTCTGCTTTGTTTAAATTTAAGAACATCTCTTTGCTTCTTAACAAGAAGAAATATTTAATCCCAGAAATGTTTACGGGTCACTGACAATGATGCACAATTTGTGTTTTGCTCATTAAGGACTTCCCACCCAAACTTTGGCTCTTCCCTGTCTATTGCTTCAATTAATCTTCCATTTGGCATTTGGCTGACTATTAACACTAACAAAATGTTGGTATGAAAACATATCAAGTTGCCATTCTTAGGCTCTAGTCAGTCTTTCTGGCACAAAGTACAGTCAGATTCAATCTGCACTTTAAGTTCACTTCTAAATTTCAAAACAATGCAATCTGTAAAAGTTCAATAAATTAAAATCTTTTTGCTTCATCTGGTATGTGAGCTAATCTACTTTTTCATTTAATTTTGATATGCCCTCAAAGCCAGGTATCACATCCAGAAAAAGTTGCATCTGAAATGTTTGTTGAGTGGGTAATTTCTCTTCTACGAGTACTGGAATCCACCAAGAATTGTTAAACAAACTTTTGATTTGGCTTTATTTGTTTTGCTTACATTCCAGATTCCATGTAGAATTTCCTCCACTGGCCCATTGAGACCCCACAGCTACCTCAGATCTCCATCTATTGGGCCCTTCAAATTCCTTTTGAACCTGCTCATCATCTTTTGTGCACAGAAGATATTTATGCAGAGACACTGGGGGTGGGCAAGTTCCTTTTACATGTCTCAGAAGGCTTCACAAATATAAACCTCATTTTCATAAAAGTGCTTTGAGGGAGGTCAGTCTTACCTCCCTTGCAGTATGATGAAGGAACAGAGACACAGATGTTTTGTCTAAGACTGGTCCCACTCTGGGACTGAGAGGACAGAAGCCAGACTTCTCTTCTGCACGTCCAGTCCCAGGGCATTCCTGTACAGGCTCATTTGGTTGCTGACAATTATTCAAGTCAATGTAATCACTGTATCTCACTTAATGAATACCACAGAATAAACAAAGTTTTTTTCCTGTATATGTATTACATAGCAGACCTATACAAGTCCCAGATTAAGTTTGCCTCAAAAAGCTCAAAACAGTTGTTTCAATGCTTCAGGGACAACTTAAACGTGTGCACGCTGGAATTGAATTCAGTATCAAAGTATATACATTGGAAAATATAACTCTCTGTGATGGCAAAGGAGATCAAATAATTTGAGGACAAATAAATTTAATTATGTAAATATTATTTCTTTTATTCCAAATGTTTTATTCCTAAGCATTAATTTAGAGGGGATTTTAGCTTGACTAATCCAATAAAGAACAATGACTTGGAATAAAAACAGCAACAATTACTCCAAGTCCTCTGCTTTCTCTTGTAGCAAGCAGCCTACCACCATTAGCTTTTAAGATTTCAGACCCATCCTTTCCATCTCACCCACTGCTGACATTTCCCAAATGAACTGCCTCCATGGATAGCAGTGTTTCAGCAGTCGTTCTCTCCTGCCACAGGATGTCCTACAGCTGTCTTATCCAGCAAACCTAATCAACCTGCTGGGGAGAGCTGAATTATTACCCGTGTAAAACTGATTGAAATTAGTGATTCCCTCCACTTAATCCCAGTGTGAGAAAATGAGACTTTGCATATATAAATACCAAGTTATCTCAAGCAAGTATGGAACAATAATGACCTGAAATACCTGCGTTGTTCTGTTAGTACTGCAGGAATTACTGGAATACATGGTAAACCAGTTGAATGCTGATTCCAAGTCAGTTTCAGATTGTCATCCTGGGTATAGCTTTGTATACTAATGAGTCATAATGATTACAATTTATTAAGTTTCTCAGGGAAGATTTCAAGGCTCTACACCAAATCATTTGCTTCTGATAGGAAGAAGTGTTAAATAAGCCTTTGCAGATCTGCCCAAGAGCCTTTTTGTGTCTTTGTGACCACAACTGATGCTGAAAGAAGAACCTCCAGGGATAAAGGCATCACAGATTCCCAGGCTTGGAGACGGCACCCATGATCAAGAGTAGAGTAGAGTAGAGTAGAGTAGAGTAGAATAGAATAGAATAGAATAGAATAGAATAGAATAGAATAGAATAGAATAGAATAGAATAGAATAGAATAGAATAGAATAGAATAGAATAGAATAGAATAGAATAGAATAGAATAGAATAATTTCAGTTGGAAGGGATCTATAATGATTATCTAGTCCAACTGCCTGACCACTTCAGGGCTGATCACAGTTAAATCATGTTTGCCATGACAAAAGAAAAAGTCCTGTGGAAGCCAAGGAAGACTGCCAGCCTTCAGAACAAGTCCAACACCACCATATCAGTCAGGTAAGGAAACTGCCCAGCCTGTTTGAATGAACAACTCAGATCCGTGGGAGAGAGGGGACTCCACCAAAAGTACCACTTAGACTAAAATTGTTCTGCTGGAGCAGTATTACTGCTGGCCATAGGTGCCTTGATATATAGGTGCCCACTATCAGTAAAGCTTACTTCCCTTCCCACATTATGCAATAAATGAGCCCACACCAGCACAGCTAAGACATGGCTCGCTGTTGCAGACAGGCAAGCCTGCGTGTGGCCCCAGGATGGGAGATCATGGTCCCAGCCAGTGCCCTGATAGCTACAGGGATGCTGCTCTTTACAAGAGCCAAGTCCTCTGAAAGTACTGTGTATGTTCGGTAGGGTTTTTTTTCTTTTTTAAATCATAAAGACCTTGCTTTATCACCATGGGTTCATTCTCAGAGTGTACTCCTCCTTATGGTTTCTAGCCCCTGTAGGCCAGATGGTGAAAGTCTGCTCCTGAGAGGGTTTTCTGAACCATGAAACTGGTGGAGGACCATACTCCAATCACCCTATTTGCTCCAAGCAGTGCCTTATATCACAGGAGACTGCAATGAAGCCATTAGGTCTACTGGAGGAGAAAAGAGGTATTTAAAGTAGATCTAGCACCAGAACTGGACTGAAGTGGAATTTTCCATTTTATGCGTATGAAAGATTAGGCTGTGACTGCACCACACTGCTACAGAATTAGCCATGTATCCAATTATGACTCTTCTCCCTTCAGCCTTATAAAGCTCCCTTTCTGAATTCGCAGTCAGCAATAGGCAGTCAGTGTTTATCTAAAATGCTTATAATGCTTCCCTCTCCCTTGTGCTCCTTGTCAGTTTGTCCTTAGATTGCAAGAAAATATATTGTTTATCCACTCTGGAAGCATTTCCCAGACGTCTAAGGAAGACCTTCACACATACCAAGTGCTGCTTTTAATGAGTAAGGCTTTTAACTTTCATAACTATGGTGTCACTATCAGAAGTGATATTTGCTGCATGCTGTGGTTTAAAGGTAAAAAAAACCAAACACAACAACAGAAAACACTAACAAGAGTGTCAGCTCAGCACACGGCCTCTCACTTTCCTGGGCTATTGCAGAGCATAAGCCCTCTGAAGGTTACTTCTCTGCCAGTTTCAAATATTGACCTTGATGTCCTGTCCCTTAAAATATTCTTTAAAATCCATCATCCCTAAACTAAGTTTAAGTCAGAAAACCTAATTAGTAACAGAGACAATGAATAACAAGCTTAAGGGGAGGGAGGAGAGAACCTCTTGCAGGTGGCCAGCTCTTAGCTGAATAATTCTCTGTGCAATGGTCATGCTTCAAAAATTTAATTCTCTGTAATTTCATTTAGGATGGGGAAAACAAAACAAAATGAGCAAAGTGATATAGGATTTCATTTATATTCTGACAGGTACATTCATCTAAAGTTTACCTATAATAGCTGCAGTTACTGTACCTTTCTGCCAAAACATTTAATGGTGTGAAACAGGTGGCAATAAAAAAAAAATACAGGACCTACTTGGCATTGCTGTTTGTTATTTTTATTCCAAAAAAAGAAGTCTCCCTACTGTCAGGCTGATTGTATTAATCTGAGATTCCTATGGTCCTCCAGACTTGATTGCTTTTTGATTCTTGCTTAGTAGAAGTGGCAATAAAGAAGCTAAAATCATAATTCTTATTTAGAAGGCAAATAGGAGACCACTTCAATTCTGTGATGAGTGGCACATTTTGTTGCTTTAATTAAAAAGTTGTTCTGAGAAGCTTAACTGCTTCTGCAGTATTCGCAGCACAAAAAGGATGGTATTTACAGAGACACTTTGGGGATCACCCTGGCAATTTTTCTGAGCTATGTTGATGTTGTTGCTTAAGCATACTAAGGCACAGAGGCAGTCATTGAATTTGAAATATTTTTTTTATCTTGAAAAAAAAATCAATCCTCTCAACGACGGAAATATATTTTCCTTTATATAGTTCTTAAAGTGCTATCCATCTCCATTAAGGCTCCTAAAGGGAGATTTTCAGCAACAGAACACCCTCTGAAAACAAAACAGACTTAAGTATCAAGCAGTAATTGAAGGCCTTTAGCCCAGAACTGCAACGATTTTCAAGTGCTTGCTCCCTTTGAGATGAATTCCCAGAAGCCTCTAAGGGTCAAGGTTTTTATTCCCTGCACATGAGACAAAAAAAGAGCATCACTGTACAACCATGAGCTACCATTCTTTTCTGGAGACAGCAATGGCTGATGGATTCATCAGTGTATTATGCAATCCTCCAAGCTAGCCAGACTCCCTTGAGACTCAGTTTTCACTTTTAAAAAATCAATACACTTCGCTGGTACTTTCAGCTTTTCATATGACAACAGCATTGAGAATTAATGTTTTACTGAGATTAATAACTGGACTAAAGAGGGCATGTAAGATTTGAGTCCACCTCAGAATCATGTGAGAGCTCAAGTAAGATGCTGTTGGCTTAGAGATAGTAAGTTAAATCACATCTAGGTTTTTTATTCGATAATGCTGGGATCCTTCATGTTGTCTGTGACTATAAGATCAACTATTCCTTTTGCCTTGGAATCATGACAAAGGTCTCTGCTAGCTTTAGATCTAAGCTCAACCCAAATTACACAGACGTATTTGAGGTGCCTGCTATGTTTCCCTCTGCTCTAGGTACCAGCAGAAATATCTGTCTCATGTCAAACAGTAAAATTAACTGCAAGGGATGTAAATGTCCCAACTTCCAAGGTTCATTTCCTAATCTCTGAAACTATCGTTTACTAGAGAAATGAGTGGTGAGTTAACCTTTTTCTCACCAAATATTTTGCTACAGGTCAGAGTTGTCCAAACCTACAGTTTTCACCTGCTGAGACACTGAAGAGGGAAGGAAAAAGCCCAGCCCCACTCAGCTCTTCCAGTGGGACCCTCAAGTCCATCTCCTTAAAAAAAAATGTCAGTAAAAGGTCTGAGATGGTCAGTAAAAGGTTCTGTCTGCAGATGGCACCTGAGAAGAGGGTACAACTGGAGCAACTTCATTTACTCAAATTACCTAACAAGGGAGATAATTGCTTTGTTAAAGTTATGCCCTTAGGGCTAGCAAAAGTCAATACACAGCATGTACAGGCCTTCCTTGAACAAAGCAGCTCATGCTTTCCAAAAGAGGACTTCAAATTTGAAAGCTTGTTGCATCCTTGTTACCAAACAGGGGCCCAGCTCTCCAACAATCCACCCAGCACCTTCAGAAGGGATCCAGATGCCCCTGTTCTGTCAGGCATGTTCGCTCGTTGGTGCCCAGCAATGCCTCCAGCTCTCCCCCCTATCTTTGCAAGGATATTGGTGGTGACTAATGCTAAGTAAATGGGGTCCTCCTGTGAGGGGTCTGAGCACTGACTGCTACAGAGGTAACAAGGATTGGGTTCGGGCTGCCTAGAAGTACAGTAGAGCCTGTGCCTAAGATATACTTTGGTCTCAGGCCCTGTAGTCAGCTTGGGCACAACTCAGACATGTGCTACTGCTCTGTCCTGCTCAGGATATGCCACCTCCGAGGCCATGCCCCTTGGCCATGGTAAGGATAGGGAGTCAATGCCTGTGATATGAGGCAATGCCCTTCTAGTTATGAACCGAGATCAAACTTGAGGGATTTCCCAGCACCTTCAGATGCTCGCTGCCCCTGTGCTGATTACATTATCTATGTTGCTTAACTCTAGCTTTTGCATTGTAAGTCTCTTGTAACACCTCAACTGAACCCTCGCATGCGTGTGCTTTTAAATATCCCCCACTGCTATCAATTCCCTGAAAACTAACCTCTGGCTAAAATTTAAGACCCAGCTTCCTCAGTAAAATACCAGCTGGAAAAGTTGGTCAAGGGAAGCCTCAGAGTGGCACAGGTCTACTTGCACATCCCAAAGCACGTTAAGTGGCTTCTCCCACTCACACCTGGAACAGGGCAGGAAAAGCTTCTCCTTGGGTCTTCAGTTCTCTAAGGCCATGCTCTGTGCATTCATGAAGAGGTAAGGGAGATCAAACCCCCTTTTGCTTTGCTGAGTGGTGAGGGAGTAGAATTATGTCACAGTTGGGGCTGGTCCATCAATGGAGGCCTTAAGAAGGACTGGTTATTTGCTCCCCTCTCCTTTATACATCCTAGCTAGCACACATTCACTATGAAGCTCAGGAAAGATGCCACAGTACATAAGAAAACACTCCTGAGCTGGGGCCAAGCAGAGCCTTGAAATGCTGCTGTGGATTTAACTTCCTAGCCATGTCAGTCTGCTCCACTTCGTTACACTTGAGGCAACTTTATTAAATTCGCTACTTCTGATACTCTCACTTGAAGCAAAGCATCTTCAGCAGACCTAATGTTTGATCTCAGCCTCACAACTGGGGAAAACTAGGAGCTGGTTTATGATTCAAAAGGACAGAACAATAATCCGCTGAGGCTACTTCTCCTGTATGTGGATGGGTGAGTAGGATGAATAATTGGACAATGCAGATCAGTTAAGTCTAATTCAGTTAATAGAATTAATTTGCAAATTAGTGCACATTAAGTGAATCAGCTACAATTCATTTTGACAGAAATGTTAAAAAATATTAATGTAGTTACAGTGAAACAGAGATAAATATTGCTGCTGAAAAGGTTACAAAGAAGTGAAAGTTTTCGTCTGTAAAGGCTAGGGATGCATATGTTTGTATGGATGCATGAGTTTCTTAAAATCAGCAGGATGTATATTTTCTTCCTGGCTTGTACAACTTTTATCACTCTGACAACTCTCAATGGATCTTAAATAATCATTAGAGACAGACTGAGAAAGTTCTGACTGGGATCCAGGCATAGATGTTGTTGGGACCAATATAGGTGTTTGGTGCAAGGAAAAGGAAAGAAATGGTTTTAAATTTGAGATCTGGCCTAAGAAAATCAGTTGGCAAAATAGTCTGGCCCTCTCACACTCTTCCCAGGAAAGCCTGTAACCATGTTGGGGCTATTGTTAACAAGAGACACACACTTAGAGCAGATGAGCATCTGATACTTGAGCCAGCTTGGTGTCTTCAGGGTAGTGATCACAGGAGGAAAATACCAGTAATACTATTTCATATGTTATTGAAAGGCTGAAAAATGCTTTGGTCAGGTACAGTTAATAGGATCTCCTGAGCAAAAGTAGAGCTGCAGCTCTTGAAGCACCAAGATGATTTAGGAAGATGCTGAGCTCTGAGGTATGTGTGATCAGAGCAACTTGACAAGACAAGATGAACACTGGAGAACAAATGTGCCATCCTGCCCATGACAAAGAAGAAAACCTCCATTGTTGGCTTGATTGTGCAATGATGGCAGAACCTGATGTTGAATAACATATCCAGAGGAAGAAGACCAAATCATGGCTACATCAGTTTAGCAGTTTAAACTGACACCTCCCTGGAAGTGATTAACACCAGAAACACATGTTGCTGTGGTGGTCGGTTGCTTCACAGTATCAATTCTTGTTTCTTCGCAGCTATAAATATGGGGTTTGGTCCTTAACAGGTATAAATCGTGCCTCTCTCTAGATTTCAGTACGTCTCACAGTTTGTACTTTCTTCGGATCTCACTAATGAACACCATGCACACAGGATTTCCTCAGTAGTGCAAAATAGGTTAACAGTTTTAATGAATTAATTATTTCTTTTAATGATGGTCCTTTATATTCTGTTTCACTGACACTTTCCTACATGGCAAGGATTCACAGGTTTAGAAAAGCTTTTGTAGAGAACTTCACTGCAATCAATTTAACTTCACATGAAAGCCATGGAGCTGCCAGAAAAGCTAACCTGCCTAAAGAAACTATTACCTATAAAATTTTTATTCTGTGGGTAAAACTTCACAGGCATGCCATCGTACCTTTTTGAAAGGATTTTAAATAGTAAAACAGCCGTAACAGTTATGTTGCCCAGCTAGCATTATGTCATGTCTATCAAGCTTAGAGCCTCCCGGCTCACAGTCATGGCTTGTCAGGTTTGATGGGGAGCTGGCTAAACGCAATGTCAGAGTAGGTGACCTGGGGCAGTGCACAGAAGGCTGCTCACCAGTCTGCCAGCAGCCCTGTGGTATCTTATCAAATCCAGAAAAACACTGGAAAGTAATTCATGATGTAGATTTCCAGTGATTGAGTCATGGGTTCTGCTTTTCCATGTTAATGCTTTGTAACTATGAATGAGAAACCAGACACCCTTCCCAAGTGCTGCCAGCTGTTCATAACCTCCTGCTCCTTGCACACAAGTTACAGTACACAAACCACACATAGCGATAGCTGCAAGCCCCCCAGTTCCCAGCTGCAGGATTTAGGCACCCCAGCAGCTCACCAGGCTGGCCAGGCCTCATCATCACATGGCCTTCTGTTATCCGAGCCAAGGCATTTCCAGTGGTAGCCCCTGACTCCCCACCAGCAGGCCCTGGGGAGGCCTATGCCAAGGCTCTGCCTGATCCCTTTGCAGCTGGAGAGGCATCAGGACACCTTCTCCTCCAATTGCTATTCGCACTGCCGTCCCTTGATGCTCAGCCTCCAGCTGAAATTGTGCTTAGCAGGGAGAGATAGAAGTGGATGGAGTAATTCAGAGTTATAAATCAACAGACAAATGCAGAGCCCTTCCTTTCAGATTTGCATCAAGCCTAGCAGTGTGTCAATTTTAAGCCAACTATAATGCTGTTGCCTCCGCCTGATTTTAGTCAGACTGCTAAAACAAAGACCCACATTGCTGACTAAACAGCCCTCATGCGGTCAAGATTCAGATCCTGATGAAAGAACATAGACTTCTGCCCTGCTGAAGAGTCACATTAAGGTGCAACAAGAGAAAGAGTGGATGAAACTGCCCCAGAGCTGTGTGCAGCTGGGGGAACAGCACAGGAACCTTTGCTGCAGAGCTGTTTTCCAGGACACACTAGCAAAGACTAAACAGCCCTGGGCTCTGGTAATCTTCATCCAGTTTGAAAGGAGGCTGTGCAGGCCAGAGGTCAGAGAGATCTTCAGGCTCAGAACGTTTGTCAGTCCTAGAGCACATCAACTCTTGTCGTAGCATGAAAAACAGAGCCAGAAAACCAACTGTGTTTTTAGAGCCTTTGACCTGCCACGGCTCTAACAAGACGTTACAGAAATGTTACATATAAGATAAGGCACGTGTGTAGATAGTAACTGATGTGCTGCAAAAGCCTTTTGTTTGCGTGATCCTGCGTGCAGCTCAGACAGCGGCTTCCTCCGTAGGCAGCAGGAGCGCACTCCGAGGTGCCCAGTGTAGCTGTAACCTCGCTTTCAGGACACCGAGTTACGTAATCCAGCGGTACGACACACGAGCCGGTGTGGGGTTTTCACCGTCACTTCAGCAAAAGTGCCCCGTGATGTTGAAACTTTCACAGTTCAGTGCATAGTAAATTGATTCTTTTACTAGGTCAGGCCTGGTAACAGGCATTGATTTAAGCAGCTTACTACAACAGATGACTAAAAGCTGTTCCTAAACGGCAGCTCTGTATGATCAGACATAGGATGGATTCTGCTCCTGGTGACCCATCCCCAGAGACACAGCCATGCTGGGAGCGTGGCCGAGCAGGAAGATTGGCCACTGCTATTTGGTAACCTTTTCAGAGAACACCGAACGTTGTTTACTTCCTAATCTTCCTACAAGAATATGAAGAGTTCCTGCTCTGGGCTATTTCAGAGAGATAATGTGAGTGACTCACTTGAGTTGTGTATTGACCTCAGGCACTGTAAAGATATATTTTACAGTGCTTTTAAAAACAATTATTGCAGATTTCTGTACTTCTGAAGATGCCTAGAGTGCACTTAGAGATTTTTCATGGGGTGTTAAACCACACACACCTGGCAAAGCCCCATGTTATTTGTTATTATTAGTCAACACATCTGTAATCATCGGTCACACCATCTTCCAGGCTGTATTCTCCACGCTAAAGCAGCTTCTCAATTCATATTTACAGTATTGCCTGTGTATAACAGCCCTGTAAGAATTGTATTAATTATAATCAGTGACAGATCCATACTAAACCCTATGTTCAGACATGGAAGTAGATTCTCTGATGAGCTCATATCTCTAAACCCTGAGCTGAAACCAGATCTAAATTCCCACAAAGTCTTTAAAGTGTTTAGTTATGGACCTGGATTCAGCAGGTCTGGTTTTGGCTTGTGTTTAATAACTACCCACCACTAAATTTGTATTCTTTTTGTGTTTTGCCAGTCTGAATACCAGATGCTTTGAAGCACAGATTTTGCTAGGCAGGGAAAGAGCTGGCACCATGTTGCCTACATTCATTATCTACTGAGTGAGATACCTGATCATGGCTTCTACTTTCTAGAAGTGACTTTTAAAGACAAACTTTCTCAGGCTCTGCTCTTCCCTGTAAATCATCTCTCTTCATCCTTTAAGTTTCCACAATCACCATTATACCCATCTGAGTTCACCCACCTCACACCCAAGGGCCTCATATTTCCGCCCTCTCCTTGCCTTTCAGTTGTCTTTCAGATTCACCAGGTCACAGCAGATCAAAATACAAAAATCTCTCCTACATGTCCCACTTTCAGGGACCCAACACCACTTCCATATCACTAGGGTGCCCCCATACTCCACAATAAGTGAAACGGGGCCCTATTTCTGTGGTTACCCATCAAAGTTATCATCTGTATTGCAGACACAAGCATGAAGGAGACACAGCCCAGGAAAAGGAGTCAGTCCCACTGAAAACACAGTCCACTGCTTTTTTTTGCCTGAAGGCCAAAGTTCCAACTGCCTACTGCTTAGTTTTGAACTGCACCCTGTGAGAGAGTGACGGACAGGTTCAATGAACAAAGGGCCTGAGGTGATGTGAAAGGATCACAAAATCAACAAAATGGAGCTCAACCAGGATCATCACCAGCATTTTGTATGTGAGCAAGGAAGTGCCCTACAGGGCACCATTATGGAAAAATCCCCAAACCCTTTCCGGGAAATCAACATGCTGGGGGCCTCTCTGAAGTGCCTGTACATTAATGCATACAGTATGGGGAATAAGCGTGATGAGTTAGAGATCTGCGTGCAGCTGCAGGGCTACAGTCTCACTGGGATCAGTGAGATGGTGCCCACGACTGCAGTGTTGCAACAGAGGGATACAGGCTCTTTAGCAAGGATAGGCTGGGAAGAGAAGGAGAGGGAGTGCACGGAGATCTTCCTGGGGATAGATGAGGAGTCAAGTGAGAGCACATGGGTAAGGATTAGAGACAAGACAGGTAGGGGTGACATTGTAGTGGGTGTCTTCTATAGGCCACTTTACCAGAAAGATGAAGCAGATGAGGCCCTCTACAGCCAGATAGGAGCATCCTCACATTCACAGGTCCTTGTCCTCATGGAGGACTTCAACCACCTCATTATCTACAGGGGGGAGAGCACCACAGTGCATAAGCAATCCAGGAGGTTCCTGGAGTGCATTGATGACAATTTCCTCACCTAAGTGATAGAAGAGCCAATGAGGAGAGGTGCTCTGCTGGACCTCATATTCACTAACAATGAGGGCCTTGTTGGGGATGTGAAGATCAAAGGCAGCCCTGGCTGCAGTGACCATGAGATGGTGGAGTTCAGGATCCTGAGAAGAAGGAGGGTAAAAAGCAGCCTCACAACCCTAGACCTCACAAGAGCAGACTTTGGCATCTTCAAATATCTGCTCAGAAGAGTCCCATGGGATAAGGCCCTGGAGGAAAGAAGGACCCAAGAAAGCTGGTTCAAGGATCACCTCCTCCAAGCTCAAGAGCAGTCCATCCCAATGAGTTGAAAATCAGGCAGAAAAGCCAGGAGACCTGTGTGGATGAACAAGGAGTTCCTGGCCAAGCTCAAACACAAAAAGGAAGCATACGGAGAGTAGAATCAAGGATGGGTATCTTGGGAGGAATACAGAGACATTTTCCAATCATCCAGGGATGATGTTAGGAAAGCTAAAGCCCAGGAGGATTTGAACCTGACAAGGAATGTCAAAGACAAGAAGGGCTTCTGTAAGTATATAGGTGCTTGAGCAGGGGCCTTGGATCAGATGACCTCCAGAGGTCTTTCCAACCTCAATCATTCTGTGATTCTATAATGACTATTAGCTGATTAGTAAGTGACAAGAGAGGGGAAAAAAGAAGGGATGGGAACATGTATAATCATTTCTGTATCACTTTGTCCTTTCTTCCCTATAGCCAGTCAAAAGCTGGATAAAGAAAATGCAGTTTCCCTCTCTTATGACTATGGAAATTTGGGAAGCCCTCCCTTATCAATGCATGTAAGTCTGTGCAATCTCCATTCAACATGACAAAAATCAGTGCCTGAAACACTGAGAAATTATCATCTGGTGCTTCTCTTAATAATTTTCACATCAAGACACAGTCATCTTCCAGAAACTCCAAAACTCTGCTTAGTCAGATGCAAGTCACTCACCTCAAACAAACACAAGGAAAACTAGTTACAATTAAATAGCTTATGATGAATCCTAGATTTTCTTTTGGATAGACCGGTCCATTTTAAGCTTAGACTCTATTAATGTGTGAATCTGAGAAAGAAGGAAAGTCAAATCAGTTTCTCTCCACTGAAAACACAGAGAGGTGCATCTTTTAAGCAAGCTAGCAAATGCTTTACTGGATTTTGGTTGGTTGGTTAGTTAGTTTTTTGGGTTTGGGGTTGTTTTGTTAAAGCATAATGGTACTTTAATGGCGTATCTGCAAACAATTTCAACTTCCTCTTTGGTAAATGCACTGAGGAAAGACTGACCCTCCACAACAACTGAAATGTACTCAGGCAGTTCTTTATGCCTTTCCACTTCCATGCAATCAGTGAAGAAAAATGTTGATTCTGGGAGTGGTAATAAAGACTAGGAATTTAATAGCATTCTAATACAGAACTGAAAGTCTGTTTGCTATTCTTCTAATCAGTGCATTACAGGAATAAATACAGAAAATACAATTGTGACTGCACAGATTTAAGTACTAATTACAAGAGGTGGTAAACCATGGTGCTCTCAAGATTTTATGTAAAATCCACTGAATTAATTTAGTCTCCTTAGATTGCAATGGGCTTTGGCTGAGTCCCTTAATTATATTAAAATCCATCTGTTATTAAACATCATGTTTAATACAACAGTATGCAAATGCTGTGATTTGTAAATATCATTATGCAAAAGTTCAGGTCCTCTTGAAGTCTGCAACATAATTTCTGTAGACATCAAGAAGAATAGGTCTGGGATATCCGTTTTTAATTGCATTGTATACAAGTAGTGGCAGAAGAATACAATACAGTAGTCACAAAATTAAAGAGGCTTCTATGAAACCTACAAAGAAGAGCAGCACAGAATCAATGAAGTAAAAGCAGTATTTCAAAAAATAATAAATCAGACTTGGCAGTTTTGGAAAACAGTACTGAAGAAAAAGACAAATTAATTGGCACAGTTTAACAACCTAATTTCTAAGTGCACTTTATAATAACGCTCCTTACAAGCTGCTGTTTTCCCAGAAGATGATGACAAAAAGCCTCATTAGAACATCACTGTTTTATAGTGACAGGTTTTATTGCATTGCCAGCTGTGAATTTAAAAAAAAAAAAAAAAGGACACCCCCCCAAACTCCTATAAAGGTTCCTAAAAACCCTGTTTTCTTTTGTTATCATCAAAAAATAGCAACATAGCACTTCCATATGTTTGTGAATATCCAGAATTCTATTTTTAAAAAAAATAGAAGTTAAAGAAAAGTGCTTTTTGTCTTAGCTTCAAAAATAATGTAAAGAAACATTTAAGAACAAGATATTTCAGTGGTCAGAGAGATATGTACAATGTTATAGATTTAAATCCAATCCTGCAAATACATGTTCATGGATGCAGACTTGAGAACCTGTTGATCCTGAGTAAGTCTAATTAAAGACTGGCAGGATCAGGTTCTTATCGTCACCCATTATAAGCTTTTCCAGAATCTGTCCTAGGCTAGAAAGTATAGATACAGTATATACTCTGTATACTGATTTATACAAAAGGTCTTTTACAGCTCTAACCCTGTTATTGCTAGGCTAAAAATGAACATTTCAAACAAATTACATGAATCATAAAGGATAAAATTGAGATGCAGCTTCTGACGACTGAATTTCCACTTGAGCCATTTTAAATTGGGTACACTGTAGCCACTTGCGAAGCACAGATGAGCTATTGTTCATTTGTCCTGACCCCTGTAACATCCTTAGGCTGTGATGGTTGACATTGCTCTGGATGGCTTGGAGGCGTAGCTGGAGTCCAGCAGATAAGTGCTGTTGAAATAATGGAAAACTTTCAATTTCTTTCCTTTAATATATACATTAATACAACACTGTGAAAGGTCCCAGTTGTTGGCCAGGGAAAGTTCCTCCACTGCCCCAATGTCACCTTTCTTCCACATCCTGCACTGTATTGCCATGAAAGGCAAATGTGCTTACAGAGACAACTCCATACTGAGACCAACTCCAACACTTCTATTCTCATCACCAAAATTCTCTTGACTGGCAAACCACATTGATCCATTTTGGTCTCTCCTACAAACAGGACCAGCTGGAACAGTTTTACCAAAGCAAGCAGGCCCACAGTATCTGCTATAGAACCCAAATCCACCTCCTGAGTCAAGAATTCCAATCCTGATTTATCAGGGGACTCTCAAGCCGAAAACACCAAGAAAATCACAGCTCAGGGAACAACCAATCTCAGTAAACATGGAACAAAGGCCCTGCTGCAGAACCTGGTTAGAGGAAAGCATTTCAGAAGAGAAAGGGAGTGCAGTGCTGATTACAGGACAAGTATCTTAGCTGATGATGCTCTGTGTATGCTCACACTTGAGACCTTCAGTGCTGAGCCACCCGGTGCACCTGGATATGCCACAATGATCTGTTTCCAGAGAGTTTAGAGACCACACCTAGTGATCTTATTTCCAGAGTTTATAGAAATGTATATCACTAAGAATAAAAGGATAATGTACTAGAAACAACTTACCTTTAGATTTGACTGTATCATTGGCAACCACATTGGGATGAGCTGTAAGAGAGGTGTATCTTGTTATTACACAAGTGACTGTAAACATGTTCCAGTTACAGTGCGGCAGAGAAGGGTATATCTAACGTATTTAGCTGTCTGAATGGACATAGCCTGAACCGCAAATCTGAAAATGTGGCTATTTTTAAATGATGCATGTGTTTTGGGGCAGGTAACTCCCAGAGGTAAAAACAACAGCTTCCCTTGTTTGTAGCTTGATGAACCACCAGTAGCAATTACTGATGTCCTGTTTAAGGCAATGATGACAGTACAGAATAAAAACTTGTTACAGGAAATCACTTCTTTTTTCCTTGTGAGGGTGTTTCTGAATGTGCAGGTGAGCAATACTGGAATAAATACAGTAAACATTCTGCATGGCAAGGTATACATCAAGAACTGAAAAAAACATGCAGCAGAAGTTCCTAATAATAGGCAGATATTTAAATGTTAACCAGCATTTTATAAGCCACTAGTCACATTAGTGTTTCACTGCAGAATGTGACCTGCAGGCCTGGAAGCACAGGTGAAAACTATCCAGACCAACAAGGCAAGGAGGTCTGCAAATCTGTCACCCATGATTGAATTGATATGTATTTCAGTCTCCTGCTCTTCAGAGGACTTTTATTTCTGAGTAAGTATAACATGACAAGCTTACGGAAGACAGAGAGGCACTTCTAGCAAAAGTATTCATGTTCTCCAATACTAATTTAACCACTGAGGTTATTGTTCTAAAATGTTCCTCCAAATGGCATTAAAATTTGCAATTTGCCAATTATGCTAGCGGGAGCTGCAAGTTAAAACTAATCACTATTGACAACATTGGATAAACTGCTGTTTCCCTTGTGCAAGGTACGGTAATTGTTTCAATTTCAGTGCTGTTTTGCTGGAGAATCATGTGCAGCTCTGTCAGGACTGATTACTTAAGTCTACCACATGAAGAACCATATTCAAACCTCAGCATTTACAGATAGATGAATGCCAAAACAGCTGGAATGAAGCCAGATACGGCAGATGTGCGAATTCTGTACATCCTTCTATGGGCTCTCACACTTGCTTAATAAGATCTAGTGACCACAAGTGTTTTTTGGAGAGGAGGGAACAGGTAAGCATACTGAGAAGCCATGCTCCATGCCCCACTGCCATCAACAAACTGTCTCTGAGAATTTCATCCAGCATTAATGAAGTTCCTATGGAGATAGCCAGTGATGACAGGACTGGTGTCAGAAGTATGGCAAGCAAGGAGGGAAGCTAGGCAGAAAACTCAGGGTACCCTTCTCACTGGACAGCTTTTACAGTCAGCTGAGAGAATCAAGCACTTTCCACATCCAGTTCATCTTGTCCCAAAGCAGGTATCTAAAATAGATCAAGATGAATCATGTCCAAAAATACCTGTTTATCCCAACTGACTATAAAGGGCACTCACGGAAACTAGCTCATATTTATATCTACTCTGTAGAGGTCTAAGGCTAGATACAGATCATTGTGCTCCAGCACCAATTCTGTCTTCCAGGGTCTGGACACATTTAGGGAAATGAAACATTCTGCTGCAGGCACAAGCATGCAAACCCTCTACTTCTACAGTTGCCAGTTAGATAAATGAGACAAGAATACATTTTTATTGAAGCACTTGAGTTTTATTACCTAATCCCCAATGAGCCTTTTCTTCACAAAGAAAGAATACATAAAGCTAGTTAGAAAGAACAGCTGGAAGAACAGACTGCTGTCAGACACTCTCAATTTTTTGGAGTTTATATTTTCAACAAAATTATGTTGATTCCAGTGTTAAGTTTTGATGGAAGCCAGGCTGGAGAACAGGTTGATCACTGTGCTTTTCTGGCTCTCCAACTCTACCGCATGCCCAGTTCTCTAGAAGTCTACCCAGCAGCTGTTGGAGCTGCCTAAAATACCTGGGTCTCTGGGAAAGATGTTGTGGTTTGCTAAGCTGCTCCCTTCTCTACTGTAGGCTCCCAGATTCCTCAGACATACATCTGATGGTCAGACAGAGAGCTGTGATCAGCAAGGAGCTGGTCTCCATCATCAGTGGCTGCCCTGGGATGGCTAGTTTCCCAGTTCCTTTGACACAGAAAGACAAGACGAAAGCTGAACACTTTCATTTCAGTCCTCCTAAAGCAGAATGCTTCTCCTCAGAGGAAAATATAATGAATTAAATATATATATAGGTATTTGTGCATCTGTGTAAACGTGTATATATATCTCTCACTCTGACTTACAAAGAAAAATAAATATGTAATGGTTGAAATGTTTTCACAGGAAAGAAACTTTGTTTGCCTCACCAGATTGGTAAAGATAGTCTAACATCAGATCCAAAAAATATCTTCTGAGAATACAGGGAATAGCTCAAAGACTATAGGAAGCAATCAAGACATGTCTCAGTGCTATCAGTGTGAGTTTAATTTAATAGCAAAGGCCAACACAGTACCAGAAGGAGGAAATCTCACAGCACCAACACAAGGAGGAGATGAAGGAGTGCTTATCTCAGGCATAAAGGAAGCTTTTCCTTCGGTGAAGGAGAGATGAATTGTTTATGTCTTTTCTTTCTCTCTTGTTTTAGGACATTTTTGCTCTTACTTGTTATACAGAAAATGGCCATCGAAGATAGCTATCCCATAAACTGCCTGGCATCATGTGACATGCACCACCTTCTCATTGTGGTGCATTAAAAATATGTGTGTGTTGAACTGTGCAATGACTTCACTAAAAAATGAAGTTTTTGCAGCACCTGATTCCTTAGGTGCAATAAAAGACACTGCAGTAAATACAATTATATGAATGATAAATGCTCAGGATTTATCAGTGCTACTGTGCTCAGTTTCAAGAGGAAGTAATTGGGAATTATTAATTCTGCTGAACGAATCTCTAACAGACTGTTAAGAATGTTCTGTTTTAAAAAAACCTCTCTCACTACACTATATGTCCTTTCCTTCAGTAAAAATTAAACCTTGTTTGAAAGCCTTATATTTAAAATAAAATTAAAAAAAAGCTAGATAAAATTGTTTCATCATCAAAGGCAGGGCAATAAAAGATTGTCTAGAATAAAACAAGCTACCCAAAAACTGCCCAGTCAACTAATATTCAAAGAATTTTCATCCTGGCAGAGTTCTGAAGTAGCAGTAACAAAGTTCAAATCTTCTTCACAGCCAAGGAAGAAGAGACAGTCTCAAAGTTGGTCTTTTTTTTAAATTATAGAGATGCCACTCATTCAATTGGTTCCTGTGTGAATAAGTTTTAGTTCTGCTTCTCTGAAAGACTTCAAACTTACAGTAAGTCTCTCCTCACATCATGACACTTACTTTTCAGATCTACAATATAATATATAAATAAATATTTTGACAATTAGTTATTATTAGTGTATTTTGACAATTAGTTTTGAAAATAATTAGGAACATGGGACTAAGAATCCTATAATCTATTATGTACGTATATTGTTCCTGCAGAATTTCACTAAGGTCAGGCTAAGTAAAGAGGATTTGGTCACCCAGATTCTTCTCTTCCATCTCCAATCCACTGAACATGAAATAAACCTTAGCTCTGAATTTCACAGGTTTATGAGTTGATTTTATAGTAACAATGTCCTTACAGCTTTAAAGACATTCTTCATCCTTGTCAAAATTCTGGACATCCTGGACTGACTGAAAGAGAAGCCCCTATATCTCAGGGGGACAGCCATGATCACTTTAACATAGTGACAGAGTTCTTGTAGTGAATCAAGTCATTACTGACTATAAATCTGTATTTTCACAATGAGTGTGAATACTTTCATGCCAACTGACATCAAGACCTTAAATTTTAGCTACTTTATTTTCAATTCCTGCTTGACCATAAAAGACTGGAGTAAAACAGAAGTCAGAAGTTTACTTTATGGCAACAGAAGAATTCTGCAGAATAATGCAATGGGAAGTATGTAAAGAAGGCTAGTAAAATTGGTTTATGCTTGTGAGACTACCCCAATCCTTTGAGAACCTGTTCTGAAAATGCTGTGGTGACCCATAGGACCCCGATTTCCAAAAAAATAATTTTACATGAATGAAGCATGCAGAATTTTATTCTCTAACCAAAGAATGCCCTACACATCCTAGGGGAACAAGATTCACTATCAAATAATATTTGACTAAGTTAGACACGTAGGCATATAATAACAAGAAACCCACTGTGGCACAGTTTTTGTAATCAACCTAAAAGAATGTGAGGATCAGAACAGTGAGGTGATCTGCAAAGGACCTATGATGATTAAAAGTTACAGAATGGCTGAAAATTCAGATGGTACCTAGAGGTTCTCCAAGTCAGTGACACCAGTTGAGTCTATTAGAGGAATAACACCATTGCAACAATGGAAGGGGAAAGTAGATCAGAAGTTAATTTTAAAAAAAAAAAAAAAATCATCAGGAGAAATTTCATTTGAGATTATGTTCTGGTCTTACTTCTTATCAGAGATTTTATTTTTTGTTATGCTCTACTAGGTTTTACTTCTGCATTAGCATCTAAACCTCAGCTTCTTCCACTTTCTTATGTTGAGTGGGAAGGGAAGCAGAAAACAGTGAGTGTAGAACTCACAACAGACAGTCAACATCATTAACTAAATATTCATGGTATGGTATGCCTACCTTTACAAAGATAGTAGAGTTGCATTCCTGTAAAGCCTCCATTAAACTAATCACATGCAGGCACACCATTTCCACCATCTTGAAAAAAAATAAAAGCATAAAAACAAATTAGTGTCCAGCATAACGGTGTTGTAAACTAAGCCAACAGTGTCTAAAAAGAATCCTCCTATATTTGCTTGGCAGTTACACTGAATCACTAGATGTGCATTTATTAATCGCTGACATATAAGATTAAATATTACACAAGCACATAAGGGACAATTTCTTTATTTAGTTTTCCCCGATGAGGCAACACCTGTCTGTTAAATATTTCAAAGCGCTTGATGTATTTTAATTCATACCACACATCAAAACAAGTCGCCTTCAGCTTTGTTCTCTTCAGACATCATAAATCCTTTTACATGACTTTGCTGTGTAGTTCTCATCAATCAGTGTGCCAGAAATTGATATTTTTATTTACTGAATCTTTGAAAATTAACATACTCACAAAAACCATCTTTTTTTCCCCCATCAAAAGACAATTTATTGTTCTGAACTGGCAGCTAGCCCATAATTCTTCCATTTTGTACCATGAATTATGACAGATGCAAATATCAGTTATTTGGTAGTAGACAGCATTTTATGGTTTATGTTGTGTAAATTCATAGGTACAAGACAAATACCCTGAGCCAGCAGTATTTACAGTGCCTGTCTGAACTATGTGTAAATTCCCCTCGATAATAATAAACTTAGCTTTTATGTGGTGCTTTTCATCTTCAAAGCGCTTTACAAACACTAACTAATTAACCTCACAACAACCCTGTGAGACAGACAAGTATTATTATCTACATTTCACAGAGCAAGAGCTGAGGCTGAGAGTCTAATAACTTGCACTAAAGCCACATAATGAGATACTTTCAGAATAAGGATTGGAACTTGGGTCTTCCAGGTCATATTCTTGTCCTAAGGCTTGACAAGAGCCTTTGTGTCTGACTAAACAACTGGCTTTAGAAGCGTTATGCACATTTCCGGTTTATTCAAATGGAACTTCAGAACTACTGTTCCCAACAGTGGCTTGTCAGCCACAGAGACCTCAATAGATGTCAGAGGCTAAAATATCATTTGAAGACAGCTTTAGCTGGTCCTTGCCTGATATGGACAAGACACAAGGGAATAGTAACTGGTTCAAAGGCACTCAAGTGCAGCCCATGCAATTGCAATTGAAAGGGCGAGTGTCGATACCTGCCTGGGGTGGAAGATGTTTCACACAGAGAAATGGGAATTACATAAAATAATTTCCATATGGATATCAGGTCTTCATTTGAAAAAGAAAAAACCCCAAACAAACAAAGAATGAAAAATCCCAAACCTTAAGAGCACCTGACTTAGAAGACTGGGCCATGTATAAAGAAATCTTTCTCATTCAAAGCTAATACCAGGTTCTCCAGAGCAGGGCTACTAGTTACCATCTCAGTTAAAGTTAAAAAGTTTTGACAAGTCATGACAGACTTGTCATGACTTTCTGGAAAGTGGGAAACACAATACATCTTGCCGATCAGAAACAAGCTCTCAACCCTAAGCCTGCAGGCCCAGAGAACCATTAGTCAATGGGAAGCAAAGGTAGCACCTATGAAAAGGCTGCTGGAACCCCTCTCCGTTCTTACTGTACAAAACTGCCCCAACAGCAGTGAGTAGTTGAAGTAAATAAATGCTTAGAAGTTATTTCCAAAAAATGGTCTGGACAATTTCTGGAAAAGTAAATATTTCCCTTTCAAACCTTATCTCTAGATATACCTCCTTCAAGTCAGTCATTACTCAAAAATGTTTCCAGAGATATTTATGTAGCTTATTTCTGATGAGTAACCAATGGGTTATGAGTCAAGTGTCAGCATTTGTGTAGTTTTTTGCCATCACATGGTAAAAACTATTCAGGTGGATATTCACAGAATTATCCTAAAACATTTAGTTGCTCCAGTAAGGCAGAATCAGATGAAACAACAGGATCACTGTGAAGAGCAGGAAGATATATAACATGAGACCTGATGCAGAGAGCCCTTAATCCAACAAACAGCAGCTCTAGCTCTTCATTCTGTTTCAGGCAGATCCTCCTACATCCTGTTTCAAGCCCACTGAGAGGTTAAACCACTACTGATTAGCTTTCCCTTTAATTTCTCAAAAGCATCAAAGTTGCTTTATGATGTTATTCATAGTCCGATGTATTCCACTGAAACTAAAACAAAGCCAAGCTCTCTGAGTTTAATCTGTACTAAATCTGTACACAGCACTTGACTCACCACTTTGTTATGTGCCATTAGCTGTAGGATGCTAGGTGTCACTCGGCTCCAGAACTCCAGGGCTGTAAGGATTGCTGTAAAGCTAAATTCATTTTGATTCTGGACTGTCGGAGCTACTGCTGTTTGTTCACAATACACTGTCCAGAGCTGAGCAAATATAAATGCATGGAAGAGGGAACACATGTGCAGAACAGATGTCTGTAGAAACAGAAAATAGAGGAAAATATTTATTTAAGTAAGTGTAATGGATACAGTTCAGAGGCTTTCAAAGCACTCTTCTGTCATGCATCCTACTGTGCAGTCTTGCCCCTCACTTTCCATGTTTCTTTCCCATTAGGAACCAGTAAGTCAAGTACGCTTCATAACATCTTCACCATGTTTAAAAACTAGTTTTATATTTACAGACTAAAAACTGCATTTACAAACACACACTCCCATGCAATCTTAGTGTATGTCATTAAGGTCAGTCCCTTTAAAGAGAAGATTAGTTTTGCAGAACAGCTACTTGAGACTAGTTCTGAGATTTCCTTGATGGAAAACTCCACTGCAATCTGTAGAAGGCCTGGAGGCTCTGGCACATATGACTCCATTTCAAAAATGCTGCTGGGGTAGGTCATTCAGATTCTGATCACCTGAAAGGAAGGCTACCATAGAAAATACATCATCTTACATCTGTTCTGTGAATCTGTCAACCACTTCTACCTTGCTGGGACAGAACTGCTCACAGTCAAAGAAAGTAAGTTTTGAAAAGCTATCAGAGAATTCATTTTGCATACTCAAGCATGGCTCTGTGCTAATACGTGTTATATATCACAGTGTCTGAGCCCCCAGGAGTGCTGGACATTAACTACTTCATTACAAGAAAGATGCTTCTGGTCAGAGACGTTTTCTCAGTTTGCAAGTACAACAGTGATTCATTCTCTGTGACAGTGTGACTACACCAAACATTGCAATGGTTGCTTGGTAACTGAAAGAGGTATTTGAAAGAGCAAAGAAAGGCCAAAGAAATTAATGGGAAGCACCTGTGTCTTGGCCGGGTGAGGGGAAAGAAAGGGGGATTTTACGTACAAGATAAATGTGTGATCATTCTGCTTCTGTTGCTAATAAAATCGTGGTTGGTGTCAAAGACTGCTGCTATATCTGTGTTAAACTACTATCACAAATGGCTTATGATTTGCAATAACTCTACTTGTCCAGAGCACCTTGAGAAAAAAAGTTGTGCTTGAATCATTGCTGTTTGTAATTAACTTTTGATCATAACGTTATTTATAGGTTATCCAATTCTACTACACAACTAGAATAAGTAATTTTGAGAGATTTGCTACAGAGATGGCCATTGCTAAAGCTTCAATTTGGAATTCAGTTTTTCCTTCCTCACTCCTGTGCTGAGATATTTTGAAATAGTTGAATCTCAAAGTTAATTGTGATTTCATCACCAGTTTTCTATGCATTAAGAGGCACCTACACAAGAAAAACTACAGAGATTATTTTCCCCAGATCCCAGATTTTAATAAGGTTTTACCCCTCCTTTTTTCTTACAAAGAAATAAATGTTCGCAATAATAAGGCCAATATATAACACACCTCCACTTAAAGCACAGAATCCCTTACCTTTGATTGCTCTGGAAACCCAATCAGAATAACAATAAGATGGTCAGCAATTTGTGAACCCGCATCCAGTGGAATAGGCATGCAAGATGATGAAGAATTTGGACAGACAACATTGTGTGTCAGAGACCCCAGAAGTAGCCAGGACAGCAAACGAATGTGTGAGACACATTCTATGAACTCTTTGGGCCTGTCAAGAAAGAGCGGATTTTACAATGATGCTAAATTTTCTGGTTTTCCCCAAAATATGGAGTCTCCTTATGCACACTAGGCAGATGCAGTCTCAATGTGCTGGAGGCACAGATCATTGGTACAGCTTATTGGAAGACTAGAACCACACAGAACTTAGTGGACTTGATGTACCGTTAACAAGTCCAACAGAACATATTTGGTGGGTCCGAGAAACAGTCTCCATAAAAGGCTGAAACATTCACAGGTTCACTGGTTGCATACACAGTGATTTTTTTTTACATGGAAATCATCAGATGGGAAGGGTTGCCCAAGTGGAAATGATCCTCTCAGCTCCCCTGGACAGCCCATGGGTAACAGGGTGATGACAGGAAATTCTTCATTCCACAGCAAGCTCCAAGGCAGGCACCATGCCTTACTTCCACTTCTCCAATGGTAAAGTGGAGTTAATTTCTCTTTTCCTTAGCCCCTCCCTGGACATTTGAACTGCACATTTCTGAGGGCACTTTTTTGTGACAGTTAAGTATTCATCTACCATCTAGTGTAATGTCTAATTGTAAAGTAATGTGCTTATATAATTTAAAAAGCAGTAACACTTTTCTGGTGTCATTTTGTCTGTCCCCTTGCTGCTACCAAAATCAGATTATATACTCATTTGAATTCCTAGGCACAGGAAAAAAATAATTATTTGATCAATAAATCAGTACTTACTAGGCCACTCTCACTACTGGTTTTAATTTCTGATTTGATGTCATTGTCAAGAACTCCTAGCAGCAAAGGGGCATTCCATCAATTTTTTTTTTTAATAGACTGATATGATGCTCTTCCTAAGGAATTCACTACCTTCAACTCAGAACACATAGTCCTTTTTTCACATGTAAGAAATTGAAGTGCAAGGAGGTAACAACTCCATTTCCAAAATAAGATATGCTCTCCATTAAAGTACATGCAGATGTATCTACAGGACTAGTGCCTAAGCAGCTTAGTCCCCAGAATCCTGGGGCACATAGTCTGGGACAAAGCTGGGACAAGAATACAGGCTTGTTGAAACACAGTCTACACTCAAAACATCTCATTTGTTGTCACTGTAAGACAAGGGACAGCATCTCCTTGTTGAAGACAGAACTCTGCAGATTAGGATTTCTCACAGTGAAAACGGATAAAAAAACATGTCTTGAAGGTCAGGACTTCCCTCATCTAATTAACCAGATGTAGTCAGTATTTTTATTATCAATACATTTACAGTTCTCGCTCATTTCTATACCATAATTTCAAAGGACATTTCTCATTGTATTCTCTATAACTCCCAACATATTTTCTATAATTCTAGGACTGATCAAGTACCTGTGTGCTTTTCACTGTCTGTATCTAGATTGAGAATCAAGTTAATTTCCAGGGTAACTCCAGTCAAGCAAATGGAGTTAACTCCACTGTTCCTTTGGCACGTACTTTAAATATTGCATTGATGAACTCCTCAGTTAAGGATCAGGGAGCTACTGACCAGCTGTCTCAATGACCCACAGCCACCATTCCCTACTGTAGGTCTTATCTATAGAATCCGGCAATAAACACAGAATTCCATGAATATTTCTAACTCATTTTAGGATTCCTTTTTGCGCAAAAGCATTCTCACCCTTGTTGCATCGCAGAAGGAGGATGGTAAAGCCAAGGCAAATACCGGATCACAGCTTTGTTGTCTCTGTGGTTTCCCCGTGTGATTTCCATAGCAGCAATCTGAGCTAAACCAACTTTCAGATGTCCACCAAATGTGTCTTCATGCAGTGGCTGAGAACAAGTCTTCATGTGACTCTGCAAGGCAAAGATCTGATTTCCTACCCGAAAAGAATATGTCACTTGAATTAAGTTCTTCCAAGCAATAGCGTATTCTATTTCATTTCCCTTCAATTCCTTTCTCAGGGTCTCTAACAGTGTCTACAAAACTACAGAACAAAACTCAGAAATAGATTTTTAAAAATTCTCCAGTCCCTATATTAATAACAGCTTTATGATGCAGATCTTTCCACAGAGGGCCACACTGTCAAGAGCCCCCTCAAAATATGAATTGTGCAAAATGTACAGGCACCTTTTGTATCAGCAAACTCAAGTCGATGAATACAAACTAATGGTTGCACGTCCAGACAGCTTCAGTGAAGATGAAAGAATCTAACCATTTAAAAAGATAGCATCTGGGCAGGAAATGCCTTCCCTATGCAATATTCCATTTATATACAGAAATAAGCTGTCATTCATTCACCAGCAATATGACTATGTTGCACTACTCAGCTGCTACAAATGGCTTCAAGCCCTGGAAATAAAATGGCTAGACGTTTTACCAACAAACATGCAAATATTTCTACCTGAAAAGATAATTTATTATCCTGCTTTGTCAGCTCTCAGGAATGTTTCATTGGTGCTTCTTGAGATACTTCCATATTTCTAATTAACCTAACCTAGCATTACCTTCTGTTACTAGACTAACAGAACACATGCTGAGTGCATTTGCTTGCTTAAAGGAGAGCCATATGCTTTGCACAAGAAAATCCAGGTCATCAGTTATTAAATTATTATAACAGGATAAAAATCAGTGGACCAGTAATATTTTATAACAGATAAGTATCTGACCCCAGCAACTTAACACTCTCCAAAATCACTTTTTGAAGTCTCTTTCAAGGAAAAAAAAAAAAATACCAGCATGAATATTTAATGACATTGTTATAGAACCAGGTAAAAAGGATAGAGAGGTGTGCAGCCAGATACATTATGCTTCTTCAAAAATGGTGGAATTTTCTACATAAAATCTTGCTGAGCTTTACTGATTAAAATGTTATCCCAAAGAGAAAAATATTAAACTGAACAAAAACAATAAACTGGGATGTGATTATCATGAGAATTAACATTTATACCTTTTTTATAATGCAGTAGTTGCTAATACGCAGGACTGAAAATAATTAACCTCTTTCAAAGAAACTATTCTCAGACATGCAAAATAAGACATTGGAAATGAATAAACAACTTTAACTATCTCTGTTCACTGAATTTCTACAGAGAGTAGAAATTTCAAAATCTGAAAACCAAGACTAAACTTTTGCTGTTGGGATTGTTACTGGCCATTTAAATCATATAGTATTCTTTGTGTTAGTTTGGTAGCCCAGATGCTGTTGATACTCATAGTAAGAAATTGTACAACTGGATAATTTTAGGACTTACTTCCTAGGAACACCTCTGTTCATAAAACCCAAGCAGCATAAGTAAATGTATTAAATGAGCTTACAAGAATTTCAGTCTAGATGTTGTGAATTTGTTTAAAGTTCTTTCTATTTATAAACAGAAATGTTTACAAATATTTTCCCAACTATGTTGGAACCACAGAATAAGTTTATCTGGTCTGGTTAAATAAGAACTGGCTTTTCATTTTCCAAAGACAGCCAGAGCTTATTCTTTACAACACATAAAATTATGGTCATATTTGACTCTCCTATTACATTAATCTTGTTCTCAGATTCCTGTATTACATGGCTAAATCAAAACAGCATGAAATTTTAGCCCATTTGGTTCTGATTTAGTTTTAAATGGTCAGACTACACATTTGGGAAGCTTCTTGTCTAATTTCAAAACATAAAAGTGAAGAACTGTGTAAAGTTTTAGTTCATGTCCTATCTATATCCATGTAGGGAAAAAAAAATAGTCCTACTGAGCATAAGAAATTATCATCTTATCAGACTTAAACATTGTAAGAGCATTTCTAAAAATCATACTACAAGGGAGAAGGAGTAGAAGAAAAAAATGCAAATGGCAGAGCTTTCTACAGAAACATTTTACATGGGAGGGAGGATACCTGCAATTATTTATATATACATTTTCCCCATTCCTGTTTCAGATAAGTTTATGTTTTTCTGTGGAACTGGCAAACCAGATGCATCTCACCCTCATTTATGATTCATTTGCCTACCTATTCTGAAAGTAGTTCTGAACTGTAAGAGAAACGGGTGAATAACATTAAAGAATCGAGTGGGAAGACAATCCAATTCAGCTGAAAATTGTTAATTAATTTATGCTTCGAAGTAAATTTCTACTCCAGTACAAAAGGCTGCTTCCTTTATTAGAGTATTTTTTTAAAACTCAATGGGATTCAAGACATATGGCCAACAGGGTAAGAACTTAACAAAAGCAATATTTTGTCCAGTTGTCCCAGTTTCGGCTGGGATAGAGTTAATTTTCTTCCTAGTAGCAGGTACGGTGCTGTGTTTTGGATTTAGTTGAGAATAATGTTGATAACACACTGATGTTTTAGTTGTTGCTAAGTAGTGCTTACCCAAAGTTCAGGATTTTTCAGTTTCCCATGCTCTGCCAGTGAGGAGGTACACAAGAAGCCGGGAGGGAGCATGGCCAGGACAGCTGATCTGAACTAGCCAAAGGGATTTTCTCTACCATAGAATGTCATGCTCAGTATATAAACCAGGGGGAGTGGGCTGGGAGGGGCAGATCACTGCTCAGGCATCTGTCAGCAGGTGTTGAGCATTGTGTATCACTTCTCTTGTTTTATTTCTCACTCTTTTTGTTGTATTCCTTTTCATTATTATTATTGTTGCTGTTATTAAATTTTATTTTATTTTCGTTCTCAAACTGTTCTTATCTCAACCCACAAGTTTTACTTTTTTTCAATTCTCTGCCCCATCCTACTGGGAGGGGGGAGGAGTGAGCAAGCAGCTGTGTGGTGCTTTGTTGCTGGCTGGGGTTAAATCACAACACCAGTAAAACAAGGTCACTGCAAGTTTCAAAAGATGTGAGTTTCAGCTTAGCTGAGATTCTTCTATATTCTATTAACTTGCAATAACATGTTCCCTCTGAGGCATGAGGTGGAATGGAGGGGGCAGGGGGACAGTGAGCAAGTGAATGTGCGAGAAGCTAGTAGAGTAAAAGTTCTCACTTCATTGCTTCATAAACAAACTCCAGTATCGGAATCCACTACAGGTTATCATTTATTCTGTCTTGCCTGCCACAGAATGCTTGCATGAACTTGTAGCATGAAACACTCCAGTGCATTTCCAGTAACTTTCAGCAGGGACTGGTACAGTAGTAGAGAGGCCCTTTCAGGGAAACATTGTACTGATTTATCAGGAAAACAGACCATCAACACCCTTTATTAGCAGATGCACTCTGTGTTATAGAAGCACAGTGGCTCTTGAGGTTAGATGCAAGACCTTGGTCAAAGAACTTCCCTAGAAGACCACATGCACCAAAGCGCAGGCATGTAAACAATGGAAATATGATTCATACCAGTCAGAACAGGACAGCACTGTATCTGTCAACTGAGCTTTAGATCACATAAAAGCAGCTTGGCAGCCACTTGACTGTGACCCATGATGAAATGACCTCTTTCAGTTGATGAACTTCCCTTTGGATCACCAAGTTGTTGGTGTAAGAGGACTAAAACTCTACTGTCAGATTTCAGAATTGGCTGTATCTTTGACGGCACAGACTCTCCTCCATACCTGTAACAGTCCCTCTGCTGCACTCCCACACCATTCATTTGTCTTGCCAGCTTTGCAGAAGTTAGAAGCATCAAAGCCTAGTCACACCTCTGCCTCCATTTTATGTGCTGAAGGAAATCCACCCTTGTGCCGGGTACCAGTATATAGCTCAAAAGACTACGCTCTAACTTTGCTTCACACTGAGAAGTGACAGATGGTTCCACTATAACACAGGTATTTTCCCTCCACAAAAAGGAGGATTTTAATAACCAAAGTTTCACCTCCAGCTCAGTGCTCACTTAGTACTCAGCTACAATAAAACTACCTAAAGGGACAGTGTTATGCTAAATAGAATAAATATTGCCCCCTCCACAGCATTACGACTGGCTATTAGTGATATATTAGCTGAAATATTACATTCTTTATTTAAGCTATTAACAATAGATGCTACTTTGCTAGCAAATGAAACAGCTACACTTCTATTATTTCCTATTAAACAGCAGCAATGTTACTTAACCTAGTTCTTTTCTAAAACATCTTAAAGAATTTTCATTTTGTAGGAAATTTAATAGATACTGGCTTCCCCCATGAAACAGAAATTCCAGGTTTTGACCAGCTAATTATTGCTAGGATGTTTTCATGAAATTAATTCCTAAATAAAATATTTAATGTTGACAGAGTATTTTCCTATGACTCCTACAGAAACCAAAAAGCAGTTTGGACTGCAGAGGTAACAACTACTTAGTTTTCCCCACCTCAACAGAATATAATCTGACAATAAAAACAACAGTATCCATAAGAAAAAAGACCCTTTTTTTTTTTTTAGGTCAATTAACTGCATTTTAATAACCTCTGAACTTCCAATTGACTTAAGTGTCTGTTTGCATATATGAGAGACACAGGATTCCTCCAGAAGAGTGTAATGAGTTATACAGGCAAGGAGTTCTGTGCTTCCATGGGTTATATTGAACATGACTACTTCTCACAGTGATTTTGGTATGATGTTAGCTTATCATCAACATTTCAGAAAAATCAAACCTGCATTTTTATTGTGTGCACACGATATTTGAATCTGCCTCCACTTCAATACTGCACAAGCTACCAATCCCCCAGAAGCATCTAATCTATAACACTACTAACATTTTTTAAAAAGAAAGAAAAAAACCTGTCAGTCATCCTCCAAGACTTCCAACCATTTCTTCCAGGCAGGTTCATTACAAAAAACCACATATACATTAGATCAATGTATACCCAGAACCAACCTTTAATTTGGTTAAGGTATGCATATCTGCAATGAAATCCAGAACTTCCCCAACATACTGCCTCATGCATTCCATTGCTGCTGTTCCACACTAGAACATAAAAGAAATAAGTTTAAGTACCAGGTTTTGAATACGTTCATGTTTTTGTCTTTGTTTCTTGTTCACCAGAACACAATTTGTCTATCTCAAAATCTTTATTTTACTTTTGAGTTAGATTAATTAGGAATAGGTATTCTTTGATGGTTTTCTTCTCACTGTAATATGCCCTCTTATCTGATGATAGTATAAAAAGATAGCCCAGTCACTGTAGTTTCTTCATGCATCATAAAATACTCTTATCTGTGACAGCAATAAAAGATTAACTGATGAAACTTTCCCTGTCATGTCATCCTGAAATTTACAGTGGTCCAGAAGCAAAGTCTTAAAAAGTCAATGAGAGTTTAACAACTCAGTTCTTCAAGCAGCTGAGCATTTCTGCAAGTGGAACCAATCAGCTACAGTCCCAGAAAACAAAATTCAGTCACAAGCACAGATGCTCTTATATGCACATTAATCATAATGGAAAAACAGTTTAAATGACTGGCTTTGGGTTTTTTATATGTAAACATCACTAAAATGGACACCACTGAAATTTAACTGTTAGGGTTTTTTTCTTTTTTTTAAACTAACAAATGTTTTTGGGACATTAGTGAAGCAAAATCATTCAAAATACAGCATTCTAATGGCACTTAAGCTAACTGCAATTTTCAAAAGGGGAGGCAAGGCTAAGTGAATATAAAGGCGAAGTGAAATCCTTCACAAATTGCTCCAGTCTGACCATAAAGGTGTAAGCATTGAGAAGCAACCTGTGCCAGAGCAAGAATGACCTCAAAGGCAAAACAAAAGGACTCAGTGTGGTGCTTGCTGTATTCTCACAGTACAAATTTTCATAATCCTTTTCCCAGAACACAATGAGAAATGCGAATCTGGCCTTCGGCTACTACAAGATGTGCCCAAGGTGCGCAAAGCAGTCAATGGAACAAAGCTGCCAGGTTAAATAAAGGCTTCAAACAGACCAAAGAACTCGGGAGAGAAGCTTTCAGAAGGCAGTAGAACTGACCCACTAGGTATCATATAAACTTCTGTTTACATGTAAATAGTCTGAGGTGAAGATAATGCTAGCTGAGTTCAAGGGGAACTATGCCTCATTCTTCGGGGCCAAGTAAAAGCAATGCTTAACTTTTGAGGTTAAATGACGAAATTATCAAATTAGGTATCTTTCTGAAGTAGCCAAAAACTACTGTCTCTAAAGTCATAGCTCAGGGCAAAACATTGCAGTAAAATTTACAGTGGAAAACTACTCTTCCTTGAGCTCTATTTAATTACCTACACTTGGAAGGTATCTATTTAAATACCTACACTTGGAAGCTGATTACCCTATCTGAGTATACAAATGAACCAGATTTAGTTTTGATCACAGAATTATTAAGCCATAATTGAGTTTTAGTGGCTGAAATTTGAGAAACTGCTAGCATTCTATATTTAAAGAACTGACCTAGGCACTTCTTATTTTTGTGTGTTAATATCAATCTGCACAGTGTTGAACTATGCCACCTTCTGGCTTTTCAAATGCTATGCCTGTCAGTTCCCTTGACAGAACAACGAACAGTAAAACAAGGTCAGCGGCAGCCCTGCCAGCATATTCTCCATCCAGTTTATGTGGACTAAAGATTCCACATGGGTTCTAAAATACTGAGTAATAGAATTATAAAAGAAACTATACTCAGACCTCTGAAAATAATGCTCAGTTACAAAAGACTTCTCTCCAACCATCTATTCTGTTTCATTCAAGCAGCAGGCAGCCTGACTCTCTATGATTTCTTCTCAAATGATCACTTTCCATCATACCTCGCAACACCAACATTAGTCTATCTATTTAAAACAAGTAAAAAATTAAAATATTCTGTTGGGAGGAAAGGTTTTACTGAAGATTTGCTTTTTAAAAAAGTCACTCACTTCAGAAGATATACAGAAAAGATCCTATTAGGTCACCCCTAAAGCTGACAGAGACACACATACAGGGAAACAAGTTTTCCTCAGCTTGTGAAGCAGACCTGGGCTAACACTCACCCATCTGTTTGGGTACTCAGTCACGTGTGCTATGGAACAAGCCAAGACCTCCAGTTGTGTTACTTCCTCGCATGTTCATCAGGTGCCTATTCAGCACCCAGGCAGTTATGAGTACTGCTAAATTAGCTACACTCAACAGCAGGATATAGATGAATGTCTTCTACGTTACCAGAAAAATACCATTAACTCCCTTCTTTAACCGGATAATCTTTTGTGAGAATGCAGGCAATGGCTTGTAGCTTTCCTCCCTGCTACCGTTTTTTGAGACATTCAGCTGGTCTGTTCCCCACATGTTGTCATCTTGAGCGCAGGCTCCAGCTAAAGTCAGTTACATGACATGATTATCAGTGAAAGTAAGGGAAACAACATCAAGTTCAGAACTTTTCCAACATTAATAAAAAGGAAACAGCATCTCAATCTCTGCCTGCAATACACCTTACCAACCAGAATAGAAATGAAAAGGAAAGAACATTAAAATGAAGTAAAACGAGCTGAATAAGATACATTTTTTAAAAACCAAAACTAAGAGATTGAGTTTGATTCAGTACTTACTCCAGGCATAGAGGCAATCATCTGTTTATGCAAGATTGTTGACTCAGCTAGTTTTGTTCCAGCATCTGCACAAACAAACTAAGAAGAAATTAAAGTTATTTTTTAATTATTTTTGGAGAAACCTGAAGACACTAATATGTTATTCATGACTTTATTAAAATCAGTTCAGATCTCTTCTTGCTTTTATTCAAGATAATTTGCCTTTAGAGCTCTCTCTCTTTATAAACAATCTAGTTAACTCACCATTATAAATGAGCTAATTTTAGTGAAAAAAAATCTGACTTTAGTGTGCTTAATTAACACATATATGCTGTGTAGAAGTAATTTGAAGAATATTATATAATAAATCAGACCTTCTTCATGAGCAAAAATATGTATCTTTGCTATTCCTATATCACATGTTCCTCTTTCATTATAGAGTAAAACATGATAGAGAATGATAAGGCAACATGCCATGTCCTTCACTGTGATACTACAATACTTTCACTGAAATTCTACAATGATTAATTATATGAACAATTTTGAAGTTGAGAACATATTGGTATGGTGTGGTATAACTTCTGCATAATACAGGCCACGGCACTACAAAAATACAAGCTGTTTCTGAGAGAAGGTCACTATAATTCTGTTATAGTAGAATATCTCTAAATGCTTTTGTTATGCTTTTATTTTCCTTGTCTTTTTTTTTTTTTGCTTCTTTTTATTTTCAAATCTCTTGACCCAAAATCTCTGATGTCCACATCATTCATACATTAAACCTGCTAATACTGTTATTTAATCATTATAAGCTTCAATAAGGCATTGGACACCCTGCAGATGATTTGCTTATTCCTAAAACTTGTCCTAATACTGTATTTGCACTTGAGCAATTTCTGTCCATAGTGATGCAATGTAACTTTCTAAGAAAGAACAAACAGAAAAGAATTGTCAAACTAAGGTCTAAGCCTTAATTTTCTTTCTTGAAAATTAATACTGTGGTACCTTCACAAACTGAGACAGATATTGACTACACAATTACAGTGTCTGATGCATGTGTGGTAGTAGTACTCTCAATGAACGGTCACTCTTCTTGAAAATATTTCCAAATAACCTTTACAGACTTAGAATTTACTCTTACATTTTCACAAGCTTTACCTTTCAATGACAGATTTAATCTAAACTCAGAGTGACTACCAAGACTTGGAAACTATGTAATCTATGTCTTGACAAAGAGTCTGTTCTTCGAGATAAATACCAGAAAAACATACCTAAGTTTAGAATAATAATCTAATCAGGTATCCTCAGACATAGGCCTGGCTCCAGTTGATGACTCTCCTAGTTAGAATTTATTTTACACCAGAATAAGCCAAATGGAAATAAAACAGGAATCTAACTCATATTTCAGTTGAGAGATGGCCTGGTGCTCTAATGGCCACAGCTCTAATAATTACATGAGAAGCAAAAGAAAGCCTTAGGGTTATAGGCTGTATCAATTCCGTAAAGACAGTTGAGTCTTAGTTCATGCAATCATGACACTCCACTTCTCTTTTAAAAGAAGGACCATTAATGGACTTAGGCAAATAGATGACAGATTTTCTCTTAATGCACCCTATATCAGAAAGAGCAATGCTGACACTGGGTTCTCTGGACAACAGACACATTGTTTTCCTGTGTGAAGGATTTCTCGGTGAGCCATTTGTGTGTAGATTAGGGTTCCCCTGTACTACATCAGCTGCAAAAAAGGACCATAATTCTCTGAAGAATCTGGCTGAGTATATTTAGCATCCAACAGTGAGGTTCAGTGCACTGCTACAGACATTGTACAGTACTCAGCATATAAGTCAACAAAAAACCCTTGCCAAAGACAAATGCCATTTCTTTTAAACAGTATTTTAAGAACAGTAAGAAGCAGCAGCCAAAGCAATCTCTACTGGCCTCCTGTAAGCTTTCTATACCTTTTGCACAGAGGAGTTTGTATTAAGTAACAGATATTAACTTATATGTGAAAAACTGCTGACAAACTCCATTCCATTTCTAATGAATAATTAGGCCTTGTTTAGCTTATCTTTCTCATCATCACTGCCAGCTCCAAGGATCCTTCCTAAAGTTGCAATGCAGTCAAAAGAGGATGGGGAAACCAAACTCAAAATGAAAAACTTCTTACACTTCCAGTCCAATTCACTGTCATTTATGTTGTCTTCCTCTACAAATACTGTAATACATTAAGATGTCACTGGCAAGAGATTTAATGCCAGCCATATGCAAAGCAAAAAGGAAAGAAAAATACCCCCCCACTACAAATATATGAGAAATGGGCAAATAATTGCCATGCCTCTTACTGGCATTGTCTGCTGAGATACAGCTGCAGAATGTCTAAATGGGAATGTCTGCTGACTATAGTGAATTATCTATTTACCATAATCTATCTATATTATACCTCCATTCATAATCAGTGTTTTTAAATATATATTCTTCTAAACATATTATATGTAACTTTAAATCCTTCCATTCAGTAATTAGTAGATCAGATCTTCACAGAAACATAAAGTGGAACCAGTAGATATACAGTGATTGACATTAGCTGAAGGTCCAGCCCAAAATAAGAGTCACCTAAACAAAACAGATCAGATACACTGAACCTTAGAGCCTGACTCAACAAGCAAATCTTAATGAGACACTAATATAATTTAAAGTCAATGGAAATCCTGAATATGTGTGCTGGTGAGATGTGAGAGGGAGAAAAGTACTGGGAAACAAAATGCTGGGTGAAGAAGCAGTTCCTATGGAAACCCATGGAACAGCAGCATGTACATGATGGCTTTCATTTGCTAGGACAAATCAAGGAGACAGACTTTATGTACCCTTTATCATGCAGGACACCTATCCAGTGATTGGGGTGATCTGGTTAAAATTCTCATTCTTTGTAAAGTGGGATAAAGTTAACTCTCATTTTAGCACTGATGTCACCAGTGACACTGATGGCACCATGTAATTTGGACAAATGTGGGTGTCAAGTGTACATTTCTCGGAATTCCTTTGTTAGTCAGCCCACGACTGATCTATCATTAAAGTGCTCCTAGCTCCTTTGTTATCTTGAACATTTTGATTGAATCTCCGTATTCTGTGTGCACTGTCTGTATAGAATCTTGAATACAGGCTAACATGTCCATGGGGACATGACTGTCTTGGAAATTAAAACCACTTACATTTGGTGCTGTGTTAACCCTGCTACAGCTTTATGGATTCAAAACCATACAATCTGAATTAATATTGTAGTGGCTTTGTGTGGCGAAGAGGTGAACCAATCCCTTCATTCTATTAACGGTACCAAAGAAAATTAAAATAATCAATCAGATACATATGTGGGTTTATTAGTAGGTTTCTTAAATTACAAAAGTGCTTAAGATGGGCTTAGTGGTTACTATGGTATTTAAATTCAAGAGGCTGTTGAATGATTCAGACCACATACTACCAAGGGCTGCCAATTTGCACAGTCAATGGCAGAAGTAGTCATCATGCCTCCAGTAGTCATCTATGGCAGATGGTCTGAATACAACTCCTATTCTTTACCACTGACTGCATAAAAACAGAAGCTGGCTGCTTTGGATAGCAGGAAATATGAATCACTTCATCAGCCTCTGAAAGAGAGACATCATAAAAGACATTTATATCCACATTAGGTGCTGTTGTGTAAGGTATGAATACATCCCAAAGTGAATACAGCATATGGGAACTGTGCTGGGAGGAAAACCCAGGCAATTATCATTTTATCTTCATGAGATAAAGATAATATAAGAGAGAGTTTTGCTTACTGTGTCTATCAGGCGATTGACTCAATCTGAGAGACAAGTGTTTACCAGTTAAATCCCACTTAAATCCCACTGCCAAAACTGATGTGTCATGTTTGCATTCTCAAATGAGGAATCCAGATTGACTAGACTGTGGGACAGTCACCTATGGGGTAGCCATAGGGCTGAGCTATACAATGGAGCAATGCAGAAAAATTGCTTTATTCTGTAATAGAGGAAAAGTCAGTTCAAGTCAACAAACACCGTGTGGTATCAAGCTACATCACTGCACCCGTAAGACAGAGAGAGGTTGGTGGTTATTTGATTGTCCTGGCTGGGACTGAAAAAAGAAGCTTGAGCTTTAAAAAAAAAAAAAAAAAGGCACATTTCTGCTTTTTAAATCAAAATGGATTAAAAAAAATAACCTTTACCATTAAAAGAAAAAAAACCCAAGTGTCATTCTTCCCTGCACCAAATTCTTCCCCTAACACTGATGGCATAATAATTGTTTTCAGAGTTATCCTAACTGCTATATAATTTCACTTGTCAGTATTATTTCTCTGTCAACTGGCAACCACTTATTTACCATGAGTAATGTACCAGTACTCAAAAGGAAGCGAGCCCATAGTAAGCTGTATGAAGCTTTGACCCCATAATGGGAGGGGAAAGAGTGAATGGAGCTGTGATGCTGGGAGCATTATGAATGATCTACGTAGCAAACATCTTGCTTGAACCTTACAAAGTGGTGTTGTGGTTGTCCCCTATCATTTAAAGTTACTGAATGCATATAACGGTTAGCTCATTGTAAACAATGAGAGCCCACTACCTGTGATTAAAATTGATGGACTTTGGTAAATTGTTTTTGCAGGACAGGCTTGTGGTGCCAAACAGTGCCACACTTGGCATTTTGCAGGCAGAAAGATTTTTCACAAGTTTGCATCCTACTTCCTCAGATTTTCCTATGAAAAAGATAGCTTGACTCCTACCTCAGCAATTCACAGAATGAAAGGAACAGAAATATTGTCTATGTATTCTTTGCTGGAAAAATCCATGTTAAAAGAGAATGGCCTTCAGGGACTGGAGACAGCTTACTGCCTGCCTGAACAGACAGAAACTGAGTTTTGGTCCTCATCAACTAGCACCCCTTCCTACACAAACCGCTCACTGGTTTTGGGGCTATGATATGACAAGGCAACAGTTGGGTCAGCTGCCCCACTGGGACACGGTATGAAGCTCAATGAACTCGATCCTTATGGGTTCCTTCCAACTCAAGATACATTCTATGATCCTCAATACATCAGCAATGATCAGTATGAGAATTACATGAGAATCTCCTGTACCTGCACCAACAGCAGCAGATTCATGTCTGGTAAGGGTGACTTTAACTTGAGTGCCTGCAGTAACTCCAATATGACACTGCGCGTCAAGTAGAATTTGTCTCTTTCCTACAACAGAAAAACATAGAATTATGAATGTCCTGAAATTCACTGACATCCACTAGTAAACCATAAAGATACTTTTTATCTATGTTTGAGAATAAAAAAGTTACAAAAGTGGACTGGTTTCTTCTGTCTTACAAAAAAGCAGACATCATTCATCATTTACGTAATTCTACAGACTCCTTTGACGTTGTATCAGGCACTATATCCAAGATTTTAATATTTCACCTGTGAAATACAGATATATTTTATAAACCATTTTTAAGGCCCAGGCATGCAGCGTAGTTTTCACTAAGCAGTACCATATAAAGAGAAAAGCAATAAGGATTGACACAGGAGGACAAAACTGGCAATAGTATTTAGCATTATTCTTTCACTGAACCTGCCAGAAATGGTCTACATTTTTACCACACATTTTTTCTGTTGTCATTCTCCTTAAAATAAGGATGCCTGCGCTAAGGCAGCTTGAACATCTATTTTCATTCATTAGACTAGCAGTACTTTTCCACTTATACAATAAAAACCATCTTGGCTACAGCTGCTACAACAGAAACATTTTAAAACATAGGGGAAAAATCAGCCAATGGAGATTGGAACACTAAGAACAGAGTTGTAATGCTGAGACAGCAAGGAGGTACAAGAGATAAGATGAGCCTGTTATACATCTCACTTTGACATTCTCTGACTTTAGACAATAAGATAAAAATGTGAAACAAGTCTATAACCTGCTACTGACCAGAGCAACTCAAGAATTTTGATCAGCGGGCAGACTTAAACTGAGCTCTCTTTCAAATGACCATTAGAGATGAAATAATGTTGTCTAATAAAGAGAACATATCCTAAGTGTGCTTAAGATTTAAAGCCTAGTATCTTCCATCTTGTAAATCTCATGCTCTTGCCTGCTTACTTAAGTTAAATGTGTGGAAATTTTTATGCAATCAGGGCTTCAGTTCCTCTGTGACATCTGTAAAATGGGATAATGTTTGCCTCTTCCTAAGAGAGGTCTTGTGAGGTTTAGTTAGTAAGGGTCAGTTTGAAGGCCACCTTCAGCTGCACACAGTAGCAAGTGCTGCTTAAAGGGAAGAAGTTGGAGGAGATGAATAGCTGAAAGTGAGAGGAGCTTTGGTTGCAGCAGACCAAGAAGCCAGTCACCGGCGTTCCTCTTCAAAGAGCTGATGTCACCATATTGTATCTATGTAGCATACTGCCAAACAGAGCTTACAGCAACAGTGCGTGTCTCCCACAGTACCCACATACCTTTAAATGAAAACAGATTTTAAATATCAGCCCCTGATTTGGGAGAAGGTGCCAAAACAACAGAATGGTATGTCTTTCATGGACATTATGATGCCAGACTGTGAATCAAGAGACCTTACTTCAAGCTCCTGGTTTGATCTTCAGTTACATGGAGTGTGCAGACAGATAACACATTTAGCTCATGGAACGGGCCCCAGACTGCAGTCGTTCTTGTCTGACTACAGTGCTGCAGTCTAGGCAGCTAAACTCACAGGAAGTTAACACTCAAAAATTAAAAAAGAAAAAAATTTCTAAAAATTTTTTAAAAAATCATTTCCTTACGGGAACAGCAAACACTGGACCAGTTCAGCTGTATTATGAAACCATTACTTGAGGGGACAAGTACTCAGAAGTCACACATCCCACATATATGAATGGTGCCCTGGTAAGAATAATATAAGAATATCCAAGAGAGGTCAGACCAGAACAAATGTCCTCAGTAACTTTCCTCCAACAAGGCCATAAGCAGATACAAAAGGAAGAATAAAAACAAGGCAAATGCCACTACTACCCTCCTAGTCATCAACTGTTTTCAGCTCAGGGAATTTCTGAGCTCAGTGCAGTTTCTATATAACTCATAACTCTCAGTGGATTTACACTGACTTCTTGGACTCATGTCTACTTTTAGCATACCCAGTACTTGGCAAGAAGTCACACACTGTTCAAGAACCACTTCCCTTTACTTGCTTTGACACTAGTTACTACAAACTTAGTATGTTCTTGTTTTTTGTACTGGAAAGGCATGAAATTACCCATCCCTGTCTGGGTCACTTGTGACCTTACAGACCTCTTTCACATTCCCATCTGTTGTTGCTTTTTCAGATTGAAGAGCCCTAACTCAGTTGCTCTATATGTGGAACTCATCCCACTGTTTGATCATTCTTGTTACCATTATTTGAACTTTCTCCAATTCTACTATATTCTGATTGGGAATGGGGAACCAAAATGGTGCACAATAGTCAAGGTGCAAATAGACTCTGATTACTCACTAGAATTCACCATCAAAAGTGACCCTTCCCACCATCATACACCTTCACAGTCTCTTGAGACACATACATAATGCAGTGCCATGCTCAGAGAGCTGACAATTACATCCCCCGAAACACTGGAAAGAAGTTCCTCTCACTAACCCAGTACAGTAGCTGGCACATACCATAAAACAAGAGAGGTAAAATTCTTTCAAAAGCATTCAGCTATTTTATAAACACCTATGCTACACAGGATATAACTGGGCCATAATAAATTGCTTTGTCAGAACACTGGGCGGATGCATAGGCTTCATGAATCTCAGCCTTCCTTGGCTCTAAGGATAATACAACACTGAGCTACCTCCTTCTCAAAGAAGTCTCCTATTTCAGCCTAAATGCTTAATGTTTGTTAAGCACATGCAACGCAGAGAGATGAAGCAAAATCAAACAAATGTTTTTTGACATGTGACCTCTTGCTTCCTGCACTGTAAATCGGGAGTGATGACACTGAAGTCAATAGCCCAGAACACCCTTCTTATCAAAGTCTACTTATTCCTATCATTCTGCTGGTGACAAATATGTATAAACACAGTTTATACATACTTTAAAAACTTTATATTCTGCCACAGAGCCATAAATGGGTATTAGTTCCATGAGAATAACATCCCGGGAGTCACATGTGTAAATCTGCTACCAAAGAGTCAAGAATACAACCCCTTTAGCCTTTGTTCAGCCAAATTAACCCTCCCAAATGTCTATGTGTCCATATAAAAAACAATTCTTGCAGCCTTCAAACTGTGACTTTCCAGAAGTCTATGCGTAGAATGGGAAACCACTGAAGTTTGTTTCTAGCACTATCTCAGAGCCCAAACTTAGTAATAAGAATAGTAAATTTGGTTCTTTAATGGAGTGGCATGCTATCCTCCAAGTAAGCCAGTATAAAGCAAAATTATTTACTTTATCTCTGTTGCTACTACAGTGATTACAAATACTAAAGATTGGCCACTTCAATATTCTTTTAAAAAATTCAATAGCAAAATCATGTCATGTCCAATTCAGTGGCATTCTGCATTTACTTAATAAGGGTCAACAGAATGCTAGCAAAAGGCTAACTTTAGGTTCAATCTTCAGCAGCTGTAAGACATAGGAAAGCCAAAAAGTGTTCATTTAGGACCTTGAGATACTTGAAAGGAAAACTAAAGAAGATTACAATCCACAGAAGGGATGCTACTCTCAACTGAGAGTTCCAAAGGCACTGAAAAAAATCAAATTGCTGACCCGCAACAGAAACTCAAGAGAAGGAAATATCAAATTAGCGTGAGTCTTCAGGCTCCAAGACAAAAGAAACCGAGATATTCCTGCCACAGGGCATTAGGAAAATGTTGGGAGATAAAAAAAGATTCAGAGTGGTCGTACAGCACTGACCTCTACAAAGCACATGTCAGAGTGGCTTGGTCTTTGAAAAGACAAGAATCCTACACAGCTTAGCTGAAAGTTAGCGTTTTGTTCCAGCCAGCACATTCAAAGTTGCAAAACAAGTAATTAAATCTGAATAGCTTCAATGTTCACAAATTATATTCCTTCTGGAATTCACTTCTACGTGGTATTCTATGACAAACACTCTTACTTGGCTAAAGTGACTTCCACTGTAGAGAAACACAGACATCACAGCTGATTCGTTTTCTTTTCTAACAGCAATCATTAATTTGATATTTATAATGCAAAACCATGGTAAATTTTCAGAAATAACAAAGATAATGTAGCATGGAGTTCCACTAAATTAAGCATTTTGTGGCTGTAAATTGCAGGAGACCATTCATTAACGATTCCATTTCTGGGTCACCAGGTTGCATTAAACTAAATCAAGGAGGAGATTTTATCAAGCACTATAATCCAGCTTCCTGTGTGCAATTAAGTATTCAATATATTAATAGAACATTGAACCAGGAAGCATGCAAGAAACACATAAGGTTTTTTAATACCATGGTTTTAATAAAATTTTTGTGAAATAACCGAAACTGTGGAGCACGAGTGAAACATTTCCTGTATTTCATAATTTGCTTTAGCAGGCATACATGAAATAGACCACAAACGCAAGAGGATTGTCTTTGCTTCAGTTTTAAATGGGGCTTTTTTTGGTTCAGTGAAAAAAACCCACTGTTGGACTTTAACTTAACATTTTTCTCATTTTGCCTTGCTCAAAGCCTTAACTATAGATCTAACTCAAGTTACTTCCAAAAGGGGGACAGTCTCTTCTGTATTCAGGATTTTTTCTTTTATAAACGCTTTTCTTTCAAATGAGACAAAAAGTTAGTATTTGCTTGTTGTAATTAAATATACTGTTAGTTTCTTTTAATGCTTCAAACCATTACATCTGGTAAAAGTTTTCTTATTTTCTTGTGGTGCAGTTTTTCTGTGAAACTGTCACTGCTTTTATCATTTCTTTTCCACTGTTTGTCCAGTGATATTTTAAGTCTTACCAAGACTGAAGAAATGCATGTCCAGTTGTACATTATCAATATAAAAAATCATGTAGCTACTTATGAGAGAATGTTTCCTGAGGATTAATTACTGTTTTGACAAACATCAGGGATGGAAAACTTGGTGGCTGAAGCAACATTTTTGCTCAGCACCTTAATAATCTACATAATGGAGCATATAGGGCCTTAGTAAAAGGTTTGATTGTTTTTTGTAGATTTTGTTGGTGTTCAACTTCTCACCAATAGCTACAAAAATGAACTTGAGTAATAACTGAGTGTTATTTGTACATCATAGCTTTCATCCGGGAATCTTAAAAACTTTTTAAAGGTGCAAACATACCGCTCTCTTTTCTGCACAGCTTATAGCCATGCACACCAAAGTGAGATACCTGATACAGAATGAAACAGGATTTAAGGTGGGAAGCTCCTAACCTGGGATTTAAGCCGGGAAGAATCCACCACTTTACTTAGCTATCTGTTGCCTCCCCTCACAGCTGTGTTCTCAAAAGGCACTACCAGGAATATTTAAGTTTTTACTGCACAAATTGGCTGAACTTGTGCACTAGGAAAAATATGACTGTACAGACATTTGAAGTCATGCATGAATACCAGGTATCATCTCTACAACAGAAAAAAATTTCCAAGTCATGAAATCACACCAAAATACTTTTCATAGCAATATTTTCAACAGGTTCCCCTTATCTGTGTCTATACTGTGAATGTGAAACTCATTATTATTAAAAGGCACTGAATCATGATCGCTACTTGATTAGCCAAACTACATTCAAACTGTTGTCATGTCTGAAACTTGACACTGATTTCATCTTTACTTACAAATGTACTACTTGAGGGAAGTAAGATTTTGTCCTATTTTCACTGGTCCCTAAAGGAAGATATAGTCTCATTATTACCTTAGTGAAGGCTCGGTAGCACAAACCACACAATTCCACCAGGTAGGCCAGAGTGAAGACAGCATTCTGAATTACAAAGCTTAGTAATTTTGAAAAAGGCTCCAGAAGACTCTGCAATGACATGATTTAGAGAAATCAGTAACTCGTTGCCCAGCAAAACAAAAAGCATTTCAACTCTGAAACACCTGAATCGAATAGCATTACCTTTGGCTCAGAGGCCATCTTGCTGGGATTTACACTGTTTCAGCCAAATGGCTATTCTGTCTACCATTTGTCTTCATGTTTGTATGAGACATTAGAAGCAAAAAATTAGAAAATAATTTCACCTCTGACACAGTACTTTTAAGAGATTCTGTAGTGTTTATGCTGAAAACCTCACTGACCTCAGTGGAATTGCACTGCAGAACTTCCAAGGAAGTTCATTATTATCTTTTTTTTTATTTCTAAAGAAAAAAAAGAGGAGTGGGATGGGGGAAGAGAACATCAGATCTATGTTCACATCCACGCAAGAATGTAATCCCACCCACACTTTACTGTAACCTAGATTCCAAAGCTCTTCTCATTCTCCAAAGAGTATTGGACTGCACAATTTTATGCTTATATATAATGCTTTCCTAGCTAGAGGCTAAGAACACATTCATAGAATAGAGCAGGCTGGTTAAACCTGAGGCAACAGAGTTTTATCTTCTTGGAACTTACCCTGGTGGCACTAGTGGTAGGTATCTTCAACAAGCAAATCATGATTCTTAAACTAGAATCTAAAGAACACTGTGAACACATTTGAAGGCAGGAAATGAAAAAAAAAAAAACAGGGAAAAAAAAAAAAAACAGAGTTAGTACCTTTCTGTGCACATGTCTTGCTTTTAGTGGTAGCAGCTATGAACAAGTTATAGGTGAAAATGATTCCTAATGATTAATATTTACTTACCTTGCCTAAACTGGCTTATTCCTGAACACAAAATTATACCCCTTCAATGGTAACATACCACAGCATGGGCCTTGAGACGGTAAAATTTCACTAAAGGGCTAGTTTAGAAAAGTTAACTATGTTGCTTTTAAGACAAAAATTTCCTAGAAATATATTTGCACTGTAATAAAAATGGATTGGGGATAAAAAAAATAAAAGAGTGGAGTAGCAGGAGATACACACCATCTACCTCATTTTATATTTCTGTGGTTGCCCTGGGCTATGACATTCTCGCCCACACTCCAAGACAGGGCTGTAACTCACACCCCATAACATCAGAATGCACCCTGGCAAAAGCTGTTCCAGGTGCCTCCTGGTGTTTTTCCATATGGTGTGATCGATTTTTCTTCTGAGTAAATCACACAGGTTGCAGCACTGAATGGAACTTTTCAGGGTCTATACATTGTCTTGCCTCGTCCCTGCTGCAAACATCTATAACAGAAAAGAGTCATTTATGACCCTAAAGGAAGGAACAGGAAATGGAAAGTTCAGGAGCAACCAATTATTTTACTTGCATCACTAATGATACCTCCCATGAATAAAAGGAAAATCAGAGTAAACACTCCATCTAACTGTTTTGTGAATAGCAGATATGCAGTTGGAACTATTGAGATCCAGTTCATTTCTTTTTATGTATTTCAGATAGACAAGATGCAACAGATTGCAGTGGCTAGTACACGAAGGGAATGGTTATTGCCTTGTTTGGCTTAGTAAGTGCTGCAGGATAGTGCCTCAATTTACCAAAATCTAAAGAGGTTTCAAGATCTGACTATTGCATAATAGTGTCAAGGAATTTAATATCATTCATGTAATTTGGTGGTGACACCCTATTTAAAAGACAATGTTATAAGTCACAGAGTTAGATTTTGGATCCCTCAGCTCATACTGAGCAACACTGCTTTGCACAGAAGAAATTACCACTGGGCTCATTCATGCCATAGGAAATGAAGTCAGAATAAGGGCATCAGAATTCCGTGCTTACTAGAAAGACTCAGAAAAGTTTTTATTGTGTTTACTGAGAAGATCTCTAGAAATATACACTCTAGGAGATAAGATCCCTCTGTACATCTTCTGAGCACTCAGAAATCAGAGCCCAAAGCTTCTACATTCAGTTTCTGCGACTATATTCTGATTACAGCCAGAACTACAACCTGGTCAGCCAAACAGGCTGGCTTCACTTCCCAGTAGTCTCAGTTCTCTCTGCCTGTCTGACTATTATGTACTTTCAGCAAATTAATTAGGTACTGCTGGTCTTCTTGAAAGTTTTTGGGTTTTTTAACAGTTAAAACCAGATGGATTTTTATTGCCAAAATGCTGATTCTCTCAAATGCAGTATTCTAATCTGACAAAGACAGGGCATGGAAAATGTAAAGGAAAAAAGCCAACAGAGTGAAGAGTACTCTGGTCAGAGTTGTTATTGTTACCCACAGAAAATATAATTAAAGGGGTGGATCAGACATACAATAAATCCAGTCCTCAGGAAACATTAATTGAATCATTAGAAAATATTCACAACAACCCGCTCTGATTTCTCATCCACAACTTTCCTACTGTTATGGTACACCCTGAGCAATGGCAGTATAGCTCGTTTCAGATGTCCATACCTTGAGTGGCAAAACACAAGGGAGTTTAGTAAGGAAGGTCTGAAACTGATTACTAATTGTGGTCCAGAGGTTGCTGGGTGAATCCATCGGCAAGGCTTCCATAAAGGTAGCAATATTTTCCAAACAGCGTAGCATTGCACCCCCTGCTGGTAAATTCTTTTTGTTGTTTAAACCCTGGGAAACAAAACGAGAACTGTAAATAAATGTACACATGCAGAAATGGTCCCTTAAACAGTATTTGGAAATGCTGAGGTTAATTTGTTCAGACCAAATACTACTCACCTCTTCTCTAATTCTAATGATAAAATGTTGTGCAGGGAATTTGAACCGTGTACGCGACAGTTAAGTCTCGTTCAGTTCTAAAGTAATGACCCAAAGATTTTGAGCCAAACTGTTATAAGCAGGGTCCTAACTCATAACCTGCTTAGACTAGCATGGCAGGAAAAAAAAGCAGATCTCAGTGGATTGTCCATGTTTTTCTCTGGGCAGCTTTAAACAAGATAGGTTCATTAATGTCCAGTAGACCATGTATGCTTTTTTGGCTTGTGTACTAGGGTTGGGTCTAGAAAGACATAAGCAGTTTTAAAGTGATGTCAAAATCTTTGTATGAAGCAACCACCATGTTCTTGGAAGAGCAGGATACATGCAGGTGACCAGTGCTAGTGGGAGGACAAAAGTTATGGTAGAAACAAGCCAAGTGCATAGGAGGCAGTCAGTGAAAGGCAGGCAGTAAATCTTTGGACTAGTTAGAGAAACTGCCATCAGATACAGGGGAGAGGGAGAAATGAGATGTATGAACAGAAATGTTCCTGAAAATGATAAACAGTGCTGGGGGAAGGGATGGCCCACACTACCAGTGTGTAGGACAGCTCCAGGAGCTGCTCTGAGAAAAAAAAAAAAAAAAAACAAACAACAAAACAACAACAACAAAAAACCCAAAACAAAAACAAACAAACCAAAAACCCCACCTATCAGTGAGAGCAAGACCCAGAAGGAAAATGGTGAGGACAGGCTAATCCTGCTTCCAAGGACTACAAAAGGAAAATTCACATTGCTTTTGGTGATGCAAGTCTGAACTTTTAATGAATGAGGAGAAATGATCCAATATGCCTGACAATGTTAATAAAACTAGCACCTTTAACAGAGCCAATTGCCAACATACCTCTAACAGCTGGCTCAGAGCAGCGATGGAACTCAGCTCACTGAAGTCCATAAGAGATGTGGCCAAGGTCCGTAAAAAACTTCCATCTGAAATTCGAATGACATTTTTGCACTGGCTGTCCATACAGAGGTAACTGAGAGGGTCAGAAATGCACTCAGGTACCACACATTACCTTTAATATTGCTCTGGAAGAGCTGGGGAAAAATGCCATTGGGAGCCAGCTGATGGAACACACAACGGAGGAACTGCTTGGCCACACCTGCAGCATTTCCAGGGATCATCATGCTGAAATGAAGGGAAGAAAAAGGAAGAAGAAAGAAATTGCATTGCAGATGAAACCGTTCTCAAAGGTGACTACATGGAGAAAATAAAGATGATCCTATTCTTTTTCATTCTGGAAGTGTTCATTTATGAGTGAGACAGTCAAAACCAGAACTGTCTTGATCCCAAGAAACAGTTCAGCATGTTGATTTTATTATTTCAGCTCGACTATGTAGGTATGTGTACTTAACTTTTTCAGCTCTAAAGTATTTAAGTCTCAAAAAATAGTTGCATTTTTCCTGATTCTCCAACATAGTTTTACTTGTGAGTCATCTGATTTTGAAGTATAATCCCTCTCTCACCTATTGTATTTCAGTGATACAGGATGAGGTTCTTTTTACCATAAAACACATGAACAACAGGTAAACACACACATTATAATATTGATTTGCCTCTTGTAGTTTCCTTCAAGAGATTAATTACTTCTTAATCACTCATAAAATTAATGGTTTCATTTAAAAAGCTGAAGTATTTACTCATAAACTGCGTCTTAACATGTTTTACAGCTTCTCAAAATAAATTTATCCTATTCAGCATCTGATTTACATAATGAGACATCACTACCAGGGGTTCTCCATGGCCAAGGATGATTCACTCGATTGAATGTATGAAGATAGTTTATCAAGACAAATACTGAGCACAAAACAAGCTCGATAAAGCTGCAGTGAAATTGCAGAAACAGAAGGCATCTTTAAATTATGTCTGAATCTGAGTTTTTTCAAGTTCAATACATATGAATATGGGTTCCTGTTCATCTTCAGAACACGAGATATTTGAAACAAGTGGGAAAGGACCGGTTTTTCCTCTTACTCACAAACCTTAAAGAAATTTTTAAAAAGTTAAATTTAGTTGATTTTCAGGCCAGGGAGGATGATGTTTTAGATTAATTGTTTCATTTTGGCCAAGGTATCCTTTGCTACCATACCTTTCTGCTTGATTAGAAAAACTGGTACTTGATGCCAACCTAGAATAAAAATTTAAAAAAAAAAAAGTGAAGCTCATATGCTTTTTTTATGTTTCATTTTTAAGTAAGCCAATAAAGTATCATTTTGTTTTAAACAATAAACAAGAATTTTAAAGAACATTTAAAATGTCATCAGAAAGGTCTTCTGAGGAGCACATAAATTCAGTCAAATCATGTTTGCACAACATATACACTCTATTCAGTCTTGCAGTCTCACAAATACTTAAGAGCTCTAAAGACAAATATACTTGCCTCCCTGTACTAGCATGAAGATAATGAAATAGAGCTATTGCCTTACATGCACATCATGGATAATTACTAACCTAGAGGGATTTGGAGAAAAAAAAGATTGCCAGAAGCTGCCTACTGACTGAATTGTTTCTGATTAACACGGCAACATAGACTAAGCCAAAATTCTCTACTTGGCAGCCTGAAGTGAGGCTTCTAGTTCCAGATTTTGGCACCTAAATAACTGGCTTAATTTCAGAAAGACTAAGTACCTATGAGCTCTTAAAAAGTCATATGAGAACCCATGGGAAATGGGATCTCAAAAATCAGGTCATTTATTTTAGTTCCTAAATATAGACTTTAAAGCCAAATACGGGCATTCAGTGATGAAAATACTGAACACAATTTTAAAGCAAAATCATGCACTTCAATTTCCAGGACATGTATACACACAGAATCAGGGCATATAATATCAAAGCAACACACCTTTAATACAAAAAGTCACTAAAAAGCAGTTATAAAGATGGACACTGGAAGCATCTCTTACATGCAAAATACCATGCAATTTTTACTTTCATCTGCTGCACATTAGTATTTCAGTTGGTGTAAATTGATAGGTATAAACAGAAAGTTCACAGAGCTATGTTAATTTACATCTGCTGATGATCTGGCCTTCAGTGTTTATCTTTGATTCACAATCCTTTTAGGCTGGATTTAGCTGTTGCTCAATCCTCTGTCAGACTCTGTTCTGAAGGCAGTTTCTTCTCTAGTCACCACAGCAAAACCCAAAAAGGACCCTACGGCAGCTCAGTTGAATGTATCAGTGTAAACCAAAATGGATAGTGATTTTCATTAACGAAGCATGACAAACTGGGGATGCAGCATACTTTCAACAGTGCAATAATCTCAGGATGCATGATGCAGGGGACTGAAGATTATATTCTCTTCAACTGTCCCAGCATAAATCAGAAAGACTCATTAGAGTCCCTGACTCCACTGTTGTTAAGAGGAGTCCACACTAAATTACAACACATTAATTCTGGTCTGCAAAGGTAATTCTGGGTGAAAACAGGTCTGAAGCTACCTTCAAGCAATACAGACCTTGATTCTGGAATAACTGTAGCACCAGCTTACATTAAAGCACACGAGGATTTCTGGAGAACGCAGTGAGACTAATCACATGCCCAATGGACATTACACTTATTTTCAAACATCTACTAAAGCATAGAAATACAAAAGCATAAAATATTTATTCTAAAACAAATCAAAGTTCTATGCAAAGTTTTCCTCTCCTTTTGAATGCAATAATGCAAGTGTGGTTTTTATGATAAACAAAACATTCGGTTTCTAACTTTGGAAAAACTTCCTGAGACATGAACTACACTAAATACTTGGGAACATCTGAAAAACTTTTTAAAATTTACAGCTTGCATGCATTTATCATTACTACTCTAAATATTTTGTTGCACAAAGGCCATGAACCCCCATCTTTACCTCCACTTTGCAGACCACAAAGCAGAACAGTAAATGGCCAGTAGACAGTAAATGGATGTGTTCAAATTTGTACATGTTAAGAACAGAAGTTAAGCTTTTCAAAGCTCCTCACTAACTCAAGAGCCTAAATGCCACTTTCAAACAGGGCTTTGATGCTTGGAAAGCTAAACCTCACTGGAAATCAATTAAATAAGAACCAACAAGTCAAAAATCTGATTCGAGAACTAGAGCAAAATTTAAGTGCATGCCATAGTCTTAGAAACATACCAATCTCTAACTGTCAGTAATTTGAATGCAGAACTTTTTACCTTCTGAAATTCCCAATAAATGCCTATCTGTATCTGTGGGTACCCAAATAACTTTTGAAAATCTTTCTGTGTATTGTTTAAGTATTCTGAAAGAACCTAGATTTCCTAAATCCTTGTTTCCTCTTCTAAGCATGAAAGTCATAGTTCTTTTTCTAAGAATAAAAATAGAGTAAGTCTAATTCATTCTCACTTCTGCTGTCAGATGAGTATTTGGAGGTAATGATACAGCACTGCCTGATGAAAGACAGTGACTTAGGTTATACATGAGGCACCTGAATGCCCCTCTGCTTGTATATGCTACTTACTTTGCATCTATTCAAAATAATTCCCTTGTGGGAAGCCTCTTACTGGACTTAGGATTTGTCAGAAATGTCAGCCAGTAGGAATAACACAGGACATTTCGCAGGAATATCCCATGCTGCATGTCATCTGTTGCTCTAAAACAATCAGCTGTCTCACTCCAAAGACTCAGCATTTCTTCCTCAAAGCACAGAAAAAGGTAGCCCACTCGGCCCTCATCCCTTGATAATTTATCTTCCAAATGATTCACTCTCTGTGGCTGTAGTACCGCTGTATTTACAAGAATCACAAAGAATGGATGGCATCTCTCTAAATTAGAAACTTTGCCTCCATCAGAGTTCATGAACAGTGACAGCAGGGAACTGCAGCCTTGCAATTAATGGAAATGGAGGACTTGAATAGCTTCTGTGTTTAAATGGAATTGGGAAGTAGTGGAGAGAAAGGGCTGTGAAGAGCTGTGCCCCTGAAGAAGTCACAGTCAAGCAATTTTTACTTCAGTCACAGAAAAGAACATAGAAATGTAGAGCTGTGCATCATTTCTGCACTTCTAGTGATGCTCAGAAGTTTATTCTGAAACACCCCCTACGCATCCCTCCCACCTCTTAGGCAGGAAGTTGTGGAAGTGGCCGAGGCAGGAACAACAAGTAATACAATAGTAATGGTGCACTTCAATTATCCCATGCACACTGGGTAAAAGTCACAACAGAAAAATAATAGACAGCAAATGTTTAAGACCTTACCAGAGACAATCTCATACAGCAGTTGGTTAGGAAGCCTTCATAAGGAGATGCAACTCTTTAGTCTTAATTAGCATACAAAATATGGCTGAAGAGCCTGAAGAGATTCAGGTATGCTAATGAATGATCATACCTAGGAGTCAACAGTCCTCCAGGAGGGACAATATGCAGAAAAGCTGACCACATTTGTGCACTGCTTCTAAAGCAGGAACTACATAGAAGTGAAAAATTCTGTCAAAGCAGCAAGAGGGGTAGCCAAGCACAGAAGCTGTTTAAGAACATTACATTGGAAGCACAAGGGCCGAGGTACCCCATCTGTTAAGAAAGATTTCAAGAGAGCAGAAGAAAGGAAAGGGGAGGGAGGTTATTAGAAAGAAGAAAGCTTCTTTCAAAAAGCTGAAGTCACATCTCAAATTACAGCAGAAAAGAGCATAAATTCTGACAAATCCAATGTAAAAACTACAAGAAGGCAGGCCAAAAAATAGTTCAAGGAGCAACTAGTAGAAGAAATAAAAACTAACAGTAAATTTTTCTTCAAGTAGAACAGGATCAAGAAGCACAACAATTGCTGCATCAATTGCTGTTCAGGTAATAAACAGGGCGCTCAAGGAAGATAACAGTACTGCAGAAAAACTGAATTAATTCTTTACATCACTGCTTACAGTGGGACAAGCTGGGGAGATTCCTAAGCTGGAATCTCCTTTTGGAAGGTAAAAGGGGAGGACATCAAAGTTGCTGCCCAAAATTGAAGTGTCAGTGTGGAAGAAGTTACATAAGAAATTGATAAAATGATGAGTAACAAAGAAGCAGACAGAACCAGATGTTATCCACTTAAGAGTTCTAAAATATATAACTTCATATAGTGAAGTTTATGTAAACCCAATTCCAGGCACAAAATTCTTTCAGTCATATGAGAGAGAAGAAAGTCCTGAATTTACCTTCCTACAGACTGCATGATGTCCAACAGCAGAGGAGCAGCCAAGTCTGGACTAAGGTGAATGAAGGTTGAGAGCACAACTATGGCCAAGCCTAGGGTTTCTTCATCATATTCTTCAAGAATAGCCCCACAGTCATGGCACCTGCAAACAGTTTTAAAAACTGATATTAACAAATTTAAAACAAAGTATTACTACATATACGTACATGTGTAATTACATCTTTTTAAAGTACTATTATTTAGTACACACTATTCAAAATTTATGTAGAAAGATAACGTAATTGTGATCTTTCTATAATTAATAACAGTCTATGGCTTTCAAAAATTAATAAAGCTTCTCACGGGTTGCACTGACTGTTTCTTCACTGACAAATGAAAGAGGGCCACAGGGCAGGCCTTGCTTTGGGTTCTTCATTGCTAATTGTTAGCCATTCCTCTCAATGTATTGGACTGCTTCAGTTTGCACTATTCAAGAGAAATCTGCAGCAGTGAAGACTAGTCCTCAGCAATGTGAACACCAGCCAGTTCATGCAACTTGGGCTCAGGCAAGGGCTCAAGTCCCTGGCACTCTTCTATTTAGCAGCACAGACACAAACAATGACACCCATAGATGATCTTAAAGAGATGGAACAATTTCACATTGTCCTTCTTGTCAGTCATGAATTATGAATAACAAATTAGACAGTTAGGAAACAATGATCTGATTGGTTCCCACCACAGTTATAGCTGTTAAGAAAGAAATGAAAGGACCTCTCAGGGGCACAGAACCTTAGATTTCAGAAAAGTCTCCTTTCCCAGGGCAGATTTGCTGCTGAGTCACTTATGCTTCCTGAAATGCTCAAAGACAACTGATGAAGTTCTGAAAGGGCTCCGTAAGGTCTAATTATAAAGGGGATGTCAGATTTAGGAGAGATGAGACAGGCCTTCACAACCTACAAAAAAGGCAAACCAATGTGGGAAACTGGCTTATCTCAGCCCAGTAGGAAGGCTTGCTTAATTTGATTGATCAGTTGCTAATGACTCCAACAGATTATGATATTTTAATTTAATGGAATTGTATGGGCAATTTTCTTGTCTTTGTTACTGAACAGAAATAAAATGTGCCAACAAAGTCATGGAAGTCAAGCTCACCTGGCCTGGGTGCTAGAGGCTTGGTGAAATGGCCAAAGGAGGTCCAAGAGATAAGCCTAACTTTTGGGATGCTTCACTTTGTCACACAATAAGGTCCACTTCCAGTCACAGCCTGCCAATGACACTATCTTTCTCCGGTGATCATGATGGCTTGTCTGTCTACTGGACTGAGCGCAGGAGCATAGGCAAGAACTTCTGGTTTCTCTTTCCCAATTTTTGACTAAATCAATGCATGGTTCCCTGCTAACTGCTTTACTTCTCCATTAAATGAGTTCACTTAAGTTTAACACTTCCTTCAGAGGCATTTTAACCAACCAATTAAGGTTTGCAAAAGCTTTTGGGATCAGTGACTATCAGTATTAAAAATGCTATATTGATTACACATGATTACACATCAACAGTTACCTATTTCAACAGAAACCCAAAGCTCTTGTAAAAACAGCTTTTTGTTTTTTCCAAAGGCAAAAGTGATTTCTGATACATCATGAGGAACCCTTGATTTAAAACAGGATGGAAAGTGCTTCCCCCACCCTCCATGCACACACAATAGCCTGAGTCATCATTTCACCTGTGCAAACTCACACAGGTCCTACTTAATTAAAAGCACATCTTGCTGGCAGTGTTTAGAAAATGTTTACCTTGAAGTAAAAAAAATAATTAAAAAGCTTAGCACAGAGATAAATGATAGAATGGACTTTATATTTCCATAAAGTATATCTATACTTCACTTGACCTCTTTGAAGTTCAACTAGTTCTTTGAAAGGAACGGAAAAAGAACTTACTTGTCAGTCATCACAATGGGCTGGTCATCAGCAAATTCTTCTGGTGCAGGTACAAACATACTGACTATACTGGGTGCTGACAGCAAGCTAGATTTTGTGGCACCTTAAGACAATTAGGGGAAAAAAAAAAGGAAAGAAACTCAGTAAACAGAAATGCAAACTGCTTGAAGAGCAGACTTCTAAAGAAGAGCCAATATGGTTTTACTGTACATGGAAGTAAGAAATAAAGTGTGTCTACAAAAGGATATATAGCACATTCCTTGCTTCTGCCAGATTATGACAATTACCTAGAACTATCAATGTAAAAAAAAAAAAAAACACCCAAAACTTAAAAAAATCTTTGGTAAAAAGATAACAAAGAACAAAAATTCCAGGAAGGCAGATGTAATTGTGTCTACTCAGTTTTCACGGAGAGAGGATGATTCTACAGTTGCTATGAGACTGGACACCAGAATACTTGCAGTTTTCCCCCATATTTCTTGGGAATTACCTTCCCATAGTTCTTGGTGACATGAAGAACAAAGTAAGTTCTTATGTCTCAACACCAGGTCATCAATCTATTCATATCATCCCTAACAAGAGGCATAGGAGAGAAATCAGGAAAGGACAGCTAGAAGAAATAATTCATAAGGAGTTGAGAAACACTAAGAACATTAGAGGGCTGATGATTAGAAATGCTTTCTGTTGAAAGCCTTCACAAGCATCTTTATTGTCCAAAGCTGAGGTGTTCAGCTGGAGGCACAGCCACTGTGATCATGACAACATGTGGAGTTCCCTTTGCCTTTGGTACTTTTTGTGCACCTAATTTCTGACAGATGCTTGTTTCAATAGGAAAGGTTATGTATAATGGAAGATTCAAACTCTTGGCTTCTCTGAGTTCTGTTTTCCCAAATTACAGCAATACAGGGCAGTCTGACAGTCTAACATCTCTCCAGGATGGTGGTTTTCCTAGCTTAGTCACTTTGTTTTCATTAAGCAGACAACAGCAAATGCAGAAAAAAAAAACCATACAGGAGAGCAACTCTCCAGCTAGTCTGGTTAAAAAAACCTCAAGAAGAATAATAACTCATTCATGAGCCATCAGAAAATTGGATCAAAGCTACTGTGATGTACGAGCTATGTCATTCATCTGAGATGTCTTGTGATGATCATTCAAATAGCTGTTTTGTTCTCCAGGTTACTAAGACAGAGAGAGATATTCGATTCTTAAAGAAAAATATCTCTTTTGGTTGCCACATGTAGCTGACAGGATAGAGACAGCATTGCTCCTGTTGCCATACAGTTCAGCTCCAATAACTACTCCAGGGACCTCAGCAGGTAGACACCATCGTTACGTATACAAGCTGTCCCCAAGGGCATGTCATTCTAAAGACCAATTTATGAAAAGGTCATTTTGTGAATCAATTTTCATAATAATACCAATGCCCTTTTGCTGCCAATTCAACCACAGATTAAGTAATCCACTATTGACTTTCCTGCTGGTTGCTTCAATCTTCAGATTCAGATTTAATGTTAACATTAGCCTGTTCTGATAATATTCAACTATGGAAACAGGGGGAAGCTTCTCCATCTGAGCTAGGTTCAGATGGAATTTCTGATGAGATAATCCCAGTTACTGCAGGAAAAGCAAATTTAATATCAGCTCTCAGGCAAAATAATCTAAGAAGCTCCCCCAGTTTCTGAACTCAAAATATGTGGAGTGATGAGGGCTTGTTTCACAAGAATAAGACAGGTTTTAAACAATCATTTTACTAAGTATGGAAGGAAATATTTCTTTTATATACAGAGTTCAGTACTTCATAATTGTCCCCTGAGATCTTGTTTTATATGAGCAAACACTCCAAAAGTCCAGAATACTCTTCAGTAATGTAGGACACCATCCAGAATGCAAGAAATAGGAGTAGATTTTCACATATTTCTAGCCAGTTTTTTCTCCCCCTCACAAATGAATAAAGGTTCCTCTACCATGACTTTGGAAGTTTCACTGTCATGTTCTCTAGACGCAAGTCCCATTGCAGCACACAAATGCTAAAAGCTGTCATAATGCAGGTTACAGTGTTAGAATAAGACTTAACTACTCAAAATAAAAATGTCCTCTCTTGTGCACAGAACAGTACGAAAAAAACTCATGATTTAGGCAGAGAAGTAGGTCACTGCCCCACTGCAAGGCTGTAAGAAAGTCTGGATGTATTTCAGCTGTGAGGGAGGAGAGTTCATAAAGAAATGAGATTCAACCACACTCTGCATACAGAGTCTTTTACTTCCAGGTTGACAGCCAAAACAAGTACTAGCAGAAAGCAAGTACTTTCTTATCAGTTGTCCCTGTCTTGAATGAAATGTCTTGTCTAATGGCTTTCCAATAACCTATATTCTGCAGGACAGCTGAGGGCTTTAATGTAGCTGAACAAGACAAAAAAACCAGCACCATTTGGTACTAACCAAAAAACCTTCCTGGCAGACTTAGCAGAGAGATCAGGTCAAATGGACACTGAACTAACCTCTGATTCTTAGTGGTGGTCCCTCCAAGTCGGGGTTTAGGCAAACAGGGACATTGCACAGCCGCTTTCCATGCTGTATCTGCTCTGTGAATAAATACAGAACTTCAGTCTCCAGAACTATGAATCCAGCACCACAAGTCTTAAACAGTTAAAACAAGAGAAAGACAAATACAACAGCCTCTGAAAAAACAAAGAAAAGACTTAATTTTTTAAGCCGGGGGGGGGGGAGAAAGATTTTAAAAGTCCACAAAGGAGAAAGAACACAGATAACCTAATACCAAAGGAGACATTATAGAAAAGTAAGTGGTCATTAAACAAGAAAGGAAGTGCTAGTCATATAGATTCAAGAAGATATGGAATATATGAGTCACAAAAAGAGAAAGACAGTGTTCAGAAATACCAGAAATTTGTGCTGACAGAAGCTAGACAAAATTATTTTATTTTGTAGATAGCAAGCTTGGGAAAAGAGTGGTTTGAAATAAGAAATGAAAGAGACACATGCTACCTACCAATGTTAAAAAAAAAAAAAAAATTAAGCATGCATGAACCAAGCCCGCATCATATACTTATGTGAGATAAGACTATTTCCTAATTGTTATAGCTGAGTATAATAAGTCTTAAAATTGTGGTGTGACATTGAAACAACAGTCACCCTAAGCATTTGTCCTAAAAAGAAAACCAACCTGTTTTCTGTCCAAATAATAGCTTGACTTTCAAGCTAGTGGTCGAAAAAGAGACTGAGAGATGCAAAGCTTTCTGGAAAATAACATTTTACTTTGTAGCGCCATGCTTGGAGGGCTTTAGCTGGAATGAATGTTGTAGGGAAAAGTTATAGGTGTTCTGAAGAAAGCTAGTGGACTTGGAACAAGATTAACAAGACAGAATTCCTAAGTGGTTTTGAGTACTGACTTGTTCCTCCTTGAATACAGGCTAACCACTTCTTGCAGAATGAAAGCAATAACTTTTGAATCTCTAACCCCCTGCCTGAGAAACTAGGTGATACCAGCTAAGCCAGTTCAATAAACAAACTAACTTAACTGCTGACAGGACAAATACATCCCCATTGTTATCACTGACAAATTCTGACATTTACGATTTAAGGATCTCATGCTGAGCATGCTACTCAGCAGACTGGAGTAGGAAGGATAATCCTGAACTATATACCATACCTTTAGCCATTCTTCAGCTACAAGATTTAGTATGATGGAACCTGACACTGAAGACTGAATTAAGCAAAAATTTTAACTCAGCTGACCAGAACTGGTGGCAAGACAATCATTCAGCATGCTAAGTTCCATGTAACATTTTAAGCATTCCTTTCTCTGGAAGCATCTGGATCTGCTGATAAATTCCTAAGAAGCACAATTCCGTGATGTCAGTAACATCAATATAGGCAATAAAATACCTAGCATTTATGATAAGCCAGAATGAATTCATTGATTAGTGATGCCTGCTCTGAATTTGGTCATAACAGAAAATCTTTTATAAAAGAAAAAAAATAAATAAAACACTTGAGCAATGAGGAAATTATGTGCTTAATTCAGTTTTCATCACTTCGCATTCATAGAGAAATAACAGGTCAGTAAGTGAACAGAAACTTCAGGTGTTCAGCATGAGCTTGCAGAAACTTCTCTGAAGAAAAATCAAACTGGTTGTTATAAGGCACAACTCCTTGGTGTACCAACACCATTGTAAACATACATGCAAACAAATTACTCCATGCACCAGGGATGAAAGTCCTATACCTAACGAAACCAACAGCGGTACTTCCAGTTCATTCAATGAGGCCAGGAAATAATCCAAGTAATATGCAAAATTGTAGGGACATCACTGTACCAGAAGGACTACCTCCCAAATATGTAACTATTCCAATTCACACCAGGTACGAATCTGGTAGTCAGTACAAAGTTTCACTTTAGACTTGAGATTGATTACTTATGTGCAATGGTAGAATAGAAATACTCACTTTTTTAATGGATTGATACAGAAAGTAATTGGTTTAGGAAATAGAAATAAAGAACAATAAATGCAGCTCACCAGTATCCCAAGTGCTGATATTGTGGGGAGCACTAGACTGGTGTTCCAGCTGCCTCTTCATTAGCTGGTTCATTGTCAGAGCTCCCAAAGAGCCTCTTTTCATTTGTCTGAACTGAGCTGCAAGTCAGAAATGCAAAAGGATTTTAGGGGCTCAGACAACATGTAGAACTACTCTTATTTACTGATCTTACAAGCCAGCATGAGATAAATACTGAAAGGAAAATGACTGTTTGCTCTAAGCATCTTGATCAAATCAATATGTACTTTTCACACAACTACACAGGGTACAATTCTGGCCCCAGTGACATCAGTCATAAGTGACTTGGATTCAGGATCTCATCCACTATGTCAGCTGTCAGTGTCTTTTTGTCTCTAAATATCATGGAAGTTTTTCAAAACACTTGGTATCTGTGAAGTGTAAGGTACTACCCCAAAATTCCCATGCTGACAGGTGATAAATGTATACTTGAATCTCACTCATATACAATGTACCAAGGAAAGAAACTCTGTCTCCTCCCAGCAAAGTATAGAGGACTGCTCTGTTCATGCTCACCACAAGAAAACAAATTTATTGACTGTGTACCATCAGCACCCTTCATGGATGACACAACCTGAACAGGGCTCCTAAATACCCACCACTCAGGCATTAACACCTGCACATTCTTCTGAAGTGTGAAGCCAGCATGCCTTTTGTAACTTCACTGCCATTCTTCTTACATGGAGCTATCAAGCAACAAGCATTTGATTTCTCCTCATCCGACTATTTACAATACTTCTTTAAATGCATATTACTGTTTGCTCTAAGAGATGTGTCTCACTGGATAATGCTCCCACACAAAAAAACCCACCAAACAAAACCAAAAACCAATTGTAGATTTAAAATTTAAGACTTTTTTGGTCATGTATTTTCTCACTGCTTAAATGGAGGAAGAAACAGATCACATACAACTCCCAATTTTCTTACTTTTTCCTCCATTGATAAGAAAATTCAAACTGAACAAGTATAATACATTCGCTTTGACAGTTGAGTCTGAGCAATATATTTCCATCACTGAAACCAAAATTACTCAGTGTGAAGACAGAGTTTTAAGACCCTGCCTTAAAGACATGTGAGACTGCTGACATGAATCTCCATGCAGAAAAGCTTTTAAAATGTTGCCTTAAGTATAAAAACAAGTGCTTTCCTCAACAGGGCCTTAAGCAAGGGGAACAAAGCAAAATCTCCTCCTAATGATTATTTTAATCTGCAACCTCATTCAACATCATTAAAAAGATTATTAACATAAATACCAGGTAGTTCCATTCTAAAATTACAAACAGTACCCAGCTAAGCTCTGAAAATAAACCTGGCATTTCACATTATTAATGGTGATGAAGAAGTACAGACAAGGGATAAACTACAACTATCAGAAAGCTCTGAGGGTTTGAGTGCCTTCTCCTAAACTTGCTCTACTCAGTTTCTACCTGAGAGTTTCAAATTCAGAGAAAGCAGAGTACTCCTTAAGAAAACAAATACAGGCCCTGAGAAATAATAAACACAATGATAACTTCAGTGGGAATCTGCACACAAATTATTTTATTAGGTGAAGTACTTTAAGTTTTCCCTCATTATATCCTTTCAGTGTATCAGAGTGCATTTAAACTCTATTTCTGGTCCAAGTACAAACCTCTCCAGCATTGCTGGCAAAGCAGTCCTTGTATAACGGAACTTCTGGAACTGAACCAGACCAAGAGACCATTCCATGTTTCACTTTTAAAAGTTATTTTGCAGCTGCCTTTCACAGCAGATTAGGAGAAAAATAGAATTTCCATCCTTTCCAGGGCAAGGATTTTAAATAGATGCTTTATCACTTTATCAAGCATAGAATTTCCTGATGAAAGAACAGCAATTAATGTTAGAACTGACAAGACTGCTTGGAGTGCAGATGACTGTCAAAATATAGAAAATTATCTCTTTGAATTTTCTTCACAGCTTTAATTAAAAAAATTTCATGCATATTTCACATTATCAGGCTATTGTTGAGCAGGTTTGGATTTCCAGGGTTATTTACCTGATTTCTCAAGGACAGTCATGATTTCAGATATTGGTAAGTTAAGAAAAAAAAGTCAAAAAAAAACAACCCAGAGAGCTGCCAGTCTTTGAACAGTGCTGGAGCCAGGATGATTGCTGTGGACCAGCACATGACTTTTCATGTCATGACTGACTAGTGGCATAGGGAGGGAAGTTTTCCTTGATCAGGTTTTCTACAAGAAACCTAACAATCATGAGATGATTAGTAACCTTCATACAGTGGCTGGTGAGCCTTTCATACGTTAGCTAGCAACCTGGTCAATCGTCTCCCCGTTGCTGTGGAATTCTCTGCTCAAGAAGAGAAGTCCAAAGGCAAAATCTGCCTATCAAGTTAATGATGTATGCTTTCTGCAGCCTGTACAAGTAATGTAATCTATTTGTGTTACAGAAGTGCCTTGTGCTCAGAGTTCTGATCAGGGCTTATTACGCAAAGCACTGAAAAGACTCATAGTAGAAGGTCAAAAATATTTCAGTCTAAGTGGACAAGAGACACAATGGAAGCATTCGTGTCCCTTTTTGCAGTTGGAAACTGAGACACACAGAAACAGGAAATAAATATTTACAAAGGAATGTAGGCTCAATATCATACAGATACTATTCCCAATTTCATATATTGGAATTTACAGGAATACCTAGGACTCAGTGAAACCAGAGAGATAGTTCTTAACTAGCACCTCTTTAGCTGCTCTAGTAAATAACATTTGTATCATTAGGTGGCCAACAAATGTACTCTGACTACAAGATGCACATGACATGAGATGCTTGTGGTAAAACCGGAGAGGAAACCTCTAATTTGGAGTACTCATCTAGCATGTCTAAAATAACATTTTCCTTTAATAGGCCAGACACCCCTTCCAATCAAATCAGCAGATGCTGAATTTCAGAAATTAAAGCTTTTCTGCAGCAAACTGAAATTGCAGTTCAGCAAGACAGTTGAGCTGATCTATCAGCTCACTGGTATCAGCACAGGTCATCATTTCCCCTCTCTTTTCTACTAGTCAGAGTCTTGCCCCATCAACCTTCGGATGTGTTACTTAACATTACCTAGATGGACGAGCCATTTTGGATGTTGTCAGTGCTCTACGATGCTTCCATCTTTCAATGTTACCTACATCTGCTCTGTTAAGCCATGTGTCCAAGTCTACTTAAACCAACCCAGTTCACTTTCCATTGAAATGGGTATGGGGGTCTCTGATAAACAGTTACTGCATTTCAGCAAGCAGCTGAGGAAGTGGCACTTCAAGAAATTTTACAAAAACTGCAAGATATTTTTTTCCTAAGGTACAGCAAGAAATGTACTAAAGACCCTAGTAACAGCCCTGTGGAGCTCTCACTCTGTGCACTGGCAGCTGACAATGCTTTCTCTCACTGGAAAATAAACATTCAGCTCTAGTGAAATACTGTCTTTAGCTGCTACCTAGTCTAATTCAAGAAAACCACATTTGTCAAATTTGCCATGTCACAACAGAAAATCTTGCTAAAATCCTGCTGACCATCAGAGATTTAACAGATCTAATGATATCCAACACTTCCTGTGTTGTACTTCCAAGAATCAATGAAACTCAGAGGAAGGCATTTACCATACACAATATGCATCTGACACACAAATACTGCAACTCAGATTTAATCCTCAAACCAGAGCTAAACTCACTTGATATGGAAGAGTGACTACTTGTCTCCGGGACACCTGCTTCAAGGGTTGGTGCAGATGATGACTCTCTTGGCATTTCCAGTGTTGAAAGTCCTTTGGCAGCAGGATCTGCATGTGAAAATTGTGCTTAAACTCTCAGTATTTAGAATCAATAAATATTTTCCATCCACTTTCTCCCTGGATGCCTTTTTCACATCTTTTCAGTCATCCATTCACCCACCATGTGGCATTCCCAGCAGTTTTAAAAGGACTCTCTGTATGTGTCATAAGAATTTTTAAGGCACGGGGATCTACTGCTTAATATCACTTTTTAACAGAGATTTCTACCTATGCTTTTTAGAGCTCAGAACTGATAACCGCACATAGAGTTTGATTTTGATCCCACTCAGAGTGATTATCAGAATCACCAACATGGAAATAAGAGAGGTACCACTGATGTAAAGCTACTTTAAGTGACAGCTTAGCATCTTTTAAAAACCTTATCTCCAACATGTTATCACAGTTTTCATTCAAAAGGCTGCTGATCTAGCAGTTGATCCTAAAGATTCAAAGAGTTTAAGATTCTATCATTAAAAGAAAAATAAGCCATTAAAAGTAATGTTTTTATTTTATGATAACTGATACTGTCAGAATAAAGCAAAGTTGATGGCTGCTTTCAACACATCCTATAAATATTAATAGGTATCTGTGCTGTAAAAAGTCTCAGGCAGGAAACTGTAGCCCAGCATCGTGCACTTGAAGAAACAACCCTTTTGGATATTTAATTCAGAAATCAGTTATATCAGAAGCCCTTCTAAAACATATAGAAGCATAATAGGCTGAAAAAGCTTGAATAAGACTTATTCAATTATAATCAGCCCATTGGCAATATTAAGCCTACTTAAATGAATTATAAGACATATGTTCTTAAATAAACTAATCAATAAGGCTAAACAAAGCAAAACAAAAGAGATACATAAAACTACCCAAGTCACTAAAATACTTGTTATCTGAATTGCCTGTATCAACCTGTAATGCAAGTGAGCACTTAATGAGTCAATGTGAATGTTTTATGCTCCCCTTGGATGACGTACTTATATGCACACAGTCAAATGACTATCATACCCAAATGCTATAAGCCTAGGTTCCACGTGGTGTTTCAGAACTGGGACAGCCTTTTCAAGCAGTTTCAAGGATGATAGTGTTAGTTACTGCATGAAAACTAGCCCTTACTAATGGTCAAAAAACCATTTGAGTCTAATTGCACAATTCTTTCATGGCCATTCTTCTCTAAGAACCTATGTGAAAGGTTCAAAAGCACTCGGCTCTCCTTTGCTTTTACAAAGGTCCAGTGGTTCCTCAGCTTACTGGAACCATAAATGGGACGATGGGCCTGAAACGTAAAGGGAACAGCATAACTATGATCACACCAAATTATTTCTCCTTGTAAAAGCAGAGTATCATAACAGGAAATTATACTATGGTTCCCTCTGAAACAATTAAGAAAGAAGTGAGGTCAGGAATGCATAAATACTCCCCCTCACTTCACTGGCAACAAAGAACCGAGGCCTGAAGGATTCTTTCCTATTTTAATTAATATGTTAGAAAAAGACTGGTAAAATTCTAATAACTGAAAAATCCTGAAAAAAACCCAGGCACAAAATGAAAGAGGCAGCAGCATACAGTTTTTAAACCTGTTTGACACATCCAATTGGAAACTGAGGAAACAGCTAAAACACACTTTCTCTCCACCTGAAAAACTTAGTAACAAAACCCTGTATTGAAATGATCTGAAAAAAACTGGGATACAGAGAAATACTGTACAGCTTTCCCCATGCTTGAACTTTAAATCTTTAACAAACACAAGCCATGTAAACTTTGTGGATACTCAATATAAAAAAGGCTACAAAAAGTTTTTAGTGTATGAAAACAAAATATGTGTGTTATGTAAATACAAACTGTGGTTAATGCCAAGTGCTCTTCGTTCTGAAGCCTACAGTCTGCTCAGCTTTATACTCCACGATCCAGTCTGCTTTCCACTGCCTTATGCTTGCAGAAGAAAAAAAGGCCAAAAACCACTACACACAAAAGAGAATCAGTGTAGCATGGACTAGATTAGCAGGATAATAGGCACAGAAGTATGTGTTTTTCTGTTTTTCTGACTCCCTGCATAAAGAGGCCATGGAGTTTCACTCCCTAACTTGGATATCAGAACCAGTATTTTTGCCACTGAGCTCCACTTCCTTTTCAAATGGGCCCTCACACATGCACGACACCTGTATGGTTAGTACATTCCTTGTGAAAAACAAACACCTGAACGCATTCAGCTAGCTCAGACCACATCAGATGCTATATATACACACATCTTTCCCTATACATATACACATCTCTCCTTACACTGGTCTGTTATTAAAACCTTCACTCAGTAATAAGCCTTTTGATTGTGTCAGTGATTGAGCTCACCTGCCTCCTTCTGCTCTCCCAGCTTGTCAAGGATGTTAAAGGAAATGTCCAGGTATTCTCTCTGAATAGCACTCACAGCAATCTTCCTCTGCTTCCTCTGGCGAGGCACAATCTGAATCTTAAATTCTGACTCCTCTGTCTCCTCTTCTTGTTTCTGCTCCATGTTTTGTTCAGCGTCAGACTCTGTGTTGGTATCAAGTTTATCACTTTCTGTTTGGTTTTCAGAATCTTCGGGGACTTTAATAAGGACTGTCTTTACATTTGGGCTTGGAATTGCTCCACTAGGTCTAATTTCCTCCACGCTGAGCTCGGAGTTATCATCGAGGGACATTTCTGGAAGGGCAAATGACTTCTGCAGCAGGTCCCTTTTCTGTTTCAGTGTTAGTGCGTTCCCACAGGACACGTCCTGAAGTTCTTCTGGCTTAACTAACTCTGAAGAGTCATTTTGATCTTTGGGAGAAGTGGAAAGGATCTCCTCTATTCCTGCTGAAGCATTGTTGCTTGTATCCTTAGAACTAAAGTCTTTGGAGCAATCTTCAATGCTGAACTGGACCAGCGGAGTTGTGCTGAGGCTGAGTGCAGAGACATTGATAGGAGTTGAGGGAGATGACGCAGCAGTTTTGCCAGAGACCTCATCATTCAGCTGGTTTGTTGCTTCTTCTTCTTCATCGCTCTCCACTATTCTAAGGGGAGGAAGTGGTTCAAAGACTAAAGAGTCACTGTCTGAAGTGGAGCGTACTGAATGCTTTTCAGGACCCGATGTTGAGTCAGAGGACAAATCTATCAGATCTAAATCCTCCTTGGGACCAGCAGGTTTAACTGGAGAGTCCACTTTCACTTCATAGGTTTCCATGCAGTTTAGCCTAACTTCTGGTATGACAGGTCTTCTTGTTTCCTGGAAGCTCTCTGTACGAGGAAGATTTTCTTGTGGTTCTATATTTTCAGCTTTAGTAGAAGAATTCTGCCGAGATCGTCCATAATCACTCTGCCTGTGTATGGCGTAAGCAGCAGGGACAGGTGGTTTTTCTAAGTCACACCGGTCTATGCAGGACTTCCTGCGATGTTCATCTAATGAAAACAACAGGGAGTCTGCATTCCCTATATCAAGAGATTTTTGTTTTAGAGAGCGCAGTTTTTTTTTCTGAATGCTTTCTTCTCTCACACAGCGTAGAATACTGTCTTGTAAGGCCCCCGTCTCTCTATATTCAGCCAGCTCTATTTCACCTGATTAAAACAGAAAGAGCTAATACTACCTCAGTTGGAGACTTCTGGCAGATATCTTCATCTTTATCTCACCATTCAACACGACTGGTATTTCAAATACAAACCCAGTACTAGTCAAAATTGTCTAGGTTTTGTTTTTACCTCAGAGCCACATTACATAGATTTTTACAGTGAACAACAAAAAACTATACTATTTGGATAATAAGGTTTATCTAAATTCTATCCAAATTCTATTCATCCTGGACAGATGTGCCCTGAAGATAGACTGTTTAACACCTTATGTATTGAAAAAAAAATGGCCCAGGCGAGTAATTTCTATAGACACTTGGGATGGTTGCATTAGGCATGAGAGATGAAAGAAGTAGTGAGCTACACAGACCACTCTGAAGAGGTTTCAAAATAATTTTGGACCACAGCACTGTGGACATCATTTGGACATCAGCATATATTAGAGTAAACCTACATGTTATTTGCCACAGCAAAGTGGGCTTAAAATGGATGCTTCTAATTCAAAAAGCAAGGGTAGCAATAGCAGTGAGGATGTGGTAGCACAAGCCTGAGATCAGACAGGTGTTCAGAGAATCACCCCCCCAGTGATCCTAGACCCCAGCTGAGTTTAGCAACTACCACACCACATAGTTGTACCTCTCCATCCTCAGCAGGAGTCAAGGCAGCACAATTATACTGCACTGGTATTTTGCTATGTGAACACATTCATTGAGAATATTTTAAAAGGTTATCAATGTTGTTATTATGAATGACATATTTTCACATAAAACAGAATATTCCTGAGCATTATTGTCCCCATATTTCAAAATGCTCCACATATGAATCACCATGTAAAAAAAAAAACAGTGAGAAAAGTTAAAGTAGATGTTTGCTCTAGTCAGAATCATTCCCCCGCCGTGCAAACACCTGAAAGAAAAAAAGGCAGGTGGGTGGTGGTGGAAATATCTTAAACTTTTTTAGGGTATTCATTTCAAAAACCTAAGTTTGACAACAAAATCCTTCTATTTTTTGAAACCATGAAATGACCCTTTTTACCAATAGAAAACCATAATATTTGCAGCAGCAACAACAAATTTACTTACCCCAGAATCCCACCTTACCAAAAAAAAAATTCCTGGGAAAAAATAAATTTGAGTAACAAGCTCCAGTCCAATGGTGGAAGAAAATTGCAACAAATCCTCTTAAACATTTTTACACTCAAAAGAGCTTAAACTTTCAGAAAACTGCTGATTTTAGATATTTTTATTCTGGAGTGCCTACTTTGAGATACTTGTAAGAGAATTCATTCAGGGAAATGTGGAGTACCTGCTCTCAAAAGCCAGACAGAGTACCTGTATTCAAATCAGGCAGTGCAACAAACTCTACAAAGAAAGGTGGTAGCTTGAAAATAAGAGTAGGAAATTGTATTTCTGCATGAGTTTATACTGACAAAACAATTCATACTTCTCTGAGCATTCATCTCAACTGGTTGATATTTCACCATTTTGCTGCCACCAATTCTTTTCAGTCTTGCAAAGAAAGTTTGAGATTCTTTATTGCAAGGTCCAGTTGGTGTATCATGAATATCAGACTCATCAAAAACACTGTCTTCCTCTGCTGGAGAAAGAAAAAACTTTATTAGTCTTAAGAAAGTGCAAATCCTTGAATGAAAAGCTGTCTATGTAATATAACCTCAGCTAGTTTCAATTAAACTTGAATTGGAAAATGAAAAATCATCTAAAATTTACAAGAAAATTTATATCCCAGGTATAACTTTGATATTCTTGTTACATCTTGAATTAAGGTCAGAAAGGGCAGAGATAAATGAAAAATGGGTTACAATGCAACAAAAGCATACCAAAGCTTTTACCATTTTAAGCTGATCTTTTCTCCTGACAATAATACAGATTCTTTAGATGGAAGAAATACAATATATCTGAACACTGACTTGAGTAAATAACTTCCATAGTGCTCTGTGAGAAATGGTAAATTGAAGGAGATCAAAATTAATACAAGAATTGCAAGGTCAGTAATAAACTAGCACAATAGAAAAGTGAAAAAGGAAGAAATGGATAATCTTGGGAAGCTGGTAATAGTAACAGAATAAGACCTAAGAGTATGAATTATGAAATTATTGATCTAAGTAGTAAAACATTATGCTCTAATTTGAGAGCTGCCAGTTGAAAATGGCAGAAAGATACAAACCTATTTATCCATCAAAAAACAACCACATCACCTGTATGAAATGATTATAAAAACCAAAAAAATCTATATCTATCATGTCTAATAATTCATCTCCAAGGAAATACGAAATGCTACTGGGACAATAAAGAAAACAGAGCACTTAAAAGAAGGAACAAAAAAGTTTGCCTTGTTTATTCTAGTAAGTAAACATGGAGAGGAAATGCATTTGGTGTTTAGAAGTGAAGAGGCAAGTAAACCAAGGAGTTAGAATGGCCAAAAACTGAAGATTTAAACTGGACATTAGTATCTTTAGCTCAGAAATTGCTGGAAAGTTTCTACTACATGTGAAGCTATGGAACTGCCACCTAAAAGCATCAGGGATAAGATACCTAATTGATATGATGAATCCAGAAAAATCAATCAAAGCTGATAGTAAGAATTTCTGCAGAGGCTGGGTTTAATAAGTTAGGACATCACTTTTAACACCATGTCCTAGGCGTCTAACTTTTTGGCAACAAATGCTTCTTCTCACAAGATTTATCATCAGCTCTACAACAGTTTTACACTTACCATGATTCCCACAACAAAGTTTGGCAGAAAAATTAGGAAAAAGTTTCAAAAGTGAGAAAATCCATCTTTAGCATAGGGATTCTTGCTGCCTGAGAATGAAATCCTCACCTGTTGATCATCAAACCACCACCTTTGACGATGACAGCAGCACACTACCTGACCACAGACTAAATAAGCCTCCTTAGAAAAGGTAGGAAAGGCTTCAGCTTTCCAAGTCCCTAAGGAATTATATTGGCTGCTTCTTTCAGGTGAAAGAAAACTTTTCTACATCCTTCTTTTTCTGCAGCACTTCAGCAAAGGAAGAGAATCAGCCCTGCGATTAAGTCAGCACTTACTGAGTAAAATTTGCCCATTTATGGTCCTTTACCGCTGAGCAGCCCAGAGCCCTTCACAAAGCTTTGGAAAGCAAGTAAGTATTATTCTCCTTACTTTAAACATAGGGAAACAATGATGAAGCGAGACACAAGGTCACCCAGGGAATCAATGCTGGACATGGGACTGGAACTTCGAGTTTTCTAAACCTAACTTGGCACTGTGAACAGGAAGCTGGGTACTTAGGCACCTTGCTTTGTCTCAGAAACATCTCAGAATCAATTCAGAAACTGAATGTATTTTATAAATTTATTATTACTACCCTCAGTGTTATTAAGTCATTATGAATCAAGTCATTAACTCAGCTCAAAACAAGGACAAATTCATAGTAAGTCCACAGTTATCTGAACCCTCTTAGCCCTCCTCCAGCAATACAAAATGTCCAAGGGGGTGAGAATATGTAATACATCCATTTTAAGGTTGCTTTAATTTTCCAGAGCTGAGTGATAGGGTGTTCAGGTAAACAAAATTTTGTGTTCTTGTTTTGCTGGTTATCTTTTTATGAGCAACAAGCAGCAAAAGAGGAAAAGGTGCTGACATGCATAAAAAGAGTGTTTCTTATATTCTTCTTCAGAAGAAGAATTTGCTGCACACTAGGAAGTCTGAGAAGGAGGATGTAAATGGTAAATAAGCAGCTAAAAGGCAAAACAGCTGAAAGACAGCTACAGATTAACATCAGAAGAACCTGTTAAACTTTGATCATACTTATCACATAATAAACTTCACAACTGTAAGGAACTACACTAAGTGACACCATGTTACTTCAAACCCCAACCTTACACCAGTCCACACCATCACAGTACCTCTGCTATGGCTAGCAAGCACATACAGAGTTAACAATCAGACACAGACTCTAAGGGTTGAACCATTCTCTTCTGCCTTTAGACATCCACATCATATACATCTGCATGTAAGCTATTCAGCTTCAGCTCCTTTTACAGAGAAAAGAAAACTGTAGACTGAATTCATCATTTTCTCTTTTCAACATCATATATTTGCTACTATGCCATGTTATTATAAAGTATAATCAGAATGCGGGTCAGGATGGTTGCACACCTTGTGTGTGGTCATGATCAGTTAATATTGTCATAGAAAAGGCCACAGACTATCCAGGCATGGTGACTGAACTATTAAGTCTAAGGTATACCCCCCCTGAGAAATGTTAGACTGCTGTCCTATGCTTAGCCCACAGAGAAATTATGAATTTCTTTTACTATAGGTGGCTATAGCTGGTCAGGTAAGTCACACCTTGGACTTAATTCTGAGTATTATGTTCTAAAACTCAGTCCATATTTACCTGTTTCTACAACATCTGCAAGACTTAATAAATTAAATCAATGACTATCATAAGTGAGAATGTTAAAAGTACCTTTTTCCTTTTCACTGTATCGGCTTATGTTACTGTTGTCACTATACAAAGGACCAGCAGTTGCATGGGGCTTGCAGCTGTGATATTGAGCATTGAGGGTATTGACTGTGATGTGGATTAGGTGAAGCACAATCTTGCTGATTTCACAGTCTCTGTAGGGGTACTGTTCAGTGAAAGAGAAAAACTTTGGCTTAAAAACTAACTTTCCTTGGATAAACATTTAGGCAGTAAAATAGAAAAATTATAATATTGTCAGCTGGATGCTCTTTGCCTTCCTTTGATCATACATTATTAAATACATCATGAGAAGCAGGACTGTTTTCAGCTTTATACACAGAATTATTTTTAAAAATTTTTAAAAATCCCTATTAGTAACATTTAATAGATTGTTTTCTTGACTTTTATGTGGCAAAACCAACTATTAATAATAATAATAGAGGTCTCTCATCAGAACTGTTCTTCAAATAATCTATTTCAATCAGCATGTTATCATTCATTTCTAGTGTCTTCACTTCCTTGTATGCCCTATAGACCTGCTAGAAATTTGTTAAGCATATCGAAAGTATTCACAGCTCCATTTTAGTGCATAAACCCATCACATTTTGACAACACTTCCTAAAAAGCATCACTCAACTAAAGAATACAAACTGTTAAGCTGACCATCCCCCCCATTTAAAGTCACTATTTTTTTTAAAAAACCTCATTTTAAGTTATCAAAATACTCTTCACTGGAACTTTATATAGCATTTTCCTATTTACCAATCCGTATTTTTCTTTCTCAGGTAACCATGTGAAAGACAGTATAGACAGCAGAAGTAACAGGTCAGTAGCACAGGTGAAATCCTATTTCAGACATTGAAATTAAATTTATCAAATAAGCAAATCAAAGTGTCCTTTACATTTCCTTTCACCTGCAGTACAGTTAGAGTGTTCCCTATAATAAATTTCAAATTGAAGTGTAAATTTTAATGTGGACAGCGTCTTTTTAAGCCCACTCACCTTATAGAGAATGACAAGCAAAGCTTTTAACCACATCTGCCGAATGTGAGGTTTGAGGGACCAGAGGGAGCAGCGAGGAGGCTGCTGAAAGTAATGCCTTAGCTGAGGACAAGTGCAGTATTTCAACACCTGCACCACCAAGGGAAGAAGGTGTTTTCCCAAATTGATGTTATAATCCATCACCTGAAAATAATATTAGCACAGGAGTTAGCTCACCAAAATCAAATCCACTGATGTTGAAAAGCAAAATAACTAATACAGTTGAGGTATTAGTCAAATGAAAAGAAACAGATGTTTTTAAGTAAGTCTCACTATCAGAAAATTTCTGCCAGCTTGCCACATTCTCATTTTAGCTAGATAGGTAAAACGAAACAAAAGATGTGTTCTGAAAGCCTTTCATCCTGCACAGTCTAAATTTTAACATACATTGGCAAGTTCATAAAATACATTATGCTGTGATAGCCTTGTATTACAGCACAAGTTGATCATGGTTCAACAGAGAAAACCATATTAGGTATATCTCATGTTTAATAGGATGCAATTGTAGGTTTTGGGAAGGGAGTTGCGTATTTGGGTTTTTTTGTATTAACACTGCATTGCTGGTTTTCATTTTCTCATCAGGCTTGCAACATTAGCTGTTGGGTTTTTTTAAGCCCCATGTTCTAGTATTAGGTAATGAGACAAGAATCCCTCTCTTTACTATAGCAAAGTTAAGATTGTGTCTGCAATGTTATACAGAAAGTTTAAGCATGCAAATCCTAAAGGATCCAAGAGTAAAACTAATGAAAAATATCTTGCTCTAAATAAAATGCTCATCAATTTTCAGTAGTGGTGTTACTGTAGACAAGTTGCTGTTGTTACTGCTAGTCATAAGCTTTGCCTGTATCACTGAAGAGCATCATGCTATTTGGTGCCTACCCTAGAGGTTTGAGTCCTGATGGTTAAGTGCAGTGTGGCCATATATTCCCACTACCCTGACACAACTGTGTTTTCGATTGAAACTGCATTGCTATTTTTCCATTATCCTCCCATCAGTCTTGCAACATAAACTATTTTTATTTAAAGCCGTATGTTCTGAAATCAGTAGCTAAACTAGATCATAACAAGGATCCATAAAGCCCTTGTCTCTGACGCTGACCTATACTGGTTGACACCCAGGAAGGTATAACAGCAGGCCAAGCTAACTCCAGCACAAGCCCCAAGGTCTAACACGTCCCTGCAGTTTCAGTGGACTTAGTGCACTTTACCAGGAGCCCTGTACATCTAAACAGACACAAACAACAGTTTCATCCGCATCATCCATTTCCTTCAGGTCTGTATTTCTTTTTTTGGTTTTGTTTTTATTAGAACAAGTGGATGAGCCTAATTTACAAACATAGAACTCATCTCTCAAGTTCCCACCTGAACAAGCTGACTAGAAGTTTTTCCCTGTATAATTCTCTAGTTCGATGTGCAGCTGTCTCAAATTTTTGTACTGCATGCACAGAGCTACATAGATGGATCCCCTGTCTACCCGTGAAGGGTTAGCCTGCCAAACAGATGATATGGAATCACCAAATATGGTTCTACCCTGCAATGCCTTGTCCCCTCAGGGTGTGACACAGTTATATAGCATGGTTAGGAAAAACTCATCCATACAAGGAAGACAGAACCCTGCCTTAACACAGCACATACTGTAATGCAGACACGTGTTAAGATGAGCAGACCCATTTTTTAAGTTGTCACAGGAAGATCTGGAATCAATGATGTTGCAAATGCTGAGCAGAGCCCGGCCCTGCTGCTTCCCCACTCCGACAGGCTTGTACAACATTGCCACCATGTGGGGCAATACCGCAGTGACTGCAAACACCAAAACTTGGCTACTTCTGCTGCTAGGAAGAGAAAGTGGCATTTTATGCTTTCAAGAACTCCAAATACTCAGATTTCATGATGCAAAATACTAAGAGACATTTGATTTTTTTTTTTGTTCTTGAACTGACCATTCCAACCAAGCTTGGAATCAAAATCAACGCACCAGCAAGGCAGACTAATCCCAATCTTTCTGAAGCTGATTGGGGAAAGCAAATATTTATGACTAGGGCAGGGAGTATAACTGAAATAGATCTCTTAAGAGCTCTATACGGAGTTTTCACTCTGCAAATGCACCTTCAGACTTCAAATAGCATTTCCCTTGCAGCAAAGGCGATTCCCCACACAAAGAAAAATTGCCCCCATAATATAAACTAAAGTTTTGAAGTCTGCTACATGGAGAAAAATCCTGGCCTACTTAAGTTCTCAAACTCATGTGATATCAGGGGAGCCAGGATTCAACTATGAAGCTTTTCAAACAGAAATGGTGAATTTGGCTATGATGACACATTGTAAAGGCAAAGAGGAAAGGCAGGAACTGATATTTAGAGCTGCAGTAAGTAGTACTTCTGAAAATCAGGTGAATTATGATCACTGAAGCTGGGGAATCCAAACTTGGAAAACACACAGAAAAAAGTGGAAGATACTGCCCTGTGATCTTAACGGCCACTTCCAGACTCTCAATACAATGGTAACAGGCCTGAATCTCCTTTTACATGCTTCAGCTTAAAATTGTACAAATAAAAGATGATTAACAACACATGGCAATGGTGCTCTGAAACAATGGATCAGGATGCATTTGCAGCTACTCAGTTTGAATTAACACCTTCTATTTTGCCCGCTGAAACACAGATACCTGACTTCTCCATGACTGTGAAAATTTATCCAAGTACCTACATTACAACTGTCTTCGAAAAAAATCACTGATTCCAACGTATGATCCAGAAAATCTTGATAAGAATTGCAGATATGGTAGAGGCCAGGATAGCTCTGAGCAATGTTTGAAGGTTACAGTTGGCATTTTAAGAGCTGGGGGAGGGGGAGATCTGAAATCACAGGCCTCTCTCTCCCCTGAGGTAATCCTTTATGTTAGACTATGATATGGAAAAAGCGTGGAAGTGATGATGATGCTTCACTGCAAATAATAAAGGTACTGCAAGTGTGAAATGTTTTTCAGCCTAGCATTGCCAACTGCTCTATCAGTAAAAGTTAACTGAGCTTTAGAAGACCCTTGTGAGGTAGGAAATTACGGTCCTCCTTACAAGATGGAGAAAGAAGGCACAAGGTAAGGATGTGCCCAGTCATCTATCATAGCAATATAGGCAGAAGTTCATCATGGTGGCACCACTCTCTAGGAAAAGGAGAACAGAAAGTCCTGGTGCACTCTAAGGAAGAAGGAGAATGAGTCTCCTACAAAGTGAAGAATGTCAATGAGCTTACAGACCACTGATGCAGGGAAACAAGCAAGAGCACATGAATCCCAGGTCTTCCTGAATGGGAAAGGAAGAAATGACACATGAGAACAGCAAGGCATTCAAAGGCTAGGGAAAGAGGGCAAGGAGGTTTGGAGCAGTCTCTAATTTTTCATCACATAGTATTTGCATGCCCCCATGCACAGAAAACCATTATCTCTATGCCAATGATGCAGCAAGTTTAGAGTACTAGAAAAAGTTACAAATTAGCACACTTCTATTTATTTACTTTTTAACTGCAAAGCAAAAACCTACAGAAAGCACTTGATTAGGCTACATGGAGCCTTCTGAGAATAAAGAACAAGCAGCCATCCTTGTTCCCAAATTCTTTCGCCAACTGAAGAGTCATTAAGAAGTTTTAAGTAGGATTACTGCACTCGGCCGTTATTTTGGTACAAAGAAGGCTGTGCTACCACCATTTCAACAACAGGCACTGAGAAACAGCTGCAAAAAGGAGTAAGCGCTTTCACCTACTTGTGCTATTCCAGCAATAAAAGCATTAAAGCAGGTTGAAACACGCATTTTTTGTGGTGCAATCATGAAGCATCCTTCCTGCTGATCATAACCAAGCAGGACGTACAGATGGCGCTTGACTGTGTTGAAAGCTTTAGCGCTGCTGATGTCCGACTCAGCGCTGCTCTCATCCTTTGCCATGAATTTCATTAGCACAGTAATGAGCTGGTGGACAGTCTGGTGATCAATCCCAGCATCCTCTGGAAGCAGGTCTTTTATTGTATTATCATTCTCTGGGGAGGGTTGTCCTATTGGCACAAGAGAGATTTTGGTATCAGACACTGGGTAAGACTGTAAACAGCGTACACAATATACCAGATTTTTTTTCCAGAGTTCATTGCTCCATTTCTGCCCAAATACACATGGCGAAGTCACAGGAGATAGGCATGCATTTCTGAGGGCAGTGTTCCTCCATTGCCTCAGGCTCAATAGCACAGTAGCACCTACTCTGTACACTGAACCCCATTTCTCAGCTTTCCCATGTTTAACAGAGCTGCTTATCTTCCCATCCCAGTGCACTTCTGTCAAATGAAGTGTTATTATTCCTTCACATCTACGCACCAAAGGAGAATCAAACCCCACTGCCACCAAATTCTCATCTGGCATGGTTTTCAGTCTTTCCTCAGCAAACATTAGTGGACATTAGTCCAGGGGAGAATGTACAAAACAGCAAAGGTAGGAGATGGAGAAAATTCTACCAAATAATGATTAAACAAAGAATGAAGACTTCCCCTTTTAGCACTGAATCCGTACTTCTCTCAAATAACTTGAGTCAAAATGTACGCACTACAATATATTATGTTTTGGGACACTATGTATTATGTCAAAACTTTTGACGACTTTTTCCCAGAGAGGAAGCCTAAGATTTGGTTTATAAACCATGTGATATATGGATTATATGGATAAGGAAATAATCAATCAGTCATGCTTTGCATGGGAATATGATGAGGTGAAAGACAAGAGGCTACTTACAAAGCACAAGGAAGCCTGGGTGCTGGCTATCACTATCCAAGCAAAACAGACACACTGCAAATAACAGTTGCCAACTGGACAAGTATTTTCATACTTAAATATTTTTTTAAAATACAATATTTCCAGTTACTTTTAAGACCATTTATCATTACTAGAATTCTTTAATAACTGCCTTTAGAGTTACCCTCTTCTAATTCACCCTATGTGTAAGGCCTTTTTTACTGTTTAGTTCCTAAAGATTTACGTTATACTAACACTAGGAATTGAATTCATGAAAAGCAGAAGCTATTTCACATATCAGTGTATCAGATTCTTTTTATTAAATAATTCTGAATAAATGCATAGCTAAAGCACAGTATATTATCCCAACATGTTCTATTTTAAAACAGTAATTTTAATTGAATGTTTCTGTATAAATAAAATGCATTATATATGCATTATATGCAAAATAAATAAAAATTATTTCCACTAGGATAATCAAAAGGAACAGAAAATATTACTTTCACAGCACCAAAACAGGGCGACACGTGAAAATTAAGTTTTTATTATACCTATAATTTTAGTTTGCTCATTAAACACTAACTGTTAACAATTAAAATTAATTGTTACTAAAACGTAATCTGATGCATTTTCTGATCCATGGATAAAAATCTGTCTAACAGTGAATAACTGAGATAAAGCAAGCTGGTATGAAACAAGAATTACAAAATGACCTACTTGTTTTCATTTCAAGGATAAATCCTTTCAACTATTGGACACAGTCCTTACTTTTGCAAGAACAGTTTAAGTTGAAGTTTACAGGACAGACCCTACAAGCAAGATTAGCTCAAAGTATAATCTTAAAATTTCTCCTGCATGTCTGCATTAGGGTTACTAGCCAGCAACTAATATCCACTTAGTCTGTTAGAGTTACTTACATGCCTTAGGGTTTATATAAACTCATAGCTATATATTTATAGAAAATGCTAGAAATTATTTTAATATTCTAATTTACCCATATTCTCAATGTAATACGCTATTCTGACAAGGGACTCCTTTGCTGGTACAACTGCACGTCTTAGGTTCTTCACCAGCAAAACTGTAATTTTTTTTTCTATAATTTTTTAATATTTTACTTTTTTTTGGTGGGTGAGCAAAGGGGTTTGTTTGATTGGCTGTTTTGCTGAGCATGGGAGAAGGTTGCTATTTCTGTGATATGTGAAAATGAAAACTTGGGGAGAAATTTTCAGAATCACTTCCATTAAGAATAACCTTCCTTTACTGGTCTCACTTTGGTAAAAAGAAATCATGAACTCCATATTATATAATATCTTTTATTCCAAACAGTTTTCACTGGGATTTTTATTTACAGAAACCTCCTTTCAAAATTAAAATTATCCAAACTTTTACTGGACCAAGATTTACAAATGCAAAAAGAGAACAATAAATTCTGAAATATTTAGAATCAGAAATACAGCAAGTACCATTTTCAGAAGCACATTAAAAATGTATATAGAAAATAACTTCAGCTTTGTAGACATCAGCTGAGAAATAATCTTTCCACATATTATATCCAGGTTAAAATTTTTCACAAAATTGTATCAAAAGGACACCGTTTTCATAAAGATGATATTGAACTGTTTTCTTCAGCCCTACTTATTTTCATCTCTATTACATGTTGTGAGACTTTCAATAAAACAAGGGAGGAGATAAAATGAAATGAGTTAAAGGATCATGGGGCTCTAAATCCTGGTTCTCCAAATAGAACTCAATTAATTAGTAATTAATCTGAAAAGATTAACCTATTTTACTTTCACTTGCTGAACAATGTAATTTAGAAGCTCAGTGATAAAACGCTCCATTTTGCAATACTAACACTAGTTAACAGATACTTCCTAGGACTTTTCCTGACATTTTACTTTCCAGAAATATTACTACACTTTCTGAAGTACTTTACCCTCACTGAAAACTATACAGCAGGACACAGTGAACAGAGCTTCACCCTGAGTAGTTTGTCATTGCTCCTCTAACGATCCAGTCTAGGGAATGTCAGTCACCTCCTGTTTTTACTTCTAATGTGGAAACTTGCAAGGAACCAGCAACAGAGAACCTACAAAAACTCTACAATCCAGTTTAGTTAACAGATCTTCAGAGTCCAGAAAACCTTCTTCTGCTATCTAAAATGGATCTTAAGTTATATCATGCTTGAACTAAACTTTCACTTCATTAACACATGATGTAGGGCATCCCGTACCAAATCACAATGTTTAGATTCGAACTAAGAATGCAAAACAAGAGGGCTCTGTCTTTACAGTGGCTATGGCAGCTTTTACCCCTCAAAATGTGTGCGCATACATATGCACTTTGTGTGTGTGTGTGTGCCTACATACAAGATATGTACACACACATCCCGCTCCCCCCTAGGAAAACCTTCTCACATGACCAAGCACACAGCCTGCTAGTTAATATACAGCCACCATTCCTGAATTTAATCTAGCCTTATGCCCACAGATCCATCTCTTCGTTCATGTGTCCCTTATATCAGGCTCCTTTACCTTCAAATTACTTTAAGGTATATCACAACAGAACATAAAACATCAGACCAAAATTATATCATGCTTCATCCCAGTTGTGATCCCCATGCCTATCAGTGAAACTCTCTAAGTGACTCTCCAGGATACTGTAGAGGATACATGAACAAATACATGATCCTGGTGTTTAATCCATACAGAACACACACTGAATTCAGTTTCCATTTGGACTGTGCAAGGGTTACAGTTTTAGAACTAGAAAGAATGAACGACCATGAGGACTTGCTCATTCAAGTGGTATGTATAAATTTTTTTCTACAACAGATGCACAGCCTATGTTTAGGAGTCTGTTGCTTAGACAAATCAGATATGCTCAGTACTGTCAATGCAAAGTGTTAAAAACTATGAGTCAAACCTTAAAAAAATTTTACAAAAAATTAAGATTTTAAAAAGAAATAATAAATACTGGGCAGGAGGAGAGGGACAGTCATTTGTCTCCTCGTTTCCAAAGCATCTGTGATAATTTTGAACTGTATTATCAGACTTTTCTTCATATCAGTGGTTCCGAGCTACATGCAAATTTTTATACATACTTTTTTAGTGGAAACTTAATTCGAAGTGATTATTTACCTGAGCCTAAAAACTGAAGCTCTGAAATACCAAAATACATCTAATAAAAATCACAATGGCTAACTATGCCTACTGTGAGATTGACACTTCTTATGCGACAAGCCCAGTATATAGCAGGCTAGTGGTGCCATTAAATGAAGAACAACCATTCACTGATACATCTGTTCATCACACCATTATTTCACTTGTTTCTTCTATGAGCCTGTGACAACCTGCACATATGTCCTGTAAGGAACTGGCTGATTTCCAGCTCTCACTGGGCTAGTATGACAGGGCTATATACCGCTAATTCAGAAGCTCTCCTGGTCCATTGCACAGCTTAGTCAGCGCCCACACTGGCAAGGTATCTTCCTTTCAGCTGATCACCCAGTAAGCTGATCTGTTCTGATTCTGAATTTCTGCCTGTTGGAAATACTGCAAATCTTGAAGAAGGAATGTGAAAAGATCTGAATCTGAGATTTTTCACTTCCAAATGGTCAGTCTACACAGGACTCAGAGCAAGAACTGTCAGTAGTCACAATTATTTAGACATTACTTGGACTCTGCTGAGATAACTATTCCTCAAAAGCCTAACAGAGGGGTGACATCTTCACAACATGTCAATAAAGTAAGGGACTCGAGATGTCTATAAGCATACGGAGGAGACAAGTGTAATTTACAGTACAACAGTCAGAAGCATTCTGTCTGCTGCCTCTAAAACCTGAAGGTCAAATACCAGGCTAAACACAGGTGACCCATGGGGCCAGCCTACTAAAGATTTACCTGTTCCTGTGGGCAATGAAACACAGGAGGGTGAAGCACTGCTGGCATAACTGACTGCCTCTGAATAACCTCCTAGCAGCCCCAAAGTACTATTTACAACTGGGGGCAGTTTTCAGTACAGATCCAGAGCAAAACTTCAATTTAAACCTTTTGGAACCATGCTGAGACATGATTCGCTGTGCCTTTTAGACCACTTCCATTTTGCATAAGTTGATCTCATGAGTCAGCAAGACAGCCAGTGCTAGTGCCTTCTTTTTCCTGTATCATCAAAACACCCCCTTGTAAAACCCACCTGGTGTTTGCTCTGGTGTTCCTCCAAGAGCTGGAGCAGACTGCTCGTGTCTGGTCAAGCTCACAGCTTAAAAAAAACAAAACAAAACAAAACAACACAAACAAAAAAAACAAGAGCAACTCTGTTTAAAAAGGCAGTACTGACATCTTATACTTCAGCATATATTGAGTGCTACCATATTTATGTTCATTTACTCATGCACTGTTGTCAGGCAGTGAGTGTAACCGTTTGAATCATGTCACTTCTGTGCCCTATAGATTCTGTGCACTATATTCTACAACTAGTTTTCTCCATTGTTCAGTTTTGCTGGTACAAGAGTCACCATGCAGGAGCCCCTATGCAGGATCAGAAATTGATCAAGAAGGATTACCTAAGAGTTCCAAAGGTGGTGTTCATTTTAGAGAAAAGAAATCACCTTTTAACTTAACAGTTCAGCAGCACCTGTGTTTGAACATTTTATTAGGTCCTATTATATGGGCAGGAGCAATGTGAGAGGTCCAATTTGAATATAAAGACTGATCTATGTTTGTAAAATTCTCTAAATGCTTTATTTCTGCTTGGAAAGGTATCTGTACAGCGGTCCATACAGGCCTATGGTTTTCCAGCACCTAGGTCCTCCTATACAAGCTGGCAGGAAGGATGCGTTGCGTGGATATTGTTTTCTTAACAAAAGAATTCCGAAGATATCCAAAAGTTCATTTGAGACACTAACAGTTGTTTTTAAGATCTCTAGTATATGCTGCATACACTGATTAATAAGTACAATTAATAAATAAACTAGTAACAGAGGAATTCTTCTGTAAACACTGTATCTATTTTAGACAAAACTACTGTGTATTAGCCACAAATAAAAATTAAGATCTATCCGCAAACTAGTCTTGAAGCATTCTGTTCTGGCATTTTAAACAAACACAGCATAGACACAAAGTTTGTCTATGTTCTTTGTCAAACTCACTAACTTGTCATTATCTGAATAATGCCCAAATGAGTCAGAAACCTATTATTTGCTATCCCAATTGAAAAAATACTGACAATTCCGATGTGTACCCAGCAATAGGATACGATCGTAAGGGAGAAGATACAGGTGTGTCACAAAAATATAAATAGATACTCAACGAATTTTGGTGGTTAAGGTTTCTGGAAGGGAGAGCGCTCTCTTTGACTCCACTGGTCCCTTCACACTGTCCCTCAGGGAACGCACACTCTTCTGACGATTACGTGCGAAACGAGCCCTCTTGATCTTCCACATTGCTGCATCACTGAGGTTGGCGACATTTGTCCGGACAGCAGTGATAGCTTTGCAAATGCAATTGACCAAGTTAGGATTCATTCCACAGCATGGTGAGGCCCTAATGCTGCCGAGTACCAAATGCAACTGGGCCCCAGGTCCCACTCAAGTCAAGAAAGCTTCATATGGGCTCAAGGGGTCCATGTGCAAGGCACTCATTTGCATGCTCTTGTTCTGAAATCCATAAAACCCCAAATGGCATAACTGTGTTTAAAAAATTATGCTGTTACTTCTTTCTTTAGAGATTGGACAGAAACAGGTTCTTGAAACCAAAACCTGAATTTCAGGCTAAGGGAATATGAGGTGCCCTCTATTTAAAATGGCAGAAATCTCACGAGTATGGATTACGTTTAGGGCACTCATACCCAAATGTGGCCTCTAGTTTTGCCTCACTGACCTCCTGTCCTGCCTACACCTATCACCCTGGATTTGAACAGCGCCTCCAAAAATCTGTGAGTGTGATTATGCGTTTACAGTGTGTTACCAGAGGTATCACTGCATGTCTTAATGGGGTCACCAATACTTTTCTATAGTGATGTCTACAGTGCATTCAAACCCTTTGAGTTTAATTATCTGAGCAACTAAAGCCAGTGAGCCCATCCTTTGCGCCACTTATGTCTTTGAAAAGGCAAAGAGAAAGGTTAAAAAAAACTTGAAAAATATATTTTGCATATTTTAAATCACTCCCAAATATTCATATTTAAAGATATGACCATACATTTGCAGCCAGAGGTGCTAGAAACTAGTGCCAAGATTCCCTCCTCAGGCCACAGCAGCAGTTCCCAGCTTTTGGTCAAGCTACTTACATATGGAGAAGAAAATACATCTGCAGTTCCACCCATCTCCTGTATGGATGCAGCAGCACCACCTGGGCTTTTTTAGGCACTGGGCTCCATGCAAATGTAGGAGGCGGCATTAGGCTGCTGAGGGAGCATGTGCTGTCCAAACAGCTGTCCCCACCTCCTCCAAGCAAATCAGATGGAAATAGATCTGCCTCATGGGCCACCACTAGGAAGTTTTGAATTACTCAGCATGTTAAACAATCATGCACAAATTATTTTTAGTGCCCCCCCCCAGTGAATGGAAGGAGACATGGTATCTCATCAAGAAACCACCTATGAACAAGACAAACATTTACAAACATTTGCCACTGCAGAAAGAGTTAACTGAGCACTGGCTCTAAGAGTCCATGTACCTCTTGTGCTGTGCCCCATACATTTGTTTGGTTTTTGAGGGTCATACAGCTCCTAGGGCTGTCTTTGTACAGACCACTACAGAACAGGCTCAGGCATGACTGAGACCTTTGCAAACAGCAGTGCTGATAGCATAAGAACATCTACAAAAGAACAAGTGGATTAATACAGATTGCAGCTGATCATAGAACCAGACTGCATTTCAACCAAGGCTCGCAATCACATCCTAGTGAGAGCAAAAAACATGACACCCAAAGGTGTGACAGAATGTAGACTAATCTGTATTTGGGTAGTCAAAACACGCCCACTTTGAATTACTCTCTTTTGACCTGAAAGATTACTTGGTTTCAGAGAATTTATACAGGCGAGACCTACATCTCTCTCTCAGACCCTTGCAGGCAGCTGAAATTCCAGAAGCTGATAAAAAGTCATCAGATTGATTTGGACTCTGCTTACTTGTTGGGAAAGGGAATTCTTTGTTGCAGTCCAGATGAAGCTGTGCTTCCAGAGACAGGGTCTCAAAGCGATTCACAAAGAACTCCCAGCTCAAAGCTGGAATATCCGCTTTTAGAAAATGAAGTAGTAAAAGCTTACTAAGAATTGTGGGCCTGTCCTTGACAACTGTGTCAAACTGGAAATCAAGGCAGAGGCAGAGACCCTATAGAAAAACAAACAACAACAACAACACAAACAAAACAACACAGAACCAAGATGTGAAAACTTTTAAGCATTTTTTAAAGCAAAGGGAGGTCAAAGCTCACAACTTCTATTAATTAGTACAGGATAAAGGTTTAGCTCCTTTTTCCAACCAAGTCCTAAAGGACTAATCAGAACTAATACTACTGATATCAATGGAAAAGTAAGGTAAGGAGATAAATGAACATCATATTTATAATGTAGAATTTGCTAAGATTTTGAGGAATACAAAGGTATAGGCAAAGTTCTGTCCTACTGCACATTTGGTACACAATATCAAAGTATTCTCTTCACACACCCCTGCCTGAGAAAAAGCTTCTATTTAGGCAACTGAATCAAGCCCTCAATTACAAAAAGAATAAATCACCAAGCCCAAACAGAGGAAGAAAGATAATGTGGTAAAGTGTATCGGAAGCACTTTGCCTCAAAATGCCTCTGTATTTTATTTGCACTAGAATTTTGGGTGTAGTGTCAAGACTTATGTTTGAGATGAAAACCCACACATTACATAGGAAAGTGCAGTATACTGGTAACAGTCTCAGTGAATTCAAGTTCTCTGGAAACTACTTTGAAAAGGCACTATATGGAATAAAACTAGCAAGTATTAACAGCTTTTTATAGGCATTAACACTAAACTTTTTAAAATACATATTCATACTATTCTCTATAGAACTGAATTGTGTACTATGAGATTTTTCAGGGTTTTTTTTATCTTGCTTGTATACATAGATTCTGATCCACTTTCATATCTGCTTACTTTTAATCATGAGAATTCTGACTGGCAGGCTCTCACACATGCTTAAAGTTACATGCCTAAGTAAATCTTGAAAAGATTAAGACCATGTTTGGTTATGCTTGAAGGCATTTTCTCACTGTCAGCTCAGCAGGGTGTCATAAGACTTAGAAATTCTTTTTTTTTTAAATATAAAAATGTCAATACATTTTAAAATAATAAAAAACATTTACAGCTTTCTATGGTAGCAGTTCAAATGCAACAGTAATCCTTTGCAATCAAAGTTTTTATGGTTGGACTTGAAGATCTTAAGGGTCTTTCCAACCTAAATGATTCTAAGTTGGAGCTAGGACAGTATCATTTCCCTTGGCTATTCTGTGCCCGTGTCAACTGCAAGACCCATAAGGCTTGTCTGAAGAGGAGTTAGTTGTGACTGTGATGCTGTACACCTGAACCGCTTTGAACTTCAGTGAGAACTCGGATTCCTGTTTGAATGTATTTTTCCCATATAATGAACCTACCTGTAAAGCTGGCCTCTTTATGGTGTCAAGTAACAGCCCAGCTCTTGTAGCTACTGCTGGGTTGACATCTTCCACAGCAGTCAGGAAACAGCAGAATGCATGAGCCAAAGAGTACTTCAGTAGGTGGTTTTTTGTCACAGAGTGAATATCCAAAAATCTGCACAACACAGCCACTTTCTCCACTGTAGCAGCCGTGCCCCCAGACAAAGAAAACATGCGTATTAATTTAGGCAATAGCTTCTTTATGTCCTGATTAATATACCTCTCCTAGAAATACACACATCTGAGAAAGTAACAACAAAAAAATAGCTGGCAAGTGTTGCAACTTTAATTTTACTTTGATTATCGAAAATGTCTCCTGTTCTCCTCTATTTTACTGCATTGTTGCGCCATAGTTTTGCACCAGATGATCTCCAAAACTCCCCAAAGCAGCAAAAAGATAATTATGTATTACAGGTCTCCTCAGTTACAGCAAAGAACACTCTGCCTCTTCAGTGAAGCAACAAAGAGCAAATAGTGTATATTTCTCAGGCCTACCTGCTTCAAATCTCATCTTCCAATCTTTGCTGTTGAAATTGCTGTTTATGATTGTCCAGAAAATGTCAGCTCCACGGGGAAGTGAAAGTGCATGAAGAAGAAGTGGGACTGCCAGGGAAGAAAGCTGAGAGAACTCAGACTTCACAACTCCCCATAAGCTGGAAAGACCAAAAAGATGAAGCCTGCTTATAAAAGCACTCTCTTGACATCCTTTCTTCTACATGTCTACACTGTATTGGTGGGAAGCACTTTCCACGAAAATCTGTATGAGTCATCCTGGGCATTAATGTGAATACTACAGAGTTGCTGGTAGGAAAACAGAGCTACTTGGAAATCTTCAACTAAAGCAGTTTTTCTTGAAAATGGAGGTTCAAATATTCCTCTACATTAAAACACTTCAGATTTGACCAGTTGGCCTAACTCAAGGCACAACTGCCATGGAACATAATCTGTGCTACAAATTAGCAGTCTCAGCACGATCAGCTTCAGCACACAAGCTACATGAACTCTCTTGGCACCACAAATGACTAAGATGTTGGGTGTTCACAATTTGCATATTTAGATTCAGGACAGATTCTCTGCCAAAACCTTACAGTCTCATCAGTGAAACCAATACAGAGCAGCTGTAAACGCTGATGAACACACTCTATTTCAGCACATCACATGTTGATGTTTATTCAGTTTTTTGCAGAAATACCTTCTCCAAAGAGAATCTTAAAATGCACAGATTTCACTCTGATTCTAAATGAAAAAATTCCTCTACCTCTTAAAAATAAGGTGCAATACTGTTGTTCTCTCAGCTTTAATGCCCTATAAACTGTGTGTCTCTCCCTGCATCATCTTTCATTTTATTTTGTAGAGTCAGGGAAGATACCTCAGTCTCAGACAATGCTTTTATTCAATATGAGAAACTCTGACTCACTGCAAGACAAGTGGTGCATGAGTAGCCAAGATGGACAATGCAGAGTACCTTGGTTTCATTTGCAACTTCTTAGTTAGCCTGTGCAATGTGCCCCTATACAGTGCCTTAACCTTTCCACACTTCCCTACCACCCTTCGTTAATTTTCCATACTAAACCTACAAATTCTTTGATGCCAACAACAAACATATAGTTGGAGAACCGCCGAAGTATGAAGACAAAATATGCAATAAAAACCTACCTTGCAATCAGCATGTGATCTTGAATATAGGCAAGAAATTGTGGATGGTCCTTCCTTGCTATATACAGGCATTCTCCATGAAGACACAGGATCTTCAGACAGTTCAGCATGTTAAAAAGAATGTCTGGTTCTTCAAACCTTGACATTTCCTGTGTAAGCAGACGTACGTACTACTCTCAACACAATGGCACCACTTAACCAAAAATTCAAACTAAACAAACAAGTAATCAGTGTTACCTGCAATATAGTGTATATGAGCTTCAAGGTAACTGGAAGTTGCTGATAACAAAATTTTCTTTCTGTGTCATTCTTTATCGCTGTTAAAAATGTAAGTTACATAAAATGTTGTTAAAGTTCTCCCATCTGTGGATTCAAAATGAAACTAACGAATGTCAAAGTGATGAGAGATAAATTAATTCTAGCCACAGTAACCCTGCAGTCAGTAAAGATACAACAGCATGGAATCTGGCATGTAATCTTTTTGCTTCTTTATATGTTCAAAGAGCCAAGATTTCTTCTAACACTTTTTTGAGAGCGCCACACTTTCTATCAGCATAAATACACACTTCCTATTTAATTAATATGTTGAAAGAATTAAATGCATGAGAAAAAAGTGACTGTCCATTGTTGGACCTGAAAGACTACTTCATGAAGTTGTATTCTGTATGAGTAGAAGTGTTTCATTTAAAGCCTCACTGAAATACTCAACCTTCTCACCCTCACTTACCAGCATTTTCTGTGGTCTCTGTGTGATTTCCTGGGTTTTCTCCATGTTTTGGTGCCAATTTGTCTTCCTCTTCTCCTTCAGTTCCTATAATAAACTCAGGTCTAGTATACAGAAGACTATCCTCGAGGTTATCTGTGGGCTCCTTTAAGAATACAATAAGTTAAATTTGTTTCTTGATGCTATCTAAATACATAAGGCTGTATCCTACTGTTTAAGTTATATTTGGTGCGATAAGCTGAGCTCAAACGAGGCAGACACTGTCTCGTTCCGCATACATTTGTGCATTCAAATCACCTGCATATCTAAAATGCTGCATCGGCAAATGCATACTAACAAGGAGACTGTTTCAAACATGGATTTAAGTGATACCACTTAACAGAAACTGTATTGGTGGATCCAATCACAGGGACATGGTTTCACCAAACTTGTCATCCTTGTCTCAGAGGAGTAACAGACAGGAGCAGGGCACATTTCCTACGCTACTGTAGAGTTGCAGGCTTAGAGGCAGGAGCTACCTCAATCACTGTTACATTAAGAAAAGGACCAGCTGGAGTTACTTCTACCTGTGGCCAGGAGCTCAGGATTACAGATTGCCATTGTGACCTTTAAGTTATAAATCACACAGTGGATCCTAGAAATAGTACCAATCCCCAGTACGCAAGACTTCACCACTTGCTACTTTTCGGCTGAGGTGAGAATCTGAACTGCAAGGGCACGAGATGACTTTTATAACACAAGTTACTGAATGCCACATGCACAATACCTACAATTAGCATACACATCCAAATGGAATTCCGAAACTTTTACACATCAAAAGGCATCACTACGTCCACCACTGAAAAAAAATTACTAATAAACATCCTGCCACTACCATGCCACAGTAAATAAGCACTCAGACTAAGGGGAACGATGCTGTCTTCTGAACTATCAGATGGAACAGTTATGTATAATAGACATACAGCTGAAAATAAATTCATCACATCACAGGTAATGCTTCAGTTCTTCTGCAAAGCTACAGAGGACTTTAACGATGACTAGTGATCGGGGACTACATAACTGTGTCTGACAAAGTTGAACACTCAACCTGAAGTATATTCTGTTTTTCAAGAGTGCGCAGCATCTTCAACAATCAAGCACCAACTAAGGCTTGCTCACTTGACAACTGATTCACTCAAAATCATTAATTTTTTCAAAATATTGACTCTTAGCTTTTAAAAGATGAAAAGCACTCAATATTAACATTTCACATTTTATTTAAGACCCAGTATCATAGGAGTGTCCTTCCAAAGTGAGACAGCACTTCAATGTTGATGGGGGAAGAGTTCATCCCAGATGAATATTGTCATCTTCCCTGGCTTCTTTTCATCAAATCAAACTTATGAAATTTTACAGTTTAATGGCATTTTGCTTTAACCTCCCAAATCCTCCATGCCAAAGGTCAGTGTAGCTTTGCTCCCTTGTGCACAATGTAATGAGAAAAATGAGGAAGAGGAGTTTCAGCACACCAATAACATAGGCCCTTTGCTTCTCTACTTACCACAAGCCTGATTTCTTCTTTTGGAGCAAGCTGTTCCAGCAGCTCAAAACCCAGCTGGTAACACAGAATGCTGGACTGACACAGACCACATTCAACTGCTTTTTCATCTTTCTGACAGGTGTGAGAACCACCCCAGGGTGCCTGGAACACATTGTTTATGATGGATATTATATCTTTAGAAATGCTGTTCTCTAAGCCCAAAGTGACACCATCATCCTGGAGTTCCATCTGAAAGAGAGTGAAAAGAGTAAGGATTTATTATTTATTTTTAAAAGCCAGAGCATTAACTGTTCTGCCTCTTCCCACATTTCTGCTAGTGTTATATTACAGTACTGGGAAGAGTTTGAGATAAACCTGGAACTCACAATTTTAAACTGCCACTGGTGTTGAGGCCCAAGGTCGAGCAGCTAGAGTAAACAGACAATTTCAAGCACCAGATCCATTAATTTTACCTGCAGACAGTTATGCAAAACATTCAGCCTCGGATTCACAATGTACAAATTTAGCTATCCAAAAAATATGCATCTAATCTAAGTCTATCAACAAGCCTCTGCTTCTAGTCTGTAGAAATAAACGTATCTCCAAGGAGAAGTTCCTTTCACTCACATGAGCTACCTAAGATGAGTGTGGAGGTATCTAACTTCTCTTCATTGAACATGAGCCTATAACTCCTATACGGGTAAAGGCAGTTGTAGAGAGATTTAAATGTCATATACTTCATGCTTAGCAGAAAGGGACTCAATACAGGATTAAAGGAGAGCCAAAAGTGATTGCAGAACTTCAGCGTCCCCTCAATGTGAGTGTTCTTCTCTGCGAGTACCTGCTTCAAGATGAGATCAAACATCAGAATGAAGCAATTAAGATTCATTTCATCATCTTCACAGTCAAAATCAATTGTCTTTCCACTGGGGTGTCCAAAGTTCTTGAAAGGGCTGTGAAAAGGACTACGTATTGGACTCCGAAATGGGCTCTGGAAGGGGCTTGGGAAAGGACTCAGCATGTTGTGCTGAACTCTGCGCCCAGGGTCAGAAGCAACGCTTACCTGAAGACATAAAGAATCAACATGTCCAAATGACTGCTACACATTTAAGCAATCTCATTATATACAAAACTGCAGAAAATGGCAAGAACTTTGACAGCCTTACTATTCCCTTCTGTAGTTCTTTTTCAAAATGTACACGTCCCTTAAATACCATTAAATGATAAAATATGATAGAAGTACAGGAATTATATTCTGCACAGATGTATACATTCTCTCAAGCTAAGTGGCTGACATCCATTACCTTATTCCTAGTGAGGAATTTTAACATCATAAAGCAAACAGAAACTTGGTGCAGGCAGTAAAGCGGCCATCAGGTTACAATGATCTGCTCCATGATCCAGGGACATGAACTTCAATAGTAGGAGGCTAATAAAGGAGGCTATCTCAAGAGAACAGTGTAACTAAGACTATATCAAGGATACAGGTAGCTGGAAATTAACTAGACACGACGGTAACAAGATGTGCATGTCTGCACTGATTTATATCCACACCACAGTAAGCAAGCTGGAACACCCTGAGAACCTCTAAGTGTTGCAGGGAGATACACAGTTAGATGACATGAGGTCTATATTTAGGCCAGCTACGGTCTGAAAGACCAGACAGTAAGTCTGACCGTTTTTTCTGCTTAGTTTTTAAGTGATCACAGGCTAGGTGTGGGAGTGCTCTCTGCCAAGCTACATCGGAAGACAGGCAGACCACCTGTCAGGAATCAACAGCCTAGATGCTGTAGTTCCTTAAATCTAAAGATCTGATCTTTCAAACACTCTTATTCCTGCTCTCCTTGAAGCACTTCATCCAAGACTACTTGGAAGTTAGTTACATCAGTCCAAGTATGTGTAGTACCTACAGATTTGTACATGTTTTCTTGAAGAGCATAAGCCTTTGACAGACTTTAGATCAATCTTTGCAACTCTTGGACAGGGAAAAAAAATGCAGGGATACAGAAATAAATTCTGCTGACACCCTTCCAAAACATACCTAGGCCTACCAAATCTGTACTATTATACAAAAGCTCACTCTGGGTTACCAGTTGTCCGTAAGAACTTGTTGATGGTTATTAACAGAAGGTGCAGAGAATGAAAATGGTCGGAAAAGATATCAAAAACACTCCAAACATATCCCAAACAAAACAGTTCACTAAGGAAGAACTACACAGCTTTTCTGCAGTTCCTATCTGCATTATCTTTACACTGACCATGTGACAGAGTTGTATTAACTGAAGAAGTCATATCAATTTTCTTCCACTTTCAAAATTTATAGTGTGTCCAATCAAATGCTGCCATATTGAAAGACAACTTTTTAATTCTTCACATGCGCTCTATTAGGAAAACTGTTCTAAGCAAAAAAATAAGCAGGAGAAATAAGAGTTACCCTCCGAGCTGCAAGATTTCCTGCCAGTTCACTGACTCTCGATTTTCTTTGATTTGCTAACTCTTTTACAGAATTAACTCCATCAGAAAACATGCTGATTAGTAACTGAAGAGGAACAACAATGTCTAGTTCAGATAACACCTGAGGAAAGACAAACAAAAAAGCATGAGTTTCAAGTTTGATCAAAAATGCCAGCTACTTTCTAAGCACCTTTATCATATGATCCTCAGTTCAGCAAGTTCCACATATTTCATTTTGGTATTCAATGAGGTCAGCTGCAAGCTTAGAGAACTGGCAATAAAAGGGTATTTTCAAAATATTTGTTGGCATCTGCTTGGTGCACCTTGAGATCAGTTTTATGCACAAACACACAGGGATGTGGGGTTGTTCCAAAAAAATATTTCTGTAAACCAAAAGTATTACCAATACTTGGATGAATAACTATTACTATACCTATGATTACTTAAAACTGAATTCCTGTATTTATACTAAGAATCCAGTCAGAATAGTAGCCTACAGGTGTCAACATAGTGACAGGATGGTTATCTGCAAATCACTGAGGGAATATTCATCATCCATTTTGTCACTAACACTCAGACAAATACAAGCTCATTTGTACTTTCATTAACTATTATTAGGTGAATTAAAATCTAAAAAAATCATAATTGAAAACTCTGCATACCTGAAAATTGCTAGTGATCAGGTAAACTTGTCTTTGCAGAGGCTTAACCAAAATTACCCTCAGCAGAAAAGAAGTGGTAATGAAGAACACAGATATTATTCTCAGGTGCTGTGGAAAATTTTATATCCTTTTGAATTCACTGCCCACAGCTGACATGATTGTCCCTGTAGCTTTTGAATATGAACACTGGGCGAATGCCAGTTTTGTGGGCAAATAGAGCATAAAAGGGCCAGAGCAGCAGCAAGCCTGATGAGTACAGCCCTAGTCTAATTCAGTTCTTCATACACGGGAACAACTACAGCTGCTTCTGGAGTCTGGAATTAATTTTGGAATCTACAGACCAAATTCTGTGGAAACTAAAAACTACTGCTGGCAAAAAGTCAGACAGCTGAATGGCCCTAAAGACACAACTGACATTCAAAGGTAAAAACGAATTTCCAGGCTTCCATTATATTGCCCATGATGGGCTAGCAACAAAGTTTCCTGTGATCTGTCTACCAACCATCCTTACTCTGGGGCTAAGCAAAGGGCAGAAAGGTTCCACGATCCTTGGAAAGGTGGCTTCTTTTCCCCTCTCCCCTCTTTTTTTTTTTTTTTCCTTTTCCAAAATCATAAGCTGCTTCAGCATGACTTGTCAAGAGAAGACACTTACATGCAGCCAAAGCAATGCTTGCTCTTGCACAGAGGATGGATACCCTGTGAATCGACAGCTAATGAAACCAAACATCTCCTCCATTGAGAAAGGGAGAGGGCAAAGTTCAGTGTCAAACATTTTGCTGAAAAGTAGAACAAAAACATAGCTCACTGAGTCACCATGGCATACACTGTGTGAGACATAACAGAAAAATGGTAGAAAGGCAATCTCAGTACCAGCACTGATGATGCTTCTGTAATCCTACTTGCACCCTCACCCTCCACGGGAGTTGAGCTACATTGCTGATACCACCTGTCCTGACTACACAAGGTCATCTCTGAATTTGGAGATGCACCTTAAGAACTTACATCACATCTCATATCATGCCCAGTTTCATTTGACACCAATACCTTTTTTTAACATCCAATGTAAAAATTGGAAAATTTCTCATCTCACCACTCCACCACTATTCGATGTCTACACTAAAAAAAGTTTACATCAATACCTACAAATACAAATTTACAGTCAGTTTCAGAGCCTCTTCATCAGTTTAAGGGCAATGTGAAGTTTTATTGTCAAAGGCATAGACCAGACATGAAATTATGACTTGGACAGCCACCATTCTTATGCTGGTGTTTTCTTTGCTCAACAGGGGAAGATATTAGCTAAATCAATACAAATCATCACTCTTTCAGTCCCAGCTCTACTAATCCTCACCATTTCTTATCAACAGTTGGCCAGGAGGAGAAAAATGTGTCTTCCACCATACTGCAGGAAACCACTGAAAATGTGCCCTGCTCACAGCAAAGAAGCATCCATGTAGTTGGCTCTTGATTCAGATTTGAGGATATCAGGAGCAATAAAAGGAAACTTTCCCAAAGCTTAAGTGCTTTAGTTTACATATAAGTTATAAAAAAATTCAGAAGCATTCGCTCACTGCTGCCTGTTGTACACAGGCATTTTTACTTGTTGTCACCATCTTATTGTGCTAAAACCCTCAACAATCAACATATGCTACGACAGAATGGTTCCTACATATGTCTACATACCTCAACACTTCCCGGAACTCTTTCAGCTGATTATCAGGCACTTCCGTCCTTATAGCTTCCAACCACTCTGGCATGATACATTCCCACACCGGCTGGTTTATCACATTGTATGGAATCAAGCAAAGGATTCGATTCAGCCCTTCTTTTAATTGGGTCACAGCACTACACGATTTGTCCCAGTATCCACCAACCTGTGGGTATTTCCAGGAATCATACTGATGAGCAATACTTCCTAGTCCCTGTAACTTGCTCAGCACCATAAATTTGCTCAGTGTGTTGCAGCCAGGAAATTGTGGGGGGTGATCATCAGTACCTTCCAGCCTGAATTCAGATTTCAGCCATGGGGATTGCATCAGTTTTTTCCTCTCTTATTTGACCCATAGTACACAAAAGCACTGTCCAAGATTTAGATGAAGTTTGCTCACCTCCAGGCCATGACGCAGAGTAACCTCTCATTGTTTACAGTTCTCAGCAAGGGACAGATTTGTTTGGTCAAACTTGCACCGTCAATTATTTGCTCTGGACAACTTGTTACAGTGCTGGGTCTTTATTTTGAAAAACTTGGTCTGTACCAGGTGTTCTTTTGTGGTTGTTTGTTTTGGGGTTTTTTGAGGGAAGGTTCTAAGTGATGGAAGACAAAAAATATACTTCTAAGTAAAAAAGTAACTGGCCTACAGAGATTAATTATTCTAACTGACCTTGGCTCACATCTGCTGTTCCTGACTAATGGCTCTAGAGATGCCTGCTGTTTTGGCAGCAACTACTGGTAATCTCAGCCAACAAACTATTTTTTCTCCATTCATCACAGCTAATTTCATGGCTGTTTGTCTTCATGTTCTTTCTAGTGAATCCTTGCAAATCTGGCAAGTTGTCAGTCTAGTCTTTAAGTATTGCAGTGGTGGTAATAAAACTCAAAAAAGGGGCTGGATCCAAGACAAGAAAAAGATCCATAACAGATTACACCATGAGGTTCAGTCCTTCTTTCCCCCTACAGTCTCAAAGCCCTGATCTTTTTTCTTCAATTCTAACATTCAAAGCATCCATCCACCTCTCAAATTCCCTCAGCTGCCCTCCGATTGTCCCATAGTCAGGTGTATCTTCAGAGCAATGGTTCAGAGTAAGACATCTACACATGCGGTCTGCACATGTACACCAAATCCATGGATGCACACTTCATCCCTGATGATGTAATAGATCACATCAAGTCTTTATGGCCCTTCCTAGTCTAGCCACTTCATTTCAGGAAACAAAATCAGCATGTCCTCTGGACATTTGACATGAGAGGGTCACAAAATGAAAGTCTTACAAAAGCACATGTGGTATAATTGGCAGTGATAAATGAGGAAAAAGTCGTAAATCTCTCACAAATATAAAGTTTCTATTTTCATGATGATGTTTCATTTTCTATAGAGGAATATTCACATGCCTGACCTTGTTTCCTGTCTTTACTATCCAGGTTAAGTGGCAAATTCTGCTTTGTAATTAATGGACAGAAAGAAAGACTCTAGAATCGATTCCAGCAACAGTCTCACATAAGCACCCTGAATGACTTTACAGATAAGTCTCTTTCTCTCATCAGCAGTAAGGCAAACCATGGCAAACTAGTCTCTTAACTGAGTCACTTAAATTAGGTATCTGAAGCTACATGGCATCAGTATGCCCAGAGTTCCTTCCAGCTACAACACGTGTGATTTCATGAACCTTAATTCACAGCTGCAGAGATGAAGAATGCAAAGAACAGAGAAAAATTAGTAAAGCAGACTAGTAAAGGACAGGCTTGTATCTGGGAGCAGACAAACGATAGCTTTTACTAAAGACAAGCTTGAGTGCTTCAGCAGCTTAATGGAAATGTGCAGCTATCCAAAATGTACAGTATCCTTCAATACCTGTAATATTCTTCCGACCTGTCTTCATATTGCTGTAAATAATCCCTGGACTCTAACACAGTAAAACAAAAAATGCTAAGAAAATGAAGAATTCCTGAACTCCACTGCTCCCTCAACCACTAAGATTTCTTTTGCCTTGACACAGCTGGGGGAGAAATGGTCTTTATACTTAAGACTTTAATCTCTGTGGCAAATAAAGGAACCTTCAGATAAATTATTCTTACCCTGGCAAACTCCATTGGTTTAGGAAGGAGGCACATAACCATGACATCAAACCGGACATCGCAAACAGTCTTCAACCACTTAGTAACAAACTGGGGTTTGAGCTTTTCAACCAGGCTACCAACTTCATCATCCATCATGTAAGCTGTAGAGTGAAACCACTGGAATACCATGCTAACCAGCCTTGCTAAACTCTCTGTGGGTGTATTCTCACTGGGAGTGCAAAGGCTCACCTGGAAGACAGAAACACAAATCAAGTTTCATTTCTAGAATTAAAGGTGGCAAACTGTCTACTATATTTTGCATATTCTCAGAGAAACAAGGATGCAGATTACACAGAAGGCAAATGAGCTGATCAGTTTTAAGTCGAGTTTGGTACAGAACAATTAACAAAACATTTCCAAACCAAAAAATAACAGTAAGAGGGAAAAAAACCAAGCACTGAATTTTTTGTTTCTTAGTTTCAACAGTGAAAATATCAATACAGAATGCTTTGACAAACTGAATGACTGGTAAGATGCATGATACACATACACACTTATACATAAAATGTACAAGATAAAAAGACAAACCAAATGAAGAGTTTCAAAAAGTCTTAAAGAAGATGTCTACTTAATATAATAAGTGATTTTTCTGTTGCAAAAAGATTTCAATTTTGATTTTTTGTCCTCATTTGGGGTGGAAATATAAGTTTTAAGTCCTAAAAAATTCTCATAATAATTAATATTCTTCTCCTCTTCTCCAGACTCTTTCTAAAATGATATCTGCACTGTAAAACTGTCCCAAATCTGAGACCAAGTCTGCACACCGGTTCACAAACCAGGCACACTGCTAAGCCCTTAATTACCCGCTATTTGAGCTCTTGATATCTTCTGGAGACAGGAGACAAAGTTTCAATTCAGGTTGCTGCACTGAATCCAAAGAATGGAAAATAACAGATGACAGGAGATTTAGGAAGCTCCTTTAACCACCTATCTGCTGTTTGTTGCCAATTCCTAGTGAAACCTGTACTCTCAGCACTTGGCAACCTGAAACCAGCGATTGCTGCCTTGTAGCAAGTGAACAAAGGAGAAACATTCATGTCATTTCTGGGGAAACAGCTGGTGACAGCACCAGAAAAGACCAGAACCCATCTTACAAGTGCTTTTCTTCCACGTTTTTTCTTGGAATGAGGCAGCTAACAACACCCTTGCCAATTCAAAGTACAGCCTTCATTGTTCTACTTCATTGCAGGTTGAAGTTAAGATGTTCACTTCTGGTGCTTGTCTCAGATGAGTGTTAACTCAAAGGCAGTATCAGCTGGCAGCCTTTTTAAATAGGAACTCTTGCGCTCTGTCCAGTTTCTAGATAAAAGGTGTTCATTTCATGAAAGAAAAGAGCAACCGACTATTTCTCACAATCTGTGCTGTCATCTCTACCAATACTCACTACAGAGGGATCAAGAGATTTTATAAGAATAGAATGAAGTCAGTGAGTTCACCCTCCCTACCATATAAAGACAGATTCTCAATGTCAAGGGTGAGGCATGTACAGTGTAACAAAACCTGTACTGTTTTCACTTCAGTTCTACTTCTGGAAACACAGGCCTTCAGTCTTTACAAAACATCATTTGAAACAGAAGAGATGAATATGGCACAATAAAAAAAAAAAAATTAAAAAGGCTTTAAGTCTAAAACAATGTTAAACAACAAAACCCACAAGGTATCAGCAGAATATAAAGTTTACTCAGGTAGCCTCTTGAAAGAGCAGAGCAGTTTTGTTTGCATTATGGGATTCTAGACCTACCACCCTGCTGTCCCTATCTCTGTTTAGATGCTGGATGAGAAGTCCTACTGCTCCCCACTTGTCACTGGATGACTGAGGAGGAGAGAGTGTGAGAGCTCAAGGTGAACAGGAAAGAGCCTGACAAGGAAAATTCTCCTTAAGGAGAATTGCAGAATCCAATTTTGGAGGATCTATCAGGCTCCAGCCTGGCCTGTTCATGAACTAGCCAGCAGCAGTCCTGCTATTTTCTCTGCTAGCTACTGTAAGGGGTAGAACAAGCAGGGCTTCATTCTGTCATCCCATACCAAGTGAATTAGCTTGAGTACAATGACTGGGACTGGTCCAGCTAGACCAATCTGAAGGCAGGAAGGAAAAGCAGTCCAGTGAGACTCCTCCAGCCTATTCAGAGGTAACAGAGAAAGCTGAGCTTCCAGAGAGTGATGTTGAAAGATGAAAGATCTTTATTTTTAACCTTAAAAGGCAATCCCATAATGGCACTCAGCAGGGGGCATTTGTGAGCAGAAGATGACAGAACATAGGAAGTCAACAAAAACCGAGTAATTCTGTTATACTCTATACAGGACTCAGAGGCAGTCAGCAGCTCCACCCAAACTACTTCTGTAATCTCCAAGTCTGACAGCTTCACAGAACACCTTTTTGCTTACAAATCAGAAAAGTATCCAACTAAAGCCAAGAAGTAGAAAAAGAGAAAATTGAGGCTTCAGAAAGAAAAGGAGAGGGAAGCAAGAGGAGTGAGAGAAGAGAGCAAGAATTTCTCACCAAGAACCAGATTCCAAACTGGCTCAGGAGGCGTTGGTCATGCTTGTCATCATCTTTATTATCAAAGTCTGTGTTGTCCAGGGAGTGATGGGAAGAGGAGAGGCCCATCTGTCTCCTGCGGTTGAGTTCATACTCCCTCTGCTCAGCATGAAACTCTGCTTCCTTCAGCAAGCTATAAAACAAGCTTGTGGTCAGTGAACGTAGCTTTCCTGCACTGGATACAAGTATCTGATCAAGAATAACTAGAGGTTAAGGCATGTGATGTCATCATTTTCCTGAGGACAGTAATAAAATAACATTAATTTCTAGGATTCAAGGCTGACTTCTTCCATGAGGACAACACTCACATCTGATCAAGGAGCAGTAGTTCAGCTCTCCTACTTTGTACTTATCCTGGTGAAACTAAAAGCAACTTGCACAAGATTTGCAGGAAATATCTACATGAAAGCCTGGTGCTGCTTTACATATTGACGCTTCATAAGCTGCCATGTTACCTGATCACAGCTTCCACGGTACACACAAGTTCCTCTGCCCCACACTCCCGGGTATTGATAGGGGGTGGCGAGGTCTGATAAAGATGGGTTTCTGCAGCTGCCCCAACTTCACTGCTGTGATGATTCGAATGGCATCTCTTGCAATAGCGCACTGGCCTGTTGCCATGGCGGCCACAGCAGCCCGCTGAGAAGCACGTGACAACAGCTCTTCTGACATGTGAACTACAGTTCTGGAAAATAAAAATATATTTTATCAGGCCACAAGTATCAGGAAGCAGAACTGAAAACTGGGATAAGAGTCAGCACTGGGCAATTGGTGTTTTCCAAAATCACTATATATAAGCACAACTGTGTGCAAACTCCTGATGCCAAGTGGCACTGAACTTACAGAAAGATGAGTTCAGGCCTAAATGCTGGGCCTGGAATTAAATGGCACAGCTGCTCTTCTTTTAGAGCAGACCAAACAAACATTTAAGTCATCAACCTTAACTTTATGGCTTGAAGCAATCTCTAATATTTACAGTAGTTCTCTTATCCCCTGCTTATACTTCAGAATGTCTTTTTAAGTTACGTGTAGCAACAGGCAGATCCTTAGGAGTGTAATCAATGGTGCCACACCAGTTTATGCTATGTAAGGATCTGCCTTATAGGTAACCATCCAAGCCTCCAAAATATACGCTACCTTTATTTTTGCCACCTGGTAATCCAGCCCAACATAAAAGCTTTCTTTACCACGTAAGAACTAGAATATATTATACATTGTATTCGTCATTATTAAAACACACTATCTGGTATGTATTGCAAGCAGATTCTTTTTGTCAGCAATCTTTTTAGAGCCAAGCACTGAAGACTTTCAATCCATATATTTTTAAAAATATACAGTTTACAGTAGGATTTTTGTCCAATTTAGGATTAATCCAAGACCTCAAGGAGAAGATATAAACACTCAGATTTAAAATTAATCTCTTGCTCTATCCTCTTCATAAGCAGAATTATAGAATAAAAACTGAGCTCAACTGCATAATTGATTTGCTTTACTAATTGCCTCTTCAACAAAAACCTACAACTCAAATCAAACATCAGCAGTTTTAACAAAAAGAAACCTTGCTGCTGAATCATTCCCATCCACCAACAAATGCATTCATGGATAAAGTGTGAAAATTTGGAATGGTACAAGAAAGAACACACCACATAGTAATGGAATGACACTACACACAACAACAAATCATGCCCCATCACACAAATGACTGTATCTTACCTTCTTCTGACATATAGCAGAAATTTCAGCTGTAAGGGGAAGGCATACAAAACATCAACACAGAATGACGATCCTTCTGTTTTACTATGGCAGCCATGGGAAAATGGACTTGCTGCAAGGAAGTCTCTGAGGCTAAACTTGTGTTTCCAGATATTACTAAAACCGCTAAGCCTGTTGGACTGCATGAGGTAGGACACTGCGTATTTAGGCCTACTGGATCTTTCACTTCAGTGTAGAAATAACAGCCTTGGTGCACTAAGTGTAGTGTGCTCTGCATCCCATCTACCTTCTGCCTATGCTTCTGCCTCATGGACAGACTTGTACAAGTACACCTGTAAGCACACTACTGTGGCATGCTGTAGGAGACATGGCTCCAATGTGCCTACACTGCCTGTGAAAGCACGCAGGATGAAAGATTAGTGAATATGGATGAACAACATAGAAGCAGCCACTATGTCTGGCCCACAACTCCAAAGCGAAATTTTTGCAGATTCAACTTGTAAGCAGCAGCTATTCAGTCTGTTGCCCTGGCAACATCTGATTCAGTAAATACAGGTGGCTGAGTGAAAAGAAGTACTTCCCTGAAGTAAATAGAAAATTCTTAATCTGGATTAGATTTCCACTAAAAGGAGACAGCAAAAAAGTCTCCACTGACTAAGCATTTTAAGTTTGCAGAACGAAGAGAGGGGGAGTGCCTTTGTTCTGTTCTTGAAAGGGTTATTTTACAGAGTATGTGACTGTCCTTGTAAACCTAGGAAGTTCTGATTAGTCAGTCAACAAGCTTTGTCTGCATTCTGATAGATAATAAAATATCAGGCTCCCTCACTGGCCAAAGGACAATGATCGGATCAATGACTAGATCATTGAAAAATATTTTGGGTCCTCTTCTGATATCCTTTACAGCCTTCTCTTCATAGAACAGATTTTCAGAAGCTTTAAGATCTTTCAGATCAGACCCAGGTTACCAGAAGAACTAGCCCCTTTTTTGGACACTGGTGTGGGACACAAATACTTTTAAAAAACTTGGCCCTAACTGTGGATGCTTTGAGATTTGAAGATCTGTTCAATTGTGTTTCCTCACACATAAAAAGTTGCATACTATTTCAGATAGAAGATGAGTCAATTTTTCGTAGTACTTTAAGGGCATTAAGCAGTATTAAGTACAAGCTACTTCAAAATTTTAAAAAAATCCTTTAGAATAGAATGCAGCATTTCAAGTAATACAATATGCAGAAATATCAGTAAGCAATGTTGTACACTTATGATTAGTTTGTACCTACCCTTAAAATACCTCTTACCTTGTGGCAGAAGAACATCAATCAACCATTCACTGTGATCCCTATAAAAATGTTATATCTAATTAGCTTTCCATTTTTGATTTATATACTCATTTATTTTTGCACAGAGGAAATTCATCTGAATTAACATGGTAGGACTGACATTATTCTGAAGCTGCTTTTTTACAAATGTAGTTTTTTAAATTGCAGACTGCTTTACGTTACCTCTCTTTGTTGTGCCTGTCTTATCACAAATTACCACTTTGCTGATGTTGGTCCACTATGTTCCAGGCTTTCAAAAAATTACTTTTAAGGCATACATTTATCAAATTAAAATAGTGTGTGCTCTGAAAGTCTGATGGCTAAGAACTGATAGAAGAATAACAGACAAACATAGAAAAAAAAAAAAGGTACCAGTACCATTTTCTGTGAGTCTCCTTAGAAGCTATGCTCTACCAAATTACTTTTTCCTGCAGCTTTAAATCAATGATGCCTTAAAAATTCTAAGGTGAGATGTAACAGCTTTTCCTACAGCTGTTATAAGTGTCTTAAACTGGGGACAAAAAAATCCCACATAGCTTCTGAACCACATCATCCATTTGAACTAATGACTGGCCCCGTAAGTATTAGCAGATCTTATAAAGTAATGCAAACCAAATTAGCAATTTTAAAAAAACTAAAATTAAAAAGAAGGAGTAAGTGAGTTTTAGTCATCTCAGGCTATATTCCCTCCAGGTACTGAACAAGCCTGGACCAATTTCAATTCTTTATTCTGCTGCTTCGCAGTATACCCTAGAGAATAATCTGAAACACATGCTACAAAAAAGTAACGAAGTCTCTGTGAAAGAGCTTTCATTGTAATGTCCTGCTTTTAATGACAACTAAAGGATGAGGACAAAAAATGTTTCATAAGCAAAAGCTTGTATATTAACGAGGCTCCCCTATCACAGTCAATGCATCCCACAGTATCTATTCATTCAGAGATCTTAACTTTAAAACTCACTAGATGAGTTTTTCAGAAACTAGATGCAAATGCTGATCAAGTGAGGTAAATTTCTGCAATCCTTATTCATACTGTGTGGCAGTGTACTCCATATATTTCAACAGGGTTATCTATATAAACTATATGCTAATCAAACCAAAATAAAATGTAACTCCACAATTCTGAACAATGGAGTCTGACTATACGTGATCATTTTCCAGCTCTTAGTTTACTTACCCTGCAATTCTCTGGCTGCATTCTTCACAAAGATATAGGGGTGGTGGCTTATCACCCAAAGCCACAGACAAGGATGGGTCAATGCACATCTGAAACATAGAGAAGGAAAAGACTTAACACATCTTTTCATTGAAGCTCACTGAAAAAGTTCAACACATTAATGCTAGGACATACAATATAACACAGCTTTGAGATGTGTTGAGAGCATTTAGTATTCTGAAAGACAGTACTCAGCATCTGACGGTACAGGATCTCAAATTATTTCTAACAAAGATATGGATGTAACTGAAAATGAGAGCCTATGGGAAGCGAACAGGACATATTTCAATATCAGTATTATCACTCTGAAAAATAAGCATATTTTGTGTTACACATTTACATTGCACAGTCATGACAGACCCACTTTTTATTTCTTTCCAAAGAGATAGTCACTTAGAGAATCTATTGCTTAGAACAATGTAACATAAAGTCTAGATTTTTCTCTCTCAGTAACACTTTCCAGCAAAATCAAATTTTCAGTCATCACAGTTGCTAACTACACAGCACAATTTCAGTGACAGAATGGAGACTATGGACCCACAGTTCTCTTGGCAGCATAGATCCAAACTTCGTCTTGCATTAGCTTTTATCCTTCCATGTCAGCCAGTTACAGAAAACAGTTACAGTTAACAGCCAGTTAAGTACATATTTGTTTAAGTCTTTTGTACTATTTAAGGAAAAGCTGAACAGTAGTATGCCTACACAGTATCTTAACCACTTAAATCAAAATGTTTCTTACTCCATTCAAGTGCAAGACTTTATTTATAAAGACAAATGCCTCTTCAAATGTTTCTCATCTTTGTTAACCAAATCTATATTCATCCATCCAAGAGACAACAGACTGCATATTTCTGAGTGATGACTGATCAAGACTGGTTCTGTCAAAGTTAAGCTAAGAGATCATTCAAAAATATTCAGGTATTTCACCCGCAAATCTTGGAACTGTAAATTTCATTGATATTTTGCTCTACTCAAGTGATTAATCCAAATCTAGCAATCACTACAATGTGAAGCAACACCTTCCAGCTTTTTCTCCTATGAAAAGGGATCATGGAGAATGACTAGAGCGGTCAGAAAAGTGGTCCCTTGCAGGACTTGTGAGGTAGGTGTCACCATTATGCCCTATCAGTATCATAGCCTGTGAAAAAGGCTCACTGAAGAACTGTTTGACTAATGTAATTATGTTAGTATATGAACCAATGCCAGGAAAATTGGTTGTATCTACGTATTTAACTAGATACAAATCTAGTTAATTAGTACACCTAACTGTAGCATGCTCTGGACTTGGGATGCTGTTCTTGACTCTGCCATCAAATTGCGCTACAATCTTGGTCAAGCCATTTAACTTTGTTACCCTGAGTGTAAACAGGAAAGACATGATTTACCTCTCTCAAAGAGGGCTGTATCAGAGGTAAGTAAAGCTTTGTTGCTATTTGCTTTAGAAGACATTCCAAGCAAAGGATTAGAGAGTAGGTGCTGTTGTATGACCTTAATCAAGATACCAAGGTGAACATGTACCTATGTAATAATTGATGTGTTTCCTGTATATAGTAATATTTGTGCACATATTTACACACATATATGTGTTCAGGAAAATATTTACATGGATTAGCCAGGAACCAGCTTAGAATTTTATGAAGTGCTCTGCAACCATCCCCATGTTTGATATCAAGACTTGCTTTAGGCAACCAAGGAACAAAATTCTGGCCCCCTTGGTCTCAACAGGCTTTGCTGTTCCCTTAGCTCCTGCTCTTGGTCACCTGCACACAACCAGAGCATATGGCTGGGGTCAAAGTGCAACCTCCCATCCCCCAGATAGTTGGGTTTGACCCCTGAAGAAACAGCAGTACCTTCACAGCTGGTTTGTTAATCGCATTATGGCATTCAATGTGCTGGCAATGAATAGGATTCCAGGCTGCAAAACCAAAACACAGCTGATTAATAAATGGATAAAATATATTTGTATTCTTTGTGTCTAGGAGTATCAACTGAGAACAAGATCTTCTTGTACTAAGTACTATATAAATATGAGAGAAGACCTAGCCATTCCTCTGGAAGCCTAATAATTACAATGAACAACTCAGAATATACATGCCTACTGACTTATTTGGGATTTAATTACAAAACAAACCATGAACTCAGCGAAGAAATGGAAAAAGTAAGATTCAGACATCCCTGCTGAAGACCCTTCCCTCATCAACACTCTGAATTAATTAATTATCCTTCCACTCCAGGAGCAGGATGGTAGGAGTAACTGAGTAAATTCAGTAACATTCCCAGCAAAAATGAAAACAAAACTATGATAAAGGAAAACTAGTCCAGCTACAGAAGGAGCCTTAGCTTTGTAATGACAAGAAGTAAACAACAAAGGTATGTTCAAGTGGCATCGCTTGGATGCTGTAAGGGATGTCCCCAGGTGAAAATGTCATGCAACTGCAGAAAATACTCCTCCCATTCTGAAATACATTAACGGAAAATTTATAAATAGAAAAATTATTCCAGTTTACCTAGTGCTAATAACAGTTCAGATGGAATATCATGCTTAGTTCACAGACCTGTTTGCAGGACAAGTAATGCAGAGCAGTACAAGAATGATTTTTTTTTAAAAATCAAGAAAAATCTATGAACCCTTCAAGGGAAGACAGCTTTAGCACAGATCAGACAAACATGTCTCAGGAACATTCAGGATGTGCTTTAATTGGTCTAGGGGGTCTTCTAAGGTCTCTTCTATTCCTTCATTTTTATTAGTTAAAATGTCTCATTCTGGCCCAGAAATTTTAAAAGTGAACAAAACATATCCTATATGACAGAGATTATTTGAAACAGGTTGAGACCGGCAAGCAGTAAAATCAAGTCATGAATTGCTGCTGGACAGTCTCCACTGTAGCAGCACAATCTCATCAGTATCACTGGGGAGTCTGGGGGACAGAGGACTTTGTACCATCTGCCTACTCAGCCCCAGCTGCATTGCTGACTTTGTCTCTCATTTTCACCCTATAGTCAACCTTGAGACTGTATAATCCATTATACTGACTGCACCTGACATCACCTGACTTTTTTTGACAGTAACAGCCAGATAAGGAATCTTAGCAAAAGCAGCAGTGACAGCAGCTGGCACAACAAAGGTAACCAAAGCAACAATTGAAAGGAACATAAGCCAGAACCCTTGTGAGGCCCAGAAGGCAGTTTAATAGACCATTTGGTATACTGTATTTATTTCTTCTCCTGTTCTGGTTTAGTCAGTATTGGGAGTAACACATATATTTACTAGCTACAATCACAAGTTTTTAATTTTCATAACATCTTTTGAAAATATAGAGAAATGGATATTGTATATACTTATGAAAGTACCAACTTATCGAACAAAAGATTTCAAAATACATCACAGAACTGTAAACACATGACATTAACACACTTCTGATTATTTCCTTTGTATTTATTTTGGCCTATACAAAACCAGCTGCACTGACCTGTGTACTGCAGTCCTCTGTACTCACTGATTGCCCCAGGGGGTTTCAAATTGGGCCAATAGTGAAATAACATTTGTACTGCTGGAGGTTTAACTTGAGATGGTCCATAAGCTATCACATATAGCAAATCCTAAGGAAAGACACATACAAAGTGTTTATTTTGCACAGTAACAAAACACAATTCAATACACATCACTTGTGTTCAGAGATACCTGAACACATAAAATATATACATTTCATGCCCTACCAAACATCCTTTGTACACTCTTACAAGTAGATTAGATGACTAACTTCAACATGTTCCCAACTGGCTTCTGAGTTTGGATCAGAGCTTCCCACAGCTACCACCCACCCCGTGTAGTGTACTACCATATAGCAAATGAAGCCTCTGTCTAGCCATGGAGCAAAGAGGTGCGATATAGATAAATAGCTGGATCCAGATCAGATTCAGGCTAAGACAATACTCACAAATAGTCCTTGTAAAAGTTCAGTCCCACATGAACTGAGAAGATTGGTCATTATTAAAATTTCTGCTAACTGGAGCCACAACCACACAGTATTTAGGAAACAGAACTCTATTCTACAAAACATGGAGCTGCTTCTGTAAACTAAAAATCAGAGGGACCTTCCTCTCCATAATCCAGAAGGAGGACTGGATACAAAGATCACTTATAACTCCTTGGCACACAGTCAGTTCAATTTTCAAGCCATCTGGTTTTCATTACTATCCAATTACAGTGATTTCCACAAAGTATATATGATCATAAACTTACTTTCCATACTTCTTGCTTATATTTCATAAGGCATTCCAATAATTGGCAGTGATACACTGAGAGAGAAAAGACAGTATAGACATAATACTGAAATGGAAACTCAAGTTACAGAAGTGATGTAATTAGCTGATTGTCTTTGCTTTGTCCATTCAAAACTCTATACCTCATTTAATTACTTTTTATTTTAAAGGGTTTGCGGAAGAATCATTGCCCTGAGAGTCATCACAGAAGATTAAAAATTATATAGTAGTAACTTGTTTCTGTCAAGGAACGCAGTAAAATAATGAGTATTATGAGTGTACAACTTTTTGCACAGCAATGGAGATCTTTTTCAAACACTTCTAGTTTAAGAATACCTGCTAATTCCCTTAAACTTTGTCCCTCTGGCACAACATAAAGCTGTAAATGGGCATCCTGACATTCATCTTGAGGCAGTAATGGAAGTCACATGTAACAATGCATTATTTTCATGTATACCAAAGGCTATAGGAGTCGCTCTACATCAAACAAACATGAGAGCCAAATGAACTACTTCACAAGTTTGACTTCCCAAAAAACACAGGGCAACATTTTCCTCAGATGGCTGGAACATGGAATTCACAAACAAAAGAACATTTCATGAAAAAAAACCTAACTTGTGTGAGTAGCTTTTAAAAATGGTGTGCTGCTTTTATTTACTGCTGTGAACTACGTTACCATGATGTGACAGTTCTCATGTCCATACTCCAGTGTGGAGTTCCTACACACACACCACCTACCCATCTACATAAAACAGGAGATAGTTGACTATCGTGCAATGTAACAGCTCCCTCAGGTTAAATTTTGTTTCAATTTGGTTATATGATCCCACTGATTTAACTGGGACTGTGTCACAGTGAGCGAGAATAGCCTTATTTAAATTCATTATAGTTCTACTGAGCCTGCAGCCAGCATTACCTATCTTCTTTAAAAAATAGTATCAGTTGTGAATTTGGTGGGATATGAATCATAGTATAAGACAAACTGTTACTATGAATTTCTATAGTCAAAGTTTCTTTCCAACAGTGATGTTATATATCAACACTATTTTCTGATGTCAAGCAAGAGCAGATCATTCTCCAATCCTGGGTCAAATCCTACTTCTTCATCACAATGAGATCTCTTATCTACATAATGACTACTTGAAGCATGATGCTCAGAAATTCCAGTTTTGACTAAAATCACTTATTTTTCATCCTGTGTTGGATGGTGAGACTGATTTTTCCCATCTGGAAAATTATTTTTGTGATTGCATTTGACAGTACTTCATGACTCAGTTTTAGAGAGAATGTTACCGTGTTGCATGTTTACACATACCTGGGTTTGATGTGTACTGCATTGCAATCATTAGCATTGATGATGCAGATAGATTGACATGTGCTGGAACACCTTCTCTTTTTGAGGATCCCACTTAAAAGAAAGGGAAAAAAAACCACACCAACATTTTCTATTGTATAACAAGGAAAATTAGGCGAGAATAGCATCTAACTGATTCCAACTGATGAAAAAAAATTCCTAAGGTACCATGTCATTAAAAAAAAAAAAAAAAAACAAGCCAAAAAACCCCAAAAGACTAGAAACATTCTGTATTGGAGGGTTTTTTCTGCTGGAAAGAGAAAGATGACTAAGAATATGGTATTGCTTCACAGAACGCACACCTGATTTTCCAGATCAGTAAGATTTCATTCTCAGAGCTGCATTAACCAAAGACAAGGATCTTCTCAGGCACTGACCTTCAGAACCCACAGACTGGTCAAAGTAATATCATTTGTATAGTCATGTGCTTGGGTTGTAGGAAAGGTAAAGAGGAAGTGGCGGGTAAAGAAACAAGAAAAAAAGTAAGAGTCTGCTGTTGAGGTACACTGATGGAAGGGTTGGGCCAGTGGTAGTTGCTGGCTGTTGGTGTATGGCACAGATTACTTCTCAGGGAGCACATGGTATGATTTCAAGTTTAGCTACATACCAGTAAAATTAGTCCTTGTTACGTGAGCTGTGCTAGGATAATGATAAACAGTAGCACAGAAGTGTAGCTAGGCTGTTGTAACTTTGATCTCACACATAAGGTGGCTAGAGTTCTTTCTGGTCTCCTACAAAGCGGTAACTATTAAAATGTATCCTTGGAAAAACCCTGCAAAGAGTAGGTGTTTATTTGCTGAACTGTAACATGGCAATATGGCTTTGAGGGCAACCTCCTACACTGAGATATGCCATGTATCTTCCCATCCTCACTCACAGCAGTTTTCCAAGCCTGGCTGCTTGGGAACCAAGCATTTGGGATAGAAGCACAGAACTGTAGCTACTAGTTCAGTGAGATGCTTTCATCCCTCCCATCTGGCTCACCAGCTGCTTACACAATCTCTTGCACCCTCCCTTTTGGTTTGGTTTAGAGCTGAACACTAGGGGAAGGAAAGGTTCTGCACTCACCTTGTAAAAGGGCATATCATTCCTGATGGGGAAAGACTAGGACACTAATTAAAAGAGCACTCAACTGCAAAAGAAGAAGGGAAGGGAAAATGGAGAATTCCTCTCTTCTATCCAGTACTTCTCCACATGACCCAACGTTACTATGGGTCTCTTCATTGCACTTTGTTCATTCTTTTTTGAATCTCATCCACACATGTAAGAGCCTCCAAATTAATACACCAAGGTCTATTTGTATGGATTTAAATTGCAAAATATTCAGCAGCTCTAACCTGGCAATTAAAACGTGGCCATCAGCAGAAAAGTAGGACACAGTACTAGAAGCCAAATTTAAAGAGCAGCAGACTGGTTTCATACAGAGATCTAACCAAAACTGAGGAAAAAGGCAGCATGACGAAGGTTGCTCCCATGTTCTACATGACTGCAATCTCTGCCAAGGGCAGTTGGGAAATAGTATCTAAGTAAACCAAGAATTTGGCTCAAGCAATTGTTTTGGAGAATAGTTTTACAGATCTGAAGATAGACAGGACAGGATAAGTCACCTACGTCAGCTATTCTTTAACAGGTAACAGTAATGGAAGGAAAAGGCGTTTAATGCAACATTCTGGTCTTAACCCAAAGAGGGCCTATTGCACATATGTAAGAAATATATCTTAGTAATTTTCATATACATTAGACCTGTCAAAAGTAACAGAGAAAACATCATTGCAATGTCTTACAAGGGACTATTTTACATAGGGAAACTGAGGTACAGAAGGGTTAAGGGATTTCTCCAAGATCACTGACTGGTAGAGCCAGCAAATGTGCATAGTAAATCTCCATGAAATCTTAATCTCAAAACACTGGACAATGCTTCTTTCCATGTTCTAACAGCATCTTTTACATGCTTAAATAACATGACTGTTGATCTCTGTAAAAAAGTTGTTCATGTTTTTCCATAAAGGTCTGGAATACAGATAAGAAAGAGACATTCTCACAGAACAACAGGATGGTTGATGTTAGAAGCGACATTTGAGATCATCTTGTCCAACCCCTCTGGTCAAAGAAAGGTCAGCTAGAGCAGGTATCAGGACCAATTGTATTTTGAGCATGTGCTAGGATGAAGAATCTACAATCTCTCTGGCAAACTGTTCCAGCATTTGATCACCCACACAATAAAAGGCTTGCTGGTTAAAACTGACTTTTGATATTGATCCTAATGCTTCCATCTGCAGAACATGGTTAAATTTCTCACTACTACTGAAATCCCATCAAGCTTTTAATCAGGTACATAGACGAGCATTCAGAACACACCTGAGGATTCACATTGTGCAGTGATTATGAAATTATGTAATCATGTGACAACCTCAGGGATAGGAATAAAAAAAGAGAAAAAAAGGCAGGCAGGCACTGTCAGATTCAGTCTTAACACTTACTGATAGGAGACATTACAGGCACAGCTATTTAGTACAGAACTTAAAGAGAATATGCCAAGAAGAGAGGGAGGGAGAAAAATCGGAAATTCATCAGAACATCATTACATTGATAAGAGTCATTCTTGTACATCCAGATATAGTTCAGATGCAAAAATTATGCATGGTGTTATTGCATCTATTGTTTCAGGCGCAGTTTCCCCACTGATTTTGTATTCAAAACTCCCATTGTTGGCACTGAAAGTTCTATGAGTCTGAAAACAATGTGTTTCTTAAATAAGCTAAATTTCACCCTTTAAATGAAGGAAGAATTCACACAGTAACACAGCATAATAAATAAATAAAAATTATAGACTTATTTCCCTTTGAAAAATAGTCACATAGAATTATTTTACATATATACATACAAGAGATTGATATACCATTACAATTCTATGACAGATCAAACTTTGACTCCTACAGGCTGATACTATTATAGCAGTGCATCATGTTTTCTGAGACATAATAATACTACAATGAGTTCTACTTACATATAGCCATAGGCAGAAAAGATGTGCTGAGATACTCTATAATATCCTTGTGCAGAAATGGAGGAAAGGTAGCTAGTGTTGAAATCATTGTATAGGGTAAAGTACTCAAAATATCATCATTGAGAAAAGGAAGTAAGCATGTAGTAGTGTAAAAAATTGATTGCCCAAGATCTGTTGAATAAAATAAAAAAATACAGAATCATTACAATGGAAAAATAATTATGACTATGTACTTTTTAGTTTACAAAACTATTTTAAAAAATTACATTTAAATTCAAGTTTTCCCTTCAAAGTAATTTGGGAAGTTAATCACTATAGACAAGATACTTCACCCATCATTTTTAAGCCCCTCCTAAAATAGAGGGAAACAGCTGTTCACCAGTACTCAGAAGAGTTTGAAGGGAATATGAACACTACAGCCAGTAAAATAATTGATGAAAATCAATGCTGATTTTAATCATACAGTGATTAACATACAATGGCCTGCATTTAAGCAGAGATATTGTTAGAATCAGAATTTGATATGCACTTTTGTATTGAAAAGCCTGCTTTTGCAAAAAGCACTCTAGTCTTTATCAGTTAGAGAAAAATAAGATTCTGATCTTAATTACCCTCAAGAGAGCTGCAAAGTACCCCCCACAGAGAGACTACAGGAAGCAACACTGTATTTTTCAAATAACATGTGATTAAACTACGGATCATGTTATCCTGGGAAGCCATTGAGGCCAAAAATGGCCAAGGCTTAAAAAAAGAGAAGTATTTATTAAGGATTTCCATATTTATTCTAATTAATTATTTATTTTATATATTAATATTAATATATATTCATTTGGAAGGGATACTTAAGAAATGTGCAATATTTCAAGATCCAAAGGGAGGGGATAGGTTATTGTGGAATCTTTATACCCTCTTCCAAATAAGGAACTGAGCTGGGGCAAACAATTCTGAGAAAGGTTACAGTACTCAATGAACCCCAAGTTTGAACCTATATGATGATCCCAATACATCAGAAAGCCTTTCCCCTGCATGAGAGGGATTCCTTTCGTTACTCTGTTTGTAATCTTAAGTATGCTACACAGGCCTTCAGTCTCATCTGTACAACTAGTATGATTTAAAACTGCCTCTGTAGAGTGCTCAGAGATCTGTAGCTGTAAACATCATGAGTCATAGTAAGAATTAAAATTAGCACTCCATTTCAGTGGTTCTGGCAAGTCTTCTATGCAAGGGTCTAACCAGACCCTTAATGCTAGAGAGTGTGTATCTCTTGCAACACATATTCACCAGCGAAGCATCGAGAGTTTTGTATAATCTGATTGCACCAAAGCTCAGGACCACTTAGTGCACCAGCTGTACTTACCCAAACAACATTGATTGTTCCAATAAAAAAAAATATATTTAGTCAAATGCTAAATTGAGGGAGAAATAAATAACACGTTGTATTGCAACATTTAATTCTCTGTACACAGAACCATAAAAAAATAGCAAAAGTGACCTCCCCTTGCCCCAAGCATGAGTCAACCAAATTATTCCTGGCAGATATTTATCTAAACTGTTCTTAAAAATCTGCAAGACAGTCCACTCCTCCTGGCAATTCATCCTAGTTATTAACCATCTTTATCATAAAAAGGCCTTTTTTTTTTTTTCTTTTTCTGAAATTTCCATTGCTGCAGTTTAATAGCTCGGTTTACCTTATTTCTCCTCGCAGCAACCTTTACATATTTGTATATGATAATCATGTCTCCCATTTTTCTAAGCTAAACTGAGTTCTTTCTGGTTTTCCTCGCTGTTCACATTTTCTAGACCTCAAATCATTCTTGTTTCCTTTTCCTGGACTCCTCCCAAATGGCCCATGTCTTTCTTCATGCCAGATGGACAAATCTGAGAATTTTAATCCACCTGAGGCCTTGCTAGGGCTGTTAGAATGATAAACAAAATGCTCTGGGTGTCTCATACACAAAACACCTGTTTACATATCGTTAGAGAAATATTAATATATTACTGACTTATGGTCTGCCTCTGACCTACCGTAACAGCCAGATCTCTCTGCAGTACAGCTTCAAGCTAGTATTTCCCCCATTTCATTTCTGCCTTTGATTTCTCCCGCTTCAACATAGTATTTTAAATTTCTCATTTGAATATGTTTTAAAACAGAATGCAATTTGCCAACATTGTTTTGAATCGGATATCTTTCACACAAAGAACATGCTATTTGCCATCTTGATAACCCCTGTAAACCAAAGTGCTCTCTCAATTCTATCAGCCAAGTAAAAAAAAAGTATTTCATGACACTAGACCCAGCACAGACTCCTGTACAATTCCCACTTGTATACCCCTCCAGCTGACAAGAGTCACTGGTGATTACTCCTGGAGTGTTTTCCTCACTCAAGTAGGGACCATATGTCCCAGACTGCCTGTTAGGATGTCAAGCGACACAGCAACAAAAGCCTGACTAAAGAGAGGAAAATCCCACCAGGAGAGCCATTGTGCTGCCATAAAAAGAAATTATGTTTGCTCAGTGTTATTTGTTCTTTACAAGTCTCCATTGGTTGTTAATTACCACCATGTTACCTATTTAGAAAAAGATTGTTTTGATAATTAACTCCACCAGTTCTAGAAACTGAAATTAACAAGTCTATAATTTGCTAGGAGGCCCCCTTTTACAAAATCGTATCATTTCCTAGTGCAGTAGCCTTTGATTCAAAACATGATGCTGCCAACTCAAAAGGAATTCAGCATTTAACAGAAACAACCTCCCTCCAAAAGAATTTCAGCAGTGTATCAGATTGCTGACAATCTTCCTATACTGAACTATGTAAGTAATACACCCTGATAACATGGTGAAAATTAATATTTGGCTTATGTAACATAAGGAGAACATGGGGCTCCTGAATATCAGTATGGAAAGCCACAGGCTAACAAGACAAACACATGCAGAGCTTGAGGGAAAACAATTAAATACAACTCAGTCACAAAAAAAAAAAATCTTGTGATTAACTAATTCGAAACATAAGAAAACACGGCTTTTCTGTAAATCAGAGATATTGCTATCTTTTTACCCAGGAATATTTTAGAGCCATCTCAAATCACCATTACCATGGTTTTCCTTCAATTAAATGCATGCTATGTTCTATTTAGAGATGGACCTTCACCAGAACACTCACTCTGCATATTCGTTATAGGCCAGATACACACTTGCAAGCAATTTGTGCCTTTTTAAGAGAGCTACCCCAAAAAGACCAGTCTGAAGATATCCCAGCAGATTCAAACGCAAAATCCAGATTTATTTTTAGACCCATCTATATTATTTTTGTTATATACCATCGTATTTTAGTTACATACCACCAGCATATCACTAAAAATCAGACAACCTCAGAATTCAAACCCAAATCCACAGTAAGCAAAAAAACATCTTTTATTTAAGAAAGTCAAACCAAACACTTGGATATAAACACATCCCAGAAGATTTGAATTCCAGATCCAGGTCAGTTTAGGCCCATCTCTTCTACTGCATTTATGCATCATTCATGGATTCACAGCACTGAAGTTAAGCGTACTGGAAGGGTTCAAGGGCCTGCTTACCATGTTGACCATGTTGTAGCAAGGGAACTAGATCCAGCAGTGTCACCAGTGTCACGTAAAGTCCTTGATAGTCCAAAGATGGGTAGTCTGATAACTGAGCATCACGACTTTGCTGGCCACGTTCAGATGGAGCATCTCGCAGGACGCTGTAAAGGAGGGAGCGAGTAACAGTAGGGTTGATGGAACTGACCTGTGGTCTTAGAGATGGGGTGAGTGGGAATGGCACAGGAAAAAGACACATGGTCATGGGCACTGTCAAATTGGAGGCATCTTGATTCTCCTTCTTCCCTGTGCGGGACAAAATGCTGTTGGGGGGACAAAGAAAAAAAAGAGACAACAAAGACACAAAGAACAGCACATTACATTGAAATGACACTATAAAACAAATAATAAAAGACCAGATACATCCCACATAAGATGCAATTGCTACCAAAACCAGCAAGTCTAAAAGTCTAGCAACCATTCACTTTCATGCTTCAAGATAAGAGAATTAAAAATTGACATCTAGGAAATTTCATTGCATCTCATGTGTTATCTGGTTCATAAGGAGCAAAAATATAAAAATGCATGTTTCAGTGCCCTACCCATGTTTCACAGTTAAGAAAAATTCTGAGAATTAGAAGTGTTTGCTATGGAAAAATAGCTGTGTCACAATAGGCTGATATCTTACTCTGAGATTTTGAGAGATTTTTTTTTATTCCCCCTACAATCTTTTGAACCAACTGACTGAAAACATGCAAAATATAGGTGTGGCACTTGCAGAAACATGTTTTAGCAAAGAATAAACATGTGTGTTTGTTAAGATAGTCTTAAAAATCACATGTTTATTGCATTAAAATAATGTCTGTATGTATTTTATGATACTGTTTCATGACCACTCACTCAGTATCATTTGAGATAATGAAGTTTAAACAGGCACATGGATTTAGAAATAATATAATATTTCTAAAATGTTAACTAAACTACATTTGGAAAAGTTGTAAAATAATATATAGTAGATGGTCTTTAGCATATGTTTGTGAGCTAATGATAATGGTTGTTTATGTGTGTTTTTAATTTTGCCCATGTTTAGGGAGGAAACATTTTACTTTATGAATACAAACACTCCTTGGGTAAATAGTTACCTTCAAAAATCTAAGGGCTAAGCAAGCAAGACCAATTACGTAACTGCAGATCAGACAGTATGTTACCATACATTCCTGCTGTTACTTACGTTATTATTCAACAAAAATCACTATAAACTAAAGGAGAGATAATTTCAAAAAATAAAAAGGATTTAGTGGGAATCAAAATAGAGGCTATACGTCAACCAGCTTGTTATGTTGTTTTAAGAATGTTGTAAACATGTTAATCTAATTTATTAAAAAAAAAAACCCACTATTTTAAATAGAAATAAATTGTCACTTAAGCAGTGTTATATTTTAGTTATCAGGCAATTATAGGGTTACTTCATAATCTTCATATGTGCCTATAAAATATAATACACCTTTTAAATATATTAAACCACACACAAAAGCACGTTTTGCACCTCTCAGTGACTGGGGTTTCCAAAAGCAGTTGCTGTTGGTTTAACTCTGTTCCCAAAGTCAGTGTTAAAACTTATAAAAGACAAAAGTCAGTGGCATTAAAATTTCCACTGACTAATGAAGAGCAGAGTTATGTCAAGAGGGAGCACTTCTGGAAGCCTCTGTCCTCTTTCAACAGTACAGAAATCCCTATCATATAATCACCTTAGCAAAGATATATCTTACCTCACAAGGCAATTCACCAATTTACATGAGTAAGCTAAACTCTTGCTAAGGTGCTTATAAGAGAAGGTGTCATTCATTTGCCATATATATAAAACACACTTACAAGCACAGTTCTATGCCAAGGGGCTACTATCACATCACACTTGCAGTCAGAGATAGCAGACATAGTCTGTTTTAAGAAACTACATACTTTTTTTCCCCTTTTTTATTGTGCCTTACATATTTGGCAGATTATTTTGGTTTCTGTTACCCAATGTCCAGTACAAGAAATGTGGTGACTGTCATGACAGCGTTTATGAAATCGTATCAGAAAATCACCTAAGATCTAGTATGACTTTAAAAACAAATGATCGGAGTGCTGATTCCTTTTAATTTGCTTGATGTTCATTTGCCATACTCTGCAGCTCATGTTTAGAGATCAGAAGGTACTAAATTATATCCCTTCCCTGTCTACCAACAGATGATACCAATTACCCATCCCTTCACTTGCCAACACATCTCTTCAAGCACACTTATTTCCATAAAGGATATTACTGTATTAATTATTCCTTGCTTTGGAAAGTATAAAGCAGTGATGGAGAGCTTACTCTACAGGCTTCCCTTCCTTTTAACAGGGAGCTATGGCCCATCTATGGATTAGAGGCCAAAGCACACCATCTTGTATCTTGATCAGGGCATCCTTCTGTTCACTTCAGGAACAGCAATGAGACCATATCTAAATTCCAGCTGCAATCATGCCAAATTTAGGAAAAAAAACCCAAAACAAAACAAAACCAAACTTTCAGACCAAGGCTTTTTCCTGAACCATATGTTTTAAAACCAATAAACAGAAGAGTCAACACTGAAAATCTAAGAAGTCCCCTAAGACCAAGATACAATGATTGCAGTTTGCTCCTGCTTCTGTTCAAACCAAGTACTGAGAACTTGGAGTGTCTGCTGATCATAACTCCATACTGAACATGTTCCATGACAAGTGACAAAGCTACCAGGGCTTTTTTCAAGATCTGTACATCTTTGCTGCAGATCTATCCCAAAATTACTGCCTTCCAGGAAAGGTTTCCTAAAATGCCTGCAAGAGAACTGCATCTCACCCAGGCAGCAAAACAAGCTTGGCCATTAATTAGCCACTGGGCAATTATAGCTATTCCTTACGAAAAACATTTCACTTGGAGAAAATTCTCCATATGTATTTCTAAGAAAATGTGAAAGAATGAGCTGTTCTGCAGGATGTTTATTACGTCTTAGATCATTCCTCAAATGAGGGAGAAAACACTGAAAATGAGCAGGGCATGAAACAAATTCATGCTGTAATGTAAAGAAATGCTTTTGCCCAAAGAGAAAATTAAAGAACTAAATGAATCAATGTGCTATGCATTGTGTATGGTGATTTTATGTGATGTTTGTTCATAGAAATAAGGAATTTAATTTTTTCATCCATTCCACATCTGTTCCCCCCACCCCTGAACTTGTGATTTTTTGAGGCTATGTACAGAGCAAAGGAGCAAATTAATCCCTTGTGCAATCCAACTATAGCTAGAGAATGACACCACGTATGAATGTGATCCAAAACAGTGGGCATGCCCCACTGAAAAGAACACAGTCAATGTGTCCATAACATGGAAAGGTAAAAAGTATAATAAACAGTAAAAGCTACATCTGTAAAACCCAATCATCATATGGAATTGCTCCAACTGATCACTATTCTTCCATTACTCCTAAGACTACATATGTTCATCAAGAAATGTTTGTCCTAAAAAAATTCAGCTGCAAGGAGAGTACACATCAAACTGGGAAACATTTTTTAAAGTTATTTTAAAACAGCAGATGATCACAAGCAACCTATTCTGAAGACCACACCTAAAATCTCCAGAAATCAATGGGAATTTTTGCCACTGTTTGATGAGTATTCTCTTAGCAGCCCAGTTTCACTGCATATACTGTGTCTCAAGCTAGAAAGATTATTCTCCACCATGTACTTCTATCATTGATGTTAAACCTTGCACAATGGAGTCTCAGTGTAGGAGGCAGAAAGAAGACTCAGCATGCAGAATATTCAAAGAAATTTCTGAACACGCTCTTCAGAAGGGTTCTTAACTAGTCAGTTTAGTTTTAGGGTAAATCTTGCAGAGATCTGCACACAGTGGGTGGGAGTTTCCTTCTTTCCATCTGCCACACTAAATACAGGGTGTGTTTTGTTTTGCTTTTTTATCCAGCTTCTTTCTTAGCATCAGAAAGTGTATAAACTTATACAGGTTCAACCATAGCATTCAGGCTTTGACCCATAGTTAAAATTATCCAGTTATGGGGATTTAGAATGTGGATTTGACCTTGCTGAATATCAGAACTCAGTCCACTTAAATTTAGATCCAAGTCCAGGCTTCAATATCTGGTGCCCTTTTAGCTCTGAGGCTGCTCAGATCCCAGATCATGAAGGACAAAGCCATTTGTGTAGACCTGCGTATCAGATATGAGTATCACTTCTGTCCCATGAGGTTCAGCATTATCAACAACAGGATTTTGGTTCAGTCCCATTCTGAACATGAAATAAAGAAATGGAGTTGCTCAATTGTGCAATTGCTGCCCTGATTTGTGATCTGTTCTCATAGTTGCTAAGTATAAAGCTTTTTCAGTAAGTCCAGAAACATCACTGCTCATGGACCGTGAAGAATTTGTCCCACGGGACATGTCAGCTGTACTGCTTAGAAAGATGGAGACAACAGAGTGGTATAAAGACACTTCCTTTAAGCAGTAGACTCTAAATCCATCCTGTCCCAATGAACTTCTGCCCAAAAAGAAACAAATCTCATTATAGCACTTGGTAGTTACAGCTAAGAAAGAAAATGCTCAGAACCAACTCCAACTTTCTTGCTTTAACAGCTTAAAGGCCCATAGCATTTAATCAAAGGCTGTTTCATCACACAGAACCTTACTTAAATGTGATTTAAGTCTGTGTGTTGTGCAAATAATCCATCAAAACAGCCTGTGGGAATAGAGCCACATTTCAGAGGTATCTTTAGTGACTCTTTGAACACTTTTTTTCCCCACTGCTGCAATATAATTAGACAAAATTTTTAATTTACTAATCTTAAAAAAAGCCCTACTGGTTGCCATAAGTTTCTTCAACACTCCAAATGATGAGGGAAACAAATTTCACAGTGGTTAAACAATTCTACTCCTGAAATTTTCAAAAGTAAACAGGAGGTTTTTAAGTTTGCAGTGAACAGGTTTTCCACTGATAGCAATTTCTGTCTACCCATCTTTCCTTCTTATAAACAAGGTCAAGAACTTTGATACATCCCATGCGCTTTAAATTAACATTAGAATGAACTATTATCATTCTTTCGAGTTTAATTTCTTGCTTCTCAACTTGTATACATCATATGGGTATGTGTACAAATATATTGCTTAATTGTATTTTGTTAATGTTTCCTCATCAAATAAGGCAAATAGCTGTATTTTCAAAGTAGCTTCTGACAGCAGGGACAATCTTTCTAGGTATAAATCAGGAAACTATGCATAGGAATGCAGCTTTAACTGCATTTTTCTGGATGTGAAAACTAGTGCCAGCCAAAACCTGGGCAGACAAAAATAATCTCTGCACTGTCAAAGGCCATTTTAAAAACAATTTGAAAATACGAATCCACTAGGTAGCACCATGGAACATATGTCATTCCTAATTAAGTCTCACAATTTTTCGTATCTTTTTAACAAGACAAGAGGTAGTATTTCCTATTCAAAATGTATTCCGTAATCATATGGTATTTAGTACTATATATTATTACTAAATATTGCACTAAATCAACATCCTGGATCAGAATAATCCTGACCTGTTGTTGCCATCCAAAGCCAGATGTGTATACAAACTTTGTGTCTACTCATATTGTTATAAGGGACTGAACCAGAACCTGAACCTGACAGCCAGCTGAACTATGGCACAGTAAGAACCTAGTTCTGCTCGTCTAGCTTACTGCTCTAGGATCCTGAGGCACCATGTCAAGGAGGTCATGAGTACACACATCTATAACTCTATAGAGAGATCACAAACTCCTTTCTTCACAAGTTCAGCATGTTTGTGCATTCAGCTAAGTCTTAGGAGGGCCAAGCAAATGTGTAATCAACCAAGTTTATTTTAGAATCAGCCACTCAATAAGCAGCTCAACTGGGCAAATTGGGCAACAGCCACTGAAGAAATTAATTCATACCATTCTTTTCTTAAATTATGCTCTGACTCTTTTTGGCTGAGCATTGACCCATTAAATCTTGCAACCAATTCAAAGTCAATCAATTCTTTAGCTCTTTTTTCTTCAAGAGCATTAGTTAAAACTTACCTCAATAACGTCTGAGAAAAGTATTTCAGAGTATTTGCAATGTCAGTTCCAGAGGGCACAGGGTAAATGTTGTGGAGAACCCGATTGTGATATTCCTGAAGGTAACGGATTTTGGAAGCAACTACATAAAAGACAAAAAACAAACACAGAAACTTTCATTTAGGTATTTTGCAGACTTTGACAGAATCACATCTGTTCCTACCATTTCTGTTTTTTTTTTTTTTTAATTTAAGAATTTAACTGTAAAAAACCAGAAAAGTCCCTCCATTCCTTCTATTTTTGCTGAACAAATTGAACACTCCAGTGCGAGTGCCAAGGGGAAAGCATGGAAGTGAATGCCTGCATCTGTTAGACAAACCTAGTGCTAGCAAATTTAAAAAAAAACCAACCACCCACCAGTAAAACAACAACAATAAAAAACCCTCTGCACTTCTTCCATGTCTCCAAGCATCTCAATATTGATTTATAATGAATGAGTCATTGGATCACAGGAGGTTCGTGTGAGATGGTTAAATATTTCTACAGCCAAAGCAGAGATATAAACTAAGACAGGGAAAGCTTATATGATTTACTTTAGGCCATACATTTAGTTTATGCAGTGAAAAGATATGAAAAGATCTGTGCTGCTTAAGTGTCTTAGGAAGTCTCATCAAGCAGTTGATGGGATTTCAAAGAGCAGCAGGAGCTCTACACCTTTACTGAAACCGTTTTTTTATTGTTTTAGAAATAATAGTGGATTTCTTTTCTAATAGAGATCCTTGTTCAGTATTGGAAATAAGTGATTACTCGCCATAGCTGCAATGCTTTACATTGCCTATATGGCACAAGACAGTCTAATCAGAGACACATAAGCACACTCAACTCCTGTTTGCTCTGCTCAGGCTAATCGACTCTGCTGAGAAACAGAGTGCACTGGCTGTGGCAGAGAGCTAAACCAGCTCAACTGTGCTTCCAGCTAGACTGCTCAGCACTTGTTCACAGCATCACTCTGTGCAGGCACGGCCTCAATGAAAGCAGAGCTGGCTGGGAACTCTTAATCATGTTAAAAGTGCACCAAGACTGTGTAATAGGCAGTTAAAAGGGGAGATGCTTCTGAATGACTTCAGCCCTTGAGCATAAGGATTACGACAGTCTTTCACTATGCCAAGATATACCTTGTTCCCCTACAGGACTCCTTCAGTGTGGAAGATAGAACATGCTTCCTAAATGAGCAATTAATCAATATTTTGCTTTATTCTCATTGTCAAATAGCATTTATTAAAGAATGAATACTATTAAGTCCTCCAATGAACAGAAGAGCATTAACTTCATGCCTCTCACTGCTGCTATATCTGAACATTTCATGAGCATTCTGATTTTTTTCTGTATCATTGACAAGTTGAATGAGAAGAGGTGACACTATATCCAAGACTGAGGGACAGACACTAAAAGCAAAGTGTCTGCAACTGCTACTGGACACTCAGCTTGAGATACTGAGAGCCATTTTGTGAGTATAGATAGCAGTATGTATTGGACTTTCACATCTAGCAAACAAAAGCATCTGTGAGTGCTCAGTCACACAGTGAATGAGGTTTGACAATTTCAAGTCACTTACCCATAAAAATCAGGAACACTCAAATAAACATCAAGCAAAGAATACTGTTTGCTTGTATTGTATGACAAACAATGCAGTCTTCCAGCACCCAGCTGCCCTCACGATCATCATCCTTTCTCCCATTTCCGACTCTACTGACCATACCCTCCCAATTTCAGCAGCAAGCGAAGCTTCTACAGACAAAAGTCTCCCTCACAATATTATCCTGCTTCATCACATGGAGAAAGCCCCTCGTGTGACTGAATAGGGCTGGAGTCTATGGGAAAGCATCAAGTAAAGATGCTATTAGCGACACTGTCATAATGCATATGTAAAAGTAATAAACTAAGGATGCATAAGCAACTTTAATTATATTTCTTCACTTTTCAGTGTTTTACTTCACAAATTTATTTTAAGGTGACATTAATGGATAATTAAAATCAATCACTACTTTTCCCCCCCCCTAAAAAACTGAAAACAGAAGTTGGGTCACATGGACTCGGACTGCCTCAGTATATCTAGAAGTTGAGAGCCTTTCAGGCCACCACTTAGGCCTGTGGCACGTGAACTGTGCTTTGCAGGAGGTTATCCCTGCCTCTGTGAGACCAGCCATAACTAGCCTCCTACACACAACCAAAACGCCTGGGGGTTTCACTCCAAATTATAGAAGTTTATTGTAGCAGTCCAAGACATGTTTTCCCCTCCTCATCCCACATCTCATTCCTTCTTCCCACTATCTCAGTTTTAGTTCCAGATTTGCAGGTCAATTTGCCAGATTATTTAAGGATAGACACTTTCTTTTTTTAGCTGTTGTGAAGATCCCTATAAAAACTATTCTAGATTAGGTTAGATTAGGAAAGAAATCACTTCATAAACATATTTTGTGATGCTGCTTTCTCTTGCCAAGGAAAAAAAGAGTATGAAGCCAGGCATATCTGCAAAGAAAACAGACCACATTTCACAGTACCCCACAAAGAACAATTCACAGCAAGATGCACAGTTTACTGTGTCTGCCATGGTTTGCTGTCAGATATCTGCAAGTGAATTGGATAAACAAAATGCCAAAGATGATGTCAGAATTCAGGTCTAGATTTATTCTGAAGAACTGCCTGCCTCTCTACAGCTACTTATTTTCAATAAAGGGTATGGGGTATCTAGAATCACTTTTTTTTTTTTTAATGAAGAAGGAAATCTATTTATTCCTATTAATCAGCACAGTCACACAATTGTATCAGGCAAAACACCAAAACAGACAATTTATTTATAAAGCCTAAATATTAACATTAGCTTTAGGCTAAATGTTTTAACCTCACCTCTCAGTTCTGTTTCCCAAAGCACTGACAATTGGTTCCCAGACCACAGCCCCCAGAACACAAAGAATCTTCTGAAGGGGTGCTCCAGAGCAAAACTTTGCCAGCTTTCAAGATACAAAAGTGTGTGAATGACCCAATTTTCTGAGTTTCTGAGCACCCAGAGATACACTTCAAAAAGTAGTATCACTCTGTGGAAGTACTTAGCCATTGTCACAGGGTCATGACATAAACGAAATTTTTTAAAAGAAATAGAAAGTTATGGCAGGATACTTTGCTGGGTATCTCTCTAGGATCTACGCAGACCTAACGAAATTCCCTAGTCCTCTTGCATTGGGAGTCAAGTAAACATTGACTGAATCAAGACTGAAACCATTAGGACCCTTTACAGATGGTCTTGGTTGCTCCACTGTCCTGGAGAAGAACAGAGTGGGCATCAAGCATTTCCAGGACATTACTTACCACAACTAAACACCAGTTACTGCTATTTAAGGTGAAAAAGAACTAATTTTCTTTGAATACAACAGAACACTTCAGGCATGCCATGATGAGTCAAATGATGAAAGTCACCATCAATACCGCTGGTATGAGATACGAGATGCAAGTGGTCACAAAAAAGGGAGGCTTCTCGAGACAATTTCCCAGATTGCCACCATTTTACCTGTTGTTCATACAACCTGTCAAAGAGCTGTGGCATGGCCACAGATTCATGTTTAGACCAGCGCCGCTTCTGTTCTGATCAGTCTGTTTCATCATTCATAATGTTTCGCTGCTGTTCTTGGTAAATTGAGATTCATTATGACTTGTGACTTGACTCCTTCCTGAGACATTCTGGTTCTTGCCTGTCAGTCAACGAGGGCAGAAGCAACAACAGCAACAGCTGGGGTTTGAAGGTTTGCCTGGTAGTGATGTATGCACATCAATATTATTCTTGTTGGAGTCCATCAACATTTGTCAAAAATTGCAGGAGAGAGAATCGAAGTTATGTAGAGATACAGACATTTTGTAATGTCATAATAACTAGTCAGGGGAAACGGCCTTGGTAAACAAAATGCATTCAGTAGGTTAGAACGCACAGGTTATGTCCATTAACCCAGTACTCTACACGGAGCATCACGAAAAGGAATGTCATGAGGTGGAAAGATCTGAAATCTGGGGCCCAAGTAAATCTTAAAATAGAGAGCAACAGGGACATGACAGGCCAAGATGCAGAGTCTTGAACAGTACAAGGAGATAAAAAGAAAAAACAGCCAAGGATAAAATATGAAAGAGAAGCTCAAACAGAGCAGACCAAAAGCATTAGGAATGGAAGAACAGAGAAGGCAGAATAGAAAAGGAAGAAAATGCCAAAGGCAATGTTGGGACAAAAGGCAGCAGAAATTCTTACACATGCCAGCATGAAAGAAGCATAATTAATGTATAAGTACCACAAGAAAGAAGAAACAATTACAGAACTCAAGCAGGGGGTGGGGAAGGCAGAAAGAACAGAACAGTACAGATCCAAACATGGCACACTTCAGGGCTGCTGCATGGTCAGAACATTGCGTCTCTATTTATGAGGCCAGAAGTGCATCCCTACAGCAATAAATTAGCATCCACAGAATATTTTAATAGCAACACTATTCATCACTCTTAATAAGCAGTAAACCCTAAAGGAAAAAAAAATACAAGTATTCTTTTCCTTAGATCTGTTCAGCACAGGCATATATAAATAAAAGGATCCTTCCCAGTGACCTGAAGGAAGGAGACAGCAAGTCTCAGCGTGTCAGGTGCCCGATCACATCATGTCATCATGACAAACATCAATCCAAACTCACAACCGTGACACTGTATCAGGAGAGAAAGTAGATTTAATATGGGCAACAAGCTCAACTACCCTGGCATTTTTCTTTAAGCCTCCCACCAGGGCTCTTGCAGATGTACCAGCTGGTAGCAGCAGTAACAGCAGCAGGGAACACCAGCATGGCCCAGCTGCTGATGCTCCAACGGCCGTGTCATCCGATCTTGCTCCGATGAGATCTAACCAACGTGGTGGTTGAAACATCCATGGCTGTGAGGAGGCACGCTAGGCGCCGGGCAGGGGCATGTCGGCACCTGGGGGGCTCCTGCTGGGAGACTGGGGGCTGTGGCAGGCAGCGTGTAGGCAAGACAGTAACACCCTGTCTACATTCACCCAGAAGGTGAACAGCATGGGCAAGAATGACAACACACCTCCCTCCTCACTCCATCTCACAGCAAGACCACCCTCAAGATGGCAACACATGGGCCACCTCCAGTCTCTCCAGCCACATCTCCAGTCCTGCCGGCAGCTACATCCTTCGGGACAGGGAACAGCACCGGCAGACGAGGGAGGCTGGACCCTTCCCACCGTGGGTCCAAGGGCCAAGACGTCGGTCCCAGTCTTAACTCTCATCCCTGATCCCTCCTTTCTTCCCCTCGGGCCCCCGGCGCTGCCCCTGCACAAACACGCCGCCTCCCCAGAAGGGCCGCCCCGCCGGCGAGGCGAGGCGAGGCGAGGCGCGGGGCGGGCGGCGATATGCGCCGAGGGCCGCCGCCGCCGCCGAGCACCCGGCGGCGGCGGGGACAGAAAGAGCCAGAAGGAAGGCAGCCCCCCCCCGCCCCTTGCACTAGCTGCTACGCGGACGCCGCATAAGGCGGGGGGAGGCCGAGCAGCGCTACCCCGCCGGGGCGACTGGCAGCCGGCAGCAAGGCAGCGCCAGAAGGCAGGCGCCCCCGGCCCCCGCCCGCCCCCCGCTCCCCTCGGACAGGCCCCGGCCCGCGCCGCGCCGCCCGGCCCCGCCACTCACACTGCTCCGCCTTAGTGGACATGCTGCCGCCCCGCTCGGCCCCTCAGCCGCCGAGGAGCGCCTGGCCCCGGCCGCGGTGAAGGCGGCGGCGACCGCCTCCCCTCAGCAGCGCTGCCGCTGCCGCAGGGCTGCGGGCCGGGGAGCGGCGGGCGGGCGGGGCGGGGCGGGAGCGCACTCTTAAAGGGAAAGCGCGTCTGGGCACCGGGGGCGGCCTCGCGAGGGATGGGCTGGGGAGGCCTGGCCGCCCCGGGGCAGCCTGAGACACCCGGGCCAGGGTGGGGGTTACCCCGCCGGAGCGCCGAGCTCGGGGCCGGGAGCTGCCGGGCTGGAAGATCTTGATGTGCCCCTCCGGGCCTCGGCGGTGCGCCCCGGGGCTTCGAGGGTGTTTGGGACCGCTGAGGGGGCCGGTGGGAGCGCACCTCCCGGCCCGACCCTCTTCTGCAGGGAGTGGCAAGAGGGTGAGCCCTGAGCTGGGCCAGGGATGGCGGAATTATTGTCAGGGGCTGTTCGTGGGGCTGTGTCTGTGTACTCCATTTAATTCTTTGCTTGAAACAGGAATGTTGTTCCCTTGAGTACTTATCCTCCCTCGACCCCCTGGGTTCCAGCAGTGTACCTCAGGAGGACACGCTGTCAGGTGCCTCTGGCCGGGTTTCCCCAGTTATTCCGCAGTGTACCAGGCATCTCGGGACCATCATGGCTTCCCCGAGGAGGCAAGGGCTGAGCTCAGCCCCAACTGCCTCCCCTCTCCGTCACCAGTTCCGTGGGGTTACTGCCCCAGGTTCTGTCAGTGCAGGGTAAAGGTGGGATGGAAAGACCAGGGAGTACAGTAATAATATAATTTGTATGCTCCAAGAGAAATTATTTATCAGTAGGTGTCATGTCAGCTTCCCCAGTGCCCTGACTTGGTCTTACCAGGTCTCAGAAATGAGCTACGAGTTTCTCTTCTGAAACTTTCCAAAACAGTTTTTGAGATCCTCACACCTCTGAGAAAGGTATGTGGAAGCAGTAGTATTTCATCAGCCACGGCATGGGAGCCTTGATGTTTATAGATGAAAAGGCAGCTGCAGCACACTCTCCTCAAGACACTGGGCTGCGTAATATGAGTAGGCCTGCGGCAGCCAAAGAGAACTGTGCTGTGGAGGTGGAGGAAAATAGGTATGTTTAATTATTCATCATGCAAGACAGCGCCTTCAAATTAACTGCTGTTCTGATTTGGGAACAGTGCATGTTCTGTGCTGGGAACTGTGGTGAAGGGGCATCTAACAGGCTGGCTCTTTTTTCTCAAAACAATCTTCTAAAAATACTGCATGTACAATGTTTTTTCAACACCACTTAATTAGGTCCAAAATAGAGCTCTTACTGCACTTCCTTGAGACCGTAGTTCTTTCCGCACTCCCTGCTGCTTGCAAGCCCCAAAGAGGGAGCGGAGCCAACTTAAACTACTACCACTGGCTAGTATGAACAAGCTGCCATGACTACAGTGGGACTGACCAGCAACTGAAAGGCGCAAGTTAACAGGGAGAGGAGTCACCTCCACTTCCCTGAGCAATACTTCACAAAAGCAAAGAGCACTGGTCGATTCCCATATGTGGTTTGCTCCTTCTTCCTGTTGAGCTCACTGCAAGATCATGTAGGTTGCTACCTGAACATTTAAGTTTTCTCTGTACATTTAAACATTTAAGAGTAAACCTTTAAGTTTATTCTTTTATTAGAAACTTATGTGGAAACCTGCTGAAGTCAATGAGAGTTTTTCTATTTATTTTTATTTAATGAAGTACCCAGGGAGGTCACATGGTGCTACAAACCCCGCTTCCCTCAACCCTAGGTTTCAAAACATAGGACATAAGAGATGAAAATATAGACAAATGGCTTTCAGACTTCATTGAAATAGGCTGTTGAAGGCAGGTTTCATCTTTAGCTTGAATTTCCATCTGTTGATACAACAAATCAATCTGAACTGCTTTATTGCTCGTTACAGAACAATAGGGAACTCTCTGCACTGAGAGGAACTGAGTTCCCATAGGTATCCTTTAAAATATATTGCGTGTTCATACCACAGTGGTGAGCCTACTAAAAACACTCAGGTTGATAAAGTAGGAATACACTGAGAAAATATGAATTCCATTTCTCATGTAAAATTTCTTCTTGGTTTAAGTGCCTGAAAATTGCAGCTATGCCTTCATATACTGAACAGGATCCTATACAGTTCAGCATGTAATTCAGGTGTATGGAAAGCAATTTATTGCTTATGACTTCTCCTGCATGCCTAAACAGTGCCTAAGCCCCAAATAAATCCTGATACAAGTAATATGTTATTTGGTCAAACAATTTGATAGATTTGCCTAGTTAGTTAATACAAATATAAAGACTTGTGCTTTAAATTGTGAGCAAATACAAGAACAGGGCACTCTGGGAACTAATTTCCCAGGTCTCTGTGCTGAATAGAAGTCACCATTTCTCAGCAATGAATTTGGCTAATAAAATGGGTACAGTGCTTCACTGGAAACATTTTTAAGCAGCTAAAGTTTATGTCCATATGCTTTTTACCTCTGCATGCACTCAGTTAAGAGAACACATAAATGCTGCAGGCATCGGAAAGTCCATAAGTCATTAATGCAAGAACATACTTTTAACAATAAATGATTGGGGAATGGAAAACTTACATACCAACTGATGAAAACCAAAGAGAACAAATGGTACTTTTCTGAGTTCATGAGGTGAAATTTCACAGAATCATAGAATCACTGAGGTTGGAAGGAAGGTCTGGAGCTTGTCTACTTCCCTACTTAAAGCAAGGTCAACTAGAGCAGTTTGCCTGGGGCCATGTCCAGTCAGGTTGCAAATATCTGCAAGGATACACAACCTCTCTTAAGCAACCTGTTCCAAGATTTGACTACCCTCACAGTAGAAAGGTGGAATTTCCTGTATTCCAGTTTTTGCCCATTGCTTCTGGTCCTATCATTGAGCACCAGTAAGAAAAGTCTGGCTCCATCTTCTTACTCCCTCCCCTCAGATATTTATACATATCGACAAGATCTCCCCCAAGCCTTTTCTCATTGAGACTTAACAATCCCAGCTCTCCCAGCCTCTCCTCATATGACAGGTGCTCCAGTCTCTTCATCATCTAGCCCTTCTCTTTACTCCAGTATGTCTGTGTCTTTCTTGTACTGGTGAGCCCAGAACAAGACATAACACTCCAGATGGGGTGTCACCAGTGCTGGGGAAAGGCAAATAATCACCTCTCTTGACCAGCTGGCCATGCTCTTCCTAATGCATCTCAGGATCCTGTTGGTTTTCTTGCTACAAAGACAAGACTCATGGTCAATTTGGTGCCTACCAGAACCCTCAGGTCCTCTGCAGAGGTGCTTTCCAGCTGGTCATCCTCCAGCCTGTACTGGTGCTTAGGTTATTCCTCCTGAAGCACAGGACTAGAATTTTCATCTGTTGAACTTCATGAGACTCCTGTTGGCCCATTTCTCCAACCTCTAAAGATCCATCTGAATGGCAGTACAACCATCTGGTGTATTGACTGCTCCTACCAGTTTTGTATCATGTGCATATTTGTGGATGGCGTCCCATCATCTGGGTCACTGACAAAGAATTGAAACAGTACTGGCCCAGTATTGACCCCTGCAGTACAGCACTAGTGACTGGTTTCCATCTGGACTTTGTACCACTGAGCACAACCCATTGAGCCTGGCAGTTTGTTTGGCCACTTGTCAATTCACACCATTGTCAACTTATCTAGACCATACTTCATCAGTTTGTCAATGCCAATGTTATGGGAGACAGTGAAAAAAGTCTTGCTAAAGTAAAGATAAACATTCACTGCTCTCCCCTCATCCACCAAGCTAGTCATTTTGTTGTAGAAGGCTATCAGGTTGGTCGGTGTGGGGATACAATGGAAAATTGGCAAGGAGGATTGTAAACACACTCAAGTGACTTGCAGCTGGGGTGCCGAAAAACGCATATATCACACTAATTGTTGCTTAGCCCTGTGTGCTTGATGGGTAGAATGTCTGAATTTAGATAACACAGGCCTGTGAGAGACTCAAGGCACCTTATCAAACATCCTTGAGATTCCTGCCCTGCTGTGGGAAAGATCAAAGCACAGTGGAAAAGTACACTTGCAAAAATCCCTGATACATACAGGCAAAAGCAGCACGTTCAAGATGTTTTTCTCTCTTCAGCTTTTTCTGGCTAACAAGGACCGAGCTCTGCTATGCCTGCATCCCCACTTGTGTGCCTCTGTCTGGGTGCTGCTGTGGAGATTCCCCGGGTTGCGAGGTAACGAGAATAAATTTACTCTTTTCATTTCACCTGTGATTTTGTTGTTGTTTCTGCATCCTGCCTGTGCCGGCTCACACAGTCAGGCATGATTTTCCTTTTGTAAATCCACACTGACTACTCCCAATCACCTTCTTGTCCTCAATGTGTTTGGGATCAGTTTCCAGGGTTATTTGCTCCATCATCTTCCCAGGAATCAAGGTGAGGCTAAATGGCCTATAGTTTCCTGGATCTTCTTGCTTGTCCTCAAAAATAGGAGTGACATTTGCTTTCTTCTGTTTCTCAGGACTCTCTCCCAGTTGCCTTGGCCTTTTAAAGATAATCAAAAGCAGCCTTACAATGACATTGGCCAACTCAACACTTGTGTGTGCATGCTATCATGTCGCATGGACTTGTGTATGTCTGGGCTTTTCAAATGTTCCGTTAACTGATCATCCTCTACTGATGGGTAAGTCTTCCAGAATGTCCCACTGGCCTCAGGGGCCTGGGATTCCTGAAGGCAGGTCCTACCATAGAACACCAAAATAAAGAAGACATTGAGTACTTCAGCCTTTGTCATTTCATTCATCAGCAGGTCCCCTGCCCCCTTCAGCAGTGGACCCACATTTTCCCTAGCCTTCTTTTTGCTGCTGATGTCCTCATAGAAGCCCTTCTCATTGCTCTTCATGTTCCTTCAACAGATTCAATTCCTGATAGGCCTTGCTTTTCCTAACCCCATCCCTGCACGCTCAGTCAGTGTTTCTGTGTTCCTTATAGGTCATCTGCTCCTGCTTTCACCTCTTGTATGCATCATTTTTATGTTTGGCTTTTGTCGGGAACACCTTGTTCATCCATGCAAGCCTCCTGTGACCTGTGCTTAACTTCCTCCATGTTAGGAGGGACCATTCTGGCACTTGAAGGAGGTGATCCTTGAAAATCAGTCAGCTGGATGTCTGGCTATTAAAGTGAAAAACTATATTCAAGAGAGGTACAAAATATACCGGCCTCTTACAGAGGAATTAGACAGTGAAACACTCCCTGTTTCACTGACTGGAGACTTAATTCTCATATTTCCTTCTACTATGACTTTTGCAGGATAAAGTAGATAAGGTTTGGAAAGGTTGGGGAGCATACTGTTTATGTGCTTTGTGCTGGTTTTTAACTAAACTTTGTCTACCATAACAGTGTGCATTGGAGTTCCAACATAATTCAAGAATAAATTAATGAATTATACTGTAAGAAGAAAAGAAGTCGTCCAGAGATGAACTCACTATTTATGTGACTGTTGTCACTTTGAATTACATTTTCAGCTCTGAACAGAGACAGAAAATCTAATATTGTTCATTTGTTTCTAATCTCTAAACATTAACCAGTCTACTTTTAGAAAGGTAATCCTGTCTGAAAAATACAAAATCCTAAGGTCTCCTACCTTAAATCATGTACATAAAATTTCTTAAAATTGTTCATAAACTGAAGTGAATGTATGAATAGATGTCTATATATCTGTTTACAGTTATATATGTATGCATTTGTATACAGAAGTGTTCACTGTTACCAACTCTTGATACATTCTCACGGTGTTTTCCTTAAAGGCTCAGCTTCCAGAGTCAGGTAATTACATGAATCTGTATTTGAATTTTAAATAAAAGTTAGTTCTTACCTAACACATTCAGAGACTTAAATGCAATATAAACAATGTTTGAAACATGAGGATTTCAATGCCTAAGTGAGAGGCAAGGACCTAAATACTTTTAAAGTTGTATCAAACAACACAAAACAAAGACAGCTGACTTCCAATTTAATTTATTTTAAACCAATGTCTTGATTTTTTGAAACTTGCTCACAGCTTCTGGCAGGAAGTTATCATTAACTGTATTGTGATAGGGATATTAAAACCTGCAGTAGAGGTGGGGAAATGTTTGGAATGTCTCAAATTCTTGCTTTAATCACTATAGGCCTACCTGAATTGAAGGCTCTGCCATGAAAAGGAGGCAAGGAAGAGAAGACTCTGCCTGATGAGCCAGTGGTAATCCCAATAAGAAACGTCAACTGGAGCAGGAGAGGGTGAGCTCCTCTGGCACTTGTGACTTTTCAACCCGCATGGTGGTCTCTGGGTAACCTAACCGAGATGCAAGGTTCTTGGTATGGGACTGAAGCCCCTGAACAGCTCCTGCATAGGGACTGACCTCTCTGTCAGATTCAAGCAGCAGATGGAGTCCCTCAGGCTCAGACATGTGCATTTGACAGCAATTAGTTAGACCCCGTTAAATTTAATTTGTCCCTAAATCTTTGCTCTCTGTAAGCATTAATCCTCATGAATGGTGGTAAAATAGATAATCGCTTGAGGAAAAAGGCTGTCTGGGATTAAGCTGAACCATTAGTCTCAACTCAGGCTACAGTATGCATCCTGGTCGACACAGGATGATTTCTGGAGCTGTTCCTCAGGGCTCAGACACCTGGATTAACTGGCATTAGCCAAGAGACAGTGAACAGGAAGGGCGCCTCTTGCTCTCATAAAATCATGTTTATGCACAAAAGTAACACAGTATTACTGACAGCTTGTATAGTCTTGTGCAGGAAAATAATTTCTTCTTCTGAGGGGATATCCAGTCGTAGCCTCTGTGCCGAGACTTAAAAATGCAAGAAAAACTTCCTACCTTGTCTTTGGTGTTACTATCACACAGCAGTATGTACAGAAAAAAAATCAACCAGACCTCCTGCTGTGGGAGGACAGGGACATAGTTATTCTGAGGAGTAAGTTGTAGAGTAGGGTAGAAATTGGGAGAGGAGAGGAGAGGAGAGGAGAGGAGAGGAGAGGAGAGGAGAGGAGAGGAGAGGAGAGGAGAGGAGAGGAGAGGAGAGGAGAGGAGAGGAGAGGAGAGGAGAGGAGAGGAGAGGAGAGGAGAGGAGAGGAGAGGAGAGGAGAGGAGAGGAGAGGAGAGGAGAGGAGAGGAGAGGAGAGGAGAGGAGAGGAGAGGAGAGGAGAGGAGAGTTGGGAGTTATAGTAGAAGTGATCGCAATGTGATCAGAACCTTGGCTGGAGCCACGAGCCCGTGTCAGTTATGCCATCTGACACGTGACAAATGCATTTCAGTCATCACTGGCTTCTGTTGTTTTAAAGTGAGAGACTGAGCAGTAAAGAGCTCTGGGTCTCATTGCTAATACCAACAGAGGAGCCAGCTTGTGATGTTAATAATTGTCCTTTCTCTCCCCAGTTTAGAATAACTGAAACTTCAGGAAAGAGAAATTAAGAACAGAAAAACATCATTAGGAAATACAGTGGTTATTTGGTTGTATTTACAAATCCGTAATTTTCTTCTTATTCTGACAATTACTTCAACTAATTCTGTGGATGTTACCTTTATTATTACATTTGTCAGTATCTGTCACTGTAAAAAAAAAAAATCTCCAATAAATGCCCTCAATTTCTCTTCTAGAGTAATCTCATTAGCTCTAAGTGAACAAAATACTTAATTTGTTGCCATAGCAGTGGAGTTTTGAGAAATAAATGGTGACCTGCACAGAGAACTAGCACAAACCTGATGAGCATGTACTAGGACTATTATAAAATCAGAGACTGGCTTTACTAGCTCTAAGAAACAGTATTTGTGACAGCTACCATGCTGTGTTTGTGAAAATTAGCATGACCCTTGCTGAATTAGATTTCCTGACAGTAAGTTTATTTTTTTCATACCTTTAATCTCAAACTTGTGCAGAATTGACTATACCACCCACCTACATGCCTAAAGTAAAAGCATATTGCAGTGTTAATAATGCTTTAGGAATTAGAGTTACAAGTGTTAAAAAACTGCCTTCTTAAACCTATCACAGCATCATGGCCCAAAGGATAAGATATGAACATGGGAGACAAGAAACCGAGAACATAATTTTTATTTTGCTTTAGTATTTCTACACTGAAGTAAAAAATGTTTGGGAAGGTCTCTGCTGGGCAAAACCAGTGACAGAGAGCAAAAGAAGGTGTGAGATTTTCCGTGAAAGAGGTGAAGAGAAAGCATGCAACATTCAACACTGCTAAGGTCCTCGGTGTTTTATTGCTTGTGTACCATGTTTGTGACCCATGTCAGGGTGCAGACCCTGGCTCAGTAACAACTAAAGTGGACTGATGTTGCTCATGTGCTTGAAGGCTCCCTTCCAAGCAGCCAGTGAGCTCCTCCAAATTGGTTTGCTCCACACAGGAGTCCAGGATCTACGTAAGATGAACTGAAGGATAGACTGTCAGAGACTAGAGCCTTGGTGTGAAACACAAAGTGAATTAAATTGACAGAATTGGGGCACTCTTAGAGCAGCCTGTAGGAAAGCTGCTGCACTTTACATAGGAATGTGGATATTTTTCTCATCTGCAGACCCTTACAAATTGTCAAGTAAATTTAAGCCTACTCACAATTGGTTAGTGTTCCCCAGCTACATTTTGCAGACCCACTGTGTGCATGGACCATAAGCTGAATACTACTGGGTCTCATAAATTAAGTGTGAGCTCATCCAGAGCATCCATTCTAACAGGCAATATAGTGGCTGAAAAGCACCATGGCTACTTCTCCTTCTACTTACTCAGAGCTATAATGAGTATTTTAGCATAAATATGTACTGCAGCATGTAACTAGAATCACAAACTGTGTAAATATTCCAAAGTTTAATTCAATACAAGATTGGTTGGGGAAACACACCAGAAGAACACATATAAAGGTTAAAGATAAACTTTCAAGAAAATCATCTTAAACTCTCAGAGTTGTTGTCTGAGATTAGTGTAAATGAAAGTACTGTAAAAAGAATTTCTCTGTATGTTCTCCCATTTGTTTAGTTTAAGGTTTGATGGTACCTGATGACAGATTCAGACTGGTCCATGCAAACTGGTCCAGCTGCAGCAGAAGATGGAAGAGTAGACCTACCACTATTTTACATCATTACACCATTTTATATCTGGGTCTAGTTCTACAATATCAGCAAAAGCTTTCTGACCTGGCACCTGTCCCACAGAACTGATGACAGTGTGTGAACTAGGACTTTAGTTAGCCATATTCTCTATCTGGACTTTTTTTTTTTTTTTTTTTAATATAGAAGCAATATGACATACACGAAACCTGAACTCATATTTCAATCATTTTTTTTTAAACTGGCCCTCAAGCCCCTGTGTTCTCACTTTCAGGAGGGTCCAAGTTAGCAGTATTACAGCTTACTGCAGCCTCCAGATCTTAATTTTGAAGAGAAGTTTTTCTATTTATTTTTATAGCTTGGAAGGTGGCACAGGAACCATCCAGCCGGTCCAAGAATCGCCAGTGAAAATGCTGAGAATCCAATGATTGTCTCCTAAATTAAAGGAAATAAGGTTAAATAAAGTTAAACAAACTGGAATGCTCCCAGGGTAGACAGTCTATTGCCAACCAAATTATTGAACTTCTGCAGCTATAATCCCAGAAACGTGACAAATTCTAAAGGAAAAATAATCCAAAGAGGATTATTTTACATGTTTGGACTAGAAGCACTAGTAATCCGTGGCAGTTGGAAAAAAAATTATCTTACTCCATGTCATGCACAGACACACTTAATAGCATAAAAGACACATTTAAATAGATGGCAAATTTCTTATTTTCCTATAGTCAGTACATTTTGTGACCATTTCTTGAGCTTTCTATGAATAAAATCTTTATAGAAACAGGATTATTTGCTTAATAGTTACAGTAGTGCAGCTCACCACTAATCTTATACAAGAACTTCGGGTTTCTAACACTGGGAGCTGATATAATAGGGGACAGAGTTGATGCTAAAAATTTAGTTATGTGTCTTCTATAATCACAGAGCAGTTGTGTTGGTGAGTATAATCAAAGCTCATTAAAAGGGTACTCCACAGAAATGGGAATTTGTGACGCATGTCTCTATAGGATGCCATGAGAGCATTCCCTTCCTCTGGAGAACAAATCTGCTGTCTAGGAGGTGGGAGAAGAAGAACTTCTGTGAGGAGTAGAGGGGAGTTCCTGGGGAGAGCTGTCTTCTAGCTGGGGTGAAAAAAATCCATATTGTCTATACAGGAAAGAATAGCAAGAGAAAGCTCTTCCTGGGGAGACTGGGCTCTACACCCAAGCTGTCGGTAAGGAGTTGAAAAGTGAGGGCACAAAGATACAACTCACCACCAGTCCCACTTTTTCCTTGGGTGGGGATCTGTGGATGCAGCGGCTGCTCCAACCAGCAGACCTGAAGCGGAAGAGTAGGGATCCGTGATGCATTACAGGGCTCATCGTTTTATCCCAGTGAGGGGACAGCACAGCTCAGGTATCCTGACCAGACAGTAACTACTGCTGCCAGGAGTCTCCCAGTCCTTTGCTATTTTCTACTGCTCAGAGCCTGTAGGATGCTGAATTCTTTTCAGTGAAGACAAGGAGTCCTTCTTGCCAGTCAAGTCACTTCATTTTTATGTTGGGTGCAAGAAGCACCAACACAAACCAAAATACACTGGGTAGCTGCTGTCCTTCAGTGAGCACCAGCAGGAGTGTGTGTATGTGCCTGCTCTCTGGGAAAGGACCACCTTGGGATGATGCATCACTGAGTGAGGCTGCTGAGCCCAGCAGATGGGAGGAGTCTGTGTCTGCTGCTGATGATGTGAGGCAAAATGGAGAAAACTCTCTGTCCTCCCATCTACTAGAGCCTTAACAGTTTTCTTTTCACTATATTCATATGCACATGTCCTCCACATAAATGATTTGCACTCCCCATTACATGCTTTCTGAAATTCCCATTTGTCCACGCTTGCAGTTCACTTACCACCTTCATCCACAAAATGATCTGACCAGTAAATGAACAGTACCTCAAATAAAATACTTCCCTGCCCCCCACTGCGGAGGATATCTCCTTCCTCCACATCCTACAAAAGACATTGCTAATCCAGGTATACAAAGAAGCTGTGAAGCAGCCTGCTAGGAGAGCAGCCATACACAGCAGGGACAGACTATCTGGTAAGGTCAAGCCACCTGTCTGGGTCCAGTGTCAAAGCAGAATGTGTGACAGGATAACAGACAAAGGCAGAAAAATGTTACCAGCATTACTGGTAAGAGATTATTTAAGAACAGTAGTAGCTGGGTGGGCACAGAATATGTCCACTCCTCCACACGCAGAGCTGGATGAATGCTGGAGAGTTACAGTGCTGTGACACTAAGCACAAGCTTAGGAGCCATTAGCCCAGGACTAGTACCATACTAACTTGGTGACTCAACTTGCAAACTGGGGCTGGTTTATAGCCAGTCAGCTTTCACCAATAGCAATCAAACATCTGGCAGTCATTTTATTCATTTCTTCTGTGCTTTCTCCTGCCTTCAATTACCAAAAGCTGGAAGCAGACAACTATGGCATCGTTCTCTAGGCTTCTCATCAGAGTACATCCTCCAAGCTCACTTCCATGACAGCCTGCAACACAGTCGTGGTGGTGAGACCCGCAGCTTGAGGGTTTTTTGACAATGTGCAGAATTTGTTAGCAAGGTGTGAAGAGCAAAGAGTTAGCAGTCTACACAAACAGTAGTGGATCAGTGATTAAACAGACACATCTGGCATGTATTTTACCTGTTCTGTGGTTTTGTTTTCTTGGTAAATTTACTTGCTCAATTTTATGGAGGAAGAGACAACAAGGTTTTTTTCCTGTAAATCCTTCCAGAACACTAAATAGCCCACCTCGCTGTAACAAGTACAGAATTTGTCCAGAAATAAATATGTCTGAGAGGTGTGTCTAAAGTAACTAGAAAGCAAAAGATTGATTTGCATTCATCAGTTGTGGCAATAGCAGCTAAACATGCCATAGATAACCCTAAGCAACCAAACTTCCTGAGACAGATCCTCTAACACCAGGAGGTTGTACTATATATATGACATATGATATTTTAAAATAACAGTTTTCAGGTTCTACTGCTTGTTTTCAGGTACTTAGCTTTTGGGTTTCATGCTTTCTACATGAACTTTATTTTTCTCTACAGCTATGAGGATTGGAAACTTCATAAAGTTATAGAGATTCTCCTTTCAACTTCCACTTATCTCCTGCACAGACCTCACTAGCATTCATTCCTGTGTTAAAATGAAAACAAACACTGTCCTACAATAGCAACAGTGGCTCTAATTAATCTTACCAGGGTTGGCAATTATTTTCCAGCTTTCTGCACATTCACTAGAAAATGAGACATAATCTTATCTTTCTAGCAAACCTTCCAACTACTCAGCTATAAAGTTCAAACTAATCTTCCTCATTGCCATAGCCCTCTGCTCATAGTAGTGCAGCACCCTGGCATTTACAGCCAGCCTATGTATTTATACATAGCAGTGAACAGTATTTGTCAAAGTCCGCCCCACAGCTCAGCTGTTCTTGGATCCACACCGGCCCTTTTGCTCCTCACTCAGTCTGTGTCTCATTTAGTGCCTGAGCATGCTCAGCCTGTTCCAGCCTCACCTATACTTGCATTGCCGGCCCTCCAGTCACTACTTGTACACCACTTGTGAACCCTAGGAGTTTTCTCACGTTACATTTAGATTTGAAAAGCCTTTTGCTGTTCCTAGGTTTGTTATTGGTCCCTTCAGGTGGCAGGAGGACTTCAAAGCTCTCCTGGCACAGTTTACCCAGCAGCTTTCTTCTTCTTTGCTACCTTAAAAATACATTCTGCATTTTTCCCTACATACCTGATCCCACAGGATGGTTCCTTGTTTTTAAGAGTATTTGCTCTTTAGACTGCTACCACTGGAATAATTTAATTTTGAGTTGCTGAGGTCCCTTCTTATATGTTCATTAGCTAGTACCATTTTGTTGTCCGAAATCTGGGTTCTTTCACCCAGTGTGCAGTAAGCCAATCAACACACTGAGTCGAGATATTTATTAATAGACTGCAGAGTAGGGTGCTAGGCATCTAACACAGCCAGCACTCTGAACAATTAAAAAACAAGGTTTATATACTTTCTCAGAGTTAGTCAAGACCCGCAGATTTGTTGACTAGAAAATGCAGCATATTCAAAGATAAGGTGTATAATTACAGTGCATACATTACTTCATCATCATATTGTTTACATATTAAAAAGGTAGGATTTTCACATTTAAATGAAGGTTAGTTTGTATAAAGTCTTGTTTATGGATCAAATATCTAACTTTTAAGCCTTGTCCTTGTTTTAATTGCCACCACATAGCTGAGTGTGATAGTATCCTGCCATATATTTGTCTCTCAAGGCTAAGCGTGACAGCATCCTGCAATATATCCTTGTGTTCCTGATTAGATGTTCCTCCTAGTTGTAATGCTTCACTTGACCTAATGCCCTCCCGTAGTAATTCTCAGAGAAGTCACATAACAATTTCCTCATGTCTTAGCTGAGAGGGCAGATTCTCTAGCCACTGCTACAGTGATACAGGTTATAACATCCCCATCAGAGCAAAGCACTTTCAATTAATGTACACAGAGACAGCACCGACCCTCTGATGTTGTAGTTCATTTTCTCCCTCATCTGCTCCTGGGGGAAGATTGCAGATAACAGTGTAAGGCTGTTTCAGCAGTTTTAGTTCAGCATGAGGCCACTTACTTATTTTATTTAAAAAGTTGAAATGAGTGTGCAGGAAGTTAATGCTGGGCCATATTGTCTATGGTACTCAGTTTCAGAATATCACCTGAGAAAACCAAGCCTGCTGCACAGAGAATCATTAACCCTCCCTAGACATAGACATTTAAATCCTTATTTTAAAGAGAATGGAACATACAGAACCATGGCACGTGTTGAAACTTCTCTGAAAATTATCACTCATTATCACTAATCTACAAATCTGCATTTTTTTCAGTCCCGATAAAATGACTCCAAAGATATCATTGGAGAGTGAATTTTTAATGACTTTTTTATTCCCACAAATAAAACCCTTGATATTATCTTTGAAAGACTATTTCTGATTGTCTTTTTTTTTTCCACATAGGAAAACATTTCAGTCAGAGTGAACTAGTTTCTGAACTATCATTGTCATAAAAGATTAAAGATGCATAAAGATACAAAGGAATTCAAAACTGTAGTCTTACAGTAATGTAAGTTTAGGCCAGTTGTACTGATGGTAGTATTTAACCAGTAGAACTGTGGTGAAATTTAGTTATCTAATTTGAAAAAGAAGTAACCACAATTACCTTGGGTTTTTTTGGAATGTGGATTGTTGGTTTTTTATATTTGGAAGAAAATAAATTCTATTTCTACTGCTTGGTCACATTAAAAAAACTGCCTTCAATAAAATTAAATACGCTTGATATTTATAAATGCTGATTCCTGATATCAGGAATAGTCTCTTTTTCCATACTTTACAGATCAATAATAAGTATAGTAGAATATAGAGGATTTGGTGGTGATTCTCCCATTAGCTGCTTCTTCAGATAGAGAACAACACACTTTCTAGTCTGCAAAAGGAAACTATTCTAACATCTGTTTCCAGGATAGACACAATCTAGATGTCTTTTAACATAAATTCATGACCTTTTCATTCTGAACCTTACTGGAATGCTTATTTAAGCTGCACAGGCTCTTAGAAGCAGTTTTGGGAAAAAAGGCTGGAAGTGGTTTTTCTGACTGTAGCAATGGGACTTGGCCAAACTGACTCCCAGCATAACCCTAAACACAAGCACAGTACCCTACACACAGAGAAACCTGCCTCTCTTCGAGGCACGACCTGGGCTTTTTGTGTCTTTCCAGTGCAAACACTGCCACCTGGGGACTGCAGAGCTGAGCCTCACTCCGATTTTAAAGTGGAAAAGCTCACTAACTTCAGCGAAGTTGCTCCTGAATTACTAGAGTATATGAGAGGAAGGAACCAAATGCTGGAATTGGATGCTGCTTGTTTATAATCCAGAATACATGTTGCTCAAGAGCATTGCCAAAGCAGGCTTGATAACACAAGTCATCATTACATTTTGAATAAACAAACCATTTACAAGTTAACTATAGATATTCTTTTGCCTTGAGCATTTGCCCAGTATTTGATATTCTACAGGTTATTCCTGTGCAGAAGAAAAATTGAAGGTAGGTACTTCTTTAACAATCCTTTTTTTAAGAAAAGCAGCTAAATAATTGTTGTGTCCTTGAACACAGACATAACAAATTTCACGTTCAAAATTCTACAACTGGTTTTATTCTGAAAAAAAACCCCACAAAACTATCCTTCCTCTCAACTCCAATCTCCAGTGAATTCATCCCCCAGACTTTATTGAGGTATCTAAGTTAGGAGCGTGGACACCATAGGTTCCTTCTATCATTGTTTTTGATTTTTTCATTGTATAGATCTTCCCTTCCCTTCATTGTACTCCTACAATCTGAATCTACCATTCAGATGCCTTTCTTCCTCTACTGACTTTAAGAGTGACTGTGCTCCTAACAAAGATACCTTGGTTAAGTACTGATGTTTGATGGGATGGATCTATGCCTGACTGCTGCCAGGCTTAGAAAATCAATGAGGCTTTCATGATTGGTGTGGGATCTCTGCATGGACCTAGGAATGTCCTTACTAATACTGAAAATGAAATAATGAAAATTGGTATTTCTAATTATTTATTAGTCCACCAGAAAGAAAGGCTGGTGCATTATATTACTGCAAGTATTGCTTCAACATTTAATAAGTCTGCTCTGCATAGTGTGTATACACAAGGAAAAAATACATTCTTGATTTTGTCAGTGTATTGCCCTCAGAACAGTAAATATAATATCACTGACATAAGAAAACAATGGCTCTAATTGCAAAGACTTACAAATACTGAGGAGGAATACAAGCAAAGAAGAAAGGAAAGAGAGGAGAGGAGTGAGGAACGTTGTGAGGGATTTTGAGAGCAGAGCCTGCTGCTTCAGTTCATATTCTCAAATCCATTTAATTTTAGAAATACTATTAATGGCAAATGGAGAAGTCCTTCTCTATCACTGTCTCTCAGAGATCACTGTTAGAGCTTCCACTTGAGCACTCTGGTACTGCAGAAACTGGGAAGCTGCCCTTTCAATGATTCAGAGCCTGACTGTCAATTTGTATAAGAGTTTAGGATGATTCCACACCCAATTGTCAGAAACTCATTCTCCATCCCAAATTGTATTTATGGCACATAAAGGCTGAAGAGCAACTAGGCTCAGCCCTCTCACTGTGAGACTGTACAAGTGGAGAAAGAAGTGAATGATTCGGTTTATCATCATGTAGAAAAAAAAAAAAAAAAACCTCTTTTGATTTACTGCCTGAACAGAGCACATAAGAGATAATGGAGAGAGCTTCCTAGGTGGACAAGTTAATGGCAATAAAGTGTTCATGTGCTTTGGTCAAGAACACAGCACTTTAAAAGGGGCAACATGCTCCTAGGTTTTGAATGACTGCACTAACAAGGAAAACTCCACAAAATGGAATTTATTTAACAGAGGCCTGATTCTCTCCTCCTGAAGTCTAGGTAAGTCGTACCAATGACACAAGAAGACCCAGAGAAGGTTTGGTATGCTGTTACATAAACCTTATTAAGAAGGGCAGCAGGTGACTTTTTAATTTGTCATTTACTTCAAGCTCAGTTTGATCAACAATAGCAAAAATAAACAAGCTGAGAAAAAAAAAAAATCCCATAATGTATGAATACATCGATCTATGTTGGAATCAAACATATTCTAAAGCACAAATCTTATTAAACAACATTTAATCTTCTGTTGCTATTTTAATATATACCAAGCTTTTAATTTAATTTCTTCTGGATTTTTATCATGTCATTACTTGTTTTAAAACCATATGGTAATTTTTTGTACATGCTGTTTTGCTTTGCATGTAATTTAGACCTCTGGTAGCTTTTGGTCTTCGAGACCCATTTGACGCTGTAGATGGCACTAAATCATTGTGCAATACAAAGCAGACTCAGTTACCTACATCTGCATGGGTGTACAGTGACTTTACTCTGGTTTTGTTCTCCTGAAGGACAAGATTTTTATCCACCTAAGTAAGTAGCATGAAAAACAACTTAAAACTTGCTTGCAACCTGGGATAAAAGATATTCTCTGCTATGCTTTTGACTGATGTATACAGTATACAGCATTTTTGTTCTGTAAGCTCAAACGATACAGCCAACTGGTGGAAGAGCTGGAATACAGATTACGTGATGTTACGCAAGACTAGAATTCCTCCAGCTGTCCTGGTACAGTTCAAAGTCTGAGCTTCTGAATGGTACAGTGCTGTAAGACTGCTCTTGGATGTGCTGGGGGACCTGGCAGGCAGTCTAACTGACTGAAGAGTGAATGTGGCTCCCCGGGCAGTAGAGGTGTAATAGTAGAGGACACTGCTTTCTGTTTCTGGCCACAGCCGTTTCAGTACAGTGCAATTGTTTTTGAGAAAGGCTGAGAATTTTGCAAGTTCTTTCAATCAATATTTCTGTATATAGTAAGGACCCAAACTGGCTGTTGCCTTTATTTACAATCACAGAAATAATTAATGTATTGCTAACGCTGGTAGAAGCAATGAGATGCTGAATTCCTCTGAAAACTACTCTACTTTTATAAAGGGCCTTTATTTCAATTTGAGGATTCATCCTACATCCACCAGCCAGTAATAATGTTCCTATCAGTTTTAGTGGGACACGATGAGCTTTTTGCCACTTTCCTTGAGAGACCAAAGTTTCAGAACTTTAACAATATTTGACTTTTCTCTGCTGTTTAACTGATGACACTCCTCCATTTTTTCTGTAGGGAGCAGTAAGAGAGCTAAGTACTATTTATATTTTTCCCTTGGAATCTGATGAATAAGCAAATGATAGTCTAGAGTCCCAGCTGGTATGAGCTGGCACTGTACAACTGAAGACAGTGGCACTGGGCCAACCCAGACAGAGGGAGGAGACGCCTGTGGTATGATTGTTCAATACATTGTATTTTGTACAAGACACAGAACTGATCTCAGTGGCTGGTAGTCATTAGCTGGAGGCGTTCTTGCAAAAGCAAGCAACTCTTAGTACCCTGATTCGTCCAATTTGGATAAATGCACTGTTCCTGCTTTTAAAATCGCTGCACTTATTTTATCTTCTATTATCTTTTTCCATCAGATTCCAAGAACAGATAATCTTTTGGCTTTTTCTTCTATTGTGGGTAGGCATCACAAAGTAATTGCCATGTTCAGCTCTGGAGGACGATGTAATCCTGGGGCTCAGTCCAGAGACAGGTCATTTGTTTCAGTGGGTGGTCTTTGGCATCTTTATCTTCTGTCTGCAATGCTCATTTTTATGTCCAGTGTTTGCTCACAGAGAGTTACAGACTGAAAGTGAATTCTGCCCATAGGAATCTAAAGGCATGTCCGTGGAGTGCAGCAAAGAAATGCAGACATTCTTGAGCTGGTAGAGATGATGTTAGCTCTGGAAATGCCCAACACCTTGCTGAATATCTGTACTACTCTTGGAGTCGGGTAAATATCCCCAAGAAGTGATGTGTGGATGTAATAGCTCAGCTGCACTAGCTCCATTGTTCTGAGAAAAGACTTTTGCTCAGTGTGTAATCCTGGATTGGTCTCTCCAGAGCACAGGTTTAATTCAGCAGGGTAGGGATCGCCAATAGATGTTATGCCACAAGACTATTGCTATCCATATATCTATATACAAACCACTGCACGAGCTACACTATAGTCTAAATGGGCCAAATAAAAAAACTCTTTAGAAAGTGAAGTACAGAGACAATCAGACACCAAGGGAGAAATTTATCAGGATCTGGCATCAATTCATTTTTATTCCCCAGTATCATAAAAGGAATTGGTGGAGTCACTGTCCCAGCAAAGCCTGAGGCTTATCTTCACCTTGAGACACCACTTTCACAAGCAGTTTCTGCTTTCACATCCTCAGGCAGCTGCAAAGGTCTACAGAAGCAAAGCTGGTCTTACCAAGATAACACCTTCTGGCACATCAGGCTCCTTTATTTTTAAAGGGCAGAGCTTGCACCAGAAATAAACGTACATGTGGTGGGAAAAGTGAGGAGTAACAAGGCAAATGCCATATGCAGCACAGCAAGCGGTAGCAGCATACCATTGCTCACAAGATTCATAGCAGAAGTTAATTTTAAGGAGGGATTTGAAAAAAGCTTTTTGCACAGATCTCCTCCCATGTACTTGGGATGGCCTAAGGCAGAGGATGAAAGTGCTTGGGAGAAAACAAAGATCAGTGTACAATGAATGTTAACTTCAAAGGCAAAAAGGGAGGCAGAGTCAAAAGCTTGAAACATAAGCAAAACCAGACTGTCAACAAATTATTAATTTAAACAACTGTGATGTTCTATCCATTTCAGTTTACTGCATTCAGGGTTGACTTTTATCTGTTAAGATCTGCACCTATGCTCTGCATCCAAAGACCCTTGAATCATCAGTCAATGTAGAACTACATCTGACAGCTTAAACCTACTTCTATTTAAAAGGGGCTCCCAAGGCAACCATCTCATTCAGGTAACTGCTGATGCTTTGCATGGGATATATGCATACTACACATTCTATATATATGATGGACCAACGCAGCAAATTCTAATCCTCAGTTGTGATAGCCTGGGGATGGTCCCTCATCCCCAGCAGTTATCCTGTGAAAATAATAGGACCCCACTACAGTGTATACAAGTTCATATATGACCTCCTCAGATCTTACCTTCATATTTAAAAGACTCATCAGAATCTGAGTGTCAATATATGTGTGATTTTCCATCCACTTTTTCTCCTTTTTCTCTCCTAAGAAGAATCTGCTACCACTCTCAATGTCATCTCCAATCTCACAGTAGGAGTCATAGATTTTCATTAACTGTTTCTTATTAACAAAAACCTGTTAATAACATTTCATTTATCCCTGAAATGTTTTGTGGCTCGGTGTAGAATTGCAGATCTCCCTGACATGATCAGCACCATTACTATCAGGAAGTAAAACATCAGTCAGTCTCAGCTGTGATACAGCCAACGCTGGTCTCTCACGCATTTCTCAGTCAGAGGCCTTCTAAGGCAAAAAACCCTCAGTCAATGCTTCATAGCTTTCTCCTTTCCAGGACTTGGGTCTTCATGCGTAGTCTGAGAGTACCTCAGGACAGGAGCTTCTAATTAACTTATTTTGCTTCTCAAACCCTTTATTAAGGTCAGCATGCACAGAAGGAAAGCTGGCCAGCCAGAGTACTCTACAGAGGCATGAGCCACTAGGGGTGAATAAGCTGCTCTTCCAAGAAGTCAGCTGCTTTTGAAGTCAAAGAACCAGGGTCCAGGCAGCAAGCAAGGATCTAGCACTGAGGGTAAAGGGAGGAAAGCAACATGCCCCAAAAGACCTAAGACACATAACCTCCATGGAGGAAACAAAAAGTGACATCAACTTCTCCTGAACTGGGAAGGCCTCTACAATAATCTGTCCTGCTGTTCCAAGAAAAGTGCAAACTCCTGGAAAGAGATGAGGAAGCCCCGCCAGTTCACTGATTATTTCCTCATGCTCTTCATACATGTAAGTGCCAAGAATACTCCTAGGAGAGAGCCTGAAGGGATCAGAAGCAACTGCAAGGTGCAAAGAGCAAGGGTGAGGCAGCAGGGGATTCAGTTTGTACTCTTTTTTCTTCTTCCAGTTATGAATTAAGGGCAAGAAAGTGAGAGACACATCTTGGAAATGAGCATTTGTTTGCATAAATGGTAGCAGCAGAAGGACCTGGGTTCTCTGACACACTGTTCAACAAATTATTGGGTAGGTGTTCAGTCCACCTTGTCAAGAAGAGGGGATGGTATTGAAACAAAGAAATTCACTCAACAGTCAGAATCCAATATAACTGTTAAGCAGGTATTCTTTATTAGCAGCGCTGCGGTCACCCTGGGGATTCTCCACCATAAGGGCTCCCAAGAACTAGCAAGGGACAGCAGTTTACATACACACAAATCATACATATTCATTAGATTTCCTGGAAAGGGGTGTCTTATGATAATGAGTTCCCAGAATTCACTTACATAGTCCGAGCACGCATAGTAGAAATAGGGTGAGGGTCTTCGGTGGTCGAGGGAAGAAGTACATGGTCTTCTTCACAGTGTCCGCTCTTTCCAGGGCATGCGCTGTGAAGTAAAGTCCAGGTGTCTTCTTCCTAAACCGGCAAGATCATCCTCCCTAGATTGTATGTCTGTGACCTTTTGTTCGAGTCCACTGAGGGCTTTGAGTCTTCTATCAGTGAGTTATATAGGGAGCATTTTACTTTTGTCTAGACAGACAAAGAGGCCTAGGGAAAACAGCTGAGGAGTCATTGGGAAACAAACACAAGCAAAACTTTCATGCATAACAGTTTAGCCTTAATCAGAAACTCATTGGTTTGAGCCCTTTCAGTATCTTTGCTTTGTGTTCATAAGGGTCGTCGTGAAGGACAGTGAGTCCATTCCCTGAACATCTATATATTAATGCAAGAAGCACAGGAAATAAACAAGAAATGGTGGGAAACTTAAATACAGTAACCAGTTACAACTGTATTTGCACAACCGAGAATGGGATAATCCCTGTTACCATAATATTAACATATGGATAATGATAAAGAAGGAAATGCACAAGGGTGATGTCACAGGGACACTAAACAGTGCAGATCATGCAGCCCAGGCTTTTGGAGAGCTGCTAGCAGAACCAGCCAAAGCTCCGGATTTGGAAATAATGGAGACTTCGCTATCTGCACATATATTAGGCAAAAAAAGATCCAGAACAGATTGTCCAGCAAACTCTTGGAAGGCGTTGGTGATGTGTTTATTCAGAATAGAGGTAGAAAGGAGTTCACTTTTCATTTGATTGCAAGCAGTAGAGAGGAACTGGTTGAGACTGTAAAGAGGAAAGGTAGCTTAAACTATGAAATAATAGTGTTGTTCATTTTCGTGAAGGGAGTGAGGAAGAACAGTAAACTAAAGATCATGAACTCTGTTTTCTATGAAATTCAGTAAACTCACAGATCCTAAGGAAAATAGGCCCAAGGGGAAAAGGAGTCTCAGAAAATTGGTACTTCTATAGAAAAACATGAATGGCACAGCTGCAGGGCAACCCAAAGTGAAGAAAGAACAGGAGATGTGTGCAACAAGAAGCCAGTTTGTCTCAGTCACAGGCAATTCTGCATAAATGAGGAGAAATTTAGACAAATAACAAAGGACGGAATATTCTGCACCCAGGATAACCAATAGCACAGAAGACAAGAAGATAAAAAATTGGCTTACTCAATCACTTTGCAGAATGTATGCCAGAGGTGCACTAAATGATAAACTAAACCTGGGTCAGCATTAGACTGCTGAAGAAGAAGGTGCTTGTATCGGGGGATACACATAAAAGTATTTGAAGCAGTCCCCTACAGCACATGCTATTGGTAAAACCTGTGCTGCAGTTTGGCTTCCAGTTTGGGACCTGTACTTCAAGAAAGATGTGAACTAATCACAAAGACAACAAAGAATTGTGAGGAGAATGATCAAGAACTACAAAACACATCCACAAGGAAACACTGAAGAAATCGGAATTGTTTCATCTAAAAAGAGAAGTGGAGGAGGTGACTGTCTTCCAGACTTGTTCTATAAAAGTAGTTGCAAACACCAAGAGAATAATCTCTTCCCTGTGTCTGCTGTTGACAGGACAAAAAATAGTGAAATTTGCAGTAAGGGAGATTTAGATTTGAGAGTAGGAAAATTTTGCTGATTGAGAGCAGTGCTCAACTCTCTTTAGGGAGGTTAGGAGATCTCCATCACATTGACTGCTTCTTTCCAGGTTGCCTCTCCCTCTGACCGCTGGCTACTCTGCCTGTTGGACTCACTTGGCAGTCCAAAATCTTCCAGCATCTGAAGGTGTTGTTAGCATTGTTCTTTCACTGACAAGGATTGATTGCCTCAATTTGTTTCTAATCCTACCTCTTTCAGAAACCAGACTCTCAGTCTTGTCCAGATACTACTCACCTTGACAACAGCTTCATCATCCAGGTTTCTTTACTAAGGCAGTAGAGCAAGTACCAGTAATAACTTTGCAAGATTCATCCACCATTGATCAAGTAACATCTCAGGAGGATTACCAGTTCAGCAACTTGAATACAAAGAACAGGCTTTATATGCCTATATGTTCTTGTATCATGTATTCTCCCACTGATCATCTACTATCATCTTTCCAGCATGAACTTCCTAATCAGTTAGTTTATCAATACATTAAGCAAATAGACAAATTCCAGTCAGTGCTAAAAATTCAGCTGATGCTATGTAACTCCAAAAGCTGTATCTAGGTTCCAATGGATAACTATTTTTAACATCAGTAACTGGACTTTACGACATCCAGATCCAATTGGGTCATAGCAGGGTCAAACCAGGCAGATGACTTATAGGATAGACCTTTTCTGGGTATAAATCTGGGATGTACGTTAAAAAAAAAAAGATGTTGTCCATATGTTGACCTTTGCTCAGCATGCTGCAGAACTTGGAAGGTGCAGATGGCATGAGGCAAGAAATTCCAGGAAGAGAAAGGACTGTCTCATAGCTAAGTGCTGTCCTGGGAATTAAACCCTGCCTCTGCCAAAGAATTACAATGTAATAATCAGCTGATCACTTAAACTTTTCCTAAGTTGTGGTTAGCTGTTTGCTCTTCATGTTCTGACTGCCTGACTTGAAATCTTGGTGCCAGATTTGCAAAAGGGCAGACTCGCAGCTGCAACTGAACTGAATGGTAAACATGCACTGAACGCAGCAAGTGCTGGTAAGTACAGTACTGGCAAGTACCCATAAGAGCCCGTGTACCTTAACTGAGCCTCCACAACAAGCCGATTCTCCACCTGAATAATTCTGTGCCTCACATTGGAATCTACAAGGTGGATATAACAACAGGATTTTGAAAATTCATTAGTGTTTGTGAAGCATTCAGATGCCACAGAAAGGGCATTAGGAAGTTAATAACTCTTCATTTAAAGCAGAGGTTGAAGTCTGCAGCAAAGTGGTCATAATGTAATCCTGAACTGTGAGGAGAGATCAATATATTGAGTAACTGCTCATTCGGCAACCATCTTACATTGTGCACATTTCTCACAGAAATGGGACAAAAAGGACCATTTCATAAAGTTCTAAGTGGTAGGAAAAGACCAGCAGTGCACGTATCCACAGCCAAAGCAAGCAATCCATCATCAGCAGTGGTTTGGTTTTGGCATCTTTCTCTACACTGACAAATTACAAAGAGCAGTTACCAAGGAATGCAGCCACAGGGTGGGTGATTATACCCTCACCAAAAGCATCACTGACACAGTTTCATCAGTAACAACAAACAAACTGTACACATAACAAAATCCTTTTAAGAACCCAACTAAAGATTAATCCAAGTGACATGTGATTTACACAGAGGTAATACTTCTTTTAGGATATGCCTTGGTGATCAGAGTGAGAGATTTCCCTGTGCACAGGCATAAGTTAGCTACCTAGAGGTCCCACAGGCGAAACAATTAATTTTCTGTGCTTAAATTTGAGATCTCAATTGTGTCTCCCAATGTAAGTTTGTCTAAATGTAGTGGCCATGGGCTGCCCAGAGATGTCAGCCTTCACAGACAGTTCATTTCATAAGGTTTAACCTCCTGGCAAGATCACAACCAATTTTGTCTTGATTTCTTGAGGTGCCAGGCTGTCCCACAAACAGATGTTTGTCCCCAGGCATCCCCACCTTAAACACAGGAGTCTACTGTCACTTCTTTTCCTTGGGCTTCTTCAAAGGCCCCTGATGTATGTGTATTTTCTGCTACCTGCCCTGGGCAGGCCATGTTTAACACCTCCAAGGTAATACTTTGCACTTTGTTTCTGCTGGATGCAACTATTTCACAGAATCACAGAATCAATCATCTAGGTTGGTAAAGACCTTGAAGATCATCTAGTCCAACCATTAACCTCACACTGACTGTTCTCATTCATCAAACTCACCAGGCCTCCCAGAAGTGCAGAGTGTGACCCTTAGCTTTCTCCCACACATGCTGATGGGAAATTTGTTTCATCACAGAACGGGCAGAGATCCCATAGCAGCTAGTTACATGGCAGTCCCCATCACAGCTGCCCCAGGGCAGCCTCCTTCTGTCCTGCTAGCAGCAAACAAAATCCTCTACCCTCACCTTCTTTTCTCTGCTCTCTTGCCAGAACACAGGGCTTCCCTCGTCTCTGTGTGAAGATCTGGTGACTCAAGGAGTGAGCAAAACCAGGGTGGAAAGAGCATGTTGCTGTCATTGCTGTGCTTCCATGCCACATATTTCACACAAGGAAGCACATCTCTTGCTCAGCCATCACTGATTATAGAAATCCAATTATTGTGGCTTGCATATCAACTTCAGTCTATTCTTTGAGGGACTGTCAGATGGTATATAACAAGCAATGTGTATATGAGTATGGCAAATACCTTTCTTCTATGAAATTTTAAAGTAGATTTAGGTAACAAGAAAGCTCAGATAGTAAGAAAGGCAACAGACAAGGAATAAAATTAAAGAGTTAGTAGTGGTCCAGATCTATATGTTTGCAGAATCTCATAATTATCACTGATAAAAATGAAGTCTGTTTAGCATAATAAGTGTCTCAATTCAGCCCTTGAGGATTCAGTTATTGTGGATTATTTACCAATAAACAGTTAATACTTTAAAGTACTGTAGGCTTTTTTTAAGTCATGATTTACTGCCCTGAGTGCCATCAAATTGAACTGACATACACACATTAAAAAAAGTCAGGATAAATTGGATTTTAAGGATTTCATCTGTAATGCTGGAAAGTCACACTTCAGATGGTCATGAATAAAAAGGTGTTGCTTACAGCAAAACAGAATCACATTGTCTAAGACAGACAGCTGACATTATTTCTGTAGTAGGCACTCAGATGTACCTTCTGCAACATGTGGTGTGACCCCCGCTCTCACTGAAAATTATGCACATCCAGTTTTCTCACTGGTTTGCAGGAGGCTTTCTGTACGCTGCATGATCACACCTTCCAGTTAATCTGTAAATTCTCTAGAGCATGTATTGTAGCCTGAGTTTGGTATACCATCCAGCACAGCGGGACCCTAGTTTTGATTAGGGCCTCCACACAACACAGCAATACAAATACATGATTAATAATAATAATAACCAGTACACGTTTGGAATGAAACATCCAAAAGTCTAAGAAATGAATCATGGACAAAAAATGAATCGATGGAAGTGAACTGTGGGTTTTTTTTCCCAAGTGTATTTTCTCTTCAATAAACTCTGATAAATATCTAGAGGGCAATTCAAAGTTTGAGCTTCCTAGTGCAGATGAAGGGTAAACAACCTACAATAGACATTTATATCGGTTTTATTTTTAATAAGTGGTGGTACATAATCAGTTTTTCCTACTAACACTCTTGAATTTGGAGATAAAATGCAATGTGTATGTATGGTGATTATCATCAGTAAGTATTTCACAGAAGTCCCTGCAAAAACAATAAAGCATTATATCATTCTGTATGAGCAGAGGTACTGAGAACCATTGGGTGGCTCAGACAGTATCTCATTCTGCGCATTGTTTGTTCTAAAGAGGAGATGACACTTTACAATATTTAAGGCATATGTAAGATTTTGCTCACTAGGACTTCAACAGATTTTTTTAAAATCAATCAAACCAAACATATCTCAATCCTGCTAAAAATGGAAGATCAATTTATTTCTGAGAGAGTGGTGTGAGGATTATAATTAGGTGATCGGAGAAGTAGTGTGTGTGCACATGCTCTGGGGGTGTTTGGCAGATGGTGTGAACCTCCTATCCTCTCATCTCAGAAAACATATTCACCTGCATGTAAATGCAATTAGCTTCTATTTCCCTCTCCTCCACAGCAAGGTTTGTAACTCAGTGTTTCATAACCTGTCTCCTGCACCAGGGTCCCATGTGGCAGAAGGTGCTGGTCAGCTTACTTTTGGTGCACTTCCCCGCTATCTAGCCCATGAGACTGCATAGTCCTCGGGGATAATGACACTGCACTGCAGTCAGGGGGTGATATCTATGCTTTAAAAAGTCTGAAGCAAAAGCACATGGTAGCCTTCCTCACTTCCAATGTGCCAGATGTCTCCCCAAGTTGTTACCCAACACACCGTTTGTCTCTGAGTCATAAGAAAGGTTTATTTTAGCTACTAAAAGGATGATTATTGTAGAGCAAGATCTTAGCACTTCGATCTAACCATCCATTTTGACTACATTCCAGTTTATGATATTAGAATATAAAAATACCACTAATGAAGCAAACATTCAGCCTGCAAGACTTCTTTTCCTTCCCTTCTTGTTTCCAGTACCTGTAAGATTAGGAGCCAGGCTTCCTGGAGGGAAGAATGGATTTTTTTCACCTACTTACAGAATTTTGGCAACAAATTTGTAACTAGTTCCTGTCACCTGAAAACCAAGCTGGCATACTATTTCCCCTCATTCTAAACACTCTGTGACCTGAATCTTAGTTATTTAACTTCAACTGGTTCTTATTTCTAAGCTGGTCTCAGCAAGCCACTGCTAAAACTGTAACAATAATATTATAAATCATGAACGACATATGAAGGCAGGGGTTGTCTCACATTGTTGATATTTAAGCACATCGGCTGCAACAGTTTCTCCTAACAGATATATCAAAATTAACAATTCCATGTGCATTAAAACTACTGCAGTTTAGTTTCCTATAGGTTTGTGTCTGTTGTTTGCTTGACTTTGATGGCTAAGACAAATGAAGCCTTTCCTGTAGTTGCAGTGTCTATAAGGACCCAAATGAGAAATGGATCAATGAGTTAAAAAATTTTTAGCACAGAAGTCATAGACCTAAAACCATGTATGCACAGGCAGGCAACATGATCATATATACCACATTTCTACAGAAAACCAGGGTAAAATAGAACTAAGCTGAACACTGTGTATGTAGTGTTCCATGATCATGTTTCCTAATAGCAGGGAATGGAAAGCGGGTTAGGGCAGGCGGAAGAGACAGAAATAGAAGATGGGAAGGCTCTAGCAGGCAATAACTCAAAGAGGCTGAGCTCTGCCTGCCAGTCAGTTTTATTAGCTCTCCTGACAACAGCAACAACAGCTTGCAAAGACATAATATTTACAGAGCGTAGTCTCTCTTGAACAGATACAAGCAGAACTCTGACAGTGTGAACTTTATCTATTAAACTACAATTATAAAAATTCCCTCATCTCACTCTGGTACTGTGCAGATATGGAAGTCAAAGACTGTGGGTTTCTTGGATACTACAATATTGGAGACCATATAAATAACTAAGATGGTTAAACCCCCAAGGAGTACAAGATACCATCCATCAGCCTAACTAAGTCTGTTTCTCCTCCATTTTTAGGCTGAAACCAGTAAAAAAACGGTCTACAGCATGGACAAATATGTAAGAGGTGTTTTTTTCCTAGCTTCTTGGTAAACTGCTCAGCATTATGGGAGGTTACACCAAGTGGTAGTTAGGGAGGTCTGCTGCATTCAGGCAAGTTAATTACAGAGATGGTTGGAGGACAGGGCAATTCCAGGTGGGAGGAAGGTTTCCCTCCAGAAATGGACTGTCAGCAAAGTCAGGAGGGGATATAATCAGTCATAGTTTGCCTTTATCAACTAAGAATGATCACAGATGTGGGTTTCAGCTTGCTGAATATTTTCTGCCATGTGAATTCATCAGATTTTTGGCCTGTGAATGAAACTCTTTTCTCATATATAGACACATCATGCTTAGTTCTTTTAGAGAGCACAAGTAGTTTGGTTGACTTAAGTGGTTTTACTGTTCTAATAAAACTTTGACATGTATTTTTGGTCACTTTCTCTGATTTAGAAAACAATGATCTTACAGACATGGTGGCCGATACGTTCTGATTCTGACTCTGTCTACATGCATCTTTCTTTGAAGAAAATGTAGCAGGAGTGGTACCGGCAATGGCAGGAAAAGCTACGAGCATTTTTACTGCTGGCACTTACTTTCACCTAAATGTGTGAAATACTAATTTCTGATGCTGAGAGCGGTTATCAGAAATGGGGAAGGTGGTGGGAGTTTATTTCCAGGTGAACAGTATATATTCCTAGCCTGAACAATAAAACTGTAATCTGATTGTGGCAACTGTAACAAGCTCACAGCAGTTTGGCAAAGCAAGGAGCTAAACGTATACTTAATATAAGCAGCTTAAGGAACTCTCAAGGACAAAGAACATGTGCTGACACACCACTTATATTGCAGACACGGCTGTACCTGGGTATAACAAGCTTGTGAGCTCTGTCACACAAAGCAGGCAAAACACGCAGGTGTGGGAAGGGGGCTGGTGGCAGGGGCACACCTGGCCTGCTGTCTCTCCAAGGCCCGGCCTCAGCTCTCCCTCACCACACCAGGCCTGCGGGCCAGCGCCTCTCCAGGCTGGGGCAGCCCCATAGCGCCCTGCCCGTCCATTCATGCCCACCCTCCAATGTGCTGGTTGGCGGGCGAGGCTCCCGATGCCCAGGCTGACCGAACCCAGGGCTCGGTTTTGGGACCACTCCTGTTTAACATCTTTATTGATGACCTAGACGAGGGGATCGAGTGCACCCTCAGTAAATTTGCAGATGACACCAAGTTGAGTGGGAGTGTTGATCTGCTCGAGGGTAGGGAGGCTCTGCAGAGAGACCTGGACAGGCTGGAGCGATGGGCCAAGGCCAACTGTAGGAGTTTCAATAAGGCCAAATGCCGGGTGCTGCACTTGGGCCACAACAACCCCCAGCAGCGCTACAGGCTTGGGGAGGAGTGGCTGGAGAGCTGCCAGTCAGAGAGGGACCTGGGGGTGTTGATTGACAGCCGGCTGAACATGAGCCAGCAGTGTGCCCAGGTGGCCAAGAAGGCCAATGGTATCCTGGCCTGTATCAGAAATAGCGTGGCCAGCAGGGACAGGGAAGGGATCTTACCCCTGTACTCGGCACTGGTGAGGCCGCACCTCGATGACTGTGTTCAGTTTTGGGCCCCTCACTACAAAAAGGACATTGAATTACTCGAGCGTGTCCAGAGAAGGGCAACGAAGCTGGTGCAGGGTCTGGAGCACATGTCGTATGAGGAGCGGCTGAGGGAACTGGGGTTGTTTAGTCTGGAGAAGAGGAGGCTGAGGGGAGACCTCATCGCCCTCTACAACTACCTGAAAGGAGGGTGCAGAGAGATGAGGATGAGTCTCTTTAATCAAGTAATAAGTGATAGGACAAGAGGGAATGGCCTCAAGTTGCGCCAGGGAAGGTTTAGACTGGATATTAGGAAGCATTTCTTTACAGAACGGGTTGTTAGGTGTTGGAATGGGCTGCCCAGGGAGGTGGTGGAGTCCCCATCCCTGGAGGTGTTTAAGAGTAGGGTCGACATAGCGCTGAGGGATGTGGTGTAGTTGAGGACTGTCAGTCCTAGGTTAATGGTTGGACTAGATGATCTTCAAGGTCCTTTCCAACCTTGATGATTCTGTGATTCTGTGATTCTGTGAAACCGGGAAGGCTAAGTAACGCCTTCTGGTCGCTCTGCCGAGGGCCCCCCACCCCGAGTCGTGAGCTCCTCTTTGGCACGGGTGCCATCACACGCCGCCGCCCCTCTTCCCTCCTCCCACGCCACGGCTGTGACAGAGGAAGGTACCGAAGGGCGGCGGGGCCACCCAGACCCACCACCCGCCACAGGGGACCCCACGCCCACCCCCCATGTCGGCCGCCCCCTCGGGCGCAGCCCGCCCCGCCCCCTGGGGGCGGGACCCCCGCGCCCCGCCCCGCCCCTCCCCGCGGACCACGTGGCCCGGGCGCCGCAGCGCCTCTGCGCAGGCGCGTGCCCGCTCCCCCTGCCCGGCCGAGGCTGGGGCTCTGGATCAAAATGGCGGCGGCGGGAGCGGGGCCGGGAGGGAGGGGGTTGTGCTGAGCGGGGAGGATGGCGGCGGTGAGCGGCTGCCGGAGGTGAGGCCTCGCGGGGAGACGCGCGGGGAGCGCGGGCTGGGGGAGGGGGGCCGGGTTCGGTGTTACGGCGGCGAGTGGGAGGGGGCGAGACCGCCGACGCCCCCGCGGCGGGTTTCCCTGAGCTGGGGCCGGGTGTGCGCCCCGCCGGGCCGGCAGTGCCCCGCGCCGGCTGCGGGCAGGCTCCTCCCGCGCCCGCCTCGTCGCTCCCAGCCCGCGGCTCCGCTGCTGGCTCCGCTGCTCCGGCGGGGCTGGGGTGCAGGCCCCCGCCGCCCCACAAGGCCTCCCGCCGCGGGGAGCGGCCCTTCTCCTCGGGCCGCTCCCGGGGGCGGCCGGGCCCAGCCCGCAGGAGTCCCCGGTCCGGAGCACCGGCAGCGGCCTCGCCTCTGCCTCTTCTCGCCGTTGGGTCCTGCCTTGACGCCCCCTCCCCGGGGCGGTGTGGCCCTCCGGCGTCGCTCCCCGCGGAGCCCTCCGGGGCTTGTTGGAGTCGCCTCACGCAGGAGCCGGTGCGGGGCTTGTGTTCCCGCTGCTGCGGTGCATCCCTTGGGTCTGGCCGGTGCGAGAGCGACTGGGCTGGGCTGCGGGGCTCCCGCTTGAGCGCTCGGCCGTTCAGCCCGTCCCTGGGGCCGTGAGTTTGCTGCCGCCCTGGGATGCGGGGTTTCGGCTTGCAGCTCTCCATGTAGGTGTTACTGTGGTGTTCCTGGAGAAACTTGGAGAGCTTTGTAGATGATGTGTGTGCTTGTGCCTCTGGAATATTCCTGCTGCTGGTGGGATAGTGCTTTGCTGTTGGTTTGTGCTTCTACTTGCTCTCCCCTGCCATCCCATTTGAGGCCGTTGGTTGAAAGATGTCACACATGTCAAGTGCTAGCATAAAATATGATAGTAAGATAATAAAATACGTGTTGATACAATGATACTTTTTTCCGCTGAGAATTTAGCTTAGGGAATGTAGCATCGTTTGAGGCTTTGCTCCAAACCAGTGTAACATAATACACAAATTTACAGTGTTTGGCAGATACACCACTGGGATGTGGTCACCTCAGGTTTTGCCACATATTGCATGCTCTGTTTTCATTTAGAAATGGAGGAGATGAAAATAGAAACTCAGATGCAAAATTTTTAGTGCTCATAGCTTTTTTTTTTAGGCACTGAGAAGCCCTCTTTGTCTACAAGATGTTAAAGAGGTTTAGTCTTCTAATTCTCCTTTATTGTATCAAATGTAAACCGTGGACCACTTTCATCCTAGTTGTATTAGTATGCTTCTTTACACAGGGAGGTGCAGGAAAGGGAATACCTTTTTAGATCCAATGAATTTAGATCCCTCTCTATTTGAACCTTTTGCTTAAGAAATCAAGGAAAATATTTCTTCCTTCTTTCTCCCCTCCTCCCATTGTCAACTAAGAGTCTGCTGCCAGCATAACAAAATTAATTCTGTAGAGATTATTTTTGAGGATGTGGAACAAGTGTGCTTTAGTAATGTACAGACTCTGTGGACTGTGGTGTTTAAAAGGCAAGGTCTGAGTGCTTATTTTGTAGAATATCTCGATGAAGATAGTGTATTGGAAAGGTATGGCTTGTGATGTTTTCTCCCTTGTTGGAGTAATTTAATTCTAACTACTCTTAGTTGATGAACCAAAGCATAATTGAGCCATTGGAGTACTTGCTACTTTGCTGTGTCAAATAATGTTGTGTAAACATTACTATCTGTTCATGCTTGTATGTAAACCTCTGATGACTCTCTTAGTGAATAAAGCTTGTATCTTAAGTTACAACATAAAGCTGCAGATTGCTCTCTGTTTTTTGTTCAGATTTGAAGTTAGACTTGCGTAGTTGGACTACATACAGGTAATCTTGTAAATTGAATTCAGTGTTTTGTGTAGAATATACAGCCAGTGTTTGTTTCTTCTTTGGAGATAAAAAAGGTATTGAATCCTTTGTATTTTGGCTCAGCTGCACTAAGCATTGTTTTACTTGCTTTCAAACTTTAGCCAATATATAAGTTGGTTTGACATTCTAATTTAATTTTGTATGTTTAAACATACAAGGAGCACAGGTGTGAGTCGTCTTGGATCATTTTCTGTGGCATTGTTGTAATTGCTGGCTTTTTTTTAAAACCTTGCCTCTTACGAATGTAAGTGAGTATTCTTCATATGTCCAGATTCCCTTGCTGAGTCATAGATACAGTAGTGGTGTAATGCTTATAGCTGGCATTGACTGATTTGCAAAGAGTCATACATGAAAGAACAGAATTATTTTTATAAGCTTTCTCGGAAGACTTGCATGGACTTGTCATAGTGATTTTTTTTTTTTTAAAGATTTTCTTCTCCCCTCTTGGTTTTCAAGCTTGTCTAAGTTGTGAAGGTATGTTGCTCATTCTTAAATTATAGTAGAATATGCTGTCTTTGCAGCCAGCTATTTGAATTTAGTTCAGAGAGGCTAACAGAGCTTGATGAATAGACTAACAAAATATTGAGTCTTCATTTTGAAAGTAGCCTTTCAAATTACTGCATACATGATGTCAAGTTTACAGCTGTCACTGGTGACAATTAATTTAGAGGCTTGTAGAGGATGAATTCTAGGCTTTGACGATGCCTTCTTCTGTCCCGCTTTGCAGGCTGCAGTGGCGTTGTGGTATCTTGTGGTCCTGCACCTGACCATAGGAGGAGGTGTGACACTAGCCCTGCCCCTCCTCTGACCCTGATGCTAGTTTGGTTTTGATATACCAGAGCATGTACAAGGAAAGGGAAGTGTATTCCAATGTCTTGGCTGCACAGTGATGACCAAGATAGTTGTGGCTGGCTGCCTTTCAGAGACAAAAAACAGGATGAATCAAAACATCCTGTGGACATCTGGCATGGACTTCATGTAGCTAAATTGTGAGATTGCTCTTAAGAAGAAATAACTATGTTCTTAATAACACTAATGAGAATCTGACTGCTCCTACAATAAATTTTTATATAAAACTGCGAGTTTCAGTCTTAATGCTAAATGTTTTGGGTTTTTCTGAACTTATTTACGTGAGTTTTGATTTCTGTCAACAGATCAATGGCTTGTACTGTTTTTTCATGCAAATCTGGGAAACTGATGCACAAACTTTATGGTGCATATAGTGGAGACTGGGAATCCTAGTTCATGTGTGTGTTAGATGAGCTTCCAGTGAGTCATGTAGTTACTGATCTGTCTCATTACCCAGGTTCTTTGAAGAATAAGGCTTGTCAGTGTATCTTTAAATCTTTGGACAGAAGCTATTGTGGATTTTTAGAATGCTCTTTTGTATGTTGGCTTACTGGTATGCCTGAGCTATAACAAGAAGGGACTGTAGATGTAAAGTTTGATGCTAGTCTTGCGTTTTGTGCCTATCCAGTCTTTCCTGCATGTCTCCCGAGAAGGATGCCAATTGTAATGATACCTTCTGTATAATGAATGGATGCTAGGAGATCTGAAATCCTTGTGTGTTTTAGGTAGAAACAGTGAAAATTGTGTGTTGGGAAGAGAAGAAATGGCCAAGAGGAAAAACGGTTAGGAAGGAGTTGAATATCAGTGATGGTGTATGCACCACTTATTTCATACCTTGCTGCCTGAAGTTCTGTAAAGTTTTAGCATTTTGTTCTCATCTTACTCTGTCTGTGGTGCTTTAGTTTCCAGTGTTCAAGCAAAGACATCAGATGATGTCAGATGTTCACCTGAAACTAAAGGAGATCTGAAGTCTCATTTCTCTGTCCTTGGGACTATAGCAGATAGCTTTCTTGCTCTGTAACGATGCCCATGAGGTTCTTGATAGATGCTTAGTGACAAAATTGCCTTGAACACTTGGGAGTCCACAGCTGCTTTCTCCTGCTTCCTGCACAGTCTCTTCAGCTGCATTGGTAGAGCTGTTTACATGGTTTCACTCTGAAACATTGCAGGAAACTGATCTGTCTGAAAAATAAACTACTAAAACACAAAATAACTTCAGATCAGGTCCCTGATCTGGGTCATCACATTGCCGTGGAAAGTTTGTTTGCTGGCACAGTATAGGAGCAAGGTCAGGTAGGTAATGAGGATTTGGAGGTGGGACTGTGTTGCTCAAAGGGTGGGGTTGAAGTACATACATAACTATATACTTCGTTAAATTTAAATCTGATTTGATTGCTCTACTGGGTGTAAGTGTTGTGCAAGGTTACACCAAACACTACTGAATGTGTACTTTAACAACTGATGGGCTTGCAGACATGTGTTCAGCCTGTTGGGGATTTTCTGTCATCAGTGGGTTAAATTATTTCTCTAAATGTAAAATAGGAATTACCGTGTTATACCAGAGTGATAAGACACGCAAAAAAAAATTAACAGCAGTCAAAACTGATTAAGAAACAACTTGCAGTAAGGTGTGAGGTGTAACATTTGAGGGTAACACCTTCCTGAATCAGGTTCTAAGTTTCAGAAGTATCTTCTAGAGAAGTTGCTTTGTTTTTCAAACTTGACATTCTAACACTAGCTGTTCTCTGTATAAATGTCTGATAATTTTGTAAATCCTATTTGTTCTTTGTCCTCAAATCTTGTCTGAATTCAGTGGTCATACTGTGTGTTCTGTATGACACTCAAACTTTGTTATATGATCAGTTCTTCCTGTATTGGAAAGACTGAATTTATTTTCTGTCCATCTTTGCTTCTCTTAGCTATCATATCCTGTTTTTAGTGCACTATAGTAAATTGTAAAGGGTAGAATTTATTTTTTTAGAAACTCTTTTTAGTGCTGCTGTTACTACCATTCCCTATCTTCTTAAAGAACCTTTTTATTTCTACTCTGCCCTCTTTGATACAGGATTATTTCAGTATGCTAACTTGCAGCTTTTAAGATGAATCTCTTCTTCCTGGTATTCTTCATCACTTCAAATCTTCAGTGTTACCTAGTGGGAAGTGCTTTAGAGATAGATCAAGCTAGCTAATGGTGTGCAAGGTCCCTCTCTAATTTGGAAGCCTTGTCCAAGATCTATTAAAACTCTTGTTTCAGGATAACTGTCAAGCCATTCTACACTTCTACTGATGGTAACAATGGCTAAACTCAAAGGAGCTTACTGAAACAGCGATTTAATAAATGACTGCTGCTTAGTGTTCTAGTTTGGCATGTTATTTTGTGACCCAGTACTTGCAGAAGCTCTGTGTGATCAGTAGAACTATAAAATGTATCTCTGTGTGTTTTACACTTTAGCTTGGGTCAGAGAATACTGTTCGTTCTTATGAGATTTGAATCAAGGTTTAGAATACAAAGAGCAAGAATACCAAAGTCCTGTGAAGTCATCAAACCTTAGTAAAATTATACCTGCTTATAGGCAGATTAAAGTATTTTTTGAGTGACCAGGTAGATCACATTGCGTTAGTGAGAAACTGGAATGCTGCTTTGCTTATCGTCTGCTACCCCAGATCTCTGTACTGCAGTGAAGTATGTAAAACACCTCTGTGATGGGTAGGTTATTCTAATTACTTTAAAAATAATCAGTATGAGTGACAAAAGCTCCTTTTCATAATCTCTCTCCTGATCGCGGTGCTGGAAGTACTGCTTAAGAGCTGACTAAAAAGCCTTCTAAAATAACAAATCCAATCAGAATGCAATGAGACAATATTTTTCTGGACTGATGCTGCCATACACTTTCAGCATATTTGATTTTCTCTCGCTTTAGCTTTGTTCTCATTATAACTCTTAAAGGTTGGGGGGAGGTGGTTCCTTGAGTACTGGAACTGGGTTTGCTATGCATTTGGTGATCTTTGACTTCATCTAGGAAGATGCAAGTCCTGTTTAAAGCCTTTCTGCTTCTGTGATAATTATAGTGCTCATCCATGTAAATTCTGTAGTGTTTAATATGAGGTTGTGCTGAAGTACTTTGTACAAGGGGAATGATTTAGAGGTTTTCTGTCATGTACCCAGATGTCTGCTTCTTAAAATACATACGCAAAATGCATATCTAAAGTAATTTTGTTACTGAGTAGTTCCTCAGTTGATTATTGGCTCAAAATTGGGCAGTTTGGATTAACAGATTTGTGCTGATCTAGATATTTCCCCACCACCGTCTTAGGGATCTACTTTCCTTTCTCCTTCTTCCCTTCTCCCCTCATTCTGTTTTTAGCTACCAACTTGTTTTTCTGGAGAATTAAATTAGAAAATGTAATTTTTTGTGACTGGGTTTTACCTGCATCAAGGCTAAATAGCATTAAATGCTATCGATCTTCAACAGTAACGAGAGTGCTTATTTAAACATCTTGTGAATCTGAGTTTCGTCATTGTTTTAAATTTGGAAGGAAATGGAACTTGCCTTTTTTTTTTTTTCCACATACACAAGATTAACTTGTTTCCTTTAAAATAAACTTTTAATTTTTGATAATTTGAAAACTGATCCAGTTAAAAACTCTTCTTGTTTGTTGAATATGAATGTGAAAGTAGAGAAAGGACAGTTGAGTGGGAATGATCAACTGGGTAGAGAGAAGTGGTGCCAGTGTTGACTTTCTACCAAATATTGATGAACCTCAAATAATGGAGGAATGAAAGAAGGTTTGGTAAATATAGCACGCACTGGCAAAGGCTTCCCTTTCTGCATTTTGCCCTTGCTTTGAATGTGAAAGAGTAGTAGTATCAAGGACAGTTGTGGCTAAGAGAGAAAGCAGAACAAAACTTGGTCTAAAATGAGATTAGGAGCAATGGGTTGCTTTAATGGATTATCTTCTCTAATTAGTACAATCCCACAGACATTTGCTTTCCTTCTAACAATTGTATTTGAATTCTTCAAAAAATATTTTTTCGGATGTTCTGGGACAGCTAAAAAGCTTCAACTCTTGTAGGGAAGGAAGAGTTAAGGCGTATCATCAGTCTGCTCAAAGGGCGGATTTGCTTTAGCAAATAGTTAAACAAAAAAACACCCCACAAGCTCTCATAACTCTGCAATTTTAAACAGTCTGCGTACATGAGGTATGTGTAGATATTGCTGAATTAAATTGAATGTGTAAATGACTGCCTCCATTTTTAGGAAGAACATGTTATGTCAATATGTGTGATGCTGCTTTGACTGTTCTGTAAAACTTGTGTGTTCATGTTACAGGACAAAAAATAAATGCTTTAGAAATGCGAAGAGAGCTTGTTGCAGGAAATCTGGAAGACATAACTTCCTTCTCTTGCCAAGGGGAAAAATGTAAACAAAGCTCTAACTTAATTGTAGACTAACTACTAGACTGGTTTTCTGACTAAGCCTTTCCTTCCTTAATTGATTGCTTTTATCATTGAGAAAGTGTATTTTTTTTGTATAATTTTAAATTGATTTCTGTATTTTTGGGGAGGACACACCTCAAAGTTTGTGAGCATTTAGTTCTCACTACACTTGCATGGAATCTAAATGTAGGTATTACTGAAGGTAACTGCTGAAGCCAAAGTTCCTGGTGTAACTTTTGAGGGTTCTGATAGTTTGTGGAAGTATGTGAAATTTGCTTGTGAGGGGAAGCATTGCAATACTAGTGTATTTTGCTACTCTACATGCTCTCATGTGCATGTACTAAAATATCTATCTTCAAAATGGCTGAAATCTTTGAAGTGTATGGTATAGAAAGATTTCTTGGCATCAGGTGTTATGATATAAATGTGACTTGTTGAAGTCAGTATGGCTCTTAAAATTTTCTGCTGAAGTTAATAATTCAAACTGACTGTACAGAAGAGCCCAACCAAAGAAGAAATCTTTTAAATGTGCAAGCTTTTAAATAACTGTTAAAAATCTTGGTATATATGGTGATAACTGATTTATACAAACAGGTGTAAGATCACCATGTTAGTTGTGTTTTTGTACATTAAAAGCATCTGAATAAAAGGAAGACAGCCTGTGGCATTGACCAGGAATTTCAGACTTGCTCAGGGTGGCAGCAGTCCATAACCAGTTTACAAGGTCTGGAATGAGTCAGTTGTTGTATAAATACCACGCACGATGAATTTCCCAGTTTGTTTTTTATTTTGCTGCCTGCTTCAGTGAGCAGAGTAGACCTGGGAGTGACTGTGGATATTAGGAGGCAAGGGGAATAGGTAGTGTCAACGCCGAAACCTGAGCCTCAGAAACAGCAGCTGCAGAGGAGGACTCTGCCTGTGTGTGTGTCTGGGCCCAGGCTAGAGTAATTTGTTGAGGCTGAGCCTGAGCTCAGAGAACAAAAAGGATGACTATGAGGGTATAGTTTTGTGGAGTCGTGAGGCAGTTTAATAGCAATAGTCTGCTCCCTTCATATCAACAGCTGTGGGTTCCTGTTCCAGTTGTAGCTGACTGTCAGACCAACCTCCAAGAATTCCCTTTTTCCTGTCTGTCACCTGTCACCACCTCCAGCAGTGGGGTGATGGATCAGCCATCTGAAATTACCTGTTGTGTGATTATATCATCTCTGTATGTAGTGTGAGGGGAAACAGGAAAACCCCGTGGCTGGAGCAGCAGAGTGAGGGGAGGGTACAGCTCCCTGTTTGGTTGACTTCAGTGATAGTGTCAGATCACCCTGATGGACCTGTGAAGAGCTGACAGGCAGGGAGTCCTGCATACACAGATAGCTTCCCCCCATTGGTGGAGGAATTTGCTGGATTGAGGGGAACATATTAAAATAAACATAGGCTTGGCTTTGTATTTTTTTCCCCATATAACTAATACCTAGATGCATATATTCTGTCACTTTGAATTTAAAATCTTCCAAGCCTTCAAAAAAGCAACAACCACCATGAACCTCTTTAGTAGTAATGGCTGTATCCGAAGGCCTGGTTGAAGGGAGGAACAAACTGTGCAAATACAGAGCAAAAGAAGTACAGGCCAAAGAAGAAACAGCAGTTCAGCTAGCTGGTACAGTGAGCACTGCTGTGGTGAATCCTAGCGGTAGTTACTGCTGTATAAATTGCCTGTTTCTGCTATGACTGCCCTTGCTTTGCAGACAATTTGAACGTTTCATACTGGTAACTTTTAAGAGCTCTGCAGGAAAAATAGCATATTGCAAGAGGGATCTTCTAGCTACCCACTTACATTAAGATGTTTATGTTGAAAGTGGTAGTTGACTGAATGAAGATAGAGGCGATGCTGTACTTAAGGGCAGTGGCTCTTGCAGCCACACCAGGTGATCAGCTGAAAACAAACATGGTCCAGTCGGGTCCCTGATAGGACTTGGGTGGCTTCCCATATGTCTGCTAGAATGAAAGAGGACAGCTCTGCTGTAGGAATGAGTGCATGGGACTGGGAATATTTATGCTGTGTCAACTGAATATTAGACTGCATGTCGTGTTTGACTGTGGGGAGCAAGCAGCCTTTTCTTGCTGTTCTTCCCTTCTCTGTTGACATTCCTTGGGTCATTTGGTAAACTGGTGCAGGGAGTTAATTACAGTGGCAAGGAAAATCGTGCAGAAAAGAATACCCTCATTTGGTTGCTGACACGATGGAGGGGCTTTGGAAAGATGGTAGCAGTAGCTGCGGTGAGCACTGCTGATGAAATGTGTGTGGAACCACAGTGTTGGTGAACAGCTTGTTTTTGCATATACCGAATAATGCACTTTGAATCCGTATTGAAACTGTGTTTTGATTGGATCTAAGACTTGTCATGGCTTGTGACTATTATTTTTATTAGCTATTTAAACTGCAGCTGAAATGTGTCAGTTTTATGGCTGTGACTTAATGCTTTCTTGAATGAGGAAAATCAGTGTTTCTTTTATAAAATTCCTGATATGTCTCATGAAACGGACTGGAGTCCATTTACCATCGACTACTTTTTGAGTTCTTTACCACGCCTTTCTGTGTTCTACCTTTCAGTTTTTCTGTTGTAAATAGATTAATCCATTATTCTTAAACATGTAAGAGATGATGCTAGCAATTGATACTTCAAACTTTTGTTATATCGAAGAGAAAAGGCTGCATGGGTGAAATGTGCTGTTGTGTGATGACAGACGTATCCATGGAGAGGATGGTATGTGGAACAAAAAGAATGGTGGTATATTAAGGAGGGGGATGTAGAGAAAATTGTTTTGAATATATGGCAATATTGGTAATAACTTTTTTTCGCTACAGGCAGAGGTTTTCATTGGAAGTAGATGAGATGTGTATTGTTCTGTCACCAAACACTTCAGAAGCTCGTGCAGAAAGGAAGAGGATTTTGCAGAAACATTGTAGCCATGAGGAATGATGTCGGTAATGATTCCAAGCAACAGAAATACCACAAGATGATACTGTTATTGATACAATGTCTGTCTGGCGGGATGAGGAATTGACTGCAGCCAAAATAAGATGATAGATGTAAATAATGAACTGAACAGAGTTCACCCGGATGGGAAGGCTGATCAGTACAGGGGTCCAAGATTTTTAGTCTGCTTCAACATTGGGATACTGGAGCTATTGTTGGGAAAACCCTAAGCAGTGTCATCACCAGAGACTACTTATGGCTGTGGAAGTTAATAAGGGAACTAAAACTGTGTGAGCAAAAGGATGCTTTTTTGAAGGTGAATTGAAAATAGCAAGTCATGAGAGAGGATGGGTGCTGCTTGCTTAGTGTAGGTACAGAGCATAGTGTCTGGGTTTGCCTTTTCAGTTTAATATACTCTCAGAGGAAACATGTTCTGAGAGGAAGTGTGGTGAATGTAGTTGTGCAGTAAATTTAGAAGCACTATTGTGTACAGAAAGCTCCCAGATCCTCATTCAGAGTAAATGGCTTTCTGTGAAATAATTGAGCCTGGAGAAAAGGGAAAATGTCTCCAGTACAAGGAGACTGTAGGGTATACCCCTCTGACATGGTACTTGATGTGAGAAGGCAGCAGCACTAAAATCCAGAGACAGATCTTCCATATGGTTGGGGTTTGAGCCAAGATTTCCCTGTCTTAGTAGACTTGCTAATTGAAAACAGCATCTTGTGTTGTGGTTGGGTCACAGCTCGAGCAAGAGGAGGAGTTCCCTTTCTTAATGAAACGGGGATCTTTGGGGGGCACTCTCAAAGAAAATAGAATAAAATCATATGAATTATGAAAACTACAGAGAGGAAAGACTACCTGCCCTGCTCCACAAAAAGCAACAATCCTGTTGACAGATAAGGGGTACCTGAATAGGAAGCCTATTAAGTACACTGTATAAAGGTAGGACACCTTCATGTGGAGAATTCTTACTTTTGCTCTACTCCTGCCTTTTCCATGGAGGAAGAAAGGAGCAGATCACTGAGGATACTGCTGCAATAAAGGACAGGCAGCATCTGGAGACAGAGGAGCACAGTGGTCTTACCAGACTGGTGTTTGCTCCCAGTATCTGAAGCTGAATTTAGCTGAAATTTGACTGAGTTAAGTCACTGCCTGACAAGACAACTGTGTGTTGGCCAGAACTTTGGTAGGAAAAAAAGCAGATTGCCTTAAAAAAAACTTCTGGTCCTTTTTTGGAGGTACTTCACATGTAATTTGGAGGTTCATTTTTCTGTCTTACTCAACTGATGTGTTCACATACTTATTATACCAAAGAGGATTTGTCTTTTTTAAAAAACAAAAGCATGCTTTTGTTTGCTTGGAAGAGGCCTTCTGAAAAACATTTAGACTCCTCAAAATGTATCACAATATCTCAGAATATCTTGCAGTTATTCTAGATTGGCTAAAATGAATTATCCTTATTTTCCCTGTAAATGGATATGTTCATACCTAATCACTCTGTTCAGTGGTATTGTTAAAGATTTGGTGGTAGGATTTCTCTGATTTTCTTACAGAATAGATTTAATGATGTTTTGTGTCTGAATCAGATAATGTTCCTTTCAAGTGAACTTCTAAAAAATGGAAAGTCATTGAAGAATACAGGCTGTCATTTCACTTCAGGAGAGTCCTAGAGGGCAACAAATTAGTTCTTGCTGATTTTGCTAGAAGAAATGTTTTGAATTCAACTTCAGGAACATTAGTTAAGTCTTTCATGTGAGTATCATCAATCAGAATAGACTTTTAGTAAGTTAGTGGGTGCTTGTAACCAGTTGGAGGGATCAGTGATGTACAGAGATCAAGATTCAATTGCTAGTATATGAAAACACTTCAGTTGCTTGGGAGGAACTTTGTATTCTGTGTAGGATTGTACTGATGTAATTCATTAGTCTGCATGTGCTTTGTGTGTTTGGTTTTTTTAGGTGCTGGAACTTTTTTGTATTTAGGGGAATATAAATATGTTGATGTCCATGCCTCCACAGTGTTGTCAGTGACTTGACCTGTTGCTCCCTGCTGATGACATCACTTAATTGCTTCTGGGATGTGACACATTCATATCATACCCTGAATTGCTTTGCTGATCATCAAAAAGCCTACTTCGAACACTATTTGCAAAGACAGCATTGAAAAGAGGGGGTTTTCCTATACGTTCTGTGTCTTTGCAACTGCCAGAATGCTTCTCAGTGTTTTCACTTTCTGAAGTGTACATATCTTCAAGACTATACACCTTTGTATTCTATTTAAATACAGAGGACATGTTGAAAACTGGTACAAGATTTTTTAAATTATTTTAAATTTTAAATTATCCTAAAACTCAATCCTATGATTCTCAACAGATGTAGAAATAAAAAGCCAGGACTACTGTGGTGTTTTTGCCACCTCAGTTTTAAAAACTTCTTAATGGAGAAGTGTACTACTTCATGAAAAAGAAAATGCTGTAAAATTCGTGCTTAACTTTCAGAAAGGGTTCTTTGTGATAGCTGGAACACATGATTCTCAGCAAAGCACTAAGCAATGCAGTCACTTTCGTAATCTAGTTATATCTGATTTTTCTTGCCCTCTTGTGCCTGTAACTGCTCATGTGGCTTAAGTTCTGGTATTTTGCTTATTGGATTTTCTTTTTCCAATGCAGTAAATTGTGAAATAACACAGATTCATAAACCCAAATCATGAAGAACGTTATCTGTTCCTCATTTTTGTAGCTGATACAGCTGAAAGATTCTGGTTTGGATTAGTACTGTACATCTTACTATTCTATCATCCAGGTAATTTTGAATAATGATAAAGTCTGATTGCTTGACTGGATTTTAAAAAAGAGTGAAAATAGGCTTTGTGTGCATTTGCATGTATGTCAGGCTATATAATCAGCTGGTCCTTCAAAATTTCATTTGTTTCCTTTGAACAGATAATTACTTACCAATTACACAATTTCTTCAAGATATGCTGTCCCATAGGTATTGAGTCTTTTAGAAGTCTCCATCAGAGATTGGAGACTTATAGCCTCAGCAAAATCTGTGTGTGTGCCAGTACCTCTCTTGAGTGCCTCATCCATGGAGTAAGAGGAGGGTCAGGACAGGTAATACCCAGTTCCTGTCAGCTCCTCTTCCTTGGAGAATCCCCCTCAGTATGATAGTAAGAAGATGAGATAGATGGTGAATGCACATCTGAACAAACAGTTGGAACTCCAACTGCAAGCAACTTTCTCTTAATTTTTAAGTGTTTGTTCCTTTGGATGTCACTAGCTGGTAATTCCAGTAGTGATGCTGCGTAACAACTGGTATGGCCAGGGCTGACTTTGGAGAGACTCCCCAGTGGATGGGAGCTGTAGAATCATTCTGCTGAATACGGGATTGTTCCTGAATACCTTTGTGATGGCTCAGAGCTCTGTTTTGGTCACCAGACCACTGCTCTGCTGGAGGCAGGTTCAGATTGTTAGGGCAAGCTGGGGACAATGGCAGGGGCCCGTTCTCACAAGTTCTTTTCTTTTTTATGTATTTAGCTACCTAATCTCTATGAAAACAGGTTTGTCCTTGCTAAAATTTAGTTAGAGTATTTCCTTACTGGTGTTATTAAAGCTGATTTTATTCCCTGCCCCCCTGCTTCCCCTCCACAAGTGTACCAGTTTACTGCTGGATGTTGTCATCTCATCTTGCATTACAGTTCCACTTCCTTGTTACTTGAAAGGAACTGTTGGGGCAAAATAGCATAGCACTTTGGGTCTAGATAAAAATCTAAGCAAATATGAATAAGGTATGCTTGTGATACTTGTGTTGTCATTTACTCATGGTAAATTTAAAATGTGTTGAGTAAAATGTAAAACATGAAAGATCATGTCGGTACGAGTATGTGCATGTACTTGATATGATTTCCTACTTTGATCTTAGTATTATGTTATTTAATAATCCTATGGCAGCAACTCCAGAAGAAACACAAAAAGCTCTTCAAATTTCAGAGGGGAAAAAGTCAAATGTTTTTGCTTGTAAAACATGATGTAACACTCCCCACCTTGCCCTTTCTATTAATTGGATCCTAGTGGACTACAAAAAATTTTATGAAACCTTTGTATTGAGTAATGACTACAAACAAAGTGTCACTGTTACCCGAAGTCCATTCTGTACACAGACTTTTTGTTAAACCGAAATTCCCAATCCAGGGATTTCTGGCTGTCAGCCCAGACACCTCAGATGCAAGTTGTCTTAGGTTCTTAAGATTTTTAGGTTCAGTGTGACAAGTATTGAGAAGACTGAGAAACTTATTTCAGGTACTGAAACTTTTAACTAGATTTGTGTTTATTTTAAATTTTATTCTGCTCTGAGTATCGGTATCATCTGAAAGTCACTTCTGTGCTTTTTTGTAGCGTTTGGGATGGTAATTTTGGCTTCTAAAGCTTCCTGGTTTCATATAACACACTTCACATACTATTTCTGCAGTGCAGGCTTTTTTTAAACAAGCTTTGACATAGTTTAACTTTTTTTCTGTGTACATGTATACATGCATAATGCACATCTCTGTGTGTGTCACTGTTCTCAACAAGAGATCCTGTTTCAGTAGGTCAGCAGATGGTTGAATTTAGTTTCCTTTTGATAATGCTTACGTGAATGCATATAAAGTCTTAACAGGAAGGCAAGAAAAAGTTCACCTGATGGTAGTTTTTTAAAACAAAAAAATTCCATGACTGCATTCTGAGGCTAAAATTAGATTAAAAAAAACCTCTTCAGCTAAGCCAAAATAGGGAAGCTTTTGGTATGCAGGATAACTTCTGCAAGGAAAGATGAAATCTTTCCTTTTGCAGATAAAGATCTGATTGCTTGTGGTTTGGAGTTGGTTCTTCATTTTATGTTCATCTCCTTCTACAGCTGTCTTTCACCATGGGAAACAGCATTCTTGATTTGTCATTTTATGTGGTAACTGAGACATAAATACATTTGTACTAGACTCAGCAGGTTACGAGCAAGACTGATTTCTATGCAGGTAGGCTAGGTTTAGTGTAGATGCTGAAGTGGACACTAGCAAAACAAAGCAAAGCACTTAAATCCATGAGTGGTTCAAGTACACCTTGCTGTCAAAAGATGCAATCCTGGCTCTAGCAGTTTGTTTCCACATTCCTCTTTCTTCTTCCGCCTGTGCTGGCGTGAGTATTCATGTGATGCCATAACAAACCATTTGGATAACTGATACTGTTTAAACTTTTTGTCTAGGTTGGTTTTAATGTGGGTCAGTTTATCCGGTTCATGGAATATCTGGGCCAGAACAAACGAGGTAGGGAAAGTGGATATAAGAATGACAAGAGAAAGGCAGGGCTTCCTCCAGGGCAGAGTTCATCACTGCTGCCAGCTTAAATTGTTTGGGAAATACAAGATGGGTTATACAAAATTATTTTGTAAAACTTAGTGATGTAATAAAAAAATACAAAGACTGTACTTTCAGTCCATAAGGTTAAGGACAGTAGTGGGACTAAAGCTATGATCAGTTTTGAGCTGTGGGGCACAATACACTTTGTTATGAACTACGTGTTTGAATTCAAGCTGCAAAATTCTCTCAAGAAGTCAGCCAGCATACGGATGACCAAGCAGTGCATGGTTAAATTTGAAAGGAGGCACAGGAAGTTTTGGCATTTGTAAAATGGCTGACCACAGTGCCTACTCTGCCCTGAATTCTTCCTTCGCTGAAACCTGGCATGTTTGAGTTTGCTTATGTACATTTTTATAATGTATAGTTTATATACATTAATGTATGTATGTATACAGCTTTATTATGACACTGTTCTTACACTGTCCTATATTACTTAAGTTACATATTTTAAATTCAGTGAGTGAATTCATTCTGCATGATACTCACTTGGGCTTAATGTATAACAGTGTTCTTGTGGTAAGCCTCTGAATAAAATTACTTTAGATATTGGATATTTTAGGAACTTTTTATTGTGTTTACATTTTTTGGTTAATTTAAATCCTGTTTTGCAAATTCAAGCATTGAATGCTAATGGTATTGAACAGTTGTATATATTCCTTGATCACATTCCTTCCATCTTCTGGGGCATGCTTGAGGCCAAGTGGAAGGAGGTGGAAGGTATTAACTTCAAACCTGAGACTCGGTTATGTATATTTAGTGCTTCCTAGCAAAAAAACCTACCCACTTTTTTTTCCCTCTTTTACTTAGCTCCTGGACTCTTTCCCGTGTCAGGATGAACTGAAAAGTGTTAGTAGACATCTAATAGACAAGTTATCGCACCACCGCTGAATGCAGAAGAGGAAAGTGGATTACCAGTGGCATTCTTCCAGCACTGTCCAAATGAACAAAGTCCAGTTTTAGCTGAGAAAAGGGAAGTTGTTGGGATATGTACTCAGGATGCTGGCCTTTGTTTGTGAGAGAGTTGGCATTCAAACTGAAAGGTGATTCTTACCTCTGCAAAGCTTGTACTGAATGTAACTAATTCCATCTGGAAATGGATGGCACATTTAAGCAACACATTCTGTGTGGGTACACAAATCACTTGGCGTGTCACTGTTTTAATGAAATTATTTTCTAAGTGTTTTCTCTTAAATCAGTGGAGCTTTTCGTGTATGGAGAAGAGATCTGCATCCATATGAATTTGGTTATCTTACAATAGCTAGCTTATTTGTGCACAAGGAGGAAAATGAGCACATGCATTGGCTAAGACTGAACTGATCCAACAGCTTGTGTTTGCTGAGGTGGTTTACTGGTGTGGTGTTGCCTGTTTTCCGTGTGCTCTGTTTCTAACTTCATCCAGAGCAGGCTCACTATTCATGTGGGAAGGCATTTTGTTTTTCTGCTTCCTGATGTGTAGCAAGCTGAATCTGTGTAGAGACAAGTTCAAGAAAAGCATCAGGTTATATGCTAGGTTATACCTAGCTAGGGAAGGCAGGCATGGGAGCTTCCTCTTTCTGCATTTGTAAGCCTGTAGATTGGCTCAAGTTGGCTTGTATAATACCAGGAAAGCTGCTGTGTTGTTCTGGCTGTGTCTCCTGTGTTAAGCAGAATTCAACTAGTGATCAGCAGTCTGCAGCTGTGTGAGGCAGACCTGGGCTACGTGCTCTCTAGGGCAGCAATTCCACCTGTACGTCATACCTAGTGTGGGTGTTGTGGTTCCTTTTTGAAAAAAAACCTGATGTCATAGACCACAAATGTCAAAAGGCCTGATTTTTAGAAACCTTGTTCTAAGGCATCAGATGGTTGGAAATCATGCGCTCTGTCATGCTTCCACAATGTTTCAGTCCCATGCCTGTGTCTCACCTTTTCGCATACCCACATCTATAAGCCAGGTTTCCAAACCCTCCCAACTTTTCCTTCTCATGCAGCCAGCGCTTGAATCTTGAGGCACTTGTTACCCCTCACCCCTGTGCCTACAGCAGTTTGCAGCCTTCTCCTTCTGGGCCTGTCCCTCGCTTTCTGCTCCCCAGGATTTGCTTTGCATACTGCATTTATGACTAAAAGGCCAGGTGTGCCTCTCCACTTAGAATCATATCCTCCCCAGTGTCACAGTAACTCCCTCTTCTGCACTCCTCATGCCGGAAATAAACAGGTTGTCAAAGGAGGAGAGAAGAGACTGGAACAGTGCTGCAGCTTCCTTGAAGCACACGCTCTTGCATGGCGCTTACTTGTCCAATTTAACATGCCAGAAGTGTGCTGAGAAAGAAGATAAAAGTTGGGAGCATATAGCAAATATAGGTACACCTGTGACAACACAGAAGAATTTAGCTACGTTTTCACAATATTGAATGGAGTCTAAAAAACTCTAGTATAGACTTTACCTTTGACTCTTTTACCTGTGCATTTGTTTTGGATGGGGGAACACATGTTCAGTTGACAATAGGCAGTTCTTTGTTGTGGTAACTTTCATTTTGTAGTATTAATATTTTAACACTGCTAATATAGGAATAAATTACAATGTTCTTGTTGTACACTTAGCAATGGATCCTTGTTCAAATTTGCTCAGATCTGACTTCCTGAAACATTTTCAAATGCTTAATAAAACAGTAGATGAATGCTAAAACACCTTTTACTACTTCTAGGTACTAGTTTAAACTTGAAAAGTAGGATTGAATGAGAACTACGTAAATTGTATGAAATCAAAATGCAGTTGAAAGCAGTGATGATGGTATAACCTCCAATGGGACTGGCTTATTCTGCCTTCTCAGCCAGTATAATTCAATTTGGGATTTTTACAACAATGCGTAAACAAATCAGCAGGTATGAGAAGTCTTTCTTGGTGTAGTTAAAGGAGCAGATCTAGTCTAGACCAACTCCTACTTGGAAGTTTTCTTAGCTAAAAGTTTGATAGCCATCCTGTTCCTTGTTGCAATTTATCATACTGATTTGTGAATGATTTGGAAAATTACAAATTATTTTGGAAAAAGAAACGTATTTTTGATCTTGATTTAATCCTTCAAATAAAAAGCTATCTTGGAAATGTTTGAGGTTTCAATTTATGAAAATACTATGTGCTGGAGTTTGAGTTTATTTTATCTAAATCACATAATACCTACTGAAAAATCAAGTAACATATTGCTGTTTTTGTTCTTCAGAAATGGAGGAACAGAATGCTGGACCTGGGATTGAAGATTTATAAGAGATTATGGGATTATACATTGAAGAGCCAGCAGGCGGAATGCCTGAGTGACTGAAGAAAATGGGTGCTAATGCATCTAACTACCCTCACTCGTGTTCCCCAAGGGTAGGGGGAAATTCACAGGCACAACAGACATTCATAGGTAACTCTTCGATTACGTTGTCACTTCCATAAACGACTTGCTGGGTTGTGTATGCGCTGGATTTGGTTTGCTTGCAGTAATGTTATGCAGAGCTTTTATTTTCTAGGTCACCAGTTTGAATCCATTCAAGCTCAGTCGTGCATGAAATTTGGTACTGTCCAGTATCTGTTTGGCCTACGTATGCAATGAGTTGATCTGCCATTTGCTAGTAAACAGATGCCAGGTTATTTAAATAAAGTGGAGGTTTTTTTATAATTAAACTGTGCATGCTAGTTTTACCAGTTCAAAAGCAGTTGCTATCTGTTAAAACTATCTATCATTTTCTACTCTTCTTCCTCAGATTTTCTCTGAAACTATTAGGGCATATAAAATTCTTGATCATCAGTATTCATTGTGGTGTTTGCATTGTGTCTAATATAAGTGAATTACTTCCTTATTGCTGGAAGGGATATCTCTGATAATAAGCCTGTTAAAGTAACATACAGTCTTGAAGACAACTTTTTCTCCTCTCCTTTTCCTGTTCTTGTAAATGGGGAATGGGGGTACTTGCCCGAACAGTATTATTTACAAGCAAGGACCTTGATTAACTGGAAACGTGAGTTGAAGTGCCCTTATGAAATTATTTTCTTATCCCAGTCATAACTGGGGTATTACCTGTATGTGCTTTTCAGTCTAGTGCAAAAAGACCTCAGTGTAGATCTAAGCGGTGTCACACTATAAATAATAAATAGTTATGTGATGAATCTAAAAGAAGGCAGTTTTTGAAAAGATAAGTCTTGCTTAAAAAAAAAACCCTAATCCTGACAGTCTGAAGAACAATCTTAGCAGTAAACAACATAAATACTTTATAAACACTTTTCTCCTTCATGCATTGGCTTGCAACACTGAATAAGTAGTTACTGATATTCAGTGTTGCTTCTTTTCTTAATCACTACTGAAAGCACAGTGATATCCTTAGCAGAGGATTTGTGGTTTTTCTTTTGTCTCAGCTTTTGTGATACTCCTGACTTTTGGGGATCTGAGTAGAGGACAGCCTGCAAACTCTTACATGTAAAGACCTGTGCTCTGGGCTAAAAATTCTGCATGTGCTGCCATAGCATGTCAAGGAAGAACTTTTACAGCATGGATATCCAAGATGTTAGTACTAAAAGTCCCCATTGAGGTTTTATATATTTTTCAGTGCTTTATAACTAACAGTAGTAAAAGGTTTCTAAAAATCGCAGCCAAAATGTTATTACGTGTCTTGGTTTTTATCTGCCTCTATATTGAATGAAGGGAAACCCTTACAGACCTGAAAACAGGCAGATTTGAAGAGGGGAGAGTTCCAGAGTCTTCATTAAATTTCCCAGAAACTTTCTACTTGGTATGTGGAAGGTTTTGTTGATGCTCTTCATTACTAAGTTCAAAATAGAAACCCATTATATAGTATGTCATGATAAATTTACTGATCCTTGTTATCTATTGAAAATTGTGGTTGAGACTTTTTGAGGAATGTCTAAAAGTGTGTGGCTGTCTCATCTTAGGCAAGGCAAATAAGTCTTCTGGTTAAAATTCTTGCTGAAATCTTCTGATACTATGGTGGCATTACATGAGCATGTGCTATCTACATTGCAGGCGTACATCTCTTCTTCCTGCTTTGTGGAGTTTGGCGTGCTCTCATCTTGATTCTTGTTTGGATGATTGGTTTGTGTAGCTGTCTCAGTAGAAAACAGATGTATCCTAAAATCATCATTTGTCAGAATAATGATGTTTTAATGTTAAATCAACTTTTACAGGTGTGTTTTGGTTTTTGGTTTTGATTTTACTGTAGAAGGCATTAGATCTATTCACTGCCCTAAAGTAGAACTGGAAATATGGCGACTAGAGTTATAATAGCTGCATAATATATATTAGTTGCCTTATTCCTGGAAACTGGATTCAGGCCTATGGGTTTGTTTTAGACATGCTGCTTTACCACTAAAGTGCTGCACCATATTACGCTGTAAATGTCTGATGAATATTAAAAGCTGAGAACTCGTCTGGCAAAGCACAGTAGTTTTCAAAGAATGAGCTCCCATTGTTGGTTGACTTAATGCTGAGTTTGGGTACAGTTTATGAAGAGGAGATAAATCAGTAAAGATAATGCAGTGCTCTTACTGTAAAAAATACTTTTGTTTTAGCAAAGGCATAACTAGTCATCTCCTTGCTGTTTTGTCTACAGCATTCAAGAGGAGGATTTCACACCATTTTCTAGGGTGGTACATCTGTTCAAGATGTTTATTTTTAAATAGAGCTCTATAATTAGATTTCAAAATGTGTGGGCATGCAGAGGACTAGACAAGATCCCATCACTGTCAAGTGCCCAAGTAGTTTCTCTTGGCAGTCATCTGTTTCCTGTAAATATTTTATCTGTTCATAGATATGGTCTAGGGGCATGAAGTAACTATTGCTTTTTGACAGCATTTAGTAGATCGGTGCCTTTTAGTATAGAAGTGGGGAATAAATTTCTGTTTCCTACTTCTAATGCTGCTGTCTTATGAAGGCATACAGGCAGGTCAAAAAGGAGCTCTTCAAAATTCTTTCTTTGAGGGATATGGAGCCACCAGCTGTTGTGAACCTAATGGAGCTATGCTGGTGCATCTCTGCTTCTGCCTCTGTCAAAAAGCAGTTGTGTGGTGGCACTTCTATAGCAATGTTTTATCTATTTGTAAGGGTTAATAGCACTGTTTGCAGTACTTCTGAAGTTAAATCTTGTAAGTAGCTCGGGGTACCCAAAGGTTTGAATGCTGTTTCAGTATCTCGTGGTGATTCAGTGCACGTAATACCTCATGGCAGCCTTCAGGGAAGAAAGAAATTGAGACTTGTGGTGTCCTAGTTTTTCTTGAGCAGAATGTAAGAGGGTATTCTGCATACTCAAATCTGCCATTAGAATCCAAAATCCTTCAAATAGAAATTAGCTGGCATATTCTCTTGGAGCAGAATCTATCATTATAGAGTGACCAAAGTGTAGTTATACTTTTATTGTGAAATGTGATCGATACTCTTTAAATGGAGCAGGAATTCTAGGCTTGCCTCTATCAGCAGGAGACTGAATCTCTACTTTTCCATTGTAATGCCTAGTATTGTATGTGGAAGGAATTTTTATGGTGAATTTTACAGCACAACCTCTTTGTTGAAGTTGTCTTGAGTTGCTGCTGTTCTCTTCGTTTAAATTGATATTTTTTTACTGCCTTAAAATTTCAATATGATTAATAACATGTTGCCTGATTAATGTAGCATGGATGAAATGGCTAGAGGGCTTTCGTCAAAGCAAAGTTCCTTCCCAAAGTTTTTACTAATAGAGGGATCATAAAACCATTGTATTGCACGATTTGGGGGAGTTTTAATTAGCTTGGCATAAAAGCCAGCATATAAGTTTACTTAGAATTATTGAGATTTAAATAATAAAGCAATTTACAGAAATCTGATTGCTACAGTTGCTGTGCTCTCAAATACAACTTTGAATTGCTCTTACGTCTTTCAAAGTTCAAGAAACACTTACCTGAAATAACGTGGTAACTAAAAGCACTGTGTGTTGACAGACTGGCCCATAACTTCACTGTCAAAATAGTATCACATCAAATCTACCTGAAACAAATGGAACTGTGAGAGACCAATGATAGAACAAGTTATAAAAGGCCCCAAAAACTCTGGTGGTTGGATGTGCTTTGATCTTAAAGATCAAAAAACCACAACAAGCAGTGAAGCTACACAAGTGTACTAATGGAAACATGTTAACTATTCCTAACAGAAAATGGACAAATACTATTTCAGATGAAGCTGTGATTGTTATTAATTTGTATACCATTTGCAAGTGTGTTTTTCTGGTTTATTCTTTTGTCTGGAAGCACTAGTTGGGTTTGTGTACCTCTTTTTTCCCTTTTCCTGTCATGTCTGAGGTTTTTCATCTGGCTTAGAGTGGAAATTCTGTAAGTAAACTTAAATTAGAAAATAACCCTTTAACATGATAATCATGCTTCTGTTTAAACTATAGTTTTTAGCTACTTCTTTATTAAAAACATTACTTCAGTTTTCCATTCCTTCTAGAAATGTAGACTCTAATTCTTCTTTTTCTTACTAAATTGCTATCAGTGTTACTGTATATGCACCTAGATTCAAACTGACAGCAAAGGTTCACTTAGAACAGGTCAGGTAATGTTGACAGACACTGTCACAACAGTGACAGATAATGTTGAGGGGAATCCATTTTTCATTTCGTGACATGTTTGGTTCATAACATAACTTCCTTATAAATGACTTTTGAGGGGAAAAATGATTATATGTGTATTGTATAATGCCCTGTTCAAAGGACATCTTTAATAATACAGTAAAACTTACATTCCCCATAATCTTTTAAATTGTACATACAAATTAGCATCTATAGTTCTGTGGAAAAGAGATCATTTTATGTGTTTTGCTTTTGGCATTACTTGGTTATCACACAGAGGATTTTTACTTTATTGTTAAATTTGCATTGAAAATTAATTCATCGTCCTCAATTTCCTTGAATGTTTTGGTACTGTGTTCTCTTTTTTCCTTTTTTTTTTTCCTTGTGACTATGATAACTGTCTGATGACAGGTGTCCTTTTCTTGTTGAAATGACACTTAATGCTAGAAGAATAGAATTTGAAAAACACTTAAAGGGGGAGGGGGAAGGTGCTACTATTTCACTGAGGTCATAGAAATTTTTTAAAAAGCTGTATTTTTCGCTTCCTATAGTTAATACAATGACACTTGTAATGTTATGACCACAGTGTTTTCTTCCTGCTTAGATAAGTTTGCAATGTGCTACATTAACGGGCACGGCTTGGTTCTTAAAATTGAATACATTTTATAGTTTTTTTTCTCCCCCCCCCCCCCCCCCCCCCCCCCAACTTTGTAGATGCAAAAAAAAAAAAAAATTTTGTTAATGGCCAGAAAGGACTTCAGTCAGGTGTCTAACTTGCTGAATTATCTCATCTAAGGAGAAGGAAAAACTGTGTAACTTAAAGACACTGATGGAATGTTTAGGTGTTATGGACCTTCCTTTTAAATTTAAAGAATAAATGTGTTCTTTTTTTTTTTTTTGCCTTCAGGGACATCATCCTACTCTCATCAAGGTTATGGCTGTGAATCAAAGCTGTATAGCCTTGACCATGGCCATGAGAAACCTCAAGACAAGAAAAAGAAAACCTCTGGCCTTGCCACCCTCAAAAAGAAATTCATTAAGCGTCGGAAATCTAGCCGATCTGCTGATCATGCCAAGCAGATGCGCGAACTTCTCTCAGGCTGGGATGTCAGAGATGTTAATGCATTAGTAGAAGAATATGAAGGGACATCAGCCTTAAAGGAACTTTATCTACAAGCTAACTTGGCAAGACCGGAAGCAAGGACACTACAAAAAGACATGGCTGAACTTTATCAGTACAAATATTGTACTGATGTAGACTTAATATTTCAGGAAACTTGTTTTCCTGTGCATCGTGCGATATTGGCAGCAAGATGTCCATTTTTTAAGACACTGCTTTCTTCCTCACCAGAGTACGGTGCAGAAATAATAATGGATATTAACACAGCTGGCATAGATATGCCTATGTTTTCTGCTTTGTTACACTACCTTTATACGGGCGAGTTTGGGATGGAGGATTCAAGATTCCAAAATGTTGATATCCTTGTGCAGCTTAGTGAAGAATTTGGAACACCAAATTCCTTAGATGTTGACATGCGCGCCCTGTTTGATTACATGTGCTACTACGATGTGGTTCTTAGCTTTTCATCCAACTCTGAATTAGTTGAAACTTTTGGTGGAAGTCAGAACTGTCTAGATGAAGAGCTCAGAGCTCACAAAGCTGTTATTTCGTCACGATCTCCGTTTTTTCGTCACTTGCTGCAGAGGAGGATACGAACTGGTGAAGAAATCACAGACCGAACTCTACGAACTCCAACTCGAATTATATTGGATGAATCTATCATACCAAAAAAATATGCTAAGGTCATTTTGAACTGTATGTATACAGATGTGGTGGACCTCTCAGTTTTGCACTCTAGCCCTTCAGTGGGCAGTTTAAGTGAAGTTCAGGCTCTCGTAGCAGGAAAACTAAACATGACTAGGGCTGAAGAAGCTATGGAGCTTTATCACATAGCACTGTTTTTGGAGTTTAACATGCTTGCACAAGGTATGTAATACTGTCCTTGCTGTAGAATATATGACCTTATTAGAACTTTTTTTAGCTGTTTTGCAGTGTAAGTATGCCTATTGAGTCTTGCTATCAGTGGCTGACAACCCCTTTAAGAAAGGGAATTTATTTTCCATCTATAAGTTGTATATAATGCATCTGTGTTTCCTAGGGGCAGAAGAAAAGCCATATGAGAGCTTTTAACTGTATTGACCATCATTATTGAAGCATGCTGTTTATGTCAAATATGTATAACTGGTCTTGATATTTCTAATCTTTATCTACTTTTATCTATAATCCATTTTTTGGGTGTGACAGGGAGGATACAAGAGATCCTTGTTGAGAGGTGGAAATATTTAGACTTATTCTGAAGTATCCCTGTATGTTGACAAGGCTGTAAACTTGAATGATTATTTCTGTAGTTTGTCAAAGGGAGTACACCAAGCCTGCAATCTTGCTGTTTGAAGGTAAATTTAATGGCTTAATTGCACCAGTCCTAGGTCTTTAATATCTACTTCTTGATGTACAGAACTGAAGGCAGAGGCAGGCAGTATTTTCAGACTTAGTATAGAAAGTTTCACTTCTGTCCATTATTCCTGAAGATCACTCAAATCTTGTTAACATACTTCCTTCACATGGAGGCTGACCAGAGTTATTGCAGTCTCTGGCGAGGTGATCAGTGAACTAATAATACCTCTTGTGGTGGCAGGAGCTTGTTTGCTGTTTCATCTGTTGGTGTTTGAACTATTTAGTGGCCATATTACACATAATAGGATATGATAATTGCCATAATTACCTTGCTGGTGAGTGATGAGAATTTTACTTTTGAGCTAAGGAATGGAGAATGGAATTCATTGAGAACACCAATATAATTTGTTTAAGCTAGTTTAATTTTTTTAAGAAAATAACTTTTTACAGTAGATCTGTATATCCATAACTTCTGGCTATCAAATGAAATTGACAAGATTGAAATCTTTTATATTATAAACTATCAAGTAGACTTCAGTAAAATAGGAAACTTAAGGAGTGGGCAGGAAAAAGCAGGTATAAGCACTGCAGGAAGAGATCATACTTATAATGGGTTCTCCTAATAGTTATATCAAACTGAGTGATGAAGATATGGGAAACTAATCAGAACTATTGTATCTTCTGTAGAGGTTGGTATTAGGAAACTAATTTTCAGATGATGCTGAAAGTTGAAATAATCCTACTGCAATAAAACTGGCAGAAAACAAAGATGATGAGTTTTTTGAGATATGCCACTACAGGAATGTGAATGAGATGTTCATAGCCTCAGGATTACTGAATTGTAGAGCAGCCCAGGTTGGAAGGGGCCTTGAGAGATCATCTGGCCCAAGCTTTTGTTGGAAAGGGAGCCTAGATGAGATTATCTAGTGCCCTGTCCAATCACATCTTGAAAACCTCGAGTGATGGGGACTATACCATGTTCCTGGGGAGGTTGTTCCAGTGATTGTTGTCACTGTAAAAGATGTCTTACATCAAGATGTCTTCTGGTGCAATTTGTACCTGTTGCCCCTTGTTCTCTCCATGTGGCTCCCTGTGAAGAGGGAGCCTCCATCCTCTTTGTAGCTGCCCTTTAGCTACTGAAATACTGTGATGAGGTCCCCCCAAGCCTTCGCTTCTGAAGGAGTTAGATCTTTTCTCCCTGGCTAGCTTCTTCAGCCCTTTGATCATCTTCGTGGCACTCCTTTGGACCCTCTTCAGTTTGTCTGCATCTTTCTTGATTTTGTTGCTGTTCCCCTCTAAGTACACCTAAGAACTTAATGTTGAATGGAATGCAGAAGTGGCAAAATTTTTACTGTAGTTAACTACATTGTTACATTCATTCCTATACAATATTTGCAAGTTTCAGTACTTGAGAACGGGACAGCTTGGTAAATCAGCTGAAAGCAAGAAAGGAAAATAAATTGAAATTAAAACCAGTGATATAAGTATATAGTTTCTCACTTTTGGTGCATGTACATATACAAGTGCTAAAAGGATTTAGTGTGCTCAGGGAATACTAGTGAGGGAATTAAACTGTGGATGAAGCCCTCAGTAAGACACTGAATAATTATGTCTTTTTTTCATAAATGAACAGGGTGTAATTCTTTCCCTCAGATTGGAAACCTAGACTGGAACAACTATGATCTGGAGGTGCTCTGATGAAGCAGTGTAAGTTGTATCAAAGCAGATAAGGAAGGATAGAAGACTTCAAAGGGAAACTTAAGCAGATTTATAGATAGGAAAATGGCTTTTTTTTTTAGGTGCTAGTAAATGCTGAAAACCAGAACTGTTTTATTTGATGCTGAATTTCATTATTTCTGCTCACTCTAAGTTGAGCATGCTTGGATCAGTGTGTCCTAAACCAGCAGTCTTTTCAGTAATGCACTACAGACCAGTTCTGCAGATATTCTTTGAGTCTCAGTGGTAACAAGATCTTAACTTTTCCCAACAGTACCTCTAGGGGAGGGAAAAGAAAGGCAGCAGCAGGAGCTGCACTGGGCTTGCAGCACCTTGGCAGCATGGGGTGGCTGGAACCAGTGAGTGCAGCAGTGTGGGCTCGGTCTTGATGGCCCTCTGGATGAACCAGAGCTGTAGCGTTTTGAGGGGTGGTCTTTGGGAGGAGGTAGAGGGATGCAGTGGCCTTCAGAGGTCTTTTCTTTCCCTGGTAAATCTGTGTCTGACCACGAAAGTGGTGAGCTGTGGGGTGGGGAGGTTGTTCTACACAGGGGAGAAATACAGTAAAATCAGGCAAGGGTTGAAATTTATTATATTAACCAATACTAGCAAATGTAGATTTGGCATCCCTTCAGATACTGAAATTCTAGATGTTAACTTGAACTAATTAGGATTTTATAAATCGGTTCTGTGTTCCCTAGCTACAGGAGAGAGCAGTAAGCAGTCTGTAGAAAATCTGTATATGCCAGTGAAGTCAATATCTAATAGCTTCATGCTCAATTTGCTGAGTTCATGTTTAGGTCATTGGTACTGTGCTGACACTGAAGAATTGTTCTGGTATAATCTTATAATCAAAATTGAAAGGAAGCTTATTTGATCAGGGAAAACTATATGCCTGCACTTGACTAACAGATCACTTAACGATGTATGTGTTTTAGTAGTGACGACTGTTCTTGTTTCGGCACTTAACAGTAACACCATGTCCTCCCTTGTTGTAATACTTAACATGAGGTAGATGAGAGATCTTTGTTTCAGCAGTGTCCCTCCCATTCCCTGATTCGTAGCTAGCATGCTTCTGTGCTGGACACTGTCACTCAAATATCTGACTTCTAGATGTTATGCAGAGCAATGCTAGAAGAGACAGGATTGCATAGGTTGGTGACCACTGAGCAAGCAGTTCTCATGAAATCTTTTAGCTTGGTCCTCTGATAGCACTTTTCTACCCTGTTGTGCTGCAGGTGTCCAGTTTTGCCCAAGTTCTGACCAATCCTGTCAGTTGGCTTTCACAGTAGCTAATGTTTCAAGTTTCTTCTCTAGATTTCCACACCCCCTGGCTCAAGTTTTTTGATTCAGTTCACTCATGCTAGCCAATTGCAAACTTACTAAAGCTTGTCTCCGTGGTTTCCTGGAAAATATTTTGGGCTCATTATATGTAAGTCTGGATACTCTTTCCAACTCATTTTGCTCATTTTTACTCAGTTCTGGCTGGGTATTTGTAACGAAGTGTCAAGTGAAATTGATGTATTTTAAAGCCTTCTGATCAACTGTTTTTATTTTCAACAGATTTTAGTTTGATTTGTCTTCAGGGACCTTTCTAAGTATCCAGATGTTGTAATTTTTCTTCAGTTTCAGCAGATGATTCAGCTTTGACTCTTTCCATGGAAATCTTTCCATTCCTAACACAGCGATACTCCTTTTTCTGACTGTTGTATTTTAATAGATGGTTTCCCTATGATGAAGTCAGTGATAGTATGGGTATATGCTATGAATCTTTACTGTCCAAGTTAACCAAGACTACTTTATTTAGAATTTACTCTGCCTTTAACTTGATTTGTTTCAGCTGGTGGATGTCACTTACCTTCTGAGAGAAACTGAATTGGATCTTTGAATGAACTAATTTGAATAATGAACTAATCAGCAAGCATCTCATCTATAGAGCTGATCTTACTGAAACCTGTTTGTACCTAACAGGACGAAGGCTACTATTAGGGCTGCTGCAGTATTTGTTAACTATCAAAAAGTGAAGTGCTTTCACAGAGGCTGTGAGGATTAGAGCTCTCTCCAGGAGGTTCAAGCACATCCCTTAGTGGCACGTTTCTATGCTCTGCCTGCTTATTTCTACACTCTGCTCCTGCTTTTGTGTCTTCATGCTACCTTGCAGCTCTCTGTCAGCGTTACTGATGCGATTGTTTTAACACATTAACTCACAAGGATGAGATTTAAAATCACTTATCCCTTCCTCTTCTGTAACACAGTTATTAAAACCAGATCAGTTCCCTAGTCCTGTTCATCACGTGTTGTTAAAATAATCCTCCCTTCCGGTCTTACTGTGCTGCCACATCCACTGCTGTTGCAGTGTGACTTCAGGTATCTTAATTTTATTAGATAGCTATATTAAATATATGAATCCTCCTGTGCATCTTGGCCCGTTGCTCACTGTCATGAATAGTTTCACTGAGGTGGTGGTACAATATGTTTTTCTGTTACAGGTTTTTGGATACTGGGACCCTATTAAATAGTTTTGCCTGGGAATCTTTTCTGCCTGCTGATTCCAAAAAGTTTTCTGAAGTAAAATTGACAAAAAAAACCCCTTAATTTCAGACTTTTTGCTTTCCTTTTATTTTTAGGTGTTGACTTTACCCTTGACAAGAATAAGAACTGAGAAACTGTATTTCAAAGCCATATTCAGTAGTGCAGCCTTTGATCTAAAGGCAGATATTGCCTGACATCAAAAGTACCCTTGATCTCAGCAGGACTGAAATGCCAGGAAGCCCACAGTAGCAGTATTAAATACACACAAACGTATTGTGGGAAGATTAGAGCAAGTGTGTCAGTTATAAATTGGTGCAGTAGGAATGCTCAAAGGAGCTAGTCTGGCACTTATAACTCTAAAATAAATGATTAAGTAAATATTAACATAAATCTGACCTATTATCTCCTTATAATCCTTCTCACTTGTACTCAAACCTGAAATTACTGCTTAGGTTTTATATTAGGAAGATGAAGACTGGAGAAAAAAGGAAGTGGAAAAAGATCCTCCTTAGAGCAGTTGCATTCCATGGTTATATGCAAGGATAAAGAATTTGACTGAGTTGTGCAACTGGGCACATAAAATTTGTTTGCACTGTCATAGTTTGCGGAGAAACAGATCTGATTAGTGTTTTCAGGTTTTTCTTTCAGCCACCTGTGTTCTAGGAAGTATACGGCTTAAATACTGAACAGTGATGGCTGGTGACGGTCCCTCTAAACATCAGCTCTTCCTCCCTCAGCCCTTCATTGTTCTCATGTTAAGTTCTTCCCTCTGGTTTGTTATGGTTGAGTTGGCAGCTTTTTGTTTCTGACCACGATTGTGTTCTGTTTAAGCTGGATTAGCTATGCTGCCTGCTGCTGCTGAACGTACTTGGTAAGGCATGCTGAAGCCCAGGCAAGGGCCATTATCAACTGATAGCTGCAAGAAGCCAAAGACGTAGGTGCAGATTTCAGACTTCCTAAATGAATGCGTTTTGCATGTGGCAGGAACAGAAGAGTAAATTAATTTGCATTGTTTGGGAGAGAAAAAATTAAAGAGCTTTTGCCACAAATACCGAATGCTTTAAACATGTAACAATTAGCTTATGTTTCTGGCTAAACTTACAACTTCAGAAATCCAGCTGTTAATATCTTAGAATGTTTAACAGCTTTATAACTGCCATACTGTAAATTAAAATATTTTTAAATAACTCAAGTTGCATTGTTTTTGTCTGCTCCCTAAGTTAATATTTCAAATGGCTGGCTAATATGCTGTATTGGATTCGATGTAACTTACGAGTTTTCACTGTGGAAGGATGGTTAGCATAACACAAAATGCTGCCTGGCCTAACCTTCAGATCATATTTTATTTTTGCTTTAACAGTTAATCTGAAGTGCTATAAAGTCATCAGCTTTGTATTTGAATAAAACAAAAAACACTACATACTTTAACAGTGCCATAATATGCGTACTCTGAATTCAGCCTTTCAAGGATGGGAGTACATGAATGTTTTAAATTTTTGTGCTTAGAACAATCAGGAAGGGATTAAAAATAGCTCAAAAGAGGTACTGAGCTTAGCAATAGACTTCAGCAGTGTTGACCGCTAATGCCTGTTGAGCCCTTTATCTCCAGTGCTATGTAGATCTTTTCTGCAAAACGTTCTCATAGTTTTGTACCTTCACATAACCAAAACTTGTGTGCTTCAGTGTTTTAAAATGTGGAAAATAATGCACCTGCAAGTTACAGGCTTGGCATCAGTTAATAGTTAACTTAATCTCCCTTTAAAGACTTTTTTTTTTTAAACAATTTAGGGAGGAGATGGAGAAGAAAAGCACTTCAAGACAGTAGAAATCTGTAGCAATCCTTTAAGACAGAGAATACGGTGCTTCCAGGAGGCAATAAATGTTAATAAACTTGGAAAGACAGCCTACATCCAGAAGATGGATGTTGAATGAGATCACTTGTTCACAATACAGTTATAGGAAAGTAGGGGATGTTGCAGTTACTGCTTATGTGATAACCAGTTAGAAAGATGTAGTCTGGTTTGTGTGATGTAAGTCTTCAGACTTGCTCTTACTGTATTTGTAACTGATATTTTGCCTACAGCTGTGGAGAACCTAAATTTCTATTGCCATGTCTCAAGTTGTATGAGAAACTTGAATCTGACACAGATATTTGACTGTCAGAAGTGTAGTGCTGCCCTGCCTCTTGCATTAGTCTCCTTTGTTTCTGTTCTCTGTGCTAGCAGTAGGGTTTGTGCTATTGGGGATCTAATGTTGCTGGAAGCAGGATTGACAGAAATTAGTTGACTAAGTCATTGGAGGGCTACCCAAGCACCAGTGTGACAGAAGATCAGGAGATGTTTAGTGTAGGAAGGTAACAATCTGGTTTAACACCACTATACAAGGGGGTTAGCTTCCTTGACTGCTCCCACAGCCTGTGAGTGTGGGCTGCCTCCTAAAGAATCCTTAGCAAGTACAGGACATGTTTGCAGCTTTGGGTCTGTAAGACGTGGGAAAGAGGCTGAACAAATGTTGTCTTCCTTTCTTCCTTTCTCTTCCTGTCAGAAGCTTGGTTAGAGCAGCAAGGGTGCTCATGGATGGGTGAGACAAGTATCTTTGGAACTTCCAAACATGTTGCAGTCCAGACTAGCTACAGGTCATGCCTCTGAACTGTCCTCTACATGCCACTACATTCAAAAAGTATGGTTCCTGATTGCCAGCATGGTCTCCCCTAACGTGACAAATTTAAGAAAACACAGCTTCTAGACTCCAGTTCAGTGTCAAGATGAATTCTTGCTCTTTTTTTTTCTTGGTTCCACTGGTTTGCATAAGTTTAAGGGAAAGGTTTCTACCATAGAATGAGTTAAATCAAGCTAACAATTTTGTAGTAAAAACTCTGATTAATTCCACTTTTGCTAACTGTTGAAGGCGCTTAATTTGTCTTTAGTAGGTCTGTCAACTGTCTTGATAAGATCCCAAGCTACTAGCTAGCATGCCAAACATGGCCTTAAGCTATTTCTGTTTGGAAGGACTGTGAAACTGCGTTTGAGAGAGAACTGGGGAAGCAGAAAGGACATGTTTGTAGGCAGGACCTGTTGGTATCCAGCAAAAGGAGTGCATGGAATAGCCTCATTTGTCCAAAATGTGATAGTCATCTCACTTCTTTAGACTCTTAAGTTGAATCTCTGAAAGATACCAGTGGTCACAGAAGCTTGTGGTAGAGCACTTTGGGGCACTGCAAACGGATCTAGGAAAGGCACTTGCTGCCTGAATATTGTAAAATAGTATTTGTAGGAGAAAAATGCTCTATTTCACTGTGAAGAACAATATTGTGGCTATTAGGTGACTGCATTTTTTTTTTGTCAAGTGGCTGATTGTTAAAGCAAAAAAAAAAGACTTGTGCCAAAGAAGAAAAGAAATAGGATTCCTTCCACAGCTAGAATTGGGTTGCCCCAATTTATTTAGATGCTCAGAAAACACTTTAATTATTACCTTATGCTTACTTTGGAAGAAATACTTTTAATAATCCTGCAGTTCTGACACATTGCTAAAACTAGTTGGGAAAAGTACTGTTTCATTTGCTAGGCATCCTAAATGAGTAGTTGTGCAATATTTGGACTTGACAAAAGAACTGGGTCTGAGCTGATGCTCTCTTTCTATAAATCAGTGTTGCTTGGATCTTTGGAACTGCATTTCCTACAGAAATGTAGTTTTCTGTCTTTGTAGGGCAGGTATCCTTATTGTTTAAAAAATAAATGTTAGATGAAATACTGTGAACGTCATTCACTTTGCAATAAGTCTCTGCTCCTACAGTTTGAGTTTCCTTGTGACTGATTTCAGTGAGTGGGTTTACATACTGCCTTTGAAATGGAGCAGTCCTTATGTGTAATCTTGAGACTTCAGGGGGATGTAATCATCTGCTGAAGTCAGCTTGCATGCAAACAGAATAATTGCATGCACAAAGTTGTGTTGGGATTTAGCAGGGCAAGACTTAGTGCAACACAACAGATGACCCTAAAGAACTGTTTGGAACAGGGAACCCAGGGAAGCAAACTCCTCTTTTAAGCATACTGCAGCTAGTCATGGTTAGCTTTCATTTGCCGTACCAGGTTTGCTGCTAACTTAACATTCTCCTTTTTTGAGCCCCAAAAGGGAAGATAAGAGGGATTCATACAGCAAAGTTAAATACAGTATCAGCTGTTAACTATGTCGGTAAAAATGGATCCTGAAGTGGAAAGCTTCAGACTTCATTTACTCATATTTCTAAGATCCGGTGAAGTATTTTGAGCTTTTTTTAAGGTAGGGTTTGAGTTTTTTAAACACTTTTTCAGATTCTTAACTAGAATTCTTTTAAGACTTTAGAGTGAGGTTTATCCTTCAGGCTTCTGGGAATTCCTCCATCTAGAGGGGGCAGTTTCTCTAACCTGTACCAAAAGCCAAGGAGTGTGTTTCAGAGCAGTTCTCATCCTCTGCTCTGATCTGTACCAGCAGTGATCAGGCTGATGTTCCAAGAGCCTCCAACCAATCTTTGCTGCATGTTCGCTGCTCACTTTAGTCCTCACCATGCAGTTTAGAGGTCAGTATCTATAGTAAGGCATCTGTTCTTACTTGTAGTAGTAGTAACAATATGTAACCTAATGGTAATAGGTAGCTCTAAGAAGTGTCCTATTACTTCAGTAGTGGTAAAGGACAAAGCAGGTGCGTTGAAACATGAATCAAGACTTACCTGCTTGTCATAAGCAAATGGAGAGTCTAACTTGAGATAAACAGCGTAATGCTGCCTTTAACGCATCGTTTAAAAACCTGTATGCTTTTGCTAGCCCTTCTGTCAGTGGCTGCACTGATATAGTCTTTCTTCTCTCAGGTGAATCAAGCATGTGAAAAACAAATCATCCAAGTGCTTGCTGAAAGTTTAAGTATGAACTGGTATAAAATTTAAAGCTGTTGGGGGGACAACCATTCCCATAAATTCCTATAGAAAATAAATAAAAATTGTTTCTAAACCTACGTATACATTCAGACATACTCCTGGAGATTGCTGCAAATGTTCTCACTGAGCACTGACTGTATTTTTTTTTTATACTTAAATTTAGAAAATTTTTATGGTGGAATATTGTTCTCATAATTAACATGCTGGCTTTTTTATAGTATTAAGTAGAAATGTGTGTGTTTAATAAGACATGTAAATTTATAACCTGTGTTGTGTTTAAACTGTTGCTTTCTAGTACCTTCTTCTTTACCTTACTGTTTTAAGTTTCCCTTTTCAGTGACTTTGCTCCTAAGTAGTAGTTCCTTTGACAGATACCCTTCTACCTGAAGTAGCATGTTCACTTGTTACTGTGTACTCCTTAATAACTTATCCTTCACATTATTAGTTGCAACAGAAATGGAATCAATGCTTATATTCTGTATGCTGGCCTATGTAGAAAAGTAAGATTTTCCTTTAATTCTATTAATTGCTGCTAGTGTCTTACATGTATGCAACCAGTTCAAAAACATGTAGCATCAGGACAGCGTCTTTGATCTTTGTCTTGACAAATGTTAAGATTACTGTGCTAAACGCTTTCTTACTCAGCGTAGTCCAAGAGTTCAGTAACAAGATAAAGTTCTCTAAACAACTGGCAAAATTAGTTTTTAAATATCCTTGAAACTGAGAGAAAAATGATGATGTATAAAAAGTAAAATAATTGCAGTGTAAGCATTCTGCTCTGAACTGTCCGGGGACCCCTCATTGGCATAAGCACAGCTGTAATTTTGTGGCTGTAGTGGGTTGAGACTGGAATGTATAATTCTAGAATAGGATTTTTTTTCTTTAAATTACTATCTTGTAGTACAAATAGAAATAGTATTCTATATATGTAAACCAGATGTACAAATGAAATCAGCAAAGTGCTGTTGGAGACTTCAAGTTATCAACATCGTGGTACCATCAGTCTTAACTTGATAACCCCAAGTGCCCATGTCTTCAGCCCTCTCACAGTTTGTCTCCCCTCATTTATTTGAAATCTGCTCCATCTCCCTTCAGGAGACTTAAATATTCCATCTCTTCCTCAGAAGACATGTACTCTGTGAAAGAGTAAATCCTAATGCAGCAGTGGGTACGAAGAAACTGTAGCAGACTCACCACGAGTCAGAAAACCTGCCTCTTGGATGCTTCACTTTCTGCTTCCCTATCAGAGGTGTTCCCTGTCCTGGCACCCTCTGTGAGGCCAGGATGGTGGCCTAGAGCAAGTAACCGCTGCTTCCTGCCTTCTCTGTGAGTCAGAAAATGAGGCTTTGCTGCCCTCATTCTGTGCTGAGCAGCTGAGTACCAACAATATGTCACAGCTTTTGCGCTCCTCTGCATGCTCTGTCTCAGGAAGGTCCATGTACGAAGTGATACAGACAAAAATCACACCTCTGTTGCGGTTTATAGGCTTCTATTAATCTGCTGCAAACAATAGTGACTCAGATTCAAATCTGCAACTTTAAAATGTGTTAAACAGTCAGATAATGTATATTAACCGAAGGAGGATCTAGTAGGGCTGAACTAGCTTTCCAGTTGTTCATCCAGGCACGCCAGCAGACATGATGTTTCAGTGCCTTTAAAACGTAAGTGTCTGTATAGTTGGAATCCTAAATCACAATTAAAATTATTACAGTTTCAGTCAGCATTTAACCCCATTTGCAACCTTGGTCTATAGGGCACTTCTGGTTTTACTGTCACTGGGCGTCATATAACTCTGTATATGACATCTGTAACGACATCACTGATTTTTGCTTTTATTTCCTAGGCTGTGAAGATATCATTGCTGAGAGCATCTCACTAGACACCTTAATTGCCATTCTGAAGTGGAGCTCTCAGCCGTACGGTTCCAAGTGGGTACATCGTCAAGCGCTACATTTCCTCTGTGAGGAGTTTACCCAGGTCATGACTTCAGATGTCTTCTATGAACTCAGCAAGGACCACCTGCTCACAGCTATTCAGTCTGACTATTTGCAGGTAACCTGCAATGCAGAATACAGCTGGTCCTGCTTGAAGCAGGATACATTATACCATTGCTAGGAGTAGCTCATTTTGAATTGTAGGCAAGATTGGGTTTGTAAGCACACTAAGCATTCCTTTCATGAAATGTAAAAAGTGAAACTGAAGTAGTGATTAAAAAACCTATTTTGTTCTTGGCTTGTAACACAACCCAAACTGGTATGCTAGAAGCCTAATAATAGTTTAGAAATGGCTGCAAATTATTTTAAACAAAGCATTTCTGAACCTAACGTTTGCCTTGCATATTTAAGTGTTTTATAAAATGATGTGGTGGTGGTAGTAGTTTTGCTGTAACAATGTACATCCTAGTTGGGGGCAGTGGGAGCTAATAAACTCGTAATTGTTCAGAATGTTTCATTTATTTTTCGGGGGGAGACATAAAAATACCTTTGCTGACAAGTATTGCAGAATTTCTTTTTTTTTGTGACTTCAGTGACTGTGATTTTTAGGGAGAGGAAACCATACTGACTAAGAGGAAGCCTGTGGATTTTTGCTGCCATTTCTCTTCAGGGGAGATACCTGTATAATGATCACCAGCCTTTTTGTAGCTTAAAGATGACTGGATTATTATTTTTAATTGTATTCGTCCCAGTCTTATGTTCTTTAAAGCATAAAGTGTTAGAGATTAAAGTGATTTTTTTAAAAAAAGTTTTGTTTACTTCAAACACTTCAGTAATTATAGTAACAATGCTGTTGATCTTCCACGAGAGTGTGTATGACTAAGTTTGCTACTTCAATTTTTCAGTCCATGATTTCTTCCTCTGAAAATACTGAGTGGTTAGCACGTGTATATAAGTATGAACAAAGAAAAGTTGTTTTGTTTATGGTATTACCGAAAATCTTTCTCTTCACCGAGATTATAATTTAGTTGATCACTTTCATAGCTTTCCAGGCTGTGCAGATGCTGAACTTGTAATGTTGAACAAGAGATCAAAACACCCAGTGTTAGAACTGCCCCTTTTAATTAACTTTCATCATTCAAATTTAATACCTGTAAGTTTTTATGCTAGACAAATTTTTTTCTTCTGTAGAAAACTTCTTCCTTTTCTGAGGCATTCAGTAAGTGACATGAATCTAGAAATCATGGTGGTGATGTACCAGTAGTACTACCTTAAAATATTTGGAGGAAGTGGTATAGCAGATCATAAAGTATAAATACCTTGTTCTTGGTATAGTTGTGTTTCTTTATAGCTGTAAAAGCCCTCTGTATGTAATTTTTTGTGTGTGTGACATTAAACTAAGCATATACAGATTGCTGACCTTCTCTTTCTACCAGGCAAGTGAACAAGATATTCTTAAATATCTGATTAAATGGGGAGAACACCAGTTGATGAAGAGAATAGCAGATCGAGGTAAAGATCCTTTAAACCACACAGTATTAAACCGAATAAACCAAAATGCATGGAAGTTCTTTTTTGTGGGTAATCTGTAACTTAAGGAAAACTAATCTACTTTGTTCATAGTATGGTCAAAACTAAACAAATGCAGCTTTTGTTCTCTAAAAAATGAGAATGTGGGCATTCTGAGGGAGCTTGGGTTTTCTAGCCTCAAGAAGAAAAGGCTTAGGGGGGATCTTAGCAGATACTATAAATATCTAATGGCAGGAAGCAGAGAAAATAGAGCCACACTCTTCTCTTTGCATCCAGGATAGGATGAAAGGCCATGAGGCATTAACTGAAATACAGGAAATTCTGTTTAAACACAAGAAACTGAATATGATCAGACGCTGGAACAGGTTGCCCAGAATAGCCATGAGGCCTCCATCCTTGGAGGTATTCAAAGCCCAACTGGATGTAGTCATGGGCAACCTGCTCTGCACTGCCTGGGGAGGTGTGGGGAGAGGGCGGTGGTTGTGGCTGGATGAAACTTCTAGAGGTCTTTTCAATCTATCGAAAATTCAAATTTTTAAGTCTAGTTGATTTCCTGTTGTCTCAGAATTATTTTTCTCGCTACTAATTCATCAAATAAAAAACCCCTGCAGTATCTGTTACTTTTCTGTGCTCGTGAAGGCTTCTCACAGTAGTCTTATTCTTAGTTTACTGTGTCAACCTTTCACTTCAGTTTGAGTATGTTTCTCCCACACAAATCTGTGGTAGTGAGGAACAAGCCATCAAGTGGCATCAGTGTTTTTCCTAAAGTATATGTAAATGTGTTTTTATTAGCTCAGATGCATATTATTGCTACAGTGGTAACTTCAAGGGCAATCTCACATGTATTGGCTGTGGGAAGTAGTTTAAATATATATTTCCCAAGTAAATGTAAGTAGCTTCTAGTTCATCCCCACCACAAAGTGTCAATCATAGTACAACAAGAGGAACAGAAAGGGAAGAGAACCTGCCTGTGTGAAAACAGCAGTGCTAGTGTGGCTACTGTCCTTGGAGGGCTGGCCATGTTTTTGAAATCCACTGTTATGGCTTGCGGTACAACTGCTTTGTCATGAACATGTTGTATGAAATGCAACAAAAAGTCAGTTAAAGTATGTTCTTTTAGTGACCCAAGTATTAACCTTCTGTCTTCAAAACAAGGTTTTCTAAGTGTTTGTCTTAAGGCACATTGGAATGTAACGGAGCCAGAAAAACAGTAACAGCCCTGAATTGGGGGAGAAACTGCTCATTAGAAGTAATTTTGTGGCTTCCTGGTCTGTGGTGTTCATTAAGTAAACAGCTCAGTTCTCTTTTTTGGGGTCATCAGATAACATAAGCAAAAGCAGAAATAAGAGCTACGGCAAATTCTGTCAGATTAGGGCCAAATTTAGTCTAGTAATTTGGTCTAAATTCCTCAGTGATGTTCCTGATTTTTGCAGCTCTGAATATGTGACAGTGTCAATCAAATACCAGAAAGCATTAGAAATTTTAATGGGCTGTGGCCTAAACTTGAGCTGCCTGATCTGAAGGGAGGATGGCTCTGTTTGACAGGTTTCCTCAGAGTGAAGCTAGTCAAATTCAGGTTGGGCACAATACCTAAAATGCAGGTGCAGGTGGTTAACTGCGGAGGGAGAATGACCTGAGTGTGTCATACGTTGTCATCTTGCAATCTCTAGGAAGATACGCACTCCTGGCATGAATAGGTATTTTGTGACCATGAGAGGAATTTGAATGGGTCTGACACAGTTGTCAGTAAGGTGGGTTACACAAGGAGGCTAGAATAATTTATCCCAGTGGACTCTTAAGCCTTAATTTGAAGAAGAAAAATCTGATAACTGCTGGGGAAAGGGAGAGGACCTGCAGGAGAGAGTCCTTGGGGAAACTGCTAGCAGGGAGACACAGATGTTTTCATAGCATAGCTCTTGGTAGAGCCTTATAAACATCTACCCCAAACACTATTTTTGTATTTTCTCCCTGGCTTACAGTTTGAAACTGACAGCTGTGCAAATGACCCATGCTTGTATAAAGGGAACATGTCTGTATGGGTGCTTCATAGCAGATTATGAAATAGTTTTGTGGAACAATGCTGATAAGCACTGTTGATTTAAAATTAGAATTTTCTTTCCTTTTCTATAACTTCCTATAAGCCTTGTAACTCCCGCTTTCCTATTTAAACTTTTTGATGTAAACTTAGTATTTCTTATTCCTTCCCACAGAGCCTAATTTACTCAGTGGTACTGCTCACAGTGTGAACAAAAGAGGTGTGAAGAGGAGAGATCTTGACATTGAGGAGCTGAGAGAGATCCTGTCTCCACTTTTACCTTTTGTCCGCATTGAGCACATCTTACCCATGAATAGTGAAGTACTGAGTGATGCGGTAAGTCAGTAGTCTCATACAAATACTATCTCTGGGTTCTTTGTACTTCAGATTCTACAGTGTTCAGGTTTGGTTTGGTTTGATTTGTTGGGGGTTTTTTTAAGGATTAGCTCCTAAAATGTTATCGCTCAGAGTAATGCATGTATAACTCTTCTTCTGGTGAATTTTTCTGTTCTTTAAATCTATCAGAAGGCTAAAGAAAAATCAGTGGTGTAAGGATTCAGTGTAAGAAATGCATTTCTTGCAAGGTTTTCCCATATTTAAAAAAACCATAAAACTCTTTCTTGATTCTTAAAGATGAAGAGGGGCCTGATTAGTACTCCTCCTTCAGACATGCTACCAACATCAGAAGGTGGAAAGTCAAATGCCTGGCTGCGACAAAAAAATGCTGGAATATATGTGCGGCCAAGACTGTTCTCACCATATGTGGAGGAGGCTAAGGTAATAATCATTAACAACACTTGACTATTGTTAAATTGGAGTCATCAGGGGGTTCTGTAAACAGGGAAAGATTTTTGGTATGTTTTGTCTCTCTTTGCATGTACTGGCCTAAAATACTAACATTTTCAATTTAACAAGACTTACAAGATTGATCATCAGGCTCAAGTCTCTAGAACTGGTCAGAAAAATTTCAACAAAATTTTTTTTTGTCGAAATTGAAATGTTTGCGAGACAGATCTTGATGAAATTCCACCGGAAACAAAGCAGCGTTCTGAGGGAAACCTCCCTGGTTTCCAGCCAGTTTGCCGGCCCAGCTCCTCGGCAGCCCTCCTGGCAGGCGGATGGCAAGGTGAGAGCCTGAGAGTCCCAGTTTGCAGCTAGTCAGCAACCTTTGTGCCAGGTCTTTCAGGCTCCCCAGCTCCCACTAGAGCTGGGTGGAGAACTACTATTCCACTCGGCAGAGGACTCTGATATTTCATCTTCCTGTTTGAATCAGAACATATACAAAACTCTTTTGATCCTCCGCAAAATGGAATATCTTGTGTCCAATTTGACTGAAGTCCTTTGTGTCCCACTCAGGCAGCAGCTTCCCTATTTAATATCTTGCATGAGGACTGTCAAACTGAAGATCTTGTAGCATCTCTGATGGTGATGTTTGGTGGCAGGTTGGAGATGGCTCTGTGGGGCAGGAACGTGCCATCTTCTGTTTAACAGAATGGGAGCCTTGTAGGTCGCTTACTAATGCTACCACTTAAGACAGCTCTGACTTAAGTCTAGAGCTTGTGAGTCCCAGCAGTGCAGCTGACTGCAGAACAAGAGGATTAAGTGAAGCTGTGCACATCCGCATCGCCTACAAACTCTGACTGCTACTCTGGTGAATTCAGAGCTTTGCCCTGTGCCTAAGAAAGAAAATATTTTCTAAGGGTATAAGTTGTTGACATCCTCTTTGAGGGGAGGGGAGAAATAAAACTACTTTGCATTTTGGGCACAAAGGTTAGAGAGCACCAGGTGGCACTGAAGCAGCAAAGCGAGACTAGCCAGTTAAAATTTTGTCTTTGTATCTTGGATTGTTAAAACTAACAAAAATGTGTTAAAGAACGTGATAAAAGCTTTGACTCTCTTAGTTTTCAGGTACTTGATGTGGGAGTGCTTTAGTAGTAATCTTACAGTAAAAAGTGCATTCTAAATTTTTTTCCTCCCTGTCAGGATTCCTATTTGTTTCTATTAGTTTCATATTATGCTGTTAATATTTTTAAAAGCATCGTTAGCTGTTTAACCTTAGAGGGAGGACTCTCATTATCTGGTAACTATACTCCTATTCATTGTTTAATTATTGTGAAATGCAAAACTTGAGGATGAGTGATTTCTGATTATTTTTTTTACTCCCCTGTTAGCCTCCCATTTTTTTGAAATAAATCCATTTAACGTTAAATGAGAATCTTAAAAGGGTATGCATAAATCCCTTTCTATTCTTTAAGACATCTGAAAGGAAACATGTTTCATCTTCAGACTAGTGCCTTCTACTCAGCAGCACAGAGTTGAGACCTGTAGGCAGTAATTGTCTGAGGCAGAGCCCAGAAGGTCTGGCCTCGAGAAGGTTAATTCTAATCTGACAGGTATAAAATAAACAAAGCAACCTTCCCAAACTTTATTCACCTGCCTGCTCTTAGATCTGAAACTCAGCTCTGATCATGACTGAAAAATGGAATAGAGAATGCTGTGGAAAAGCCAAATACTATTTGGGACCTGGAAAAGTTATGGTTTAGACATTGCTAGACTTGTGTCCTCGAGACTGCGTTTGCAGCAGGTCCTGGTGGGTATGTGTATGCAGTGCCTTCACGAGGGCTCTAATGGCTGTCGTTGCAGTCAGTACTGGATGAGATGATGGTGGAACAAACCGATCTCGTTCGTTTGCGGATGGTCCGAATGTCCAATGTGCCCGACACCCTTTACATGGTGAACAACGCGGTCCCGCAGTGCTGTCATATGATTACCCACCAGCAAGTTAGCACTAACCAGTCCAGTCCTCCTTCAGTTATAGCCAATGAGATCCCAGGTAAGGCTGCGAGATCACTTGCAATGCCGATTACTCTCGTGTGAGTGGATGGGGGGGCTTGGGGCTGGGGAGAGTGAATGTGAATTACTGAATATTATCATTTCCTTGGATACTCTCCAAGGTACTGCACCATTTGGGCTTCTTCCCACCCAGCAGTAGTCCCTTTTGCTTTAGTCTACTCTGAAGACATTAACTATTTTTGGATGCCATAGTAAATAGTTAGAAAATAAGCTACTGGTATTTTAACCTGCTTCAGCTGAGCATTTTGAAAAACCTTGGACTGGTTAAAATTAACTGTAGAACACTTGTTGAAGCCTGGCTCTCTGTTCTCAGAGTGGTTCTCTGTTTTCTATGAACAGTTGTCCAAGATGGGTGAGATCCAGAAGGCTGTAAAATGGCAAAATACTGATTTCTTTTAAAAACAAAATCAGGGGAGCATAACTTGTAGGGCAGTCAGCCTAACTCAGTTTGCCAGAAAAATATTGGAAGTAGGCAGTCAACTCACACTTTTCTTCAGTTTATGAAATCCACTTCAGCTTTTGAACACAAACCAGCTTTCATTCCTTGTGTGGCAGAGTAAGTTTTCATAGGTGGGAGTAGATACGGTCTGTCTTGACTTCAGGATACTTGGTGTGACATTCCCCATAGGCAAGCCAGGGAAATACAGTCATAAAACTCCTGTAACATATTTTGTCATTTATGCATTTGATCTTTTGGTGTCAAACTGGGAGAACGTATCAGGTGGGATTCCCAAAGCATCTAGTTCTTCCCACCTTTCCCTTGTCCCATTTAACACTCAGTGTGCATAGAGAATACACTGTCAAAACTTATAGCTGATGACAAGTTGGGAGGGTCAGTAGATGTTTTGGAGGGCAGGATTAGATAGCGAAATGGCCAAGATTAAATTTAAATTCAGTGAAGAAAGTGGGAAACGTGCTTATGTAGGTGTAGCCAGCTGTGAGCATACAGGATGGCTGAAGAAAGCTCTGTGGAGAAAAACTTGAAAGTCAACATTATAGAATTCCATAATGAGCAACTGTCATGCTAAAATACAAAACCAAATGTGCCACAAGCCATGTGAAGTAATTTGGTCTCAGGTGGAGCATTGTGTAAACAGCCATACTGGGTCAGGTCAAGGATTTGTCTGTCTAGTCTGGTATCCTTATTCCAGCAGTTGCCAGAAGTGAGTGCATAAGGAAAGTGTAGCAGTAAAAGCACATAAAATAATTGCCTGTAAAATTATGTGTGCTCTTCTACCATTTGCAGGTCAGAGACGTCCTGTGGTGCATAGTGTTTCTGTGCAGTTAGTAATTTTAAATGCACTTTTAATCCATGAGCTTATGCAGTCCTTCATTAAACTTGCATAAACTTTTGGCATCCATTTTTAGATCAAAGTACCATATTTCAGTAGATATGTATCAGTTTAGGAGTCTGTAGAAAAGCAATAAAGAAGACATGCCACCAAAGAAAGTCATCTTCCCTCCACCGCTCCCTGCTTACCATTTTATAAGCTCTTCGTATATCAGTTACGTTTCCCTTCAGTCAACTATGTTGAAAGGAAGTAGATAAACTATGCTTACAGATGCTAGAGCCAGGACAAAACCAGTAAGTTTAAATTGCTGCAAGAGAATTTAAGTTGAGGTGTTAGGAAGATTTGAAACACTGTTTAGTTAAACACTGCAGTAAGTTTTCTAGAAAGGTTTGTGGAATAGTTTCGATGTATTTGTTTCTTGTGATTTGGGAAGAGACTTGATAAAGCCTAAAAGGAGCTTCTGAAAACTTCTGTAATTTGATGGAAGTATTAATTGTTTGGTTAGAAATTCACAGCTGTGGCATCTCAGCAGTACATTACAGTACTCGAACTTTTTCCCCCCTCCACAGAAAAGCATTAATATACTCACCATGAATTGAATGTAAAGTATTTCATCATAAGGTGTGACTTTGATAACACCTTGCTCGATCTTCATTTCCAAAGAAATTGAGAAATTAAATGGGTTCTCAAAGGTCTCCAATGTTTTGCAAAAGTTCTCGTGTTCTGAAAAAAAATCTGGCTCTGTTGGCAAGCATGAGACATCTTACCCAGTCTGAAACTCCACTACAGCTTGGTTCTCTACAGTGTAGGAATTATTGCCAGCCCTTTGATTTGAGCTTGGATATGAACTCGGAGCCTGGCCGCTAGTTGGAGGACAGGTATTGTGTCCTGGTAACTGCCTGCTTTGCTTAGTTCTGTAATTAGGCAAAAGAATTGATTGTTTTGCCCAGTGCCTTGTGCTCAGAAGGGTAGATGGAGCCCAGTTAATTTGAGCAGGTTCAGGCATGTACCAAACCCATAACTTGTACAGGAATCCATCCCAAAGCACAGATGGAGCAGAGTAACTGCCAGAGGGAGAGCTAGGCAACATCGCCTCCATGCCCCTTAGGCAGGGCTCTTAGAACAGGGTTTACTTTATGGCTTAGGTGTTCTCCATCTGTCACTTGCATTTTGCTTGTACCCACTGCCCGTGGACTGTATTTGCATAAATGCTATTGGCAGCATGTCTTAGTGCTGTTCTTGCAGGGCTGTTGTAAAATGAGTTCAACCTCTGCTGAGGTCTGTTCTACTTTGAGGCTAGAGTCTGCAGGTAACTGGGTTTCCTTGGGTATTTTCCAGTTTCAGTTTGAATTAAAAATCCTGCAACTGACTTGACAGAACTGTATTTTTTTATATACATAATCTCTCTTCCATGTGTTTTACATGAATAATAGTAAAAAACCAAAAAACCTGAGTTTGAGAAGATAGCTTCTTAATGAAAAACTTAGATTATTTTTATGCCTCCTACTTCGGAGAACTTCTCTAAAATCCTTTTTTTCAGTGTTAGCAAAATGTGGGTTGTAGCTAAACATCTGGCTGCTAAACCAGGATTTTTCAGAACAGTTGAACTGTGTGGAGGGTAGCATGGAGGACTTACTTCCAGGCCTTGTGGATAAAATTGATTTTTTTTTTTTTTTTTTTTAAATTTTCCTAGTACAGGAACTTAGTGGGCAGGGGGGAATATTTTGCACTACTTACACTTACCCTTCATGTACCAATGTAAACTTTGTGAAATTGGGACCAGTTGTAATTGCATGGTGTTGGGTTTTCTTCTCTGTAATGCAAATGCCTTTTCACACTGTTCTTGCTGTCTGATCCATTTAATTTTTATGAGCTTTCATTATGGACATCTGGTCATGGTAATATATAACACTTGTGAAGCTGATAAAGGATCAGATGCCAGGACTTAACGTATTCAGAGATCTGGATTTGTCTTCTCTTATGCACATTTTCCTGAGGACAGAAAGACCACAGAGAAATACCGTTCACTGTCAAACAGCATCAAGAAGTGGCATGAGAAAGTTCTGCAACAGGATAAATACCCCAAATTATACATGATTTCCTTTTGGAAAGGTTTTTTTAAAATTATTTCAATATGACTGCATAAAACAACATAATTTTAACAGGTTTATGTTGGCTTACAGTTTGTGTAATTTTTTTAGAATGCTCTTTCTGTAGTTACATACTCATATTATGGTCTTGTGATTATAGAATTCCACTAGAATTATGAAGTGCATGCCAGAAAAAATCAATGAGTTCTTGGCCTGTAGAATTCATGAGGGAACATTTAGTTGTTATTTAAGATATCCTGCCCCCACCTCAAATCATGAAATTCCTGCATCATAAGGGATTTACAAAGAAGGCTGTATTTGTGGCTCATTCTAGCAGAAGCTGGAAAAATGGCATATGTCTTTACCATTTGTATGATATGTGTGTTATTCCATGTGGCTTAATGATGCTCCAAGGAACATGTGTAAGTCGAACTGTTCTTGGCAGAATGCTGCTTAAAAAAAAAAAAGCCAAGTCAGCCTGGTGTTAGATTTTTTTTTTTCCTTCAGAATTAAATCTAACTATTGCAATCCAACTTACTGTCTCACAGTTCAAAGAGTAATGTCTATTATCCCCATTCCGTTCTGTTACCCCTCCAGTTCCCAATCTCCTCGTTGTAAAAGAGATGATCAAACGGCTGCAGGAGCTGCGTCATACTGAGCAGGTGCAAAGAGCATATGCTCTTAATTGTGGAGAAGGTGCCACAGTCAGTTATGAGATTCAGATTCGTGTGCTGCGGGAATTCGGACTTTCTGATGCTGCTGCTGAGCTTTTGCAGGTATGAAAAATTGTTGTATAAGACCACAGATGCTTTGATTCTGTTCTGCTTGTGAATCGACTTGAATGTGTAATCTGCAATAAGAGACCTACTTTGTGTGTGCACATGCAGGTGCAAAAATGCTTTGAAATGTCTGCATAACTTCAGAACTGTCTAGGTGCAAATGACAGTGAGACTGTTGCATTTGATGTATGTGATTTTTATAAATGTGTAAGTGCAATGTGTAAATATTTTTCTCAAGAGCTGTTGCCATTCAGGGTGCTCTTACTGCCACAGATTTTGGGGACAAAAAAAATCTGCCAAAGAGGCAGGTGATGAGAATAGTCAAACCATAACTAGAAATCTAGATTATGATTTATTCTTGAATCAGGGAGAAAAGTCGGGAGTAATACAGTAGAGCTGCACAGTACGTATCAGGTCTGGGAAACTGGAAATCCCACTTACGCTTGTATACTGCTGTTAAAGCAAAAATGCATTTATTGGTCAACTTAATCACACAGTGAATATGATGCTTCTTGTCTTGTTTTTAAAAGAAAGCTTTATTCTCTGGTAGCTGTAATCACCTCAGGTGTTAGTGTGGATTTAGGTGGCACAGCAGATTTCTAGTTCCAATGTGTGTTAGCCTATGAGATTTTTCTAGATGACTTCCTACTGTGTCTTGCTACATGCTGGCTTTTTCCTTTGCAGAATCCTCACAAATTCTTTCCTGATGAGCGATTTGGGGACGAAAGCCCACTCCTGACAATGAGACAGTCTGGACGATGTCGTGTTAACAGCACTCCCACTGCAGAAACCATGTTTACAGAACTGGACTCTTTTGTGGCCTTCCATCCACCATTGCCCCCTCCTCCACCCCCATACCACCCACCAGCAACTCCTATTCATAACCAGTTCAAAGTGGGCTGGAAACAAAGGGTGCCAAGTCAACATCCCTCGCGTTCCTTTTCTTACCCATGTAATCACTCGCTGTTCCACTCCCGAACCGCTCCCAAAGCTGCACCGCCTGTCTACTTGCCCAGTGTTAAAGCAGCACCCCCTGATTGCACTAACACTACAGGTCTGGGGAGACAGACCGTGGCTGCAGCAGCAGCAGTCATGGCAGCTGAGAAACAAGTAGTAAGTATTATGATTTCTCCTCTTCTCCCTGTCTCTGGCCACTCAAAGTAGCTTATAGAGGGGGGCTGGAGAGAATTCTTATGATGAAGTAACTTGGCTTTGTTAAATAAAAGAGCATCTTCATTGGTTAGGGGAAGAATTTTCTATCAAACTGGCTGTCAGTATTGTGCATCCCAAAGGTGTTTCCTAATCCCTTGGAGAATGAATGTTCCAGGGGCAGGAGCATTTTGGAGGGGCAAGTGGGACTCATAAATCTTCTGAAATAATAGTTTGCTCTATATCAAAACAAAGCAGAAGTCAACTTCAGTAATGGACTGCATGCTATAATTCATGGATAGAAATAGTGATGCTATTTTGGCTATTCACAAGTAAGTAGTCCTGAAGTAAACAGACAGATGTGTATAAAGGAACCTGTGGAGAAAGTGAAGGCCTTACAGCTGTGAACAAGATTGTAAAATGAATAGGCAAGCAGAAATTGGTAATTCAAATATCAAGGGATTTGTTACAGCATTTAAAGACAATTATTATAGTTGCTGAACTACAATATGATGCAATGAAAGCAATGAACTATAACATACTGGACAAAGACATAGCTTTCTGAAGTTGGTGAAATGATGAACAAAGAATTTGTTGATTTATTTCTGCAGTGAAAAAAACTGTTTCAGTGCACAGTTGTCATACTGGAAACCTGCTCTTTAGGTGCAGATTTGCTCTGGAGTTCTGAATAGAAGCATGGATTTTTATTTTTAAATTTTTTTTTTCCTTTAGCAATTGGCCTACATATATTGCACTCCTTTTTATATTTTAGGTTAAAATAGCTTCAAATCAGAGTTGTTTGCCATTGTTTGTTCAAGGGTGGGTTTTGTAGCATGTCTCTCTCTTGATCAGTACTAACTTCATTAAGAAAACCAAATAGTGATCTTTTTCACAGTTGAAATATTTCTGCTAGAATTTGCAGGATTGCTTATAGGTGTACCTGCAATAAACTTTAAAATATGAATTGCAAGCAGAAGGGTTGCATCTGTAGTGACGAAATACATGTTTTGTGGCTTCCCTGCACTGGAAGCCTGCACTGTAACAAACCATTTGTTAAGTTCTGCACTGAGTACCTCGACTTGTCTGACAATTGCAAGTGGCTTAAAGCAGACTTACCTTTTGAGACTTAACAGTACATTTTCATTTACTGCATATTCAAGACAAGATGTGTTTAAGAAGGAACTATTATTGCGGCACAACAGCTTCCTGAGGGAAAGAAGTTGTCTTAAGCTAACAGGAACATGAAGGTAGGAGGATATATGTGGTTTTTAAACAGTGTAGGAAACTTGCAGGCTGAGGTTGGTCTAGGCAAAGGTAGATTAGGAAAGTGCCATTTTGAATCACAGAAACTGTCCTAAATACAGTTTGTGTTTAGCTTTTGCTTTGTTTCCCTGGACCAATTTCTTTTTCTTTTCCAGTGTACTCAGCCTTTGCTAAATGAACTGATGCCAGATATCGCAATGGGTGTGTCAGCTATGTCTTTAAAAGACAGAAGATTACCAGAGCTCACGGTCGACACGGAGTTAAGCCAGACGGTTGCAGAGGTAGGGCCCGGTCCACCCCAGCACATTTCATGTATTCAGAACAGACACATGCCCACTTCTCGAAAGAAACATGCAATAGAGCAAAAAATAGATGCTCGAGAAAATCAGCAGGAATATCCTGACTTCTATGACTTCTCTAATGCTGCATGCAGACCCTCTACTCCAGCACCCAACAGGCACAGTCCTTCGCCTTCACAAGGCATGTATTTTGGCCCAGATTTGTATAGCCACAATAAGGCATCACCAAGTGGCTTAAAGTCAGCCTATCTACCTTCCCAGATATCTCCTAAAAAACAAGAGGATTCTAGGAGGGAATACCTGCTCTCCCAAGATGGGCATCAACATAGACAAAAGAATGAGCCAATACACCTCGATGTCTTAGAACAACCTCCCCAGCGACTGGACTTGGCGTTGGCTACCCAGGAAAATGCTGGTAATGGCCCTGTTCACATCAGGGGAAGAACAAAAATGGAAACCGATTTAACCTATGGGCTAACCTCCAACAGACCTTCGCTCTCTGCATACACCTCTGAAATGCAAGAAGAGAGACCCAGCAGGAGACTGGCAGATGATGAACCATTGGAACATGGAGCACAGAGAAATGCAGAGTTGGAAAGGGAAGATGCAGTAAGCAGAGGAAGGAGGTCTCCAAACAAACCAGACTTCCTGTATAAAAAATCTGCCCTATGAAAGCAACCTCCACTATTTCTCTGTGCCTAAGAGTTGTAAACGTCCCCTTCTTTGCAATTTTTGGCCTGACTTCTGTCAGACAAATTCATTCATGCCAGCAGATGAATTCAGCTTCACTCACTTCTTTTGTACATACATTGCTTTATTAGAGACAGCATGTTACCGGTTTGTTTTTAATGCTGCTTCTGGTTTTATTTTGTGGGATATTTTTTGAGCAAATTTAATTAAGCCTTTAAAAAAAAAAAAAAAAGCTGGTACCTTTTTTCTGCAACCTGGTAGCCTTTTGCACCTGTATTTTAGTGTATTAGTTTTGTACTAATATGTTAAACTTTATTGTCACATTTAAAGGACTGTATTTTCATACTTTTGCATTTTCCCTTTCACCTGCCAATTCCCAATGTGCATTGGGTTGCACATTATGAAATGTATTTTCTTATGAGATAGTAACAATGCATTTATTTTTTAATTATAGGAATTCCAAAGAACAGCACATGAAAATACTACATTTTCAGTTATATTTTTTTGTTCATTTAGATCTGAAATCTTCCTGATTTTTACAGTTACAGCAAGAATCCAGTCTTAATGTTTTGTTTGAAAAGTTCTGGCAGCTGGTCTTATCCTTATATAGCAAGCCCACTTCAAGAATAATATTGGGTTTTTAAAAGTCCAAGGGGATATTTAGGAGTCCAGATTCCAGTGAAATTCACTGGGATCTGACAGTCTGATTCTGTTTGCTTTTTGGTTCAGCTGTGACCATGGAGAACTCCATGATCACCCGGAAGCATTTATTAGACAGACTAGAATTGTTTGCTTGCCCATGCAGAAATAAATCTAGAAATACTGTAAAAATGATAGTAATAACTTGTTCTTCCAGCTACCCGTATGTGGGGGTAAGTGAAGACCGGAGTTGAGGATTCATGCTAAATCCTGGAGTGTCAGGAAGACAAGGCATAGTATCTCCGCTGTTGCCTGAATGGTGACCCTCCACCTGAGAGGGTTCCCGCTCCAACAGAGGTGCCGAGGTGACTGCTCATTGCCTTGCTTTCTCCTGCCTATGATTAAAAAAGGGCTTCAGTCTTAGTGACGTCATTCAGTGTTCCTTACCTGATCTGAAGTGTTGCTGACTTCGTAATTGCAGCTGTTCTGTGAACAAAATCAAAGTGAAGAGTAACTGCTCTAGCATCATGAAATGTGCGAAGCTTTAGCACTCTTAAATTACTCTTCCATTTCCTGACTTTGTTTTTTCAAAGCACAGAAATGAGATTCACCTATTAACATGATACAGAGAGGGAATGATGGTGATCTGGGCTGGCTCCCTGCCACTGCGCTGGGGTTAAGCAATGCACCGGGTGTAACAGTTACCATTATTAAGTGCATCCTTAGTGCAGTTTTTACCGAAGATTCATTGCATTTAGGGTAGGGATGTGATGCCACTGCAGTGTACTGACTACTGGTAGAGGCCTGTTTGGGTTTTTTTTAAATGCAGTTTCTATAACGAAGAATTTCCCTGTAGTAGAAAACTTTAATCCCAAGTGTGACCTAAGGACTACTTTAAGGTTCGGTTGAGTTGTTTCCTGCGGTTCAAAATGCTTAATACTATTTAAACAGAAATCTTGCTGCAACTTTACTTTTAGTTTTAGTTGATGGCAGATTCTTACCTAACCTGTTTCATCAAAGTATGCAAGGCCTGGTTACAACAACATGTTGTTGACATATACCGAATACTGCATTTCCAAACTGTCAAATAGCTTCTAGATAAATGAAGATATGGGTGTTTGAACCAGTAATCCTGATGTCTCCTGCATAGGCATCTGTAGGCCTCCTGCTTCTGTGAAAGCTCTGCAGGTACTCCTTTTGTGGCCATGGACGGCGCGGTGTAGGATTGGAGGAGAAATCTAGCTAAACTGCACAGGTGATGTCTTGTGGGTGAGAAGAGATGGTTTTGTGTTGGGTTGTTTTTTTTTCTTTCCTCTGTCAGCCTTTTAAATCTGTTTTTTTGACCACAGTCAAGATACTTGGTGGTCCTGGCCTCATCACCAATATGTTAGTATTTCCATGGGACTGCAGCATAGAACATTGTTAAATGTAAGAAGGGGTCAGTGGGGGGACGGTGCTGCTGCAGGTTAGGGTCTGAGGTTCATTGGGTTTCCTCTGGAGATTTGAGCACGGTGCTGTCCGACTGCGTAGTTCTAGCTGGACACTTGGGTCTCATGCTCACCAGCACTAGAAGCATTAGCTTTCATCACACACAAAACCCCTGAAACTCCCTGCACTTGGATCATATGTGTGTTGGTAGCTTAATTACTAAAAAGTCATAGCTGTCCTCAGAAGACTTACTATTCTGAATAATTTATTTTTACCTAAAATCAATAGATGTAATTTGAGAAAACTATTTTAGATACCATAGTTTGATGTGGCACTGTGTGCCTGGACAGAAATGGGGCTGAAATCTACAGATGTAATGTTTAAGCTTGAAATTTGTCGGGATGTGGCTGATGAAAACTGAGAAGTTTTGAGGTTATGGCTTGAGGGAATGCTTTGGTTTTGGAATAAGCTGGTGAGAAATGCCTCTGGGGGGGAACATGTCTGCATTTTAGAATACAAAACTGCTTCTGAAGTCTCAGAAGCTGGACAGTATTAAAAAAGAGGATAAAGTGTTTAAAAGTAGGTGCAAAATAAAAGGCAAGTCCTTCTGAGGCCACAAAGACAATCAGGCCATGTAGACAATCTGCATTTTCACTTGAATATTTTGAGTTGGGAAGAAGACGGCAGCTAACAGCAACTTATTTGAAGTGGAAAAGAAGGATTTGTCAAATTACTGGAACTGGATTTTTGTACTCCAGCGTAGGACTTCCTACTTAGTGGGATGTGCAGAGGGAGGGGAGAGAGACCATCTTTAGTCTTCATGGAGCTTTGTTCAGAAGCTAGTGTTCATACTGCATCCTGCTCACAGAACAGACGTACCTGTGCTACCTGCTACTTCTTGTTGTTCTCTGTCTACTGAACTTTGGTGCAGAAGCTCGTTTACATGAAGCACTTTCTGATTAGGCTGGAAATTGACATCTTTTTCTCCTGTATCTTTGATGGAGATAACAGATTAGTGACTGTATTTTGCTTGAGGATAGAGGTATGAACATTAAGTTTTCTTGAATGAGGAAGACTTGTGCTCCTTGTTCTTTTAAAGAGAGAGCTCAGACTTTCATTTAGTGAGCAACATGCAAAAACAACTTACTCTCCTTTCCCTGACCCCCTCCTCTTTTCCTTAACATATGGATGAATAACTTAATTCCTGAAACAGATTCTTCCTTTGAAGTCTTTTGTTGTTCTACGGAGTTACTGTAGTTGTGTATTAATAACTGCTGTGTTGAGTGGCAGTTTCTTGTTGCATTTTTCCTGTTCTTGAGGAGTTTGATTTCTGAAAGTTAAGGCTGTTGCCACCCGTACTTGTAAGCCTTGGGTTTTGGTCCTGGAACATCCCGGATGTTTGTCTTATGGATTTCTTTGGTTTGGGTTTGGTGGGGGTTTTGGGGGGTTTGGGTTTGTGGTTTGGGGGGGGGGGTGGGGTGGTGTTCTGTTTTTTGTTTTTTTTTTTTAAATTACTCGTGCTGTTTGAGGCACTGTTCTTTCTTCTAATTATACGCTTCTATGGTAGAGGTGGTGCTGAGCTCTGCTGAGTGCAGGGAACAGCTGAGAGATAAAACTGTAAAACCGTATTTGGGGTTTCTGTAATTACCTGTACTGCCGGAAGGTAGCCCTGCCTTCAGCAATGTTATGGTTTTGTTTCTTGTCCTCGTGTTGTTACTGGTATAAAGTCAAGTGCCTTCAATGCTAAAGGCTCAGAAAACTTTCTTAAACTGACTTCATGTCCTATGCAAGTGTTTTTTCTACAACCTGCATAACCAGTACTTTGTAAAACTTGTTTACGCTTCAATTGTACATAGTGTTTTTTAAAAAAAAAAATAGTATTTTTATTTAGGTACCTACAAACTTGAATTCTAGTCTTGTGTGATGCATTGTAAAACAATACATTTCTCTTTTGAGTACCATTACAGTTGTAAAAAGGTTTTCACTGGTTCTATTTTTCTACTGTTGCTGAGAAGCATGTAACACTGACTTTATCCTACGTATAGTTGGCATTTCAAATAAATGGCTTGTATAGAACGTGCTTGTGCGACTTCTTCCAGTTGACTGTTAGCAGTGGGCTGCCGCAGCGCTGCCGGCCGCCCTCCTGGCTCAACCAGCCCTGACCGATGGCCGGGGGAAAGGAGTGCTTGATGCAAACCTAACGGTAAAAGCTCTTAACCTGGCAGGGTTTGTTGTTCCTTCTGGAAAAAAAGGTGCACAATAATGCTTTGAACATCAAGGATATGGTACAAACCAGTGTAAAAGGAGGAATTCAAAATTAGTGGTACTGTTCAAGCAGCTTGTTAAATAGGAAAAGCACTTTGGTGAAATAGTTCAGTGAGTTCTTCTGGCTAGAGCTTAGTTGACTTGAGACTGTTCAGTATTAAAGGCGATAGGATTACTCTTAGGTGAGGCAGGGGGACTTAGCCCCTGGTATGGGAAGTGTTTGTTTTCTCGGCAGAGCAGCTAGACAAAGGCACTTGGGAAGTACCCAGCATTCGCTTCTCCTTGCTGTTACCCTGCATCAGCTGAGTCTTTGTTCCGTCTCCTGCACAGAAACAAGCGCTTCCTTCCCTACTTCAAAGAGATGACTCAAGTTTAGAAGTGTGTCATGCAGCAAGCAGAAAATCTTGACTATTCTCATTTTGATGTACAACAGTAAAATACTGTGGGGTGGGGTGCACAGTGAGTGCTGTATGGTCTTAAACGTTAATTATTGACACCTTCATTCCTGCATCCAGGAAGATGAGGTTTAGGAGCAACTTCCTCAACTAGACAAATTTATTGTTACAGACTTTCTGTTCCCTTTGTAACAGTGTTCTTCTACATCTGCTAACTTATAGAAGGCAGGGCGCCTCCTTGCCGGGGCAGCCGTTGGGCAGGAAGCACCAGGGCTGTCAGGTGGAAGGGGGGTTGTACCTGTGCTCCCCTCGGGTAAGGCCGCTCGGTGTTGTGGTGCGGGCTCAGGCCCAGCGCTTGCCTGTCCTGGGCTGCACAGCGGGGGCTGGGAGCGCCCCCCTCCAGCTGGGACCTGGGCAGTGCAGGGCAGTGCCCAGCCCAAGGCCTGAGCTCAGAGCTGGGCCCAGCACAGTGGTTGCCTCTGGGCACCTTCTCCCCCATTTCAGGGAATTACAGGCCAGAACTGCAACGCAGAGGAAACGCCATCCCCTGCTGCCCGAAGCAGTACAGGCAGGGGCTGCCAACCCTCAGCCTGGGAATACCAGGCTGGGCTTAGCCCAGCGCCCAACTGGGCCCCCAAGATGGGTGTTGGCCACAGGGTGAAGAGGTCACGGCTGCCCTGCCCCGTGTCTGGCCAGAGCATGGATGAAAACAAACTGCTACAGCAGCACTTCAAAAACCCAGACAGCGCAGATCGAACAGTTCTTTAATTTTTAGATATTTGAGTTAGGTAGGCAGTTACAACTCCCATAACAGTTGCTGCAAAAAAAGCACATACACTACCCAGGGTTAAATTTAAATGCAACTAGTCATTTTGCATGTAACAAACCCCTGAAGTCAGCCTCTACACTAAAACTAGCTTTTGTAAATAAAGTGGTCAGAAACCAATAATAGGGAGAATGATACATAAAGGTCTCATTTCCTTCTCAAAAGTCATGAACATGAGTACCCCATGGTAAAGAAATCATCCTACTACATAAAGGAGTTAAAAATTAGAACTTTCTTAAAGTAGGTTCTGGGGTTTGTGGGTAAAGGCAAACTAAAAACTACACTAGGCTCCAAATTTAGGAAAAGTCAATATTTAATTGTAGCTAAGTGCAGATTCTTAAAAGTCAGTGACCCACTGTGGTAATCTTGTTCCATGATTATCACAGTGATTATAAAAAGATCACACGTTTTATACTGTAGCAAAATGCCAGGATGCTGCAGTGTTTTCAGGACTATTTACGAAGTAGAGTAGTTTGCAGGAGGCTAGTCCTTAAAATCAAAGCATGTTAGTAAGTCCTATAACAAACCTCCCTGCTGCCTAACCTGTACTTTCATACCTCTTCCTAGATACTGTTTATATACTAGCAAGTGGATAAAGTTCATGTGCCAAATTTTTGCATGTAAAACATCACTGTACAATATTAGAAAGAAAGCTTTTGAATTTATAAAAACAGATAGCACGCTCCGTTGCATGAAGCCTACCCTCTGATTTCTCATTTTTCACCTGCCTTGGGAGCGCTTCCTCCGTGGAGAGCGAGCGCACAGCGCTGGGCCCTTCGCCGGGACGCAATTCCACCCAGGAGCCGTGGCCCAGGCGCCTGCCCGCGGGACCCCCGGGAGCCGGCGCCGCAAAGGCGCAGGGAGCCCTTGCTAGAATGGCTCCACCCGAGGGGAGGGCGCGGAGCCCCTCTGAGCAGGAACTGGGCGCCGCACACAGCCCTGCGCTGAGGCCGGGGGTCCGGGCTGAAGGGAAGGCGTGGCAGCACGCCAGCCGCCCCCCGCAGCCAAGGCCCGCTGCCGCGGGAGCGCGGAGCCCATCACCACTGAAATCCCTCTAACTGCAGTGTACCTGTTAAGAACACGTTTTAGTCGCTACAAATAAAGGAACAAGTATGAGACAAAATGAAGACGTTTCTTGGACAGCTGGATGAGAAGCCAAACTACTGAAGATGCCTCTTTTATTTGCCAATGAATATTGTTCTCCCAGTTGTCCTTTCAGACCCAAGCCCTCTCAGTCTAACTACAGTAGTACTGCATCCGGTTAGTCCGTCGTCTTTTCCGTGACTGAAACTCTTCAAAGAAGTGCTGAATGTCTTCTCTTTTAACCACCTGGGGGAAGCAATATGAAACCCAGGTTGTGCTACAGGAATTCAATTAAACCATCCTTTCCTTTTCCTCGCACGCATCCCCCCACGTAAGCGTACAAAGGCACATGCACCGGAACCTCTGCCACACAGCCGGCACTACAGCTTTCCTCTCGGACCCAAGGGAGATGATTAACACCCAAGTTGTATTACAAGAGTACAGAGAAACGAGCTCCCCCAAGGCAGGACAAGCACCCAGAGCAAAGCTCCTGAGGGTATTTTTAATGGGTTTCACCACTTGCTTTTATCAGCAGAAAAACCAACACAGAGCAAGATCTTCACTAGCTCACTTCCGCTTCTTTGCAATGTCACTAAGAATGGCAATTCAGCAAATAAACCAACACAATGCATGTGTTGATTGATAACAGCATGCAAATGCCTCCAGGAAAACACCTGACAAGACTGCCAATATTTACTCAGTCCTTACTCTTCTAAGGGTTTAAAGTCAGTCTAAGAAAAAGCATAAAGGTTAAGAGCTTTGTTTCCTGAATACTTTTCCTAGAGCAAAAGTAGCTTCATTTAAGAACTGCTCTCAGTACTACATAGACAGATTTCTGTAAGGTCCCTGTTATCTCTCAACAATGTCATTAAGGAAATAAAACTTTTAAATTCCAGTGAAATCAGGGGTTTCTAATTTCTACTGCAGTACCTTCAAGAGACAGGGAAAAAACACTGTAACATAGCATCATAGTAGTCAACACCCAGCCCTCAACAATACTTTAAAACACATTTTCTGGCAAACAAATTCTGTGAGTTGCACCTTACCGTTCCCTCATCTGCAAATCTCCTGAGATAGTCAGTCAGTTCTGTCTTTAAATCATTGTATTCTGGATGGAGAAATGAAGGCAAGAGAAAGAAAATAAAAAAAACAGAAGACACCCAGCTTTAGTTTAACACTGGCTCAAGAAGACAACTTGTTCTACTTCCTCTTGTCGTTTGTTAGATTTACTTGAAACAAATCTAGGCTTGAACAACATTACAAATAATAGTAATAAAAAGAAAGGCAAGTCCAGGTAAACATGAGAAGCCTAATACCTTACCAGAGTAGCCTACGCAGTGTGAGTGTCTGTTCAGGTGATCTTCAGAGATACATACAGAAGTTCAGTGAGTGAATTAGTACAATTAGTTAAAAGACCACCCCTGCTCCCAGCTCCCCACTGCAACAGCACACGTGGGTCACCTGTAACTCAGGATTGGGCGAGTGTCCTCGCCAGAGTGCAAACCCCCCACGTGGAAGAGGGAAACACGGCTCCAGTTATAAAATACCTCAACACTGCCTTGTCAACAGAGCCTGCAGCAGAGCTGCCGGGGGGGCACCCTGCCCCCAGCTTCACAGCGCTGGCACTCCCCCAGACAACAGAACAGGGTAAGAGAAATACGCCAGACAGCAGAAGTGTAAATTAATGTTTAAATATTCATGTTACAAGAAACTACTATCAATACAGTACCGAAGGTATTAAATAGAGGAAAAGCTCCACACCATGTAGTTCCTCCATGTAAATTAAAGCTGTAACAACAGGCCAGAGAGGACAAACTTCTCTAGAGTAATCCTGACTGAGGTGTGCAGTGCACCATACAGTCTTCTGCATGTTACTTCAAAAACAGTTTGACACCACACTGCAAGACCTGATACCAATCTCTTATGGGAAACTGTTCAGTTAAATAAAGTGTTAAGGCAGATTCTGAAAATGAAGTTGTAATTACCACAGATGAGTTCTACTTGCTGGACTCTGTTCATGCTGTTAAGGGTGTCCATTAAAGGATCTCTCCTCTCTGTTTCTTGGTCACTGGTACCTTTATTTTCATAAGCCAAGACAGTGTCACATTCATCTGTCAGGAACTGGACTTCAAGCTCTGAATACATTTTCTGGAGAATAAAGTAAAATTTACTTTTACGTTGCAAAACTTCTCAGATGGAGATGCTGTCTCCCAGTCCTTGTTGTGTTCAGTATCACAAATAATAACAATAAAAATAATAACGTAAATTTTGGATCCAGCATTTCAGACATCTTCCCATAAGGACTTCCAAAGCAATACTGCATTTAAGCAGCAAAGAAAATACAAACATTTAGAAGCTCCTTTGTGCTCTATTAATTCCAAAGGATTCGGTGTGTTTCTCTGGGGGGTGGAGGGGTTTTTTAGGTGTTTATAGGCAGAGTAAGAACATTTACACAGATTTTATCTACAAGCTTCTCTTCAAAGATTCTCTAGGAGCTCCTCCCTGCCTCCCCCACATCAGTGAAGGTGATAATGAAGAGAGAATACCTACCAAACAGTCTTCACAGGTGCATAATTTGCTTCTCCAGTTCGATGGCCAAAAGGTAGCAGTATCTTTTTTTAAAAATTGCTTGCTTTGGAGTTCTTTCAGCTTGCAGACTGTCTCCTCACTCTTGGTAACTACCTGAATTAAAATGAGTGTTCAGTGCTCTATAATGACACTTCAAATACACTCTGTCCTTTCCAGCATGTCATTTTCCTTCTGCAAGATTTTTCTTTTGTCTCAGACACGTTTATTTTTATATTACCATTTCATCCACATGAGGTTTTAGCAGTTTCCACTGGAAATTTCTGTAGAAATTTACTGCAATGGCCATAAATGCTTAAGAAATGAGAGCTGGGCTCTCATGCAAATGCAGCTACAATGCAGAATACACCTATATTAGAACAAACTCAGAAGTTACCTCAGTGTAAAGTCCTGGTGGCTGACAAGAAGGGATGGATATAACCTGTCTGCAAACAGACGTTACACCCTTGTCACCCACTTCTACAATCATGTTCTACAGCCTATGCCACGCTGCACAGAGACCACCCGTTTGAAGTGGCAGTGACTGAAGGGGAACACGGAAACAGACTGAAAGCATTTACCTCTTCACCGAACCTGTTCAGAAAGAGGCGGGCTTTACTTCACCTACCATCACTACGAAGATGTACAGGATAGCAAAGAAGGTACGTTTTACCTCTGGACAGGCAGACCCAGAGCTAGTGGATGGTTCATTAAACTGTTCCGTTTGCTTTTCCTCCTTCGTTTCTTGGTGTTCCACTCCACTTTCTTTTTTAATTTCTTTTTTTGGCTCTTCACTTTCCTCAGCCTTCAGGACAATCCCCTCATCTTCAAGGGAGTTCACTTTGGTCAAAGCAGGAACTGGAAGATACATACCCATGTAAGTGAAAATACTGTGCCAGACAACGTACAGGCTACCACAGATGTTCTCTCTGCTTTCCAGTGCAGTGTCAAAGAGCACCCAGGTACACCTCATACACTGCAGGGTCCTGGACACACTCTACAGCTGTCCAAAGACACAGTGACCTAGGTGCACAAAGAAACCGGTCTCTCTTTCACCACAGTCTTCTTCACCTTTCATACGCCTATTCTAAAATACCCTGCTTCCCAAAATCTAAGCTCTAGGAGAGGGAAAAGGGCATCACAGTTTAACATAGTTCTGTACTAAGATGCCTGTCCTTCCTGACACCCCTTGATAGCTATTGCAGGTTCAGTAGATGTTGTGTACCTTTTTGTTGACTTTGTGTCAGAGTCCTTTTTCTCCAGATGCACACACCAAAAACTCCATGACAGATTAACTACACTAACCACTTCCTTATTTAAAACAAGCTTTTCTTTTGATGTCAATTCAAACATGTGCCCTGTGACATAGTGGGTTAGAAGGAGGAAAACCAAAACAAAAAACCCCCCACCCCTTCTGTACTGTAGATACATTAGAAGGAAGAGGACTCCAGGTGGGCCAGCTTGGAATCCTTAAAATTACCAATAAAATTTCTGGCAAATAAGAGATCAATCACCAGTTGATATAAGCGACATTTAGGAGACTATGTGAAACCAGCTCTTTCCACAGAACACAAGTCATCTACACTTCTGATCCTGCAGAGAAGGAAGCAGAGGCTTGGTGTGACCACAGGGATCACATGTCCTGAGCACAGTCCCAGCTCTACACAGATGTGCTGCGTTTGAGTGGTGGGGTTTTGGTAGCGGGGGAGGGGGCTACAGCGGTGGCTCCTCTGAGAAGCTTCTTGAAGCTTCCCCAGCTCCAAGTCAGACCCGCCTCTGGCAAAGGCCGGCCAGTTAGCGACAGTGGGTGCACCTCTGCCACAATGTATTTAAGAAGGGGAACCTGGGAGGGGGTTGGGACTTTGAGGAGGAGTTACGAGAAGGACACTTATGTGAACACTGAGGTGAGTGGAAGGAAGGAGGAGGAAGCAGGGGAGGTGCTCAGAGCCTCTTATACTCAGCTGTTTGCCTCACTGCTTCCCCTAGGATGGCTCTTCAGTTCTCTGATCCAGTTTAGAAATTAAGTTTGAGACAAGTATTAAGTCTTCATCTATCTATGTGCTAGCACATCTTTGAGAAAATAAAAGAGTGAGCACCACAGAATTAAGATTTAGGAATGAGAACTTCTTTTTTTTTTTACAGAACCGTTACTGCAGCCCTGCATGTTCCACTGCTGAAGGTGATTGTCCAACATAACGAGCGTCATTTCTCCAACCACTTAAACAGTATTATGTCATTAATCGACCATGTCTGAGAAATACATGATAATGAAATATTGGCTCAGATATCTTAATTTTCTTTACCTGCTAATTGCGATGCATAAGCCCACAGGAAATGGCAGTGCTTCATGCAGGCTTGGCACACCATTTCATGAAAGTCTCCACTTTCAGGGGGAACTGCACCAAGATGCTATCAAAAAGAAACAAGCAAACAGCAGTGAAGCACTCGCTGCTAGCTGACAGACTCAAGTCTAGGTTTAGAGGAAGTAAAATATCAAACATTTTCAGAATAAGCATACACTCCTGCTAACTTTCTACAATAGTCATCTGTGTAACTTAAAGACTGGAAAGAGCTGATAAAAATTCCAGGGAAAAGATGAAATAATTCTCTCTTTGTCTACAGCCTTTTATGCCTTCTACATACCCAGAAATCTCAGTCCTATCTTCATCTCATTTCTAAGTGATATTCTTCTAAACTCTCCTAAGCATACCTCTTGCACATTGCACATTTAAACTCTCAAATAACTTTTTATGATTGCTTTCTTACATGGAAAAGATTTTAAATCTTCATATTGATCACATACTGAACTTGAGAAGAATTAGGCCCCAAAGCTCTCCAGAAAATGGTGAGAACTATTTAGGCAATTAAAAGCACTTAGCAGCTTTCTTTTGAAAAGCATTCTTGCAAAGCTCACAGTATGCAGCATAACATTCTTCATACACACATTTATACAAAAGAATCCTATAGTTTATCTACGGAACCTATAATTGAAGCCAATGATATTTCTTTTTATTCTTTGATCCTGCAACTTCAAACATGGAATTTCACTCACGCCCTTCAAGGCACAAGAGGCTGAATCTTTAATGCTTACCCGTTAAGTAGGCCACACACTGAAGTGCTGAGCTGCTTTTAAAAGATTTCCCCAACGTTTGTAATCAGGAACCAAGAGCACAGTTTGTTCCTTGCCACTTAAAGGAATTACAGTTTTAAAAGCATTCTTCTGAATGAAGAACTATTCAGGTAGTTGATAATGATGTGCCTCATTAAGAATCTTTTTCTCACCAACTACTTGATTAGAATTTTCCAATTAAAGAGACAGTTATAAAGTTATCTTTTTATTCTGCAGTGGTAGCCTTCAGAAATGTAGAACTCTTCCTAGGTTTTCTGTGGACAGCAGCGCAAGATTAAACTTTCAACATTCCTTTGCCCAGAATGAAAAGAAATACCTCAGAACTCATGTAATAATCTTTTGAGAACTACAGCAAACCTTCCCAAGTAAGAATAACCATACAAACTTAACCGACACTGACTTCTTCCTGTGCAAATGGAAATGCTGCTACTGAAGAGCTTCCTTACCCTTCCATGGAACCAGTCTTCACAAACTATGCACTGGATCATCTCATCTGGAACCTAGATGAACGGTCGGATTATTAGCATTAAGAGTAACCTCCTGAATCTTTCCCAAGTCTCAAACGGCAGTATTACGCAAAGCCCGCTCAAGTGAATCGCACTTCCCTCTTCACCCACCCACAGGGAGCTGCCATTAATAAGTAGTTACTGCTTCATTAGTCAGTTTGTGTCCCTGAAGTTCAACAGCATATGTAATTTGTCATATTAACAAGACTGTGGAAATTCCCATTTATTATTACAAAACTAGTTTTCCCAGTAGAGCAAGACATTCTCACACAAAAGGCCAAAAAAAGTTAATACACTGTTGGTATCTTTCTTCCTGTAAATGGAAATGCATGATCAGGCAGCTTAGCAAAAGAAAGATACTGATATTATGTCATCAGGTTTATGAAGGAATGCCAGAATCCTAACTGTCCACAATGCAGTATGGTACAAACTGCTTTGTTATGAAAAATTATTAATGATTTCTTTAGAAATACTTAGCTTTCTCTGAACTTCAGAGAGGTAAGTTTATAAAACACTTTTTTGTATTTGAAAAACTTGTGCCTTCCTTGTTCTTTAAACCACCTAACTTCTATGACTGCAAACAAAAGTGTGTGTGTGCAAACTAAGTGGTATATTTTAATACTTCAGACAGACAAAAAGTGTCCTGACCTCCGTAAAGGAAAGCTAAAGCCAGTGCTACAGGAAGACTCTCCCCATCCCAGAAGGCTTGTCAGAGCACTGCTGCAGGCACCAAGATGCAGATTCTGGTCTCTCCTAACATGTACAATGTGTTTATTCTGCGCTTGCCACATTTCTCAAGATGATGAGAAACCCACCCCCTAAGGGATCTCTGAAACTTTAGAGAAGAAAGCAGGGAGGACTGCATCTGCATTTTGTCCAAATGATGGTTTGTCCTCCTTATGTCTTCAAGGCATAAACATATTCTACCATTTTAAAAAAAAATGATAAAGTAATTACTTTATACAGCACATGACAACCAAAAGCAATATGGAACTTAAGATTTCTTGAAGTGGGATCTTCCCTGCAAAGTAGCTCAGCAACTACCCTTTGGACAATATTTTGCATAAACACTATCTATGTATGATTACTACTGGGTTTTGTATTTACCTCATCTTCAGGATCAGGATAAGGTCTTTTACAAGTACAGTATAATCCATAGAAATTGTCATTATACTTATTTCCTGAATTCACCTTGCCCTTTTCCTAGGAGAAAAGGAAAAAAGTCTCAATAGACAATGCAGTGAAAAACAAAAGACAGAAAAGATGTATAATCTAGAAAAACCCAATTCCTGTTCCACTTTAATTCCTAAAAGCAATCACTATACTCACCAGCTTGAAGATCCCAAAAGATATTATCCAGACACCTATGCTATACCATGAGCAGCAGACAGGGCATGCGAGGAACACTGAAGTTCAAATGGAAAGAGGAAAAACAGTCTTTCCACCTTTGTAACAAATGACAACTGTGGTGTTTGTCCAGCAACTACTAATCTAAAACCATTTAAGAGTTTTGATCACCAACCACGCCTGCTTGCTGACATTATAGCAACGTCTGTAGATTTACTGGGCACCTTCCCCTCCATTCTTTTTTTAAACATCCAGACTGTGTTCCAAACCCAACTTGGTTTAATCTTCCCGCTGAGCTTCCACTAAATTCATGTCATATAAGCCTCACACTACAGGAGAGGATCATCTAAATTACAAAACATGCCGAGTGAAATTCAATTACAGGTAATCCCACTAAAAAACAAACAGCTAATACAGCTGCAGCCAGGGGGCTTCAGAACTGCACATAGTGGCAGCCCAAGGCCACCCATCATCGGCTCCTGTAGAAGCAGCTGTGACCTTTTATGATATTACTACAAAGAGCTCTCTACCACTGTTCTGACAAAGGAAGAACAGACGAGGCGAGTACCCGGCATCCCTGAAGTCGGCCAGATTAATGGACAGATGCTGAAGGTCACTTAAACAATACAATTGATTTTGCACTGAACTGAAGGAGGAGGAACAACCACGTGATCCATTCCACTGACTCAAATAAGAAACAGTAACATCTTAAAATTGTCATAGGTGTCTCCGTAGGGATCACCGGACTGTAGCCTGAGGCTGACTAGCTCTGAATCCGTCCCAGTTCTGCCAGAACAAAACGGGCATACACAAAACCACATGCTGTTTCTACATTTGGACTGTTATTACCCTGGGAGCTGCACTGCAGGCAAGCCAGCTTCCTGTCACTGCTTCCCAGACAATTACCAACTACTTGACAAGCCCAAAATGCCCACCAAGTATAAAAGCACAGGGGGCTTAATATAAAAAAACAATCCATCAGTAGGCTCTGGTGACAACCTATCAAAAAAGATTAGGGCACTAATGCCACCACAAAGGAGGGAACTGTCTCTTTGACAGCAGCACAACCTTAAATTTCCTTAATGCAATTACAAAATTGCAGTCCAAAAGGTCTTCCTGAAGCCAGCTTAAAGCTAATGAGATGTATTAGTGCAGGCACCAGGACACATTTCTGGCACTGTGCTGACCATGGACGCCAAACTACTGCATTCATGGATGACAAGGATCAAATGTTCTCTCTGCTTACAACATTTCCCTTTGGTTCCTTAACAGTTTTATCTCCTGCTGTAATACTCCCACCTTCTTTAACGTGCTGGGAAAAGCAGAGGCATCACATGAGTCAGCACTGGCTGAGGCAAGGCATCAACCTCCCAAGGCTGTTGTTTTGATTCTGTATGCATGAAATCTATGTCTGAACTTACTGGGAGTAACTTGCACTGCAGATTTTTGAACTTGCTATTTCCACAGTCACAGCGGAAGTTCCTGGAAAGAAAAACACAGCATTTCATGTTTTTTTATTAACTGAAAACACATTCATTTTTGCATTCATAACAATTCCCAGCAGTTTATTAGGAGCCACAAAAATACCCTTGCAGCTATTTAAACAATAGCATCAGTCAGAAAAGGCCAAAGGGGCCCTGCAGCCTTACCCTCCCACACGCTATTCTCGGCAGATCTCAGCTAACACCACCATTTGCAACAGCACTCGGCTGGGAGACCACAGCGGCACAGCTGACCCCGGGTGCTGTAACTACCACACTCAGGGAACACGAGTGCATGTGTTGGCATGAGAGGAGCATGAATTGGTTCATTTCTGAAGGCTGGATCCACAGAGGTGATTAAGCTCTTGTCTCCCCCTCAGACACCTAAACTCTCACATAAATAGGGTCACTATGCCAAGCAAATGGGGGCACACGGGTACCTCAGTGACCTGACCTCACCTGCCCGTACAGTTTTGCTGGAAGCGGTGTATTTTGCGAGTTTCACACTGTCCTACCTCACACAGAGGAGGATGCTCCGGGGAATCTCCCCTGCCCGGCTCACCTCACACTCACACCTCCGCCGGGCGTCCCAGCGCTCGGGTCCGGGAGGTGACGGTCAGCGTACACCGCCTGGCCTTCCCAGCCCGCCGGAGGGGCCCGCGTTTCGCCCCGGGGAGGCTGTGAGGGACCGGCAGGGCCGCGGGCCCCGAGCGCCGCAGGCTGAGGGGAGCCTCGAGCCGCCCCCGCCCGCTACCAGCGCACGCGCGTTTCCCGCCGCCGGCACGCGCCCGCGCCCCGCCCCGCCCGCCGCGCCGCGGTACCTCTTGGTGTAGAGCTCGAAGAGGCGGTGGGTGCCGTGGCACTCGTAGCTGCAGGCCAGGCAGATTCCCGCCGGCTCCCCCCCGGGCGGCGTGCAGGTGCTGCAGGCGTACAGCGCCTGCCTCTTCACCGCGCCCTGCGGAGCGACATCGGCGCAGGCTACAGAGGGCGTCGGGGGGCGGGGGGGGTCCCGGCCCCGGGCGGCCCCGCCCCCAGCCCCCCACCCCCCCACGGCGCCCGGCCCCGCCCCCACCTGGGAGTAGCTGCAGCGCTCGTGGTCGCTGGCCCCCAGCACGGCCCGCGCCTCCTTCTCGAGCTCCTCGTTCTCCGCCAGCACCTCGGCCAAGGAGACCACGGGCTCCTCCGCGCCGCCGCCGCAGCCGCTCTCCGGCTCGGCGGCCTCCGCCGCCGCCGCCTCCATCGCCGGGACGCGCGGCCGAGAGCGAGCCGAGGCAGGAAACGCGCGGCCGAGCCGCCAGGGGGCGCCGCAGCGGAAACGGAACCGCGCGTCCACGTGACCGGGGCCGCGCGTCAGCGGGGAGCGGCCGGGCAGCCCCGCGGCAGGCGGCGGGGAGGCGCGCGACCGCCGGGCGGGGCGGGGCACGGCGATGGAGCTGGTGGCGGAGCTGCGGGGCCGCGACGGGCAGACGCGCTCGGTGCGGGTGCCGTGCCCGGCGGAGGAGGGCGAGGGCGGGCAGCTGCGCGGGCTGCGGCGGGCTCTGGCCGAGATGCAGGAGCGGGTGGTGGAGCTGCTGGCGCCCCTGGTGCAGGAGGAGAGAGAGGCGGCGGGCGGCGGCGGGCCGCGCGGTGAGTGGCGGGGGGGGGACGCGAGGAGCGGCCGGGTGGGAGCGTGAGGAGGGGGCTCGGCCGCCCCTGGGCGCCGCCTGCGCCCCCCGCCGCTCATCGGCGCCGCGCTTGAACCGTGACAGGTAATGTCGAGGATGACGACGACGACGACGAGGATGAAGACGAAGACGAAAACAACATCGACACGAAAGCGAGCGCCGATGACCCACCCCCGAAGCGGACGAAAGTTCAGCCCTGATGATGGCGTTAGAGACCGAGCTTAGGCCTAGAAAGGGACACTCCGGGTGTCAGGGCCCCCGGGCGCGGTGCCCCGGGCGGGGGTAGGCCGCTCGGCCCGGCAGGCGCCTGCGTCTCTTCTACTCGTGTTTTTACAAGTGAAATGTCGATCCCGGCGCTATTTTAATACGGAGCCTTAACGAAAGGATGCGCCTTGGTGTTAGCAGCGTATCGCTTACAGCGTACCAATGTTACACTGAGAAGAATTCTTAGTAAACTAGTTGACAAATATAAAGCAGCGCTCACAAGTCTTCTGACTGGTACATTTTTAATGACTTTTTACAAGTCATAGTATTTCTTCATGTGACTTAAACTTTCAAAATAAAGTAATAAAATCTGGAAAGAGTTATTTTGGCAGATATGATCTTAAAATGGTACCAGACAACTTTATTTGTATGGAGAGATGCCAATATAAGACCACTATAGTATTCAAAATTAAAAAAACATCTGTAGGACCGTGTCTACTGCTGAACGGTCCTGTTAGAGTCATGTACAGTGCTGCAACGGAAGGTCATTTTTGCCTATCATCTAAAAGGTTTATTTTAGTCACTCATCAATTATTTTCCTGGAAAAGGTCATAGACAAAGTAGATTGAAAGAGCTGGGAATCTTGGTTTCAAAAAATCCTGGTTTTGTGACAGCCAGGAAAGTGACATGTCAGTGTGACTTCAATAATTATCTTCAATATTCCACAATTCAAAAACTTGTCTGTCCTAAGCCTGTTTTCTCCAAATGGGGGAGGGGTTTCCCTTTTTTAGTTTCATGCAGCAGTCAATCTTTATATACTTTCTTCCATCACTGAGTTTCACCCAGGTTGATTTTTAGGCTCATTTGGTAGCTAAGTCTAATAAAGTGAACATCACTGCTTAATATTCTGCCTACGCAGAACTCTCAACATTACCTAAAAATAAGAAAAAAGAGCAGAGTGATTTTTTGAGATGCTTTCTATAAACAAAAGATTGTGCAGAAACTAGGGGAAATGTAGTAGGGTCCTACACCGGTGTTGCAGAGGCTCTAACAGGATAAATACTTAAAATTTTAGTACAAGCAATTGGCACTCCAGCAGTCGTTAGTAAATGACAGATTCAGATGTCTGTGAGAGGAAAACTATTACCGCACAGTCAATTCAAAGAATTCCTAGGATTTAATGACAATCCAAAATGCACAATCACTCACCTAAAAGTGAGGGCTCTCAGCCTCAAGGAGTTTTCTTGGGCAGTGCCCTGACCCAAGGGGAGAGTCCTCGACTCTGCTGCCCCAAAGAGGACTGGCTCGAAATGGCTCCCCCAGGGGACTCCATTTATACCCCAGCCGAATCTGACCTGTGGTCAGTCTCACTCTTACCGGCCGAGGGCTCCAGTTACCATAAAGTCCTGAGAACAAGGGCATGAAGAAGGAATCAGCAGCCGCTATATCTCAACGGCCAGGAAGCCCCATCTTCATCAGGGTGGGTGCACCTGCCACAGCTGGTTGCTGTAGTTTATTTTAGAAGGGGAGAAAGTATAAATATTTGAGTAACATCTATGAGTACATTATGTATAACAGTTCTTGGCTGTAAATCAGCATAACCCAATCTCTCTGCTAAGGTAGCTTGTTCATTCTTTTGATGATAATGCAACATGTGCAATGGCATTAAGTAACAGATGCTTCTCATATGTTACTTGAATTCCCAGTTTTTTGGTGCATGCTTCTGTGAACAGGCATAAAACATTGACAGCCAGTCCATAGAGCTTATTGTACAGCCTGAGAGTCTTCTCTAGCAGAAATTAACAGATTTAATAGTGTGTAAAGCTTTTTTTTTTTTTTTTTTTCATGTGTTCCACTGGCATAGTTTATGTATTATGGAAACTAAGCAAATCTTGAGACTTGTGTATGGAGGACAAAGTATTGGAATAAATGATGAACTTTTATGACCACAAAATTATCTGCATTTGTTTGAAATGGGAGGGGGAGTTGGAAAAGACATCCAGCAAACATAGTTCTGACATCTTTATCTACTCTTATTCTAAGAAATTCACACACTCACTATTCTGTTAGCAGATATTACAGAGGCATAACTGAGGAGAAAAGACCAACTCTGAACATTAGGGAGCTTTAGTTGCTGAGGCCCTAGGGTTGAGAAAATTACACAAATTAACTCTGATCTCTTGTCAGCCTGCAAAATCTTAAAGTGATAAAATGGTGTTTTAGGGTAGATAATTTATTGAAGGAAGTGGCACTGAAGGAAGTGGCTTATCAAAATGGCAAAGGCAAGACTTAGTACAAAAATCCGAGCCTGATAAATGTATCAGAAGGGCTCCTTCATATGACCCGTGCTAAAGTGATGACATCTTTTATGAGCTCTGTTCTGCAGCTCTGAAAGCTTGCTGTAGAGCTACATCTGAGGAGCAGCATTTTTTTTTCTTTGCTCCCACCCTCTCCTCCAGACTACAGTCCTCCAACATTCCACAATGGTATGAACTGTGGAATGGCTAAAAAGCAACATTTAACATTAGGCATGGATTTGTGGCCTTTATATACAAATTTTGTATATATAGTCCACTGGCACATCATGGGCTGTAAACCTCTGGTCTAAAGCAACAAACCCTAACTTTATTAGTGTGGGAGTAAATGCAGGTAATACTCCAGTAATGGGATACTTACCTTTAGTCAACCTGGACACAGTAACCACTGTACCTGAGCTCCAGAAGGTATCAATGAGCACTGGGTCAAGAATCACCACTCAAATTTTTGCCTTTAAAGAACCATTTCTAGTCCTTATTGTGTCCACAAAAGCTTTTGAACAACGAAAAGTGTACTGGAGTTTCATGGGGCCTTATATAATTCTAAAACAGTTTGCTTGTGACAGAAGTGCCCTAACTCAACAGAGAACTTTATTTTTCTGAGAATTGCTACAAGGTAACTAGGCCCTGAAAACTTAACTATGCGTAGATAAGTATTCCCCCCCCCCCCCCCCAATCTGTTTTAGGACCTACCCTACAGCTGTGTTCTGGAATCCTTCTAGGGACCCCCTTCCTCCCCCAGAAGGACTGCAGTCTCCTGCTTCCTGTACTGTCCTCCTAGCCAAACAACCAGGAAAAGGTACAGGGGGCAACAGAGAGAACCAGCTGGTGTTGCTCACTGGTCATGGCACCCTTTTTCCAAGCAAACAAGTCAGAAAAGCATACAAGTTCTTCCATGCCTATGAGAGAGCCTCCAAAATTTTGTGAAGACAGAAAAACCTAAGGTTTATGTGTGTGGAGAATATAGCAAAAGTCTGCAATGACTTTTACAAAGCTGTCCTAAGGGATGAAGCTTTATGCATGCCATAAATCAGCTGTGGCCCCTGCATTTGAGATAGAGTAGATAAGCCTTGACGGAAGACGGCATACTCTTCATCTTGGAGACATGCTAGTGCTTTTGTACCTTAACTAGACTTCAGCCTGGCACAGAACAACGCCAGTTCACCACATCTGCACTTAGTTTAGCATAGTTTTTCTTACTAATAGAACTTAGCTTTAGTAGCCAGAGGGGGCTAGATGGATTTCCTTACCAATCAAGGGGGAAGAATGCTTGTATGTTTCTACTGAATTAAGAGAGCTGAAGTGATACTGAATTATGTTCTTGGTTGTATTTAGATGAGAATCAACTACTTTTACTAGTTGCAAAACAAAACAGCAAAAATGTCAAAGCAAGTCTCCTTCACATAGACTGAGATTATATGACATACTCTATTGTTACTGCTTTAAAATACTGAATTTGCTGGTTCAAACAATTTTGAGGCTAAAGTCACAAAGGAATTTAACAGGTTGCAGTGCTCTGTTTTAAAAAAAAAGGTTTGAAATCACAAGTATGATATTAAACACTCAGATGGTTCTGTGAGGGAAAGGGGATGATCCCATTATGCCTGATAATCATGGCATTGTCTAAAAGTGCAAGACCTTTCCTAGCTCCTAGGAGAGAGATTCACTCTCATCATTTTCATTAAAAGGGTTTGAATGTGACTCACCAATTGCAGCCCCTGTGTAATTCCCACCCATTCTATCTTAAAAGTTAATTTATGAACAAGCTACTACACATACTAGATTCTCTCTAAAATACACAGTAATCTGGCAGTTCGGACATAATAACGTATCACGGGGCTTAATATATGGTAACAAGGTTAACACTCAGCAGTGTAAACAACCGAGCAGTGGTTCTGGGCACATCCACTAGCCAAAACTTACTGGGCTACTCATGGGCTTTGAGGACTGAGAGTTGAGCAGGAGTACCTTGTTGTGGCTGTAGCATGTTCTTTCTTTCCAGAAGAAACCTGTACCATAGGGCTAGCTTTAAGGAGAGCTAAGATGAGTCAGTTCTTACAAATTAACTACCTGATAAAGTTATTAAACTGCTTTCATGCATTAGGTCATATGTAGAAAAGAGGGCCTCATCCAAGACTGGCACACAAAAAGCAGCATTTTTTAGAAACAAATAGATTTATAAACTAGAGAGCATCCTTTTAAGACAATGGACCAGGCAAAAGAAAATAGGGGGAGTTAATAGGTATCCTGCATAAACTGGAAAGTTTTGTTCTAAGGATAAGTCAATCCTCATGTTTTTAATTAAAAAAGAAACAAAGCTTGCAGTTCTACTTCATTGCTGGAAGAAACATGCATCAGAAGGAACACATTTTATTGCACCTTACTTCTGTCCAAATTTGAAGGGCTGCAGCCTGAAGTTATGCTCTTCATTGGACCTGCTCTCCCACAGGAGGAAGTGAAGAACAGGCTCAGCAGCACTTCAAAAAATGTGGCAGACATTTTCCTAAAACAGGAAGGGACTGTCAGGTGAAGGTCAAGCAGCTAATGAAACTAACACTCAAACTGCCCAAGAGTGATGCTCAAGCAGCCTGACAAAGCTTTATCTTGTGACACAAACACAATAAAAAGAAATCCAGGGTAGGTGACACAGCCGTGAAAATAATCATCCTCATGTTACAACTACTCTCTTTCTTGGCAGAAAATTAAAGCTCTGAATGATCACTAAGCTGGCAGAGGTTAGCAATCTTCCAAGGACTTCATTACTGCCTCTATTATTATAGCTTTGGCTTTAGAAAGCTCTTCAAGATCAGGTCTGAGCTAACTCATTTTAAGTTAAAAGAGCATGAGTAAAAGCAGCTTTCCCAGCCCTAAGTGGAAGTTGTAGCAATTCATCTTTTCTGTCCACTCAGTGAAAAGAACTAACCAGATCTGTATGAGCAAGTTCTAATATAAGCTAGTCTCACATCATTTATCAGTGCCCTTTCTGTAGAAACTGATTTGGGCTATTATCTGCCATTTACTATCAAGAACTAATTGAGAAGTACTGTAGTCTTTAAAGAGGTTGTAAAACTTCTTTAAGCTTGATTATCCCATAAGCTTGCAGATGATGTCAATTTGTGTTATAGGCAGTTATCTTCTGTGACTGAAAACTCATTAGCCCTGACACTATCTACAGATCTCCAGGATAACCAAGCTTAAAGTTATTTCACTACTTCTTTTAAAAGACTACAGTGAAAAACAATGTAATCATTAATTTTTATAGTCTTTCCTTTACTTACTCTGTGGGTAAGACTTCACCTGTTGATGTTACAGTGGTGTCAAAAATGCTGGAAGCACCAGTGGAGCTAGCTTTCCTCTTCGCCTACTCCTGTTGCTCAGTATTCCTATGTGCTACATTAGTAGTTTATATTAATTCTCTCCATTGCTGCTTTCCACCTCAAGTGCAAATCCTCACAGAAATAGAATTTGCTTGAATTAGATAGTGTGTCTTTCGGTAGTTAGGTGTAAAGCTCACACTTGTCAACAGCTTTAATCCAAGAACAGGCTTCTGATGGAAAAGTCTACAAACACAAACCTCTGTTCTGTAAGTCACCACTGCGCCCAGCACGTGCTCCACATCCAGACAGCTTGGCTCATCACATCAGGCACGCTGATGAATTTGCTAATGGCCACATGCTTGCACAACAGAAACTTAGGCAGTTCTCCCTATAATTTTCTATTTTTGATGCTTCCTCTTATGTTGTTGTTCTTTAAATAACTCCATCTAGACACAACATAACTACTCATTTTAAAAAGTACAGTATCGAGTTAACAACATAGTCCAGCCAGAGGTATCTCCCTGTTACACAAAGGTAGAGAAATGACAAAGGGATTAAGTTTCATCCATCCAGCCCCAAAACTTCAGGCTACAGACATGTAATTGGGGTACAGAACATAAAAGGACAACAAAAAAGATCAACCAAACATACACACTGAAGAAAGGACAGGATAGTAAACTGCAGCAGCTGACTGCAAGGACTGCTACCTAGCAACAAACATATGTAAAAAAAAAGGCATTGATATGCATCTGCATTAACAGACTTCTGTTTACAAACATTGAAAAGTTTTTATTTTATAGATAAATAGGATGGTGATTTTTAAAGTTAGGAAACAACACAACTTAAAAGATCTGACTCCCCAAGATACTACAACTCAAGAGTTTATACTTTATTCTTACTCCAGCATACTAAGATGGCAGCTCCCTCCTTTTCATATTGCACTTAGAACTTAAAACTTTCTTGTAAAGGCTACATTGTTTTCAGGTCCTAGCACCAATGCTGGCATTTGAAACCAGTGTCTCAAAACATCTCCAAATGCAAACAGAAAGTTTAAGGTGTTGTAACTGCCATGCTTAAACACAGCAACACTGAAAATAGTGTTCTCTTTCTAAAGCAAGAGAAAGCTGATATTCTCCAGGATTCCCTTAAAGTAGTCAGAAATGGATTAACATTTGTGATGATTAGGTACTGACAATCACATACAACTGAAATTATCATCGAGGAGTTTAGTTCATGATTGTTTTGGGCCTACTGATTTTGAAGAGTGTATTTTGCACTGTTTTCACATTTGGAAGGTTACTTCCATCATGGCTGGCTCAAAAATTTAGTTATTCTAAAAAGAAAAGAGGACAAGAAGAAAGAACAGGTTCGATATTATTCAAAACACACAATCCAGTAGTTAGAATTAAATGCTATGCCAAAATAGAAGTTGAAACTATGGTAAGAAATCTCAGTGGAATTTCAGTATGACTGAAGAAATTTGCATTCATTGCAAGAATAAAAAGGTCTATTACTTCTAATTTCTGGAAGAAACATGGTTATCTGTCTTACAACTTGTCTGTAGCACCCCCCCAGCCTAATACCAGTTAACTTTCCCAAATTCAAAGTTTACCTAATACCCAATTCCGTGCTTCCAGAACATGGTTTTGCATCATGTTCAGAGTGAAATTAGAATGGTAGTAAATTCCAATCACTTGTAATTTTATCAAAGGACATTTCTACAGATAGAAGGAAATGCAAATAAAGTTTTGTGCAGACTACAATGACAGCATAAGCTGCTTTCGACATCATAGGAAAAGAGTTTAAAGCACAACCTCCAGGCCCATGCCACTCCTCACTACTACAACATGGTACTTTTGTGGTCAATGAAAAACAGTATGCTACCACAGAAAAAAAAAAAAAGTACCTTTGCCCCTTTAAAGGTTTGCACAAACTTTATTCTTTGCTTCCTATATTTATATCTAAATTTATTTTTAAAAAAACTTCATTAGAAACAAACACTGATGTAGATATTAATTACTTAAAAAAGAAAAAGCAAAGAATTGTGTTAAGTGCAGCTTTTATAATCATGTTCTGATTTTTCTTCCTTTTACATTTACCACAAAAGAGGTACCTTTTAATTGATTTTTACTTCAAGGGAAAACATAGGAAATCACTTTTTTGCACAGAGGAGTAAAGTCATGGACCAGAAACTTATTTCCCCACAGGATGTTTCAGATGGAGTGTTGCAATTTTGCATCATTAAGGCAAAATGAGGAATACTTCCATCAAGTGTCACATAGGGCTCTCCCACTCTGGCCATTCTGATAGACCCATATTTAAAAACCTTTGTAGTTACTTTTTTTTTTTTTTTAAATAGAAAACAGTCACTCTCTTCATTGCTTAACAGTTTGAAAGAAAAGGCTCTTTCCAGCCTTCACTCAGAACTTCAGTCTTGTGATTAGATCAGGCATATGCAATTGCTCCAAAACAGCTACAGAAACTAGAAATTGAGTTAAGTGTCAATCAGTTGTAATCTACTGATCTGATTAGAGGCCTTCACAAATGTTTGATGACGATTGCAAATAACAGCCAAGCAGATAGGAATGATGCAATACCCAACAGTTTTGGGGTCAGCTCTTGTACAGGAATAGAGGAACAAGAACATCTGTAAATATGGTATTAAAAATATTATAGTCCACAGCCAAAAAGGCAAGGATAGCAGTCGTACTTTTAAGGAGTGCGTCCATGTGGTTCCTTCCTGTGGTTCCTTGGGGTGTTGCTGAATGTGCTCCAGTGCTAGTTTGTTGTAAGTCTCATTGATTTCAAAGACGTAATAAAAAGCTGCAGCACTTGCTAACAAGTACAACCCCACACCAATCCATCCCATCCTCTGGCGGAAGTTCATCATTCTCCATGCTCTGCACCTGGAACAAAAGGCAACGTACACCTTCAGTACAGCTTGGAGAAAGTGGGGACACAGATGAATCTTGGTTTTCCTAAGTTAACTTTTTATAACTTTTCATTACGCATTAGTAAAAACAGCACACGTAGCCATTTCTGAAGACCTGAGTTGTCTCTACATCAGAGAAAATCATACTACTATGCCAGCAACAGGCTAATGGCTAATGTAAGGGCTCTGGCTAGTTTAGGGTCTGCTAGCTATCAAAGTTATACTAGGCTAAAGTCAAGTACTGAGTGAATAAAACAGAAGTCATGAATTGGGTAAGTTACTTACCCCATTTGTCAGAAGTGCCTCTAGCCGCAGGGTGGGGATAATATAAGACTTTCTATAAATACAGAAAGTTTGTAAAGGTCTTTGATGTCTGCAAGACAAACACGCTGCTAGCCAGCCAGTAACAGGAGCATCACTGCTTGTTTGCAGTGTAGCAACATTCAGTTTTATTAAGCTACAGATGAGTGCCCATCTACGAACCATATAAAAGGATGTTTTCAATTTGAACATGAGAAGACACGTACTAATGGTATGTATTTGTACCCATTTGCACACATGAGGATACTATAAGCATATTACTTGCACCTAACAGTATTTCTGCTCTACCTGTGTGAACAGTTGCAGTATGCCTTCTGGAGGAAAGAAATTGAACACCCGTACTAGTAACTGACTCTGTGCAGAACAAACCAGACACCAGTCAACTGGCATTTTCAGAAGCAGCACAAATTATTGAAGCACCACAGACACTACTGGGCTTGACTTTAGCTGCTTTAAGACCTCTGGCTGGCTGTATGGGCCTACGTGACTTGAAACACTCTACAAACCAGTCACAAACCCTCTAGCTGAAGTACCTCCACTCAAACCAAGAAGTCGTCACCACCTTCCCTGAAAAGGGCCCTTGCGCAGGGCAGGGAGAATCACTGCTTCACTGCAGCTGGTTAGAGTTCTCCCAACAAATATGCTTTTTCAGACTGCTGGGGTTTTACATTTTCTATCTTTTTTTAAGAGTGGAGTGAAATCAATTTATGCAGTACTGTTTTAAGAAAATACATCAGGCTTTAAAAATACTAGGCAGAAATGCTTATTTAAGGATGATATCTGCATACAGAACAACAATTATTAATGGAAGCATGAGAGAGTTTACCATAATGATAAAAAAAAAAAAAATCACTACACCTTTCTAAATGCCCCTTCCTAAAGGCAGACTAATCTGTCTGGTGAGCGATCTTGAAAGACTTCCTGGTTTTCCATAGCTGAAGGATATCCTCAATCCTGACGTGACAGAATCTGATCAGGGTAGCCCTGGAGCTGTTCTGGCCCTCACACTACTGCATTTATGGTGGCTAAAAGAGTCAAACACATAGTGACAGTAAATACCCGAGAATGCCATTACTTACATCTGTGACAGCAATTTGTTGTTTACCTTATTCTTCTACATAACAGTATGTGTCCCTTTAATACACCAAGTTAATACTTGTAGGAGGGCAACTGAAAAATTTATGTAAGAAGTTGTTAGTCTACTGGATAAAAACTTAAGTTCCAGAGTCCAAGTTTACCCAATAGCTAAGTCACTGCCCGTTTTTTTCTGGTAGTTAGGCATTTTAGAGATGGCTAACAAGTCGCCTTCCGAGAAAATAAATCTTCAGAAGTAATGCACATATTGAAAACACAAACACTATTAAAATTGCAGAAAATTTAAGAAAGTAAACATTAGCTGGTTTTAATCCTGCCCTTGTTAGGCAACAGTAGCCAGAAGAGAAGCCTTAGCTCTGGGTTACACCGAAAGAGGCAGAAATAACGCTTAGAGTTTTCTCATTGCTATTTTCCGTTTCGAGACACTATTTTTACTTGCAGCTTTCGGAGACACCCGCGATGGTTATCGCAGACGCCCACCACCATTCCGCGGGTGCTCCGGGGCTCTCCTCCCGCAACAGGCCGCGCAAACCGGCCGCTGGCAACGCCCGCAGCGCTCAGACCCCCGCTCCGGGCGAGAAGCGCTCCGCCGCAACAGCTCCTTCACCGACGCCGGCAGCCCCTTACCTTCCTCCAGCGGAGAAGGAGGGAGCGGGAGGGCGGCGGCAGGCGGCCCGCTCCCCTCAGCCCGCGTCGCCGCGCCGGGAGGCGGAGGGTGCCGCCGGCCCGCCACGCCGCTGCCGGCCCGCTGCCATCGCCGCCCGGCCACCGCTCCGGAACCGCGGCACTTCCGGCATGGGGAGAACCACTTCCGGTGCGCGCCCGTCTGCATCCGAGCCGAGGCGGGGGCGGGGCCGGCCCGGGCGGGGCGGGGCGGGTTGGCCGGCGGCCATCTTGGCTCGGGCGGGCGCCCCTCTGTGGCGTGCTTGGCCTCGCCCAAAATGGCCGCGTTCCCGTGGCGCTGCTCGTCTCCCTTGAATAAGGGAAAACCGTTAATAAAACCCTTCTCCGGCTACAGCGGCTGTGGTTGCTGGCCCCGAGCCGCCGTCGTTTCAGTGCCAGTGCTGCTTCCTGGGGTGGTAGAGGAGAGGCCGAGTTCAGGCAGTCCAGCCGCAGCGCGGAGCGTCGGCCTCCAGCGCGCCCTGGTGGGTGGGCCCGTGCCCCAGTGGCCTGAGGCAGCGCTCACCTTTTCCCGCGCTACCCGTTCGAGTGGGTTTGTTATAATTGCGCAGGCACTTGAAAGAGCTCAAACAAATGAATTCATGACAGTCCTTGATTAGGACTAAACTGTGATATATGAAAGCTTTGCTTGTGTTTTGCTTCATTTGTATCTTTGTTTCCCCAAGACTCCCTAACTTTCCCTAGGCTTCGTCTGTTTAGGTAGGAGTAAGACACTCGTTAGGCTTCCTATGTAAATCATTGATAACTGAGACTCAAGATCTTCAGTGGACACTTGGGACAGTTCCTGGAATGTGTGAACTAAGATAGGAGGGACTCAAAAGGATACAGAGACCCTGTAATGAGAAGGATGATTTTTGCTGATTTAGGACAAAGACACCTGGACTTTACTTGACAGCACATGCTCTGGAAAGAAGGTCAACTAGCAGACACCATGAGGATGACTATTTCTTCCCTCAACCACCAAAGGCCCCCAACAGAACTTAGGATGCATGCTCAAAGGGGTGTCAACTTATGTAAATGGCTCCTGAGAACTCATTATCATAAAACAACCCTTCCTAGGAAATCTCATTAATATGTACGATTTTTATGTATGTAAACTGATGTCCCTTACTAACTCGGGGGAGCCCTTATGGTGGAGAATCCCCAGGGTGACCCCAGCGCTGCTAATAAAGAATACCTGCTTAACCGTAAAAAACTTTACTGTTGAGTCAATTTCTTTGTTTCACACTCCAGAGGGGAAACTCAAAACAGTTGTGTTTTGGCAGTTGGCTGTGTTCTGGGTGAAATGCATTAAGGGAAATACCAATGGAGACTATTATGTGTGCAACAGTCTTCAACAACTGATGTATATGTACTTAAAAAGTAGTACATCTTTATACATAAATATGTCTTACTGACATGGTTCCATTGAATTAAATTATTAGGGAATGTGTTGCAGGGAAAAATCCTCAATGAAGCCAAAAGATCATCTAAATTGACAAAATCTGATTTGGTCAGATGTGTACAGTTCACTGATGTGCACCACAATGACGTTTGGAAAGTTTGCTTGTGCAGAAGGTATTTCAATATTTGTCCAAATTCAGTAACTGTTTAACACATACTTCCTGTGTTAGTTAAAAGAATTCAGTAACTGCATAGCATTACATCTAAAATGAATTGCTATATATTGTTATATTCTGGAATTATGAGAAAACAGTAGTTTTCTCATACTGCTGCTGGGAGCTCTTGTAAAATTCTTTCTGAACTGCTTCACAACTTGAATCAACTATGAGCAAAGTGGATTTCAAATCTGTGTGATTTGTCAAAACCTTGACTATTAACTGTTAGTGTGGGGAATGACTTACTCATTGTCAGTCAACACTGAATTATGTCCTCAAAAATTATATAGAGAAGCAGTGGTGACCACAGTTGACACACATCCATCTGTAGTTAAAAAGAAGGCTAAAAGAGAATTTGAAAGGGGATGTCAAATAAAAATGAAAGATGCTAAAGCAATGACATTTTTTGTTTGGGTGTAAATAAATATATACATGTAGGATTTTCTGCCATTTTTCTTGGGGGATGTAGTAGATGCTTGTGAGGCAGTATATAAAAGCTGCCGCAAAATTAAATTTACGATGGCTTATCCTGCTACGTTTGGTGTTTCAATGAAAAATGTTAGAAGCTAGTGGTTTGGATTATATTCAGGACAGCAAATGACTAAATGCACGGTGCAGCAGATGTCATTGGAGAAAAATGACACTGTTGAGAGCCCACGAAAGTCAGAAATAAGTTCCCTGGCACAGAGCAACTTCACCTTAAGCCATGCTCTTTTTTTTCTTTGCTTTGATGCTCGTTCAACTAAAGGCTCCAAGAAGTGTATCTCCTTGACTACTGTGAGGACACTAGATGGTGCTCAACACCACAGGCAAAGCCTATCTTTCGCAGGCTGATGAAACCGCGACTCCCAGTTCAGAAGTTTTGCACTTGATTTCAGTTGGATGAGGATTTCACCATCTTTCATGAAGTTTAAATACATTGTTAGTGTACTTCTGATGAAAGATGTAGGTATGAATAACTACATACAGCTAATTATCACTGGTGCACTGCTCTCAACTAAATGCCATTCTTTTTCTTCTTACAGGTGGTGACGTCCCAGTTGATCTAGAAGTGAACATAGCTCCTGTATACCCTTCTACTCAAGTATTGCTTTATTGCATTTTCTTATATTTGGGCTAGAGTTAATGATGGGAAATGGAATAGCTACCACATAGAGCCTATTTTCTTTAAAGTACCAACCTGGATGTCAAAGAGAAGGGTTTCAGTCAGAATTAATATGTGACTGTGTGAATATATGACTTGGCAGTGGATACACATGCTAAGTGTAAAGCCCACAGTTGCACTTAAGATTCTGAATAAAAAGGAGTGAAACGTGGGGCTTATTCCTACTTAGCAAATCTGTCCTCTGGAAGGATTTGTGTTGGAAAGGAAGGATAGTTCAGGATTTAAACTGCTTGGTTTATGGCTATTCTGTGCTAACCATAGGCCTGAAATTATGGTTATGAAGAGAAAGATCTAAAAAATTTGTGGAGTGTTTATAACAAACACAAGCTGCCTTTGAAAGCTAAGGCATAACACCAGACAGAGTGACTTGTAGTATCTTTGGACTAGATCTCATTTTGCATAAATTCAACATTATACTTAACCTTTGGCACAGTATAGGAAGGGACACAGCAAATAGCTCAGCTAAGGGTTTGTTTGGGGTTTTTTAGCAGCAGCCTTCGAGGGGGGGAAAAGTAATATCAAAATTAGTGGAACAAGAAGCATCTGTTCTTAGCTTTAGAGGGGTTTCAAGCTAAATTCCAATCACCAGGCCTCATAACAATAACGGGGAACAACTCATATTCTCCCTATTGAAATGGGGACATACGCCTGGTGAGACTCAAAAGGATAATATTCAGGTTGCAAAGAGGAGAAGATAGAAGTCTGTTGAATCAGAAGGAATTAAGATTTAATGTTCAGGCCTAGAATTAGAGTAAATCATGGGATTGTGTAGTGTTAAAAAAAAGTTTCACTTAGTTTTGACATGTGAGTTACTGTTGGAATTGTGAAACTAAGTATAGAGATACTGGATTTATCGTGAAGGTTAAACAGAAAAGCATCAGGAGCAGTGAGGGCTGGCTGCTCCATAAAGGGCAGGAGCCAAGCACAGTAACAGTAATAGGGCAGAGCCTCACTGCCAGAACCCAGTTCCACAGCACCTGAGCAAAGTGAGCAAAGCACCCCAGATTCAGCCAAGAGTCCGGATCATCAGGCAAACAATGAGGTAGGTCCAAGGTCAAGCTGGGAAGGCAACTTACAGGTTAGGGTCAGGTCCAGCAAGGATAGCTAGGGTCAAACATAACCTAGTGATTGCCTGGTTGTTTTGCTGATTGAGGATGCCAATTAAACTCAGACACCAGAGTGAAAAGAGTAGGCTTATTTTACCGTTAATAATTAAAGGATATAACCAAGTAATACAGAAAATAAGCAATAAGAAAAATACGGAATAGTACACTTAATTATTACTACATACAGTTAATTACAGAAAATAAGAACAAACAAGATAATGCACCTACACGACAGGGAGAATAGCAATTAAGAAAGATATGTCATCACTTGCATATGTTACCATCATCCACATCCGCATACGCTGGGGAGCCCCGGTTACAGTGCGGATTTGGAGAGCCTTTCCCTGCACGTGGGAAGTCCTACCCAGTGCATCCACCTGTAGGTGAGGCATCCAAAGTTGCTGCAAGTGGGTCCAGCCTTATATACCAAAAACCAGCAAGTCAGAATGACTTGCACTTTTCTTTGAGCAGAAACATCTGGTTTCATCCTCCTGTTGGATTCCACCCAAAGCCTGGCCAGGGCTCGGGGAGGGGGGAGAACCAAGGGATTTTCTAACAAGGCTAAACACTTGGGTTCTCAGCCTCGAACACTGCTAAACAAGGAAAGTTGGATACACATTCGCACAACATTTCATCCTCACTGCTGCTTACATTTTGCCTAAGCTACATCTTTCCCTAGTGAGCACACATATTTCATTATTGATCAGATACTAATTAATAAATGCTAATTTTAATACAGATTTTACTAATTAGCAGATACGAATAACAGATAATGTTTGGCTGTGAGGTTCATCTAGAGGTCAAGTTTGTTTTGGGGCCTATTATTCAGGCCCTAGCACTACACTTGTAGGCACATTCTGATAAGGAAAGATTGAGGTCAAGCTGGGAAATCAGTCTGTAAGTCCAGATCCAGATGAACATAGCTAGACACAGTCATCACTGAGCTGGAGACCCATACTTGCACAGCACAGGTTGGGGCTGAATGTCCAGGGTTCAACTTAAATGGGGCTCCTGAGCCCATGGGTGGGGGGCAGGTGGATCTTGTTGGGACTGTTAAGGTCTATTAGTGCACTCATGATCCTGACAAAGTACATAGGACAAACAAGGGCTGACAATAGGGAACAGAAGGGTTAGTTGTAATCTTTGCCGTAAACAAAGTTTTCATAACTTTGTATTAAGGGAAGGTCTTCAGCTAGGCTTAGATTTTGGCTAAAATAAAAGAGCAAAGGTAGAAAGAGCTGAGATAATTATCAAACCAAAATTAGGTGGGCTTCCAAATGGAAGGCAGAAGCTGAAGGACAGAATGCACCATGCGTTCTTTGAGTGGATAAAGATTTAACATAGTTGTATGTAGGTTCTCATTATTGACAAGTAACCAAGAAGTGAGAATCTATGTACAGAAGCATTTCTCTCAAGGCAGCATTGCCTTCTACTTTATAGGACACTGATTTTTGATTCATCAAGAACACCATGTTCCTTGATTTTTTCCTTCTTAATCCTAACTCTAAGCCAAAGTCTTGGCTAGAGATCTGGGATCCCTACAGTGTCCATATGTGTTCATATACCAAGGAGAAAACTGGTACAAAGGAAGAGAACAGGGCATGACCCCATGTGCTGGTCCTATGAAGATCACACCTAACCTTAAACCGAGACGGTTAGACTAGATATAGGCTAAGCTGCTGAAGAGTGAGGGATGAAGCATAGAGCTCCTTGAAAATGCTCACTTGCTGGCTTATGGAGGAGGAGGACAACTGACAGAAAGAAAGAGTTTCTTTAGACTCTGATAGGCTCCCATCTCTTCCTTGTACTTAAAAGGTAGGGCACAGAAAAACAAACTGAAGAACCACTGCTTTGATTGGAGAAAGAAAACCCACATGGAAACCCAAGCCTCACGGGGCATCTGCCCTCAGCTCCAGATGGGCAGACTCCCAGAAGGGAAAGGTTTTTCAGTGAATCTTAAGAGGGGCTATATTGGGAAAAGAGAATGCCTTTAGCTTTTTTTTTTCAGAACAATGTTTATAGTGCTCATGTGAATTTTTGTCAGTGAGTGAATGAATGCCCAGTGTTTTTGCAGCTTGTAGTGGGTTCGTTTATTACATGTAGTTGCAGTGAATTTCATAGTATCCTGTTGTGGTGTAGTAACTTGTTTTGATTAGTTTCTTATTATTTGTTGTGAGTCAGAAAGATTAGTTTCCCTCAGCTTCAATTTCATATGCTTTATTTTATGTTTTATGAATCCTTAGTTCATATTTTATAACTTTTGTTTCTTCTGAAAGTAAGGCTACAGTCTGCCAATTCCCTCTATCTTGGGTAGTTATTTTGCCTTCACTGTTATTTTTCTTTGAAATTTGCTGTTGAAAACATGTTTTCTTATGGGGGGTAGTGCATTCAGTATTTTGGGAGCACATAAGACACTTTTTAATATTTTATTTCTTCTCATTTTCAGTTGAAATATTATGTTTGCTTGTTTTGGCTACCTTGACCACATGAAGCAGAGGTATTCAGTGAGCTGTGTGTAATCCATGGTGATCTTTTCCTCGTTTGATTTGCTTCTTATACTTTGAAATGTTGCGACCTTAAATTACCTTGATCTTTAATTCTCTGTTACTGAAATACTGCTCTAGCCTTTGTTTCTTAAGAGCAGCCACATCTGAGTTAAGCTTCAGGCAATCATGTTATCCAGGTTGTCTGAATACCAACCATACTTTGTTCTTGGTTCTAGAAATATTTACCATCTTTCCAACAGATTATTTGATATTTACAAATGGAATAGCTATCTCATTCTCCCAAACATCCACAGTAAACATCTGCCAAAGGTAGAATTACACACTATTACCCTTTGTCAGAGTGCTTCTAAAAAAACTGAGTCTTTTATGAAGAAGGGCCTTGGCATTTTAGACTGAACTTCAAAACTTCATTACAGTGATGCTCCTTGTTCATTAGTTACTGCTGAATATAAGCTTCATGTGCAAAGCTTTTGACACTGTCCCACATGACATCCTGGTCTCTAAATTGGAGAGACGTGGGTTTGATGGATGGACCATTGGGTGGATAAGGAGTTGGCTGGATGGTTGCACTCAAAGACTTGTTGTCAACGACTTGATGTTCAAGTGATGTTCCTTAGGGGGTCAGTGTTGGGACTGGTGCTGTTTAACATCTTTGTCAGCAACATGGACAGTGGGATCGAGTGCACCCTCAGCAAAGTTGCTGATGACACCCAGCTGTGTGGTGCAGTCAACACGCTGGAGGGAAGGGATGTGCCATCCAGAGGGACCTGGACAGGCTGAAGAGGTGGGCCTGTGCAAACCGCATGAAGTTCAACAAGGCCAAAGTGCAAGGTCCTGCACATGGGTCGGGGCAATCCCAAGCACAAATACAGGCTGGGCAATGAGTGGATTGAGAGCAGCCCTGTGGAGAAGGACTTACGGGTATTAGTGGATGGAAAACTGACTGTGAGCCAGCAATGTGTGCTCACAGCCCAGAAAGCCAACCGCATCCTGGGCTGCATCAAGAGAAGTGTGGCCCCTCAAGGGAGGGGATTCTCCTCCTCTACGCCGCTCTCTTGAGACCCCACCTGCAGTGCTGTGTCCAGCTCTGGGGCCCCCAACATAAGGAGGACATGGACCTGTTGGAGCAGGTCCAGAGGAGGCCACAAAGATGATCAGGGGGCTGGAGCACCTCCTTTATGAGGACAGGCTGAGAGAGTTGGGGTTGTTCAGCCTAGAGAAGAGAAGGCTCCAGGGAGACCTTATAGCGGCCTTCCAGTACTTAAAGGGGGCCTACAGGAAAGCTGGGGTGGGACTCTTCATCAAGGAGTGTAGTGGTAGGGTGAGGGGTAACAGTTTTAAACTGAAAGAGGGTAGATTTAGGCTAGATATAAGGAAGAAATTCTTTCCTGTGAGGGTGGTGAGACAGTGGAACAGGTTGCCCAGAAAAGCTGTGGCTGCCCCCTCCCTGGCAGTGTTCCAGGCCAGGTTGGACGGGGCTTTGAGCACCCCGGTCTAGTGGGAGGTGTCCCTGCCCATGGCAGGAGGGTGGTACTAGGTGATTTTTAAGGTCCCTTCCAACCCAAACCACTCTATGATTGTACGTCTACATTGTCTGTGGTCAAAATAGTTCTGGCAGGAAAGAGATAAAATCTTTGCTTTTACTTTCAGTTTTTAGCCAATTACAAAGTAGTTTCAAAGTTTGACAAGAACTGACAAAGCATACTAAAAGAATACGAGCAGAGATGGTTGGTGACTAAATATTTCTCTCTGTGGCATGCATTTAAACAGAAGACAAGTACAATTTATGCAGAAGCAATGCAGGTATTGATCTCACAGCTCTGGCAACATGACCCAGCATTGTACTGATCTAGAAGGAAACAGAGCTATCCTGCAGAATTTTGTTCAAAGCAGTTTTCAGTTATAAACTGCATTTCAGCAAAAGCATTGTTCATTACAGTTTATTGATTTTAACTAAATCTCCATAAATAGTATACAACAAAAAAATCACTTCCAAAGCTGCCATTAAAGTTCTGAGAAATCTGCTTTTCCATGATTTCAGCTAAAGTCTGCTCATAGTGCCAGAAAGGAACAGTTATTGAATTTCCATGCTGAGTTTGCTGCTGCCAACACGTTTGATCATGTAAACAAGTTAACTAAAAATTCAGCCATGTTAAAAAGAAAAACAGATTCACAATCAGGGGTCTGAAGGCTGAAAATGCTGGCTCCAGTCAGCTGGCCTAAAAGAGTTACTTTTCAACCATCAGCAGAAAAAAATAGTAAAAAAAAAAAATCCTCTCTGAAGGTCACTTGTTAGAGATACACACTGTCCTTCCTTCTTCCCTCCATGTACATATTTCAAGAGAAACATCTGACCACCTGAGGGAGTGACAGCTCCATCCTCATGAGACGTTGCAATGACACACTTGCTTTTTTTAAAAAAAATTTCCACTAATTATCTGTCCTTCTGTGGTGCCTTTGTGAAGCAAGTCAGTAATACCATAGAATGACTTTAAAGAGACTTAGATCTCTTCTGAGATTCCCAGTTCCCAGGCTGTGCTTATCTTGCTTAGACTGTGAACCGTGCACAGCAGGGAATATCTATATTTAGACTTTCCTGAAGCATAACTTTCTTTTACTGAACAAACACTGAAAGAACACAGTTCAAATCGGGCCTTTCCCCCCTTTCCCAAAGGATCCCAGATTTTTTGCATAAATCAAGATGGAAGTTTGGGGGTGGTAGAGGATATTGTTTGAGATTTGCTGAATCTAAGCTTTCATTTTTTTAAAAAAAGAAGTGTGAGTGTGTACCTGTGTCTGTCTTCTTTTAGGAACCTCTTCCCTGTGTCCTGTTAGAAGTTAGGAATTAGCACAGTTACCAACTTCTAAAATGTACTGCAGGACGTATACGTGTAAGACATCCATCCATATAATGTGAGGGTTGATAGGTTCTTAGTCACAGAAATGTTTGCATACATTATAAAAAAATCAGAACTCCAACTTTCCTACAGAAGTATCAATATCTTCCTTTTTCTATCACTTAAATTCATTCTGTTCTTCAAAGCTTTATTATTTCTCATTCTCTAGAATACTTCAATAACCTAGTATTTAGCCACTTCATAACATTTTATTACTTGAAGATTTTGCACACTGGTTTGTCTCTCAACCATAATCTTATGTGGTTTTATTTTCATAACTGTTCTACATATTCTTTGCTTATTCTTGAACCCTACAATTTAGGGTTTGGATGTAAATAATGGAAATGATTTTGCTGGGCACTTGAAAGTGACTGGTGCCTCAAAATGTTACACAGTCAGTCCTATTTATTGACAGTATTTATTTAGTCTAACCAAAATTGACAGTTTATGCTCTTCTACTAATAAGCTTCATGTTTCAGTTGCCTGTTGAGCTGCCTGCCTGATACAGCAGGTATCCCTTACAGTTCTCCTTTTTTTTTTTTTCTCTTCAGTATTCCTTCATGGTCCCTCCAGAAAGAGAATCTAAGCCTGGATGAGTAACTTGATTTGTCCAAGGCAACGGAAAGTCATTGCCAGAGGTAGGCTGAATGACTAAAGTACCTTATTGTTAATCCTGGAGTCAGACCTGGAGAGCACCTCCTTACTCATTCAAGTGCGCACTGAGAGCTGTTAGCTCAACTGAAAGGCCAGCATCTGGGGGGGGCTTTCATACAAATTTTATCAACTGGAAGTAAATCTTCATCCTCTTCTGTATGGAGGGCTCCTGTTGATCCAACTTTAATGGAAGATATGGCTTTTATCACTGTAGTAGGTACTCACCTAGCCCTTTACCTGAATTTGACTTTTCCTGAAGCCCATGCTAGAGGCCTGTATCAGAGATCAGCAGAGACCCAGAATGACTCAGGCATTTGAATGGAGATGTTAACAGCAGTTGATGGCTACTCTCAAAGGGAAAATTTCATTAATTTATTAGTAAGTGAGTATTTGCATTTCATTTAACGAAAGCACATTAAGCAGTATTTGCAAATCTTTAAAACAAAAGGTATTCCATGTTTGTTCCTCACTGTGTGGAGTTTGTAAGCTGCTGCTCTTATCATGCCTATATGAAGTGAAATTTCAAGCAGTAATGCCTACATTATGCTCTGTCATAATGCCTACGTTATGCTCTGTCATAAAGTTCCAGGTGAATATTTAAATATATCCATCTTAGCACACTTATTACCACATTTGTTGGCATTCTTACAGAGGTGATATGTCCGTTTTTCCACACAAATGAATGTTCTATTTGCCTTTCACTAACAGAATGTACACAGTCATGACAATATGAAGGTACTTAGAAGGTAAAGAAATGTGCTGGTATCAGACTATAACAAGTTTCAGTGCATCCAAGCCAACACCTTCTCCACAGGAAAAAGTCTCTAGCCTCAATTAATGTCTCACTGAATGTGTGTTACTGCACTGCTTTGTGTAATAGGGCTTGGAGTACCTCCCTTGCAAAATGATGCCTCTACATAGTGCAGAGCTTGTTTGTATGTTCATAGTGTTCTGGGTAACTGTCACCAGCTGAAGTGTTTCACCAGCAAATTCAGTGCATTAATGATGATGTTGCAATGGTTTGTGATACAGACTAAAACCTGTCGTAATTTGGGTATTGAAGCAGAGGTTACAATTCCAAGTTTTTTCATCTTCTGTCACTTACTTGTTCTTCACTAGCCAGACAGTATAATTCTCAGCCTGTTGCACATTTTTGGAGTGCTATTGCTAAGTGCTCTGGCAAAACAGCCGCCCAAGCAGCGGAAAATCTTTAGCTTGATAACCCCCATAGTGGTGGAGGATGAAAGTAAAATCAGGCAGCCTGGTATTTTTCTGGAGTGGCTTCACATAGTGAAAATGCTTAGAGACTTGGCCAGCCAGCACTGGGCTGGTGGGTGAGAACAGACTTGCAAACCTGGGAGGATCAGAAAGGACAGCAGAACTTAAGGTGTAGATGCCACTTCTCTGAAAATCTGCACAAATGTGACCCCCAGAGTACCAATGTTAGCCAGCAACACAAGAGTTTTGTCACTGCTGAATAGTCTGTGACACCTGGAAGCTCTCCTTTTCCCAGCTGCGTGGAGAACAATGGAGTGATGATAAACCAGTCCTTTGGGGCTACTGGCATTGATAGCAAGTGGAGATTATTAACAAAGAAGAAAGCTTTGAATTCCCTCAAAATTGAGTAGGTGAGATCCTTTGACAAGTCCCACATGCCTATTATATCTCATTCTCCCCACACTGATCGAGGCCTCATCATCTTCAGAAGAGGTCGTACAAATTGTGGTCAATCCCTCTGGCAGCTTCTTGCTTTATTTCAGAGTAGCCAGAAATTCACCTGAAACCTCTATCAATTTTACCCTCAAGACATCTGGGCTAACTTCTACTTCTCTGGCTTATGGAACCACTTTCTAGAGAGAATCTTTAGTCCAACTATCTATAAAATGACTCCAGCATATGTGTGTGTGAAATTTAAAAAATGGTGGAGGTATGATAACAATGATGGAGGTTTCTGAGGAAGATTACTGTGCATTAGAAGTGTTGCTGTGCTTTGCACTTTGTATGTGAAAATAAAGGAGAAAGTTTTAGTGAAGGCCGAGGAACAGAGCCGGGAAAGACTTTTCAAGTTATTTTGACTTTTTTGACATACAAGATGCCTGCTTGTACTAAAATTTCCTGTTCATCAGGGATCTAGGATTGCAGATTGGGATTGTGGGGCAGGAAGCTATGCTACCCAGTGAACAATGATAATTTAAATGAGTTCCATGTCATAAAAGGCATATGCATTTGTGAATTTATATTATTAGGATTATTATGCTACTAGGGAGAATTGTGCCCAACTGAATTTCTTTTCAAGAGTGCAACTTGCAAGCAATACAAACACATTCAACAAGGCCAAAGTGCAAGGTCCTGCACATGGGTCAAGGCAATCCCAAGCACAAATACAGGCTGGGCAAGGAGTGGATTGAGAGCAGCCCTGTGGAGAAGGACTTACGGGTATTAGTGGATGGAAAACTGAATACAAGGCAGCAATGTGTATTTGCAGCCCAGAAAGCCAACCATGTCCTGGGCTGCATCAAGAGAAGTGTGACCAGCAGGTCAAGGGAGGGGATTCTCCCCTTCTACTCCACTCTTGTGAAACCCCACCTGCAGTGCTGTGTCCAGCTCTGGGGCCCCCAACATAAGGAGGACATGGACCTGTTGGAGCAGGTCCAGAGGAGGCCACAAAGATGATCAGGGGGCTGGAGCACCTCCTTTATGAGGACAGGCTGAGAGAGTTGGGGTTGTTCAGCCTAGAGAAGAAAAGGCTCCAGGGAGACCTTATAGCGGCCTTCCAGTACTTAAAGGGGGCCTACAGGAAAGCTGGGGTGGGACTCTTCATCAAGGAGTGTAGTGGTAGGGTGAGGGGTAACAGTTTTAAACTGAAAGAGGGTAGATTTAGGCTAGATATAAGGAAGAAATTCTTTCCTGTGAGGGTGGTGAGACAGTGGAACAGGCTGCCCAGAGAAGCTGTGACTGCCCCCTCCCTGGCAGTGTTCCAGGCCAGGTTGGACGGGGCTTTGAGCACCCTGGTCTAGTGGGAGGTGTCCCTGCCCATGGCAGGGGGGTTGGAACTAGGTGATTTTTAAGGTCCCTTCTAACCCAAACCACTCTATTGTGATTCTATCATTATTGATCTGACAGGACCAAAAGACAGTTCAAAGTAGCTTTAGCTAAAACTTTGAACAGAAAGCAGCTGTGTTCTTTGGAGAGCTTGTCTGCCTTGGCACCATGTCTGGTACACTTTGCCACAAGGCCTCTTCTTTGCCTAGTGGTTGAAACTCTTTTATGACAGCTCCTTGGCACATCCTGAGGCCTCCTCTGTCTAAATGGTGACATGAGTTCATTCCTCTGTTTTAGGGTGTTTCCTCTCACTCTCCATTTTTTCCTGTCATGCCTCCATATTGAACAAGAATCCCACTTCATAGGCTTAGCGCAAATGGTGCAGAAATAACCACTGCACAAAGTGCTGAGGATTAAAGAAGGGCATTCTTCTAACCTGCCCCCTGATTTGTTTAGATTGTTTTCCCAAATAAATAAATAAAGAGGGAGTGTGTATGTACCTGGATTTGTTGCACAATTTAAAAAAAAATACATAGAAGGACAGCCCTCTTTAAGACATTGAACTATATGTGTTGAAACAGTTGGCAGTCAGGTAATGGAAACAGTGTCCCGATGGAGGGAAAAGGTGCAATGTGAACTCACCCCTTATCAAACAGCGAGAATCTTCATAGGCACAGTTTATTACAAACTTTCCATCCATGCGAAAAGCTTTATTCGGAGGTCACAGCAGAAAACTGAGGCACAAGGCAAGCAGGCTTAATCAGTTCAGCCACTAACAGTCCTTTTTTATTCCCCAGGAAGCTCTGAGAGAAGGGAAAATCCCAAAGGGCAGCATAGGAATTGTATGTCTAAAGGCTGCTCTTGTATATGAGGTATATTAACATGAGGCACAGAGTGGCCTGTTCAGAGATGCACAGAACCGCTAGGAATACTTGCAGTGAGCCTGCCTAGGGAAGTGTCCCTTGAGCTGTCAGAAAAATGATTGGGAAGCACCACCTGTCCAGGCAGCTCCATAATGCCGCTATGGCATTACAGCATGTCCCACATTCTGATGTTCTTGTTGCCCTGGTTTTATTTACAGACTGACAGGCACTGAGTATGTGAGATAATAAGTTTGATAGCATGGTGGTACAACAAACAAGTATTAATGGAATTTATCATCCATGCAACTGCAAGTGTCTTACAGGATCTGGGCAATTTAAAATGTCTGAAAGTTTGTGGTCTTAAATGAGCTACATAGCTCACTTAACAAGCCTGAGCATCTAGTAGAAGCTCAGAGCTATAACCAAATTGTGGGCTCTGTTGATTATCCCAGCCTTTTTGTTTGTTGGGTTTTTTTTCCTTTTTACGCTACAATTCCTTTTTTTTTTTTTCCTTTTTATGATTATCTCCTGTTTTCTGTAACTTGCTTGTCTCCTGAATTTCCAATTCTTCTCTATATGACCTTCCTTTTCTTTCAGAAGGGCTGCATGTAGTAGGAGGTAGAAATGGGATGTTACAAGACAGAGAATGTTGGTAACTTGGAGGATATATACGTACATAGTTTAATCTTTTGATATGAGATTGGTATTTTAGCAAGAAGAAAAAAAGCTTCTTTTGATCACTGAGTATTGAGATTGGATAACGTTTTGAAACTCTGAGCGGGAAAGTCTCTGAGTGGGAAAAAGCCAAGGACGGGGATGACTGGTGGAGCAAGACAGCTACTATTCCTGCCTCCAGTACAGTAGTGAGTCAAGTCAGTGCACCGCTGATTCCTAAGTATGAAGGGTTTGCAAGCACAAAAGGAACGGCACCTAACGCATAGCAGAGACTTGCCAGCTGTATCTCTAGATTATCTCCCAGTAGCAAGTTTATTTAACTTCAGGATAGCTATGGCTTGTCCTAAAGACTCTCGGCTGTCCAAGGGAAGCTCCTTTTCATTAGGATTGGGGTTGTTTCAAAAAACATTTCTAAACCTTGCTGATGAAGCATGAGTTCGCTTTGTGAGTGTATTGCAGGCAAATATGAGGTCTGTCCTCCTACAACATGCTCATATGCTGGAGCTACTATCAGATGGATTGGTTTTGTTTTTTTTTTAATATGCTACAGTTAGTTGGCTTTGGAATAGTGCTGGCATGGGCTTTGGAAATGCTTTTCTGCATCTATGCTTTTTGCACTTGTGAGTCTACACATTGTGGTAGCTTCTGAAAAGATGAAAATTGCTGCCCTGCCCAGATAGCAAAAAAGCCTGATGTGACCATGCAGAATCAGAAAGCACAATGGTTTTCTGAGACTTGTGGCCTATGAACTTTAAGTGAACTCTAAGGAAGCATTTAAACAAAACAGGAAAAGGGTCCTCAATCATTGGAGGCATAAGCATGAGAAGAAAGTGCAAGTGATGGTGTGGTACTGTGGGCCACATTGGACTTTTATCTTTCCTGATTGCGCAGTTTCAGCAGTTTAAAAGGTTCAGCTGTAGCCACAAACAACTTGTGGAAGTGGAGGACCACTGGAATGAGGACGTGTGCTTCAGGTCATCTGGAACAATGTGTTCTTAACACAAGAGGCAAAGACAGATATAAGCCAGCAAAATATGGGATAATATGGGACTCATTTATGGCCAGGTCACTTTATACGTAAGAGTTATACGTCCATATCAGTCGTATTTACATTCATCATTTTAAAACTAGTTATATTGTTTTAAAAATAATAAATTCTAGCAATACAAAATACATATGATTGATTTTTTTGGTGGAAAGATTGCTCATTTTGCTGGAAGCATGCTCCCAGAATTGTCATAGGTACTTAAAACTACCTGATTAAAAAAAACCCAAACCTATAATCTGAGTAACTGTGTTAGCAGGAAACACTTAAGTAGAGAAAACCTCAGACCAGCCTAATCCTTATCCAAGTATCAATCCAAACCTAATGCACCGTCAAGTCACCCGAATTTTTCAGAGAACTGTCTTTCAGAACTTGCACACATAGTTTGAATGATTTTAACTGTGCTGAAGCAGTCAGGTAAGTGAATCTCTCCATGTGTCTGTAATGAAAGAGTTTGCATAAGCATTATTTCCGTGTAGTTTATTCCCATAATAGAAGGCAAGAGAGCTACAGCAATGTATAGCAGCGCAGTCTGTATCCACACTTGGGATTTGACTAACAAACGTAATTCAGTCTAAAAAATCTACTCCTACTGAGATAATTATACTGGCACAGGATTTCTCCATCTTTGGATCTTCGCCACATGCTTTTTGTGGTTTTAAATTCTTTGTTCACTGATGATATGCTTTCCTTGGCTTATGAGCTCATACACAGTCTGCACCCAAAGTGCTACAAGCCAAGCGAGCAAACTTGGCAGCCAGAGCCTTTCTTACTTTCCTGCAGCATGTACATTCATCAGAGCTCAGGATAGCCAAACTTTTGAGCTGTACATAAAGACATACCTTCTCATAATGGTGGTTTCCTTGCAGCTTCAAAAAAACCCCATAGTTATCCTGGTTTTATGACTGGAACATAAGAGCTTGCTATGCTACCAGTGTAACAGGTAGCAATCTAAGCAGTGCTCCACTGGGGCTGATGAGAGTTAGCTCAGGAATCCCTGAACGGCGCTGCACTGGCCCACACAGATCTGGTCATCTGCCAGACATCGTCAGCCTCTTTTGGAAGGTTTTTGAGCCCTTCTGGCTGAATTCCTTCCTCTGCTCTCTACAAGATCTCAGAAATACTGATGAGTCTCAGCCAGTCCTCACTGATCTTTCTTTTCTTTATAAAATCAAAATACTGCAGTATAAACTCCATATAAGGGAGTAGTCACATGGATGAACACTATGCTTTCACCATCCACTGCTGCTACTTCTGCTGCTGTAAAACAGGGTTGCCACCAAAAGAGGCAGCTTGGTGTTTTTTCTCCCTGGCCTCCTTCTTCCTAGGTCTTCACTGCCTTCTGCCTTGTGCCACTATAAACAGGTAGGAAGAAGGATGGTGATCCAGACTGGGGAGTTGGTTTGGATTAAGACTAAAATACTGTTGTCAACTTTCTGAGTTTGTTTTAGTCCAGTTCAGTTCCTAGCTCCCCAATCCTGTTCACACACAGTCACATGATCACTTGGGCTGTTGTAAAGGAGAGCATGGCAGAAGGTGAGAACAGGTGGCAGTTTCTGGAGGGACTGCTTCTCTAAACAACAACATCTGATTTAATTGACTGTAAACTGGCAGTTTGATTTCCAGCTAGTGAGGCCAATCGTCCTGTGCAGTCTCTGTGGGCAACGGGTCATTCAGAGAAATTAAGTTGGGCTGAGTCAGCCACTAGCAGGGCTGCCTTCTCATCAGCCACTACAGGAGCCCTCCAGCAGCTGGCTGAAGTTTGTCCCTTGACTAGAGTTAGCCTTTGTGATTTTGAACACAAAACCCAGAAATGAGCGTTCATCCCCCAGTACTAACTTTCACTGGTTTATCATTTAAAAGCTGCTGGTCCAGAGTACATTCAGAAAAGCTTCCAGAAAATAGCTGAGATTATAATGTGTTTTGCCAGATGTTAGGCAAAAATTCATAAACTGGAGAAGCTTGGCTTCACTCACATGCATCCTCTAGTGAGCCACTGTAAAAAGAAGTCATATCTGGCCTTTTTATGAATCTTGCAGTAATGACTCAGTTGTAGATACAGCAGAGACCTGAGGAAATGATAGCCCACCATGCTTCTTGTGTTTCTCTCTAGCTGCCTCTCTGGGATGCCCAGTCCCAGATGCTGTGCAGCACCAGGACTCTTCTTTGAGTCTCTCAAAGCCAAGAAGAAGCTGCAGTGCAGCACGTGCAGGGGTTTTTCATGTTCTCTCCTGCCTACAGCCTCATTCCAGCAGTGCCGTGTTAGCATGTGATCTGACCTGACTGGAGAAAGGGGAGATCTGTCCTGATATGGAAGGCTCAGCCCTTCCCCATGCCCATCTGCAGCAGAGGAACATCTGTCCTGTAATAATAAAAAATAAAAATAAAATGTAAAAAGCTTAAACTACAGGCAGTGAAAATCACCACCTTCTTTCCACTCATTGCAAAAGATCCTATCATGACTTTTGCCAGGTGCTGAGAAAATTGCTCTTAATCATCCATGGAGAAAATATACTTCAATAACTAATTAAGTGAATGGAGATGTCTCCTCTTACTCTAAAATGAACTCCTGTGGAATTTCACTAACTTGTGCCACATTGCAAGTGTCCAACCTTGTTGGAGCCCCTGTATTTGTTGAAAGGGTTAGAAGACAAGGTGTGAGAGGTTCCAGCTAAACAAGGGAAACCTGCTTTGACCTGTAGCTGAAGCTAAGATGAAGAGGAAGATAGTTCTGACTGCCAGAGGGCTCAAGATCTTAATCAACCCTCACCCCTTTAATTAGCATGAAGCAGCTCATTAGTTGCAGGTTACAGCACTGGGCCACAGAAAGTCACAGGAATAGTCAACTTGCTCCTGATCAGGAATTGGGTAAACATTACCCTGGGGCTTCATGTGGTCACAGGTTTGGCATTGCCTGAACTGGCTCTGCAATGTAAACAGGGGATTGTAATTTATTTAGCAACATTGTGCAGCAAGATGCAGTACCATGGCACACCAGATGAAATATATTTCCCACATCTGAAATTGTTCAACGGTTAAGATTCAAAAAAAGGTAGTTTGAAAAGAAGGCTTTTACCAGCTTTCTCCTTCCTAAGGCTGAATCTGATCTCTGATACATGTCATTCAAGTTTGGCTCTATTGGAGCAAAGCAAATACCTCCTTTGTAGCTCCTGTGCTTCATCTCCACAGGAGCCAAGAATGCTCAACCCCTCTGAAAACCTGCTCTCCCGTATCTGCAAAGAAGTTCATAAATCTTTCTGTCTCTGCAGACTCTGTTTTAGATTGGTCTGAAACTGTGACATTTTTTAAAGAAAAAACATTCAGAAAGAAATAATTTAGGAAGATGGCTTCAGTAATGTCATGTTTCAATACATTCATACTCCGTTCTGATGCAAATATAAATTTTGAGCTTCATATACTCATGCAAATTTTAGTAAAGTCTAAAGTAAGTCCAGTGAAATGATAGCTGAAATAAAGCACTGATATTAGCAAAATGAAACACTTCAAAACAGGAAACCCAAATTAGTTTGTTTCAGGATTCTTACTTAATTTTGATGATGTTTGATAAAGTCTTGTATTTGGACCTTTTTGAGTTACAAATTTTCCTGAAGTTACTATGCTTCCCCGAAATGTTTAAATATCAGTGAAACATTCTGCAGCAGGAATCATGCTATCAAAATACATTTACTAATTCTAATTACTGTGCAAAAAAGTGTGAGGATTAAGATAAAAAGTGCTCTGAAAAATAAAGGCTATAACATATCAGTGGCAAATAATTTAAGATTAAGAAGAAAAATAAAGATTTATTCCTCAAAGCCACCACAAATGGAGACAAAGTACTATTAGAGACATTTTCAAACATTGGTATGAGCTGTTTGCAGGCGATTCCACTCCCCACCTATTTTCTAATACATTCTTGGTTTAGGGTGACTTCATTGTTCATGTAAATAATGACAGGAATGTAAAATGGTCTCTACCTACGCCCTAGGTCAGTGATTCCCGTCATATTTCTTAAGGCTTTCCCCCTTCTTTCCTCCGAATGGATGCTTCTAACACTTTTCCGATACTCTTGTTGAAGTTATTAAACCGCATTTGTTGTGGCACGGTGAGTCAGCAGAACTCCCCGAGCAGTGTCAACTGTACGGGGCTCCACGCCTGGTTCACAGACACCCCCATCGTAGGAGCATCATCTGCATCTCAGTTCAGGACTGCAGGTACTGCCAACCACTCTGTGAAAGACAGAATTATTATAAAAGCTATGCTTTCCATTCCCAAAGGGACAGAGAAGAATGCTCAGGCTGGACGATACTCATTTAAAATGAAGGGGAGAAACAAAGATGGGAAAATTATACTTGTGCTGGAAACATTCTTCCTCTGAAATGAAGCACAGAACAGCTGCCTCGGTATTTAGGAATGCACAACCCAAAAATCAGAATGCCAGCTCACGCTGGCACTGCCTGCCTTCTCCTGCCTCCCGCAGAAGAAAGTTAAATAAGAAATAGCTGTTACTGAAACTTCTGTTAAATCCTCACAGATACTTGCCAAACGTTGGAAGAAGGAAGATACATGGTTTTGCGGTGAAAACTCGTATTGACGGGAACCGTTTTTCTGTGATAGATGTCCACCTTTATACTGCATGACCGTTTCTAGTAGCTCTAATAGGAAATATAAGTAGCTGTATAAACTGTTCTGCCTTCGGAAAACGAAATTACACGGCTCATCGGCGGGCCTCACTCCCAGAGCGCACTGGGCACCTCCGGCTTCGGTGCCCGGCGAGCACGGCGGGGGCTGCGCCGGCAGCCGCCCGGCCCGGCAGCACGGCCAACCGGGCCGGGGGGGGCCGGAGGCGCCCGGCTCCGGGCCGGGGGGGGCGCGGCGCACCGAGCCCTCTCGGGAGGGATTTGCCCGTGGGAGGCACGACGGCAGGGGCCGGCGGATGCCCCCCGCCGTGCCGGCAGCAAGCTGCGGCGGGCACAGCCGCAGGGGAGAGTGGTGAGGGCGGCGCGAACACCGGCCCCAGACCGATCCCAGCCCGGGCACGGTGCCCTCCGCGGAGCCGGGCGGCGGTGCAGGGGCGGCGCTGGCGCGCCCTCGGCAGCCAGGCCAGCCCGAAGCAGGCGCGCTGTCTCTTTAAGGTGGCGGCGCGGCCCCCGGCCGCCCCCTGCTGGCGGCGGGGCCCCTCAGTGCGAGCGGGGCCGCGGCGCGGCGGGTGTGTCCTGCCGCCCGCCCGCCCCTGGGCTGTGGGCTGGGAGCGGGGAGAGGCGGGGACGAGCCGGAGGAGGAGGAGGAGGAGGAAGTGGAGGCGGCTGTGAATAGCGGGCAAATGGGGAGCTGAGCGGCTGCAGCAGCACCGCGGCCGCGCAGCAGAGCAGCGGCGGCGGCAGCGGGCGGGTGCGGAGGCGAGCTCGGCGGCGGGGTCCGTGCGGGCGGAGGCGGCCCGGGAGAGGGGCGGCGGGGCGGTGCGCTGCGGTGGGTGCCGCTCGGCGGGCGGCAGCGGCGTGCCCGCTCGGCTGGCCGCTCCGGGGCTGGCAGCGGGCGGGCGGGCTGGTGGCGACAGCGGCTTCCCCGCCGGCAGAGGCACCTTCCCTGCCCGCCTGGGTGAGCTGCCTGCCGGCGCGGGGCGAGGCCTGCCGGGGGCTGCTCGCCGGCGGCGGCGGCTGCGCCTGGCTCGGTCCAGCGGGGCGGGCGGGTTGGGGGGTAGCGCCGGCGTCCTCCGCGGGGAACCGACTGATTCTCCTTTCTCTTTTCCTCTTAAAGCCGTTGCTTCGCAGGCGCCGAGTGCGAGCGATAGCCGGGCTGCCCCCGCCGCTCCGGGCTGATCCCCCTCCTGGCGGGGCGGCCGCCGCCTCTCCGGGCCGGCACCATGCAGACCTTCCTGAAGGGGAAGCGGGTGGGTTACTGGCTGAGCGAGAAGAAGATCAGGAAGCTGAATTTCCAGGCCTTCGCCGAGCTGTGCCGGTAAGGAGGCGGCCCTCGCCGCGCCGCGGGGAGCGCCGGGGCGGCCGCCGAGGCGGTTGGGGCGGGCGGCGGCCGAGGGGCGCGGCGGCCCTGGGATGGGGCTGGGGCCGGGCCGCTCCGGGCTCGGCCGTGGCCCGCGCCGGCCTTCGGGCGTTTTGTGCTCGGTGCGTGATTCCCTTCAGCCGGCTCTGCCCGCCAGGGCCGGGGGAAGGCAGGGCTGGCCGGTGTCCCCCGGGCGCCCCCTCCGTGCCCGCGGCTGAGGGCTCCCGCCGGCCACTCACCTGTGCGGCTGCCGCCCCGGGGTGTGGGGGGGGCCGGCACGGCCCTGGCTTACTGCCTGGGTAAACTTCTGTCTGCCGCTTCCTAAGAGGTCTCTGGTATTCCCGGTGAAAGGGTCTCGTTTGGGATCTCTGCGGACCTTGCTAAGATTCGGAGCAGAAGCTGAGTTATTAGGAAGAGTCAAAGGACAGGGAATAACTTTCCTTCATGTTGTGTGAAAACACATAAAATTAGGGTATATGAACCCCTGAGTGAGCTTGCATTCACCTGAGATAAATGAGATGTCTGAAGGTGGTAAATTGCATCTATTTTCTGCAGTCCCAGAGGTAAAGGTTAGTTTGATAAGCTGGAATTAGACTTTATCTGAATAGCTTAGAGGATAATATATGCAGTATATTACACAATTTTATTATTTAATTGGAAGTGTAAACTCCATGTAGGTCCAAGGTCTTGTGACATATGCATTACAGCTTCTGATATCGAATAACAGCTTTTTCTATTTATTTCATTGTAATAGTAAGTTTATAACAAGTACATGAAATCAATTTTGATAATAGAAAATATTCTAAATAAGCTGTGTTCTGGTTTCTATGAAGTCTGTTCAAACTTTGCAGAATATATTTTATGAGACTTCTGATACACTTTATTAAAGCATGTCATACTAAAAACACCAATCCCTGTGAAATTTCTCTTGGCAGCACTTGCTCCTTTCTGTAAAGACGAAGGAGGCAGAAGAAACAGAAAACTATTTTGAGAAAGTGACAGAAGCTTTTACATCGGCTTGTGTTCTTGGCATTCTGTATTCTCTCTATCAAACTTCAGCAAAACTTACCAGAGTGTTTTAAAGTATAGAAAAGGCCACAGGTTCTGGTTTAATGTCTTTTTAAATTTCATGTGATTATCCAAACAAGATACTTGTGGATGAATAATGCTAAGCTTTGACCTTGCCTAAGAGACTTTGGGTTAGTTTTTGTGATGCTCAAAAATACACGTTAACCTCTAATAAGCATAAGAAAAATGTAATTTTTAGGGCCTTGAGGTTTGGTATAGGGTAGTTTTCATGCCTGGAAACTAAGGGGGATCTCAGTAAGCTTTTTGTAGTAATTTGTCTTTCATTCTTGGTATTATGTGCTGTACATTCTTATGTTTAGGAATCTCCAGAACTGATTTTCTGCCCTCCACTGTCATTGTTTCTCTTTTTGGCTAGGTTCTTTGCTTCGTTTTTCTCTACTTCTGAAATTCCTTACACTTGTGTTACGTAACATGGATCTACAATTTCTTTGTGTATTGTACAAATTTATAAATAGTTTTAGATCCTTGCAGTGCTGTGAAAATTTATCCCAAAATGTCTCCCTTGCTACAGTTAATTTCTTGATGAAAATTAGGCTATCTCATTCTGTACTGGCTAAGCTTACTTCGAATAGCATTTACGGACATTGGATAGATATGGCTGTTCAGTCATGCTTTGATGTTTTTAAAAGCCTTTAATATTAGTCTTTCCGTCAAAGTGGAGTTAAGCGTTTGGTTTAAAGATCCGTACAGTCACTGGAGCAAGTTATGCTGATATCTTGGATGCTCTGTTTTCTTTCCCGGTAACTTGCATTGACGCCAGTGGGAAGCTGCATTCATTTAGGCAAAGATTTCAAGTATTTTATGCATAATATCTTTTTGATTACTTGTGTGTTTGTAAGCTTTTGTTGCTGTAGAAAAAGTGGTGCCAAGCTCAACATGCATCTTACCAGAAATATTGTGTATGGTAGGAAATACGGCAAGCGTACTCATTCCTGTACAGTGATTCATGTGTTAGAGTGGACTATGTGTCTGTCTGTCTACTCTATGTACTTTATGGTGACTGTTACTTGGAATTTATTTGCCTGTTGCCTAGGGATATACTTTCTGGATTACTACAAAGTTCAGTTTTGTTTGTACGGGTTTGCAATGAAGTAGTTATATAATCCAGGAAAGTAAGAGAAGCCTCCTCATGAACTCTGAAGCGCGCTGGGTTTAAAGCAGGGGTATTGTTAGGATGAGAAAAATCTTCATTTCTTTGCAGTCTGCCAGTGCAGCCACTTCTAGTGCAAAGCACTGGTGTCCTAAAAGGATCATGGACAGATATTTCAAAGTCTGTTTGAACCATCCTCAGAGAGATAGTCTAAGTGCTGAACTGCTTTCTTAAGAGTGGTTCCAGGTTTTGTCTCCAGCAGCATTCCTAAGATGAAATGTTGTTACATTGTCCTAGCTGAAATGAGACATGAGCTAGTGTGAGTGGACCAGCAGTTAAGGTGCTGCTTTGGGGCATAGGCAGGCCTGCCTTCAGATTTCTGCTCCACAAAGACTGGACAGGAACCTTAAATATTTTCCTCATGTTTATATCCATCTTTAAAGTGCAGATTAGGTTTCCCTGTTAAGTTTTGACATCTGAATTCTTCTAGTTTTGTTACTGGAGAACTTACAGGCACCTGCCTTCTTTTCTTAACATTTTCACTTGGTTATGTAAAGTTCTGGTAACACATGTGACTGGCACAGCAGCTGTCCTTCCTGAACACAGTGTCTTGGGTCTTTTGCCTAAGATTTATATCTACAAGGTGATCTTCCTTGTATCAAAGGCCTTTGAGCTCACCTGCAATTTTGGTCCTCGTTGCTGGCACACTAGATACATCCTACCTGAGCTGTATTCTTTGTAGGGCATAACAGCCTTGGCTGTGCCTTCCAGGTGTAGCCCAAGGGGGTGAAAGCAGTGCCTGTGATGATATCTGCCTCCATGTTTATAGCCCAGATCAGCTGTTCCCAAATTGTTGGGTTATAGCCCGCTGTAGCCCTTAATGCTTTTACATCTCTTTCGGGTTTCTGAGTGGTGTGGTGAGCAAAAAGGCAGCATGGTTTCACAGGCCTGTTGCAGAGAATTAGTGGTCCCTGGATAGCACCTTGAGAGCTGTCAACTTGGAGGATAGAGCACTTGGCCTGGCAAGTGGGAAGCCAGGTTTCAAGCCTGCAGCTGGTGTCTCCTGAGGGAGACTGAACCTGAAGATGGGCCAGACTTGCTCCAATCCTCTGGCTGAACCTGCCTCTGTGTATAGAGAGGAATGTGAGCTCCCTCCACAGTGCCAGGATAGCCTGTCTGTAGCACGATGGCAGGGGCATTTCTTTGGTATGAGGTATGTCCTCAGCTCTGGTCTCTGCTTCCCACAATGGTTTTTGGTTCCACCCAGCAACTCCTTTTTACATAAGCTGTTGGTGGAGTAAGACTTTTATCTCTGTGCATTGGGACAGTTTCAATGGGGAGCCTTGCTCAGCCTTGCTAATACAAGGGCATTTGTATTTGAGTTGTGATGTGGGATTGAGCTCTTCTGTGTGGAACAGGGCATTTGGTACAGGCTTCTTATCTCCTCATTGAATTTATTAGTCAGAAGGCAATTTAAGAAGCTACTACTGCCAAGTTGTCCTGTGCTTTTGAGTGAAGCTGTTAGGACACTATGCTTTGTGTTGAACTCGGTATTATTGGCATGCTAGCATGTATGCTGCAGCTGCAGTTCCCTGAGTAGGGTCCCTTATGGGACTGCAGTGTGCAAAGGTCTGGTGGTTTCTGCATCTCAAGTAGACTTTCCTCCGAGCCTTTATGATCAGCTCCACCAAGATGATGGCACAGCCTCAGAGCTTTAGGTAGCTGGCTATTGTCAAAGTATAGAGTATCTATAGCTTGCTAAAAAGTAAGACAAGGTTTCTAGGGGCTCCTATCTGAGAATTTAGGAGCCTGTGATGTAAACATGTAGTTCTGATATTGTCATGTGTCCCTGCCAATGCAGAAAGGAACAGTTCCTCCTTCCTCTGGCTGCTTGGTCTTGTCCTCTGTCTTGAGCTGGGTTTAGTGGTTGCGCAGTTGGCAGAGGCTCTCGATCTGATCAGTTCCCTGCTCATCACGTTGATCTTGGAATGCTTGTCACCATGCTGGTACATGACCACTAATACAAGGTTAAGGAAATGGAGGTGCCCCATTCCATTACAGAGATGCCAGAGTGGTGGTGTGAATTGCAGATGGTGGTCAAGACTCCTGGATACCTATATTATCCTTTCGTAAAATATGTGCAGATGTACTGCCAGGTCTCTCTGGACATTGTGAATAAAAAGAGTCCTGTTCATGCCATATGAGGAGTGGTGGTGGTAGTACAGAAAAATGCATATATCTGTTCAGAAAATGAGTTGTGTGTGTTTGGCACCAGTTCAGATTAGTGAGGTGCAGCCATTTACAAATGGCTGTTCATGCTATAAAAGCCTCCATTTCCTTGGTTGTTCTGCACGTTGTCTGTTAGTACGGTCCTTTCTGGGAGCCACGGAGGTGCAAGGCAGTAAGGTTATGGCAACGTGAGTAAGTTAGTGTTATGAGGTGAAGTGAAATACGCTTCATCCAAGAGGAGATAATTTAAAGTCGCCCTATTCTGAATGGTAAACTATTTCTCAGTTATTTTCAGCAAAAGCATTCACATGTGCAACTCATAAGTTTGCATGGTAATGTGGTAGCTTTTCTGTGTAGCTATATACATAATGAGTCAGAATTTCCTCTTTATAGCGTGTAGAAAATGAATAGCAAAGGAGTTGAAGAGTTGCCTGAAGATGTAATCCATGTCATGATAAATCCTGCAATTTGACAGACAGAAGAACTGTGCTTGTACATCCTAACGTACAGATTATTTATGGTCAGATTTTATTGTGCTGTGTTTTTTTCATAAAAGCAGGGTGAGCATCAGGGAGGAAAGAGTTCTCAGGCAGTTATAGAAATTCTGAGAAAATCAAATTCTGCCCACAAAAGAAAATGGAAGTGAGATAATTGAGAATGCCTTCTAGTAAAGCCCAGTTGTCTTGATTTTTAGTGAGCAAGCTAAATTGTCATTTTCCCTCCTTTGGAGATCATCCGTGACAAACTGATAGCATTCATTGACACACAGGAAGCTAAGGCTTCTTGGTCTGATTTGGATTCCCAGGTGCTACCCACTGCTGAAGACTGTTTTCTGAAACTTGAGATCACGTTCTTGAATTGCAGCCTGCATCAGTTCAGCAGGTTTTGGTTTTATGGAAGGATATGTACTTTTCTTTGGGTATGTAGCTCCCTTTACAGCATGTCACTTGTGCTGAAGACCGTTTGGGTATGACAAGTCACTGTGGTGGGTTGGTTTGGGTTTTGGGTTTGGTTTTTTTTGATTGAGTTACAGTGAAGTTCTTTTGATGCTGATACCCAGACTGATCTGCTGAACATAGCAACCAATGACTTTTTTCCTACCAAAATATTAGTATGCCTAATTTAAATTTCTGTGTGACTCAAACTTGTTTTTTTTCTTTAAGCTAAATTGATTCTTCGACTTCTGCCCATTTAATTTCTGTGATAGATAGTTAAGCCTTCTTTTAGCACATATGAGAAGCTACTCTGTTTAGTAAATCTACCATAAAAAGGTAAACACTGTTGTCAGTGCTGTAGATCTGTATGGCTCTCTTTTTCTCTTCTAAACTTTATTTGTGGTCTCTTGTGTGCAGTGGCCTGTGTACAGGAACCTAAACATGAATTTTAAGATAGATTTAAGAATAATGCTGGTTTAAGGGTATTAAATTAATCTGTTTCTTTATATAGCAGGCCATGAAGTATGTTGCATATTTTTTTCCAGGAAGAACTCAGGGGATTTTCTTTAACCCCAATTCCCCACCAAAAAACCTAAATACTACTTTTGTTAAATGTCTGGCTTGTGCCAGTTAGCTTTTACAGCCTTGAAAGCCATAAAAATAAAATGTATGTGTGTTGATCAATAGCTCCCATTGTTACTTGTGTTAGTCTGAAATACTATATCATGAGAAGTAACTGGGGGCTGAATGGGTGGGTAAGTTTCTTTGACATTAGCTCTAACAAAGACTTACAACTAGCCTAATGGTAGAAATTACACTAAGCCATGAAAAAGTGTTGAAGGTAGTAGCAAAAAACCCGTGTATTCCTTGGAGGAAAAGTTCACTGTATTTCTGGGTTCATGCTGCCTCTTCCAGTAGTTTGTAGAGAAGACTTTACATGCCAGAAGAACTGGAAATATGTGCATTTTCTTAATCTCTAAGAGCAGTTATTTGTAGGCATCCATCTCACAAAAAGCTTACTGCATTACGCTTGCAGAACCACAGAGCGCAGCCACTCGGCAACAGTAGTGACTATAACAATCACCCTTTCATAGCGACTCTGTTTCATGATCTAGCAATCATTTACCCCAGGTTCAGGAAGTTTGTCTCCTCTTTATGGTACATCCCTTTACCACAACCTGTTAGAACTGATATGCAGCAAGGAACAATAATAAGCTTGGTCAGGTGGCAGCTCTTCAGAGAAAGTTCTGCGTTCTTTTGCAGATCAGAGGCTGAATACAAATTGACAGTGTTGCCAAAAAATAAAGTGAATGACATTTTGGGGTACATAAGTTGGAGCAGAGCCTGCAAGGTGCATGAAGTAATGCCTCCATTCTGCACAGCGCTGATAAGGCTGCTGCTGCTGCAGTAGCCTCACCTACTGCCTTTGGTTTGGGCATGTCATTTCAAGGAAAACGCAGATCAGCTGGAAAGTGCCCAAAAGAGAGCAGTGAGAAGGATCAGAGGTCTTGAAAATACAGTGCATTTTACTGTGTTATTCAACATAAAGAAGAGGAGGCTGGAGATAGATCTTCAGACACTGTAAAAAGCCGAGGGGGGGGAAAGCCAACACATCCCCCCCCCCACGTGCATTCCCCAGTTCCATTGTAGGTAAACAAAAAGTAGTGGCCTTCAGTTGTGCCAAGAAAGAGGAATGATAGGTAAGTGAAAAAGTGAAAAGAGATACTGTGGTTGCTAGGCAGGCAGTAGAATTTGTTGCTTGAGACTTCTAAGACTGGCTTGGACAAACAGGTTGGGTATGACTTGGGCCTGTGGCCTTGTTTCAAGGAGGAGAAATTGACCTCTCCTGAGGTCACTGCTGTCCCTGCTTTGGTCTAATCTGTAATAGCACCGAAGGTGCCTGAGGAATGGCTCTTTTTGTACATTAAGTAGTTTGAAGTCCCTTTACTAATTCAGGAGTCTAGACCTGGGAAGTCTAGGCACACACTCTGAATGTTGCAACTTTTTCAAATGTATAGGCTCAACCTGAGAGGGGTGTTAGAGATGACAGAAAGTGTTTGCTCTGCCTTAATGTACTGTACCTGGGAAGCACTGATTGACAGTGTATCTCCTGATATTGGCAAGATAATGTGTTATTCATTTCAACAATTGACCCTTTTTGGTGAGGTGACATTCTTGAATGTGTTCCAAGGAAGCAGAGCATGTGAAACACACTAAAATAAGCATGATAATAGATAAAATAAGCACCTGTGCTGGGCACATCTGTGCCATAGTGCTGTGGAACAAACCCTCTTCTGTCTAGTTATCTTTTTCTCATTTTTTAGTTCAGTGTTCAGTCCTCGAAACAATGGTTTGTTTTGTGCTGATGGAATTTCACTCTTTTCAAAAGGAGTTATGCTCTTTATATGATCAAGGAGGAAACTGCTGATGCTTCTGTACTGTCAAAATACTACACAAATACCAGTTAGTATTCTCTCTGTCTGCAGAGAGAAATCCTATTTGGAGGACAACCACATACTTCAAGAATGGCTTTCAAAATGACTGAGTTTCATTTAGTTCTTTAGTTCCAAGTAAAACATCCTTAGTTGTAGTTCTCTTTCCTTCTAACTGCAGTGCTTGGACTATTTTGGCTAGGGTTTGATTGCCACTCATTCAAATTCTGTCAAATAATTCCTGTGAATTTGGAACCAAACCAGAAGTCTGCTCTTTCCCACAGTCAGGCGACTGACTACCTGTGCGGGCAGAAGGGTGTGCACTCATTGAGGTCGCTCTGAGGGCTCCCAGGGGTCTGATCTGTAGAGCGGAGAAAGTTGTGTTTCGAGATCTAATGGAACTTTTAGGAAAGTAACTGGCAGTGCCAGCCCCAGAACTTGGAAACGGGTTCAGTTCATATTGAGCTGTTTAATCTTCTCCCCTTAGATGCCAGCTAGTAAAGATTTATAATGTGTCTTGTCCTGTCACATACTGCCAAGTCATGCTTGCTTGCTTGGAAGAATTTGAAGTTGGTCCTCTTCTGTGAAAAAACAGGCTTATTTTCACTTTTCATCACACTCCTCACAGGCTTTTCTTCCTCATCAACAAGTCGTCTTCAGTCCTTTCCCTCTCTAATGCACTGGTTCTGAATGTTGGGTCTGGGTCCTGAGGCACTGCCTTGTGAAACTGAATTCTCTATGGTGCTGCTGACAAAGGAGGAAAAATACTTTAATGAGACATGTCTGTAGCGAAAGACAAAATACTAAATCTTGAGCTGTGAAGCTAGGATACTTCTGGCCGTTGTTCTGAAGCCCCATGTTTGCCCTGTCAGACCACACTATGAACGTGCGTGCACATTGAGGGGGTTTCTCTGCTTTGAAGAGTGCTAATGGGATAAAATTCAGTGCTTTAAGAGACCTGGTTTGAATTGAGTGTTTTGGCCATAAGCAACGTAGTTTTCCTTTTCTGAAATTGTGTGTTTTAAAGTGCTGGTGACTTTTTCTACTTTCTATGATTTTCCCCCTGATGTTAGGTATAGATATGTACGTGTAGTAGTGTAAAATGTTTTCTTACGACAGGAGGAAATAGTTCAGAGGATTCTTCAGAAACAAGGTCTTTGGCACTGCATGTTGTAGTGCTTAGTAATGACTCTTACTGCCTAACCTTGATAAAGTTATCTGCATGTTGGGGCAACTGGTTAATAGCTGATAGAACAAGTGATGTCTGGGGTGATTAATGGTGCTGGAAGGAAAAGATATCATGAAGGTCCACTTGTGACATGCCAGGTCTGCCCCATCAGCAGCCATAGCGCTGCAGTCCTTTCTCCCTGCCACTCTGAAATGACTTTTGTGGTTAAAAGAATTGGTGTAATGACTAGACTTGTTCCTTATCTTGTCAGCCTGGTTTCACTGAAGGATGGAAAGTGTCATCATTTGTGTAGGTAGGCTATGAAACACTGCCTGATTCAGCAATATGCTGTGTTTTAGCAAGTCCAGCAGTGACCACTTAAACCTGATTGGGTATGTCATTTCTTAAACATGGGTGTTTCAGTGAGAATCTTGGTTATTTCCTTGTAGTTAAAAAACAAACCACAAAGATGAAGGTAAATACTGGTAACTCTTGCTCTTTATCTCTGTCTGCATGTCATACAGCTGTGTGTAGATGCTTCTTTGTTCAGGAACATGCTGTTCCTTTGTGTTACAAAAACTCATCTCAGTTCAGGAGACTGTAGGCTGAGGATCCAGCCCTCTGTGCCTGCTGTCACTGGAGTCTGGTGCTGGTGCAGCCAATATGGGTTCTCCTTGCTACCATTTGAAGGGTGAGAGGGGATCTGAGGATAATGGCGAGGTTATCCTGCACAAGTTCATCAGTATGTTTTGTTTCATAGTAGAGGCCTTAAGTGCTCGGAGGTGTTTTGGTTGACAGGCCAGCTGAAGAGCTGGAGTCCAGCCAAATAGACCTGAACCCAGCCAGCCAGGACCTGAATGATGATTGTAGCAGATGCTTAGAGAAAGTATGAGACACAGAGCACATGTGCTCACCTTCCTCTTGGCAGATCCTCTTGCCTTCTGTCAGTCACTGTTTACAGGCTCTGGTGGCAGCAGATGTGTCCATGGTACCATGTTTAATAGCCACATATGGATCTGTTCCACATAAACCTTTTAATGCATTTTTGAACTCGCTTTCATTCCTGACATCACAGGAACATAAGGAGGCTATCGGCACATGTTGGCTATTCTGTAGTTTTGCTGTGAGTGAAATGTAAGCAAATACAAAGTAGCTTCTGTGTTGTGGGTTTTTTTTGCTCTTTTCCTTAAACCTGAGAAGGAACAGGCATTACTTACTTTTAAGTGTATGTATACATGTTCATTTTACTAAAACACCCTGGCTCTTGACCAATTAAAAAAAAAAAAATTTCAGTCAAGATGTTGTAAGAAGTTCAGAAGTCAAAAGTTCTTCCCCAAAGAGAAAAGGCTTTCCTGCTAAAAATAAAAAAGCTTGCAAAAGAGGGAGAAGGAACTAAAAGCTGGCTACAGTTTAGGAGCCATCTTCTAACTTCATATAGTGCAAGCTAATCTGTGACTTACAACCAACAGTAGAAGGTTTTGTGGAACCTAAAACCCCCTTGTAATTGAAGAGACGAGAATGTCCAGATCCACATTTGCTGCCTGACCAGAGTAAGTGGTAACGTAACAGAGGAGCACTCTCCAAAGGTGAAGTACAATATTAGTACTGTAATAGTAACAGAAGTCCTGTCTCTAGTGTTTATAGCAAATGTACAATTAATTTTAAAATAAAATCCGCACCTGTATTTTGTCTGATATTGAGCACATTGAATATTTTTGGTCTTTCTGTTGGTTTTTAGTTAACATCGCCTTTCTGTAGTTTCAAGTATGGCTTTAAGAGTTGCTTCAACTCAGTGTTCCTTCACACTGTTGTCTAAAATAAGATTTTCTTTGCCAGTCTTTAAGCACAGACTTGCATGCACTCAGAGCAGCCTCACGGTTTTAGAGTTACTGTGCTCTCTAGGACAGGTGCACACTGATAATGTGTACTCATGATGTTTCCATCACGTGTGGCTTTAACATTAGTGTCCTGTGAGATAGTCTGGGTAAACCACATTATCAGAGACTCTTTACAAGGCTCCCTGGTATGATAGAGCTGTGTGTGAAGCTCAGCATTCAGATACGCTTGCTAGTTGAAGGGGTGGGAAGAAGAGGATAGAGGGAGCTTGTTCTGAGGTTGCCTGTGGTGCTGCTCTTGTTTTGCCGACAAAGAGGGAGCTTAATTCACTGGAGCTGTCAATCTGGTAGTTTTCAAGCCCTGAAAGAAAACTCCTGTAAAAGTGTGTGTAAGTGTATGTGAGGGAAGAAGGAGAAAAAGAAACTAAGCAAGTCTATTTTGCTGAAAGGCTCATGGTGGAAAAAAAAAATAGTACTTGTAGTTGCTGACCTGCACCCTGTATCGGCCAGAAAATGGGAAAGCATAACAGTAAAAGGGGAGAAGTATTGTTGTGGGCACACTGGGTTGGAGCACCATGTGCTGTGCAAAGAGTACGTCATGATAAAATTGAGCAGCACCCTTTGTTACTCAGTAGATTCTTTTTCAAAACTGTCACCTTTTAAAGCTGATTTAATCTATGGAGAAAAAATGTTTTGTGCTATGCTTCTAGCTGTTCCTGACTGCATGGACTGCAAGGGTGAGCTGGGGCTATAGTGGGGAAAAGAGATCTGTTTGCAGGTGGACAAGCACTGGATGGGATTATATTTTGACTTCAGGGCTTGACATTTTGGTGTAACCTTTCCTTCTGCCTCAAGGAATAGATCAAATTCCAGGGACTTTATCCAGGCTGAAGTGAATTTTGAAGAGATAAGGGGTTTTTTTACCTTTTTCCTGGCCTTTATAGAACCAAAATTTTAGTACACTTTGAGGAATAGAAAGTACAGGCTTGCTGCTAGATAGGGGGTCAAAGCTCCATTTTCTTTTTCTTTATGATGCTATTTTAGGCCCACAGTTCCAGCATCTCGAAGAATTTGTGCATTGAATTTTGTTTTATTCACAATCCAATAGAGTGAAAAATCTTTGCTCATAAATGTCCCCACATTTAAATTGCTTTTGTTTGGGGCTGACTTTGTTTCAAGAACTCTCTATCTAGTTTCCCTTCTGATTCCTTTGTTAGTACAAAGTGATCATAGCTTTACTCTTTATGTATGCTGTAGGGCATTGATCTTCATCACTTTTGTCACTTACTAGTAATGGATTGCCTATTTTCAAATAGCATCGCACCTCAAGGTAGAGCTTTCTTGTGGATCAGAACTTGCTTTTTTTCAGTAAAAACAGTGGATCTTCCTGTTGTCTGGTTTAAATGTAATTTAAAGCCTCTGTTGGCTATCTCTTTCTTTAAGTATATAACAGCTTATTGCTGGTTCTGGGTATTGTAATCAAACCACATGGATCTTTAGCATATAAGCTCATGTCTCCCTGAGAAGGCTCTGGAGAGTAGAGAAGACTTCACTTGTTTGATGCTGGTCAGCTGCTGTGTTAATTGAATGTTTCTAAGAGACTGGTGGGATGTAAGTGCTTGTTTGAGTCAACTGGGAGTCTGACATTTGGAGCCAACATGATGCCGGAAGGAGCCGGAAGTGACTGAATGAGAAAGGCACAGGGTCATCAGGGAGTTTTGTCTTTTTTCTCTAAGTAAAATAAACTCAGATGCATAGTACAGAATTATGGTTGCAGCAGACTATCATTTCCATGTGTACTGTGCTGACCACCCACTCTTCTAGTAAAACTTTTTTCTCATTTTTGTGCTACTGTGTTAAGCAGTTTCCTGATGAGTGTAGTGCTGCATCTTGGCTCATAATAAATATTGTTTGGGTGGGGGTTGGCACAATATTTTTGTGCTGTTATTTGATCTCTCATTTGTCTTGAATAATCTATTAAAATGTAGTGCTTAATCCCATTCTTTTTTGGCAGGTTTTTCTGTAGTAGTGTTGCAGGTGTAATGAAACAGTGTAGCTCTGATTGCAAGAGATCACTGAAGAAAAAAAATGTTGGGATATTTCTTTTGTGTCTGGCTATAGAACAGAGAGAACAGCCACACTAGAGACAAGAGTAGGTAGAATCTTCAGTCTGATGTGCTGTGGCTGTTAGTATGTTAACAAATAACTTCCTTGATTTTTCCTTGTTCATAGTTTCTCCTGGTTGCCATTGTGAAAAAGGTCTGTAGAACCAGACAGGAGAGCTTTCAAACAGGAAAATATGTTTCTGAAGCCACAGAACACAGGTAGAGCATTTACTATGGCTGACGTGTATTTTTTAAAGTTGCTTTTCTTTCTTTGTCCCTTAGCTTTGGTACCAGTGGACTGTGGAAAAGCATGTTTCCTCCCTGCCCCCTAACCCAAATTACACTAACTGCAATTAGAGGAGACCTTAATTAAAATGCTTGGTTCGTAGCCTGGACAAAGAGTTTGGAAACAGTCATTTATTCTAAGGCAGCTTTACCACGGATTTCTTCTGGCGCAAAGCTGTTTCCTGATGTGTAAGATCAAGATCTCCAAATCTGTGGCTCTGTAGGTGAATTAGATGGGGGTCAAATTCTTGTACTAGTGCTTATTCCTAAAACAGTATTCCTTGCATATGAATTATGCTGAGATTCTCAAAAGCTCCTACTTGTTAAGGTGCTGAGTTTTCTTGACCTTGGCGAGAGCTGAGCACGTTTGCAGACCTTGGCCCAATACAGCTCCCTCTGAAGTGATGGGAAATCTCTGCAGTTGGATTCCTTGGGAACTGGATATACCTGGTGTTCAGATTTATTTATTTTTAATGGAAAGCCTGAGAGACAGTTATGGAAACTGAAGTTGTTCACAGTGGCACAAGTTTGGTGGCAAACCTGGGATCGATACATGGACTTCTTTTGCTGGTTTGTTCTTGCTTTGTTGCAACATAACTACTGAGAGCAGGCACTTGAAAGATCTAATGGCTTGATAATAACGATTGATGGCCAGGAATCAAAAGTGTGGTAGGTAGTAATTAAAACATGCAACTATGATGCCATTGAAAGTACTCTGAATGCCTGCTTGGCCCAGGGAAGTAGCCAGCAGTGTAACTTGAAATGTTTTTTTTTCAGGACCAAGTATAGTATTTGAGTTTCCTGTTACTTGTTAGTGTTGCTGCCACCTTTTCTTATGTTGACTGATATGTGGGTGTGAAAGCTCCCTCTAAGAATACATTTTTTTTGCACGCTTACTGCTGCTCATAGTGAAACCTGAAACATAAAATGTGTGTTTCTGGAAAATGCATGTGGTCCATGTAAAATATCCCCGTTCCCTATTCCATTAAATCCAAGTAGATTGCCAGTTGTTTGGGGCTGATCCAGGCAGAATGGAGCAGCCTAGCAGTGCTGCTAATATTAGAGTAAAGGAAGGCTTGTGCTGGAGAAGGTTTTTTTGTTAAAATATTTTTCAGTCTTTAAAACAGTAATGTCTGTGTGGGGGTGTCTTCAGTAGCAGCTTTGGCTTTGAGGGGATAATTGTGGGAGCGTTCTATAAGAACAGGGATGAAGGTTCTCTTTCAGTGAAGCTTGATCTGCTGTTGATGGAAAAATACCCCACCTATTAAAGGGTTAACTTCTCCCCCCCCCCCCCCCCCCCCATCTTTGAATGTGAGAATTCTTTTCCTGGCTTTTTCCCTCCCCTCCAACAATTCAGGAAATTAAAATGTTTATTCAAAATGTCGGATGTCGGTGTTGGACCCCTACACTAGCTCAGGAACTCGAAGGTATTCCTGCAAAAAGGTCCCAAAAAACCTGAGAGGTGGCTCTTTCCTGCTGTACTGTAAATGTATAGTTTGACTGTGAGGGGTTTTTGAAGCGTGCTGCCCAGACAGCTTTGAAATATGAGTAAAATCTTAGGTGTACGTAATTGAGATGCCAGCAATTGAAATGTGTTTAAATCTTGATGTCTTCAATGTATTCACTGCGGTGAGGGTTATACAGGGAGTTTCCAAATCAAGGAATACTCTCCAATCCAAGAGAGAGAATAGAGGTGTCTTGAATCGGGCATAGGCCTGGCAGCCAAAATAGGGTTGGCTTTTGGCTCTTCATTGTAACTGAAGCAATTCAGTGAATTTCCCAATATAATACTTTTTCTACCTGTCAATGCAGAAATAATACAGACCTGTTGGAATGCTGTTGTGTGGCTGAACTGACTGCAAATTGCTCATAGATCACTGGATCTCAAAGGAGAGCCAAACTGTTTATTACTTTATCTTGCTATTTTTCAGCAGCTCTTAATTCACATCTATCTATTCCAAGGCATGTTTCAAAATTAAAAATTAAAGCTGTTAAAATTTGCTCCTCATTGGTTTCTATAAAAGAAATATCATTGAACCCAGTTGTTGAGGACCCCAACATGTTTTAAAAATTTTAGCTCTCAGCTGCTGTTCTCTCTCAAACCTATTTAACTAGTAGATGTTTTCAGTTTATCATATACAAAGTAAGTGATTACTCAGCTTTTGCCAAGCTAGGATTTCATGTTCTTGCATTGACTTTCCTAATTCGTGGTGAAAATGAAGCTATAGTTTGAAAAACAAAGAGGAGAGAAGGAGCCAGGAGGCTGTGTAACAATCCAGTACAGAAGAGACAGTGATAGTGATGCAGGGTTTTTTCTTGCTTATGTTTTTCTCTGCTTCTTGTGTGGGTGCCTGAGTTCCAAAAAGGCTCTTGTAACCCTGTAAATAGAGCAAGTAGTTGCCATTTTCCAAGTGCACACAAAACCTGATGAAACACAGGAAGATGAAAACTCTGGAAGCTACAAATAAATTTGAGCTTGAGCCTAAACCTGCTGAGGCTAATGGGAGGGGCTTTTTGGAGATAAAGTTTACCTAACATGGGAACTTCAGGGAAAAAAACATCTCAAAAATGAGTCTTTTATTCTTATAACAGCTTATCTAAGAAGGTGCTATGTAACTTACCTAACTGTGAACTAAAAAAAAAATTGCTTCTCAGAAATGATTACTTCTTTCACATCTGCAGGTTGTTTACTGGGACTGGCTCTTCAGGAAGTCTTTACTCCTTTGTTTGTTATACACAATTTTCCTTGTAATAAATGTCTGAAAGACTTGAATGATTGTCTGAGGGTTGTATCGCAAGTGGGAAGCAGCTTGTTTTTGTCATGTTTATTTAAAAATTAAAAGATCAGGTATGCTCTGTAGCCTTTTTTCTAAAGGAAGCTGCTGTTTACCACTGTACCAAGACACTATTTTTTCCCTTCTAAATGAGGCCCTGGATCTCCTAGGAGACTTTGAAATTGCATATTTATTTTCTGAAAAATAGAATAATTTGATGTGTCTCCTGTAATGATGCTTGAGAAAGAGCAGAATACCTCTTTCAAGTGACTAGCAAGCAATACAGGCAGTGTGAACCCACTGGCCAGATCATGTCCTAGCAGTAGAAGTGGAGGAGTGTAGTCTAAACACTCCCAAGTGAAAACAAGGGGGGCAGTTAATTTGCTTTAGGTGAAGCTTAGCATTTTAAGGTGGGCTCTGTTTATGTTGCTTGTCTCACCTACAGGACTGAAAATGGTATGTCTGCAGAACATAGTGTGTTCAGTTAATCTCTCTGTATATGTGGAATTTTCAAGGAGTGGTCTCACAGGAGAGGAATAAATGCCCAAAACAGAATGAAGGTTTTTTAGAGTACAAGGCCCTGTATCTCTTCTCCTAGTTGCTTTTCAAATGGACAGCTGTGAGCCACATCGTGGAAAGAAAATGGATGTGGTGTTCAGAGCAGGCTGCTTGCTGCGTGAGCTGGTGTAAGCACCATTCCTGAGGCAAGAGTCATGCATGTATTTAAGTTGGAGTGCTGTTCCTACTCCTTCTCAAGGAAGTTCATGTTGTTGAATTGTTCTGCTGTGAGAGAGACTCTTTTCTCTTTACCATGATTTCCTGGACTACTTGTGGATAGTAATGGCTTCTTTCCCTGATGTAATGCATGTGGTTTCAGGAGATCCTTATTACGGGCATTCTTACTTTATGCTCAGACTGACAGCACCCCGTAGATTTTCCCATGCTTTTGACCTGTTGTAGGTTGCCTTTCTGCTCTGTCTTTCCCCTCTAAGATGTGGTTTTTCTGGTGTTGTGTGTTTGGGGTTTTTTGTTTGTTTTTGAATGGGAGGAAACTTTAATGTGGTCTTTTGGCTTTGGAAATCCTTTGGAAGGATTTCTGTATGGTCCCACTTGTGTTGAAGAAATTGTTAAGCAAAGCTGTGACTGCTTTGTCCATTAGGCAGGTAAGTGGTGAAGGGCCGTTGGAGTATTTCCTATTCTGAATGGAGTACATGGCTAATACAACTCTTCTTTTGAGCATAAGCACAGAAGCTATGAAATTCAGGATTGTTGTTGCTATGCGGGTGTCAGTTTATGGTAGACAATGTCCGAAATGATCACTGGCATCCGAAAGCTTACTCCTGGTTGTTTTGGGTATGAAAGATATGATGGTCCCTAGCAGGTGCTTTTCTCTTTCCTCCTAGACTCCCCTGCTGTGGAGGATAAAAAGTGCAGGACCACAGATGCCACCTTGTCTTGTATTGCTGGAGGGAGAGAGTAGCTGGGCTGGTTGCAGTACCCTCCCAGGCATGGATGGGGAAGGCTGAGGACTCCTAGCCTGCTGTCTTTGGGTCCAAGAATGAGCAGGTTCAAGGTTTCTATTAACTGCAAATGAAGGCAGTGGGTACTGCCATGGAAGGACTGAAGAGAAGTCCCTTCCACACAAAAGGAGAATAGAATAGATGGTCCTTTTGGAGTGAGATGCAAAAGTGGCCAGGATAATGTTTGAGCCTGGGGGATGCAGCCAGTGGAAGCCTCGCTGCTCCAAGGAGTATTTAAGTGAGAGAGCAGTGAGGTGGTGGGAGGGTAAAGAGCATCAGCTGAAATACTGAGGGGCAGCGTGAGAGGCAGAGGTTATAGTGCTAGTTTCTTGTCCCTGGGACATGTTCTGATTGAGGCGCTGATGGGACTCAGTATGTCCTCCTCAGTTTACCAGTTTTGAAACCTGTTTCATATGGAACTTCTACATTGAAAAATTTAGTTCTAACTTTAGCTCTTTAAAAACACCTTTGTATCTGGTCTTATGAAACAAATACAAACTTCTGCTATAAAGGAGAGCTTCCAGAGGAATAGCTTGACTGCTTTAGAGCAGTGCTCTGTAGCTTCAATTATGTCATGGTGTCAGTTCTTGGAAAATCTGTGAAGCTAGTTATTCAAGAACACCTTGGAAATCTTCTCTGTGGGTTAATCACTGGGAAGTAACTGTCATCTGTTGCATGTTTATGTAAAAGGTATAATATAGCAAGTGGAAGAGTTGATGGATAGGATACAACTGTTCATGTGGTCCTAATGTGTGCATATGGGAGGGAGTAGTTTCCCAAGTAAGGCTCATTTCTAGACAAGTCCAGATGATCTCTGTACAGGTATTAAATGACTTAATAGTGATTTTGCTGTTAGTGTCATGAAATCAACAACATAAGGATCTCTGTTACCCAAAGTAAAGCAGCAGGGCACTGTAATGCCTTTCCTTGACTGTCTATTTTGATAAGGACCTACAATGAGAGATGACAAAAAATCAGAGAATTTAGCATATAGTTCTGCCTCATGAAAGTGATTTGAATAAAAGCTGTTTGATTCTAGTGGGATCTTATCTAGGCTAGAAGCCTGCAGTGTCAATTTTGCAGCTGTCTGATACAACAGCAGACTTGCATCTTACATCTCAAGGGGCAGCACCTTACAAAGTAGAGCTCATGCAGCTCCTCTGCAAAACCCAGAAAGGAGGTAAGAAACAGTAGTGTTGTGCGAAGTGTCTGTAATGGCAAGCTTCGTCTACAGCTTCTGTTGCCCGTGTTCTCCTAGCGCGTTCATCATCAGTGGAGGTGTTTGGTACTCGACAGCATAAGCATGCTATGCCTACTTATGCTAGGTGATGTTTGGCTTGGTGCCATTAAATTACAGCACAAGAACTGTATGGCTGTAGGTGGATAATGCAACATTAGATAATGCATCTTAAGCAATCTTAGCACCAAGGCAGTGGTAAAATTTGAGGGAGAAATCGAAAGAAACTTGATCTTCGATATTATGTTCTCTCTGTAGTTCTCTTTCTTGTGTATAGGCAAAGGGGGGAGTTTAATGGCAAGTTTAGCAGGCAGGTTATCTTTAGAAGCATCTGTAAGCAGTTTATAGTTAGGTAGGATGCAAGACTTTGTGGGTTAGGGCCTTAGTTATGGTGAAATATTTTACAGACAAATACTTGAAAAAGAGAAATCTTCATGCTTTTAACAATACTAAAATTTTGTTTTGTTTTGACATAAGGGCTTGTTTGTTCTTTCTCAGTTTATAGCCTTAAATGGCCATAAATGCAGTTTTAGATTTTTTTCCTTTTGTTTCCTAATTGTCTGTAGGCTTTAGTGATGTGAGTAAAGAAGTTATTCTTCACTAGGGAAAAGGGTCACTAGGCATGACCTTAGTAGGATTTTTTGAAGAACACCACCACAATGTGAAAACAGTGAAATAAAATCATAATGAAATGGTCTGTTATTTTTCCTGCATCACTTCTGACTGAATATCCTGCAGTAAGACAAGGATATAAATAAAGCTGTAGTGTACCTCTTGTAAGCAGGGTCTGTGGTATAAAGTGCCCTGGGGCACATAGCTGCTGTTGTAAACTCCATCTGAAATAAGTAATCGGAACTGTAGGTATTATATCTGACCAATATGCAGGCCAATGCTTTTTGTTGGTGCCAAAAATTTGCATGTTAGTATTTTAAACTGAAACCGGTCTTCTCTTGAAGCCAGGCCTTGAGAGAGGATTCTTCTGCAAAATCAAGGCTGGCCTTGATACTGTTAGACTGACACTGATGGGCTGTTGGTTAGCTGTGCCTTGCAGAGGGTGCTGGGTGGTCTGCAGCCTTGCAGGTCTGAGGTCTGTAAGGTCTGAGGTCCAGCCTGCAGGTCTGTGGCATTGGCGTGATGTTTGTCTGGTGTCCACCTTGGGGTGGTGATAGGGGGAGATGTGCAGGCCAGGCTGGAGGAAGGCTTCTTTTACACACTGTGGATGGTGATGCTAGAATTCAGATGGAGGAAAACAACGTAGGTGTTCAAATTAGTCTTGGAAAAAAAATTATTACCCTGGCAATTTTCTTACTTTTATTTGGAAACTAATTAGAGAAAATAATTAGGGGTGATGTAGTGTTTCATTGAGACGTAAGGGAGTAGTCCAAATAAGATGATGACAGTTTATGGCCTCTTCGAGCGTGAGTTTCGCAAGGTTTTGATTATCATTTTATAACCGTCACAACTTTTATTGCTCTGGAGGACTGGGATGATTTTGAAGAGGAACATTTTTGCTAAATTGGAATAGCTTCTGCTCTTAAGGTGATGCCTGTGTGTTTTGCAGCTTACTGTGACACTTTGGACTGTGTGCTGACCAAGCATGAAACCCTGCAAGTCCAAGTAGGCAGATAATACCCACCCAGCACAAGACTGAAGTCAGCGAGGCTGAGCAACTGTGTGCAAGGGGGTTACGTAAATCTGGGTGTGGAGCAGCCTCCTTTATGAAACTCGGCTGACTGTAGGGATCCGATGTGCAAAGAGCTGTGAAAACATGCTGCCTGGGAAAAAGACTTCTTGGGATAAGAAATTCTGCTGTTGCAGGTAGATGTGGTAGTGGAGTGTAAAAGCAGACCCTTGGTCAAGGATTTTCTTTTGCCTTCACAAACAAGTATTCCTAGAATATCTGGGCAAATGTTATGTTTATTTACTGAGAGATTGAGATGTAAATATGTACATTTCTCTTTATGTAAAATTCTAATAGTATTACATAGTTCAGTCATTTTTATTAACTGATAATTTGATAACTTTTAAGTGACAGTAAATCGGATGAACAAAAATCTCTTTACTCATCAGGTGTAGTTCAAATATCCATCTAAGACATCCAGAATTTTCAGCATAATTTGAAGCTGTTACTTGACATGGATTTTTCCCCATGTATAATGATTCTTCAAGTACTTGTACATATTTCAGAATTACAGCAATTTAAAAGTTGTCACCTTTCTACAAGTCCCTTTCTTTTATGCCCATTGTATCTCTAATTAACCTGCGATGTAATTCCAGCAGTATCTTTGAGCTGATCCTGCATATAACACCCTCCAGTCAAATGTGAAAGCCCTAATGAGAGAACATGGGGAGTTAGCAGTGTACATCTGATGATGGACAATGTGGAAAGCAATCTGACACAGCAGAGGAATCATCAGCTTTTCCTTGCTTTGTGTTGTGCAGTCACCCATAGGCTTGAAATCACACTGTGTGGTATAGCATCATCTCCGCAGTTCTTATCTCTTATGTCTACAAGCAAAAGTGAGCAAGAGAAAATGAGTATGCTTGTCCAGGGGAGATTTGTTCTGTGGTCATGTTTAATCAAACTTGTAATCAACATTTAATCAAACATTTAATAAACCACTTGCATTTTTTTCCTTCTAATTAGTTGCTGCCAAATATTGGGATTGAAGAGTAAGTTTCAGGGTGAAGCTGGACAAAAATAACCCAGAGGAAGACAACTAGCTGTTGCTGTGCTTTTGTGTCTGCCTTTCCAGCTCCTACTCAAAATCTGGATCAGCTGTTTATACATCTGCCTCCTTAGCAATGATAAGGATAATGGTAATTTGCTAGATTAGAATAGAAATTTTTCCATTTAAGAGGTATTTAGATTATCTTATAAACTCATCAGTGTGTTGTTATCACACCAATGTTGTAATAGGGATGGGCAGGTACCAGAGAATCTAGGTAAGTCCATAAAGGGAAACAAATGTAAAAGATGCAGCTGAACCATTGTCCTTAGGCTTTTTTTTCTGAGAGAGAGAGAGAACAAGGGTATGAGTAACAGCTCCTGTATGATGGTATGATTTAGCTTGTTGAGGCAGCTTCTAGAAAATCTGAGGAGACCCAAGAAATTGTCTGGTTCTTCCGGTTACACAGTGGAGCAGACCTCCCAGCAGATCCAAATCTGGGCTACAATGAAGCCTGGTTAGAAAATTTAAGAGCATTTTGGGGCTTGTACATCAGCTCCTTCCCTGGTCCAATTTGGTAAAGCTGTAGCCTTGAAACACATGTGCTCAGTCACTGATGGAAGTGATGGGTGTAACAGCTGCTTGTCTCGGATAAGTTATGGAAAAAACAAGGGCAGGATTCATTAGAGCCCTCTGTGTGTACCCGAGTGTCTGTGTGAGACAGATTAGCAAGATGTGCCACGGAAGGTCAGGGGTGTGGGAGACACCAAGGCACATGCTGTGGGTGTTGGCCTAAGGCAGAGCTCTGAAGGTGGCCTTTGGTCAAAATGATGCCTGCAGAAGGGCTGCAGCTGATCAGAAAAAATTGTTTGGTTCACAGATGGGATGCTCTAAATTTCTTGTAAGCAAACAGGATTTACATTGAACTTATGTCTTTGTCATTCACTTTACCTTATGGAAGGAAGGGCAATTTGTCTAACAGCTTGGATAAAAACCAGGCAGTTGTTGTGTTTTACGATTTATAAAAGTGATTTTTTTTCTCTTTCTGCACTGTAAACAATTCACTGAAGCAAACAAGAAAATGGTTGTTCTGGCAGACCTATATATATGCTACTGCTTAAAGCAAGAAGCCTGTGGACTGGAAGAAATAGGGAGAATTTTAATAATTTTTTTAACAGCAAAGTTCAGTCTAACGTAAAGCAGATAAAATGCCTGATAAAATAGATGTGTTTGACACACACATAGATGGACTTAGCTCTGAAGTGGTCTAGACATCAAGACAGGGAATTTTCACTAGCTAGGGTGGAGATTTCTTGGAGATACTGTTTGGCCTTTTCAGGTGCAGAAACTATTCTGAGACTCTTTGTCTCGCAGTCTAATCTCTGCTCCAGCTTCAAGTTTGTGCTTTCTGACCTTGCCTGATCCTATGCATAACAATCCTATGTCCATCCCTGCCGAAAGCTTTTGGTGTATTTCTGTGAATCTTCATGACCTAAATGTTGCATGTTGCAGACACTTTATTTGATTTCTAGGATGCTATGTAGTTTGTGCAGATCACCAAGATGATTCATTGCTGCACTGTCAAATGCTCTGTCCTGTTGCTTCTCAGGGAAGTTGGCCATGTGTCAATAAATGGAATATTTTCAAACAGTATGATCATCACTTGTTGGAAGCCAAGCTTTCATTTTATTGCAAGCCTCTCTAATGAGGCTTCCAAATAAAGTAAAATAATTTTTCTTTGATCTATGTTGATGTAAACTCCAGCAGAAGAGTCATTTGCAGGGGAAGGAAATTCCCATTATTGGTACTGGCATCTGAATCTGTTCAAATGGAGAAAAGCAATCCAGTTCACATTTCTTTAATTTGTACCATGTATTTTCTGCTGAATGTCTTTTTCTTCTCAAATAGGTACTAGGCTGCAGAACTGCACTTTTCAGATCCCAGGTGCTTTTCTGTTTTTTATTGACATGGTTCATACACTGTTTGGGGGGAGCTCCATGGTGAAATAAAGGTGAAACTCAGTTTTAGATGATACTGGAATTGCTTTTAGCCAGTTTTTTATTTGGGGTTTAACCAGCCTCTCCTCTTTAAAAAAACAGCTGCATTCATAAGTGCCCCAAACTAAAGGCTGAAGCTTGAAATGCATCTGAAAGGGAGCAAACAAAACATAGGAACTGACTGGATGAGTTATGTGAGCCTAAACTGATGCAGAATTTGAGGAGACAAGATTTCTAGGAACATCTCTTAATTATTTAATGCTAAACATTTCCATGGGTGTCCTTTTAACCTGATGAAACATTGGATTGGTATCTGTGACTGTGTATAGCTGGCCACAGTAACTTCTTGGTATAAACTCTTGCTGTCAGTTACATCTATGAATCTATGACTGGCTCTGGTTCCATAATGAAGAGGAAAATTTGTTCCTTGCATATGCAAACAGTGGTCACTTGGTGAGTGTAGGAGACAAGAAATCACAAGTGATCTCAAAGCTAATTAAACTTGAGGGAGACTTGGTGTCTGACTTGTACAGTACCAAAACATTAGGACCATCCCTTATGGAAGGGGGGAAAAAAGTTGCAATCAGGTTTCTTCAGTGAGCAGACATGTTAACTTTATTGTGTTAACTTTTTCTTGTTTGTATAATGAAGTTTTGCATGAAGGAAAAAGCCCCAGACACCTATATATCTTGAAGCCTGGCTGGAGATGAATACACTCATTTTTGCATGGCAAGTTGTTGAACTTAAATATGTCTCTTATTTCTGCCAAAAAAATGCCCAGTCTCTTAGAGATCCAAGAAGTGAAAAAAAAATTTGTGTATTACACATTTCTCATGCGTGTCTCAGTGGGTGTCTGGCCTCTGTAAAAACTCCCAAAAGGCTTATTCAAGGCTGTTTGCCAAAGTCTTGGAAAGTTGCAGTGGATGTACAGCATTTGGTTTCGGGGTTAGTGGATTAAAAGCCGTTTCTGGATGAGAGCTGGCTTGGCAGATATGCTCTTCTCTCTGTACCCCTTGGTTCTAGCAGAGCGGAGGCGTGTGTTCGTTCTCCTTAGTGTTCGGGAGACCTGCAGAACCAGCAGTACCAGCTTGGGGCCCAGCAGAGCCTCGTCTCACTGGCCATACTGGACTGATGCAGTCTTTGTGAAGCATGCTTATGTTGAAGATGGGAGCGGCTGAAGCTCCTTCTCAGAATGTCAAGGCAAGCCACTAGAGTGCTTTTATTTGGGTAAAAGGCAGGAGTCCAGGTAAGACCTTATGAAAGTATATGGAGCACCTGTAGCATGCTGGAGAGAGGTGATGGGGAGGGGGCAGAGGGATGGGTGTGGAAGTGGCAGCCTTTAGCCTATGAATGTCTACTTTAAGTACCTATTTTTTTAATTACCTTTTTAGGTTGGCTTGCCATACTTTATGCCCTTTGTAGAAAGGCATTTGTAGGAAGGAGGTTCCCCCTCCTAGATACTTCTAACTCATTCTTGGGATTTCAAGGATTATGACAAAATTTCCACTTCAGAGCATCTATGCTGTTACAATAGATGCCTCAAAGTGGTCTTAATATGTTGAACATCAACTTGGTAAGAGACTCACAAGCTCTCTGCAAACCTTCCAGAGACTTGAAGACACACTGTTTTCTTGAATCAACAGAGTTAATTAGCATTGCTAGAACCCCAGAGTGCCGTGGTAGTTCTCTGGGTGGGTGAGATGCTTTACAAATGCACTGCCTAGAGGGATTAAGGTCTAGTTAAGACAAACTGTGGATAATGGTTCTGGTAAACAGTTGTTTCTAATACATTTTCTATATGCTTTTGTCAGGTAGCTGTGTGCAGACTCCAGTGAGATTTGTAAAAGTGATTATGACAGATAGCTAAAACTAAGAGAAGCCCTGAAGGGATCAGATTCTCAGAGGGCAGTTGCCGGGCATTTTCAGAAAGTCTGCTTACTGTAGGCTAATATAGGTTGGGCACCCAAAATTCTTATGTGAGCTTGAAAGACCAGAACAGTTCACCTTTTGTCATCTTTTCTCATTCTTTCCTTTTCAAAAAAAACTCCAGACAATTGCTCTCAATAGAGTTATGCACATGTAGGTTTGCTTACCAGATGTTGCACTTATTCAATCTGAATTTTCCCTGTCCAAATAGAACAAGGAGGTATTGGGAAGGTTCATATGTAGGGCATGACGTAAATATATTTAATCTGAAGATCCCTCTCTAGATAGATAGATATAGTGAGATATATAGATAGGGAAATATAGCTAAATTTATATTATCAGCCCCAAACCCTGTATTGTTTCTTTGACCTTGCTTGGTAGCTGATAACAGTATGCTATTTGCATGAATGATGGTAAACCAGTATTTGTGATTTGGACAGCTTATCTGCAATAATAGAGAAGAATAATTTGATGCCTAAATCTGTTTGATAGTGCTTAAGTCTAAAACCACTAATGGAACAACTTTCTGGGTGTCTTAATGTACATCATGATTCTGTATTGTTCAAATGAAGCAAAAAATGTATGCTGTCCCGATGTAAACCTCATCTTGCCTTGAATATATTTGATTAACCAAAATATGGGTGGTAGTTTTTTAATAAGGGGACATTGGTAGTTGTTATAATTCTGAGAGAAGGCTCTCTAAAATATGTATGCAGGTTTTACTAGCCTTGGTGTACATAAATTAAAACACATTGAACAGTAAGTAACTTTATTTTGGGTCACAATGAACAGTGAGGCAGGAGCTCAAAGGGAAGCCCCAGAATAAACCAAGGCTTGTTTGCATTTGGCTTAAATATTTTATTTCTGGGAGCTGTTCTACTAGATGGATATCTGTAAGAGCAACCTGATTTTGTTGGCCTTCCAGTACAGATGGGGGGCGGACTAGTTTTTTTCCCCACTTGCCTTGACAGCCTTGCCTATGCTGGAACAAAAAAATATATTCTCTTCTTAACCTTGCTATGCCCTTCTCATCCTGTTTTTCTTTTCCAGTCAGAATGGGCCTACAGTTCAGTCTGGCTTTGACTGTAGTATGAGAAGATACCAGTGAGATAGCTTTAAACAAGCCAGTTCAGGGGATTTTGAGAGTGAAAGATAAAGTTTGGCTGCAAAACCCAGAAGCTGTCTGCATTCTCAGCACTGAGTGTACATTCTGAGCGCTGCAGTCTGCACTAAGCTGTGTGCTGCCACAATAAAATAGCTCTTAGTACCTGAGCTGAGGAGTTTAAAGCTAGGTGAGGCTGCAGTTTCTAGATAGATTTATAGGTAGGTAGGCAGGCAGAAGCATAGATGTATGTATTGATTCAACTCTCTGTGCATTGCTTCAGCACTTGTTCATTCTTAGTTCCTGTTGCAAAAGATGCGGTCTTTGAAAGGAGGCAGGCAGGAAGTTTGATTATCTTGTCTGATGCAGTTCAAGGATTTACTGGTAAACCTCTCTGTCCAAGAGTTGATACTGCTCAGAAGCATCGCAGAGGCCAACATAATTATAGGTAGAGGTTGGAGGAGTGGTACTGCAACTGACTTCAGATGTGATGGTATCTCAGGCTAAGAGAATAGGGATTTGGCTAATATTATTAGCTAGTTTGGTTTGAGAACTGTTTGAGCATAAAGTTAAAGACCCATGCAAAAGTAGGAGGATTTCTGCATTTCACTGGACAAAGCTTACTGAAGGGCATCAAGATACAGCTGGTATACAGTATAAATGTACAACTGTATCAGTCTGTCATTGCACGATTTGTGTGCTGCCAGCTCTCCCTGTCTCGACAAGGACACTCCCATGATGGTGATGCTTCATAGGGGAGAAACTTTAAGCCTGAACTGAACCTATAGCCCTGCACTTCCAAGTTGCAACACTTTTGTAGTTGAGTGTAACCTTGTCTGTAAGTCCTCTTAGGATCTTAGGTATAAGAAATCTATTAGCTGTAGCCACAGGAGCTTCAGGGTACTTCTGACAGTAAATACCTCCAATTAACTGCCAGCAGGATCGCGGAGTGTTTTTTTACATTTACTGCTCTTTGTTTTATTCCACTGTTTGTGACTGAGCGTTCTAATTTGTTGTGAACTTTCTTAAAACGACATTGTTCCGGCAGCCTTTTATAATGCCGTTTTGCACAGTTGCTTGCCATTACCTTGTGCTTTTTGAGCACATAGGATGTTCTCTTCTTTGAAATGAAAAAGGTGATGCCTTGTGTTTTCTGGAAAACTGAAAAATATTATCTGCTTATTGGATCCACTGTTGGCACAGGGGAGAAGTGGAGGTATCCATTTCCCATTAGCTTTCAGGCTGGAGCAGTTCTAGCAACGTTATCCAGAAACAACATTTATGAAATCTTCATCCATTGAGTCAATGCGAGTTGTCCTTTCACCTTCAGCGTAGTACCTTGCTTTCATGGCAAGTCTTTCAGTATGGTTTTATTTGCCTTACCTTCCAATTTAGTACTGGAGGAATTGAGGAGACACTAATATCTGCCTTCCTGCTTCAGCATAATAGATGTTAAGAAGTGGAATATAGTTTTTCCTGTAATATGGCAGTATCTGGGAAGTCAGAAGTAAACAAAATACAAATCTGCTAACTAATGTACCTCTTAGTGCATGGGGGATTCCCCTTCTTGCCCAAGTTGCATGAAGATGCCCTTGCTGAAGAAAATCTGCATACCTGATTTCTAGGGCTCCACTGGCAATAAAAAAATGGAAGGCTTTAGAATTTTTTTTTTTCTGACTAGTGACTTACTCTGTGATTTAAGAGAGTAAGACACTAATAATTTGTAACTGCTGGCTTAAAAAGGAAGGAGAGTTGCTAAGAATAATATAAAACATAAATTTTAGAAGCTTGTTTTCAGAGAATAAAATATTTGTGTTTTATGCTTATAGTGCCAAGAAGTTTTATCAACACGTGCAGAAAACTTCTGCCTCAGTGTGACAGCTAATTGAACATATCATGCACTAGAGAGCAAGTGTGCAGTATTAAGCATCCTTCAGATTTATAAGCCTGTTAGTGTGAGGTTATTGCTCATTTTGTTTGTAAAATGTACATATGTTCATATGTTTCTAGAAGCCTCTAATAGCTTCTGCAGTAAGAATTTACATTAAAAGATAAATACCATATCTGTCCCCAGAAGGGATACTGTTTTCTGCCTCGTGATTCTGCTGCCTCTTCTCAGGTCTCTTTCAGTCATGTGACCTTAGAAAGACTTTTGAAAGGGATGGGTCATGTGTGTACTTTTTGCAGAGGGTCATATTAACACTAGGGTGATGGGGGTTGTGGGGAGACAAAGGCAGCTGAGAGCAGAGAGGACATGCGTGCTCTTTGCAGAGCTTAAGGAAGCAAGCAGTTTACTGAAGCCAAAGAAAGATGCTGGCACAATTTAGCCTGCAAATTTAAAGGACTGTGACCTTTGGGAAATTATGTCTTGTAATGGAAGATACAGTGCCAAAACAGCTTGGTTTGAAGATGGTTTTTAATAAGGTTATAAAGAGATCACATGGTGTGGCTGCCTGCCGTAGCTGGGAACTGGATCTGATAATGTCTGGTGGTGTGAGCCCATGGCTGAAGGCTGAACCCTGCCCAATTGCTTATAATTGTCATCAGGTACTAAATATGTCTCTGAATGTCTGGTAGGATGAATAACTCATTGCCTTTAATAATTTTTCTGTGCAGCTGTTAATCATTCCTTCTTCCCACTGATGGCTCTTCAGTTCCCTTTCTCAAAAGGCTGTGGTTAAAGGTTTTGTATCCCTGCTGGGAAAGCAGCAAGTATGGGCTCCCAGAACCTGGGGTCACTAGTTCCAAGAAAAGAGTCTGGCAGAGCTCAGCAGCACTGATCCATCTTAAATGCCTAGTTCAAAAAGAAAACAGATCCTTTTGAGTTTGTATTTACTGACTTTATGGCTTTTGTAACTTGGGATATATGGATTTTATTTCTGCAATACCTGTTTTTTAATGCTGAAACTAGTAGCCCTGTAATGTTTCATTAAACCGTTACTGAAACTTTGTCTTAGTATTTAGTGACTAAAGGCAGTTTAGCTACTGCTTGCAGTGTCTGGTTTCTTTCTCTCATGGCTCTTTCCTCCCTGCTGCTTGAACCTCTGAATTCATGATGTTGGATGCTTCACTTTGTCATTACTCTTGCAGGATAAGGGGTTAGTGGGTTTCTAGCTGTATCTTTGGTGTGAGATGCTGGTGAATGTTTATGTGTGTTGTGGTGGGAATTAGTGGCATGTGGAAGCACTGTAGTGTTGCAGGTAAATACCAGAGTGATGCTGCTGCTGCCCTACCAAGATCCTCTCTTACTTTCTAGTCCCTTTCAGGGTGCTTTGTTCTGATACAGCACCCTTAGGAAGCACTTTTATAGCTGTAAATGTGATGATATAATGCTTTAAAGGTGTGGAGAAGATCAGATGGTTCTACCAAATGTCATGTGTGAATGGTGTGGTGGTGTGAAAGTCACTTACGGTGGTGCAGTGTCTCATGTATGAGGGCTCCTATTGCTTGGACCATTCCATGTTTATAAAAACAAGGAAGAAGTGCACAAATGTAGCTATCCTCTGATTTTTATTTTTTTTTTCTACTTAAAAGGTCCTCTGTGACAGCCCAAAGTGTCTTTTTTTTTTTCTCAGCCCATCTAAAGAGCACTTAGATTTTTACATGAGACCTTTTCTCCCCCCATGCTACATTATCTGTTCCTACCAGATTATAAAGGTGCACTTCCCTTCTCCTTTGGATCTATGATGCTTTACAGATGGAAAAAATTGAGGACTCCCTCTCCCAAAAGCCAACTTTTGATCCATTTCAGTCATAAATCTTTCCAAAATACTGATTACGAAGGGGAAAAGCTTACTTGAAAGGTAAGAATAGTTGGATATAAATTAGTAAAATTAACTCTGATTAATTGCCTACTTGATAGTCTGTGTGCAAAAAAAAAAAACCAAAAAACCCACAAAAAAATCCCCACGTTATACCTGAGGTTTGCTATGTTTCAGATGCCCTCAGTTAACTTCCGTGTGCACTGATGACTGTAAGCCAGGATCCCTGGACAGCAAGCATGCCTGTGTTGGGGTTGTTTGCTTCCCTGATAGACAATAAGGTGGAGTCCCTCAGTGATGAAAAATAATAAAAGCAAAGATCCTCACAAATGTTTAATAGCAGAAATGCAGGGTATTCTGTTGATGGAAAAAATAGGGCAAATGAGCTGAGCTTGCCTTTGTGCCATGAGGAGAAACAGGCTGTCTGCAAGGTTGTGGATGGCCAGTGTTGTCTGGTTTTCATACTTTGCTTTGGTATTGCTTGCTCGATGCCTTCCTCAATGTCTGATAATTTCAGTATGGTAAAAAGTCTTGGTGGCTGCAGGTTTTGCTCTAATGCATTAATGTTTATACAACTCCCTTTGATGCCAGTGTTTTGCTTTTCTCTGAAAATGCTTTTATTTTTATATCAAAGTAATGCATTATTATTATTTGTCCCTTTTTACATGGGAAATTTTGGAGGTGAAACATTCTTCTGAGAAAATGAACTTCACTGCATGCACTAATAATGTCTTAGGCTATTAAAACAGATATAAAGACTGCCTTTTGAAATTGTGAATTCTGTTCGGTATTTTTCAATCTGTCACTTAGACCAGACAGCAAAAATATGTTACTTAATTTAACCATGGCTATGATATACCACCTGATAGTAATTTTCTCTTTTAACCATCATTCACTATGATGTTCAGGTCCTAGATGCTGTGGGGAATTAGTCCAGACTGTTTATTTTGGATGTTAAAAAACCCCAAACCCAACCCCAAAACCCAACTTTTCTACATAGGTTGAAGTTGTGGTGAAAAAGCAATTCCAAAGCATCGATTAATGTGCTTTTAGTAACTTGATACTGACTTTTCTAAATCCATAAATCACTCTAACTTAAAGTCAACTTGCATGGTAATTATTTTAATCATTATTGCATATGGTGAGGCTTGCATTATCCAGTAGAGTTTTTCTGATTTCAGGTATAGAACTAGTAAGTCACAGAATCATACAATCATCTAGGTTGGAAAAGACCTTGAAGATCATCCAGTCCAACCATTAACCTAGGACTGACAGTCCCCAACTACACCATATCCCTCAGCGCTATGTCAACCCAACTCTTAAACACCTCCAGGGATGGGGACTCCACCACCTCCCTGGGCAGCCCATTCCAACACCTAACAACCCGTTCTGTAAAGAAATGCTTCCTAATATCCAGTCTAAACCTTCCCTGGCGCAACTTGAGGCCATTCCCTCTTGTCCTATCACTTATTACTTGGTTAAAGAGACTCATCCCCAGTTCTCTGCAACCTCCTTTCAGGTAGTTGTAGAGGGCGATGAGGTCTCCCCTCAGCCTCCTCTTCTCCAGACTAAACAACCCCAGTTCCCTCAGCCGCTCCTCGTACGACATGTGCTCCAGACCCTGCACCAGCTTCGTTGCCCTTCTCTGGACACGCTCGAGTCATTCAATGTCCTTTTTGTAGTGAGGGGCCCAAAACTGAACACAGTAATTGAGGTGCGGCCTCACCAGTGCCGAGTACAGGGGTAAGATCCCTTCCCTGTCCCTGCTGGCCACGCTATTTCTGATACAAGCCAGGATGCCATTGGCCTTCTTGGCCACCTGGGCACACTGCTGGCTCATGTTCAGCCGGCTGTCAATCAACACCCCCAGGTCCCTCCCTGACTGGCAGCTCTCCAGCCACTCCTCCCCAAGCCTGTAGCGCTGCTGGGGGTTGTTGTGGCCCAAGTGCAGCACCCGGCATTTGGCCTTATTGAAACTCCTACAGTTGGCCTTGGCCCATTGCTCCAGCCTGTCCAGATCTCTCTGAAACAAGCTTCTGGGTTTTATCTGATATTGCAGGCTAATGCAGTGGTTACTTAAATGTTTCTGTTTTTCCTTTAAATGTTGCAGTGTGTAACTCAGCTGAGCTGTGTGCTTGGGAAGGGAACACATGAAGCACCACTCAGGAATTTGTGCTGCACCTGAATAGGTTTCCATAGCTTTAGGCATACTATGACAGTTGAAGACTTTGAAGCTTTGCTGTAAGTTAGGTGTTTAGTTTTATCACCTTCAAACATGTTTTCCCCTTCTCTTTTCCTTCCAGAGGTTTTCTAACATGTGCTAATAATTCTTTTTTCCTGGGCTGATGATTGCAGTACAAGATCCCTGTCTAGATGATCTTTGGAATGAAACATATTTTAAAAGTAGTGAGCTCTGGGAATGTAGTTTAGAACAGACTGTTTTTTAAAAAATCTGTTCAGTGAAAGCAGTAGACGCAGTGTCTCTTTGACTTGGTTGTCTTGTCTCTTTGGAGGGAGAAGGGAAGTACAGCTAATCATGATCTTTCTTTTCCTCTCAGAAAAAGAGACTTGCTGTGGGTTTTGTATAACCTATTGCCAGTATCAGGAGCCCTTCCTCTCATAGGCTATGGCTTTATTTCAAGCTATATGGGAAGAAAGAAGGGTCATGGACAACACCATGAGGGACACAAGAGTAGTGGTCAGTACTCCAAGTGAAATAGTCCCCTCAGGAGACAGCACCTTTGACACAGGCATTGCATTCTGCCTAGCCTGGATAGGTTCTTATATCCCTCACTTAATTTTTCTTAACTGTCTGACTTGTCTGCAAAATTTGCAGTTTGCTGCTTGTGTCTGAGCTGCAGTCCTGTACCCGTGCAAGCATCTGTGCTTTGCATTGGGAGAGGAGTTTGGTGTACTATCTTGTGTATGTTAAGTGCCTCTCTTCTGTGTGTCTCAGCATAGCTAACAGAAAGCCTATCCTCTGCTAAAGAAACAGCCGCAAAGAATGTACACCAAGAGTGTAGGATTAATTTTTCTTACTAGCTTTTGAAGCATCATAGGAAGAAGTGGTGGCTGGTCCACGGCTTTGTCAGACTCCCAAGGATGTTAATTCAGCAACTACCTTGTGTCCATTGAGTGTCCTGCATAGACATCCCCCTTGTTGGGGAATTGCTTGTGGCCCACAGCCTGCTTCCTTCTCTCTGTTTGCTTATGTTTTGAGGTTGCTGGAGTTTCTTGTGTGTAGGATCAGCTTGCTTTCCATGCCTGTCTTTAAGCCCTTTCACATGTGACGTGAGGCAGTCAGTGTGGTTAGATGATATTGCATGCTTGGCTGCATAAGGGATGTCTTGCTGCCCTGAGCCTGCAGCTGCGACTTGCCCAACTGAAAAGCCTGATGTCACTCACTTAGGAAATCTTCGAGGCGGAGAATTGGCTAATGCCAGAACTGAGGTGCGTGGTTGCTTGCCATCCTGGTTGTTTGGTTACCTTTTGTTTTTAAAATAACTTATTTTCAAGAAAAGTTATTTTGGTAAGATTTTTCCCAAATTAATCCTTAAAATATGCATGCTTTTATGGTTTCTGGTCCCCTGGGCTTAAGTATGAAAAGTTCTCATGTTCCAGGTAACCAAAGGGGACACACCCCCCCCCCCCTCCCCTTCTGAAAAAGGGGAAGACCCAGCGCTACAAGCCAACCTGGGTAATTGCTTCCTCCTTCCTGTAGCTTTTTAAGAGTGTGTGACATCATACCCAACAGCAGGCACCCCTTCTCTCCCTGCTTGTGTGCTAGTCTGGCTGCTTCCCTTCTGCTGGGGCAATACAGTCGGTTTTAGTAAGTGCCAGTAAATCTGCAAAGTCCATTTTGGGGGGATTATAGGAAACCTTTGGGCTGACTCTCTCAAGTGGGTTTGGCAACCAGCTTGCAAGTATTTTTCTTCTTCAAAGTAGAACAAAGCTGATTCAGTGTGTATGCAGGCATGGCAAGAAATGCAGCCTTTGCCATCAGCCTCTGTTCTTCCAGGGGCTCTGGAGCAGTCCTGGCTAAAGCCTGGTGTATTTCAATGGCAGTTTTGAGGAGCTCTGTTTACTCCAGGGTAGACACAGCAAAAATGTAGCTGGTTTGGTTAAGTTTTAGCTTGCAGTGCTTCTGAGTAGGCTGCTGCCCTAATTTACAAAAAGCATTCTCCACCTAATATTTCTTATTTATCTTGCTTAGCTGTGTGAAAACCATGGTTTCAACAATTTGGCTATTAACTCTTTCTCTGAGATTCATACTTTCTTCTCAAAACACAGTTGGAACACAGCCTCAGGTGATGGTCTGCAGCAATGCTTCCCACACCATAATGACAGTGTATTAATCACCTACCACTTACAGGCAAGAGGGCTTTGAAATTCTCTGCAAGAGGTGCTTGGCTTCATTTTCTTTTTAATTTCCTTGCTGCGCCATGACAAGCTCTCTGCTGTGGCTGTGCAGTGCATGCTGCTTCTAGGCCAGAGAAACTCCAGACTGGTAAAGTGGAAGAAGGGAGCAATTTGTGTCATAGATGCTGATTGATCTCCTGTCCCTTTGGGCATCTTTGTAATGGCCTCTCAAAAGAAAGACTTACTGTATCCCTTGGAAAACTGGAGGAGCCATTGTGTATTCAGCAGTTGTGACTATGGACAACACAGACGCTCTTACATAGAAAAGCATTGAGGGCAGACTTAGGCAGCCCTGCTCTATGACCTCCCCAAAAAGGGTCTTTAATTTTCACATGTGGGGTTAGTGGGAACGAAGAAGAGAGACTCCTGTCTTGTGCTTGCTGAGGCTTTTGATTTTTTTAAGTTAAATTTCCTATGTCTTCAAAGTGAGGAGAAGGTTCTAACATTTAAATAGCATATGTTAGCATATTAATATAGCATATTAAATAGGTATGGAGTAGGGATGGCTGAGCTTTGTGCCAGGGATTCAGTTTTGCCAGTTTTGGTCTTAAGACTAGAGCAGAAATGGTTTGTTTTGCTTGATAACTTGTCAAATGCAGTGACTGTGCATTGTCTGGCTGCATGTACCTGTATCTCAATTCTTATACCAGCAGAGTAGATAACCATCTCTACAGATCTGCCTAAGTTGGCTCTACCAATTGCAGTTCTCAACGTTTTGGTGTATAATCAGTAGGCCTCTCCAGTCTCTTATCCCTGGTGTTTCAGGATCACTAAAACTATTCCCCATGTGGCCAAAGCAGTGTGCAGAGGCTTGGGCCTTTCTGACAAAACCCGATGTATTTGAACTCTGCTCCTGCAGAAGCCGGACTGACTACAAGTCTTTGACGTGAAGTCCAAGGATGTATCTAAACCATGGGGCATTGCACTCTCTGGTGTCCCCACATCCAGACTGCCTGCCATCTAGAACAGGGTATCACAGTATGCTGTGTTTGTCTCCCTGGTCACATACCTGGGTGTGTGTCCCTTTCTGCCCAGAGGAAACCACAGCACTGGGGTCCCGTCCCAGCCTGTAGCTCAATGCTTGCTCAGGCTGGGACAGTGGAGCATACTCGCTTTATGGGGTTGAATCTGTACGTGTTTGCTGCATGACTGCTTGTGTAATTTATTAGCTTTTCTTTGGGCACAGCTACATGATGTAGGGATTGTTGCCTCTGCTGAGGCCAGCACTGTTAGGTCCATCTGACACAGTGCAGTACCAGTCGCTAGGTGGAGTTTTAAATGATTGCGATTTTGAGGCACTGCTTCCAGAATGGATTGTTTTTCTTGATCAGTGGATCTATGGGGAAGTATTTGCGATGAAGTTGCAGTGGGATGACACATCTGGGCAGGGTGCTCCAGCTGCAGGGCAGTCTTTCCATTCTGGACCTGACCTGTACCTGTACCCTTCCTTTGTCCCCTTCCCAGCTCTGTTTGCAGAGCTAGTCTGTGGAGCCAGCCAGCTTTGTGCCTGTGATGAAGACAAACCATGGTACAGCTTGAAACCCTTGCCAAGAAGCTTTTAAGCAGAGAACAACTGATGCAAGTCATTGTGTGTGTGTAGGTCTGGGAAGCATTCTGTGTACCAAGATGATGGGGGTAGAACAAGGCTGTAAAGGATAAATGTAAGAAGATAAATGGCTGCAAGGTGGTGTGTTCATCTCACCTGACGTTTATACATGTATCTTTGGGTCAGAATCAAACATCTTTCAAGCATGTGGAATATACTGTGGTGCAATTTGCACACTCCAAGGGCAGATGAGAAATGAAGAGCAAAGTAGAACTGACTAAAATTGAGATCCTCCCTCCCTAACATCACCCACTTCCTACCTCTGCTCACCTGGCAGCTGTACTGGTGCCAGTGGTGCAGCTGCTTAGTATGCATCTTGGGTCTCTTCTGAGGCCAGGATTCAGAAGCTGCTGAAGTGCTTCCTAGGCAGGGAATGGAGCTGAGTAAGTGCTTTCCTGAATTTGAATCAGGTTCATTAGTGCAGATTTTTATTGCTTGCTTTCTAATATGAGGCAACCCTTTTCTATCAGTGTTTGTTTTTACATTTTCCCCATGTTTCCAACATTAATCATTCCTTTTTTCTTTTTTTTTTTTTCCAGGAAAAGAGGAGTAGAAGTAGTACAGGTGAGTAAAAAAACTGTATTTGATTTCCATTCCCCCCTTCCCCCCCCCCCCCGTTGTCTTCTAATGAAGACTTATTGATTTTAAATGCTGTCATGTAGATGTCAACATGACCTGGGCTTAATTAATTTTTTTTCCATTCAATTCTGTGCTACAGATACTGGTTTTGGAAAAAGAGGATCCACCTTTTGTGGAGCATATATTGAGCCCACCTAGTCTTAACAAGTGTCCTGGTGAAAGTGTTAGGCTTTTCTTATGTGTATTAATAAGGTCTAATAGCTGATAAGGTGATGTTGTTCTACGTTTATTGCATTCACAGACAGTCAGGCTTAACAGAAACAGGAGCTGGCCTTTGAAAAAAAAAAAAAATAGCATAAGGCATGTTCTTGTAACCCAGTGAACAGAGAAATGATACTAAAGTGCCTTCCAGTTGTAGCCCTGTGTTGTGTTTGTGTGTGGTGGGATTTTTGGTAGCAGAGGAGGGGAAGGAGTGAGCCAGTGGCTGCGTGGTGCTCAGTTTCCCTCTGGGCTTGAATCATGACAAGCCCATCTACAGATAAGTTCGGATGTTACTTACGTTTGTTCTTTCCCAGGTCTGAATGGTTATTATTTCACACAAGATTTTAGTTAAAGGATGATGGGAACTTGGGAAGGGAATTATGTTACCAAGACAGCTGTAACATAGAGCACTGTAGCCCTAAAAAATCAAAGGGGAAGCATGTTTTTCCCTTCTGGCTTATTTTGTTTACTTAGAAGACCTGTGCATCATAGGTTTCACTCTTACTGATGCTTACCTAGTGCTCATTTCACACTCTAAGGTGGTCAGTGTGTTTTTCACACTTGTTTTCTTATATCTCACTAGCAGAGATGAAACTGCCTCAATAGAGAGGATAGAGGAGAGAGGAGGAAAATGGGTGTTAGCCACTAGTAGTCGAGGCTGCTCTTAAGTCCATGTGAAATGTGCTTTTCAACACCACCAGGGAGTAGGAGAAAATCACTTTTAAAATAAATTGAAAAATCAGGCCATGTTAGTTTAAAGAATCCACTATCAGAAAAGGCTTAAAATTCTCATTGCTAGTTAAACTGGAGACTGTTTTTCAGGTATATGTGGTTGTCTGAAAACTGTGTGTATTACAAGGAAAAAGGGCATATGCTTTCCTGGCTGCATTTAACCTTTCAGCACTACAGCATTGTCTTCCTTACTTGTACCTCCTGTTGTTCAGAGCTAAGGAGCAGCAGCTTTTGTCAGTTGTGATAATAGCACCTCCAGATTGATAAATACAGACCAGCATTTGCAAAACTTCACAAGCAGCACAGGGAGAAAGCTAGTCTATATTTGTGTCACTGTCTAGGGGACACTATTATTTTAATAACACCCCAGTGTATTACATAATACATTTATTACATAAATATGCATTTATTATATGTGCTTTTGCCTGGCATCTGCACTATATATTTAAGCAGCAAGGTCCTCCTATGACATGAATTTAATGATGCACCGATTAGCCAAGCAGAGGGCAAATTCCATTTTACCTTGTAGATTGAAGTTGCTGTCCTTCCACAAGTTACCTGTTAGTCTTCTGATGTTGGTGTAGCTCAGTGGCTAGTCATCAGATAGACACAAAGTGATTGGAAAGGATTTCTTTATTGAAAGAGTGTTTTAGGAAACTAGACAGGACTCCATGTAAAAGTACTTTATCATCTCAAACTTCACAGCATAGTTGAGGTGTCAGACGAACCTATACTGGGAATTTGTGCCCCAAAGGTATAACTTGATCACTGATTCCTGCTGCTCTGCTAGAGCAGGATGGATGGCTCTGTGTGATCATACCTATCACTTGTGTGTTGCTTCATATATCCTTATGCATGTACTTGTAGCCAGTAGCAGGTGTATCAGAAATGGGCTCTTTCTCCATCCAGCGTTGCTAGAAAGTCTTGCTTGAGTCACCTTGTGTGGTCCGTCCCACTAGCCCTGCTTCTAGATAGAGGATGTCTTGGTGTTGATCTGCTGGACAAAGTTTACTTAACAGAGGCAATATTGTTTTCCTGTGTTAAGCAGCAGTGTTTCTTTGATTTGTTCCCCTTCTCCTCTAAAGAACCTATCCCATTCAAGGGACACCAGCTCTTACACCTGACAATAGACAAGTTACTCAGAACACAAAAATGCACAGGCTATTTGTCTGTTTTCTTCTTTATATAAATTCAAAAATTTTCTGACTGTAGATGTGCTTTCCAGTAATAAGTTATTGCAGAAAGTAAGGTTCAGTTACTGGCTTCCAGATAGCAAAGCACAATGGACTGGTATGTGCTGACTTCTGTGAACAGACATCAGATTAACTCTTTTCCAAAGATGCTTCACAGGAACAGGAAAGAATTGCCTACTAAAGGGAAGACTTTGAAGTCTTGAAAATAAGCACCTGTGTGACTTCTGTTTCCTTCCTGCAGTGAGGAATTAGGATGGTCCTCTAGTCTTTACCTAGACTGATGAAATCCTCTTATTTTGCTTTCTTAAGGCTAATTGTGCTGTACAGATCATCAGTGAGCTACTGCTAGACAGCAATTAACATTCTGTGACTTGTGTTCAAGTTCTGTGTTTTGTCTTGTCTCAGACTTTCAGTTCCAGCAGAAAGACTGGTTCCAGTTTTCTATTTTTATTGAGTGGGGAAATCTGAGCATCCTCCAAAGAGAAATAATGGAAGAATAGGACTGGCAGTGGGATGCTAAGCAGGCATACTCCTCTGTCCAGCAGTAAGACATTATTCAGGCATCACACTGAAAACAAACAAAGAACCTCTCAACTTGTGTGGTGAGAAGTAATTGATTTTTTTTTTGAAATACTGATCAAATTCTAACATAATGAGAATTCACTGTGAACTCAGTGCACAGGAGCTGAATTCAATGTGTGACATTATATAGTACGATTGAGTAACATCCATCAAGCTACTTGGCTTAAAAGGTAGTACAGTAGATGAATTAAATAAAAAGCTTTCAAGGTTCAAGCTTTTCAACTTTCCAAAGACAGTATGAGTCTGATCCTGCACCCAAACATTTGGGAGCATGAATGGGTTAGCTCATTTCTGTTTTTCCAGCGGGCAGGAGCAGAACTCTGAGTAGCAGCATCTTTAAGATCTGGCAGTGTTTTGGATCTAGATTTGTTTTCTGCAGCTTAAATCCAAGTCAGTAGGGCAACTACAAACCAGTGTTATATTGCAAGAAAAAAAAAATGTCTTCCTGACTTTTAAATATGGGCTCTTAATAGAGTACTGTGCTATATCTCTTACCTTGTGGCTGGTCATTTGCTTAATTTTTTTTAAGTAGGTATCACCTCAGTATCAGAGTGCTTTTTGAATTAAGGTGCTTATTTGTACCCTTTGAGGTAAGGAAGTGCTGTTGTTCCAGTTTTGTGGGAGGGAAGACGGAAGGATGTGTCCAGGCTCCTGTAGGGAATCTGTTGCTGTACCAGCCCTGGTGCTGTTGGGAGCTGTGCTGGCAAACCTGCGGGGCAGGAGTTCCAGTTGCAGCCATGCGCTGCCTGACGTCAGGGCTTCCCTGTGCTGTTGTGTGGGGCACGAAGGGAAGGGAAGAGCAATTGAAGGTGGTCAGCAGGCCTGGTGTTGCTGGCTTGCTTCCAGTGAAGAACAGCACCAATTTGGCTGCATTTAAAGTATGCTGAATGTAATGCTCTTGCGGTTCCTGTGGCAGTTACATACCTCCCCTTTCTTGCCAGCGCTTTCCACCCCTCGCAGCTGCCTGCTCAGCTGGAGTGGCTTGAGCTGGTGGCTAGAGGAGGGGTGGAGATGCTCTGAACAGGTGACAAACAATGACGGAAGCCCATCTGCCATGGCCTGCAGGCAGTTACTGTGCAGGCAGCAGATGGCAAGGCTGAGGCAGAGGAGCTCTTGCACTGGCATTGGGGTAACTTGCCAATAAATGCTTGAATTGAAGCATTTCTTAATAAATTCTTTCACCACTTCATCACTGTTTTAAGGGAAAGGCTGCCTCTGAAGTTATGCAGTGGTTGCCTGATGAGGCATTTACTATTAAACAAAAAAATCTATTTTCTCTAGCAAAGAAGAGTTTTGGGTAGTTTCTGAAAGGTAAAGCTGTTTCTGATCTTGTTTCATAAAAGCTTGGTTTTGTTTGATTTCACCCCTCCATCCCCTAAATTAGTGTAGGGCCAAATTTGGAATTGAAAGTTGTTGGTTCTTCTTTAGCCAGTAAAGTACCCAGTTTCGTATGACTTCGTATGCTGGTGAGGGAGAGAGGGAACATCTCAATCTACCTTGTTTTTCACGAAAAATCTGTTTGGCTTAGTTTTAAGACTGCAAGATTGAAAACATGTGCAGTGAAGTGGAAATCGTCACAAGTACCTCTGATGGGGACATGCATTTATTTTTGTTTCACAAGCTATGCAAATCCAGAATAATTAGCTGCAGCCCTTTGGCTTCTGACAAATTGCCAGTTCGATCTTTGTGTGACAGAGTTTGGAGCCTTCGTGTTTCTTGCAACTCCAAAGCTGTTTCAAGCACTTCCACACCCAAGCTTTCCTAGAGCTCTTGCTCATATTTTTTTTACTTTAAAATAGTGAAGATTTCCTATTTTTGGTGGGTATTTTTGGTTCGAATGAACATTAATGATTTCTTTTATCTTACAAAGATGTTCTAGTGAGTTGGCTGTAAAAGTGGGATTAGTCATTGTATTTCAAGCTGCACATTTTTTAATAGCAGTGGGATATGGAGGACAACATGTTTTCCGATGTGGAACAGCTGATTGTAGTAGTTACAATGGTCTCGGCTGCTGTTTTGTTTTTCCTTTTCCCCCCAGCTCTCTGGGAATGGAGATATTTGAAATCTTCTACTTTGGAGAAGAAAACTGACCTTTGAGCTGTGGGTTTTACTGAAGCCTGCAAGGGAGAATTAAGAGTCTGGTCCCCCCCTTTTTAATTCTTCAATCAAAGTAAAATACTAATGACAACAGTTTCTACTAATTGTTGCCAGGAAACTGTTGTTTTCTTGAAATGCAGAGAGGTTTATTTTCACATGAAGTATTAATGGAATAAGCTTGGAACAACAGTGTTGTAACTGAGGAAAGGAGCTTATAAAATATATATCCAATAGCATATACAGAAAGATGTGACTGGAAAGCTTCCAAAGCAAGCAGGGTTGTTGAGATGTTGGAGAGTTGGCTCTCTAGTACAGGGAGAAGAAAGCTTATTTTTACAGGCATGCCAGGCCCTCAGTAAAGTGTATGTTCTCCTGAGAATGGCAGTCTGCTTTGCCTTCGATGTGTTTCTAGAAATGCTGCTACAGAAGCCCTCCAGCCCTCCCCAGTCTGGGTTGTGTTAGGTACTTCGCACATGCTCGAAGGTGAGGTGCTGCTGGTTAAAATCTTGAAATGATCCTGATACTTCTTAGCATCAGTGTTATGCAGAGTGTGCTAAGCACACAAAGGGGGTCTTCCAAAAAAGTGTAATAATCTGTTTCAAACCCAGAAATAGCAGGCCTCTGGAAGAACAAGTCTTAGGCAGAATCCTCACTCTGGTCCTTCTCAGTAGGGGAGATCCCTCTGTGTGACACCTTCTTGGTACCTAAGAAGCAGCATTGCTCAGCAGGAATGAAGCACAGGTTCCAGTGCAGGGAGAGATGTCTTTGTCGTGCTGCTAAATATTGCATCAGCAGACTGGTCAGTTAGGTACAGCGTGGCCCTTTCTGGCCCAGTGGGGAAGAAGAATAAATATCATCTGTTGGGGCAGGGAAGGAAAAGAAAATCTACAGAACATTTCCACTGTGTAGATTAAGCAGATTAAATAAATAAACACTTATTCTTAAAAATCAGAGTAAGCCAAACAAATCAAAATGCATTTAGATCTCATTTATTTTCACCCTTGGTGAGTGAATGAGAGAACCATGAAGAAATTTGTGTGGCTCAGAGAGAAAGTCTTTTACTGGCTGGTTTGGCTGCTTTCCTTTGACTGAATCCCAGTGGCCTAGGAGAGGTGTGGAGTCCACAGCCACTTGCAGAAATCACCTGGGTGAGTGAAAACATTACGAAGATTTAAAAATCTGTAACTAATGTGTAACAAATGGCTGTCAGGTTTGAGCTTGTACTGCTTGGGCCCATGGAGCCAGCTCTGCCCAGCCCCTTTGTCTTCTGACTCCTTGGTATGTAGTGATGAGGCAGTGATTCCTAACAGTGCTAAATGCTCGGAGTTGGGATATCCTGGGTGGAAATCCAGTTGGGACCTCTGCCATAGATTTTGGTGGTTGTAATGGGACTGAGATTGCAGTGGGGAGTTGCCTCTCTTTGTGACTTACTGCAGATGCTTTGGGCAACTCCCTCGCAAATTCTGCTTCCATTTCCTAATGAAGGGAATATTCCATGTAGTAGAATGCCATTTAAGTTGCTTTGAGATACGTGAATGGAGGGAGATAGAGTAAGATGAGAAGGAAAATGGGACTCTTAATGGGGGCTGGTAATTTCTGAAGATTGCTATGTGTAATATTCTTTCAGTCATCAGTGTATATGTGTCTTCCCAGATACTTCTGTGAACTGCAAAGCTTCATAAATCCCTCCTCAAGAAACAGTATGGATGAAAATAAGACCCTGACAGAAGTGTTGGGGAGTAAAACTCTGTATTTGCCTCCCTTTGACTAGAAATATTTTGCAGCATCCAGTCCCAGTCTTTGCACAAAATGACAATTAGACATTGCTTTTATTAATCATGATTATTGCAGTGGGTGCCTGTGGGCCAGCAAAGACCAGGCTTTAATTTTGGGCTGCATTAGACAATAGGATTATTTGTCTCACTGGATGCAGGTTTTGTAGTATGGTATCAAAGCAGGGCAAATGGAGTGTGTTTGGAGACATGTGACTCAAGAAATGCCTTATTTTAAAACCAACCTGTCTCATTTGCAGTCTGTTGAAACTGCGAAGTCTGTTGAAGTAAAAATATGCACATAGCTCTCTTGACCTTTACTGAAGTTTTTTCTTGGAGTTGGAAGGATAGTGAGTAATACGATACCATGTCAAGGGTGACAGTACCTCTGACCCTAGTACTGAGGTGTCCTCTCCCAGCTGAATGCCCTATCCTTTGTCTCTTTTGGGGGTGAAATCATGCAGTTCTCTGCTCAGAGGTACAAGCTCATTCCCGTGGCAGCACAGCTGTAACCTTGTCTTCAGTCCTGGCGTTTTGCTCCACGGGGACATTGATGTTCCTTTGGGAGCAATGACTCTGTTATCCACCATAGCTCAGACTTGCTTGCTTTAAACCAAAGCTTTAAGAGAGGAAATAATCAGGGCAGTAAAGGAGGCTATTTGTATGCTTGCTTTCCTCAACGAGGGTGCTGGTAGGTCTGAACTTCCAGAGGACCCTGCAGAAGATCAGTGGAGTTTGGGGAAGTCTTGTTAGTATGTGTTGTTGACTCTTCCTTTCTCCAAATTCTGCAAATTTACTCCTTTGATCTGAGCTGCAACCTGAGATAACTGTATCTGGAGATCATTGCATGTTTGTTGCTCTTCTGGCACTTCACAGTTAAAGAAGATAAACATATACATGTCACAAGATTGAATGGGGTTCAAATAAAACCTAGTGCTTAAAGACATTAGACTCTAAAGTTTAAGTTTTCCTCTATTTGGTCTTTAGCCTTAAGTCAGAGAAACTCTTAGCACATATACTTCAGGTGCCCCTGAACAGGACACATTCAAACACAGCAAAACCTGGAAGTGTTTTACTGAGCCTGATTGCCTTCATGGAATTACAGCAGAAGAAAGCAGTGTCTTCAACTTAATCAGAACAGCTGTACTCCCCCCCCCCATTTCTTTTTCCAATGGCACTGTGTTTTAAGAATGATGTCTTTTGCTTGAAGGGAATACTTATATTCACTTTAACTCTTCATTTCTGGAGAGCTGAAAGCAATACACCAGTTTTTTCTTCTCTTTGGCAACAGTGTAGACCTCTTTCCGTTGTATGTTTAAAGGTAGGCAGATCAGACAGAAAGGATTTCTGCACATGCTGTAGATGTCTTCTATGCCTTTGGTTGTTATTTTGTAATATCTCTCGTATTGACCTAGCATACTGATGGAAAACACTCCTGGATTTTTTGACAGTTTATTTTTAGTCACCATCTTTGTCTAGTATTTACTGCTAAAGGTAATTTTGCGCTGGTACCAAAAGCAGTGCAAATAATAGCTTAGGGTGGGAATTGTTGAATGTAGGATTTCAGTCTGAGGAAGGAAGGAGAGAGCCAGGAGAAACTGAGATGATTACAAGCATAATTTCTCCAAAGTGAGGTAGAAATGGGTTATCCAAAATGTGTGTTTCTTTAATATAAGGTCACATTTATGGGGAATTTGAGAGCTTTGGTATGTTAATTGTATTTTTTTTTTCCATCCCGTTTTCTTCACATGACTTGTCAAAAAAGAGACTACTGCTGCTGCACCTTCCCAGATGAGATTAGTGTGGGTCTCTGCTGGCTATGGCAGGAGGAAGGGTTGACCAACCACGGTTAATAAATGGATTAAAATAGTCATGATACCTAAGGGGTATGATCTGCACTAAGCAGTCCCTTAGCAGGTGGTGAAAATAGAGTCCCTTCTTTTGGAAACCTCTTTTCAAAGAGAAGAAGGTTGCGGGCAGGAGTTAACTTTCTTCCATAGACTGGAGCCTCCTCCAGCGGGTTTGTGTGAATATCTCTCTTGCTCAGATTTGTACTGGGGATGATACTGTTAGTATATTTAAAGACCACGTGCTACTGACATAGTAACGAATTTATATAAATCCCAAAGCCAGAGGAACCACAAAAGCTGCTGAGCTTTGTCCATGCAGTGATGTGAGTCAGTTTCATCCATGACAGTCACAGCCTGTGCTCTGCTGCTTCCCTCCCTGCTCACCTGTCCGCAGAGCACTGTGGTTTTGTTCCGAGGAGGCTCTGTATCCAGGTGTACTCTCTGACTCAACTGCATTAAAAACGAAGCAAACCCAAGTCTGTTTTCAGTATACAGCATAGATTCGTCACTAAAATGGTGATGTCGTAGTACATTTTAATTGTTCTCTTATGTTTAGGTTATTTTTGTAAAGGAGTCAAAAGAATTAATTGTTGCTCATATTACAGATGAATAAAAGTATGTCAAGAGAACTTGTCCTCTGTAGTTTTGCTTCAAGTTTGCTTGTTGACCTGTAGGATCCTAAAGAAATACTGTCAATTAGCCAGTCATTAAGATATCTGACATTTCAGTCATGGTAAAAAAAACTAAATCTGTGTTTTCCTGATTAAGGATACCAATTAAACTCGGGCACCAGAGTGAAAAGAGTAGGCATATTTTAGTAGTGTTAACTAAATAAAGTAACAGAGTAATACAGAAAACATGCAGTAAGAAAAGACAGAATAATGCACTTAAAGCAAACAAATGGGAAAATACAGGGTAATGCATCAAATCAGTGCTACATGAGAGAGAGAATAGTGATTAAGAAAGATACATCACCACTTGCATACGTTACCATCATCCAGATCCGCAGACGCTGGGGAGCCCCGGTTACAGCACGGATTTGGAGAGCCTGTCCCGGCAAGTGGGAAGTCCTACATGGTACATCCACCTGTAGGTGAGGCATCCAAAGTCGCTGCAAGTGGGTCCAGCCTTATATACCAAAAATCAGCAAGCCAGAATAACTGGCACCTTTTGTTTTGAGTGGAAAATACCTGGTTTCATTCTCCTGTTGGATTCCACCCAAAGCCTGGCCAGGGCTCGGGGAAACCAAGGGAGTTTCTAACAAGGCCAAATACTTGGGTTCTCAGCCTTGAACAAGACTGAGAAAGGAAAGTTGGATACAGTCTCTTGGCCTTTCATCCTCACTACTGGTTATATTCTGTCTAAACTGCATCTTTCACTAGTGAGCTTACATATTTTGTTAATGATTACGTACTAAGTTAGCAGCTTCAACTCGGGGCCTGTTGTTCAGGCTTCAGTATTTCAACACTTTAGCACTTTTTACATCAGCATAAGTGGGTTGTTATAACTTCGTACAATACCCACTAGCACAATGGTTATCAGTTATAAAATATACAGGATTCATCTATAGGTCAACTCTGGCTTGGGCCTGTTGTGCAAGCTTTAGCATTTCAAACTGTGGGTGGTGCTTCTTTGTCTTTGAAAAACGGCACAACAGAGCTTATGAGTGGTAGAGCAGAAACTACACCTATATACAAACCATGGACTGCTTCTGTCATTGCTAGGCAGTGGGCTTACCTTATGCTATTCTTTGGCTGTTATTTTAGTATCCAGGGTAGTTCAGTGTCTTGAGTTCAGTAATAATTTTTTCAACTTGAGGTTGCTGAGATACAGTTGCCTCATTTAATTTCCCAACTGGTGTGCTTCCCTGAGTAAAAGGGGTTTTATATCTAATTTAAAGTTGCTATACACATTAACTTACCTGTATATTTTGTCCATATTTGAGTGTTTGTTATAAGGTGAGTATTCGGTAGTTAGTGAAGACCTTTTTTTTTAAAAAAAAAAAACCACCAAAAAAACCAAAAAACCAAACCAAAACAAAAACCAAAAAAACAAAACAAAAAACAAACAAAAAAACCCAAAAAAACCTCCTCCTGGTACCTTGCCAAAGTGCAAAGAAGCTATTTACAGTGTTTTGACAGAGTCATCTGAAGACGGGATGGAAAAGATGCCATTGGGACTGAGCTAATACTGTAAGACTGAAATGTAAGGGAAACAACTGCTGCAGAGGAATTTTTGGCTGACTTTGCAAACTGCAAAGCTTTTTAGCTTTGTTTTTGTAGTAAATTGTTGATTGGAGCTAAGAGCTTCCTTTACTCAAAGGTCTAAGTGTGTCTGAAATTGTTTTTTTAATACAAGAAGCTTCATTGCACAACTCTACTGTCCTGTAACCTTAGCAGCGTAGTTAGTGTGTTAAAATTGTTCATTGACTTACTGATGGCAAAGATTAGAGGACAAGCTAACTGCAGTCTATAGAGAATTTATGTTGATTGCAGAGAGATCACTTGTACTTCAGGTTAGCTTGGAAAATGTTCTTTCCTGTGACCTAGATGAGCTTATCTTGTAATACCCTTTCCTTTATGATAACATCCTTAAGTGGCTAAAAAAACCCAGCAGCTATAAAGGGGGAAACAGAACTTTTTAAATACAAAGCAGTTTGAAACAGAGTCAAAGCAGATTACATGTTCATGAGCCTGCTGTGATGACGTGCATACCATTCAAGGCCTTAATGGCTGGTTATCAGTGAACTAAGTGACTAAAAAGGAGGTAGAGATAGCATTTGCTCCCTGCTGGTGACAGATCCTCCCACCCATCCTTGCTCCTGATGTTTTTCCACCTCTGAGCCAAAACGGGCAGGTTAGAGTTGCTGGTGGGTTTCTAATAGTGACACTCCTGTGGCATTGACCAAAGGACCTTTTTCCTGCCAGTAAAGTAAGTGCACTGTCCTCCCATGGCTTTCAGTTCCTCCTGGGTGAGGAAACTACACCCCAGTTGTCAGTCTTGCCTAACAGGTGTGTTGAATGCTCAAGTTCTCTGCTTTCTTTTGATAAACACTGTGACTGCTTGTCTTAGATGTTACTGTCTGCTGGGTCTCTTCTTAGCTTCTTCCACCTGCTTGTATGATTAGAGTGATGCATCTCGTAGTTTCTTCTGTGCTTCCTAAAATCTGGATCATTTCAACTGAGCCCATAAAAGTGGATGCACACAGAAGCCGTGTTGGCTTTTGAGCACTGTGTGCTGTGTAGATGTGATAGTGTTGTGCCTGAGCTGGTACGGCGGTCTGGTTTGTATGCAGCTGTTAGGACCAGAGCGTGGTCAGTCTGTCGAGTACAGTCCAGGTCTTGCAGTGCCTTTTAACGACTGGTTGGTGTCATGTCATTTTACTAATTTAGGGCAGTCAGCCCTTTGCACGGCAGCTCAGTGGCTTATATTTGCTTCTGCATTAGTATACGGTAGGTCCAACTTCAATATAGTGCGAGGAAGGAAAGAGGACAGCAACACACCCTGATGGTCAGTGGGTAGTTAGTTTGCATTGTGGAAAGTTAGATAGCAAGTAAAAATGCATTTTTCCAGCTGTCTCTTCAACTTCTGTATAGTTGAGTTCCCTTTTAAGGTGCTCATTTAGACACTGTTGCATTTAGGGTGAGAATAAACTTGGTAAGAGATAAATCCCCTTGCGTTCTAGCCAGTCCTCAGAGATTAGAGGGGCTAGGGGTGGCTGGACTTATCCCTTAATAGGTATGCCAGTTGGGGCCATAACTATAGGTCTGACCGGAATGCCCGAACAGCCTGTATGCTGTAGGTCTGGTTGCGTTCAAAAGAAGCCATCAGATTCACGAATAGTGTGGATCAGTGGCCGTCACTATAGGTCTGACCCAGCCCAAACAGCCCATACACTGTAGGTCTGGTTGCATTCAAGAGAAGCAGTCAGATTCATGAATAGTATGGTTTATTTTCATGCAACATCTACAGATTCTTTAAGATTACCTACGATAAATGCACAAACTGCAGGTTGGCTATATAGCACTACACAAAAGAAAAACGATTGCAATCACACACACACAGTTCCCGGGTAATCACTCGGTGTAGCCAAGGAAATCTTACCAAAAGATGTCCCTTCTGGGAGGGACGAGAGCACAGACTCATTGATCTGTCCCTCCGATTTGGTGTTGGATTATCGTCCCTCCACGTTAGGTACAAACTTGGGGTACTATTTATCTTAGTAGGTATGGTGAGTGGGTGGGACTGAAGTCATTATTTTTTGAGTAATGACATAATTCATTTCGTGGTGCCAAGGGGTGCAGCTGGTTTTTGTGGGAAAAAGGGGGGAGGACGAGAAGCAAGGTTGACTTGGTGCGAGGGGTGCAGCTGGGTTGTGTGGGGAAAAAAGGGAGAATGAGGCACAGAGTTGGAAGGTTGCTACAAAAAATCATATTTCGAGAGAAATGAGTAGAACAGGAGATAAATCTGTCCTTGAAGTGAAAGAATGGGACTGCGCGGCCTGCACCCCACTTCACATTCCTCCTTGGCGCCACATTGAACACAAATCACTGGACCTTCATCCTGTCCTGTGTTTATTCTGGGCATTCTGTGTCAAGGAAAATGTATGTTTTTGCAGATTTCTCGCTGTTCTGCCTTCCTCATGCTTCCAACACCTAACAGACACTAAGAAGGTTTAAATGATGTTTTCAGTAGGTCTGCTTTCATCATGCTCCTGGCTTTGGTTACCAAGTCTCTTCTTTGCCAACCAGTGTACACTCCTGTGTGCAAGGAGGACCTCTCCAGACAGTAGTGGAGGAGGGAGAGCCTTATCCAGAGGTTGCCTCAGTGAAACCCCAGAGAACCAGCTGGAAGCACCATGATTGCAGCCTTGCAGTGGGAGAGTGCTTTTCTCAGTTTGGAGGGACTGAGCTCAAGCCAAAGGTGCTTCTACAAGGCAAGTGTGGCCAGCCCACTGCCCTGGAGCCACCTGGGACTTGAAAGCTGTTCTCAGGCAGCTGCTGAGCTGTGGTCATGTCCCAGGAGTTGTTGTAGTCCCAAATCAGCTGAGGTTCTTGTGGGCTGCTCTATGCTTCCTTAACAGCCAGAAGGGGGTCTGTTGTGTGTTTTTATAGCTCTTGGTTCTGTGACTCTTGATGTGTCCTTTTCAAATCAATGAATCTGACTGCTTTTGCCTTTCCTTAGTGCTGAATATTCCCAGTTTTTGAGGATTGTTTTTTATAACTGTTGTCTGAGACTCTCCTGGAGTGGGTACAGTTTAACTCTGCTTACAGCATAAGTGATTTGCAAGTAATGTTATGCTGTATTTTTTGCTTTGTATAAGGAATTGCAGTGTGAATGGTGCATAATCATGCATGAAAAATAATCTGTCCGTGGAAATGCTGTCTTGAAGGTCATCTTTGTTACTGCCCAGATATATCTATGTGTAGCCAAGTTTTGGTTGCAGTAATGCCATCAAGTTAATGTTTAAAAGAAGAGCTAACAGTTTACTTCGTCTTCAGTAGATAGGAGTACGAAGCATAGTTGCTGATGATTGGGAATTTTAATTTCTCGTAAATTTTCTTAAGATTGATGTGCTACAACTTTATTTATTGAATCTATCAGGATTGTTTATGATTTTGTCTCAAGAACTGTGTGTGTTTGCAGAGGATCACTTAGCAACAGCTTATGGCACAGTGAGGCTGCCTATGACATGCTCACGCTAGTACGATGAACCATAAAACAATGAGGAAACACCCAGAAACAGCAAGTAAATTGAAATTTAAAGCAAAGCAAAGCAGCTCAGTTACTGAAGAGTTCCATGTTTCTGTGGGGCACTGTTTGTAAAATTCTTTGCTTTTCAGTTTTTACTTACATGTTTGTCATCCTGATCTAATGATACTCTCTGCTTCTGTAGATGTTCATGGAATGTCTGCAGCTGTTGTAATGGAGCATCTCCTGAGTATTTAGAATAGAAGCGACTATTTGATATTAAAGCAACTCACACTTTAATCTGTTAAATCTTCTTAATTAGTGCTTCACCAAGTAATAGCTAAGGAATAAAAGTTCCCTGGAGGGGTCTGGAATCTAGACTGGTATTCCAACTTCACAGCTCTGTGCTAATGCTGTAAGACTCTGCTGTTTCTAATAATCAACGTTTCCTGGGAGTGGTTATCTTGTTCAGGGGTTTAGTGGGGTTTTTGAGATTGAGAGGGATTATAAATTCAAGTCTGAATGTCTGTGTATTTCAAGCCATTTGTTATTGTATATTGATACCAATAACTTGCTTCACTTAGCTCGCACTGGCACTAAAAGCTGAATGCAATCAGAAAATATTCTTTTTTAAAAATTGTCCTCAGAGTCTGAGGTATGGACAGTGAATACATGGGAAATGCCCCAAATCTATGTTTGGCAGGTAACAGTAACTTGACAGGAACATAGCTGACATTGAGTTTATGGATCTTACTGGTTCAAGGGGCACATGGGGTGGGGGAAATGTTGAGTGTTGGAAGGCAATGCTTTATTTTAACTGTTCTTTCTGATTCTGGGATGTGGGCTGAAGAAATTCCACCATTTCTTGAGCTTTTCAAGAAGAAACCAAACTGCAATATTTTCATTTAAGTCTAGTGTTACCTGAGTTTTAAGAGTTTGGGTATGAATCTAAGTTTTAATGGAAAAGGTGAGATTTTGGTGGAATTCTGTTTGTTGCTGCTGGTATTCTTGCAGTCACTTCAAATTCTTGGTCCCCTGACCTTAGAATGTGATGTCTTCAAGTAGGAGAAAACAGGGAACATTATTATTTTATTTGGAAAATATCCTGTGTAAAATACACTCTAATAGTAAGGAAGGTATGAAGATACAGTTCTGAGCATGAGCAGTGATATTTTCTACTAAACCAGGGAGGCTGACTTAGTGAAGGACATCAAGTCTTTCCTCAGCTGCTAACTTACCCAGCCATACAGCAAACCTGTGAGTTGGAACAGTTCAACATGAGAACAGTCTGTGGAATTATCTCTCAGTTTGCAAAACCAGAACTCTGTCTATAATGTGTTTTAGCACTAAGGGGCTGAGATCTTTCAATGTAGCATACTTCACTGACTTGAAGGTTGTCATGCTGCCTGCTTACTTCTTAGCACTATAAATGTTGAAAATCATACTTCACTGTGTTGTCAAGGTCATGGGTTTATCTGAGATGAACCAGCTGTAAGCAGGTAGGGCAAGGTTATGCCTCTACACATGTAGTCTGTTTTGGGCAGGATTATCACACAATTTGTTTAACCTGACAGGGTAGGTCAAACCAAACCTGTCTCGGTTGTCTTGTTCTGTACGTGGCATAATGAGACAATCTTACGGTTGTGCTCTCCTTTCTGCAGATGCTTGCAGCAGTCAGGGATTTGAAGAACTTACATTGAAGGGAAGGAGAAACCACTAGTTGTGGCTAGAGCTTTCAGTTACGTTCCCTCATTGTGCTTGTTTGCATTTAAAAGCACATACAGTGTTTCCTGTTATTTCAGTCTGGTTTTGGGAAGTATATAGCAGACTTTTCTCTCGTGTCTGATTTCTGTGAAAAACAGTGGACAGCTAGCTACTTCAATATTCATTGCTTCATGTGTTGGTCATTTCATCTATTTCTAAAGCTGTGCATTTGACCAAGAATAAATGAGTACAAGAATAAACTCTATATAAGCTAGTGCTAAAACTAAATACCGTTAAAATAGTATCTGTGTATAGAATCATAGAATAGTTTCGGTTGGAAGAGACCTTAAAGATCATCCAGTTCCAACCCCCCTGCCATGGGCAGGGACACCTCCCACTAGACCAGGGTGCTCAAAGCCCCGTCCAACCTGGCCTGGAACACTGCCAGGGAGGGGGCAGCCACAGCTTCTCTGGGCAACCTGTTCCACTGTCTCACCACGCTCACAGGAAAGAATTTCTTCCTTATAGCTAATCTGAATCTACCCTCTTTCAGCTTAAAATTGTTACCCCTTGTCCCATCGCTACACTCCTTGATAAAGTCCCTCCCCATCTTTCCTGTAGGCCCCCTTTAAGTACTGGAAGGCCGCTATAAGGTCTCCCTGGAGCCTTCTCTTCTCTAGGCTGAACAACCCCAACTCTCTCAGCCTGTCCTCATAAAGGAGGTGCTCCAGCCCCCGATCATTTTTGTGGCCTCCTCTGGACCTGCTCCAACAGGTCCATGTCCTCCTTATGTTGGGGGCCCCAGAGCTGGACACAGCACTGCAGGTGGGTTCTCACAAGAGTGGAGTGGAGGAGGAGAATCCCCTCCCTTGAGGGGCCACACTTTTCTTGATGCAGCCCAGGACATGACTTTCTGGACTGCGAGCACACATTGCTGGCTCACAGTCAGTTTTCCATGCACTAATACCCACAAGTCCTCCTCCGCAGGGCTGCTCTCAATCCACTCCTTGCCCAGCCTGTATTTGTGCTTGGGATTGCCTTGACCCATGTGCAGGACCTTGCACTTGTCCTTGTTGAACTTCATATGGTTTGCATAGGCCCACCTCTTCAGCCTGTCCAGGTCCCTCTGGATGGCACATCCCTTCCCTCCAGCGTGTCGACTGTACCACACAGCTGGGTGTGTATTAAAACACGGTATAAAACACAGTATGTGTTTTAAGGCTAATACTAAAAACATTAGATGATGCTTTTCTGTGTGTTGTATTTCTGGGGTAAGCTGCTGAAAATGGAGCAATGGCATGTCTACCAAAAAGTTCAAATCACTTAATCTCCATGCCGAAAGCATGTATTTATGTCAGGTATACATATAACTTGCTGGTTGTTGGTTTGCATTATGTCCCTTACTTTATAGAGTTTTACTGGGTCATTTGTTTAAGCTCTGTGTATGGGACTGCCTTTTGAGCTGAATGTTTCTGCAGTTAGCATAAGCAGGTTAAGCCTGAAGGACATAGCTCTTGAAGAGCAAATTTCAAACTTCAAACCACTCTTTGCAGTGGCTCTGTATCCTTTGTTCCCCTTCACAAATGTCTGGGCTGTGGCGTTCAGAACAGGCTGTACTGAAGGACATGTCTTTGGGGCCTGTCCTGTGCTTGTACTTGAAGTTGGCTGGAGGCAAGCCAGCTCTTCATTTTGAGGTTGCAAAATAGTGCTAGCATGGCAGAGGACTGGCTTTGTTTTTCTGTGGGACTTAATAGCCTCCCGAGCCCCGTGCCGCATCAGTGAGGCTAGGCATCATCCCTGGCAGAGCCAGGTTATGTCTGCTCTGGCTGTGCAAAGAAGAGGCAGATCGTGCATGTCTCTGCCTGTATGTGACCACAGACCTATCCACAATCTGTTAATCCATGCAAGTATAGCATTTGAATGGCTGTGTGGAGACGGCACTGATGATGGGAAACCTCCTGCAGCATGATGAACTGTTAGGACAGTCTCCTCTGAACTGCTTGGCTCCCTTCAGCTCCTTGCTAACTGTGTACCAGCTTATGCTGCTGTGTTTGTCACACCTTGTTTCCTGCACCAAGACATGCAGGAGAGTGCTTTGCACCTCGCATGTTACCTGCAGCACATCCTGGGTTGTAAGCTATGGTGCTAGCTGTTAGCTGAAGGTGGAAGCCTGAATGTTTGAACCCTTGCAGTAGTGTCTCACAACTAACCTCAGTGTGGAGTCCTGCCTACTGGGCCACTGCTGAATTACAGCCTGAGACTGGCTGTAATGACTGAAAGAAAAACATGGCAGAGCTAAGGCTGCCAGTACTAAATTTTCATGTGTTTCTCCAAATTTTGAAAGGTGACTTTTTTTTTTTTAATGGCACAGAAAGTGTTGGAATGTGAAATTTGCAAGCATTGAAGTGGAAATGAGGTACTTTTGTCAAGGGGAATTAATTGTTAAAAGATACTACTAGGTATCAATTATCTTCACAATTGAAACTGTTTGAAATCATGATTTTATTATTGTCACAAAGATAAGTATTTCTGCAGGTTGTCAGTTATGATGGAGGTCATAGTAAGGGGAAGTTCTGTGGTTTGGGTCATAGGACAAGTCAGATGACTGTATTGGTCCTTCTTCTATCTGAAACCGGAGGGTAAGTTGCTCAGTAATGAACCTGCTTTTCAAAGGTGCTGAGCAGCTGCTATTAAGGTTCATGGAAAATGCCAGACACTTTAGCTGTTTTGTCTGGGTATAAATATGAATGCATCAGCCCACTCTACACAAACTTTTGTGTGTGAGTCCTTTTCCGTCTGTCCCTGTCCGCCCCCAAAATCTTAGCTGAGAAATTTTTCTGAATGAATTCCATTATCAAATGTTGGCAGGTTTTCTGACCGTCTTTACTGTTGCACTGCTTGTATTTGGGTTGCTCTAGATCTCTTTTACTACTTAATGATGTAAACGTGCATGGGTGGCTTCTAGGTTTGGGGCATAGGAAGGCAGAGCCTCTTGGGTCTGTGTGCCAAAGCTAGTCCATTGGTGTCCTTCCCTCTATGAACATTTATAGAAACTTGCAGTATTTTTTTGCCCACATTTGAGAGACTTTTCCTTTTCTAACTTCAGACCAAAGTATACAAAATCCCACATGCAGTAGCCTGTTTGTCTTAATGAGATTATCATAGTTATACTTTACAAAATAGCATGATTTTGGTATTTGTGTTTCTCATGTTTCTATTTAAAAAATTATTACATTTGGAAATCTACTACTTACTGGTAATGCAGTAGAAGAAAGATAAAATTACAGGCTTTTAACCTTTTATTTTCTAGTAGCTTCACAGAACAAGAAATTTCTGTTATTGAGTGATTACACTATTTTTCCTTTGCAGTTGAGGGGATACCACCATATTTCCAAAAGGAACATGCGTACTCCATACATGTACTAGCATATTAGTTACGTAGAGAGGAAGGAGGCAAGTAATACAAATTTCAGGATGAAAACTTTTTTTTAACTAAAAGGTTTTGTCCACAAGATGAGATACTTTCAGTATTCAGTGAGGAACTTTGGTTCTGTGGGAACTGGTCAAATTTAGCAGACATACATATAGGAGCCAAGTAGCGTGGTGACTTGCAGAACCTCTGCCCCTATAAAGAAGAAGAAGAAAAAAACGCCAGTGGCTTATTGCTGCACTTTAATATGCTGCTTTGAAGAGGTGAGGGTGTGAGGGAGTGCTCCTTCCAATAGTATAGAGAGTTCTTGCCTCAGCACCCCTTTGCAAGCAGGGTTTCAGCAGGATGTTTGGTAAGTCTACACTAGGGTATAAAAAAAGTAATCCGAAGGATCTGAAGGCTGTTCTCATTGCATAGTTGAGTTTAACATTTTAACTTATCCATAGCTGATGTGGGTTGTTGCTTAGTTTGGTTTTGCCAGAGGGGACTGGGCCAGTCGTGTGAACAAGACTAGCTTTATGATGCCAAGATCTGTGCAGGTTACAAACCTTTTCTGTAGTCTGGTATGTCCTGCAGCCAGAGGTGGCGTCTTCGGGCAGGAGCTGTGGGAGTGCTCCTGCAGTGTAGCTGGGAGTGTGGGGTTGCAGGATTAGCCATTACAGGTAGCAGTAGTGGCATCTTTCCCACATGGACTGGTCGATCTGTTGTAGAGCCTGATATACATAGTTACATTGCTAATGTAGACCAAAGTGGATGCCACCGTGTCCTCTGCTCATTTTCCTAGGAAAATTCAGGCTAACACTAGTGTGTGACTGTGCCACGGCTACATCTCCCATTACATTTTAAAATGCCATGTATTGTCGACAGAGCAGTCACAGACATGTTTTTGAGGATACCACCCATTTTCTCCAAAACCGTGGACAACTTTCTGATTCCAAAATAGCAGATTAATGTCATGAGCTTGGTATGTCTAACATAAAGAAAGACTGGGAAAGAAAAGTTTTATTACCAAGAAGACAAAGGTCACCCCTCCTGCAGGCACAGGATGAAGGGGAGAAACTTTATATTCCCTGGTAAAAATAATTCCCTTGCTGTTGGTTACTAAAGTAAAATCCAACCAAATCAAGGAGCCCAGGTTAAGGTCAATAAATTGTTACTCTTGTTGCTGTCACAGTTGTGTAGTAGGTGGTTAGAGTATGTCTAGCTCTCTTGTGTCAATCTGAGATACAAATAAAAGTGATAAAATGCAATTTATTAGATGGGCTGGAAATGAATTGCTGTTAGGGCTTAGTTGTTTCTCAACATGCTTGCTGGGAACTTTTCACTTGAAGGAGACAGCTTGAAAGACACCCATTTTTCATAAACTATTTTTAATACTTAAAAGTTACTTGAAGCACTTGAGACGTTTATTTTTGTCAGAGAAGAAAACAGCTGAATTCTCCAGTATATAGTCTTAGCCTGTGCTGCATGGTGAATCTTTTTTTTTTTTTTTCTTCTCAGCAGGTTTTGTCTGTGTTTGTCTCCTGTTCCCACTTTTCTCATGGAGAATTAGAATTTGGAGGCTTTACCAGGAGAAGGAGGCAAAACATTCTGTAACCTCCTGTTCAACGCTTCTTGCCTTGATCCCAAACGTATCACTATAACTGTGGTTCAAGTTAACCAGGAGGACATTAGGGCAAGCTTTTGGCAAGTCACCTTTTATAAGCTTTAGTTTCTCAACCTACAAGCGCAGTGGAGTGGAGGTGCCCCTTTCAGTGACTCGCATCCTGCTGGAGCAGAAGGGAAAAACCGATGGGGGAAGTGAATGGCTGGGAAAGCTGGTCCCTCAGCACGGTGGAGTAATGCAGGAGGTTTCTGGAGGGGTCAGGCTGGCTGGCTAGTCTGTGGATTTTACTGTTCCCTGGGGAGACGGCTGGCTAAAGGAAACAGGACGAAGCCCTAGCCACACATGTTTTAAGCTAGTTTGTGGTGGATGTTCCAAGCAGTAAAAATACCTGTTTTCGTTCCCACATTAGAGACTTTGGATAATTTTTCTGGGCCTTAATTTGGCCCCGTAGCAGTATTGGTCTGAACCTCATCAGGGATTTAGGAACCTTTAACTGTTCAAAGAGGTGTTAAGATCCTCTAAGAGGTAGTGAAACACTTTTCCCAACGGAATTACTGCGTAGTTTGAATTTTATGTTTACCCTCTATTGCTTGGCATGCACCTTTTCACGATGAGAGTGTGTTTTCCCTAGTTAATTCACCATATTGCTGCTTCTCGCCCAGTTGCTTTGATACAGACACAGATTTCCTGCATCATGGGCACTGGTCTGTTAGTGACCACAGGACAAAGAGGTGACTAGAAGGGTCTACAAAAAGAGGAGGGGAGGAAAGCTACAATGATGCATCAGGCTAATGGTCATATGGGGTTTTTTTTGGCTTAAAAATCCTCGTTGCAGAGTTGCCCTCTTTCATTCTGCAGGCGCAGCCTGTACAGTTGGTGCTCTGTGCAGCACAGCCTGGCGAGTGCTGGGCAATGGAGAGAGGACCCACTTTTCTTCTCTACTTACCACTGCCTTCAAGCACCACTCATTACACTTAGGTGGCTGTTTACAAAGCCCACCGCTGTGGTGGTAATACAGCTAGATTGCGGTGCCCCAGCTCTACCAGTGCCAACTGCCCTTTCTGCAGGAGAGCACCTGGTTTTTCATCATACCAGCCTTGACGGTTCCAGCTGCTTCTTTCTCCTTTTGTTTTCTTGAGTTTTGTCAGTTTTGCAACACCAGCTCCGTGAGACTTCATGCAAAATCAGTATGGTTTAAGAATGTGCTCTTGCAATTGTAATTGCCTGGGGAGTTTTCTCACATGCTGCACCCTGCTTGCAGATGCTACAGGCAGTGGTTAATTTTTGCTCTGGGGTGGTTCTGCCTTTCAGTTTTCTTGCTGTGCCACTAACTGTGGCAAGTGTAAATAAGGTGAATCCAAAATAAGCATAGGTAACTTTTTGAAATTTTCTGGATAATCCTGTTGTATATTATAGGATCAGCTACATTAAAGAAAAAAAAAAGGTTGAGGTATCTTATATGTGTACATATGTTTTGTTAATTTTAATCATAGAAACAATTCCTGCAGCATATCTTGATAAATTTAATGGTACTTAGCATGTTTCAGCTACTCTTCCACTTTGCTTATGTCTACAGGCAACAAATTATTTAAGATTGCAATTGCCACTGTTAACGGGAAAGCCAAAGGTGAACCTGGCCACAGCATAGTACTCACCACCAGTGCAGTCTGGAGATGAATTGTCTAGTTCTTGTGCCTTCTGGGGTCATCCTAGATTGTAGGGTGTGTAAAGAGAGGAAGGGGAAGAAAGATGACAGGTTTTAGTGAGAAAGGATGTCGATACTTGAAGTGTTATTGTCAGTTACTCATCTGGTAATAAATATGACAGGGCATCTGTTTCATGACCTACCTTTGTCTCTTACAGTGTCTTTATCAGATGTAGATGCCCACAGTGTTGAAACACCTGACTCAAGATGTGCAGTGGAAGTGCATGTTCTGTAATCTTTGCTGCCTAGCTACTGGTGAGCCAAGGGTTCCTTTGAAAGCTCTTATCAGACAGTAAATAAAATCAGTTATGTTTGCATAGGGTGTTTTCGAACTGCTCTGGTAGTCTGTTTGGTGTCAAAGTGCATGTGCTGTAGAGACTATGAACTTGCCGAATATTAAAACCAGTCACCAGTGTGCTGAAGGGAGAGGCTCTTGTCCTTTTGTGAAATGAGCTGGACTTTTAAAACTGCTGGTTGTTGGTAGCTGATAGAAGGAAGTGCCTGGAACCCCAGCGTACTTACAGCACATAGCACATTTATGTTGGTATGTTCCTTTGTAAATAGCTATAGGTCACAGCTAGTAAACCAGTGGTTACTCAGCCCTGTATTGCTGCAGGATAGTTAATGGGCTGAACTCTTAACTACAATAGGTCTTTTTGTATTATTAATGTATTCAGACATACTGCTGTCTTCAGCATTGTGAATGTCACAGAGCTGAGCTGTGTAAGGACTTGTTAAAGCACAGAGCAGATTCATTTGGAATGCTCTAGTTAAAGCTTGAATGACACATGTCTAGTAAGCAATATATTAATATATCCCAGAACACTAACCCTGCAAGCCTGCCTTGGTTGAGGATACGGCAAACGTCTCCAGTCTCTAGAGAGTGGATTAAGTCATTTTCAGACACAGGAGGTAATTTTTGTTGGTCTTAGTTTCATATCTTGCAGACTGGCATGGTCCAGAGCTGACAGCAGGCAGCACAGAGGTGGGAGCTGGGCAGCCTGCAGTCACAGAACTGGTGCTGCCTTACGGAAAGGGACAGTCCCGATTCCCCCACGCGGTGGCTGTCACCAAGTGGGAGGAAAGTTGCTGCAGCAAAAGAAGTTCCCAGTTATAAAAAGACCTGTGTAAAGCCTTTCTGGTTGGTAGAACTGGGGAAGGGGGGGCTCTCTAGATGTGGTAATACTTACGCTCCATTTCCCTGAAGTGCAGGATTCTTTCCTATGTTTTGTCTATTGTTTGGTGTAAATTTTTTCAAAAAGCTCCAACTGATCGGGCTTTCACCAGTTCCCATGGGAGGCTGCTCCACAGCCTAAAGTGTTTGTCTGCCAGGAAGTCTTCCTGCAAATCAGCCCATACCTTTCCTTTCTGTTTCATCAGTCCTAGTTAACCCATTCTGTATGCTGCTGATCTTAAGCATTATCTCTCTTCTAGGGCAAAGCACTTTTCAGATGCTGAGGCTTTTTTACCATTCTGCACATTCACTTTGGGTGAAAATAGGGTTGCTCCACAGCTACCTGGCTTCAGTGTTGTTGATGAGCTGCAAATCCACAGACTTTATTTTACAGTAACTTGTTTGTTTGGCTGTAACCTAAGAATTTCAAACTAACTGCCTAGGAGGTTTAGGTACCTAAGTAAATTTAGCTGTGACCTGGGAACCTGAATCCTTGTGTTGCCTTGACTATTTTAGCCATGTTTAGCTTTCTTGGTGGAAGTTGAGACCTTTTGCCTGTTTTCTGTTGCTGGTCACCATGTTCCTTCCAGCCTTGTAGTGCTTTTTTTCCTGGCAACCTTGAAAGGTGCAGAAACTAAATAGTTTCCATTCCATGTCATTAGCAGGGATATTGTATATTGACTTAATCGTGTTTTAGAAAGGACTGTAATTTATTTTACATAAAGCTTGATGTCACACTATAGAAGTTTGTTCTCCTTTTTCTCCCTTCCCTCCCATTTGCACTTGAGAAGTTTCTCCCAGTTTAGCTCCCCCACCCCGCAGCAGAAAAGCTTCCTGTATTGCTGGTCTGGTCCTTTTTGCATGTTTGATTATATTACCACAAGGGTATATTTCTGAGGCACCTACACTTCTGCTTTCACTTAGTATATTCTTATTGAGGTAGCCATGTGGTAAGTGAACTTGGGTAGGAAACGCAATGATGTTTGGTACGTTATAGAACATGTAGTGTTTTGAAGGATTTTATATTTTGATTCCAGTCTTCCCCCATTTCCATACCTTTCCCCCAAAGGTTGATTTTGCTGTGGAGCAGGTTTACAGGTAGAATTAAGAAATTAATTTTAAAACAGGTGTTACTACGAAATAAAGAAATAAAAAACACTTGCTGGCTTTCAGCTTCTTTCCCCTGCTATGTTATGAAATGCTTGAGATTTTTTCTGCCACTCAGAAGTTCCCACTACAGTGTGTATGATAATCCTGCAAACTCTGGGGAGTGTTTCAAAGGGTTCCCACTCACTCTTAGGAAAAAACTCTGTTTTCACAAAATACCATTTGGGCATCTCCCTTGTTTTGGGATCTGCACTCTAGGGTTTCCTTGCAGGATTTCAGGCTGATTCAGATGAAGCTTTTTGCATGTCAATTCGTTTTCACTCTCAAGTGAATTTGGCAAAACTATGTTAGCAGTCTTGCATCCTTAATTCTCCTGCTTCTCCTAAAGAACACTTAGTCCTTTCTGAAAAGGTTCTCAAAGGGCATTCATCTAACTTGTCATCTTTTATTCTTATGTATTGCATTGCTCCTGGGAGTAATCCTCCAGCTGTAGCGTGGTGCTATTTTATACCCCCGAGTGGCTTCCCCAGCTGCTGCTTGCCTCTGGCAAAGAAGACAAATGGTTATTGTGTTCTGGAGCCATGCCAGGTCTTCTGTGTCTCTGTTTGGTCAGTATTGTTGTGTTTTATTTAGGATCTAGCAGTGTTTGAATAACACTGGTTTATTTTGAGCTTTCCTTCTTCATCTCCCCCTTCCCCCTGGTGATTTGTTGTTTAAAGATCTGGACTTGTTAAAAGAGAGACAGCCCAGCCCGATGGGCAGTTCAGTAACCTAAGAATAATACACTTTGGGCTATTTTTCCTTCCCCCCATTTGAGGTTTTGAAACAATTGTGAGGAGAATGTCTAGGCTTTCATACAAATTTGTGAGATGATTCTTGTCTTTAGCTAAACTATCCAGATCAGGAGAGAAATTTTACAGATTTTGAGCAAGTTGTTGCACTGAGATTTCACTTAGAATTGGGAGAATGTGCATATGCAGCTCAGCCAGACTTATATTTGTTATTTATATTTATATACTTATATTTATTACCTTTCAATATTTGTTTCAGAGCAAACACACCCGCATCAAAATCAAATGACTTCTCTGTTTTTTCTGTCCACCCTTAACCCATGTCTGCAATGCTCACTTCCTTGGACAATGCAAACAAGGCTTCGGCCGTAGTCCCTCTGTTACTGCTCTGAATAGCAGCTGACTTTACAGGACTGTTCTCCTTGCTGCTGAAAGTTGGTTATCCCCCACACATGCTTGTGTAACTCCCTTCCTTGAGGAGCCTGTGCTACCAGAGTAGTGACATGAACCATGTGGGCAAAAGGTTTGCACCAGTGGCTCTCACTTAAGGCAAGTGTGCTCCTATCTTCTCTTTAGCCAGACCTTGTTTAGCAGTCATAGCCATAAGTAATGGCGTGGCTTAGCTAAGGGTGTGATTAGCAGATAGTCCACTCATTTTCTTAGGAAACTGGGAATGGCTGTTGGTCGTCTTAGCCATAAATTAGGGAAATTGTTTCTCTGTCAGTGTTGGAAAGGGCATTTTTGGTCAGTGTATTTTAAATATTTCTTGAAGGATGTGAAAATCTTCAAGCAGCTGAAATAACTGGAGGAAAAAAATGGAACAGGGAAAAAAATGGAATGTCAAAACTCAAGATCCAGCGATAGTGAAATTACTTTCCTTCTTTTAAATTGCACAACTGAAAATGTCACATTGCCATAAATATGCTAAATGTAGTTTACAAGTTTTCTGCCTTCATGTCTTTCCATTTTAGAAGGATGTCTGCTTATGACTGTGTAGAGATGGGAAGGGGACTTTCGAAAAGAGCTTTGACATTTACCCGAACAACAGAAACACCTGGCCTATGCCAGCCAGATGTTTTAAAACATATTTTTTGCTTCTAATTTTAACCCTATAACATGATTTGAAGTCTGTGTTTAGCAGCAGCTTGAGCTCAGATTTGGAAGATACTCTGTAGATCGTTGCTGTGGGTTGACCCCAGCCGGCAGCTAAACCCCCAGCCAGTTGCTCGCTCACTCAGGTGGGCACAGCTGGCCCAGCCGTGTCCTCTGCCAGCTACTGGCCACCCCCAGCTGCTGGCTGCAGGGGCAGCTGCAGAGGCAGAGAAGGCCTGGGCACTGTGCAAGCGCTGTTCAGCGATAGCTGTAACATGGGTGGGTTAACGCTGGTTTTGTCACTGGTTTAAAACGCCATGCCATATAGGCTGCTGTGAAGAAAACTAACACTATCCCCACCAAACCCAGTACTACCAGTCACTGTCCTAAACAGTCTGCTTTTTTAGAGATCAGTTCCCACTATCTTGCCAAAGAAGGAATATTTGGTAGCTGCACTTAACAATGTGGAGCTTTGTTACAGGGAAGCAGCTCCAAAAGCCTTCAGTGTCCTTGGGGAGCTGGTCAAAGCTTGGGGACTGCAGGATGAGTTTCTCCCCCTCTTGTTGAGAACTTCCACTGCAAAAAGTTGCACTGCAGAGTCATCTAGTCCCATGGCTTGTTTCTCATAGGAGAAAACAATAAAGCTGTCAATAAGTGAAACAGGATATTGTGTAGACCACTTGGGTATTACAGTTAGCAAATAACTGTTGCTGAGAGATGTTTTTGCACTTATAATCAACTGCAGGAGGGTGAGTTAGCTTGCACTATTGCCATGCAGTTGGGAAGTAGTAACGGACTCTGGTCCTGGCTAGTTACAAAAGTGGAATAAACAAGTTGTGCTAAACGTACCACTGTAACAACCTGTGGGATCCTTGAGTTTGGCTGATTGTCCAGAGACCTGAAAATCTCAGAGTTGAGACATAACAAAAAAGCCTGGGTGTCACTTCTGTCCTTGTAAGGCTTACAGCTGCTATAGCTTCATAAGCATCTCTCTAATGTCCTGATCCAGTAGTCAAACACCAAGTAAAATGGGCTAATGATAAAAATGCATGGTGGAGGAAATAACTTGGAAGGGCTTAAATGACCTCCTGGATGGTGAGCTTCTAGATGTGAGAGCACAACAGGCACTGCAGCTTTAAGGAAGCCAGTCTGCTAAAATGACTTACGATAATGCTGGTAGTAATGGGACAGAAAACAAGTCTTCTCAAGGTGAGTATGATGCCTTGGAGCATAGTTTATTGTGTTTTAACTAAAACATTGCAACTTTACTAGTTATCCTAATATTTTTTTCTCTGAAATGCTGCTGTGTAGAATAAAAAAATCCTCGAAGGTTGGTGCCGAAGGGCCCTCCCAGCACCTGTATCCAGGGCCGAACTGGCCCCACAGTGGGTCCTGCAGTGGGTTGGTAGGAAGCTGGTACGGAGCACACCTCCATACTGGCTTTTTCAGTCTGTGTGTTTTTCTGAGGACTTGGCTTGGAGTTCAGAACTTCAGGACATGCATGTAGATCCTGCAGCACTTCCTGTTTGCTAGCAGTTGTATTTTCACTGCAGTGTAGGTCTTGTACGCATTAGACACTGCATATGGCTGCAGTTGCGTACAGGGCATCGAGAAGGTTTACCTCTTGTTTTGTGTGTAGGTCTCTGCCTTTCCCCACACCACCTCCCCCACAACCTGCCTCTTGCTTCGACGCGAATAGGAAGAAATAGGGAAAAATAATGGTCAGTTGCTGTTTATTAGCACAGCTATTGCAAAAAATTCTTTATTAATGCAACATATGGCTGAAGTTTCCTGACACAAGTAGCTTTGATTCATAGTTCTCCAACATCCCCTGTTCCAGCTCAGACAAGTCAATGATTTCCTCCCACCAGCAGATGTAGACAGGAACAATTAGAGCTGTGATAACATTATCTTTAACAGGGGCCAGCTGGGTCACACACCTCGGTCTTTCCTGTCTGTAAACAGCAGTAAGGGATGGTGCCACGGGCTGCTGGCAGGGAGTCGTGGCCACTGACCGAAGAGGAGGGAGATGCTAGTTTGGCAGCAATCCTCAGCTGCCAAGGAGGGATGGAGGGAAATAAAGGGGGCTTGTAGAGAGATGCAGAGCAGTGGAGTGGGAAGTTGTGGTCAAAAAACCTTGAAATGCTCTTTTTGATCTCTCCAGAAAGGTGAGAATCAGGAATTGGACAGCTCTGGATTGACTGCTTTCTGCTGGGAGTCCCTGGCCCAACTCAGCCATGCTCATGCTGCAGCACAGTTTAGAGGAAGCAGTCTTTGGAAATTGCCTTACCAGCTCCTGCTGGGAAGCACTTAGCTTTTTACACTGCTGTGATGCTCAGGGTAAACTTCATCTGCAGGAACTCTTTTTGCCAGTTTTCTGAGGTTAAGTCAGCTTTTCTGTCCTAGTGGATTGAGGAGGGGATGCAAAGGTGGCAGATTCCGCTCTTTTTTTTTTCATCACGATCCATTAACATCCTCATTAAATGAAACTTCAGGGAAAACTTCTGTGAAGCTGATTCTTATGTGACTGTTGCCATAAATAAAAATGGGAAGTTTGTTCACATCTTTTGCTTTCAGTAAAGGGTTTTTTGTTTGGAAATTGATGTTTGTCCTGAAAGTTTCAAGTGTGCTTGTGCCCAGAAGGTTTTAAGATATTTTGCTTAGAGTAGTAGTGAAGACCAGTCAGTCAGGAAGCATGTGGAAGGCGTGTTGTCATTAAACAGGCCCTTTTTTCATTTGTATGTGAAAACTTCTGGGTGTAAAAGCTGTGCCAGCAATGATATGTGGTTTCAGTTTTTCCTGCTCATACGACTCGAAGGTGACTGCTTATGGTGAGGTGCTTGGCTTCTGAGTGTGGGACAGGCAAGGGAAAGAGTGTTTGTATCATAGCTCAGAGGGCTAGTGTCAGAGAGTACTTCTAATTATGAAGTGATGTCAGTTAACTGCATTGTAATGGTTTCAAGCCCCCTTCCTCCCCAAAATCTAGACATTTAAATACCACAGTGGTGAGAACTGACTATGGGGAAATGCATAGAAGCTCAGTGTAAGTTTTCAGTTTCAGAAGATGGCTTAGAGTGGCAACGTGGTGGTTTCTTCTGTGCCATATCCTAAATGAAAGTTAACTAGTTCAGAAGGGAAGAAGAAGAAGAAAACATGTATATATATCCTCTCCAACAAGGGCTCCTGGAGAGGCAGTAATACATATATGTAAAAAGATACATAAAATGTATTTGTGTATGTTATACTTTTTTTTATGAACAACTTTCTTATTGGCCAAGTTTCTAACTTCAGCTGAGATGCCTCTCTGCTTAGCTGGTGTCTCTGAATGTTATTCTGCCTTTAGTAGTTCAGTGGGTGCTTGTGGACCATCTGGAAGCTGTGTAGTCATTTTAATTTAGGTACAGTGTCACACCAGTACTCTTGTTTCTGTATATCTATGTGTGGTCAAGCTGGTAGACGGAGACAAGTAGCCTTTTGGAGAAAAGGCAGGAGAATTTTGGGGGGTTGGCTGTTTTAGAAGTGAATTTATGTCCCTCCAGCAAAGCAGGATTTGGAAAAAGGGATGTGAAGTCTAGCAGTGAGAAAGTTTCTCTGAAGTGGAAGCAGCAGGATGGAAGAAAATGCAAAGACACTGGTTGGGTTTTTGAAGTGGGCAATGGAAGTTGGCTTTGTGGGTGGATGAGAGGTGGGAGAGAGTTTTAAAGAATTTTGAAGGTGAACAGGGGAGGGCTTCCCTCTGATCCAAAAGAGAGGCTGCTGGGGACATCTGGTAGAGCAGGGAGCTGGGCTCAGCTCTCTCTGTCACTTGGCAGGATGGGTCTTGCCTGGGCAAAAGCAGTGCAGAAGAGATGCCAGTGTGAAATTGGGAAGGAGTTTGGAGCTACCCCTGTACAAAAGAGTGGAGAAGGAAAGAAAGTGAGAGCAAATGAGGCATCATCTGTGCTGATAGACGAGAAGCAGCAGAGGGAAGTAGGATGTTAGGGTGTCTTGACAGACAGCTGAGTGACGGTCAAGACAAGTGTCTTGATATCAGAGCTCAGGGAGAGAGTGCATGCAAACACTGTTTGAAAAGTAGGTTATCTCATGAGACCCTCTAGGAGTTTATCTGTTTTTCTCTGTCATGAGGTTATAAGCTGCACAGACAGGCTTTTCACATTCTGACTGTGTTCTTATATTTTAACTATGTTCTCCTCTTCCCATCTTTGCACGTTAAAATTAGTATGAATACTAAGGATGGGATTTGATGTCTGTGGAAGGCATACCAACAATTTATAGACTCCATTTTCTGAGGATGTTTTACCTGTTGCTGTGACAGGAACACTTGAGATTCCTGTAAACAGAGTTGAGTGAGGAATAAGAACTACAATTTTAGCTGTTCTTTTTCTAGCTCGTTTAATTACCACTGCATTCGCTGTCTTCCCTGAATAGGATGTAATTTTCCTGTTCACTTGAGTCTTTCAAACAGTGAAAGGGAAAAGAAAATGAATAGTGGAGGGCAGGTAATGTCATTTTAAAGCCCCAACAGTCAGATGGTAGGCTTGGGAGATAGCACCTGAAACTATTATTACCCAATTAAAATTAATTTCTGACCTAATTTTGTGTTGCTGATATCCCTTTAAGTCAGCACAGCCATCTTAGCAAGACAAGTTATGTGCAGGATCCTTGCAGAAGTCCAGTGAGGCCTGGGTGCCTTGCCAAGGAAGGAGCTACAGCTTCCTTCTCCATCTGGTGAGGAAGGCTCATCAGTCAAGGTGGGTGAGGAAATGAGCCCAGAATTAGGGAGTGTGCCAGATTTGATTTACAGCTTGATGACAAAGTGTTTCTTTGCCTGCTTCTTCCTGAGTGATGTTTCTGATGGTCTTTTTTAATCTTGCCTGTGTGCTGCTCACTTAATGTTCTGTTTATGATTGAAGTGAAATGGGAGTTTGAAAAATTTGAAACCTGAGATTTTTCTATTTGATATTCATTGCTGCACCTCCTAGTTCTGTTCCTAAAAGAATGTTTAGGGAACTCCTGGACCCTATGTGTTCCTGGGTAGCAGATTTCTCTTCATACTGTGCACCCCAGAATGCCCATTTATAGTATAAAGTAAAGCTGTACTCAAGTGCAGCAGCAGTGTTTATGATGAGGGTAAGCTTTTTCTTGCTGGAAAGTGGTTAACACTCTAAGAATCTGTATTAGCCCATGTGCTCCTATTCATACTTTTTAAGGACCCATGACCATGGGATGTAAGTGTGCAAGTGATTTTCTAGGTTCTTGAGCCTATAATTTACAAAGTTTTGTTGAATTCTTAAGCATTTATTTTCATTTTGAGTTTATATTTCTAGATATGATTGTCCTAAACTGAGTGCAGCTGTTCCGTGGGGTGTCTCAGTAGTGCCTTCTGTACTAGCTTGACTCTTACAAACCTCACCCAAAATACCCGGATGCAGGTGACACTAAGTTTATCTTTGTCACAGTTGTACTTCAGCTACCATGCTAGCATCCTTCTCTGAATATAGGGCAGATTTTTTTTTTTTTTTTTGCATCATGAGTCCAGCTACATGTAGCCCTTCATTTTGTATTTAGCCATGTTGTCCTAATTCTGATTGTCCCTTCTGCATGATACTTCTGTCTGGGTGGTGGTGTCGCTTACACTTCTGTGTAATTATTAAGGTCTATCAGTCATCTACTTACTGTGATAAGACCACTAATGAAGATGTTAAATAAAATGGTCACAAGACTAGTGCCTGAGGAATGCCACTAGCACACACTCTCTGGTTTGTCACTGCTGCTTTCAGCATGCAAGCCATTTATATCTTCTCTTTTATTTAGCTCTTCATTCACCTTCCTGTTCTACTGGTCCTTGTCTTTCTCCAGTTTACCTGACTGTTTGCTTTAGTGAAGTCTGAGAAAATAGCTTTGCTACATTGTCTAGAAAATAAGTGGTCATATAGCCAGTTAGATGGGTTTGATCCATCTTCTGTAGATTCATGTCATGTTTTACTAAACTGTTTTTATTTATCTCTGGAGACTGATTATTTTTCAGTATCTTCAAATGTGCTGAAATGCTTGCACAGTACTAGGTCAAATGAACAGTCAGTAGCTGTCATTTCCCTAATATAGTTGGGGTTTTTTTTTTGAACCTTGGGAAGCAATCCATAATGGATATGGTTATTCAGAACTCTTGTATCACCATCCTATGATTTTTCTATGCCATGTTTTGGTTAATTGGAATTTGTTTTCTAGAGGGTTTTTTGTTTGGGTTTTTGTGGAGTGGGTGTTTGGTGGGTGGGTTTTTTTTTTTTTGAGTACCCAATTATGGGAGAGAGGCAGCTTCCCCTCACCTCAGCACATTAAACTCTTTAGAGTCATCTGACATCTGTGTCACTCCAGTAGACTCCCTCTGATCAGGTATATTTCAGGTGTAGTTCCTCATATCCTAGAATACAAATGTAAAGCAGGCTAGATGAATTTAAAACATCAAGGTATTTATTAACTTTTCTCTGACTGCAAGGAGAAGCCTGAAATGACAGTGTAGTTGCCAACTCCTTGAAATGAAATGAAGTGAATCTCACTCCATGAGTTCTGGCTTTGACTGCTGGTACCCATCTTTGTTTACCAACTTGCATTGCTCCTATGGTCAGCACCTCAATACGAGAGGGATATCGAGGTGCTGGAGCGAGTGCAGAGGAGGGCAACGAAGCTGGTGAAGGGCCTGGAGAACAAATCCTGTGAGGAGCGATTGAAGGAGCTGGGAGTGTTCAGTTTGAGGAAGAGAAGGCTGAGGGGAGACCTCATCGCTCTCTACAACTACCTGAAAGGACATTGTAGAGAGGTTGGTGCTGGTCTCTTCTCACAGGTGATTAATGATAGAACAAGAGGGAATGGCTTTAAACTCCAACAGGGGAGGTTCAGACTGGACATTAGGAAAAAATTTTTCCCAGAAAGAGTGGTCAGACAGTGGAATAGGCTGCCCAGGGAGGTGGTGGAGTCACAATCCCTGGATGTGTTTAGGGGTCGTTTAGATGAGATGCTGGGGGATATGGTGTAGGGGAGAACTTTGTAGAGTAGGGCTGATGGTTGGACTCGATGATCCCAGGAGTCTTTTCCAACCTGAATGATTCTGTGATTTATTCTTGCTGAAAACTGAGGTCAAATATCTGTATAAAGTTTGGGGCCATTCCTATACTATCTTTAATATTAAACCTTCACTTGCTGCACAGAGATCCCGATTTTTCTTACCAAAATACATTTCACTATTTCGCATGCCTGCAAGAAATTTCAAGCATCTTTTATGATCAAATCCTTCAGCTTTTCACAGCTCAACAGTCTTTAGTAATTACTTACTTTAATTTATCAATTTGTCATCCTGAGATCATAAAAATGCTTGAGCATTTTATCCTGTAATTTAAACTAACTCAGCCTGATGTAGTATTCTTTGTATTACTACGTTTTATGTTAGGTTTTGTGCTTCAGAATAGCTGGGCCATAACCTCAGTCCTAGTGTTTGTTCTCATGAGTTTAAGAAGCTAATCTCACTTAATGATACAGCTCCTCTTGTTTTCATTCTCATTAATATCTGACTATGTCCAAATAATATTGTGGGACTGTCAAACCTCCTAGCACAGCAAAAGCAAGACTTTTTATCACTCTTGTTTAAAGGGGATTTTACCTAAAATGTTCTGCCTCTGCCAGTGGTTCTCTGTATGTATCAGGAAAGATTGGAAGGTTGAAAGGTTGGAAGAAAGTTCACATGGGTGGGCAAAGATGTCTGATGCATGGTTGATCCATGGAGCACTTGCAAGGACTTTGTCAGACATGGTAGAAAGTAAAAACCAAAGATGCCTTGCAGTTGCTGAGAAACAAACTGCTGGCCATTAACTATTGTGATCACCTTCTCTATACCAGGGTGTTGCTGAAGCAATAACCCGCTGTGCTCCTCTTCCTCATGTTAGAGCCTAACCTGTATCCCAGCCACCCTCTCCTGGCTTCACTTTCTGCTTCTTTCTCCAATACCTTCTAGCAGTGCAGCACCTGAGAGTGTGGGCCATGATGGTTTTGATCTCCACCTATGTCCCCATCTTCCTCAGTTTGAGAAATCATGGGCTAACTGTTTTATCTTTGCAGCCGTGTTAATTTCAGACCATTTCAAATGCCTTTAAATTCATCCTTGGGAGAAACAGTTTCATAATTTTGTCTCACTGGGAGCAGTGGTTTCAAGCTGAAGTAATACTTTGTAATTGAAAGGCTACTTTATTCTCCCATAAATAATACTTGCTGGAACAGGATAGAAGGGAATGCCACAATCTCTTCTGTCTCTTCATGGCCTCTCTTCTGATTTCTGTTTGTGCAGCATAGGGTTATGATACAGATCAGCCTTAGCATGGCCTTCTCTTTGTTTAAAAGCAGCCTTACTCATTTTTATTTCTCCCTTAGGCTAAGTCTTATAAAGCTTTTGTGTTTCTTCCCTGTCATATTCCAGTGTACTTTCTCCCTCCTCCTCCTCCTCTGTCCTTCACAGTTACATAAACATTGCTAGCTATCCAGTGTTCGTGAGCAACACTGTAAGAGTATGTTTGGATGAAGGGAAATCTTTTGTTAAGAAAAATATGTTTCCGTTTTGTTTAGTTTTTCAGGAAGGATCTTAATTAGTTTAGGGGGCGAATAAAGAGCATGAAAACTTTCTACCCTGACAGCTCTTGCTCTCTCCACATGTATTGAAACTCCCTAGCACACAATAAAGATCACATCAATTCAGCAAAGTGATGAGCAGACTGGATTGAAGTACTTTGGGTGCTACCTGTATTTGCTTACAACTCGGCATCATCCAGAGTCTCTTGAGAAAGGGAAATGCACCTAGAAATTCAGCTTTCTTGGGGCTAGTAGCTAACAGAAGTGAAGAGGGTGCCAGCGGCCTGGCTGTCCCTCTGCTCACCAAATGGAAGCTTTGTTGAAGGGAGAATTACAGCAGAGCCATTGGCTATCGTTGGGGAAGTGCAGTCGCATATGCAGGAGCACTGACTGCTCTTGATGTTTGACAGGTGCTGCTGAAGATTTATCCATAAGATGAGCCTGAGCCATGTGGTGCAAGCCCAGAGCTGAGCTTCCTCAGCCGTTAGGATAAAGGGTGGTAGCCAGGCTTTCTCGGGGATGTTTCTTGTTATATCAACTTTTCTACTTATCTGATCCCACAGCTAAAAGGAAGGAGGTTATGCAGTGCATGTTTACATGGCTCCAAGGGAAACTTTCAGAACATGTTTCCTTCATCTTAATTTTCTCTGGATCCAGTAGTTATTTAAAAAAAAAAGTATTTGTAGTACTGTCAGATCTTGGTATTTTATCGCCCCCTCCCTTTGCTTACCTGGGCTGTACTGGCTGTAGTGCTGCAGTATTTCTGTATTCTGGATTAATTGGAGTGTTCCCCATGGATGGCTTCTCCATTCCACTCCTCCTTTATTAGACATTAGTCTGGTCTCCTACAGGATTGATTGAGCTGTCAGTTTGATAACTGGGCTAGAACTGACCCAGTTTGCTCAAAGAAACATTAAAAATCCCTCTTGTAAGGTCTTTTTAGGCTTTTTGGATCTGATTTGCTTGTTCCCAAAGCTTTAAGTTCAAGAAGAGAGCCAGAAATTTTGTGAACCGCTTAGTAATTTTCCCATACTTTCCACTACTGGGATTACCTATATAGCCTTTTAATCCGGTGTATGTGAACCCTATCTTTTTGACAGTTACAGTAAGTAAAGCAAGGCAGTCTCAGCAGCAGGTTACACTGGCTGCTCATTCTCCTGGGTTCTTGTTTTTCTATAACTTCCCTCCTTTGGAGCGCTAATCCTCCCATGTCACACATTTTCTGTTCAATTTTTCTCCTCTGCTAATCTGTGGATTTGTTCTGCTGCCCTTCCTAATCCACAGGAGCCTTGGTGACCTCAGGAGACACCCTTGGCAAGAGGCTCTTTTGAGTTTGAGTACATCGATTATTCCTCCTCCAGTGCTAAAAATCAGCAATTGCCTTTTGGACCATCCCTGAACAAGACTGAACTGCTTAACTTGTCTACCAAAACCTGCTCTCTGCAGTCCAGCCCTAACGGGACATGAGCTGTCAGTTTAGTATCGTGCTCAGAAACAGCTGTTCCCGCATCTTTGCAAGTTCTGGAAGGAACTTTATGCAACTGCCAAAATATCTTACAGGAGATAGATAAGCCAAGCCATTATAGATTAATTTCTATAAATGTTTTTTTGTATTGGGCTGTAAGTCAAAAAAATATAGCAACAAAGTTCCAGTCTTGGGTAAAAAAATCTCTACTGAAAAGAAAACAATTTCTGTGAAGAGCTTTAGCTGTAGCCCAAAGGTGGGATTCCTTATTTTGCTTTTGAAGAAGTGAAGGGGCAAAACTTGCTGCTAATGGGAGGGTGATGCTCAGTGGAGGTTTACATGCCAGGGTCAGAGGAGGGAGGAGAGGGGGGCAGTAGGAGAGGTTTGAGTAACTGAGATGCAGTAACTTAGCCCAGCGTTGTTCTGCACGCTGAGTAGGAGTCGCGATTCACTGTCTGTCACTGTTACTGCACAGGCGACAGCAATGCTGGCTGGCTGTTTGCTTCTGTGGGAGGGTGCAAAGGAGACTGTGGGAAGTGATGCTTGCCAAGGTCCTGGGGGATTGCCTGACTGCAGGACAAGCCTTGAATGCGCAAAAGCCAGTCAGTTTATTTAGTAGTTGGGAAGTGATCAATAAATGGTGTCTGTGTATGTTAGTACATGTAGTGTAAAAAAAGCTATGAGATTCCTTTTACCTCATTTTATCTAGAATACAGCTAGAAGTGAGAACTTCCCAGACGTTTTGGAGATAGTACCAAGCTTCCAGGGGACTGCCAGCATGTGACTCCTGATAATGTGCAAAGTGCTCACACGTACTCTCTGGTGACTTGTGCCAAGCAGAATGCAAAGTAATCTGCTCTGGCACCAGTGCAAGAAAACGCAAAGAAACCATCTGTTAAACCCAGAATCTTCTCCTCTGGTGTTAAAGTTTTGGTATCTGAGAAAATGGGAACCCAGCAGGGCTTCATAGCTTATGTTGCACTGCTCCTCACCTTTAGGCACGTCTCGCTGCTTGGGATGTTGCTGGCATCTGAGATTCTGAATGACGTGTCCCAGTGTGGGACTTGCTTTCCTTCTCCTTTGCTGGTGCTGGGCAGAGCAGCAAAAGTTAACCCATAGAGTTAGCATCCTGCAGTGGTAGAAAGGTAAGCTATTTGGTTGGTCTTTCATTTCCTCGATTCTGAGAAGACTAGCAAAACTGTAGCGTATTTTCAAGCTATGTTTCCTTCTTACTTGGGAAAGAGTTCCTCTCCAATGTGGTGGCTGTTACCAATTCTGCAATGCCCTCTGCTCTTGTCAGTGTGAGGGGAGAGCAGGAGAGCCGAGGGGGGGAAGTCTCCTCACCGCAGCGGATTTCCGTTCTCAGATTGCTGCCGCCACTGCTGCAACAGGACGTGCAAGTTAATTCGGCACTGGGGGAGGATGGCTGGGGAAGGGGGGCATGGAAAGAGAAAATAGGGCCTCTTGGTGAACTTTTTGATCTTTCTTTTCAGCCTTTGATGGTTGGGTCCATGTTTGCCCTTTGCAGCGGGACAGAGATGGTGTTTCTGTCACCTAGATGGGTTTATGTTCTCCCTCAGTATCCTTTGGCCCCATTAGCAGCAGCAGCAAGTGCTGAATACTTGCTCTAGCTGTGCATGATGACAGCCCAGATCACTTTCTTGTTTGGCTCAAGAGATGAGGAGGAACTTTTTTAAATATGTAAATGTTTATTTAGTTTGAATATGTGAATATTTTAGGAGCTATGGAAAGCCTGTATATCAGTAAAAATAACAGGTGACATAATGTCTTTCCTCATGAGGAAATGTACACCAATATATACTTTGTCACCTTCCATGGGCTTTGACAAGGAGTGATTTGTGTCAGTTTTGCACTTGCATAGACCCGACAGCAGGGTTTGTGGGAGTGTAGTCCTGGTCTAGGCACAGGACCGGACTGCTCCTGCAGGATTTAATTTGGGAAAGGAGGATGTGGTGGTCTTGCTTGGTCCTGAGGATTTCCCTTGGTTTGTCAGAAGAGCAGGCAGGCTTCTGCACTGCTCAGTTCTGTCTCTGTTGCGCTGCATGGGTAGGTCTCACATGTATTGGATGGATATGCACAACCGTTTTGCTGATTTA